>NC_132927.1:14669179-17069179 GCF_047675955.1 Chlorocebus sabaeus | reverse complement strand
CTCGCATTCTGATTATTTTCAGTGTATTTTAATGACAGAGTCTAAAGCAAACCCCTTAGCAAATGAGACTCAAAACTGTATTTTGAAGAACCCCAATCTCAGCAAAATAGGGTAGCGTATAAGAGAATTTGGGACAGAGTGAATACAAACAAGCTTCACAATTCAAATGAGTAGAAAAAGACAACACCAGTCAAAAATTGACAGCTGAGTATCTATATAAATGTTATAATTCTCCCGTTCATCCCATATACGAATATCATTTTTTACACATCTAAAAGGTAATACTGTAAGTTTAAAACTATTAAAAAGCATTTAGGGACAAATCTTTAACATCTTGAAAACTGGGAAAATTTTCCTTAAAATTACAGAGCAGAGTAATCAAAAAGAGAAAAGACTGGTATTTGAATACAATAAAATTCTGCTTAACAAAATGAATAATAAAATATTAAAATACCATCCACAGGCTGGGAAATAATATTTTAAAGTAAATAATTGTCATAGAACTAGTAGACAAACTGTATGGATTTTTGACAAGTCAGTATAAACACACAATACAAAAATTAATTTTTTTTTTTTTTGTTTCAGATGGAGTCCTGGTCTGTCACCAGGCTGGAGCGCAGTGGCGTGATCTCAGCTCACTGCAACATCCACATCCTAGGTTCAAGCAATTCTTCTGCCTCAATCTCCCGAGTAGCTGGGACTACAGGCGCGTGCCACCACACCGAGCTACTTTTTGTATTTTTAGTAGAGACAGGGTTTCACCGTATCGTCCAGGATGGTCTCCATCTTTTGACCTCGTGATCTGCCCGTCTCGGTCTCCCTAAGTGCTGGGATTACAAGCATAAGCCACCACACCTGGCCACAATAATTTAATTTAAAAGTTTGTAAAGATTTTATAAATTAGAAAATCAGGCCGGGCGCGGTGGCTCAAGCCTGTAATCCCAGCACTTTGGGAGGCCTAGACGGGCGGATCACAAGGTCAGGAGATCGAGACCATCCTGGCTAATATGGTGAAACCCCGTCTCTACTAAAAAATACAAAAAATTAGCCGGGCGTGGTAGCGGGCGCCTGTAGTCCCAGCTACTCGGGAGGCTGAGGCAGGAGAATGGCGGGAACCCGGGAGGCGGAGCTTGCAGTGAGCTGAGATCCGGCCACTGCACTCCAGCCTGGGCGACAGAGCGAGACTCCGTCTCAAAAAAAAAAAAAAAAAAAAAAAAAAAAAAAAAAAAAAAAAAAAAAAGAAAATCAGAATGACCCATATGAATAGAGAAAGTACTCAAAATAGTAGCAGTCATGTAAGCTATAATACTAGTAACAATTTCATATTTATCAGTTTGGCTCAAAATTAAATGTTCAACCTGCTGTAGCATATGAATCAATGGAGAAAAGAGAAACCTCAGGTACTGATAGTTAAGAAGGAAATTGCTACAAACAATAAAATAAATTATGCTTATACCTAAAGTTAGAACTTGCACACATATTTTAGTGCACTTTTTAAGTACTTTTATTTCATTTAAAGAATGTTAAATAATAATACTAGGTTAGATAAAACCAATCAATATCCTAAATTACAATAAAACAACAACTTTGAAGTTATCTTTTGTCAAAAAAATTACTTGCAGTTTTACCAAAACAAAATAAACTGCAAATAATGACCTACTAAATGTTAAGAAAACTGTGAAAAAGAACAGAACATGAGAAAAATTATTAAATCATGAAAGGACTTTCTTGAAACATGATGTTTAGATACAAATTATTTAGAGAAAACATTGAAAAAATGTGAAATATCACTGAGAATTATCCATATTATTTATACAAATTACTTGTATAGCTAAATTAGAAATTGAGGAAAGGTCATTGCAGAAATTTCAAACAGATTATATTAATTACTAACAAATATCTAGAAATGTCAATCCAATAGGAAGAGAAGTAAAAATAAAGCACCACAATACCATTTTTAATCTAGCAAATTAGCAAAGATATTGAAAAATGATAGCAATGTTTAAATTATGGCTGTATTGAATATGTATGATTTCCTGATTTCTAACTTCTAGCAATCAGAGGTAACTTAAATGCTTAACACGGGTGAGGTTTCAGTAAATTGCATGTCATTATTTAACAAGAAAATTAATTTTTAAAACACTAATGTCTTAGGACAACAATCAGGAAACAAGCATTTTAAAGAAGGATTGAAAAACTTGATGTTTTGCCTATTAATAATTTAGAAAATAAAATTGAAATTAAGTAATTTAAAAATAGATAGGAATCTACTATAAATATACATTATGTATTTCTGTGTTAGAGTCATTATTATGTATTTAATTTTTAATATTTATTAAATTCTCTAAAATATACATTTTTATCTTTTTAATAATATGAATATACACTTGAATAAAATAATAAAGGAAGGATAATCAGTGCAACACTTCTATATGTTTTGAGGGCTGAAGATACAACAGAATACTATAACTCTATCTTGAACTATGAATAGCAAATATATTCTTCAGGTCCAGCAATAAAGTTTTATTAATTTTTATTTTTGCATTTTCCCAAATTCATTTTTACTTTAGTCCTATGGCCATTTCACGACCTCACACAATATTCCTGCATTTACAATTGCAATGCCCTCATTACTAGTCTCTTGCTTACATACTTAGTACTGTCATGAGATGATCTTACAGTGCTACCTACTGCCGACTCATTCAAAAACTCCCCAGTCCCTACTAACTAAAATTTAAATTACTTTGTCTTGCACTTGATGTCATGATATACACAATCTAGACTCACTTCTATTTTTACATATTTTTAAGTCTTCCTACAGATTGTCTAAACTTGACAAAACTAGTTAGAAACCTATTGTAGTCACTTATTAAATACATGTTGAGTGACTGATACTTTATGTCTTGGGGGCATAAATTCCCTGCATTTCATTGACAAGAAATACCCTCACAATCTCCCTACTGCTTTTCCCAATCCTCTTATCACACACATGCATTTAAATCTTTTGGTGGAATTTATGACTTCTTCATGATCCCATTTAGATAATATCTCAATCAACTCAGGCTGAAGTGTACTCTCTTTTTTTCTAAGTCATTTCTTGCATTTCAGGCCTTGCCCTTAACCCACTTCTCTTTGTGCTGCTTTTTGTTTCCGTATGCTAATTTCTACTCCAGTGGATCAGGTTCATGAAGCAAGATAGTCACAGCCATTTTAATTTCCTCAAACTTACATACCAATTACTTACCTGATAAAGGAGGCCAGGATTCAAACATACTGCCAGTAAAAGAAGATAAAGCCAGTACTACAAAATAAATTGAGAGGAATGGGGTAAATAGACTTTTTGGTATGTTTTAAGAGTTTGAATATGTAAAGCAAGCAGATCATACTCAATTAAAAGGTACATTTAATCACTTTCCTTCACTCATTCTCAGTAAATAGTTGTACTGATTATCACATTTTTATTGATTTATGTATTACTTGTAACAATAATACTAACACACAGCAATAGCAAACCAATGGGAAGAAGGGGTATTTTAATTCAGACATACACTATAGCTCAACATTCAAAACTGACGCACTATCTTCTCAAAATTCATAGTCAGCAAAAATCCAAGGTGTACAACAATTTTTCCAAAAATGCTTATGAGTGTAGTATCACAAAAATAAATATAAAATAAGTGCTGGCCAGGTGCAATGGCTCACACCTGTAATCCCAGCACTTCCGGGGCAGGAGGATCACTTGAGCCCAGGAGTTTGAGACCAGCCGGGAGAGCATAGCAAGACCTCATCTCTACAAAGAATTTTAAAAATATGAGTCAGACATGTGGTACATCTGTAGTCTCACCTACTCAGGAGGCTGAGGTGGGAGAATCACTTGACCCTAGGAAGTTGAGGCTGCAGTAAGACATGGTTACACCACTGCACTCCAGCCTGGACAACATAGTGAGAACCTGTCTCACAATAAATAAAACAAAATTAAATTAACACAAGCATAAGCAGACTGTGTAAATGAAGGAGTATATAGGGAGAAGAGCAAAAAGACACATCAGGAAGGGTTAAGGATGACAGTGATACAAATAAATATACTAGCAAACTTCTGATTTGCAGATTTAGGGTTGTTTCTTTTTGTTTGTTTGCTTGTATAAAGACTGGCATCGCTGTAGTTCTCTGTTATGCATGGTAATTTGAATTTTGATTTTTTAGAAAGTCGGCATTTTACGTTATACTTCTAGCTGCCGGAACTCAGCACAACTGAACAGCTTCCAGTTTTCTGAAAGGTCCATTTATTCCAAAGTGGAGAAACCCAAGTTAAAGCTTGAAAACAGGAAGCAGTAAAACTTGGAAAGTTAAATTTTTATGTTATCAAGTCACTCACAGAACCATGCTTGTTAAACTGAATTAAAATAATCATTTATGTTTTCTATATATTGTAAAAGATTCCTAAAAATCAGCCAAGCTTATTACTGCATTATTTCTAACACCATCTTGTCATGTTTCCATACAGCTAATTTATCATTTATGAGCATACGTGAGAAACAGGAAAACAGTAACATCAAAAAGAATTAAAACTTAATCTGGATAATGTAGAATGCTATATAATTAATGTATTCATATAAAAACTACTATTTTAAAATAAGTTATTTTTATCTTTTGTCATGAACAGCTAGTAAGGAAGCTTGTTAAATCGTTCCAGAGATTCATCATTATACTGTAGTTTTCAGGTAAATTAAAATAGTTCTTATGTAGAAGCTTAGGTAATGGGGCAGCTTAAAACAGGGTAGTCTCACTATGCCATCCACAGCAAACATGGGGGCTGTTGACAGTCATAAAGAACATAGACAAGATTTGATTTTGTTTGAACATTAGCTCTGTCTGTCACTGGATAAGTGATGTTGCATGTGTTGCAACAGAATAAGTAGTCAAATGTTGTTCTGAACATCCTTCCCATTGAAGTTTTAAAAATTGTTTGTCTTAGTTTGTTCAAGCTACTACAAGAAAGCCCCATAGACTGGATGGCTTATAAACAATAGAATGTTATTTTTTGTAATCCTTTTATTTCAATTGTTTTTGGAAAACAACTGGTTTTTGGTTACACGAATATGTTTTTTAGCGGTGATTTCTGAGATTTTGGTGCAGCTGTCGCCTGAGCCGTGTACACTGTACTCAATGTGTAGCCTTTTATCCCTCAGCCCCTGCCTACCTTTCCAACTTAGCCCCAAAAGTTCATTATATCCTTCTTATGCCTTTGCATCCTCATAGCCTAGCTCCCACTTATAAGTGAGAATATATGATATTTGATTTTCCATTCCTGAGTTACTTCCTTTAGAATAATGGTCTCCATCTCCATCCAGGTTGCTTCAAATGCCATTATTTCATTCCTTTTAATGGCTGAGTAGTATTCCATGGTGTATATATACCACATTTTCCTTATACACGCATTGGTTGATGGCCATTTATGCTGGTTTCATATTTTTGCATTCTCAAATTGTGCTGTTATAAACAGGTGTGTGCAAGTATCTTTTTCCATATAATAACTTCTTTTTCCCTGGGTGGATAACCTGTAGTAGGATTGTTGGATCAAATGGTAGTTTTACTTATGGTTCTTTAAGGGATTTCCATACTTTTTCCCATAGAGGTTGTACTAGATTACATTCCCACCAGCAGTGTAAAAGTGTTCCCTTTCACCACATCCACACCAACATCTCTTATTTTTCAGTTTTTAAATTATGGCCATTCTTGCAGGAGTACAGTGGTATCTCATTGTGGTTTTAATGTGCATTTCCTTGATAATTGATGATTCGAGCATTTTTTCATGTTTGTTGGCGATTTGTGTATCTTCTTTTGAGAATTATCTATTCATGTCCTTTTCCCACTTTTTGATGAGATTTTTTTTTTCTTAGTGATTTTTTGGCATTCCTTGTAGATTCTGGATATTAGTCCTTTGTCAGTTGCATAGTTTGTGAATATTTTCTCCCATTCTGCGGAATGTCTGTTTGATGAATATTTTGCTTTGCAGAAGCTTTTAGTTTAGTTGAGTCTTATCTAGTTATTTTTGGTGTTGTTGCATGTTCTTTTGGGTTCTTGGTCATAAGCTTTTTGCCTAAGCCAATGTCTAGAAGAGTTTTGTCAATGTTTTCTTCTAGAATTTTATAGTGTCAGGTCTTAGATTCAACTCTTTATCCAACTTGAGTTGATTTTTTTATAAGGTGTGAGATGAAGATCCAGTTTCTTCTACATGTGGCTTGCCAATTATCCCAGCACCATTTGTTGAAAAGGGTGTCCTTTCCCCACTTTCTGTTTGTGTTTGCTTTGTTGAAGATCAGTTGGCTGTAAGTATTTGGCTTTATTTCTGAGTTGTCTATTCTGCTTCATTGGTCTATGTGCCTATTTTTAAACCAGTACCAAGCTGTTTTGGTGACTATAGTCTTATAGTGTAATTTGAAGTCAGGTAAAGTGATGCCTCCAGATTTGCTCTTTTTACTTAGTCTTGCTTTGGCTTTATGGGATCTTTTTTGGTTCCATAGGAATTTTAGAATTGTTTTTTTCTAGGTCTGTGAAGAATGATCATGGTAATTTGTTGGGAATGGCATTAAATTTGTAGATTGCTTTGACAATATGGTCATTTTTAAAATATTGATTCTACCCATCCATGAGCATGTGATATGTTTCCTTTTGTTTTTGTCATTGTTGATTTCTTTCAGTAGTGTTTTGTAGTTTTCCTTGTAGATATCTTTTACCTCCTTGGTAGGTATATTGCTAAATATTTTATTTTAATTTTTTGCAGCTGTTGTAAAAGGGATTGAGTTCCTTATTTGTTTCTCAACTTGCTCATTGTTGGGGTACAGCAGTGCTACTGATTTGTATACATTGATTTTGTATTCTGAAACTACTGAGTTTATCTATCACACCTAAGAGCTTTTTGGATGACTCTTTAGGGTTTTCTAGGTATGCAATCATATCATTGCATGATATGATTGGTGAACAGTGACAGTTTGACTTCCTTTGTATTGATTTCGATGCCTTTTATTTCTTTATCTTGTTTGATTGCTCTGGCTAGGATTTCCAGTACTGTGTTGAATAGAAGTGGTGAAAATGGGTATCCTTGTCTTGTTCCAATTCTCAGGGGGAATGCTTTCAACATTTCCCCATTCACTATAATGCTGGTTGTGAGACTGTCAGAGATGGCTTTTATTACCTTGAGATATGTCCCTGCTATACCAATTTGGCTGAGGGCTTTAATCATAAATGGATGTTGAATTTTGTTAAATGTTTTTCTGTATCTATTGAGATGATTATATACTTTGTTTTAATTCTGTTTGTGTGATTTATCAGGTTTTTTGATTTGGGAATATTAAACCATCTCTGCATCCCTGGTATAAAACCCACTTGATTATGATGTATTATCTTTCTGATATGCTGTTGGATTTGATTCGCTAGTATTTTGTTGAGGATTTTTTCATCTATGTTAATCAAGGATATTGGTTTGTAGTTTTTGTTGCTGTTGCTGTTGTTGTTATTATGTAGTTTTCTGGTTTTGGTATTAGGATGATACTGGTTTTATAGAATGATTTAGGGAGGATTCCCTCTTTATCCTTTTGAGTAGTTTCAGTTAGATTGACATCAATTCTTCTTTGAATGTCTGACAGAATTCAACTTTGAATCCTTCTGGTTCTGGACTTTTTTTGTTGACAATTTCTTTTATTACTGCTTTAATTTTGCTACTTGTTATTAATCTGTTCAGAGTTTCTATTTCCTCCTGATTTGATCTAGGAGGCTTATATATCTCCAGAAACAGGAACTGCTGCAGATACAAGTGCAGGAGCCACTGCCACAGACTGGGCAGACAGAGAGGGGCAAGCCATGCTTGCTTTTTTAGTGGGGAAGCTCACAGCCTGGGGAATAGTTAGAGTGGGACACTTTAGGAGTGAGACTGACCTTGCCAACTGTGTGGTACCTGGTTGAGGTCTCTTGCCACCAGCTATCTCCAGCTTTCCTGGCCAACTATGTAATACAGCAGAGGCAACCAAAATCCTCTCTGGAACATAACCTCATTGTCCTGAGAACCATCCACCACAAAGGCTGCAGCAAGCCCCGCCCAAGGTGAGTCTGAGCCTAGACCAGTCTAACTCTGCCCCTACCTGTTTGTATTTCTCTACCCACGCTGGTACTGGAACACAAAAGATAGAAATTCGTGGGAGCTTTATGGCCCTACTCATAGGCTGAGGAACCAAAATACACTGGCCAACTTAGGGCAAGCTTAGATCCCCTACTACTATCATAACTGGTGATCTCTTGAAACCACCACCTCCTCGTTGTTGGTCAACCAACTCAAGCCATTACAGTAACTCATGACAGAATAACCCTGATCCCAGGAAGGAGAAAACAACAGCTAATTCCCCTGCCTGGCTAACTAGAGGTCCTGAGTGCCTCCACGTGAAACTCACTGTAGATTAACCAGCATTCCAGAAAGCCCTCACAGTAAACAAAACAAAACTATAAGCAAGGACTGTCTCAGAGTTTACTTCACTCCTCTGCCACCTCCACCAAAGCGGGTGCTGGTATCCACAAGTGGAAGATCTGAAGACAGATTGCATCACAGGACTCTTTGCAAACATTCCCCAGCACAAGCCTGGGGCCTAGTAGCTCCACTGGGTGACTAGACCCAGAAGAGCAATAACAATCACTGCAGTTTGGCTCACAGAAATCCCAACCCTAAGGAAAGGGTAAGAGCACCACATCAAGGGATCATCCAGTAGGAAAAACATAATATTTCTTTTAATTCTAAAGGCTGAGAAATGCAAGATCAATGCACTGGCAGATTCAATGTCTTATGAGGGCCCACTTCTTCATGAACTGCCAGCTTATCACTCTAACCTCACGTGATGGAAGGGGTGAAGGATCTCTCTTGGACTTGTATTAAAACTAACCTGATCCCATTCAAGAGCACTGAGCTCTCAAGACCGAATCGCCTCCTAAAGATTTCACCTCCTGCTACCATCACTTTAGGGGTTAGCATTTCAATGTATGAATTTGGGAGGACACAAACATTTAAATCATAGCAATGGTGTAAATACAATTATACAAGAAGATACTGTTTTGTCACATACTAGATGAATATTTTAAAGAAAAAATATAACTGTGAATAGTATGATTATAGTTACAGTTTAACAATTACAGTTATTTGGATAATTAAGATAGTTTAATAATTTGGAGTTATATTGAATAATAATTGTTGAATAGTTTAATAACAAATAGTTATTTGAATCAAAGTAATTCTCCTGCATGTCAACTTCCCTGTACTCTGCCTAATGGAATTCTACTTAACTACCAAACAAAGATTTCCAAACTTCCAAAAATGTCAGTCAAAGGGAACAAAGGGAGGCATTGCAATTTAATTAATATATTTTTAAGAAGGTAATTCTGTAACTGGCATTAGCATCATTAGTACATCACTTAATCCACCCCTAGGCTATTGCCATCCAGCTGGTAAATGAAGCAATTTATCTCTTTTCATTGATTAAATAAAATTATTTCTAGATATCATGTCAAATATGGAGAGATAAAACTAAAATAAAATAGGTATTAGAATTTCATTTAAAAATGGAATTAAACTACATAGAAATTGCTTTAAGTTACACCCTCATTTTTTCTATTGTATCATTTTTTTCTCATTAAAAAGATGAGTAGATGAAGATGCTTAATTCTTGTCCACAGAATTAACAGATCCCCAGTGTGCCATAAATTTGTAATGTCCCTTAGTGTTGGATTTGCATATATAAGTGTGAGCCAAGATGTGAAATATCACACATAGGCAGAAAGCTCTCTATAGACAAAGACATCTGAACAGTTGCCTGTGGATCATCTATTCTGGCAAGTACATGAACAACCTTACACCACTGGAGTATAGAATAACTACTTTGATTTTCAATGGGAGTACGGTACATGCATAAATGATGTGAAGAACTGAAACCTCTCTTCTGAGAAATAAAACATTTTTGACATAATTCAACAGGTGCATTAGACACTACTCTCCTTACAGTCACCAAAGTCACCAATTAACTTCCCCCCCCCCCCCCCCCGAGGTGGAGTCTCACTTCTTCACCCAGGCTGGAGTGCAAAGGTGCAATCTCGGCTCACTGCAACCTCCACCCCCTGGGTTCAAGTGATTCTCCTGCATCAGCCTCCTGAGTAGCTGGGACTACAGGCGTGCATCACCATACCCAGCTAATTTTTGTATTTTTTAATAGAGACAAGTTTTCACCATATTGGCCAGGCTGGTCTCAAACTCCTGACCTCATGACCCACCCACCTTGACCTCCCAAAGTGCTGGGATTACAAACATGAGACACCGTGCCCAATTAACTTTTTTGTGGCTGAAATGTAATAACTAGAAGTTTTGCTCACCCTCTGCTTTTAAGCCTACTCTCTCAACATAGAGTTGTAGTATCACTTTATGTTGTAAAGTATTTTGTCTTGGTTTACTACACTGTTGACCAGTTTATTAAAGAGTAAGTTTAATTTTAAAATTCCAGGAAATTATAATACAGCCACTTCATAAGACAATTTGTTAAATAAAAAACAATAGTAATAACTTGATACATTTGGAAATTTGTTAAAATATTTGGCTTATAAGCAACTTTTATAACTATCAAGCAACTAAGGAAAAAAAAAAAGAGAAAAAACACCTTTATGGTGATATCAGTCCACTTGGGGATAGTACATTCCTCAGGGGAAAAATTATTTTGATGAACCCAAAATATATTTAAACATCAAAACTGTACTTAGCACTCCTTATGGTATTGTCTAAAGCAAGTTGAAAATGCTTTTTCCATTCTCAGAAATTTTTAAAGACAGATTTTGATATAAATCACAAAACAATTGTAAAACAATTGACCAAAAATATCAGCCATCTTATATTTAGAATAAGAAATGGTAAATTATTCAACAATGTGGACGTTTTTTACTTAGAATCATTTGGGAAGTAAATTATTTTTCCCACAATTAGATTGATCTGGGATGAAAGATAATATTGAGAATAATGCTATAACTTAAGGAAAATTTTCAGCAGAGCCTAAGGCATAAAAGATATCTTGTGGGCAAAAATCACATATCAAATAACAAAAAAAATACATAAATTTGAAGAGAATAAAGATGTGACCTTAAAATATAGGCATTGGAAAGCAAATAAAATTTTCCAGACTCAAAATAAGAAGTGTGAATCTTTTCTTATAAATTATTTCCCTGGAACAAATATTGAAACTGAATGAGTAGTCACATAATTATGTAATTAGACCCAAAATAGCCACTACTTTGCAAGTGGCCAATAGAATCATAATGAGCTACAATATGTGTTATGCAAACTAAACCCTGTTAATTGGGTTTGAAGAAGAATTGGAGACTCAAGCATACCATATACCTATGAGATGCAGTAGTAATAATAATAATAATAATAATAATAATAATAATACTCCAGTTCTCTTTTTTTACTCTTGGGTCAAAAACAATCATTTTTTGACCTGCAACATGAAATCAAATTTCAATGAATCTAAATGTATAATCAAGCATCTCCAGGAATTTGGGGTATTATGATGAAGATTAATTTGGATAAAGGAGCTCAAAAATTTATTTTGGGTCCATTCTTTAAAAACTATGAAGACTGTATGAACAGGGCTATAGGAAGCCACTCTAAATGTTAAACATCTACTCTCCCCACTGTATCAATTGAATAATGTTACGTAATCAAATGTATGGCAGCCAGATTGATTTTTCCAATGAAATATAAACCTTCAGCCTGTACTTGTAGTAATTATAAGGGAGGGAAAATAATAAACATGTTACATTAAATTGAAAACCCCAACGTAACACCATGAATTACTAACCACACTGGTAATCACCACCGTGATGATGATAGTGGTAAGAGGCAGCCAAATGCCTAGAGATAGGGCCGGGTCCCTGTGAAACCCCACTTCCAAGCCAAAGACAGTTTAAAATCTGAAAGCCAAGCCACAGGTTAAATCCTCTGACCAGATTAAGAACTTGTTGGCCGGGCGCGGTGGCTCAAGCCTGTAATCCCAGCACTGTGGGAGGCCGAGACTGGCGGATCACGAGGTCAGGAGATCGAGACCATCCTGGCTAACACGGTGAAACCCCGTCTCTACTAAAAATACAAAAAACTAGCCGGGCGAGGTGGCGGGCGCCTGTAGTCCCAGCTACTCCGGAGGCTGAGGCAGGAGAATGGCGTAAACCCGGGAGGCGGAGCTTGCAGTGAGCTGAGATCTGGCCACTGCACTCCAGCCTGGGCGACAGAGCGAGACTCCGTCTCAAAAAAAAAAAAAAAAAAAAAAGGAACTTGTTTACCTGTTTGGCATGGTTTCCTGATTGATCCCACCCTTCACCTATTTTATATATACCTACCCGTTCCTAATAGGTTTTCTACACCGTTGTGCCCACCTTTGAGTGGTGTCTTCACTTTAACCATTTTTGCATACTCACAAACCATTCAGCACACATTCGTCATTCTGAGTCCATAAAAGGCCCTGTACCTGGCCACACGGGGTGCTATCCTGCCTTCAGGTAGGGGGACCACCCCTGCATCCCCTCTCTGCTGAAAGCTGTTTGCTCACTCAATAAAATTCTTCTCTGCCCTCCCTACTCTTCAAGGTTCAGTGCATTCTCACTTTTCTTGTGTATGCGACAAGAACATGGGAAGCAGTGTGCAAGCCAGACTCAGCCTGTGCCGGCCAATTGGGCAGGGCGCCTCCTGTGGCAGGTGGCATGCCCCAAGCAAGGCAGAGGTTCCCACTGGCAAAGGGACTGAGAAAAATCCTGTATCAGTGATGTTTGTTGAACATTACAAATATTTGAGAGAAGTAGCCAGAAAATATTTTATTTATGAACAAAATTATATCACTCTTAATTCCATAAAAATACAATGATATGCATCCAAATTAAACTTTTAGAAAATATTATCATTGTCCTCATTACTTGGATGAAATCTAAATAAAAAATTACCTTTAGAAAGAAAAAATAATAATTGTCAAATATTCTTTAAAGGCCACAGAAAATGAGAAGTATTTAAAACAACTTCATAAGGCTGAATCACTGCAAATGACATGGATATATATTGTTTTTTTCAACACTCTGATCTATTTGTGAGAATAGGGGAATTGCTTATATAGGTTAATGCCCAGTGAATGTAACACTTGTGACTTTCAAAAAGAGAACTCATTAAGTATGCATCCTCCAAAATTCATGGTGACCATATTTTGATTTGCTCAGGGCATTTCTAGCTTATGAGTTATTCTAAAGTAATTCTCATGATTTCCAAAGTGTTCTGGTTTGAACAATAAATTATATGGACACCTTATCTATGATTCTTAATATAGTTTCTTTTTTCTGTTTTTAACAAACATTGTAAATTGCTGGTGTATGTAACAAATAAGAGTCAAGGAAATGTTATTTTTGTCATTAATTACTATGCTTCTATGTTGTAGAATTTTTGTCTAATTAATTTTTTTGTGGAAAAATATTTTCTATTATCAATATTCATTTATTATTGTCTTCCTTTAAATATTTTTTAAAACTCCACACAATATTAATATGCAGAATAAGCAGTTACTTTAGGGTTAAAGTGCATATACACAGGCAGAATCATCCATGTTAGAGGACTGGAGCACTGCTAACCATGTTTCATCCTGGGGTGTTTAAATGAACCTTGGAGCTCTCAAGCCCTAATTTGAATTTCGATGTGCCCATATATCCTAAGTTCAGAGTTATTTATACAAGATTGCTTATGGCAGACGTCCAGAGTCATATAGCTGTGGATTTTCCTCTTGTCAAATCCGATGTAGTGACTGTGGCTTGTATTTGCATTTCTTCTGAAGTCAGCCACCATATCTCTGCAGAAAATAGAGTTAATGACTAATAATTTGACACATTTTTTTATAGACCAGTAGAGAATGACAAGGCCCAAATTACTCATGGAGGATAGTTCTGATGTTGCTACCTTTTAGACTGCATCAGTAGATCTAAATATAGTTTGAAACTTCTTTCTTAAATATGGTAAATTATTAAGCTCTGATTTGTGATGAAGTACAACTCAAGAAAAAGCATGAGATAGTACTTTAGTAGATCATACACCTGCCATAAAATGCTGAATCATTAACTGTTCTCTTTAATATTTGTCTTAATGTTCTTTGTGTATTTGTACTATAATATGAATTTTTCCTGTCTAGAGAGAGTCAATTTACCCACTCTCACATTATGGAATTGGCTTGCTGATTCAAAGACTGTATGATGAAATTTCAGAAAACAGTGATTAATATTCAGAAAAATAAGAAAGTTCTGTTAGTTATAAACCAAAATGGGGAAAAATGACTTGGATGGAAAAGCCAACTCAAGGAGAAAGATGAATCGCAGAGAACCAAGGAGATCAGAAAACACTGAGAGACAAATTGCCAAATACGCTTTTTTAAAAAGTCAGTAATTAAGATGATTTTAGGGTTATTTGTAATATTTATAATATTTAATGAGAGGAGAAACAGATAATGAATGAGTTAGTGTCAGTATTCAGGAAGTTCATTTAACATCAGTCGGTTTATGGTTCATTGTTCCTCTATGGATTTAGGTGAACTAACCACCTATAGGTGAACAATTAATTTCATATAGTTATTTGAACTATTGCTTTTTTGTTTTATTTATTCTTAATAGTAGTTTTTTGTTTTTTAATTGAGATGGAGTCTCACTCTCTCACCAGGCTGTAGTGCAGTGGTGCCATCTCGGCTCACTACAACTTCCGCCTCCCAAGTTCAAGCGATTCTCCTGCCTTAGCCTCCCAAGTAGCTGGGATTACAGCAGCCTGCAACCACGCCTGACTAATTTTTGTATTTTTTAGTAGAGATGGGGTTTCACCATGTTGGCCAGGCTGGTCTCAAACTCCTGACTTCAAGTGATCCGCCCACCTCGGCCTCCCAAATTCCTGGGATTACAGTTGTGAGCTACTGTGCCTGGCCTCAAAAGCTCTTTGGAAACAGAGAAATAAAAAATGCTTATTAGAATAGATGGAAAGGGCACAAAGAATTGCATAAAATGATAAAGGCACACAGAGCAATAAGAAAATGGTCAGTGTGCTTTGGGCAAAATTTTGTTTTACATGTCATACAGTTATGCAATTATAAACGTCAAGGTAAGTAACAGAGAAACGCAATACTATCTGGTGCAGGAAACATTGAAGAAGTATGGTATAGAGTATGCAGCCAACATGCTGTTGTTATCTGACCTGTAGCTTTAGTAAAATTTAAGTAGTTAATGAGAATTCTAAAAAGCAGCACAAACTAGAAGGAAATTGAGAATCTGTGCCATAAATTGTCACGAACTATTTATCAGACAGTCTTTTTGAATTTAAGAGTAGGCAATTTGTAATTTCCCTCATTTAATACTAATGACAAGCAGTAGAAAATGATTGGAAAGACTAATATAAGTTTATTTTGTATTAAGATGCTTTGGCCCTAACAGTTTAATGATGGTGTACCTTTCCATAGCTTTCTTTGATTTTAGTTGCTTGTGCTTTGCTGGACATTTTGAATTAGTAGGCTGTTTCCTACCAACTTAGAAACATTTTTAGCCATATTTTTTCACAGATTTTGTTGTGATATAGTCTGTCTTTTCTCTTCTGCTGGGACATTAAAGAAATAATAGCTGGGCAAAAACATTACACTCTCCAGAGGTATAGACTTCCAGGCTACTGCCTACAGAGCCATCCAAATAACAAGCAAAAAATACAGTAACACTCATGTGAAAAGAGGGATTTCTTTCTAGTTTTGAAAAAATGGGGTGTTTACCATTCACTTCTCAAAAAAGTCCATTATAGTAAGAGTACATTTTGTGGAAAACAAAATGAGATAGTATTTAAAGATAATTTATAGTAGGATAAAAACAACTCAACAAATGCATTAAAAAAGCCTACAGTGGTATTGGGAGAATGTATTCTTCTATGAACTCTGAGAGTATCAAAACCTAGAGTGGGTAAAGAGACAGGTGGACTCTAAATCTCTTAAATTTAAGAGTTATGTATAGTATTCTTTTGGCATTTAACCCACATACCAACCCATGCACAATAGCATTTGTCAACTAAAGCCTGAGTTTGTTTAAAGTAAAATCAATATTTGTCTTCAGAGAGTGTTCAGTGCTTTATGGAAGATGTAGCATGAAACAAATAAGAGCCAGACTATTTCTCTTTGGTAATTTAAAAAAAAAACATGGAATAGGGGAAGAAAAGGTAATTTTTATCTAGAAATGAAGAGCATTAAGGTACTTTGTAAGCAACCCTATTTTAAAAAATATCAGATCGTAAATTGAAACATAATCTATGACAGCCATTTATACACATTTAAAAACCTGTAAATACAAATTAAGGCTATTCACCTACGTGAGAAAACCATTAAATACAAAGAGAAAGAAAATGTTTAAAAAATAAATGAAAGTGCCCACCTTAAAGGTTAAAGAAACAAAATACAAGAACTAGACATAAATAGAACTAAAATTGGAATTATTTTACTTAGATTCTAAAGGACATAGCCTACAAACTCAAGAATAAGTTGTGATGAAACAGCCGCAGTCAGAAAACAAAGTCTTAATTGTGAATAATAATATATTTACATATGGAGTTACAGGATATGTGAAGACAATCTTACCAAGACTATTTAGCTCAAGAAGCCTAATTTGTTTATTAATATTCTAAATGGGTCAAAATCTGACCTACCAAGACTTGAATATTTTAAAATCAACATTGTTTATGAAAACAAGGAAATCAAGAAACTTTCAATTTTCATTTACCTACATTCTAATTTAGAAACACTGACAGCTCTTTTCAGGAAATTAAATTATTTTTAAATGAAGATGGTAAAAGTCATTTCCTTGTGAAATCAAAGAAGGAAAATAAATATGTAGCTCTATTCCTTAAAAAAAAAAAAAAGTATCGAGCAGACTACTTGAACCTGAGAAACACCAGAAGTAAAAAATAAATCTACTTAATTAGGCAGGCAAAATAATTGTAAAAGAAAAAAAAAAAAGGAAAATTGCAGCTGTTGCTTCTATGTGGTATATAAAAGCATAACCTGGGAAATAGTTAACCTAATAATGGAGATGAAGAAGTTATAATGTTGCAAAAATCAGAGTAAAGAGTAGAAATTAATTAGATAAAGGAAGACAGAACATTCCAGACAGCGGGAACAGCACATAGGGCACTGGAGGTGAGTTTGCATGTGTGAGGAACAAGGTGGAAAAAAAAAGGGTGGCTGGACCCTGCAAAGCCATACACAAGATATTAAAGATTTGCCGTTTCATCCTAGGAGCACTGCAAACTTTTCAGGTATTTCAGTCTGGGCTAGAGGGCATAGCAATAGTGGCAGCAGCTTGATCCTACTTATATTTTTCTTTCTTTCTTTTTTTTTTTTTTTTTGACAGTGGTGCGATCCTGGCTCATTGCAACCTCTACCTCCTGGGTTCAAGTGACTCCTGCCTCAGCCTCCCCAGTAGCTGGGACTACAGGCACGTGCCGCCACAACCAGCTAATTTGTGTGTGTGTGTGTGTGTGTGTGTGTGTCTGTGTGTGTTTTAGTAGAGACGAAGTTTCACCATGTTGGCCAGGAAGGTCTCAATCTCCTGACCTCATAATCCATCTACCTCGGACTCCCAAAGTACTGGGATTACAGGCGTGAGCCACCATGGCCCGCCTCCTGTATTTCTAAAGCATCACTTTTCCTACTTTTAGAGCATTGTATTGAATGTAGACAAGAACTAGGATTCTATTGAGTGCCAGGTAAGGGATTGGTCATGGAAATGTGAATGCATGGCCGTTTGAAGATCTAGCCGTCTTTGACATACTCACTAGCTGTTCGTGAAGGAGAAATCAGAGTCTTAGATATCTAAAGTGATATATAAAGTGATTAGTCATATATAACTTAGTGTGAACTACAAATGTGTCTACTTAAATCAATGAGAAAATGACAAAATAAAGTGCCAAGGAAGATTATCTGAAACACTCTTGCACTTTTATCATTGTTGAACAACTGTTTTTACTTGAGAGTCATTCTGAAGAATGTTCAATTAGTTCTTCCTGTGTGATCAAATGTAATCCTTCCCTTCCAGACCACAAAAAAAAAAAAAAAAAAAAAAAAAAATTCCTGTCTAGTAACTGTTTTCTGTAACTTTGAGAGTGGGGATAATTTGGCTGGTGAAAGTTTTTTTAGCTTTTGGAAAAATCTTAATAGCAAATGTAATGCTAACAATTAATATACAAAATGGAGAAAAACAAATAAAACCAAAAACCTATCAGGGAAAAATTAGTTCCAGAACTAATTTTGTAACAGAAATAATGTAATAAAACAACCTCCAAAAGTTTGAGGCTTAGACCTCATAAAAATATATTAATAACTTTTAGTAGAACAATCATGCTTTTTTTAAGAAAAAAAATAAAAACAGCATGGTTGACCTATTTAACCTCCTTTATCCAATTTACTGGCTATATTTAGATTTTAGGCATGAAGATTATATGAGATTGAGTTGTCCCCAAAACTTCAAATGCTAGAATATTATAAGGTAATTCTGACATAATTTTCTCCATTTGTCCTCATTTATTCACTCTTCTTAGACAGTAGATGGGCAAGCTACAGGGCAAGTTTGAATAATATTCCTAAAGACACATCCTCATTATATATCAGTATATTCCATGTTACTAACTCAATACCTTCTGTAAGCAAATAACTAGTGACTATTTCCACAAGAAGATACAGACAGCTGCAGAGACAGAGTCAGTTCTCTCTGGTTGCTGGGCTGTGCCCTTATCCTGCAGAGTGCTTGATGAACCACAGTCCATTGCTACTAGTGCCCCAGGTACCATTCTCCTGCATTAATGGCGATCTCTCCTACTGCTATGTACAAGCACAGCCAAAGAGCATTTGCTGTTCCTTTGGCAGCAGTAGACATTTCAACTTTTTAAAAATTTTATTTTGTCTTTTATTCATAGTGGGAAAACTATTTTGAAATCCTTAGGCAAGTTCAGGGGAAGGCCACCCTGTGGTTTGTGTGGAAGCCACAAGCCTAAACGAAATCCAAAAGACTACTGAGCCTGAAGGACACATTGCAGTATATGGGATCCTTCCTCTCATTGCTTCTTAAGTACTGTCAGGCAGCATTTCTGGGTTCATGGCTCATGCAGCTTTCTAGAGGATGCTGATTAAAAACATGTTTCATTCTGGTGTCTGGATTTTATTGCCAGTCTTTCCTTCTCTATGTTTGGTGGATACATATTTTTTTCTCTGTACTTTAACATAAAGTCAAATTTATTCACATTTGAAGCATATTTTTGCACACTGCTTGTACCTTCTATTTTAAATCAGTTTAGTAACAAAAAAGGTAGTTGTAATGTAGCAGGATGATCCACAGACAAAACTCCTCAAGACACCGAGTTAAAGAAGGAATGGGTTTATTCGGCGGGGGCATCAGCAAGACTCCTGTCTCAAGAGCTGAGCTCCCTGAGTGAGCAATTCCTGTCCCTTTTAAGGGCTCACAACTCTAAGGGGGTGCGGGTGAGAGGGTTGTGATCGATTGAGTAAGCAGAGGGTATGTGACTGGGGGCTGCAGGCACCAGTAATTACATTGGAACAAAACAGGACAGGGATTTTCACAGTGCTTTTCTATATAATGTCTGTAATGTATGGATAACATAACTGATTAAGTCAGGGGTCGATCTTTAACTAACAGGCCCAGGGTATAGTGCCAGGCTCTCTGCTTGTGGATTTCATTTCTGCCTTATAGTTTTTACTTTTTCTTTCTTTGGAGGCAGAAATTGGGCATAAGACAATATGAGGTGTGGTCATCTCCTCCCTTATTTCCCCCCTTTGAGACTCTCACTCAATAGTGGGAGTTCTCACTTTTATTTTTATTACCTATGTCTTCTTGCAAGACAGATCAATAGTGATTCATATAGTACACTTGTGCTGAAGCATTTTGGTGAACTAAGGTAGTGATGAAGCTTTCTATCATTTGAAGAAGTATAGGTAGCAAACAAAGGAGCAGTAAGTGGGTTCTTATTAGTATTATAATGCTTATTATAAGACTTGTAAATTTTTTTAGCACTGGGAACCATTTTCCAAACATGGCCCCACAATAAAATCTATGCCACACTTGCACAGGCACATGTGCCAGTTTTGTTATATTTCTAACTATGTCTTCAACTACTTGTCTTTGATTATCTATGTGTAGGCAGCAATTAGTAAAGTTAAATTTCCTACAGATCTCTCCTTCAGCTGCTAGCCAGTAATTGAGAGCTAATCTATTTTGATAGATAGCATTTCTCATCTGAGTTTCTTGCCGTTCTAGAATAGTCAAGACTCTACTGGTTTTATTAGTGATTATTTTTAAGACAGCTTATAACCGTATGATTTGGTTGATCATGTAAATGGGGGTCTGGTATCTCCACGAGCCATCTTGTGCCCAAGTAGCAGGCCCATAATATTGTATGATTCTCTCAGGGGACTATTTACCATTTTTTCTATTTCCTATAGCTGTGTTTCTCTTTTCATGGGAAACATAGACAGGGAAACTCAGGAGTTCGCCTGCTTTTATGGGCAGTAGGAAGAAAGATGATTTAATAGTGCCAATAACACAACTACTTGTCTGCTGGTCAGGCAGCTTAGCATACGCTCTATGTCCACATATCCAGTTTAGCCCAGTGGGGGCCGTCCAGTCTCAGTGGGATTTTGAGTGGACCTAAATGGTCTGCAACTTTGGAAATTTACTGAATGGATTTTTCTTTGTGTGATTTGAACTCCACCATGTAGTCTTCCTGCAGGAAGGGTGAAGTCCTTCTTCACTCTTGCTATACAGTATTGTCTAATTATTGAGGCTTTTAGGACATAGAAGTGATCAGGGTGATTCTTTTGGGACAGGAATTTGTCAGGAACTGGGTCTGTAGGTACTAATTCTCAGGTTTCCTATGGCCATTGATCTCCTATTACAGTTCCTTCACATATATAACATGAAGTGACATCGAGAGACTGGGCTACATGCTCGACTGATTGCAAAAACAAATTTCTTGTTTTTCATGGAATTTCTGGTACCAGCACTTTTAGTTTATCAAAGAAGGTTTAAATACTGACTCAGGAGAGCATTTATAAACTTTTTCTCAAACCACGGTATTTACTTAAAGATCCAGTCTAGTTCCATCAATTTTTAGGGTTACACATTCCTCTTTTCTCCAGTCAGGATCAAGGGGATTGGTTATTACTAGCTCTAAGGGGTTACATCATCCCTTAGTACAGGAAGGACCATTTTTTCCTTTCTGAAGGTGGACTGGATCCTTTTCATTTTTTTTTTTTTTTAAATCCAAGTGGCCCAAATGACAGAAGACCAGTATTTATGTTTATTTTCACACAGACCTAATTTATGACAGATGTACTTATTTTCTGCCATATAGCCTCTTTTCTAATTAACTACAACTTATTCCTAACTTATTACTATTATTGACAGCACAGGCATCAAATTTTAAGGTGACTTGTTTGGGCACCCTTTTTTTTGTTTTGTTTTGGCTAACACTTTACTCATATCATTTATGAGCCCCCACCATTCTTCAGTTCTTAATCTTATTTTAAAAACTGTGGTCATGAGAGGCTCAGATGGGTCATAACACACATCAGGTTGGTCATTTCCTGGGCTACATATCGTGCATAGAATAGCATTATACAAACAAGTTCTTTTTAGAGTCCCGGTACACTTACAATAACTGTAAAATAATAGGACCATAGCAACATTTTGTCCTACCTCAGTGACTTGATGTATACACTGGGAATAGCCCTCAGTCTGAGGAAGGTCAGTTGAAGTCCTTACTGTACAAGTCCAAATTTTAAGGAAAATGAGTCCCCCGATGAGTTTTATCATGCTTCGACCATGCGTAGACCAGTCAGCTTCCGGGTGTAACAGGAGCAGGGCTTGTTATCTTCTTCAGAGTCACTCTGCAAGGGTTGATGGAGCTGCTCCCATCCACGTACTGCTCACAGTCTACTGATGTTTAAGGATGGTCTCGGAGGTTGGCCTGCTAGAACTGTTGAACTGAGTCCAACACCTCTACACAGTTATGTTCAACTGGGCTCTCTGATACTTAGAGCAAGGTGGTGGGGTTTAGGGTGTTGTAAACTTCAATGGTTATCTGGGGATTTTCACATAGCAAGCTTTGGTACTTCGTTAATCTAGCATTTGTTAACCAATGATGTCCTTTGGTATTTATTAAAGTTACTACAGCATGGGGGACTTTTATATTCAGGTATTGCCTAAGTGTTAGTTTATCTGCTTCTTGTGCTAACAGGATCGTTGCTGCTAGGGCCCTCAGACTTGGGGGCCAGCCTTTGGAAACCCTGTCTAGTTGTTTTGAGAGATAGGTCACTGGCCTTGGCCAGCGCCCCACAGTCTGGGTTAAAACTTCAACTACCATTTTTTCTCTTTCTGATACATGGAGCGTAAAGAGTTTTGTCAGGTCAAGTAGCCTCAGGACTGAGGCCAACATGAATTTTTCTCTTAACTCATGAAAACCTCATTGCTGTTGGTTGTAATAGATGTAGTTTATCTAATGTACATTTTTATTAACTGTCACCCACCAAAATATTGACTTAAATCCTGCAGTTACTTGATTTCAAGCTTTAAATTGATCTGGTATTCCTTGTGGGGCTCCAATTGCATCTAAATAGACATGAGAGTTGAATGACCCATAAGGGGCTTCTCACATATTAAGATGTCTTATATTTTTTCCTTCTGGTTGATGAAATGCCAGGGTGAAAGGGATAGTCAATTGGACTAAAGTACAAGTGCCACTCCAGTTATTCAGCAGAGTGCCCAGTAAAGGTCCACCACAATAACACCACACATCCACTCAGGGATGAACAAGGGCTGACTTATTGATAAGCTCTTGAAAATTCTTAAGCTCATCACATCCCTTCAGGTCTCCAAGGAATGCTAAATTTCCTCCCTGTCATGAGAGACACAAAGTGAACTTAGTGTTGGGAGATGGAAGCTGGATGGCCCTCGGGGGCTGACCCACAGGGTGCTGGACTTTGGGAAATAGCAGAAAGAGCTTGGTGTGACTTATTACTCCAGGCTGTAGAGTCCTGGAAAAGAGCTACCATGCAGCTTATACCTGGTCGACTGGAGGACCACCTTAGTTGAAGGGGGACAATCTGGGACTCTGGCCTGCCATATGCACAAGCATAACAATTGTTTTTGTTTAATGTGTAGATGGAATATTAGATCCATTTTAACCAGGCATTTGTATCTTGGTATCCTGTCTTAATTGCTAAAGTTTGTTTTAACTCTTTAACTTCTATGATCCTCCAGTAAAATGAATGTATGGTTTTAGGAAATTACAAAAACCAGTTGGGGCAGTCCATCCTTGCTCTTTAGTGGTCCACAGAACATTGGACCAACTATGACATGAAAGCACTACATTGGGGGGCAAGACTCCTGGTTGGCACAGAGGTCTTTATCAAAATTTCCCCAGATGAAATGGTCCTAGTTTACTAATGCCCAGTCTGAGGAGAGTCAGGAGGGACAGGAGCACTTTTCTGAAGTAGAAAGCTGTCTTTGACTTGGAGAGTCCTCACATGGTATAACAAGGCAAACATTAAATGCAATAGCTTGAGGCGAAATTGACTTGGTTATGTTAATAACTAGATGGTCAGCAATAGAATGAAGAAAGAAGAAAGAGTAATAGAATAGATGAAAACAGTTAAATTTTTCTTAGCTTTAGTTTGCTAGGGTTTTCCCCTGAGACTATGGCCCACAACTCTGGAGGGGGTGGTGTTTTCTTGACTCGGGTGTGATGAGTCCATCCTTTTTTGCTGTACAAACAGTAGTCCTGATGGTTAGCAGCACAAGGTAGGGTCCTTCCCAGGCTGGTTCAAGTTTTTCTTCTTTCCACCTTTCAATGAGAACGTGATCTTCAGGTTGGTGCTGGTTTACTGGAAATTCTGGGGTGGTACATGTGCTAAAAGACTTTTAGTTTTTGAGAGAAAGGAAAGTGGAAGATAAACCAAGTATATAATTTCTAAGAAATTGACCTTTGTTTTAAATGTGGGGACCTTGGCAGTGAACTTTATAGTCCTTAGTGCCTTTTTTTTTTTACTGAGAAATGTCCTTTAGCACCTATTTTCATTAGTTTTTAGACCAAAGAAAGCTAAACACTATTTTATATTTAATAATGCTTTTTGTATGATTTTTATACAAGATAAGCTAAATTTTATCTTTATATTGGTGTGCTATTAATGTTAAACATAATTTTAATAAAACTTTGTAGACATATTTTTCTAATTTTTAATGTTTGGCTATAAGGTAAGATTTTATAGACTCTTTTTAACCTTTTATAATTTTTGCTGAAGAGCAGGTTGGTGCTTTAAGAAAAATCTGTTATGCTTTTACTTTAATGTCCAGTTCACAGAAAAAGTGGATGATACTTCTTTAACATTAGCTAATATGTTTACCCCCAGAATTTTCTTTACAATTAACGTTTTAAAACTAGCTTAAACTTTTAAAGCAATAATTTTTAAAAATCTTTTAATGTAGGTAAAAATCCACATTCTTATGCCTCCTTATAATCATTTTACCAAAGGTATATTTTACTTTTCTTATACACCTTGCACATAAACTCTTTCTTCAGTAGTACTCAGGAAACCTTATTAATTACAAATTATGCTACATTTTTTGCATAAATTTTTTTATAACATTTTTTCTTTCACGACTTTTGCAGACAATTCTTCAACATGTCTCAACTTTCTGACTTATTACAAACATTTCTTTCTTTAAACAACCAGTTAATTTATTTCAGGACAAGAATTTACCATATAACACTCTTTTTATATGAATTCTGCCTCCCCCTTCTTTTACTTTTTTTTTTTTTGTTGTTAGCAAAGCAGCTGCCGCTACTGATTGAATGCATCTGGACCATCCGCGGGTTACTGGGTTAAGGATTTTTGATAGGAAGTCCTCAGTGCTTTTGGGATATGCCCTTGTTTACACTGACAACAAAGTGGTATTAGAGGGTTACAGTGTTACAGAGAATACCTTTAATAATCAATTATAGGTTTTAAATTTACCTTGGCTTTTAAAGTAATCGGGTATACTGTTTTTTTCTTAACTACTTGTATATTTCTCTCTTTTTCTTTTTCTTTGACTTTCTGTCTCTCTCTTTTCTTAACTCCTTCTTTGTCTCTCTGCCTCTTCCTCTTTGTTTCCTCCTCTCTCTTTGCCTCTTTTTCTCTCTGTCTCTTTCATCTCTTTCTCTCTGCTGGTCTTTCCTTGCCTCTGCCAGCCACTTATGCTGCTGTTCTCTTAACTGCTGTGTGGGGGAAAGGAGTCTAAAATCAGCTATAACCAAGTGTCTGTGTAGGAGAACTGGTCTGGGTTCCCTTGCTTACAGGTTACCTTATACCATACCTTTGAAACAAGGGACCTATCCAGGCTTCCTTCTAATTTGCCAACCTACCTCTAACGCTGACCAGTCTATCTTACACAAAGTTTGAAGTTTTCCTGGTGTCATAGTACTCCACAATCTCTCTTAAATTCTTTTTTTGAAATTTTTCAACATAGTTCCTAGTAGGATGGGCTTATTTGTGCCTGACTTATGCTTCTTCAAGACAAAACACCACACTCACACCACACACACACCACAAAACAAAGAACAGGTAAAAAGGGCACACACACACAATTTTGCAGTGTGCACCAAACCAAAATCAAAACCAAAATCAGAGTATCCAGAATTCCAAGCCAGGTCAAAACCAAAACCAAAGTATCAAACAATCCAAGTTAACTCAAAAACAAAAACCAAAGTGCCCGTACAGGCACACTGTGGGAGATCAGGCCACAGTTCCACTCAAATAGAGTAGGCAAGTTCCCAAGACCAATCCTGCCAAGCAATTCAAACCAAGTCAAAACCAATACCAAAGTGCCAATAAAGGCACGCCATGGGTGATCAGGCCAAGTTTCCACTCAAATGGAGTGGGCAAGTTCCCAAGACCAATCCTGCCAAGGAATTCAAACCAAGTCAAAACCAGTACCAAAGTGCCAATAAAGGCACGCCATGGGTGATCAGGCCAAGTTTCCACTCAAATGGAGTGGGCAAGTTCCCAAGACTGGTCCTGTCAAGCAATTCAAACCAAATCAAAACCAAAACCAAAACCAAAGTTCCGATAAAGGCATGCCATGGGTGATCAGGTCAGGCTTCCACTCAAACGGAGTGGGCAAGTTTCAAAGACTAGTCTTACCAAGTTTTAGATGTCCAGACTCCAAGTGCACGTTCCTTCCTGGTGTTCAGCCACTGCGTTGATCTTCCATGGGGGCCTACCACACACTGCTCTGAATGAGGCGTCCCACCGGGGCAAATACCTACCTGGGAGCGCTGTCAGGATCCGCATAGCTGGGGCTGGCCGGAGTCCCCCACAGAGATGTTCCACAGGGCAGGCTTAAGCCGCCTAAGGAGCTGCCTCAACCATCTGCCAATCACCTCGCTTCCCAGTCAGGGAACCAAGAAATGTAGCAGGAGGAGCTGCAGACAAAACTCCTCAGACATTGAGTTAAAGAAGGAAGGGGTATATTTGGCCATGGGCATTGGCAAGGCTCCTGTCTCAAGAGCTGAGCTCCCTGAGGGAGCAATTCATATCCCTTTTAAGGGCTCAAACTCTAAGGGGGTGTGCATGAGATGGTGGTGATCTATTGAGCAAGCAGGGAGTATGTGACTGGGGTCTGCATGCACCAGTAATTAGACTGGAAAAAAACAGGATAGGGATTTTCACAGTGCTTTTCTATACAATGTCTACAATCTATAGATAACATTACCAATTAGGTCAGGGTCGATCTTAAATACCAGGTCCAGGGTGTGGCACCAGGCTGTCTGCTTGTGGATTTCATTTCTGCCTTTTAGTTTTTACTTTTTCTTTCTTTGGAGGCAGAAATTGGGCATAAGACAATATGAGGGGTATTCTCTCTTAGTAATAACAAACTTCTGCTAGGCAAATTTTACTTTTTTGGGGAGAAATCATCTAACAGCAAACTTTTACTTTTATTACAAATACTAAATTTTTAATATTAAGCCTTTTCAGTGGCTTAATTTGCCTAACTTTAATTTTGTATTGAAATAAACGATAAGGGTATTAATGGCAAATTTTTGAGTTATGAAATTAGACACAAAAACAATTCACTGTTTTTTTCATATTGTGTACTTTTCATTCAAAGTGACAAATGGAAAATATCTTGAATCTTAAAATCTCACCTGATAGAGGTTGGATTTCTCATTACTTGCTTAAAGAATGGTCTCATAATCAGCTAGGAAATAAATTGTGCTATATAATTTTATAGAAGAAATCTAAGTCTCAAAATGGATACATAGTTTTCTTGCTAATTACAAATAAAGTTGGATGTGAGCTGAGAAAGTAATACATATAAATACTGTTCTCTTCCCTTAACCATCTTA
Organism: Chlorocebus sabaeus; assembly: GCF_047675955.1. Lineage (NCBI taxonomy): Eukaryota > Metazoa > Chordata > Mammalia > Primates > Cercopithecidae > Chlorocebus > Chlorocebus sabaeus. The sequence continues at coordinate 17,041,671 of NC_132927.1, read as the reverse complement.
GACTCTTCCCTCAACATTGGAAATAAATTGGTATTGAAGTAATCATCTAAACTATACTGTATCACCTAATCGTGTATCAGCCATGTGAGTACTTCTAGATTAAGTAGTTCTACGCCCCTTTTGGTGTGCTCTTAACATACTTTAAAACTGAATTACAAGTAATCTCATGAAACATATCTACACTTCAAAGCATTCCCATATTTTTTTCATTGGACTGGTCAATAAGAAAGAATTAGCACAACAAAGCCTCTTGCTGATTCATTAAAACATAATTACTTTTGATGCTAATAAGTAATCAGATTCATTGGTGTACTTGTAAGTAAATTTGTAAGTAAATTAATACTAGTGACAAAACAAGGGGCTGTAGCAATATAACATCTTCTAAAAACCATGTCTAGAAAATTGTGGAAGCCTGAGAAAAATATTAACCAAAAACAAATTCATTGATTAATATATGTTCCCTTGAAATATTTATCTAATTTATGTGCATTTGTATAAAAAGATTGATTGACTATATTTTAATAGTGAAATCAGATTTTTTTTTTTTTTAAATGTAATGACTCCTTCAGGATTCAGTATGATATTAGTGGTGAACTGTCTACAATATCTTGTTTACATTCAAACTTAGTTTGTAACTAATGTCTCCAGGTAAATAAAATAAAAATAAGCAAACAGAGAACAAATGCTACCCCCAAAAAAGATATAACGCTGACTAATAACAGTCAGCATTATAATAAGCAAACATATTTTTATCAAAATCAAACAATAATTATTTACACAATTTCATTCACATTCTACATAAAAAAAGTATATTAAAATAATGTTCTCTGATTTCATCAGTATATTAAAAATAAATGCTCTCCAACACAGCTAGAAGGATGTAAAGTCCAATCTTTTCTAAATGATATGCATTTGGAATATTCTGAGAATTCTCTTCATCTCAGCTATAGTCCTCAACATGGTTTAAATATGCAGACATTAACATACATTTAAATAACACTAGTATGGTCATTTGAGAATAGTCTGAATATATAGAATGGTAAATTTGCATGTAAAATGTAGGAGAAAGCCCATATTAACATATATTCTTTTCCATTCTCATTTCTTTTTTGATGATACAAATCATTTCATCAGTATATTAAAAATAATCAATTAAACACCTATAGGTCATGTCCAAATGGAAAAAACAATGTGAATCTCTGAAGTTCATATGCATTATTCAAATACTATCTGGTTGCATGTGCATATAAATAGGTAAACCCCTCTACTGTACTAGTCAATTACAATTTCTTTCACCTTTGATGATTTTCTTCTGAAACTGATTTCTCCACAGGGCTGTAGGTTGTAGGGAAGTGGGTTGTAGTAAAGTAGACTAGTCAATGAGACTAAAATGGAGGAATCTAGAATCTATAGGAATTGCAATAATTAGCTAAGTCAGTCTTCTTGCTCCAGAATTTGGATTAGAAAATAATAAGAGAGATGGCAATTAGGCAGGAGAAGAAAGGAAAAAGATACTGTGTCAGATAGCCACAGTGCTCATTAGAAATAGAAAATAGGAGAGTAATGTATCCTAATTGCCACTAGTCCAGGTCTAGTTAAAGTCCAATTTAATAAACAATCACTTTGTTTCATTATTCTGTAATGTTTTCGTTTAATAAGATATATATTAGTCACTATGCTTAAAAAAAAAAGAGTACATGAAGCCTTCCTCTGGTTATCATTTTAAGTTTTCTTTTTTTTTTTTTTTTTTTACAGATATGTTTCTCTTGCCTAGAATATGCTTCCTTATTAATTCCAATTGCTATGTGTACCCTTCAGAAAAAAAAATCTCAAATATAATCAACTTACTGAGTCTTTACAGAATTTCCAAGGCAGAATTAAAGGATATTTTCCTTGGATTTTAACTACGCTGTGTACAGAGCTTGATTATAACACTAACTGTGTTGTGCCAAGAATGCCTAGAGAGGAAGACTCTGTTTTGTTTTCAGTTTTTGCCTATAACTAACATAACACTTGATATACATGAAATGTTAAATAAATATTGACTGATACATGTCAAGATCACGTATAGTCAGTACTAGAATATTACTTCTCTAATAGAATGTTTATAATTAAATAAGTTTTTTAAAAGTATGTACATCTTAGAGCTGCTATAACAAAACACCACAGACTGGGTGGCTTGTAAATAAGAAAATTTATTTTTAACAGTTACACATGCTGAAAGTCTGAGATCAGGATCCAGAATGATTGTGTTCTATGAAGGGCCCCCTTTCAGGTTACAGAGTTCCATCTTTTCCTTGTATCTTCACAACAGAGAACAAGAGTTAGAGAGCTCCTTGAGATCTCTTTTATAAAGAAACTAACCCCATTCATGAGGGCTCCACTTTCATGACCTAATTATCTCCCAAAGATCCCACCTCCTAATACCCTCACACTGGGGTTAGGATTTCAACAGATAAATTTGGGGGGACATGAGCATTCAGTCCATTGCAAGTAATATGAGGAAAAATTTTTAAATCTCAAATTTGTTTACTGAACTTTAATAAACTATAGATTAGAAAATGTTTATTATTTATTCTAAACACATTGTTTTGCCTTAGAAATCACATCAACTTCCAGAAAAATTTTGGCAAAATCAAAGGTAAAAGTGCTAAAATCCATATTAGATGTGACTGGAAACATTTTGAAATATATTTAATCATCTGTAAAGATAACAACCTCAAAATTAGCAATCATGAAGGTATGAAATGAATAATTTTGCCATCAGTGTAACAGTTAAGTCATCTGGAATTGATATTAGTCTAGCCTCAACAGCTTCATTGAGTAAGAAACTCACAGGAAAACATATGAAAATTTGAAAAATAAACCTCCAATCCATTCAGAACTTTTGTGTCAAATACTCTCTAGAGTTTAAACAGCCTCTTCTTGTGCTATATATTCCTGCTTAGGCCTCAATATTCAGGTCAAGTCTGAGCTGTTCATTGGGCAATCTCTGGTACCTTCTACTCTCATTAAACCTCTCTCCTTGAATCACTGCACCATGTACAGACAGTTTTAGGTTTGTTGAGTTTGATACTTTTTTGGTGGAACACTCACTCTGTGGAGCATATAGAATGTCATTTATAAAACTCTCATTAATATAGTCTGTGAAATATCAAGAGCAAAAGACATGCTAATGAAGTGCTGGTGCTATACTGCTATCGAGAATACAGAGAAGGTTTAGAAGAGAAATTGAGGTGAAAGCCGGTCAATTATTGTGATATTGTATCTTTCCTTTTCAATTAGCCTCAAGAATATATAAAAGTTTAACTAGTAAAGAAAAGGAGCAATCTAAAGAAGGTGATATAATCGCTCACCTTTTCTAATGTGGACATTCTGAATTTGTTAGTAGAAACCATTTCCCAATGAAAAACTTTATTTCTGGTTTCAATTTTTGTCTTGGCCAATTCAATACAAATTCAGTAGTATTTGTTGAACATAGTTTCTGAAATGTTCCCCCAAAGCAAAGGGAAGGTGGCAGGTTCATCGGGCTTATGTCTCTTCCACTGCCCTTCTCTTTCACCTGCATAAAGTACAGGGGATTTTGGAACCTCCATAATATCAATAGACAGCTTAAAAAGGAAGTCTAGACACTGAATATGGCAGAGCAGGAAGGTAACAGGAAACTATATTTCACTGATAATTTCTTAAAAGAGCTATAATAGTAGATTTCTAACTCCATCTTTTTTAACTTTGAAGAAAAATCAACCTCTAATATATTTAAACCCCTGTTTTTCTGATCACCATGAATGTAATTCCTAATCAATTTTAAAAGTATACTTACTCTAACCCAGATAATGGAAAAAAATGGAATATTTGAATTTTTCCCTCCCATTTACAACTTTCCTTGAATAGTGATACATTGTTAAATACCTTTGCTAAGGTCAACCTAGACATCAGATTCACTGGATGAATATAGGAGAGAAAACAAAACTCACCAGCAGGGCAGAATCACACATTTTTCTTCAACTGGAATAGTTCTTGCAGCAGTCTAAAGAGCTATCCAGGAATGAATCTCTTTGTCCCTTATATTAGTCCATTCTCACACTGCTATAAAGAACTTCCCTGAGACTGGATAATTTATAAATAAAAGAGGTTTAATTGACTCACAATTCCACATGTCTGGGGAGGCCTCAGGAAACTTACAATCATGGCAGAAGGTGAAGGGGAAGCAAACTTGGATCTTTTCACATGACTGCAGGAGAGAGAGAAGAGTATAAGACAGAGCAGGGAAAGCTACCTTATAAAACCATCAGGTCTTGTGGGAACTCACTGACTATCACGAGAACAGAATGGGGGAAACTACCACCGGGATTCAATCACCTCCCACCAAGTCTCTCCCTCAACACCTGGGGATTACAATTCAAGATGAGATTTGGGCAGAGACACAGAACCTAACCATATTACCCCTTCAAGTGATGGTCTCAGAAGCAATGAAATCAAACTTTTTGGCAGTGGCTGTGGGGACACAGGAATAGTATAAAGTCTTATGGTCCTCAGGAGTGAATGTCTCTTGTGAAAATTCCGTAAACAGTTTCCATGTCCCTGAGCAGGATATATGAATGACAAAAATCACCAGACTCAGGGAAGCCCAAAAATATGTTCTACCCAGCATTTTTATTTTTCCTAGGCAGATGCAGACTCCTACATTAGGGCCATTTTTACACTAACTCTATAGTGTAATAACATAGTTGACATCTTATTTTTATCCAATTTCCAGGAACAAAAGAGATCTAAAGTAAATACTCAGAAAGAATATAAAAATATTTTAATGTTTTACCCGTAAGATGCTGTGGTAGAAAATGATAATTTGATTTTAAATTGAGATCACTAAATGCTAAGATAAGGAGACTTCCGTTTATTCATTATATTATGTAGACCCATGGAAAATTAAATGTTATGTCCTTAAAAGAAAAAAGAAAACTGAATCACTTAATAAATACAAGTCTAACCTAGTACAGAGCTTTCTTGGACTTCAAAACTCTAGAATTTGGTAATAATATCATTTTCACATACAAATTGACAAGTATTTGATCTTAAGCTTCTGTCAACTACAACTGAACTAGTTTACTTACTAAGCCAAATAAAAAGTTAACTTAAAAAAACCTATTTATTTCACAAATATTTTCTAAAGATGGAAAGACACATTCTGCCATATAGCTACTATTTGCTTCCACATCTGTTTTCTGCTCTTCTTCCCACGATTTCCTATCTCAAGAGACTGACTTGCATGGACTGCGTCAAGGGCTCTGGCTTAGGACAGCCCTCAGCTGACTATGGGACTTGGCAGGAGATTCAACAGCAGGAGGAAAGTGAGGTAAGGGTATGTGTCTCTTTGGCTCCCTTCCTGTGGAGCAGTCATAATATAACTGTGTGCCTTGATCGAAGTTTATTGATTCAGGGTGTTCCTTTGTATATAGTTCAGCATTGGTTTTCAGGAACCACGCCCATTTCTCAATCCTTCCACACTCAGATTGTTACAATTCGATCATTATAAACACAACAATATGGAACTATCCCTAGCAGTTTCCCTATGCTGTGTCTATATCTTGGTACCATAGCTCTTTTATTAAATCTTCCTCTAGTTTTTCTTTGTTGCAGGTGCCTTGTTCTTGCTTGAACCTTGGCCAATACACAGGATAATAGAAATCTTCTGCATAATTGCTTTCATCTTTACATGATATTACTTTATTGTTGATGGGGTCATGTAAAAATCATCCTTTCTTAATTGATAAAGGAGAAAAACCCTCACCATATTTTACATGAGTTATCCCTCTAATAATAGGTTTTTGACCTAGATAGTGAAAGATCATCTTCTACCCATTTCCTAGTTCAAATTATAATAATATCAAATTTCAAAATATGTCATCTGGCTTTCAGGGAAAAATAGACTATTCAGAAATCCTGAGAATCTAATTAAACAAAACTAGTAAGTTCATTTGTTTTTTATTATAAATGAAAACAGAGATTTAATGAATAATTAAATTTCCCAAATACTGAAGGATGAGATAGTGAAACTAAAATGATTGAATGTTTCAATATTCAATCATTTCAGGCTCCACTTAATCTTTAATATAGCAAAAATATAAATACATGTTTACACCATACAAATATATTAAATAGTATAAAATACAATTATAGGGAATTACTGGCATTTATGTCATAATTAAAATACATCAATTTTATTTTTGTCATGGAACTTTATTTTCTGTTCTATATTCTTAAAAACTCTCTAGCTTAAAATTTAACAAGGGTTTTTGTTTGCCTTTCAAGTTTTTAAAAATATTGCTTACATTTTATGGCTTTCAATTAGATGCTTAGATTTAAATGATTATTTTATTACCTCTGGTAGGAGCTGTACCTTTTTAATTTAATCAGTTTTTTTTCTCTCTGTATGTATTATTTTTGCTTGGGTTTTATTAATTCCTTTAATGAAAAAATTGAGTGCTTTGTAATAACAAAGGGCATTCTGGAAATAAGAGAACACCACAAAGGTACTCTTTGAGAAGGGCAACCTCAAGACACATAATTGTCAGATTCACCAAGGTTGAAATGAAGGAAAAAATGTTAAGGGCAGCCAGAAAAAGAAAGGTCAGGTTACCCACAAAGGGAGCCTCATCAGACTAACAGCAGATCTCTCTACAGAAACTTTACAAGCCAGAATAGAGTGGGGGCCAATATTCAACATTCTTGAAGAAAAGAATTTTTGACCCAGAATTTCATATCCAGCCAAACTAAGCTTCATAAACAAAGGAGACATAAAATCCTTTATAGGCAAGCAAATGCTGAGAGATTTTGTCACCACCAGGACTGCCTTAGAAGAGCTCCAGAAGGAAGCACTAAATATGGAAAGGAAACACCAGTACCAGCCTCTGCAAATCATACCAAATTGTAAAGACCATCGACACTATGAAGAAACTGCATCAACTAAGAGGCGAAATAATTAGCCAGCATTATAATAACAGGATCAAATTCAAGCATAACCATATTAATCTTAAATGTAAAGGGGCTAAAATACTCAATTAAAAGACACAGACTGGCAAATTGGATGAAAAGTCAAGATCTATTGGTGTGTTGTATTCAGGAGATCTATTTAAAGAGAAAACACAAACATAGGATCAAAATAAAGGGATGGAGGAATTTTACCAAGCAAATGGAAAGCAAAAAAAAAAAAAAAAGCATGGGTTGCAATCCTAGTATCTCATAAAACAGACTTTAGACTAACAAAGATCAGAAAAGACAAAGAAGAGTATTACATAAGGGTAAAGGGATCAATGAGACAAGTAGAGCTAACTATCCTAAATATACATGCACCAAATACAGGAGCACCCAGATTCATAAAACGTGTTCTCAGAGACCTACAAAGAGACTTAAGACTCTGTCTAAGATAGTGGGAGTCTATAACACCCCACTGTCAATATTAGACAGATCAACAAGACAGAAATGTAACAAGGATATTCAGGCTTGAACTTAGCTCTGGACCAAGCGGACCTAATAGACATCTACAAAACTCTCCACCCCAAATCAATAGAATATACATTCTTCTCAGTACCATATCACACTTATTTTAAAACTGACCACATAATTGGAAGTAAAGCACTCCTCAGCAAATGCAAAAGAATGGAAATCATAACAAACAGTCTCTCAGACCACAGTGCAATCAAATTAGAACTCGAGATTACAATAAAGATGTTCTTTGAAATCAATGAGAGTAAAGACACAACATACCAGAATCTCTGGGACACATTTAAAGCAGTGTACAGAGGGATATTTATAGCACTAAATGTCCACAGGAGAAAGCAGGAAAGATCTCAAATTTACCCTAACATCACAATTAAAATAACTAGAGAAGCAAGAGCAAACAAATTCAAAAGTTAGCAGAAGACAAGAAATAACTGAGATCAGAGCAGAAATGAAGGAGACAGGGACAGGAAAAACTCTTCAAAAATTAATGAATCCAGGAGCTGGTGTTTTTAAAAGATTAACAAAATAGATAGACCACTAGCCAGACTAATAAAGAAGAAAAGAGAAGAATCAAAGAGAAACAATAAAAAATGATAAAGAGGATATCACCACTGATGACACAGAAATACAAACTACCATCAGAGAACACTATAAACACATCTATGCAAATAAACTAGAAAATCTAGAAGAAATGGATAAATTCCTGGACACATACACCCTCTCAAGACTAAACCAAAAAGAATTTGAATCCCTGAATAGACCAATAACTAGTTTTGAAATTGAGGCAGTAATTAATCTCCTACAAACCAAAAAAAACCCAGGACCAGATGGATTCACAGCCAAATTCTACCAGAGGTACAAAGAGGAGCATTTTTATACACCAATAATGGACAAACAGAGAGCCAAATTATGAATTAACTACCATCCACAATTGCTACAAAGACAAAAAAAAAAAAACAAAAAAAAAACAACAAAAAAAAAACTAGGAATACAACTTAGAGTGTGAAGGACCTCTTCAAAGGGAACTACAATCCACTGCTCAAGGAAATAAGACAGGACACAAAGAAATGGAAAAACATTATATGCTCATGAATAGGAAGAATCAATATCGTGAAAATGGCCATACTGTCCCAAGTAATTTATAGATTCAATGCTATACCCATCAAGCTACCATTGACTTTCTTCACAGAATTGGAAAAAACTACTTTCAAGTTCATATAGAACCAAAAAAGAGCCCGTATTGCCAAGACAATCCTAAGCCAAAAGAACAAAGCTAGAGGCATCACGCTATTTAACTTCAAACTATACTACAAGGCTACAGTAAGCAAAACAGCATAGTACTGGTACCAAAACAGAGATATAAACCAATGGAACAGAACAGAGCCCTCAGAAATAATACCACATATCTACAACCAACGGATCTTTGACAAACTGACAAAAACAAGCAATGAGGAAAGGATCCCCTATTCAATAAATGGTTTTGTGAAAACTGGCTAGCCATATACAGAAAACTGAAACTGGATCCCTTCCTTACACCACATACAAAAATTAACTCAAGATGGATTAAAGACTTAAAAGTAAGACCTAAAATCATAAACACCCTAAAAGAAAACCTAGGCAATACCATTCAGGACACAGGCACAGACAAATACTTTATGACTAAAACACCAAAAGCAATGGTAACAAAAGCCAAAATTGACAAATGGGATCTAATCAAACTAAAGAGGTTCTGCATAGCAAAAGAAACTATCATCAGAGTGAACAGGTAACCATACAGAGTGGGAGCAAATTTTTGCAATCAATCCAACTGACAAAGGGCTAGCATCCAGAATCTACAAGGAACTTAAAAAATTTACAAGAAAAAAATGCCATCAAAAAGTGGGAGAAAGATATGAACAGACACTTCTCAAAAGAAGAGGTTTATGCATAAAGTAAACATATGAAAAAAAGCTCATCTTCACTGGGCTTAGAGAAATACAAATCAAAACCACAATGAGATACATCTCATGCCAGTTAGAATGGTGATCATTAAAAAGTCAGGAAACAACAGATGCTGGAGAGGATGTGGAAAAATAGGAATGCTTTTACACTGTTGGTGGGAGTGTGAATTAGTTCAACCATTGTGGAAGACTGTATGGCTATTCCTCAAGGATCTAGAACTAGAAATACCATTTGACCCAGCAATACCATTACTGGGTATATACCCAAAGGATTATAAATCATTCTACTGTAAAGACAAATGCACACATATGTTTATTGCAGCACCATTCATGATAGCAAAAACTCAAATACCCATCAATGATAGACTAGATAAAGAAAATGTGGCACATATACACCATGGAATACTATGCAGCCATAAAAAAGGATGACTTCTTTTGAGTAGTGTCTGTTCATATGCTTTGTCCACTTTTTGATGGGGTTGTTTGTTTTTTTCTTTTAAATTTGTTTAAGTTCTTTGTAGATTCTGGATAATAGCCCTTTGTCAGATGGGTTGATTGCAAAAATTTTCTCCCGTTCTGTAGGTTGCCTGTTTACTCTGATAGTAGTTTCTTTTGCCATGCAGAAGCTCTTTCGTTTAATTACATCCCATTTGTCTGTTTTGACTTTTGTTGCCGTTGCTTTTGGTGTTTTAGTCATGAACTCCTTGTCCATGCCTATGTCCTGAATGGTATTGCCTAAGTTGTCTTCTAGGGTTTTTACGGTTTTTGGTCTAACATTTAAGTCTTTAATCCATCTTGAATTAATTTTTGTGTAAGGTATAAGGAAGGGATCCAGTTTCAGCTTTCTACCTATGGCTAGCCAGTTTTCCCAGCAACGTTTATTAAATAGAGAATCTTTTCCCCATTTCTTGTTTTTGTCAGGCTTGTCAAAGATCAGATGGTTACAGTAGCCTGCAACAAAGACTTCGAACCAACCCAAATGTCCATCAATTAGAGACTGGATTAAGAAAATGTGGCACATATACACTATGGAACACTATGCAGCCATTAAAAAGGATGAGTTCATGTCCTTTGCAGGGACATGGATGAAGCTGGAAACCATCATTCTCAGCAAACTATCACAAAGACAGAAAACCAAACACCGCATGTTCTCACTCACAGGCGGGAATTGAACAATGAGAACACTTGAACACAGGGCGGGGAACATCACACACAGGGGCCTGTCGGCGGGGTGCAGGACTGTGGGAGCGATAGCATTAGGAGAAATACCTAACGTAAATAAGGAGTTGATGGGTGCAGCAAACCAACACGGCACAGGTATACCTATGTAACAAACCTGCATGTTGTGTGCATGTTCCCTAGAACTTAAAGTATAATAATAATAAAAAAGAAATGAGGGAGAAATAAACCCTTATATTCTTGAGACATCAAGATTTTGAGGGGTTTTGTTGTTTTTTTAAACACCAGTTAGCCCACCCTGAAAATATAGCATTGCTAAAAGTAAAAATAAATGAAATAAAATAAAAATAATAACCATGGCTTATTTTCTATACTTTATTTTATAGTTTGTAACACAGTATGAAAAATAGTAGATGAAGTTACTTGATACAATGGATGTGATTATTTAATTTACTATATTCTAATATTTATAATGTACTTGATGATCATTTTCTGAATTCACACTTGATTTGCTTTAACTTTTATTCTAACCTTACCTGATACTAACAGTGAATCCCCATTCACAGTCATTTTTGGTTTGTTTGTTTTGAAACAGAGTTTCTCTCTGTGGTCCAGGCTGGAGTGCAATGGCACAATCATAGCTCATGGCAGCCTCAAACTCCTGGGTTCAAAGGATTCTCCCACTCCCCGTCTCAGCCTCCCAGGCAGATAGTGCTACAAGCAGATGACACTACACCCAGCCAGGAAGCTAATTTTTTTTTTTTTTTTTTTTTTTTTTTTTTTTTGTGAAAGAAGAATTTTCACCATGTTGACTAGTCTAGTCTTGAACCCTTGGCCTCAAACAATTCTCCCACCATGGCCTCCATGAATGTTGGGATTACAGACGTGAGCCATTTGTGCCTGGATACAGCCTTGTTTTCTAAACACTTCTTCACCTCTATTTTTTTTTTTTAATTTCTTTGATCTTTTTCCATTCAGTTGCTATAAACATTCTCTGTTGGTTTTGAAAAAAAATTCATCAAAGAAGCCATTGATTCTATCTGTTGATTTATTCTTTCATTTAAATTTTTATTCATTTTTGTTTATGTGTTTTCTACTTCCTGTTCTTCCTTTAATATAGTATACATTGCTTAGTCTATTTCATTTTCATTTTAATATTTTCATTATACAAAGAATCATGATTTCTCAATTCTTATAGTGGGAATTGACAGAGAAATTACCACATAAGCAACAGCAAATGAATTACTAGTTTCTAGTTTCTCATTTATGCAAATATTACCAGAAAGGAAATTGGCTCTACTATAATACTGAAGCTATTTAATCAGTTTTTAACAGGTGCTATGGACTGAATTTGTATGTTGAATCCCTAACCTCCAGTGTGACTGCATTCAGAGACAATTCTTTCAGGAGGTAGATAAGGCTAAATGAGGTCATGAGGGTGGGACCCTAATCCCATATGACTGGTAGCCTTATTTATAAAAGAGGAAGAGAGGGAGATCTCTTTCTCTCTGCCTTGTGAGGACACAGGAAACAAGAGGTGGATTGTAAGCCAGGAAACAGCCCTCACCAGGAAAGAATCATTAGGCCCCTTGAGCTTATTTTTCCCAGCCTCCAGAATTGTGAAAAAAGAAATTTGTGGTTTAAGCTACCTAGTCTATGGTATTTGTTATGGCAACTTGAACTGACTATCACAATACATATATAAAGAATATGGAAAAATAAATAAATAGTTAAATGTAGTTTAAGTGAATAATAGACAATATAAAGCATTCATGAAGGCATATAATTTTAATTTCTGAAATGTTTCATTAGAGAAAGATTTGTTTCTCATACATTGTTATCAAAAAACTAAAGGCTAGGTTTCACTGAAATTTCATGAGAAAAGAGCTACTTTAGAGGCACAGTTTATTTTATTCGAATAGGGTTCCAAAGGAAGCATCATTTTGAGAGTGAAAAGAGCTGCTATTAGATGTTGATTGGTCATCTTGATTGAAATGTGATGTTATCCAACAAAATATTAAGTTTTTCTTTTATGTGCACTTTTTTTTTTTTTTTTTGGAGATGGATTCTTACTCTGTCGCCCAGGCTGGAGTGCAGTCAGTGGTGTCATCTCGGCTCACTGTAACCTCCCTCTCCCAGTACAAGCGATTCTCCTGCCTCAGCCTCCCAAGTAGCTAGGATTACAGACACCCACACCACGACTGGCTAATTTTTGTATTTTTATTAGAGGCGGGGTTTCACGATGTTGACCAGGTTGGTCTTGAACTCCTGATCTCGTGATTCGCCCACCTCGACTTTACAAAGTGCTGGGATTACAAGTGTGAGCCCCCGGGCCGGACCTGTGCACTGTTTGTAAAAACATATCAATCTGAGTAAAAATGAATTTGTATATATTTGCTTTCAAGAGTAACTAAATGCTATAGGACTATTTATGATATATTTTGTGAAAGTCATTAACAGCAAATTGAATAAAGTAAGTTTTCATTAACTAAGTTTCCACAAGAAGAAAGGTAAATATTAAGTGGTCACTTTACCAAGAGACTAAAAAACATGGGCGATACCCTGGTCTGTAGGTGTTGGTTTTGACTGAGGTGGTGCTAGACTGCCATCTGGAGACTATTTAACCAAGATGCACCGTGAATACCCCCTCCCCCTCTTTTTAACCTTTATGACTTAATTGTTATCTTAATTTTTAATTATATAAAAAGTAGAACAATTAAAATCATTTTCTAATTAATACAAAAATATAAACAAATCTACTGTCCATCTTGTGATAACATTTAATTTCACTGTCAATATGATAGACTAATACATAATTCGCTAGAGAATGCCATTCAATTAGATAAAACAATGGTTAATGGTGTAATTTGTCTTATTGTTGAATAATTTAAATTTCTGTTTTAAAATATAGAAGTTACTCTTTTACTAATGAATTATTTTCTAAATGAATATAATTCTTTATAAATTATTTTTCTAGGAATAATATTTGATTCCATTTTAAAAATCGTATTTAATTAATCAATATTTATCCAACATAATCAAATAGATAATTCCTAATGTCAAGATGCTTATAATCTATTGACAATAGACTATGGATCAGTATATACTTTTTTTTTTTCCCTGACAAAATGATGAACTTTAATTTAAACTTTGTAATTATAAGTTCAAAATTAGATTTATTGCCAGAGTTTTGACTCTGTTCTATTTTAATTAAAAAATAAAGGAATAAGCTCTAATATAAATGTCTCTATTTTTTTTCCAAATGCCAGAGTTATTGTGGTAGAAACAACATTATGTATGAGGAGCTGTGCATCCTTTAATTAATCGCTATATATTTATTTGTTAATTCCAAATAACTAAAGTGACTCAAAGTCATTAAACAAAGAACTTGCATTCTGTGTACTGTAATAATCCAGAAACTGCTGATATAGTGATGGCATATTGATCCTTAACCTTGAGAGTCTAGTGAAGGACAGACAAGCAGAGTGCTATGGAAGCCCAGAGGAAGGGTATATGAGAGGGGCTGCCCAGAGTCAGGGAGGGAAAAACAGTTAAGGTGAATGATGTAGGGCAGCTAGTCAGGCAAAGAGGAGAAGAGTGGAATCAGAGAGCAAGGAATTGCACAGAAAGGGAAGTTGACAGATTCAATAGACAGCAAGGACTCCACAGAGAGAACTAGGGCTGCAGGAGGGCTGAAGGCAGAAAATAATAATGGAGGCATAGGCAACGGCCAGATTAAAATAGCTTTTCGTGACATGCTAAATATCTATCCCCAGATGATGAAGGTTCATTTTACAGGTGTCTTAGGAATAATCATTTATTAACTCAAGTAACTTGTTTATAGTTGTTCACATCATGATAATATAATATTTTAAAATTTTTACCATTTTAAGATGCTGTGTGTATTTGTGTATGTATTTTACACACACACACGCACACCTTTTAATCTTCAGAGCAGAGTCAGTGATTTACACATTCTTTTAAGATATGTTGCAAACACTGAAAAGAAGTGTTGCAAATACTGAAAATACGTAAGTTGTTTTTGTTTTGTTTAAAACAGATGTAAGAATATATGCTTCTTAAAGGCAAGCAGTTACCCTTTAATTGTTTATAAACACTTTTTGTCCGAAGTATGTTTTAATTATTACCCAGTTAAATTGATCTACCTTCTTCATGATTGTGAATTTGGTGTCTGATTTAGCATCTTTCAATACACTGACATATTAGAGATATAATCTACTTCAAATTAGAAATAAAAAAAATTTATTACAAAATATACAAAAGTAGAATTTTTAGAGTCACCAGGAAGGTTAGAAAATAAAGTTCTAAGATCTTCCTAGCATTGTCGTGTTCCCTCTACACGTCGTGGCTTTACTTGATTTCGATGGCTGCAATTCTCTTTGACCTTGGTAGTCAAAATGCATCACTTTATCCGCCATCATTTCTCCCTACTTTTGCCAGTGCTATGAGAAAATAAAGCTGTATAGATAGGGTCATAAATTTTAGTCCTTTTTGTGTCTCATGATAATTTTCCACTCTTAGATTCCGAAAGCTCCAAAGCAGAGCGCAGAGTGACAGAGATGGTTCTCAGAAATATTGAGACTGGATGAAGTTTATAAGGAAAAAGAGTCGCTTAAATGTATTCCGTTATTTTCTGGAATTCAAAATACATGTTGACTGTTTCGGAGAATATTTTCTACCTGAAACTTTGAAGATGTTCTCTCTGAGTTTCTACTGTAATGAGCCTTAATAGACCATTATAGACATTTTATATATGTTCGGTGGCTTCTGTGGCTGGAAGAAGAGAAAAGCTTTGAGGTTTAATTGATTATCTTCAAATTTAACCGGAAAGTAGTTTCCTTGCTCAGAAGTAATATCATGTGGGAAACAATAGTGATGAACAAAATTCTCAAAAAAACCACGTAAGCATATGTGTAGGCAAAGAAAAATGTAAATCAAGGCTAAGTATCTACTCCAGTTACAAATATTTGAAGTTTCCATAATGAAAAGTTATCAATTGTAACCAGAATTCTAGCAATTGGTTAGCTAGTTCTCTTGGAGTATGGTACTATATTGGAGAGCACGATTGGCTGTTGCAGCTAGTCAAATGGAACAGCAGCAGAACAATGGTTTGGCAAATTTTGCCTGTTGAATTCATTCACAACCTCTTTTTGTTTCATGATCTCATTTGGAAAGCATTGGCGGATATTTGAGATAATACATTCACTGACACACACAGGGTAAACTATCTTGTCAATTTGATTTTAAAGAGCAATATGAACAGTATGTTTCTTTGGATAATATTTAAATATTCGTATACCCTGAAGTTATTCCACAATTACAAGGGATATATCTTCATATCTCTTCCCTAGATACTGACATCATCAATTCTTTTCCTGCGCCCAAATCTCTAACTGTGACAGAGACATTTCTTCTACTTCCTAAAATCAGTAAGACTGCATTTGTACTTCAGTATGATGAGCTTTTTCTCAATAAATGTAAAGGAAAAAGAATTGTCCTTTACATCCTGTCTCAGCCCATAAGATATTTGATAACATCCATTCATTATCTTCCCCACTCTACTTTTCTCCTAGACCTGAAATATTTTGCACTAACCTCTGCCAAACACATGCAATGCTTTGATTTCAGTGAGGGATTCGAGGTCAGCGTGGCAGTAAAGCCACTAGATTGAAGGAGTGCTATTTGAGGCAGAGCTGCCCAGGAGCCATGCCTATTTATAAAGACTCGCTTTGGGCTAGGATAAGAAGGAATAAACACATATTGTGTTGAATGAGGGATTTTGTAGGCTTTTCATTTTCTTACAGATGTTAAACTATCCTTAATAGTAGACTGAACCACCAGCCAAACCATTAGGCCTGCCCATGGATGAGTCTAGATGTATTTTGCAGACTATATGTCTTTCCAATTAAATTGGACTGCAATATAGTGCAGATAGTGCTACAATGTCACAGCAGACAATTACATCATCACAGCATAATGTGCAAGCTCAAAAATGTTTCTTCTTTAATCAACCAGCCATAGGAATACCCCACAAGTCTTCATGGTATGTGTGCATGTATATGTAGAAGGGTGTGCTAATTATCCTGGTGGAACTGCCAGGCCTCCTCATATATTCCATTTGCATTTGATGATAAACAGCACTAGAAATGTTACATTTCATAAACAGGTGAATGAAATAGCATATCAGAGACAATTCATGTTGTTCTTGATATGCTCTTCATTCTCTGTCAAAGCCGTATTTCATGTCACAGCTATTTCTCAAAAATGATACCTTTACTTGCCTAAGAGGACTAGAGTCTCTACGATAGTTGTCTTATAAAGATTTGTGTCAAACTCTATCAGCTTTCTCAACAGCTACATACTCTTCTACTACCAT
The DNA here is from genome assembly GCF_047675955.1 of Chlorocebus sabaeus. Taxonomy (NCBI): domain Eukaryota; kingdom Metazoa; phylum Chordata; class Mammalia; order Primates; family Cercopithecidae; genus Chlorocebus; species Chlorocebus sabaeus. The sequence goes on along the minus strand of NC_132927.1, from coordinate 17,024,652 downwards.
TGAGTCTCTGGGTGATAAACTTGCACTGCAGCCCAGATGCACTGTAGAGATATTTTTTTCTAGGCATAATTAAGAGTTATCAGACTCTTAATCACCTGTGCAGCAGGTTAAAATGGTTTGTATAAATATCACCTATGAGGATGAACATTGGAAAGCAAAGATACTTGGGGTCAGCTACCAGACTAGTTATCAGACTACCTACCTGTGTTGAGAATACTGTTTCACCTTGAGTTTGACATGATTCTTGTCCCCCAGTGACATGTTGGAAGTCTGACTTTAGTTAGAAATATACAGATGAGAGGTAGAATTACAAACAGAAATATAATTGAACAGGTAAAGCAAAAATTAATTTTTAGGGCAGAGAAACTGTTCTGAATTACATGTAATGGTGCATACATGACAGTTTGGATTTGTCAAAACTTCTGTAACTTTGTAGGACAAATAGTGAAGCTTAATGAATGCAGATTAAATAAAAATCATTTTAGAGATCTGAAAATTCCAAAGTGGAATGAGACTGATCTTACTGTTTCACCAAAGATTAAATAGCCTCACCAAAGGAGGTGTAGTAGAGGAAGAGCTGACCTAACTAATTTTGGGAATGAGTAAAGACTGTAACACTAAAGGCAAAAGGAACTAAATACAAACACTCTTCTAGTTGATAAAGTTATTTCTCAGAGTGTAAGACTTAAATACAAACACTCTTCTAGTTGATAAAGTTATTTCTCACAGTGTAAGACTTAACAATTCTGAAATATATGAATACTGAAATTAAACAATTCACAAATGAAAGACGAATAGTGGAAGCCAGACTTCTCAATGTTAGAGTAAGAGGATTCAGATAGGCAATCAACAAAATAATGGAATGATCTATGTGGTAATAAATTTGAGTCAGACCTGTCTCAATCTCTGCAGTAGGAAGGTGCTTTCTAGCTGAGTAAACTCCATTTAAGCAGGCTTCCCAGAAGTCTGACATAATATTTTTAATTATATCTCAGAGGTATGAATTAATTTGTATGACTGTCCTTAGTTGCAAGAAAGGTTTCCATAGAATTTTAGCTATAAACTTTACCATCCACAAATAAATTCGATGCTCTTTTATTGAAGAAGAAAGCTATAATTTATATTGAGTGATAACACTCTTTGCCAATCATACAGCAAATACATGTTAAATTTTAAATAAATTTTAAATTGCTTAAAGATATAATTATTAAGTAATAAAGAACAAAGTATAGATAAATATAGACTACTATTTTTGTAATTTAGGATTCATCAAATTTTTTTTTTTTATGTGGGAAAATAAGGATGTGGGTCAAAGGATACAAAATTTCAGTTAGGAGAAATTTTAAATATAAAAATTAACACAAAACAAAGACTTGTAAACATGATTACATAAAATTTCAAGCTTAGTCATAGCAAAAATGTTACGAACTGATAATAAACACAAATTAGAAAATAATTGAAATATATATAAAACACAGTAGCCTATTTTAGACAATATGTTGAAGTGTTTAGGGATCACTAAGAAAAAAGTATGAAGGGACCTAGCCTGTAAGCCTTAGTTCCTGAAATTTAGAGACTCTACAGCAATGCACCTGGCATCATAGAACTCATTGGACTCATTCTGAAAAATGTCATAAAGTGCAGAATTATCTAATGAATGCCAAACTTCTCACTTATAGTGGTTCCTTCTTTGCTATATCACAGTTCATTCATTCATTTATTTGTTCAGTAAGAATGCATCAAATGCCTATTATGTGGTTTGGAAAGATAGGTAGAATGGGGAAGGGAGATTTGAGAAAATAAAATAAATGAAAGTGGATTAAGAAATCCTAGTGATATGAAGTCAAGTTTCCTCCCACTTTTGAAAAACAAGAAAAGCACTGACGAAGAACTGAAATCTAGGATAACAAATTTTCCCTACTTCTCATATTATATTAACTATAGTCTTACCATATTTGATGTTCTTTGATTATTTCATATATTTAAGTTCCTTTCTTACCCAGATTTCTAAGCTTTCACTCTTCAAAGTTAAGGCCTCTAATCTATTTTGTTCATGTATAAAACGAAGAACAAGCTAAAAACCACACTTTCTTAAAGTAGGTTTTTCCTTTCTAATTGCAGTTTTATAATGGGTATATCTGGAGTAAGATCAATGACCAAAATTAAATCCCATAAGTACAAGCTTTATTTGTAAACTTTGTTTTCTTTTGTTAAAAAAGTTCTTTTTCAGAAAATTTTGCTATACTGTTAAGTTCCTAAATGAGGGTCCTCAGTCAAAAACCCAGTCACAGAATAAGACGTCTTTTACATTTTGTTAAAACATGAATAATGTTATTATTGAAATAAGAATAGTATATTAATCAATATATTTCCTTTATATTTAAATAATTACATTTGTCAATGATATGACAGAAAACTAATGAATCAATCTACATTATATAGTATAAATAGTATTTGAGAATAATCATATGTTTCCTAACAAAAACCTATAAAGATTTGTCCCCCTGCTAAAGTGCTTTGCAAAATAATGTCAATCTTCAGTTGAAGGTAGAACTGACAAAGTACTTAGGATAAGTTATGTCCTAGAATCAGGGAAGTAAGGGTATTATCATTAAGCAAGCTACTAAAAGGTATTTCCTTTTTCCAGAACTATTGAAATATAGCAGTTATTATGTAAAAAGTTAATTTTACTTTGTGAGTTGAAAAACACTAAATCAGAAAACTGCTTTAGTCAAAGCAGCCTCAAATCAAAAAGCCATCAATAGAGACAAAACAAGGGATTCACATGCCTGATTCCTAATTTGTCTTACTTTCTCTTTCACTTTTGCCATCCTTCAAATCACAGATATAACATGCATACAAAGAATAGTTACATAAAGCCTATATTAATGACTACATCAATAAAGAAATGAGCTAAACTTTATAATCATTTGGGAAAAAACAATCTACTATATTTAACCACTTAAGAGTTGTGTTGCCACTGAGTTTCTATTTCAAAATATAAAGTAATACCATTAGCCTAACACCTCAAACTGCAGGTATATTTTGAGTGTTTGTTCTTTAGATTATTTTAAAATGTTGAAAAGGAACTGTGCAACAAAATATTATCTGAATATATATTATCAACACCAAATATGATACAGTTGTCATTCAATCCCCATTTTGCATATGCACAGTAGAAAATGTTGTGAAAGTTAGCAAAAGGAATGGAAATAGACTGGTCATAGTTCTTAATTTAAGACTAATTCATGATAAATTCTAGAGCACAAAAAGACAAAAAAGATAATAATTGTAAAAATCTGCAAAAAAGAAATTGAAAACTCTGCAATTAAGGAAATGCACGCCAAGATAAGTCTATAAGGCATGACATTCTTGCTGATTTGGTTCTGCCCGGTCTTTCTCATGCATGGAGTCCACCGTGCAGGGCGTGTGTCCCACTCACCAGCCCGACTGCTGTCATATGGAGTGTCTCCATCTGCGACAGTTGTTCTGGGACTCTGCTTTTCACCACAACTGAGAAAAGGAAGGTCTAAAATGTGAGTTTTGGCTCCTTGTTAAAACTCAGACTGACTTACTTATTACTTTCCTTTAATGTAGTCCTAAGGAGGAAAAGGTTTTTACCGGACAAGATGAAAGACATTTCAAAGGCTAGTTTTCCAGTTAAAGGTCAAGTGTACTTAGGTAAAATTCTCACCTCAGGCTTGCTTTCTGCTTAGAAGCTAGGAGAATGAGGCCATTCAGGGATATTATCCCCTTTTCAAAGAAAGGTGTGTGGCCATGTCTCTCATTTTTCAGTTTTCATATTTTCCGTCTCTCTTTGCTTCTGACAGACACACACACACACACACACACACACACACACACACACACACACTCTTCCTTTATTCCATTGAGGTAAATGTTCCTAGGGCTTCCTCCTGCTTTAGATAAAATACATTCCCAGATCTGCATACCCTATTATATTGAGTAGAAACCAGGAAAAGAATTGTGGTAAAAAAGAGGCATTGAAGCCGATCTGATCTCAGCACACAGTGGGATTACCTGGTATAGACAAATTAAAGCTTTCTTTGAACTTTGAGTCCAAAGACCAAGCCAATATTTAATTTTTTAAAATATTTTCCTGGCATTATGTTAAGTGTATGTGTCCAGGTGACCTTGAGATATAGAAAGCTGATTAACAGCAGGATCCAGGCATCCCAGGCTTCCATAATTACAGGTCCATGTCTCACATTTGACACAGTTCAAGCAGCAGAGAATTATGAACTGAATGTGTCCTCCCAAAATTCATGTTGAAATGCTAACCCTCAATGTGATGGTATTAGGAAGTGGGACCCTTGGAAGAAGATTAGGTAATGAGGGTAGAGTTGTCATGAATAGGATTAGTGCCCTTATAAAAACGAGCTGAATTTTCAGTTACCCTGAGTGTGCACTCCAAGAAGCATGCGCTCCCCTGAGTGTGCACTTCCCTGAGTGTGCGCTTCCCTGAGTGTGCACTCCCCTGAGTATGCGCTCCCCTGAGTGTGAGCTCCTCTGAGTGTGTGCTCGTCTGAGTGTGATCTCCTCTGAGTGTGTGCTCGTCTGAGTGTGATCTCCTCTGAGTGTGTGCTCATCTGTGTGCGTGCTCCCCTGAGTGCACGCTCATCTGAGTGCACACTCCCCTGAGTGTGCACTCCCTTGAATGGGCGCTCCCCTGAGTGCGTGCTCCCCTGAGTGCGCACTCATCTGAGTGTGTGCTCCCCTGAGTGTGCACTCTCCTGAGTGTGCACTCCCCTGAGTGCGCGCTCCTCTGAGTGTGTGCTTGTCTGAGTGTGAGCTCCTCTGAGTGTGCAGTCATCTGAGTGTGCACTCCCCTGAGTGTGCACTCCCCTGAGTGCGCTCTCCTCTGAGTGCAAGTTCATCTGAGTGCGAGCTCCCCTGAGTGCACACTCCCCTGAGTGTGCGCTCCCCTGAGTGTGCGCTCCCCTGAGTGTGAACTCCTCTGAGTGTGCATTTGTCTGAGTGTGAGCTCCTCTAAGTGTGCGCTCCTCTGAGTGTGCGCTCCCCTGAGTGCGCTCTCCTCTGAGTGCGTGTTCGTCTGAGTGTGAGCTCCCCTGAGTGCACGCTCATCTGAGTGTGCGCTCCCCTGAGTGTGAGCTCCTCTGAGTATGCGCTCATCTGAGTGTGATCTCCTCTGAGTGTGTGCTCGTCTGTGTGCGTGCTCCCCTGAGTGCACGCTCCTCTGAGTGTGCACACTCAGACACACTCAGTATTCAGATATTCCTATGTCCCCTAGCCAAAACTTTGCTAATGTTAGTCACTATCTCTAATAATTATTAAGAATATAGAAGATTTATTACATATAGAATATGCAATATTTATTGTGTATATACATACATGTGTATTCATATAAAATGTTGATAAAATTGTTTTTGTAGAAAATATTAATTTGTTTTCCAGTAAAAGCATCCTTTATCTTAGGAAATGTGTTAATTACATAGATGCGATGTGTATATATATGGGGGGGAGAGAGAGAGAGAGAGGAATTAATTGTGATAACCTAAATTTGAGTTCTGAGTAAGTTTATGAAAAGTCTACTTTTGAAGTGTAAAAGGAGGTACAAAAGTCACCCCGAAATCCTCTAATTTTCTCATTCATGCAGTAAAATTAGGTAGTAATTTGCATATTTTAATGGCTTTCAACAGTGCTAAGGTCCTTATTATTATTATCTTAAGCCAATGAATATTATATTCCAATTGCACATTTTTCTCCTGGAGGGAATTTTGATCTTGCAGGTACAAATAATTGAGGTGAGGTGACAATTTTTTTTTTTTTAAGTCAGAGATCTCTAATAATTCCTAGCATCATGATCTATTGCTTAGGGTCTAATGCATACTTTTCAGTATGACCATATATCTTAATGACTTCAACAAGAAACTTTATTTTTCTCTTACAGTTCTGTTTACCAGATGTTTTTCACCTGGGCCTAACAGATTCAGCTGATATTGACTGAGTTGCTAGACTTCACTCTAGGCTAAAGTTTAGTTCAAATCAATTTAATTGCTTTCTGCATTCTGAGATCAATAGCTAGTTGGGCATGCTCTTATCAGGGTGGAAGATGAGATTGCAAGAGCTCAAACCGACCTGTACAAACACGTCTGTAGCCTCTATTCATACAATAGTCACAAAGAGTAAATCACGTAGGTAAAGATGGCATCATTTCAGTGAGCAAGTACCCTCATCCAACGGCAGGTGGGGAAGAAGGAAATTTGCTGAATATTAATATATTCTATGACATTTACTGGCTGTCACATCTTCTAAGGGTTGAAGCCACATACTCCTGCCAAACCAAAGGTACCAAGTGTCAAAAACTGCGAAGAATCTGATGTATTGACCCTACTTATAGGAAAGCAACTTAGCCTGCTACAATTTCACAGACGCTAGAAGAGTACACCAAACTCCTGGATCAGAGGCAAAAGGCTTTATTACTCACAACATAGCAAGCAGGATTATCTTCGTGTTCTTATATGTTCCGCATCTGCTGCACAAATGGTGAGTTTGTATTGCAACTGAAGAACCTGAAGCTTCAGAAACCCACATTTTTTTAAAAATTACACTTTAAGTTCTGGGATACATGTGCAGATCGTGCAGGCTTGTTACATATGTATACATGTGCCTTGGTGATTTGCTGTACCCATCAACCGTCATCTGCATTAGCTATTTCTCCTAATGCTATCCCTTCCCCAGCCCCCCAACCTCCCCACAGGCCCTGGTGTGTAATGTTCCCCCCGCCCCTGCATATCAATGTGTTCTCATTGTTCAACTCCCACTTATGAGTGAGAACATGCAGTGTTTGGTTTTCTGTTCATATGTTAGTTTGCTGAGAATTATGGTTTCCAGCTTCATCCATGTCCCTGCAAAGGACATGAAATCATCCTTTTTTGTGGCTACATAGTATTCCATGGTGTACATGTGCCACATTTTCTTTATCCAGTTCATCATTGATGGGCATTTGGGTTGGTTCCAAGTATTAGCTATTGTGAACAGTGCCACAATAAACATATCTGTGCATGTGTCTTTGTAGTAGAATGATTTACAATCCTTTGATTATATACCCAGTAATGGGATTGCTGGGTCAAATGGTATTTCCAGTTCTAGATCCCTGAGGAATCACCACACTGTCTTCCGCAATTGTTGAACTTATTTAACTCTCACCAATAGTGTAAAAGCATTCCTATTTCTCCACATACTCTCCAGCATCTGTTGCAGAAACCCCCATTTTTTTAAGGCAGCAGGCATCAACGTTTTTGACACCAGGGACCAGTTTCATGGAAGACAATTTTTCCACAGACTGGAAGCTAGGAGAGAGGGATATTTTCAGAATAAAATTGTTCCACCTCAGATCGTCAGGCATTAGATTCTCAAAAGGAATATGCAAACTAGGTCCCTCACATATACAGTTCACAATAGGGTTTGCACTCCTATGAGAATCTAATGCTGCCCTGATCTGACAGAATCAGAGCTCAGGCAGTAGTTCTAAGTGGCCTGCTGCTCACCTCCTGCTGTGTGGCCTGGTTCCTAACAGGCCACAGATCAATACTGATCCACAGCCTGTGGGTTGGGGATCCCTGTTTTAAGGGAACTACTAGCAAACCTGACTATATTTTGCCTGACAGGGAGACATTATCCTCTCCTAGTCAGGAAACAAATGTATGACCTGTTCCAAAGGCGGGCACTATATTTATCCTCCAAAAGTGTATGTTGTGTGAATGTGTTTGAAAAGATATTCCAGAACAAAAATTGATACAAGACATGCACTGGAGATTTTGTGCAATGTCATAAACGTTGCCATACCCTTCAAAATTGACATAAGATTTTTCTCTCAATAATGAGGAAATTGAAAGGATTTGCATATGTATGCCTTATGCACATGTCTTTAGAAATATCTGTCAATTTGTTGTCATAGTAATGATATATAACATTGATTGTGAATTACCTAATGCCACTCATGACTCAAAACACTTTTCATTAAGTTAGCGCTCATAATAAACCTATGAAATAGATATGTTATTGTCAATAACACAAGTGAGTCACCAATCAATTCTCAACAGTAGCACAGCTTAAAAGTGATGGTATTGGGATATGAACTTAAGGTGTCTGGCTCCAGAGTCAGTCATTTGAAACTGTTTTTAATAACAACGCTTTGGACACTAAACGTTTGTTACTTTATTTTAGACCAACTGTTTCTCCAACCATCTGAACACCAACTAGGTGCCCTAAAATTGAATTCACTTCTGACACTAACCAAAAGTTAGTCGAGACCCCACAGGTCAAGGGGTCAAACACACAAGACTGCTTCCACTGCCAACATCGATCTCCATTCCTGTGCCTCCCGTACTTCTAACTGACCAGCTATAAATTGAAAGTTCCCACAACTCCCTCCCAGGAAGCTCTCTGAATTCTGTCTTTTAGGAATTGTATGGAAGTTTCATTACATGGGCATGAATGATGAAGTCAGTGGCCATTGGTGGTTGACTCAACCTCCCGTCCGTCTTCCGTCCCTGGAGATCAGAGGGTGGAGGCACTTTCAACTGTTTATTCATATTTTGGTCTTTCTGGCGACCAGCCACCATTCAGAAGCTATCTCAGGATCACTAAGAGTGGCCTCATTAAAAAAAAACAAAAAACAAAAAAAAACGCCTCTGTCACCCAGGAAATTTCAAAGTTTTTAGCTCTGTGTCAGGGACAGAGGACAAAGACCAAATTTGCATTTCTTTTTATCAAAGTCTTTATGCTTTAAAGGTAAAGCTACTTATCCTTGCCTTCTCTAGAGTATGTTCCCTTTGAACATTTATACAATCAGCAATGGCTCCCTTAAAACCATGGTTGATTGATATTTATGAAAATTTGCTCTTCAGTCTTGACAGCAAATGACACCCATGTTCAAACAAAGTCTTTCCAAAAGCTCAATTTGTACTTCTAATATTTCCATTGAAACACAAACTATGCTTCTAAGAGGACACTTGTACAGAAGGAAAAATATAAAACATTCTCCCAATAACAGCAAACAAGGCAGGTGATATTAGAATAACTTTTTATAATTATTCCTCTGCCAAAATGTCAGTAGGAGTGACCATCTTCCCATGACACAACTTCTATAATTTTTATAGAACAACTGCCACACACCATGTTATAGAATTGTTCATTGAGTGAAAATTATGTTACTCTGGTATCATTATACTTGACACTGGCACCACTCAACTTTACTATAAGCTTTTAAATCAATGAGAAGTAACTGAGAGCTAATTTTAATTGTTTGCACACAGCGGACATTAAAGAAATCACTTCAAATTAAGAATCGTAACTTATTTCTCACGTACTTTTTCCTCATATCATATTTAGCCTCAGAAAAGAAAGATTTTTATGTTTCATATTTGGTCCTTACAATTCTCAACACAATGGCTAATAATTTTTGACTTTTCTCCATTCTTGAGTATACACAATTTATTTCCACTTTTCTGCTATAAACCCCAAAAATGGATTTCTGCACTCAAATGTTTGTAATGGGGCACAAAAATACATAGTACTATGTTATCAGAGACCTTAAAAAAAGACAAATAGGACTTGAGCAGTATGAGAGAGATATGCACCTTAGAAAGATATGCAAATTAGAGCTGTGGCTCACCCCTCAAATATATACAAAATAATTTGTGTACCACAGAAAAATAGTGGACCTTCGTTACTCACCTAAAAAAATGTATTGCTTGTCTGAAGAGGAGGATGAAACGAAATGTGTGCTGTTTGATCCATGAAGCTCAGTTCCTTTGAGACCACACCTAATCAAGAAAAAATGTTGGGCAATTCATAAAAGGCAATTAACAATTTTTATGGAATATGTCTGCAAAATATTGTCTCATTATATCTTACTTATGTTCGTCAGTGTTTTCTTTCTAATTCATCTTACTTAAAGCATCATTCCTAAATTTCTGACTTCTAACTGAAACAATTCCAATAGTATGTTTTTCCTTTAGAATGATTTCTCAGCGAAATTATCTCCTTTCTCCTTCTACCATACTCTATCTTGAGACTAAAACATTACAGCCCCCTTCAAAATATTATATTTAGATTGACTGAATAGTAATTTCACTTTTCCATAACTTTGGTTTACCATATATATGAATAACAGTTGATCAGTTTGGAAGCCAATAGCAGATTTTTCAATTTTGTAATGACACATTTAATATACAACATTCATTTATGTGTATCTGCTACATCTTAAGTAATGTGCTCAGTTATGCTGAAAACAGGAAGGTAATATTAACCAAAAATGCTCTAAATTAAAAATTTTGAACAATTGGCTTTTTTAAATTAATAAAATTAATAAAGTGGTAAATTGAGTGGAATCGCCTCAATAATCAATACAGAGTTTATTGAAGATAAACAAAGTTATATAATTCCATCAGGAACTTGGAGAGTTTTTATTTGCAGAAGTCAAGGAAAGAAAGTGTTTCATGAAGGAAGAACATTATTTTTGTTTTAACTATTTTTAGATGCTTTTCTTAAGGGAAGTGTTCATAAGGAGTTATAAACGTGTGAACAATTTAGCAATTAATACACTATTTTAAAACTATTTTTATATGCTCTTATTGGGAAGAAAATCTTTCCTCTATTTACAATTATCAAATGTTGCATATTTCTAAACAAATAAGGATATTACTGGTTATTTTTTCTGGCCATATGAATAATTTTGGCACTGTGTATTCACATAAGTTGAAGTATCCACTTTTTGCCCATACTATCAGTTAATTTTTGTAAGGACAAAGATTTAAAAATACCAAGAAGCATTAAGAAGTTAAAATCGGCACAGTATTATTGTCCTTACTGTTAGAACTCTTCTGTACATACTATTATGCGCTAACATACCAGTCAGAGAAATAGCCTTGTGCACAGAAAATTCATGTTCTAAGTATTACAGTATAGAATTAATCAGTCAGCAGATCAACCATAAGATGAAAAAACTTGCAAGAAGCTATACAATACTTCCATCCTAAATCTACCTCTCCTTTTAAAGCAACTGAACTTGGCTTCCAGGTACCAAGAAAAGAACTAAATTTATTTCTGTATAATAAAAAGATGAAAATACTCTCTATATAATAAAAGATATGTTCACAAAACAGGGTATGCTGCACTGTATTTGAATTTATACCTAATAAACTATCAGGAAGTTTCTTTTAAAATTTGCACTATAATAGAGGAAGGAAATAGTGCATCCTAATCATCAAGGTAAATTTAACTTTCACAGTATATGAATAAAGAATTATTTCATAAAACAGTAAGTTTGCAGATGAAATATAGTAAGTATTTAAAATCACTACTGATATTCACACTAAAAGTTGTATTGTGGCTTACACAATCTTCAGAAGAATGTTTATAAACCAATGTAAAAGTAAAATCAAGAACAAACAGCAAAATACAGAGCATAACAACTAAATATTTTTTCCTGAACGTTTTTACATATCAGTAAATATGTCTGCTCAAAAAATCTGAAGATACATTCACTTAATATATATTTTACTTGATGCATACACTATGAAAAACACCAAGGTTAAATGTTCAGCTGTTTGGTTCTCACAATTGTATACACTTCTGCATCTATCAATGGAAACAAACAAATTATGCCAGTCCTCCCAGATAGTTCCTTTATGCCCCTTCTTAGTTAATCCCCAACTCCCTCACAGGAGTAACAACTAGTTGATTTCAATCCTTGTAAACTAGTTTTGCCTGTCTTAGAATTCGTGTAAATGGAATCATACAGTATACTCTCCTTTCTGACTCATTTTATGTTGCTCAACATAAACTTTTTGAGATTAAATCTTGTTATTTTGGGTATTAGGAATGCATTTCTTTTTATGTTAGATAAAAGTTATCTTATGAACACGCTGAGATGTGCTCACACATTCTTCCTTTGATGAAGATAAGTACTTTTCCTAGTTTTTGGCTACTTTGAACATAGAGTATAAGTTTTCATGTAGGTATATGTTTTATTTCCTCTTGAGTAAATAGGTAGGAGTAGGATTGTTGACTAAAAACCTAGGCCTTATTGTTGAACTTCATTAAAAACTATGAATTCATTTTCTGAAAACTTGTGCCATTTTATCCTTCCATCATCAATATTTTATTGGTTTTTGCTCCAAAGTCTCATCAACATTTTGTTTAGTTTGTGTTTTTTGTTCATTTTAGATATTCTACTGAATGTATAATAGTATCTAAATATGCTTTTAAATTGGATTCTTTAGTGGCTAATTTTTGAAGCATATTTTAATAAAGGGACCATTCAAATATTTAATCACTTACTAACTGAATTGTTTGCCAACTAGAGTTATTTATATATTCCAAATGCATATCTTCTTTCACAGATGTACATGGCAAATAATTATTTCTAGCCCGTGTTTTGCTTATTTATTTTGTAAATTGTATTATTTGGTGAGCTGAGGTTTTTGATTTTTAGAAAGCTCAATTTATATATATTTTTCTTTTATGGTTATTGCTTCCTAAGACCTGTCAAAAATATTTTTTATATTCAATTTTACAAAGTAATTTTCTTATTTTTTCTTCTAGAAATGTTGAGGCTCTGTCACATTGAAATTTCTAGTCACTTAATAATTAATTTTGTGTATAGAGTGAGGCGGGTAAAAGGGGTTTTATTTTTCACATATGTATCTATTTCAACATCATTTGTTGAAGTGGAATCCCTTTGCCCTTTAATTGGCTTTATGTCTTAAAAAATTAATTGAACTAATGTGTATGTTCCTGGAATGGCAGTTGTTTGTTTTTTTACATTATTTGTAGATTATTATGTCAGTAGCACTGTGTTCTAACTAAAATGTTTTGAAATGTAAGGTAGTGTAAATATTTCAACTTTACTTTCCTTTTTCTCAAAATATTTTGCATTATTCTATGTCTTTTGCCTTTCGTATAAATTTTAGTATATTCCTGTCCATTTTTACTTTTTAAAACTGCTTGAATTAAGGTTGTGATTGCACTAAATATATAGTTCAGTTTGGTAAAAATTGACATCCTAGCAATATCATTTTTTAATATCTACTGATTTCAGTATACCTATTTACTTAATCATTAACATTTTTCAGTAATGTTTAGTCATATTCCATAAAGTAATTTTTCATAATTTGGATTAGATATTTTTTCCTAGGTACTACATTTTTGTCTTGGTGATATTGTAAATAGTATAAGTTAAAAATATTGTGTTTTTCAGTTGTTAATTGACACTATGTAGAAATTTATTTTCTTTTCCTATTTCAAAACTGTATATCTTTCTACCTTTCTGAACTGGTGTATAAATTCGAGTAATGTTAGGTGGAATCGGCAGGATTTTCTGCTTATAAAATCATATTATCTGTGAATAAAAGCAGCTATTCTGCTTTTTAAAAACAATGTCATTATGATATAACTTAATATCATAATGTTCACTCATTTAAGTGCACAAAAGTTTTTAGAATATTTATACAGTTGTGCAGCCATCATCACAATACAATTTTAACACAAATCTCTTTAAAATTTTATGCTTTTTATATATTTTTATTACACTATTGCACTAAGATTTATGGTAAAACACTTAATAGAAGTGGTGAGAACAGACACCCTTGATTTGTTCCCGATCATAGGAAAAAAGAGTTTAATCTCTATTAAGTATAGTACGGGCTATAGTTTTTATTTTTAATATTTTATAATGTTTTTCATATATCTATGTTGAGACTTTAAATTTCAATAATCTTAAACCTTATCTTTTTAAAATTTTTAAATATTACTCACCACCTTTAAGAAGAAACTCATTTTGCTCATCATTTTTAAGATGGGGCTATAACTTTATCATTGACTATAAAAACACAAAAAACAAAACTGTATGCAATTATAAACTAAACTTTGTATACAAATTTTTATACCAATGCAAGCATAGAAATATATTTAAATAATGTATGATGAAAAGGTAATATTACAGATGGGCCAATAAAACAAAGGTTCCTTGTCTCTCATAGCACCTAATTTATAAATTTACAAAAATTGTTTTTAATTATTAAAGAGTATAGTATTTTACTTAATTTGGATCCCTAAACTATATGTTTGTATCACTATGTCTGATCAGCTTTAGGCATTTTCAATTAATTCCCTGATATCTGAGGTTAGTCAAAAAGCATGTCTTTCTTTCATCTTAATAATATTGTTATGACTTTTAAGTTATTCATGTTTTATCTGTAATTACAAAATATTGAATATTTGGTTTTTCATTATTTCTTGAAATTACGTCTGTTCACCTTACTTTGAAGGTTAATATTTACCTTTTATTTGCTGCCTCCCTTCTCAACTGTAAATGCAGTTATTCCTATTTTTACTTTTACACTGTCAAGTATTTGTTACATCTTTATAAATATCACTAATTTCACAAACGTAGTGTGCTATGAATGCATTTTTCTGATATTTTTTCTGATATTTTGTGTTTGCTGATATTTTAAATTCTCATTAAAAAAAATAGAATTAACATATTTATCATCTTCTTAAGGCAGCCTATACTTTCACTGATGATATAAACATATCTGTACCTCTCTTTACTTCTTGATTCTTGTTTCATGGTACACTAAATACTGTTTCTAGCAGAAGCAATTATTTTTGTAATTCATACACATTTCTTATGGATTCTTTTCCCATATTTTGCACCTTCTTCTTCCTTGGTTTACCTTTACATTTTACAAAGAACATCTTTGTGATGGTTAATTTAATGTGTCAACTTGACTGGCACACAGAGTGCCAGATATTTGGTTAAACATTATATCTGAATAGTCTAAGGTGTGTTTCTGAAATAAATTAACATTTGAATCAGTAGACTGAGTAGAAAAGATGGCCCTCTCTAATGTGGATTGGCGTTATCCAATCCATTGAGCTCTCCTGAACAGAGCTAAAATGCAAAGAAATGAGAATTCTCTCTTTACCCGAGTTCTTAAGCTGGGACATCAGTCTTCTGTTTTTGGACTGGAACTCACGCCATTGGTGTTCCTAGTTCTCAGATCTTCAGAGACAGACTGGAACTACAGCACCAGCTTTCCAGGGTCTTTGTCTTGCTGGAATATTGAGGAACTTTTCAGCCTCCATAGATACATGAACCTATTTGTTACCATAAAATTGTGTGTGTGTGCGCGCGCGTGTGTGTGTATGTCTGTGTATGAAACCTATTGGTTATGTTTCTCTAGAGAACTGCAATTAATGATATCCTTAAGAAATTTTCTAATAGTGTGTAGGAGGTAAAATTTCTGAGACCTTGCATATCTGAAAACGTAATTCAGTTTTCCTTACATTTGATTAATAGTTTAGTTGAGTAAAAATCAAAATTAATTTCCTTCAGTCTATTGAATTTATTACATAATTGAATACAAAGTTCCTGAAGATGATTCGTTTTATATTACCCTTTTTTTTAACCTTCTGCTACTTTTGGTATTTGTTATCGATGTTCTAAAAAGGTACAATGTGTCAATATGCAAGTATAATTTAATTCATTGGGCTAGGTATTTACTGAGTTTATTATAGTCTGATACTCCCATCTTTCCATTTTAGGAATTGCTTTTACTATGTATGAAAATATCATCACCTCCACAGCTGTTCATTTCTACCTAGAAACCGTACAAATCAAAAGTTAGACTTCTTAAATTATATCTTCATATTTCCTATCTTTGGTTCCATATCTTTCTTCTTGTTATTCCCTCCTTTTAGAGATATTTCATCAACATCAACAATATATTTTACCAGAATTTTAAGTAAAAATATGTTTATAGATTTATTATTTGTTTTTAATCTATTCTTTACTCATTTACAGATCTTATGGTTTCATTACCTACGAGAATATCTTAAGGTTTCTTTATTTTTTAGATTTTCTGGAGATGTTTTAGTTTATTTTAAATTACATGCTTTATATTCCAAGTGTTCCTCAAATACCTTGTGATTCTGCTCGTAATTAAGAATGAGTTAGTAAAGATGGTGCAAATGTGTTTTTGTAAGGCTGGCCAAGAGATCTTCATTTATATTTCTATATTATTATTTATGAACTTGGGAGGAATAATATCTTCCCATTATGGACATGAATTATTACTTTTTAAATGGTATGTTTTCCTTCTATAAGATAAAACAAATAGTAATAAGGATATAAATAATTTTATGAGTATGTTGTCCACTGTCTGCTATTTACCCTTTTATTCAAAAATAGTAATAAATATTAATGCATATCCAGTCTACATACATGACTATTATTCGAGTTTTTAATTATTCACATATCATCTACTTCTGTGGACTCTGTATCTCTAAATGCTTAATGTCATGAGTGCTGCTGCTGTCAGTATATTTCAATGTTTAAAAATACATTTACATTAAAATGTGATAAAATGTCTGGAACAAAACTTATCTGGTCTAGTCACTAATTTCTAAAAATTTCTAAGTAACAATGGCTTTAAAATTACTGAATATTGTTTGTATACCAGACATGCTTGGTGTTTCATATTCATTATCTCACTGTATTTTTGTTGTACTAGAACTGAAGCTAGGAAGTATTATTTTCACTTAATATGTAAAAACTGAATCTTAGGCAGATTATAAAACATGTTCCAGATTATCAAGCAGATAAAAACATCAAAGCAAATTTGGAACACAAGATACCAGTTCCTGCAATTTCTGTTCAAAATAGAATACCATGACACTATATTAAAACGTATTACATTCAAGTAACAACTTTTAAATTAACTTATAGTTTTTTGATAAAATTGTATATATGTCATGTGAACTGATAAAGGTATGTAATTCTTAATTTATATGCAATAAAATGTATTTTTAAAATGATAAATAGAAAAAATATAAAGCACATTTAATAATTTTTAATCTCATTGAAAGTATACTTTGACATGTAATTATATTGATCATGAAGTCTTTTGACAGGCTTTCTGTCATTTATCCATTTTATCCATTTTCAAACACATACCAATGAACAACATAAATATAAAGCAATCAAAATATTTTATTTAAAAACAGGAAAACTATACAGATACCAAACCTGGACTAAATACATGTTTCTATTACTGAGGAAAAAAATAATATGGGATTAAAGTAGTCATAAAAAGAATAGGAATGTATTCACAAACTTACATAGAAAAGCCATCAGTTTTGTTCATTAAAATAATAGTAATAAGTTTTGAAAAAGCATCATTAAAAGTTTTTTTACTCTATCTTGTGCTAAAAACATTCACATTCATAATATCTTCTTGTCCATGGAGTTGTAAATATATGTATGGAAAAATAAAGCAATGGATCAGTTTAGGAACTGGATGAAGAACACAGTCCTATTGGCATCTTTGATTGCATAACTCCTAGAAGGTTGCTTTAGAGAAGAAACTTTTCTGTCAGTGATATGTCATGCAGAAAAAGGAAGCTCCCACTGTAAAATGCTCATCCTTTCCTGCATTCATTATATCCTGAGATTGTTGAAATTTTCAGGGCTTAATTTTCCTATTTCCACTCAAACTATGCTCTTTTTGGTCATGCAGCCACATTAGCAGGCCCAGCTTCACACTCCTCATGCTGGCAGGGAGGTTGAAAATATTGTTGCTTAGCAACTGGATGCGGCACATTGGAACTCGGTTTTTTTCTGATGAAAGTGACAGGAGAAAGATAGCGACATCAATAGCTTTCTGATTTTTTTTAACTTAACAGCTGCAGTGAAAAGAGAAGATGATAGGGACAAAGAAAGAAAAAAATCACAGAGATGGTCTGGATATAAAGAAAAGAACTGTGAAAGGAATCCTAAGAGAAGATTTGATTCACATAAATTGACAGAAAAATATTAGAAACTACTCCAAAACATTAATGAGAATTGTGTATGTAGAAACTTTATTTTTTATATAAATTGTATGCTCTACCAAGGAAGAAAACTGCAAATGAAATACAAAGTCTTGATCTTGAAATTGAATGAATTAGTAAACTGAAACTCCTCTAACCTTTTCAGATCCCATCCTTTTTCTCTTATATTACCCTTCCAGATATAATTTCTGTCTCAGAATCAGAAAACATATCTGCAGTGAACATTTTTGGCCTTTAAAATTTACCAGTTAGTACTAAATGAGACCCTAAAGGAATAATAAAAAGGTAATAGGGATAGATAGCTTTGAATTTCTCCAAAGAATTGAAAATCTGCACTCTAACTCAGCTTAATGAAGAGGCCATCTAAGTAATAGTGTCTCAGAAAGAAAGAAAAGAAAAGGCTTTGAATGATTTTGAATGAAATTGCACATGTACTGAACTGCAGAAAATGCAGACATGATAGTGATAATAGATAGATGACTTTCTTTCATTTCAACTTGAATGGTTGTAATTTTAAGCCAAAGTTACAAAATATTGGTGTAAATATCACTAACAGAGAGGTAGTAAGAAAATAAAGAGCTACAAATGTATTCATTTACTATGTCTCAGATAGATATTTTTGATTCCGGGGTTAAAACTACGTGTCATTTAAAGTAATCTTCAGTTTACTCTGTAAAATGGCAAGAGCATTTAATTTTTAGGGTTTGAGGTTAGATTAAATAACTTATTAAACATCTACCACATCCCCTGTTTTTCTCCCCACCAAGAAATATAGTATATTCACTGTGTATATATATATACACACAGTAAAATACTGGCTATGAAACATGCCCAGTTTTATTACTTTTGAACCTCAGTATTGTTATACACCCTAACACTGATGGTTGAGCTAAGCAACTAAGAGGTACTATTGATTGATAATTTCAAGCTATAATTTTTCAATGAAAAAGGTTTTTCCTCTTTCTTCTTCAGAGAAAAAACAGAGAAGAAAGGAGGCTGAACTAAAATGTTCATTTATGAGATACTATATTTGCATTTAAATGTCTGGATTGTACAGGTGGTTTGGGGACTTTATTTATTTTGTCTAGTTTAGCTTTATCCTGAAATGGTAATTGGTCTATGTCTATGATAAGTTAAAAGAAAATTAGAATCCTAAGAAAGAAAATAACAAGCCACTGAATCCATTCTGATTATCTTTGTGGCTTATGTTAGCATTGATTGTTTCTTGCCAGGGTATTGCATGTTCCTGGGACTCCGCTCCAACCACTAAATAAATGGTGGACGGAATTACGATAATCTGATTCTGGAAGCCAGATACTTTGATTGGTGTCTTGTCATACTATTATAAACAAACAATTTGCCAAACTGTCCTAGTTACAGATTAGAAATATACAATGATCAGAAAGAGAATAGAAATGGGGCTAGTACAGGTGGATAAAATAAAACTAGCAGAGTGTGAATCATTTAACATTATTTCTGAAATTATTTATAATTATGCAATTCAGTATGCTAATAATTCAGAAATAAGCTTTTAAAAATATTTACTGTAACTACAAAAAGAAATCTTAGGCATAGACTCTGTTTTCAGCAAGCTATTATTTTCTGCTTTCTAAATCTCTTTTGTTTCAACTTGTTTTACTTTATGTGGGTAGCTTGTTGATTCTCCCTCCTGCCCCCAAATCAAGAGCAATGTTTTTTTCATTCATTGATTAACAGACATTTTGTTTGCTAAATAAAATCACCATTGTTTTTAAACTCCTTTAATTCTCTTATTCCCTTTAGAAATAGTTATTATCATTACTGTCAGTTGATAGATAAGTAACTGAGAAAGTAACTCCTCCAAAGTCTCAGTAAAAGGAAAAAAGCCACTTCAAGCATCTGTCTGCCCACATTCTGCCCAAACATGTTTTTCGCTATGCTAAATATCAAGTAAAGGAGGTGCCATAACTTGCATTTTGTGAATATCACACAATGCTTTTTGAATTCTCAATGATGTTTATGTTTGACTTCTATTCATTTTGACCTAATAAAATATTCAAGGGATTGGGTTAGAATTTTACCAACACCAATGTCAGATATTTATCTTCTTTTGAGTAACTTTGCTCTATTCTATTAAGGTTAATGTAAGGTCACTTAGTGATAAGGTAGCAAGTAAGAGTGTCTGGCTCTGTACTTGGAACATAGTATGCACTTTATTTATTCCTGTTTTCCTAAGATACAGTGAATAAACGGTTTCTTTGCATAAGTTGGTCAAATCTTTGGGATGATGAAGAGGAATGTGAATTAGAATGAGTCCCTAATTTTGAGTAACTCCCCAGTTTGCAAAGGTCAATAAAGTTAAAAAAAAAAAGTAAAAGAGGGTGATATCAAGTTATAGCTATTAAATGTATGGAAAACTGAGAATAGAGATCTGGGAGGATGGTAGAAAATGATGAAGGGAGGTCTATACAGAAGAAGTCAAAAGTGAATTGAAGTTTTACAGCTGAGTATTTACTACCGAAATTCCTTTCATAAATGCTTGCTTGCCTTTCTTCCCTCCCTGATTTCTTACTTCTCTTCCTTCTTCGCTTCGTCTTTCTTTCCATCCACTTATCCTTTGGGTTTCTGGTATATCACATTATGTCAGAGGTGACCCCAATATGTTACATACTACGTGATCCCCTCTCCTAAGTACAGCTGGTACCTGTGCCTTTCATCTAGCCAATAGAATAGAGGTGAATAAAGGTTGAAATTTCATTAAGGTTTCATATCAGTTGATTTTAAGATAAAAAAAAGAAAAAAAAAAAGAGGGAGAATTGTCCTGGTTGGGCCTGTCTTAATCGAGGGAAAAATCCTTGTAAAGGACTCCTACCTGAAGGCAGAGGCTTTCTCAGCTGCTATGTTTGAAGAAGCAAGCAACCAACCATGTATTCTACAGACAACATGAGGGAGCTTGGAAGGGTAGCTTTTCCCAGGTGAACCTTAATGAGAATACACCTTGCCTGAAATGCTGGTTACAGCCCAATGAGGATCCAGTTAAGCTGTGCCAGGATTTGTGACCCACAGATTTGTGAGACAATAAACTGGTATTTTAAGCTGCTAAATTTGGGATACTCTGTTACATAGTTATAGAAATTACTTTTAAACAAACTATAGTCTTATCTATGCAACATACTTCATCTCTCAAACCAATCATTCTTGAACTTTCGCACTTTCCTCCTCCCTCTCTCTCCTCCTCCTCACTCCCCTTCTTTCCCTTATATACACACAAGCAAACAAGAAAAAACACAGATGTCTTAAGTCACATAGGAAATCACATAAATAAGCACTTACTTTAAAATAATTAAATGCTATTTATTTTTATTCCTAAGCTTCAAATTTATATTAAATCGAACTCACATTTTAGCACTATTTATTTACCTTCGTTTTATACATGGGGAAGAGTTAAAGTACAAAAATCAAAATTCTCCTAAATCTTAATAATTAAATCATTTTTTAACCTAGCATACACCCCACACAAAGAAAATGTGCTTTATCATAATTGGACATGTAATTACTTACCAAATTAAAAATACAAGTTTTGTTTATTCTAATAAAAATAGTCACCAGTAAAGGACCACTTGTACCTTTAGGAAAGACTGAAAGAAGTTTCACAATATCAGTATTTGTTACTGTTTCAGGTCATTTTTTAAAGTCGCATGGTCTCCTTTTCACTCAAGGAGTCCTGGGACTGTGAACTGACTCACGTGTGAGACTGCACTGGGGCTGTGAGTATTCTGTGTGAGTCAGTCAGATTTCTGTTCCCTAGGCCTAGAGTTTTTCTGCTTAAACAAATCAATTTGGACTTTGATAGACTGCCCAACTGTTTCAGTTCTAGGAACTCTATTATCAACTAGCCAAAACCAACCACCTCGGAAAGTAAGATTATTCTAAATGCTGCTTTGCTTTGTGAAAGTAAAAGACCAAACAAATGAGAAAAACAAAGGCTGTTTACTCAGAACTTGCTATAGCAAGAGAGCCACCAGTTGTGATTTCCATTTTGGCAGAGATGCAAATACCGGCAGAAGAGTGGAAAAGCTTTATAGTTGCAGAAAGGGAAGACTTCAGATATGCCCTGATTGGAGGTTATTGGTGTGAGGATGCCATAGGGCTAACTAGAAGTCTGGTATCCTATGGGATTGGTTACAGGCGCATAATTGGTTTTCTCTGGTTGGTCCTAAGTTGGAAGCACGAACAAAAATTAGGGAAGCTGTCAGTTATTAATCAATTCTTGAACATTTTCGGGTTCATTGCTACAGAATGTATTGTTCAGTTTCCTGGATTATTATTAGCGATAATGGGCTGGCTTCCTGCAAGTCTGATTTATAGCAGGTTGGCTTCTTGGCCTGCCTATTAAAGATAAGGGATTGGTCTCCTGGGCGTGTTGCTACAGGTTTTAGATCAGAGTTCTGTTTTTGTATACGATCTGGCCATAATCCATTTGTATATTCAGTCTCTTAGCATCATTGTCTATTATGTTATCTAAGCTCATCTTTTCCTTGATGATTAATTGATGCCACTTGGTCTCTGATACTCCAGAATTCCACCATCCCCATTTAATTTGGTAATCTCAGTATAATAGCAGATGCCACTGTAATTGTAAGCCTACCAAAAAAGTCACCACAGAGCTGTTCTACATTGCTAGAGATCCCTGCATAAATTTCTCACAGCCTTGGTGAAATGAATGCTCTCCGGACCTTCCCAAGGTACATAGTGAGGGGGTATGTTTAGGTCTTCCATGATAAATCCATTTTAGCCTTCCAATCCGCCTATTTCTTCGGATGAATTCTTGAACACCTTTTGACATTTTAATTTCAATTGTTGCAGTCAATCTCGAGTGGAGAATTCCATCAACCAGGCAAGCAAACTGCTAGAGCCATTACCAGCATGGCCACTCTATCCAGAATCTATGCTTATGATCCATACCAATAAATGCATTCTGATTCAAATTATATTCTTTATACTCTGGTCACACATCCCGCGGTTTCTGTCACTATAAATTGGCAAAATTATGCAACTCTCTTGTTGTATAGCACATCTTCCCAAAGGGCCCATTTTGTACCTCACTCCTCAGGACCTGATGGGAATTGAGTCAACGTACAGATTTATAAGTAGGTCTAGGAGCAGGAAAATGTGCTGAAGATAGATTCTGAGGAGAAGTAGCAATTTCCTGTAAGGTAACTACCATGAATGAGACCGTTACGGGTTCTTCAGACAAGCTGAGAGTATCTTCCATATGGAAGGGATACAAGAGTTGCTTCTGCCACCAAAAGAAGTTCAGTGGGACGAAAGTTCAAAGTCTAAGCTCCATTGAATCAGTGCATAAGACTACATTCCAATGTTCGAGATTTCATTCTTCCCTAAGACATGCTTTAATTGCAACCAAGGATATGCTACATGTTTGGAAATATAATTTGCATTATTATTCAGCCACCTGCAAGATTAGATTTTAGATTTTGTTTCCAGAAATCTCACCCTTGTGGCTACAGAAAATAAGTGTTTCTTTTTTTTTATTTATTTATTATTATTATACTTTAAGTTGTAGGGTACATGTGCATAACGTGCAGGTTTGTTACATATGTATACTTGTGCCATGTTGCTGTGCTGCACCCATCAACTCGTCATTTACATCAGGTATAACTCCCAATGCAATCCCTCCCCCCTCCCCCCTCCCCATGACAGGCCCCGGTGTGTGATGTTCCCCTTCCCGAGTCCAAGTGATCTCATTGTTCAGTTCCCACCTATGAGTGAGAACATGCGGTGTTTGGTTTTCTGTTCTTGTGATAGTTTGCTAAGAATGATGGTTTCCAGCTGCATCCATGTCCCTACAAAGGACACAAACTCATCCTTTTTTATGGCTGCATAGTATTCCATGGTGTATATGTGCCACATTTTCTTAATCCAATCTGTCACTGATGGACATTTGGGTTGATTCCAAGTCTTTGCTATTGTGAATAGTGCTGCAATAAACATATGTGTGCATGTGTCTTTATAGCAGCATAATTTATAATCCTTTGGGTATATACCCAGTAATGGGATGGCTGGGTCATATGGTATATCTAGTTCTAGATCCTTGAGGAATCGCCATACTGTTTTCCATAATGGTTGAACTAGTTTACAATCCCACCAACAGTGTAAAAGTGTTCCTATTTCTCCACATCCTCTCCAGCACCTGTTGTTTCCTGACTTTTTAATGATCGCCATTCTAACTGGTGGCACAAGACAGGGATGCCCTCTCTCACCACTCCTATTCAACATAGTGTTGGAAGTTCTGGCTAGGGCAATCAGGCAAGAGAAAGAAATCAAGGGGATTCAGTTAGGAAAAGAAGAAGTCAAATTGTCCCTGTTTGCAGATGACATGATTGTATACTTAGAAAACCCCATTGTCTCAGCCCAAAATCTCCTTAAGCTGATAAGAAACTTCAGCAAAGTCTCACGATACAAAATTAATGTGCAAAAATCACAAGCATTCTTATACACCAGTAACAGACAAACAGAGAGCCAAATCAGGAATGAACTTCCATTCACAATTGCTTCAAAGAGAATAAAATACCTAGGAATCCAACTTACAAGGGATGTAAAGGACCTCTTCAAGGAGAACTACAAACCACTGCTCAGTGAAATCAAAGAGGACACAAACAAATGGAAGAACATACCATGCTCATGGATAGGAAGAATCAATATTGTGAAAATGGCCATACTGCCCAAGGTAATTTATAGATTCAATGCCATCCCCATCAAGCTACTAATGAGCTTCTTCACAGAATTGGAAAAAACTGCCTTAAAGTTCATATGGAACCAAAAAAGAGCCCGCATCTCCAAGACAATCCTAAGTCAAAAGAACAAAGCTGGAGGCATCACGCTACCTGACTTCAAACTATACTACAAGGCTACAGTAACCAAAACAGCATGGTACTGGTACCAAAACAGAGATATAGACCAATGGAACAGAACAGAGTCCTCAGAAATAATACCACACATCTACAGCCATCTGATCTTTGACAAACCTGAGAGAAACAAGTGTTTCTTTTAGAGCAGTCACAGAGGCTTTTAGGTACCTTATGTGGACTCTGAAGTGAGAACTTAGCATTTTCTTTCCACATGCTCTCTGGTGCCTTCATGATGAGACATGCTATAACCCCATATTTGCAAGCATATTCTATAGCAACACATGCTTTGTTACAAAAAAAAAAAAAATTAACTTCTGTAGACATTTGCGTTATCTACAGTGGGTAATTCAAATAACTGTCCTGCCACTGCATGTCATGGACTACCATTATCACCTTCATCACTGGAAAGAAACATTAATGCTTTTCAATCTAAACAGATCACTTCCAGAAAATGCAAAATAAATTCAGAGAACGTGTTGTTAAGACTCAGTCCTGTCAGCATCACTCTCAATATCAAATTGTGTATAACTTAGAGTCCAACAAGAGAAGCAAAACCATTATTATATGTTGGGTGAGAAATGTATTGCAGGACTTTAACATCTTGCAATTGTGGTATCAGATTAAACAAACTCATCAAGGCTGTTGGTTTTGTGTGTAAAGCTGAAAAGGACAGGAAGTTGAAAGAACAGGAAGATTGTGAAGAAGAGAGAAGCAAAGACCAGGTTAATCCCATAAACATGTGGGATCTACGGCATGAGCAGGATTGAAACCACAATGAGAGACTAGAAATTTCTGTCAGTTGTTACCATTTCTGACTTTGTTGGGTGTCCTGAAATAGAAGTTGGCATCTGTCTTTACAGCTGTAAACACACATCTAGTCAAAGAGTCAAATAAGTTGAAAGAGGTGAAACAATTGGCGCAAAGTTTCAAAACCTACACTATCCAATATGCTAATCACTAGTCACATGTGGCTATTGGGGATTTAAAATATAGCCAGTCTAAATTAAGACACATTGTAAGTATAAAATACACACTGGATTTCAAAACCTTGGGACAAATAAGTAAGAAAAAAGAATGTAAAATATTTCGTTAGCAATTTTTAATATTGAGTGTATGTGAAACTGATAGATATTATTGGTTGAATAAAGTGTATAATTAAAATTAATTTCATCTTTCTATTTTAGTGTTTTTAAATGTTTATGTAAGAAAAAAATTGAATTATGTATTTGACTTCTGTTTTATTTCTACTGAACAGCATAATTCTAGACTTTAAAGGAGAAATTTCTATTATCTATAAAATGAGTTCTAGTGAATTTCTTGCGACTGAATCACCATACCCAAGTTCTAACAGTTTCTAGTGGTACTTCTTCAAGAAATTTCCTTTAAAAAAACTTATTTAATATTGAGTAGAAATTAATATTTATATATTTTCACAAATTCCATATGGCATTTTTTTGCTTATTTCATTTTAACATTGACCAATTATACAAATATGTCACTGAGTTTTTTATAGAGCACTTATTAATGCAGATAATGTTTATTATTTTATTTGTTAGAATGTCCTAGAAATTGCTCTCTTTAAAATTTTATTATTACCTCACTTCAAGATCCCCAAGATATGATGTTATAGTTTCAATATGAAGCTATTAAGGTATAAATTTCATTCCTTGTCATTCAAATATATCTTTTAATTTGACTCAAAATTTATTACTCAAATTTGATCAGATGGCTGAAGTCATTTCTTATCCTCCACTGAATTTAATAAGCAATTGAACGAATTTCTCTTTCTTTCTCAGGCAGATTGGTTTATAACCCAATACCAAAGCTCTTCAGATTTAAATTTTGCCAAGAAAATAGTCCTAGGAAAAAAAGGAATAATGTAAAAGTATCATATGTATGTAGTGAAAATATTGAGCGTTTTAAAATTATTCCAGTACTGGATAGAGATGAAAATATAAATGAATAATCTTGACCAGTAATAAGGTATTCTTATTCTGGAAAACAAAATGATTGCTGAGTTTTACTTTTGCATGTTTTTGTTTGTTTGTTTGGTTTGGGTTTTTTTTTGCTTTTCTAATTACTTTTACATATTTTCAAAAACTAAGTCACTTTAAAAACAGCATTACAAAAGGAGATAGGCATAATAATCAACAACAAACATTAATATTTACATATGGCAGGCATTCTTCAAACCACTGTGTATGTATAACTCATTTAATCCCCATAGCAATTTTAGATGTTATTGTTATCTTTATTTTACAGATGAAAGAATTAATGAGCAGGAAAGAAAAAATAATTTGCTAAAGTTTCCCTAACTGTAAGTGGTGGAGCTAGGTTTGAACTGGGCAATTTAGCCTCATTGACCATGTTCTTAACTCCAATAATTGAATAGAGAATGCTAAGTGACTTACTACAAACCTTATGACTTTAGGTATGACCAGGACAATTCAGGTTATCTGATTTCTAGTTTATTATTCATTCTATTACTCAGAAAATCTACAGTGAGACCGTATAAAAGGAATAACAAAGAGACAGGAAGGAGGAAACAAGGAAGAAACAAAACCATAAAGAATCTGAAGAGTACAATGTCATTACTATGCAAGTACTTTAAATTTTAAATTTTTAAACTGTACTACTTCTTAAATTCTTCATATGAATTCTCTCCCACACCTTTAAACTGACTGAAACTTGATAAGTGCCTGCTTGCACTGCAGTAGTTTCACATTTCCTAAAACTGTGCTTTGTTTTTAAACCTAGTAATTATACTATGAACCAATCTAATCAAACCTAAACTAAATCAAACAATCCTATTATACGGGTAGGTTGAATTTTACATTTTATACAATATGTTGAGAAGATGTGCTTTGACATTACATTTGCAACTTCATATCTATGTGGTGCTGTAGAATGGGCCCATAAAGACCGCAGAGTGGTGATTGGAAATTACATTTCTAAAACATTAGCTGGAAATATGTCAAAGCTATACAAACTTTTCTACATATTTAAATTGATCACAATAAAAACCACAGTAATTATGTGCATGTATGAATTTGTGTTTGTGTATATGGACATTAACAGGCTCCTTATAAAATGTATTTGGCAATGAAATGGACCAAGAGCTCAGATAACCCCAGATTATCTTGATAAAGATGAACAATGTTAGTAGATTTAAATTACATGATAATTAAGAATTTCTATATGAATAAAGCAATACATATAGGGTTGTTTGGGCTAAAGGTTGTGCAAGTAGACCAATGAAACAGATTAGAGTCCAGAAATAGAACCACGTGCATATAGTAATGTCACTTTTGGGAAAGGCAACCCTGCAATGAAGCAATGGTCTTTTTAATAAATATGTTGGGTCAATTAACTATTCATATAGGAAATAAAATAAGTGTTAGATCTTACTTCATTTTATAAACAAAAATTAATTTCAGGTAGATTTTAGGCACACATTTAAAAATAGTAGCAAATTTATAAGAGAATATCTTAAATACCTCAGGAAAAGCAAAGATTTCTAAACCGGACATAAAATCAGTAACCATAGAGCAAAAAAAAATGATGAATTATTCAGGATTAAATTACCCATAAACTATATATATGAAATATAGTTTCTCAAGACTAGTCAAGAATATATAATATATCATAAATTGCATTTTTTAAAAGTTATTGCTACTATATTTTTAAAAGTAGCTAAAAGTCTTGTAAAGGTAGTTCACAAAAGATAATACCCAAAGCCATTATGCATTATCCCAATGCCTTTTTCATAAACACATGAAAAATTAACTCATCAGGAAAGTGTAAAGCCATTAATTGATATTATCATGCATCCAATAGAAATACTAAGAACAACAACAGTACTGACAATTGTTGATGAAGATGTGGAAAAATTAGCATTCTCATATGTTGCTGGTGGGAATATAAACTGATACAACTTTGGAAAACTCTTTGAAAATGTATACTATATCTGAAAATGTGTATATTCTAGTACACAACAATTCTATATCAAGGTACATATTCAGCAGAAATGTATACAGGCATATGTCACTTAATAACAGGAATATATTCTGAGAAATCCATCGTTAGGTGATTTTGTCATTGTGTGGACATCATAGGGTGTACTTACACAAACCTAGACACATAGCCTACTACACACTTAGGCTATAAGGCGTATGAATACTGTAGGCAATTGTAACACAATAATATTTGTGTATCTAAACATACTAAATATAGAAAAGGTATAGTCAAAATGGCATTACAATCTTTTGGGACCACTTTTGTATATGCTATCCATAGTTGATCAAAATTTCCTTATGCAATGCGTGGCTGTATTTATATTTGGGCATGAAAAGATATATATACGAATGTTTATATCAGTAATATTTGTGAAAGCCCCCAAACCAGGAAAAACAAACTACTATTACATTTCACATTTGAGAAGGATCTCACAAATAAGATGAGCAAAATAAGCCCGTTGCAAAAGAATATATACTGATGATTTCATTTGTATACGTTTCAAAAGAAAGCAATAAATCCAGCAACGGAAGTCATAATACTGGTTATCTTTTAGGGATAATGATAAACATGAGGAAGTTGTCTGGGGTGCTGATAATGTTCCATTGTTTTGTCTGTGAGTGTGTGTGTTTTAAAAAGTATCCCAGGGCCAGGCCCTATGGCTCATACCTGTAATCCCAGCACTTTGGGAGGCTGAGATGGGAGAATCACTTGAGACCAAGAGCATGCACTCAGAGGAGATCACACTCAGATGAACGCACACTCAGAGGAGCTCACACTCAGGGGAGCGCGCACTCAGTGGAGTGCACACTCAAGAGAGCACACACTCAGGGGGGCGCACACTCAGAGGAGTGCACACTCAGGGGAGCACACACTGAGATGAGCGTGCACTCAGGGGAGCTCACACACAGACGAACACGCACTCAGAGGAGAGCACACTCAGGGGAGCACGCACTCAGGGGAGCACACACTCAGATGAGCGTGCATTCAGGGGAGTATGCAACTCAGAGGAGCTCACAGACGAGTGCACAGAGAAGCGTGCACTAAGTGGAGTGCACACTCAAGAGAGTGCACACTCAGGGGAGTGCACACTCAGGGGAGTGCACACTCAGATGAACACACACTCAGAGGAGCTCGCACTCAGGAACACACACTCATAGGAGCTCACATTCAGATGAGCGCACACTCAGAGGAGCTCACACTCAGACGAACACACACTCAGAGAAGCACGCACTCAGGGAAGTGCACACTCAGACGAGCTTGCACTCAGGGGAGCACGCACTCAGGGGAGCGCACACTCAGAGAAGCTCACACTCAGACGAGCTCACGCTCACAGGAGCATGCAATCAGGGTAGCGCACACTCAGGAGAGCGCATACTCAAGGGAGTGCATACTCAGATGAGCTTGCACTCAGGGGAGCGCACACTCAGAGGAGCTCAGACTCAGACGAACACATACTCAGAGGAGCTTGCACTCAGGAGCTCACATTCAGATTAGTGCACACTCAGAGGAGCGCACACTCAGGGGAGCGCACACTAAGGGGAGCGCACACTCAGACGAGCACACTCAGAGGAGCTCACACTCAGATGAGCGCACACTCAGAGGAGTGCACACTCAGGGGGCACACACTGAGATGAGCGTGCACTCAGGGGAGTTCACACGCAGACGAACACGCATTCAGAGGAGAGCGTACTTAGGGGAGCACGCACTCAGGGGAGCGCACACTCAGGGGAGCGCACACTCAGATGAGCATGCATTCAAGGGAGTATGCACACAGATGAGCACACACTCAGAGGAGATCACACTCAGACGAGTGCACACTCAGGGGAGTGCACACTCAGGGGAGCGCACACTCGGGGAAGCGCACACTCAAGGACGTGCACACTTGGTAGAGTACGCACTCAGGGGAATGCACACTCCCCTGAGCGTGCGCTCAGGGGAGCACGCACTCAGATGATCACACACTCAGAGGAGATCACACTCTGACGAGCGCACACTCAGATGAGCTCACACTAAGGGGAGTGCACACTCAGGGGAGCGCACACTGAGGGGAGTACGCATACAGATGAGCACACACTCAGAGGAGATCACACTCAGACGAGTGCACACTCAGGGGAGTGCACTCAGGGGAGCGCACACTCAGGGGAGTGCACACTCAGGGAAGCACACACTCAGGGAAGTGCACACTCGGGAGCACACACTCAGGGGAGCACACACTCAGATAAGTGTTCACTCGGGAGCATGCACACAGATGAGTACACACTCAGGAGGTCACACTCAGACGAGCACTCAGAGGAGTTCACACTCATGGGAGCACACACTCAGACGAGCGTGCACTCGGGAGCTCACACTCAGACGAACACGCACTCAGAGGACAGCGCACTCAGGGGGGTGCACAGTCAGGGGAGTGCACGCTCATCTGAGCGTGCACTCAGGGGAGTACGCAGACAGATGAGCACACACTCAGAGGAGATCACACTCAGATGAGCGCACACTCCGGGGAGTGCGCACTCAGGGGAGTATGCACCCAGGGGATTGCACATTCAGGGGAGCGCACACTCAGGGGAGCTCGCACTCAGGGGAGTGCACACTCAGAGGAGCTCACACTCAGACGAGCGCACACTCAGGGGAGTGTGCACTCAGGGGAGCGCATACTCAGGGGAGTACGCTTACAGATGAACCCACACTCAGAGGAGATCACACTCAGATGAGCGCACACTCCAGGGAGTGCACACTCAGGTGAGTGCACACTTGTGGGAGCACACACTCAGGGGAGCGCACACTCAGGGGAGCGCACACTCAGGGGAGCGCACACTCAGGGGAGTGCACAGTCAGGGGAGCGCACAGTCACATGAGCGTGCACTCAGGGGAGCACGCACTCAGATGATCACACAATCAGAGGAGATCACACTCTGACGAGCACACCCTCAGGGGAGTGCACACTAAGGGGAGTGCACACTCGGGGAAGCACACACTCGGGAGTGCACACTCAGGCGAGTGCACACTTGGGGGAGCACACACTCAGGGGAGTGCACACTCAGGCGAGTGCACACTCCGGGGAGCGCACACTGAGGGGAGTATACATACAGATGAGCAGACACTCAGAGGAGATCACACTCAGACGAGTGCACACTCAGGGGAGTGCACACAGGTGAGTGCACACTCAGGAGAGTGCACACTCAGAATAACGTGTACTCAAGGGAGCACGCACACAGATGAGCACACACTCAGAGGAGATCATACTCAGACGAGTACACACTCAGAGGAGCTCACACTCAGGGGAGCACACACTCAGGGGAAGGTGCACTCAGGCGAGTGATCACTCAGGCGAGCATGCACTCAGATGAGCATGCACTCAGTGGAGCTCACACTAAGACGAACGTGCACTCAGAGGAGAGCGCACTCAGGGGAGCGCACACTCAGGGGAGTGCACACTCAGGGGAGCGCACACTCAGGGGAGTGTGCACTCAGGGGAGTAAGCACACAGATGAGCACACACTCAGAGGAGATAGCACTCAGACGAGCGCACACTCAGGGGAGCGCACTCAGGGGAGTGCACACTCGGAGGAGCATACACTCAGGGAAGTGCACACTCAGGGGAGTGCACACTCAGGGGAGAACACACTCACATGAGCATGCACTCAGGGGAGCACGCACTCAGATGATCACACACTCAGAGGAGATCACACTCTGACGAGCGCACACTCAGACGGGCTTGCACTCAGGGGAGCAAGCACTCATGGGAGCACGCACTCAGGGGAGCACGCACTCAGGGGAGCGCACTCTCAGGCGAGCGCACACTCAGATGAGCGCACACTCAGGAGAGCGCACACTCAGGGGAGCGCACACTCAGGGGAGCACACACTCGGGGGAGTGCACACTCGGTCTAGTGCACACTTGGGGGAGCACACACTCAGAGGAGAGCACACTCAAGGGAGCACGCACACAGATGAGCACACACTCAGAGGAGATCACACTCAGATGAGCGCACACTCAGAGGAGCTCACACTCAGGGGACCGCACACTCAGGGGAGCGCACTCTCAGGGGAAGGCGCACTCAGGAGAGCGCTCACTCAGGCGAGCACACACTTAGTGGAGCTCACCCTCAGAGGAGCTCACACTCAGACGAACACTCAGAGGAGCTCACACTCAGGAGCGCACACTCATAGGAGCTCACATTCTGGCAAGCGCACACTCAGAGGAGCGTGCACTCAGGGGAGTGCTCGTTCAGGGGAGCGCGCACTCAGACGAGAATGCACTCAGGGGAGCGCACACTCAGAGGAGCTCACACAGACCACAGACGAGTGCACACGGAGAGGAGCTCACACTCAGAGAAGCACACACTTAGAGGAGCTCATACTCAGACGAACACACACTCAGAGCAGCGTGCACTCAGGGGAGCGCACACTCAGGAGAGCATGTACTCAGACAAGCATGCACTCAGTGGAGCATGCACTCAGATGAGTGCACACTCAGAGGAACTCACACTCAGAGGAGCACATTCTCAGATGAGCGCACACTCTGATGAACGCACACTCAGAGGAGCTCACACAGACGAGTGCACACTCAGAGGAGCGCACACTCAGAGGAGCTCACACTCAGGGGAGCACACATTCAGGGGAGCGCACACTCAGGGGAAGGTGCACTCAGGGGAGCGCTCACTCAGGTGAGCGCGCACTCAGACGAGCATGCACTCAGGGGAGCTCACACTCAGAGGAAAACGCACTCAGAGGAGAGCGCACTCGGGAGCACACACTCATGGGATCACACACTCAGAGGAGCTCACACTCATGGGAGTGCTCACTAAGGGGAGCGTGAACTCAGGGGAGCGCACTCTCAGGGGAGTGCACACTCAGGCGAGCACACACTCAGGGGAGCACACACTCAGAGGAGCTCACACTCAGACAAGCACACACTCATAGGAGTGCACACTCAGGGGAGCGCACACTCAGGAGAGTGCACACTCAGGGGGAGCGCACACTCAATGGAGCGCACACTCATAGGAGTGCACACTCAGGGGAGCGCGCACACAGATGAGCACACACTCAGAGGAGATCACACTCTGACGAGCACACACTCAGAGGAGCTCACACAGATGAGTGCACACTCAGAAGAGCTCACACTCAGGGGAGCGCATACTCAGGGGAAGGTGCACTCAGGGAAGCATGCACTCAGGGGAGCACGCACTCAGATGAGCATGCACTCAGGGGAGCTCACACTCAGACGAACATGCACTCAGAGGAGAGCACACTCAGGGGAGTGCACACTCAGGGGAGCGCACACTCAGGGGAGTGCACACTCAGACGAGCGCACACTCAGGGGAGCACACACTTAGTGGAGCGCACACTCAGAGGAGCTCACACTCAGATGAACACTCAGAGGAGCTCACATTCTGGCGAGCACACACTCAGAGGAGCACGCACTCAGGGGAGTGCACGCTCAGGGGAGCGCGCACTCAGATGGGAGTGCACACTCAGGGGAGCGTGCACTCAGACGAGCATGCACTCAGGGGAGCGCACACTCGGACGAGCACACACTCAGACGAGCACACACTCAGAGGAGCTCACACAGATGAGTGCACGTTCAGAGGAACTCACACTCAGAGAAGTGCACACTCAGAGGAGCTCACACTCAGACGAACACACACTCAGAGGAGCGTGCACTCAGGGGAGCTTGCACTCAGGGGAGCGCACACTCAGACGAGTGTGCACTCAGCGGAGCATGCACTCAGATGAGTGCACACTCAGAGGAGCTCACACTCAGAGGAGCACATTCTCAGTTAAGCACACACTCTGACGAGTGCACACTCAGAGGAGCTCACACAGACGAGTGCACACTCAGAGGAGCTCACACTCAGAGGAGCACACACTCAGAGGAGCTCATACTCAGATGAACACACACTCAGAGGAGCACGCACTCAGGGGAGCGCACACTTGGGAGCGCACACTCAAGGGAGCACATCTATACTAAAAATACAAAAATTAACCAGGTGGTGGCACGCACCTGTAATCCCAACTACTCAGGAGACTGAGGCAACAGAATCACTTGAGCCCCGGAGGCGAAGGCTGTGGCGAGCCAGTTTTCCATCTTCCTACTCACCCTCTCCTCCATAAAATTTTCTTCAAATTTTTTTCAGACTTTACTACTAACTAAATTCTTCCTATAAAATTATCTCTCCTACCTTTACATTAACTGAAACTTGGTAAATGCCTGCTTGTATTGTAGCGTTCTCACATTTTCTGACAATCATAGTTGTGACTAAAAGAATTGGTATTCTAGTTCTTGATGATCCTTTCAGATTATAGTCATTTTCAATCACTATTTTACCAAATTCTCACAAACTTAGTGGCTTAAAATTACAGAAATGTATTAACTTAAAATGTTTCAGGTTAGAAGCCTCACTGAGCTAAAATCAAGGTAAGAGCATAACAGCATTCATTCTGGAAGTTTGAGCAGAAAAACTCTTTTCTTACCTTTTCCAGCTTCTGGAATTGCCAGTATTCCTTGGTGTATGGCTTCTGCCTTCATCTTCAAAGGCAGCAGTGTAGCAGCTTCAAATCTGTTTTCTCTGACTCTGATATTTAACTCCTTCTTATCGAGACCCTTGTGACTACATTGGACTCTCTTGAATAATTTAGGATAATCTTCCCATCGCAGGATTCTTAACCAAATTACATCTGCAAAGTCCCTTTTGCCAAGTAAAGTAACATATTCACAGGTCCTAGGGATTAGGCCTTTGATATCTTTGGGGAGGCCATCATTCTCTTTACCACATAGAACTTTCAATCTCTGTGTAATATCTTAAAATGAGTTTTGTCTCTAAAACAATACAATTACTATCCTAACAAGAACTATATCTGAATAATGTATTAATTTTTAATTTCTCCCTCACAGTCCATATCCAAATGCGCATCAAATGCTGTGAACTCAAACTTCTCTGTGTTTTAGTCTACCTCCTTCCTCTCCTGTGCCTATGCTCCTTTTATTCCCCTATCATCTCTGTCTTGATATATTGCAAAAACAACTTACTAGAGTTCCTGTATTTAGTAGTGTCCTCGCTCCCAAATCTATTATTAATCATACTGCCAGATTTATCTTTTTAAAAGGCAAATGCTTTATGTTACTCCCTAACTTCACCCATTTTGGTGCCTAATTATTTACTAGAAAATAAATCAAATTATTTTTTAAATTTTGCAAGGATCTTTATGATACTAGCTCAACCTACCTTATTTTTCTCACAGAATATCTGTGCTATTTAAATTATCTCTCACTTCCAAATCTTTTTCTCTAAATTATGCATTGTGATTCTTGGACTGAGGCTCTGCAAAATCATGAAACTTTTCTGAAGATTCTTTTTGTGAAAAACGACTTCTGTTTTGTTTTGAAGACCCTAAAAGAGACTGAATATCTTAGCACATGACATGAAATAATAAATGGATTTCAGTGACTCATCATAAAGTGCATGTTATCTAACTGAGCAATCCAAAAGGTTAGCCATGCATAGCCTAACCAGTTTGACATTAAGTACAAAGAGAATATGAGAATCTCAGCTCCAAAAGATCTCAGGCACAAGAGGGGTTGCATGAACAGGTAGCTGAGACTCCTGGAATACCTACACTTGCTTCATCCTTTCCTCTCCTTTAATCACATCTGCAACCTCATTGAAAGAACATAAGCACCAGATGACTGATAAGAAAACCATTTTGCTGTTTTAATAACTTTTTTTTAATGAGATACTTGTACCTATCAGCATTAGATGGTTATCAATCAAGAACTTCCCTGAAAGACAGTGATGAAGAGAAATGTTACCAATAGACAGAACTGAGTGGAATGTATTTTGTTATGTACTTTATACTGAAGAATGGTTATACAAAGGGATTTGCACAAATTAATATGTGATGACTAATGGCTTGGTTTCATGTCAGGAACTGGAAAGAACAGGATGGAAGATTGGCAATTTGAAAGAGGTATAAATATACATTATTAGAAAAGGACAAAAGGTATTAAGATTTTTGCTTTCACTTGAATGTTCACAACAGTGTGAAAAGGTGGTGTGTGTTTGTGTGTGTATGTGTGTATCCTATGGACCGCAGTAAGACTCTTTCTCCAGCCTTTCTGGTGCTTGATGAATGAATGGATTCAAATATGTCATGGTCACAAAAATACAGTTGGAGTTATTATATGAACTCAACAACAGTGGACTTTCCTCATCAAGTCTGATCTGGCTACTACCATTGCTTAGTAGCTGAACTTCCAAGAGCAGAGGCAAATGCTGTGTTGATACAAAGCTACTAGTATGGCATAATTCTCTTGAGGAACAAGGCAGGCTTCTGGTGATACAATGATTACCCTAAATTTCTTCTAGGCATAGAGATGTCAACTACTTTGCTTCATTAAAATAAGTAGATAGTTCCTCTATTGTTATGTATTTCATGACCGTAACTCTTCTGCCAGTATCAAAATCGCTGAACTTCGGGAATGACTTTTGTTCTAGCATTCCACCCAAAGTTGCTTTTGTCAAGGAATTCATTTAATATCAAAGTAAGTGTTACAGTTGGCTCCTCCCTATGGAATTCACTAGTCTTACTAAATCATTTGAAGATGCTGACATGAGAGAGTGGAGCAATAGCCTAATAGAATACCAAAGACTCAACTACAGCACCAGTTGAAAGAGAACATGCTGAAAACTTGGTTTATTTTTCAAGATGTCATACACGTATGCTCTCAATAATGAAGGTATATGAATGATAACATTGAATGTCAATGAACTAAACTTTCAAATCAAAAGACATTAATAGACTGAATAGATGAAAAAACAGGACTCAATGATCTATTACTTACAAGAAACACGCTTCACCTATAAAGACACACCAAGAATGAAAAAAAGGATGAAAAATACTTTTCATGTCAACAAGAACCAAAAACGAAAAATAGTAGCTATACTTACATCAGAAAAAAATAGATTTCTAGGCAAAAACTATAATAAAAGACAAATTCGATCATTATATATTGATAAAGGGGTCAAATCAGCAAGAGGATATGGTTGGAACTTTATATACATCCAACATTTCAACATCTAAGTATATAAAGCAAATATTTTTAAAGCTAAAGAGAGAGTTAAACCTCAATACATTAATAGCTAGAGACTTCAACACCTCACTTTTAGCACTCTCAGAAAAATCAACAAAGAAACTGGATTTAATCAGCACTATACAACAAATGGATCTAATAGATATTTACATAATGTTTCATCCAATGGCTGCAGAATAAACATTTTCTCCTTATCCCACAAATCACTCTGAAGAATACTATATGTTAGGCCATAAAACAAGTCTTAAAACATTCAAAATAATTAAAATAATATTAAGCATCTTCTCTGATCACAATGGAATGAAACTACAAATAAATAAAAAGAGAAATTCTTGAAACTATACCAGCATATTGAAATTAAACAATATGCTCCTGAATAACAAATGAGTCAATGAATGTATTAAGAAAAAATTGAAAAATATTTTGAAGCAAATATAGTGAAAACAAAATGTACCAAAACCTGTGAGATACAGCAAATCAGAACTGAGAGAGAATTTATCACTATAAGGGTCTATATTGTAAAAAAAGCAAAACTTAAATAAACAACCAAATGATGCATCTTAAAGAACAAGAAAGGCAAGAACACACCAAACTTAAAATTAGTAGGAGAAAGGAAATAATAAGTATCAGAGCAGAAATAAACAAATTTGAAATGAAGAAAACAATACAAAAGATCAATGAAACAAAAAGCTTACTTTTTAAATTGATAAACAAAATGGACAA
This sequence comes from Chlorocebus sabaeus, assembly GCF_047675955.1. NCBI lineage: Eukaryota > Metazoa > Chordata > Mammalia > Primates > Cercopithecidae > Chlorocebus > Chlorocebus sabaeus. The sequence continues at coordinate 16,986,034 of NC_132927.1, read as the reverse complement.
AACTTTATCTAGACTAAGAAATATAATCAAATATGAAAAAAGACACTTTACAATTGATATCACAAAAATTCAAAGGATTATTAGTGTCTACTATGAGCAACTATCTGCCAAATATTGAAAAATCTAGAATAAATGGATACATTTATAGATACATACAAACTACCAAGATAGAACCATTAAATCCAAAACCTGAACAGACCAATAACAAGTAACATAATTAAAGCTGTAATAAAGTCTTCTAGGAAAAATAGCCTGAGACCCGTTAGCATCATTGCTGAATTCTACCAAACATTTAAAGAAGAACTAATAGCAATCATACTCAACTGTTTTGACTAATAGAGAAGGAGAGAATACTTCCAAACTTCTTCTATAAGGCCAGGATTACCCTGATACCAAAACCAGATAAAAGCACATCAAAAAAATAAAACTACAAGTCAATATCTCTGATGAAAATTAATGCAAATATTTTCAACAAAATAATACTTAATAGCAAACCAAATTCAACAATACCTTATACAATCATTCATCATTACCAAGTCTGATTTATCACAGGATGCAAGCATAATTTGACATATCAAATCAATTAATGTGACACATTATATTAACAAATTAATAAAGGACACAAACTATATGATCATTTCAATTGATGCTGAAAAGGCATTTGAAAAAGTTCAACATCCTTTCATAAAGACCCTCAAAAAAATAGTATAAAAGGAACATACCTCAAAATAATGAAAACCATATATGACAGACTCACAGCTAATATTATACTGAATGGTGAAAAACTGAAAGCCCTTCATTGTATATCTGGACCATGACAAGGATGCCCACGGTTATGACGGATATTCAATATAGAATAGCAATCAGATAAGAGAAAGACATCCAGTCAAACTAAGCTTCGTAAGTGAAGGAGAAATAAAATCCTTTACAGACAAGCAAATGCTGAGAGATTTTGTCACAACCAGGCCTGCCTTACAAGAGCTCCTGAAAGAAGCATGGAAAGGAACAACTGGTACCAGCCACTGCAAAAACATGTCAAATTGTAAAGACCATCAATGCTAAGATGAAACTGCATCAACTAACGAGCAAAATAACCAGCTGACATCATAATGACAGGATCAAATTCACACAAAACAACATTACCTTAAATGTACATGGGCTAAATACTCCAATTAAAAGACACAGACTGGCAAATTGGATAGTCAAGGCCCATCAGTTTGCTGTATTCAGGAGACCCATCTCATGTGCAGAGACGTACATAGGCTCAAAATAAAGGGATGGAGGAAGATCTACCAAGCAAATGGAAAACAAAAAAAAGCAACAGTTGCAATCCTAGTCTCTGATACAACAGACTTTAAACCAACAAAGATCAAAAGAGACAAAGAAGGCCATTACATAATGATAAAGGGATCAATTCAACAAGAAGAGCGAACTATCCTAAATATATATGCACCCAATACAGGAGCACCCAGATTCATAAAGCAAGTCCTTAGAGACCTACAAAGAGACTTAGACCCTTTGTCTAAGACAGTGGGAGACTTTAACACCCCACTGTCTACATTAGACAGATCAATGAGACAGAAATTTAACAAGGATATTCAGGCTTGAACTCAGCTCTGGACCAAGCGGACCTAATAGACATCTACAGAACTCTCCACCCCAAATCAGCAGAATATACATTGTTCTCAGCACCACATCGTGCTTATTCCAAAATTGACCACATAGTTGGAAGTAAAGCACTACTCACCAAATATGAAAGAACAGAAATTATAACAAACTGTCTCTCACACCACAGTGCAATCAAACTAGAACTCAGGATTAAGAAACTTACTCAAAACCACTCAGCTACATGGAAACTGAACAATCTGCTCCTGAATGACTACTGGGTACACAACAAAATGAAGGCAGAAATAAAGATGTTCTTTAAAACCAATGAGAATGAAGGCACAACATACCAGAATCTCTGGGACACATTTAAAGCAGTGTGTAGAGGGAAATTTATAACACTAAATGCCCACAAGAGAAGCAGGAAAGATCTAAAATTGACACCCTAACACCACAATTAAAAGAACTAGAGAAGCAAGAGCAAACAAATTCAAAAGCTAACAGAAGGCAAGAAATAACTAAGATGAGAGAAGAACTGAAGCTAGAGACACACAAAACCCTTCAAAAAATCAAGGAATCCAGGAGCCAGTTTTTTGAAAAGATCAACAAAATTGATAGACCACTAGCAAGACTAATAAAGAACAAAAGAGAGAAGAATAAAAAAGATGCAATAAAAAATGATAAAGGGGTATCACCACTGATTCCACAGAAATACCAACTACCATCAGATAATACTATAAACATCTCTACAAAAATAAATTAGAAAATCTAGAAAAAAATGGATAAATTTCTGGACACATACACCCTCCCAAGACTAAACCAGGAAGAATTGGAATCCCTGAAGAGACCAATAACAGGCTCTGAAATTGAGGCAATAATTAATAGCCTACCAACCAAAAAAAGTCCAGGACCAGAGAGATTCACCACCAAAATCTACCAGAGGTACAAAGAGGAGCTGGTACCATTTCTTCTGAAACTATTCCAAACAATAGAAAAAAAGGAAATCACCCTAACTCATTTTATGAGGTCAGCATCATCCTGATACCATAGCCTGCCAGAGACCAACAAAAAAAGAGAATTTTAGTTCAATAGCCCTGATGAACATTGATGCAAAAGTCCTCAATTAAATACTGGCAAACCGAATCCAGCAGCACATCAAACAGCTTAACCTCCATGATCAAGTTGTCTTCATCCCTGGGATGCAAGGCTCGTTCAAAATATGAAAATCAATAAATGTAATTCATCATATAAACAGAACCAAAGACAAAATCTACATGATTATCTCAATAGATGCAGAAAAAGGCCTTTGACAAAATTCAAGAGCCCTTCATGCTAAAAACTCTCAATCAAATAGGTATAGATGGGATGTATCTAAACATAATAAGAGGTATTTATGACAAACCCACGGCCAATATCATACTGAATGGGCAAAAACTGGAAAACCAGCATAAGACAGGGATGCCCTCTCTCACCACTCCTATTAAACAGAATGTTGGAAGTTCTGGCCAGGGCAATCAGGCAAGAGAAATAAATAAAAGATATTCAGTTAGGAAAAGAAGAAGTCAAATTGTCCCTGTTTGTAGATGACATGATTATATATTTAGAAAATCCCATCGTCTCAGCCCAAAATCTCCTTCAGCTGATAGGCAACTTCAGCAAAGTCTCAGGATACAAAATCAATGTGCAAAAATCACAAACATTCTTATACACCAACAACAAACCAAGTGTCAAATCATGAGTGAACTCCCATTTACAACTGCTTCAAACAGAATAAAATACCTAGGAATCCAACTCACAAGGGATGTGAAGGACCTTTTCAAGGAGAACTACAAACCACTGCTCAATGAAATAAAAAAGGACACAAACAAATGGAAGAACATTCCATGCCCATGGATAGGAAGAATCAGTATCGTGAAAATGGCCATACTGCCCAAGGTAATTTATAGATTCAATGCCATCCCCATCAAGCTACCAATGACTTTCTTCACAGAATTGGAAAAAAATACTTTAAAGTTTGTATGGAACCAAAAAAGAGCCCGTATTGCCAAGACAATCCTAAGCCAAAAGAACAAAACTGGAGGCATCACGCTCCCTGACTTCAAACTATACTACAAGGCTAAAGTAACCGAAACCGCATGGTACTGGTACCAAAACTGAGATATACACCAATGAAACAGAACAGAGTCCTCAGAAATAATACCACATGTCTACAGTCATCAGATCTTTGACAAACCTGAGAAAAACAAGAAATGGGGAAAGGATTCCCTATTTAATAAATGGTGCTGGGAAAACTGGCTAGTCATAGGTAGAAAGCTGAAACTGGATGCCTTCCTTACATCTTATACAAAAATTAATTTAAGCTGGATTAGAGACTTAAATGTTAGACCTAAAACCATAAAAACCCTAATAGAAAACCTGGGCAATACCATTCAGGACATAGGCATGGTCAAGGACTTCATGACTGAAACACCAAAAGCAATGGCAACAAAAGCCAAAATTGACAAATGGAATCTAATAAAACTAAAGAGCTTCTGCACAGCAAAAGAAACTGCCATCAGAGTGAACAGGCAACCTAAAGAATGGGAGAAAATTTTTACCCTCTACCCATCTGACAAAAGGCTAATATCCAGAATCTACAAAGAACGTAAACAAATTTACAAAAAAACATCAAACAACCCATCAAAAAGTGGGTGAAGGATATGAACAGACACTTCTTGAAAGAAGAGATTTAGGCAGCCAACAGACACATGAAAAAATGTTCATTATCACTGGTCATCAGAGAAATGCAAATCAAAACCACAATGAGATACCATCTCACACCAGTTAGAATGGCAATCATTAAAAAGTTAGGAAACAACAGGTGCTGGAGAGGATGTGGAGAAATAGGAACACTTTTACACTGTTGGTGGGACTGTAAACTAGTTCATTCATTGTGGAAGACAGTGTGGCGATTCCTCAAGGATCTAGAACTGGAAATCCCATTTGACCCAGCCATCCCATTACTAGGTAGATACTCAAAGTATTATAAATCATGCTGCTATAAAGACACATGCACATGAATGTTTATTGCGGCACTATTCACAATAGCAAAGACTTGGAACCAACCCAAATGTCCATCCATGATAGACTGGATTGAGAAAATGTGACACTTATACACCATGGAATACTATGCAGCCATAAAGAAAGGATGAGTTCATGTCCTTTGTAGGGATGTGGATGAAACTGGAAACCGCTATTCTGAGCAAACTATCACAAGGACAGAAAACCAAACACCGCATTTTCTCACTCATAGGTGGGAATTGAACAATGAGAACATTTGGACACAGGAAGGGGAACATCACACACTGGGGCCTGTTGTAGGGTTGGGGGAGTGGGGAGGGATAGCATTAGGAGACATACCAAATGTAAATGACGAGTTAATGGGTGCAGCACACTAACATGGCACATGTATACATATGTAACAAACCTGCACATTGTGCACATGTATCCTAGAACTTAAAGTACAATAATAAAAAAAAGAAAGAGCATGAAAATAGGAAACTAAGAATCAAATTATCATTGTTTGAAGATGATACTATTTTATATTTGGAGAAACCTAAAGACTTCACAAAAAATCTATTAGAACTGATTAAAAATTTAGTGAAGTTGCAGAAAACAAATTAACATACAAAAATCAGTAGCATATTTGTATGCCAACAGTGGAAAATATGAAAAAGAAATCAAAAGGTAATCTCATTTATAATAGTCACAAATAAATTTAAATACCTAGGAATTAACCAAATATCTCTACAATGAAAACTATAATGAAAAAAAATTGAAGAGGACACAAAATACAAAAAAGATATTTTATTTTCATGGATTGGAAGAATCAGTGTTGTTATAAATGTCCAAACTACCCAAAGCAATCTACAGATTCAATGCAAACCCTATCAAAATACCCATGACATTCTTCACAGAAATAGAAATAACAATCCTAAAATACGTGATAGCACAAAAGACCCAGAATAGCCAATGCTATCCTAAGCAAAAAGAACAAAACTGAAGGAATCCCATTACCTGACTTCAAATTATACTATGGAGCAACTTACTATATTGCTTACTCTAGTAAGCAATACAGCATGGTACTGACATAAAAACAGACACATGGACAAATAGAGTAGAATAGATAATCAAGAAACCAACCCGCATACCTTCAATGAACTCACTGTCAACAAAGGTGCCAAGGAACATACATTGGGGAAAAGAGTCTCTTTGACAAATCATGTTGGGAAAACTGGATATCCACATGTAGAAGAAGAAAGTTAGACTACTATCTCTAGCCTTATACAAAAATCCAATCAAAATTAGTAAAAACTGAAATCTAAAGCCTCAAACTATGAAACTACTATAAGAAAACTTTGTGGAAACTCTCCAGGACATTGGCCTAGGCAAAAATTTCTTGAGTAATACTCTAAAAGCACAGGCAACAAAAGCAAAATTGAACAAATGGAGTCATATTAAGTTAAAAAGCTTCTGGACAACAAAGGAAAGAATCAACAAAGTAAAGAGGCAGCCCACAGAGTGGAAGATAATATTTACAAACTGCCAATCTCACATAGAATATAGAAGGAACACAAACAACTCTACAGAAAAAAAAAAAAAAAAAACTAACATTTTTATTAAAAAGGACAAAAGATGTAAATAGACATTTCTCAAAGGAAGGCATACAAATAACAAATGGATATATGAAAAGGTGCTCAACATCATTGATCATTAGAGAAATGCAAAACAAATCTACAATGAGATATCATCTCACTCCAGTTAGAATGGCTTAAATCCAAAAGAGAGGCAATAAGAAATGCTGGCAAAGACGTGGAGTAAAGGGAACCCTCGTACACTGTTGGTGGGAATGTAAATTAGCAAAACCACTAGGTAGAACATTTTGGAAGATCCTCAAAAAACTAAAAATAGAGTTAACACACGATCCAGCAATCCCCCTGGTGGTTGTTGATATATATCCAAAATAAAATAAGTTAGTATATCAAAGAGATATCTGCACCATCATTTCTGTTGCACCACTATTCATAATAGCCAAGATTTGAAAGCAGCCTTAGTGTCCATCAGTAGATGAATGAGTAAAATAAATATGGTACTTATATATAAGAGATTAGTATTTAACCATGAAAAGGAATAATATTTTCTTGTTTGCATCAACATAGATGGAACTGGAGGTCATTTTGCAAAGTGAAATAAGCCAATCACAGAAAGATAAACATTGCATGTTTTCACTTATTTGTGGGATCTAAATGCTAAACAATTGAACTCTTGGAAATAGATAATAGAAGGATGGGCACCAGAGGCTGGGTCATGCTTAGTAAATATTTCACTGATTATGCTGTAAATATGAATGAGAGAACTAAAATGTAGTTAATGGAAGCTTAAGAGAGGGTACAAGAAATGACTGCTCCTGAGATCGATTGTACATCATGGTGACTATAGTTAGTAGCAATATATTGCATACTTTTAAATTGCTAGCAGAGTGGATTTTGGATGTTACTACAAAAAAAGTATGTGAGGTAATGCATATGTTAATTAGCTTGATTTAGCCATTCCATGATGTAAACATATATGAAAACATCATGGTGTGCAAGATAAATACATATACATTTCATTTGTCAATTAAAAAACAAAAAGAAGATTGGGTGCAATGGCTCACTGCCCATAATACCAGCACTTCGGGAGGCCAAAGTAGTAGGCAGATCACTTGAGATCAGGTACTGGCAATGCCATTTCAAAACATTTGACTGTAAAATTTAAATTTATCATAAACTGAATTTCCTGATTATTTGTCAAATAATATTTGGTCAAATTTATTTTACTCTTAGGAATTTCTGTCACTAGTGCATAAAATATTATTTCTCCAAAGTTTTGCCAGATAACATGTAATAACTGGGGAGAATGAATCTGTAATCCTGGAAGTCTAATGGAATAAACTTGTTTGTGACAGTTTCTTAATCAATCTTAAGAAAATGATTTTTCACCTGATATCTTATTGCTTTCAGTATTTGAAATAATTCTTCCCCCTCAAGTTATTCAGTAAAATCATAACCCAAGAGTATTAGCCACACTTGTAGTTTCCAATAGCACCTGCACCACCACTGGCTAGCTCTGGAAGAGTACATTATGACAGTCAGAAAAACACAGATGCAGACATATGAGAAATATTAAATAATAAATTTTATTTTTTTCCAAACAGACAAAGGCAAGATCATTAATATAAATGAAAAATAATACATTAACATGTGTAATAGTAAAAACAAGTCATTATATATTTAGTATTTCTAGTACACATAGGTATCCTATAGCTGAATTGATTTCATATTAATGAATAATTTGCATATGCATAATCATTTTCCAAGAAATCATTAAAAGGAGCTTTAAATACCTATGCTTATTGAATGACAATGCAACATGTAGTCTTCGGTAGTGACATTAACATCATACTATCATGGGTTACTTTGCTTCATCAGTATGAATTATTTATAGAATAGAATACTGCTTTTAAGCTATTCAAAATATGCAGCATCTCTTGGCTCTGTCTTATTTACTAAATCAAGATAGTAACTTGCATTTAATTATCTTTTATTGTTTTATTACCTATCTTGCAAATAATGCTACCTTCCATATTCTACCTACATAACAGTAGCATCATTCATGCATTCATAGTTAAAGCAGTATAAAAGAACATCATTTAATTTTTAATAATTTATTTAAAATGTTTAATATTTAAAGTATAAAGAAATATAAGCAATTGTCAAACTCATTAAATGTAACTAAAATGAAAGCTGCAAGAAAATGTTGATGAGAACATAGATTGTTCTACTTATCTATTGTGAGACCTCACACAATAACGTGTTTATTCATTTTCTCTTTCAGCCTTTATTTTAGAACCATGTGAGGATTTGTTACAAAGGTATATTGCATGATGCTGAGGTTAGAAGTACAAATGAATCCATCACCCATGTAGTGAGCATAATATCCAACAGGTAGTTTGTTCAACATTTATCTGTCCCCATGTCTCCTTCCTCTTGTATTTCCCAGTGTTTATTGTTCCCACTTTTATGACCATGTGTACCCAGTGTTTACCTCCCACTTATAAGTGAGACCGCGTGGCATTTAGTTTTCTGTTTCTGCATTATTCACTTAGGATAATGGTTTCTAGCTGTGTATACGTTGTTCCAAATAACATGATTTGTTCTTTTTTATGGATGTGTGGCATACCATGCATATATGTACCACATTTTCTTTATCCAGTCCACCAATTATGGGCATCAAGGATGATTCCAGTTTTCTTGCTATTGTGAATAGTGCTGGGCTGAACATACAGTTCATGTATCTTTTCGTTTCACTGACGTTTTGTTTCAATTTTTGCATCTCAATTTCATTCAGTTCTGCTCTATTGTGGTCATTTCTTGTTTGCCACTAGCTGTGGGTTTCATTTGTTTCTTTCTTTCCAGTTCCTCTGGGTGTGACCATAGATTGTTAATTTGAGATCTTTCTAACTTCTTGATGTAGGCATCTAACACTAATAGACTTTCCTCGTAACAATATTTAGCTGCATTCCAAAGATTTTGGTATGTTATCTCTCTATCAATTACAAGGATGTTTTTTATTTATGTCTTAATTGTTTACCCCAAAGTTAGTCAGGAAGAAGTTGTTTAATTTCCATGCAATTGTGTGGTTTTGAGACATCTTCTTGGTATCTACATATCTACATATCACCACAACCAAGATGGAAATTACACTGAGCTTAAAATATGAGTATTTACTCTTTATAAATTATATAAAATAATGGCTTTTTCTCCCCAGGATGAAGAAAATACTTAAGCAACTAAAATTTCTAATTGGATTATTATTACTAGAGATACTATGATTTAAATAAAGGGTTGTAATTTGTATTTAAAAGGGGGACATCAGCTATATTTATTAATGTTATTATGATGAATTTTAAAATAACAGGACATGCATGGGAAATGCCACAATGGATTTGTTGCTTGCCTACAAAAGTCACAAAGGACAACACCTGCTTTGTGGTCAACATCTTGAAATATGTATCAAAAAATGACAAGTTTCTCTTTACTTAAGTTTCTTTTTTAAAATCTCTTATAGGGACCCATTTTGAAAAAAAGAAAAGTCTTGATTGATAAAAGAAACTCTACCATTAGCCTTGATCACTCTGTTTATGAAAAATAATACAATAAGCACACACAGACACACATACACACATACACACAGAGAGACAGAGAAAGAGAGAAATCATTAAGCAATACCAAGAAGACACATAACATTTTCTTGAAAAATGTCATAAAAGAAATAATCTGTAGTTTTTTCAGAATCAGGTAATTTTATGAAATTTATCTTGAACAGAGATATTGCTTCTTATTTCCATTTGGAATTGACTAGTTCTCAAATTGGTATTTTATTTCAAATACAAATTGAAGACTAAAGTATTAAAACAAACATTTATAAACATTTTGATGGTTAGTCGTTTATACAAAACATCCATATAATTGACTACTTTGTTTTTCTCTTAGAATAATTTTAATACTAGATTCAGATGCAATGGTAATAAGTCTGCTGTCTGACTTTTTAAAAGCCTGTTTCTAACTCAGAGACAATTATAATTGCCTAAACATCATCTGCCACATCAGATAATATGAACAATTTTTTTAAAAAAAACCCTGTCTTTCTCTATATAGTCATACATAGTCATGTTGTCATGTTCAAAGGATCATAATCAATAAACCAATTCGAAACTAGCTTTTAAATCATCTAAAATATACAAAATCAAATTGAAATACAAGTACATATGGATTATTTTGATTTGTGTGACAGTGTCTTTGTCAGAACTCATGAAAATGAGCAGTTTAAATTGTCTTTTAGTAAATGATCAGTTTAATTATACCAAGACATTTTCAGGCTCATTTCTTATTATATGTTCTGACAAGAGACACAGTGATCTGTCAGCCTGAGAGGTTGATTTTTGTTTTGGGTAGATACTTCAGGAAAGGAATTAGCAAAAGAAGTATAAATGCAAAAAATATATATTGAAAAATGGAGAATTGCCTCAATATAAAGAAACCTTTGTAACAGAGGATTAAGAAGGGAAATTGATGAGAAAAACCAATACAACTAAAAAGATACATGTTTATAGCAGATGCCATGTTCAGATTAGTATAGTTGATGGCAACATATCATTCTTGAATTATTTATTAAGGGTCATTTTCTTAACCTTTCTGAAATTTAAAGTTTCTTATCATTGTAGGAGTATTCAAAGAGTATTGCTCAAGGAAGGATAGCCAGAACATTTCACTGTCCTTGTTAACTTTTTATTTTGAAATAATTACATGGACTCAAAGGAAATTGAAAAAAAAAAAAAAAAAAAGGGCACAGAGAGGTCCCATGCAACCCTTCACCTAGTTCAGCAAAATAGTAGAAATTTACATAATGATAGTAAAAATTTCAAAAACAGAGAAAAAGCATAAAAACCATCTATGGAGCTCATTCAGATTTTACTAGTTTTATATGCAATTGTGTGTGTGTTTGTGTGTGTGTGTGGTTCTATGCGATTTTATCACGTGTGGATTAAGTTTAACAATTACCATAACGGATATATAGAAACATGACAACAAGACTCTTTTAAGCTATGGCTTTACACTAACATTCCTTTCTAGTCTTCATCTTAATTCCCGAGAGCTATTTTTTTTCCTTTTTTCTTTTTCTTAGAGACTCACTCTGTTACTCAGGCTGGAGTGCAGTGGCACGATCTTGGCTCACTGCAACCTCTGCCTCCTGGGTTCAAGTGTTTATCCTGCCTCAGCCTCCTGAGTAGCTGGGATTACTGGCGCATGCCACCATGCCTGGCAAATTTTGTATTTTTAGCAGAGACGAGGTTTTGCCAAGTTAACCAGGCCGGTCTTGAACTCCTCACCTCAGGTGATCCACCCGCTTTGGCCTCCCAAAATGCCATTGCTCACGGCTAGAGCAACTATTAATCATTATAATTTTGCTATTTAAAGAATATTATAGAAATGGACCTATATGTATTAGGTTGGTGTACCAATCTATTTAACCTTTAGGAATTAGCTTTTAGAATTCATCATATTTCCTAATGATCTATTTCAGTTATTGCATGCCAATAGTTTATTTACTTTTATAGCTGAATATTTCTGTGGTATGAAGGTATCATAGGTTGGTTAACCATTATCTGTTAAAGAATATTTGGGATATCTGGTTTTAAGCAATTTTAAACAAAACTGCTATGAACATTCATGTTCAGGTTTTTGTGTAAACATTGTTTTATTTCTCTATGATAAATGATCAAAATAAAATTTTGATTCATATGGTAAGTGTAGGCTTATTTTTTAAGAAATTGCTAAACTATTTCTAGAATAACTATATAATTTTACAAATTCACCCAAAACAATGTAGAAGTGATCTGTGTTTATCTTCATCCTGATAAGTGTTTTGTGTTATAACTATTGTTTTTATTATAGCCATTCTGCTAGGTATGCAGTAATATTGTGGTTTTAATTTGCCTTTCTCTACTAGTTAATGAGGTTGAAAAATTTCCCTAATTTTCCACTAGAATATTCTTTTTAATGAAATGTCTATTCATTTAATTTTCCCAATTTCTAAGTAAATTGTTTATAGTTCTTCCTGTTGAATTTTGAGAATTTGTTGTATACTCTAATTACAAGGTCTTTTTCAGGTATGTAGTTTGCATGTATTTTATCTGAGACTATAGACTATTTTTTATTTTCTTTACTGTGTCATTTGCATAGCAAAAGTATTTACTTTAGATGTATACAATTTATTATGTTCTTATTATACAGATGATGCTTTCAGCACTAAGTCTAATAATTTTTTTCTATTCCTGCATCCTAAAGTCCTAGATTTTCCCATGTATTTTTCCCTAAAATTTTATAGTTTTATATTTTAATTTCATTCTATGATTCATTTTGAATTAATTTTTGTACTAGGTGTGATGTCCAGGTCTTTCCATATCATTTGTTGAAAAGCCTGTCTTTCCCCCACTAAACTGCATTTGCATCTTTGTCAAAACTTAGCTGGGCAAACTTGTGTTATTTGCATGTGGTTTCTCCATTCTGTTCTATTGATCTTCATTAACACCACACTGCCTTGATTAGAGTTACTATATAGTACTAAACATTAATATCCGAAAGAGCAGTTTCTCCCTTTTCATTCTTGCTTTTCAGTACTATTTTAGATATAATATATCCTGTGACTTTTTCAAATAAATTTAAGATAAGCTTATCTATTATCTACAAAATCCTTGCTGGGATTTGACAGGATTTAGAGTAATCCTATAAATCAATGTTTTAAAATTGACATATGTACTATGTTTAACCTTCCAGTGCTTTAACATTGTATGTCTGTCCTTTTATTTATTTATTTTCATTTACATTTTTAAAATTTCAACTTTTAACTTCAGAAGAACATGTGCAGGTTTCTTACATGGATATACTGCATGACACTGAAGTTTTGAGTATGAATGATCTTGTTGCCCAGGTAGCAAGCATAATACCCAATAGGTAGCTTTTCAACCCTCACCCTTATCCTTCTCCTTCCCTTCTATTAGGCCCCAGTGTCTATTGTTGCATTTTTATGTCCATGAGTACCAATGGTTAGCTCTCACTTAAAGGGAGAATATGTGGTATTCGGTTTTTCTATTCTTACCTTAGTTCACCTAGGAAAATGGCCTGAAGCTGAGCCCATGCTGCTGCAAAGAACACAATTTTATTCTTCTTTTATGGTAGTATTGGTATTCCATGGTGTGTATGTACCACATTTTCATTATTCATTCCACCATTGATGGGCATGTAGGTTGATTCCGTGTCTTTGCTATTGTGAATAGTGCTGCAGTGAATATACGACTGCATGTGTCTCTTTGGGAGAACAATTTATATTCTTTTGAGTATACACCCAATAATGGGATTGCTGGTCAAATAGTAGTTCTGTTTAAAGTTCTTTGAGAAATCTCCACACTGCTTTCTACAGTGGCTAAACTAATTTACATTCCCACCAACATTGTATGACCATTTCCTTTTCTCAGTGACCTCCTCAACATCAATTATTTTTTTTACTTTTTAATAATGCCCATTCTGACTAGTGTGAGGTGGTATCCCATTATGATTTTGATTTGCATTTCTCTAATGATTAGTGATATTGAGCTTTTTTTTTTTTCATGAATTTGTTGGCCACTTGTATGTCTTCTTTTGAAAAGTGTTTGTTCATGTCCTTTGCTCACTTTTTTTTTTTTTTTTTTTTTTTTTTTTTTTTTTTTTTTTTGAGACAGAGTCTCCCTCTGTTGCCCAGGCTGGAGTGCAGTGGCGCAATCTCCGCTCATTGCAAGCTCCGCCTCCTGGGTTCACACCGTTCTCCTGCCTCAGTCTCAGCCTCCCGGGTAGCTGGGACTACAGGGGCCCGGCTAATTTTTTGTATTTTTAGTAAAGACAGGTTTCACCATGTTAGCGAGGATGGTCTCCATCTCCTGACTTCGTGATCTGCACACCTCGGCCTCCCAAAGTGCTATGATTACAGGCATGAGCCACCGCGCCCGGCCCCTTTGCCCACTTTTTAAATGGGCTTGTTTTTTTTATCTCGTAAATTTGTTTTAGTTCTCATTCTGTAGATTGTCTGTTTACTCGGTTCATAATTTCTTTTGCTGTCCAGAAGCTCTTTAGTTTAATTAGGTCTCACTTGTCAATTTTTGTTTTTGTTGCAATTGCTTTTGAGGACTAAATCATTTGCCAAGGTTAATGTACAGAATGGTATTTCCGAGGTTTTCTTCTGTAATTTTTACAGTTTTCGGTGTTACAAGTCTTCAATGAATCTTGTGTTAATTTTTGCATATGGTGAAAAGTGGGGGTGTAGTTGTATTTTTCTGCATATGGCTAACCAGTTAAACCAGCACTATTTATTGAACAGGAATTTCTTTTCTCATTGTTATTTTAGTCAAGTTGGTAAGTCAGATTATTGTAGGTGTGCCCCTTTATCTGAGTTCTCTATTCTGTTTTATTGGTATATGTGTCTGTTTTTGTACCAGAGTCATGGCGGTTTTGTGTACTGTAGCTTTGTAGTGTAGTGTGAAGTCAGGTAATGTAATGTCGCTGGCTTTCCTCTTTTTGCTTAGAACTGATTTGTTTATTCAGGTTCTGTTTTGGTTCCATACAAATTTTAGAATAGTTTCTTCTAGTTTTCTAAAAAATGATGTTGGTAGTTTGTGATAGTGTTGAGTCTGTAGATTGTTTGGGCAATATGACCATTTAACTGTATTGATTCTACTAATCTATAACCATAGAATGCTTTTTCTATTTATTTATGTCATCTTTAGGATATTTTAGGTATAGAATTATATCAGTGAAGAGAGATAGTTTGACATCTTCTTTTCTTATTTGTATACCTTTTATTTATTTCTCTTGCCTGATTGTTGTAGGTAGAGTTTACAATAATAATGTTGGGTAGGGAGTGGTGAGAGTGGGCATCCTTGTCTTGCTCTTGTTCTCAAGGGGAATGCTTCCAGCTTTTGCCTGTTCCATATGATGTTGGCTATGGGTGTGTCATAGATGACTCTTATTTTGAGTTGTGTTCCTTCGATGTATAGATTGTTGACAGTTTTTATATTGCTGATGAACATAGATGCAAAAATCTTTAGCAAAATACAGTGTATAGTAAATTGAATCCAGTAGCACATCAGAAAGTTAGTAAGTTAATTTACCACCATCACATTGGCTTTATTCCTGCGATTCAAGGTTGGTTCAACATACAAAAATCAGTAAATGTGATTCACTACATAAACAGAATTTAAAACAAAAACCACTTGATCATACCAATAGATGCAAAAAAATCCTTCATTGCAATTCTCCTTTTATTTAAGATTCATTTTCTTTCTTTCATAAGTATTCTGACATTTTCAGCATATAGGCTTATACATGTTTTGTTAAATGTATACCAACACTTTTTATTTTATTTGGTGTGAATGTAAATGGTATTGCATTTTGAATCCATGTTTCTATATTCAACTTGCATGTATAAAATTGTGAATGATTTTTATTTGTTGATTCTATTACCTTGTTGAACTCTAGTAAAAATTTTGTTTTTATTTTGTAAATCATTTATAATTTTCTATGTCAACATCATGTCATCTCCATATAAAGACAGCTTAATTTCTTCCTTTCTCATCTGTTTGTCTTTTATATGTTTTACTTTGCTCAGTATAATAACTAGAACTCCCAATACTTGTTGAATAAGAGTGGCAAGAGTGGGCATCTTTACCTTTTTTCTGGTCTTAGAAGAAAAACATTTTCTTTCACTATTATGTATAACATTAGCAGCAAATTTTTTATAGATATCCATTATCTGTCTTAGATAACTTTTCATTATTTGCTAAGAGCTTTTGTTTTATATAAGGTTGAATTTTGTCAAATGCTGTCTGTGTATCTATGCTATGGAAAGTTACATGTTCCATGATTTTTCTTTGTTATCTTGTCGATATGATGGATCACATTAATTGATTTTCAAATGTTGAACAATTCTTGCATACCTGAAATAAATTCCATTTAGATATAGTGTGTAATTCTTTTGATACATTGATAATAAATATGATTTTTAGAAATCATATTTTTAGAATTTATGTTTTTATATTTATATTCTTTTAATGTATATTTATATTTTTATAATCATAATTTTTAGAAATGTTTTAGAAATATAAATTTTTAGAAAACATTGTGTAAGAGATTGTGTTAATTCTTTAAGTGTTTGATGGAATGCTCAAATGAAATCGTCTGGACATGGAGAGTTCTTTTGAGGATATTTTAAATTATGATTTCCATTTTTAATACTTACGAGGATATTAATATGATCTACTTCATCTTGGTTTAATTTCGCCAGTTTGTGATTTTAGAGAAATTGGTCTTTTTTTTCTATTTTGTGAAATATATAAATGTAAGGTTGCTCGCATTATCTTTCTAATGACTGTAGGATCTGTAGTAATCCCTTATTTTTATTATCACCAGCTTTATTTTAAATTTCAGCTTTTATTTGAGATAGAAAGGATACATGTGGCAGATTTGTTACATGGGAATACTGTATGATGCAGAGGTTTAGGGTATGGGTCCCACCATGCTGAGAGTGAGCATAGTACACAGTAGGTAGGTTTTTAACTTTTCTAAGCCCTCCACCCTCAAGTAGTGCTCAGTATCTATTATTCCTGTATTTATGTTCATGTGTGCTCAATGCTTAACTCCCACTTATAAGTGAGGACATGTGATTTTGGGGTTACTGTTTTTCCATCAATTTGCTTAGGATTATGGCCTCTAGCTTCATCCATGTTGCTGCAAAGGCCATAATTTTGTTCTTTATTATGACTGCATATTATTCCATGGTGTATATACGCCATATTGTTTTTATCCAATTTGTCATTGATGGGCACCTAGGTTGATGCAATGTCTTTCCTATTGTGAAGAGTGCAGTAATTAACAGAAGAGTGCTTGAGTCTTTTTGGTAGAATGATTTATTTTCTCTTGCGTATATACACAGTAATGGGATTGCTGGGTCAAATGACAGCTCTATTTTAAGTTCTTTGACAAATCACCAGACTGCTTTCCACAGTTGCTGAACTAATTTACATTCCCACCAACAGTGTATAAGCATTCCCTTTTCTCTGCAGCACTGCCAGCACCTGTCGTTTTTTTACTTTTTAGTAATAGCCAATCAGTCTAGCGTGAGGTGGTATACCATTATGCTTCTAATTTTCATTTCTCTGGTGATTAGTGATACTCAGCAATTTTTTTCATGTTTGCTGGTCACCTCTTTGTCTTCTTTTGAGAAGTGTCTGTTCATGTCCTTTTTTTCATGTTTCAATAGGATTTGTTTTCTTGTTGATTTGTTTAAGTTCCCTATATATTCTAGAGATTAGGCCTTTGTTGGATGCATAGCTTGCAAATATCTTCTCCCATTCTGTAAGTTGTCTGCTCTGTTGATAGTTTTTTTTTACTGTGCAGAATCTCTTTAGTTTAGTTAGGTCTTGCTTGTCAATTTTTGTTTTTGCTGCAGTTGTTTTTGGAGACAGTCAAAAATTATTTGCCAAGGCCAATGTCAAGATTCGCATTTCCTAGGTTGTCTTCAAGGATTTTTATACTTTGAGTTCTTACATTGAAATGTTTATTCCATTTTGAGATAATTTTTGTATATAGTGAATGGTAGGAATTATTTTATCATATACAAAAATTAGTCCTAGCTTCAATTAATTGATCCTAGCTTCAATCTCCTACATATGGTCAGTTATCCCAGCACTATTCATTGAATAGGAAGCCCTTTCCCCATTGCTTGTTTTCATCGGCTTTGTCAAAGATCAAATAGTTATAGTTGTGTGTCTTTATTTCTGAATTTTCTATTCTGTTCCATGGGTTTATGTGTCTGTTTTTGTATCAGTGCCAAACTGTTTTGATTACTGTGTCTTTATATTATAGTTTGAAGTTGGGTAGCGTGATGCCTTTTTGGTTTTATTCTTTTTGTGGATTGCTTTGGCTATTTGGGCTCTTTTTTGGTTCCACATGAATTTTAGAATAGTTTTTTTTTTTTTTTTCCTAATTCTGTGAAGAATGATGTTGGCAGGTTGACAAGAATAGCACTAAAACTATAAATTGCTTTGGGCAGTATAGCTACTTTAACAATATTGATTCTTTTAATCCATGACTGATATGGTTTGGCGGTATCCCCACCCAAATCTCATCCTGCACTGTAGTTTCCATAATCCCCACATGTTGTCAGAGGAACCCAGTAGAAGGTAATAGAATCATGGAGGCAGTTATCTCTACGCTGTTCTTGTAATAGTGAGTTCTCAGGAGATCTGATGGTTTTATAAGGGGTTTTTCTTTTGCTTCGCTCTGCACTTCTTGCTGCTGCCATGTGAAGAAGGACGTGTTTGCTTCCCCTTCTGCCATGATTCTGTTTCCTGAAGCCTCCCCAGCCCTGCAGAACTGTGAGTCAATGAAAGCTCTTTCCTTTATAAATTATCCAGTCCCAGGTATGTCCTCATTAGTAGCATGAGAATGGACTAATACAGTGACCATGAAATGCTTTTCCATTTATTTTTATTGTCTCTAATTTCTTTCAGCAGTGTTTTTTAAATTCTCCTTATAGAGATATTTTTTACCTTTTGGTTAGCTGTATTCTTAGGTATAGTATTTTCTTTGTAGTACTATAAGTAGAATTGTGTTCTTTATTGCACTCACAGTCCGGAGGTTGTTGATGTGTAGGAATGCTACTGATTTTCACGCATTGATTTTGTATCCTGAAACTTTCCTAAAGTCACTTATCAATTCTGGTAACCTTTTGACAGAGTCTTTAGAATGTTCCAGATACGTAATCATATCATCAGTAAAAATAGTTTGACTTCTTCTTTTCATTTTTGCATGTCTTTTATTTATTTCTCTTGCCTGGTTGCTCTGGCTATGACTTCCAGTACTACACTGAATAAAAATGGTGAGATCGAGCATCCTTATCTTATTCCAGTTCTCAAGGGGAATGGTTCCAACTTTGTCCATTCAGTATGATGTTGTCTATAGGTTTGTCATAGATGGCTCTTATTGTTGCAGAATTTTATGAAGTTTACTGAAATTTTTTGAAAAGTCACATGTTGTTTTGTTGATTTTCTATATTATTTTTATTTTCAATTTCATATCCTTCTGCTCTTATATTTAACATATTCTTCATGTCATTTGTTACTAGTTTATTTATTTATTTTCATTTTATTTTAGATTTGTGGGATACATGTGCATGTTTGTTAGATTCATACATCGTTTAATGGTGAGGATTGGACTACTAGTGTAGCTGTCACTCCAATATGAAACTATATATCTAAATATGTAATCTTTCAAACTTCACCCCCTCCCTCTGTCCCCAATTTGGAGTCCCCAGTGTGTTTTGTTCCCATATTTATGCCCATGTGCATTCATCATTTAGCTCTCATTTATAGTTGAGAATATGTGACATTTGATTTGATTTTCTGCTTATGAGTTAATTCATTTAGTTATATAACAGGTTCCAGCTCCATCCATATTACTGCAAAGGGCATGATTTCATTCTTTTATATGGCTACAAAATATTCTATGGTGTGTGTGTGTGTGTGTGTGTGTGTGTGTGTATATGTATATTTTCTTTACCCAATCAACCACTGATGGACACAGGTTGGTTCCATGACTTTGCTATTGTGAATAGTGCTGCAACAAACATATGAGTAAAGGTGTCTTTTTTATATAATGATTTCTTTTACTTTGGGTAAGTAGTGGTTCTACTGGACTGAATAGGAGTTCAGCATAAGGATTGAACTAATTTATATTTCCACCAACAGCGTATAAGCGTTTTTTTCTCTGTCTCCATGCCAAAATCTGTTGATTTTACTTTTAAATAATAACCATTCAGTCTGGTGTAAAGTGATTTCTCAGTGTGAATTAATTTGCATTTCTCTAGTGATTAGTGATGTTGAGCATTTTAAAGTATGTTCTGGGCCATTTGTATTTCTTCCTTTGAGAAATGTCTGTTCATGTCCTTTGCTCAGTTTTTCATGGAGTTGCTTTTCCTTGAGTTGTTTGAGTTTTTTAATATATTCTGTATATCAGTCATTTGTCAGAAGCATAATTTGCAAATATTTTCTCCCAATCTGTACGTTGTCTGTTTACCCTGTTAATAATTTCTTGTGCTGCATAGAAGCTTTTTAGTTTAATTATATTCTGTTTGTCTGGTTATGGTTTTGTTGCATTTGCATTTGGGTTCTTCATTACACATTGTTTGCCTAAGCCAATGTCCAAATAATTTTTCGTAAGTTTTCTTCCAGGAGTTTTATAGTTTCAGGACTCACGTTTAGGTGTTTAATCCATCTTCAGTTAATTTTTACCATGGTAAGAGATAGTAGTCAAGCTTCACTCTTCTTCATATAGCTAGCCAATTTTCCTCAAATCATTTATTAAATGTGGTATTCTTTTCCATTATTTTTGTCAGCTTTGTCAAACATCAGTTGGTTATTGGTATATGGCTTTATTTCTGGGTTCTCTGTTCTCTTCCATTGTTATATGTGTCCATTTTTGTACCATATCATGCTGTATTAGTTACTATTGCTTTTTATCATAATCTGAAGTCAGACAATGTGATGCCTCTGGCTCTGTTCTTTCTTCTTAGAATGACTTTGGCTATTCAGGCTTTTTATTTGTGGTTCCATATGAGCTTTAGGATTTTTTTTTCTGATTCTGTGAAAAATGACATTGGTGATTTGATGGGCATTGTGTTGAATCTATAGAATGCTTTGGGCACTATGGTTATTTTAATGATATTGATTCTCCCAATCCATTAGCATGGGATTTTTTTTTCCTTTTTTTTTTTTTTAATGTTCTACAGACTTTCTTCAGTATTTTATAATTTTCCTTGTAGAGATCATGCACCTCCTTGATTAAATGTATCCCTAGCTATTTTATTTTTGTATATGTGTATGTCTATTGTTGTTTTGTTTTACTTTGTTTTGTTTTGAGACAGAGTCTCACCCTGTTGCCAGGCTGGAGTGCAGTGGTGCAATCTCGGCTCACTGTAACCTCTGCCTCCTGGGTTCAAACAATTCTCCTGTCTCAGCCTCCTGAGTAGCTGGGACTACGGGAGAGTGCCACAACGCCCAGCTAATTTTTGTGTTTTTAGTAGAGATGGGGTTTCACCATATTGACCAGGATGGTCTGGAGCTCTTGAACTTGTGATTCACCCAACTCGGCCTCCCAAACTGCTGGGATTACAGGCATGAGCCACCTTGCCTAGCCTGAGTGTGTCTATTGTAAATTAGATTGAGTTACTGATTTTGCTCTCAGCTTGAATGTTACTGGTGTATAGAAATTCTGACTATTTGTGTACATTAATTTTTGTATCATTAGACTTTACTAAAATCATGTATCAAGTCTAGTCTAGAAGCCTTTGGAGGAATTCTTAAGATTTTCTAGATACACAATCATCTCATCAGTGAGCAGAGATCATTTGACTTATTCTTTTACAATTTGAGTGTCTTTTATTTCTTTCTCTTGCCTGATTGCTCTGGCTATGGCTTGTAGTATTATGTTGAGTAGGTGTAGTGAGAGTGGGCATCTTTATCTTTTTCCAGTTCTTAAGAGAAATGTTTTTAACTTTTTACCATTCAGTATGATGTTGCCTATGGGGTTGTTAACATATGTCTCTTATTATTTTGTAGTATGTTCCTTTAATTTCTAGTCTGCTGAGGGTTTTTACCTTAGGTAGATATTGGAGTTTACAAAAAACTTTTTTGCATCTACTGTGATTATCTTTTGGTTTTGCACTTAGTTCTATTTATATGATAAATCAGATTTGTTGATTTACATATGTTAGAACAACCTTGCATCATCGAAATAAAGCCCACTTTATCATCGGAATTATCTTTCTGATGTGCTGTTGTATTTGGTATGCTAGGATTATGTTAAGAATTTCGCTAAAAGGAAAGTTTATAGCATAAATGCCTACATCAAAAGGACAGAAAATTTTTCAAATGAAGAAATTAATCTTACACTTCAAGGTATGAGAAAAATAAAAACAAACCAAACCCCAATCTAGCAGAAGAAAAAGATGACAACTAAATGAGTTTGAGACCAGGGAAAAAAATAACACAAAGGGTCAATGAAATTAAAAGTTGGTTCTTTGAAAGGATAAACAAAATTTACAGACTGCTAGCAAGATTAACCAAAAGAAAAAGATTTTAATAAGCACAATCGGAAACGACAAAGATAATGTTACCACTGATACCACAGAAATACAAAAGATCATGAGAGACTGCTGTGAACACATATGTGCACACAAGCTAGAAAACCTAGAGGAACTGGATAAATTCCTGGAAATAAATAACCTCTGAAGATTGAACCAGGAAGAAATAGAAATCCTGATCAGATGAATAACAAGTAATTAAATCAAATTAGTAGTAAAAAATATTTTAACACAAAAGCAAAGAAGCAGACAGATTCATAGCTGAATTTTTCCAGACATACATAGAAATGCTGGTATCGGTATTAATTCAACTGTTCCAAAAATTCAAATAGGAGGAATCTCTCCCTTATATAGTCTGAAAATCCAGTATCACCCTGATACATAAATCAGACAAGGGTACAACAAAAGAGGAAACCTGCAGGCCAATATCTCTGATGAATATACACACTTTTGGTTTATTTTGCTCTTTTTTAAAAAATTTCTTGGTGTTGAAACTTAGATTATTTACTTAAAACTTCTCTTTATTTTCAGTGTAAGCTTTTAGGGCTATAAACTTTACTCTTGCTATGATTTTTCCAAAATATCAAATATTTTTACATGTGGTTTTGATTTTGATCCAGTTCCATATTATTCTATTTTCTAAGACTTTCTCTTGAACCGATAACCCATAGATTATTGAGAAATGTGTTAATTTCTACATATTTAGAGATGTCTCCCATTATCTTTCTGTTATTTAAGTTTTTAGTTTGACTACAATAAAATCAGGGAAAACACAGTATGATTTTAGATTTTTTAAAATTTGTGGAAACATATTTTACAGCCTTGAATATTATCTATCTTGGTGAATGCTCCTTGAGCACTTGAAAAAAAAAAAATGTGTGGTGTTCTCTATATGCCAATTATAAGCCGTTGGTTGATTGTGCTCTTCAGATCTATTTTCATGTTAATTTGCTTTCTAATAGCTCTATCAGTTTCTGAAATGAAGTGTTAACTCTAATTCTGTGTTTGTCTATTTTTTTCTTTCCAGCATTATTGAATAGTTTTCATATATAGTAACATTCTGAGTGTTTATACATACACATTTAGGATTCTTATCTCTTCTGGGATTCTTTTATCAATATATATAATATCCCTCTTTATCTCTAGTAATTTTCTGTTCTCTAAAATCAATTTCATCAAAAATCTAGCCACCCCTGATTTTCTGTTAATTAGAGTTTGGTTTTACTTTTTCAATCATTTTACTTTTAAACTACTTGTATGTGATTTTGAAGTGAAGTTCTTGTTAATAGCATATAGATGACTCATGTTTTTGCATCCAATTTGTAAATATCTATTTTTTAATTGATAGACTATATTAAGGTAACTATTCAGATATTAGGACTTAATCTGACATTTCATTTTTTTTTTCTGTTGTTCCCTCTCTCGTTCTGTTTATCTTTTCTTGACTTGCTGTGTGTTACTCAGCAATTTTTTGAATAACGTTTTGTTTTACATATAGTTTTTTAGTACATTGCTGTGTCACATTTCCTTAGTGTTTGCTATAGATACAATATATATTATACCACAGTCAGTGATGTCAACATTTTATCACTTAAAGTGTAGAAATAATATTTCTATTTAGGTCTCTTTACCTCTACCAATTTTCAAACCTACTTGTTTAAGTCTTTCCTCTAAATATGTTGAGTACCATATCAGATGTTATAATATTTTCTTCAATGATCTGATATGAATTTATACCTGATAGGAGAATGCAAGTACATTATATTTAACTTTACCCATATGTTATTTTTCCTTCCTTTCTGAATTTTCAAACTCTACTCTCCTGCCTTTTTTATTTATGTTTTTAAAAAATTTACTTTAGCCATTCTTTAAGATTTAGTCAGCTAGCAATAAATTCACTTATTGTTTCTTGTCGGAGACTGTTTTTCTTCCATCTTTATTCCTAAGGGATATATTCACTGGATGTAGATTTAAAATTGAGTATTTTTTCTTTCAGCAGTTGAAAAATATGCTACTTCTAGCATCCATGGTTACATATGAGAAATCTTCTGTTATTCAAGTTGACATTCCATTTTAGATAATGCATGTCTTCTCTCTTAATATACATATTAAGACTATACACACACCTATTTGTCTCTAATTTTCAGAGGTTTTTTATGATATGTCTTGACAGAGACTTATTTTGGTTTATCCTACTTGTTATTTGCTCAGCTTCTTAGAAATATAGGTTTAAGCCTTTTGCCAAATTTGGGAAATTTTCTGTCCTATGTTTATTTTCAGCACTCACTCCTTTCCCTCTCCTCTGGAGCACCAATGCTTTGCAAGCTAGATGTTGCTTTTTGTCTGATTTGTATATGAGGATTCTTTTCATTTTTTAACTGTCTATTTTCCCTGTGTTGTCAGATTGGGAAATTTTTATTCAATTGTCTTCAAATTCACCGATTATTTCTTCTGTCATCTGCAATCATTGAGCTATTCAGTGCCATTTTCATTTTGGTTATTGTAGTTCTATAATTAGGATTTCCGTACATATTTTTTCTTTTGCTGACTTCTACTTTTTTTTGCTTCATTAGTATTTATAATCATTCTTTATCAGTGGTATGTTAGATTTTTTTTTTTTTTTTTACTTTTATTTTAAGTTCTGGGGTACAAGTGCAAGTTTGTTACATAGGTAAACTTGTCATGGGGGTTTATATTATAGATTATTTTATCACCCAAGTATTAAGGTTAGTACCTATTAGTTGGTTTTCTTGATCCTCTCACTCCTCCTACCCTCCACCCTCCAAAAGATCCCAGTGTGTGTTCCACTCTATGTGTTCATGTGTTCTCATCATTTAGTTCCCACTTATAAGTAAGAACGTGTGATATTTGGTTTTGGATTGTTGTGTTAGTTGGCTAAGGATAATGGCTCAACATCACTGACTACTAGAAAACTCCAAATCAAAACCACAATGAGATATTCATCTCACATCAGTCAGAATGGCTATTATTAAAAAATCCAAAAAATAAAAATAAAAAACAGATGCTGATGAGATTGTGAAGAAAAAGGTACACTTATACACTTTTAGTAGGAGTGTGAATTAGTTTAGCCATTGTGAAAGACAGTGTGGTGATTCCTCAAAAATCTAAAAACAGAAATACCATTTGACCCAGCAATTCCTTTACTAGGTATATACCCAAAGGAATATAAATTATTCTGTTACAAAGACATATGCACACATATGTTCACTGCAGCACTATTCACAATAGCAAAGACATGGAATCAACCTAAATGCCCATCAATGATTGACCGCATACAGAAAATGTGGTACATATTCACCATGGAATACTATGCAGCCATAAAAAAGAATGAGATAATGTTCTTTGAAGAGACATGCATGGAGTTCATATCATTTTTAAATAATTTCTATATCTGAGTTATCCCATTGTCATTTTCTGCCAATTTTTTTTGATTCAAGTTATGTAATTTTCCTGTTTTTTGATATAATCATTGACTTTTGTTTTCTGGACAGTTTAAGATTATGTTACAATACTCCTATAGTACTCTTCAATATGATGTGACTTGACAGATTTATTTTGGTTTATCCTGTTTGTGATTTGCTCAGGTTCTTAAAACTACAGGTGTAAGCATTTTGCCAAATTAGGGAAATTTTTGTCCTATATTTATTTTCAACACTCACCCCTTTCCCTCTCCGCTGGGCATCAATGCTACTTGACCTTTATTTTTAGCAAGCAGTGACCTTACTTGGGTGTAGCATACAGGTCTAGTTGTGAGTGAATGTTTAACTCTCAAAATGACCTGCTAGCACCACCCCAGCAAAAGGGGAGCACTGAAACATACTGCATCATCACACATGGGTGGGACATAGGTCAACTCTTTCCTTAGCCCCACAAACAGTTTTTGGGTAAAAACAGACTTCTAACTCACACATTATTGCTACCTTACCTCTGTATTGGGGTGTAAACTCAGTTTCTCTACCGAGATATGCTAACACAAGGTCAAAGAGAAACAAGGCCAATTTGCACTACCCCATTTCTTCAAGTGTGTGTGAAAGAGAGAGGAAGAGAAAGAAAAAATAAGAGAGAAAGATAACGTTTTTTCACTAATATAGTTTAGAAGGAGTCTTTTGTATGAAATTTGACAAGGGAAAGTGGATAGTGAGCCAGTAGTTTCAAAAGACAGAGAGGAGTACATAAATACTAAACAAAATATATCAGTCCATTCTCACGCTGCTAATAAAGATGTAACCGAGACTGGGTACATCATTTTTTATATAAAGGAAAGAGGTTTAATTACCCCACAGTTCAGCATGGCTAGGGAAGCCTCAGGAAACTTACAATCATGGTGGAAGGGAAAGCAAACACGTCTTTTTTTCACATGGCAGCAGCAAGAAGAATGAGAGCCCAGTGAAGGGGGAAGCCCCCGAAACAATCATATCTCATGAGAACTAACTTGATACCATGAGAACAGCACAGAGGAAACTGCCCCCAGGATTCAATTATCTTCACCTGGTCCCTTCCTCGACATGTGAGGATTATGGGAACTACAATTCAAGATGAGATTTGGGTGAGTACATAGCCAAACCATATCACAAAGCAAAGAGAAACAATTAATAGTGAATTGGTTTCTAAAATGAGGAAAGACCAGTGAGGAACAAGAAACAATCTTCCTTTATATCAAACAATGAGTCTTTTCTATAAAGAAGGTATAAGGACTGAGACGATCAATTTTGATCCTAATAGTAAATTATTGACTGTATCATGTGCTAAGGAAACTATGTGCATGTAGGGGATGTCTGCATTTCTGACACATAGATGAAGATAGGCATATTCACTATTACTAAAATGTTGAACTGTTTATGTAAAATCCACCTAAACTAGGCACTAAAGTACTAAACATAGATTTGTTATACTATTCAGCAATCACACTTCTAGGTATTTTCCCAAGTGATTAAAAAACGTATGTCTGCACATGTGTTTACTCTGTTAATAATAGCTATATTCATAATCATCAAACACTGGAAGTAATTAATATTTATTTCAATAGATAAATAGATCAACTTTGGTATATCTCTATAATAGAATACTATTCTGCAATAAAAATGAGTGTTATCAAATCATACCAAAAAATGGGTCATAAATGCATACTGCTAACAGAAAGAAGTAAATCTGAAAAAGCAAACTACTTTATTTTTATAGTTATTTAATATTCTAGGAATGGAAAATAGAAAGAGGTTAGCAGATGAATAATTGCCAGCGTTCTCTTTTATGGGAAGGGTTCAAATAGATGGAGAAGATAGAATATTTTTAG
The DNA here is from genome assembly GCF_047675955.1 of Chlorocebus sabaeus. Classification (NCBI taxonomy): domain Eukaryota; kingdom Metazoa; phylum Chordata; class Mammalia; order Primates; family Cercopithecidae; genus Chlorocebus; species Chlorocebus sabaeus. Next base: position 16,958,310 of record NC_132927.1, on the reverse strand, counting down.
GATGGTGGATTTATTGTGTATGACACCTTAATAGTAGATACTTAAGTCCATGAATTTGTCAAATCTTGTAGAGCTTTACAGGACAAAGACTAAATATTATTGCACGCAAGTTTTAAAATATCATCTTGAACATTGCAGAATCCTAATGGAATAAAGAACGGGATAAAAGAATCCAACTGCATTAGAAATATGTGAAAATACCTAACTGAAGTGTGCAGAGAAAAAATATGCTTATTAAGTTAAGTATGTTTTAAAATGAGTGAAATCTATGACTAAAGGCAAAAGGAATTGTACACAAGCACTGTAATTGAGTGGATAAAATTATTTCTGTGAAGCACAGTTTAACAGTTCTGAAACCACAGTGCACATATACTGGTATTGAATAATTAATAAATGAATGGCAGAGGAAACAGACAGAATTTTCATGCTGAAGTGATAGGTTACAAAAAAATAGAAGACCAGAATAATCCATGAGGTAATGAATTAAATGTGGAAACATCAGTATGCTTAGTTTAATATAGATATAGATAATAACATACAGAAATATTTAAAGATATATATATACATAGCTGTCAATACACACACAGATATTTTCTCCTTCTGTCAGTTGCAATGGCCTAGAAGAAATATATTTCAGTAGCAACAGACACTCCTACCATTCAGATCTTGGTTTCTAATGTCATTCTTCAACAAAACAAATTAAGGCTCCTTAGACATATGGGGATTCTAGGCTGTGGCATATTTAAGATGAATATGAACAGGAACATGGAACATTTTATGTTAGCAGAAAAGAAGAGAGTATTAAAACACACATACATACACACACATACACACACAAATACACACACAATGATAGAAATAAGTCATTTGTAAAACGGCAAGTGTAAAAATAGAGGGCTATGACAAGAACTACCACATACAGAAGGTCAACATTATCAACAGTGTTGTCATGTTGATAGCATATATTCTTGATATGGTGTAATTAAAATGACACCTAACCCCTGTGGTTTTCTTCCCCCAAATCCATAACCCCAGAGTAATCCTGGGGAAAACACCAGACCAGTCCCAATTGAGGGACATTCTACAAAATTCCTGATCAGTATACCTCAAAACTGTCAAATAATGAAAAAAGACAACTCTTAGAAACTGCCACAGCCAAGAGGAGATTTGTCATCTAAATTGTAGTATATTCTGAGTGGTATTCTGGATCAGAAAAAAGTATTATGTCAAAATTAGGTAAAATAACCTTAGTTAATAATAATAATGTATGAATATTGACTCATTAGTTGTAACAAATGCACCACACTAACATAAGACATTAACAATAGGGGAAAATGAATGAGGAGATTCTATGTATTACTTTAAGAGTCCTTCTGTAAATCTGAAACTCTTCTAAATAGCAAAGTTTATCAAAACATAAAATAATAATGTCACTGTTCTTAAAATTCTAGCACTGTAGGCCACTTAAAAAATATTTTTTGTTTTCTAAAGAGATTATATTCTAGCCATATCAAAATCCATAATATCATACTTCAAAGATCTCAACCTCTTCCTCCATTTGTTAGATTATGATCATAACATCAGTATAAAATTTTACCTTACTGTAATCATTTACATTTTTTAATGCAATATTGAGATTTAGCATTAGTTATTTCTATTCTTATCCTCAGTTCTGACAACACTTTGAAATGAAGCTTTTCAATTACTATTTTGTTTCAATGGTTCACATAAGAAAAGATTTTACTGTCCATGGCAACTGCTTAGTAATGAATGTCAGGTATTCTTCCCACCCACTTTCAAGGTGATCACTGAATCAAGAGGGCATATTTGTTCTTTTTTTTTATTTTTCACTCAAATTCCACGTCTCTGGGAGGAAATTGATTTGACCATATGGCTGAATGATCAGATAATGGAATTTATAAGAGTCTTGGGGAAGCAATTGAAATAGAAAATATAGTATACTATTGCTTTACAGCAAGACTCCTAGGAGCCTAAATAAATCATACATGCCCTCTTACATAGAAGCACTTAACATTGAAAAAAAAAATCACTTTTAGTCTTCGAAGAGAACATTATTAATAACAATGGTGTCAATGATTCCCCAGTTTAAGTCACAAAATAATATTCATGATGACACTATCTAATATCCATTATTTCTGTGAAGATTTCATGAAAAAATAACATGAAAATATTTAGTAAACTGTAACTTATTATTGGAACATACACTAATTAGGAATTTTTCTCTTCTCCATAACTTACCACTAGGATCTAATGCTGAAAAAATAAAAAGAATGTACACTTCGGGGACTCCTCAGCTCATCCAAAGGCAGAGCACACTAACTTAACAACATATTTCAATGGCAGACAAAAAAACTAATGCATAAGCATGTTTACAGTGACATTTTTATTGTTTCCCCAAAGTAATCCAACACCCACATGAAATAGAAAGAGTGCAAATAGTTGGAGTTTGGAAGTCTTGCTAAAAATGTGGTACTAAGGCCAGTTGCGGTGGCTCACGCCTATCATCTCTACACTTTGGGAGGCTGAGGCGGGCGAATCACGAGGTCAGGAGATTGAGACAATGCTGGCTAACAGGGTGAAACCCCGTCTCTACTAAAAATATGAAAAATTAGCCGGGCATGGTGGCAGGCGCCTGTAGTCCCAGCTACTCGGGAGGCTGAGGCAGGAGAATGGTGTGAACCCAGGAGGTGGAGCTTGCAGTGAGCCTAGATGGTGCCACTGTACTCCAGCCTGGGAGACAGAGTGAGACTTCATCTCAAAAATAAATAAATAAATAAATTTATTAATTAAATTAAATAAAATTTTAAAAAAAGAACGTGGTACTAAGAGAAAAGAGTTTGTTCTCCCCCTCTACTCCATAGGGTAGAGTGAAAGTCATCCCTCTTCTATGGAACAAATCGAGGGTTTCAAAAGAGCTCTCATAAAGGTCTAAGGTTGGTGTACCAAGAGAAGAATATAATCTTGCTCTACATTTGCAGTTTTAGTGAACTCTTGAAGCTCTGTGCCAAAGTTTCTTAATCCTTGCACTGTTGACATTTTAACTGGAAAGTGTTGTGGAGGGCTGTGCATTGTACAGATTAGGAGGAAAACTCTTAGAGTTTGTAATGTTTAGCAGCATCCCTGGCATTACCCACTAGATACCAGTAGAACCATTCTTCACCTAATCATATACCAAATATGCCTCGAGACATTGCCAAATCTCCCATAGAAGGCAAGTTGCTTTCAACTGAGAATTACTGCTCTTATTCCACATAATTCTGTCTATTAAACAGAGTACAAAGTGTGAAGAGATTAAGAAAACATAAGTGAATATAGACACAAGTTGTAACCTGAAGCAGAGAGATTATAAAAGAATGTACTATTGGTCCTCAGTATCTGTGAGTTCTGCATTCATGGATTTGACCAGCTACAGATAAAAAAAAATCCATTAAAAAAATGAATCGTTGTGCCCATACTGATCATACACATATTGTTTTTCTTGTCATTATTTCCTAAGCAATACAGTATAACAAGTATTTACATACCACTTGTATTGTAGTATGTGTTATAAATAACCTAGAGATGTTTTAAAGTATACAGGAGGATGTATGTAGGCTCTATGCAAATATTACAGCATTTTGTATAAGGGACTTGAGCATTCATGGATTTTGGTATGTGGGACAGAAAGGTCCTGGAATCAATCCATGAACACTGAGGAATGGCTGTATAGTAGAATATGCCTCATATATGGATTAAGAATAGAACATTTATTTCCTGAAACCTTGTTACAGAAAATGAACAATTCCTGTGGCCTGACGTGGAGAACAGATGTAAGAAATGGATCCGAGGAGACAGAATTGCCCATCTCTAAAATGTCTTCAGCATTTTAGAATGTTAGAGCATTTAGGAGCTTGTTGGTCTGAAACTAAAATATTCAAGGAAATCACATGCACCAAATATATCAGTACCACTATTGAGAGAAAACAAATTATATAAGATCTCTGGCTCCCCTATTTGCCCTAACCTTGGAGTTGGGCTCTGGTAAGAAAGAGGAGAAAGTTGAGACCATGCAGCTGGCACCCCATGTATCTCAAACTAAAGTCTGATTGGTTTAAGGGGAAGGATATGTATTAAAAATTAGATCTAGAAATTATTTTATGTCACTATAATCATGTCAAAACCTGAAAAGGATATTACAAATATAACAGAAGTAAAAGCAGTATCATTTATAGATATACAGATACAACATTTCTTAACAAAAATTAGCAAATAAAATCCAGCAATACATAAAGAATGGCACAAATAATCAAATTGGAATGCAGGTTATTTCAAAATACAGAAATCAATGTAATTCACTAAATTAACAGATTGAGAAAGATATATTAAATGGGCATTTTGATGTATATAGAAAAAGCATTTGACAAACTATAACACACAGTTTTAAAAAAATATTCACCAAACTAGGAATAGACCAGATATGAGCCACCCAGGACTTCGCGGTCAGCCCTCAGTTGAACGCAATGCAGCCAGCAGCCAGCTTCCAGCTATTATTTCCTTTAGGGTCTTAGCTACAGTGAGTATTTCCCTAGAATTCGCACTCTGACCAGGGCAGCCTGCATCTGGTGATTGAGCAAGGCAGTTACATAATGGCCTGTACGTTTTACCCAGCATGGGACACTTAGGGGCAATGCTCACTCCAGAGTTTACCACCGGGTTGGTCGAGGCATCAGAGGGTCTACATGTCCATTCACCTTCTGTCTCTGAACAATCTTTTTTTCCTTTCCTTTTTTTCGTAATGTTGATTCTTAGCATCAGACCTCAAGTTTTGTCTTGGCATCTGCTGCTAAAGAATCCAAAATCTTTCTAGTGATTTTCAAACTATTTCATTATGCAGTAATTTGCTGCCCAGATTTACAAGGAAAAATTATGTCCATTACATAAAAGGAATATCGTTGGACCATAATAAAATTCATATTTAGGTGTAAAAATCCTTAGAGTAAAATTTATTATGATACTCATCAATACAGGTAATTTGTGTTCTTATAACATTATTGGTAAATGCTGATACCTAATTTGCTTTATCTATGCTAGTGGTTGAGGCTGGAAAATCAAGACACGCAACGAATTTATCATAGCAACATAGTCATCAGGAGATGAATATCTCTGTTATGTATTTGAAAACAATTTTCTATAAAAACATTGGCATGAGTTGAGTTACTATGAATAAGATCATTTTGTCAAAAGCATTTCTGCCTAGACTGTCAGAAGAAAGGTTGAAGAGAAAACTTGGAAACAAAATAGAAAGAATGTGATTTGTGATTTCACATTACAATGATCATCTTTTTCTTTTTGTATTTGTTTCTTGCCAAAACTTTGGTTTGTCACACTGTGGATGCACGAATACAACTAAATAGAGGCTGCTTTTACATAAAATGACTATGAGATTTGTCACAATGTAAGGGATACTCTGCGTTTTGTGTAGTATTGCACATTGTGAGTATATACCTAATAAAAATCCAAAGTTACTGAATATTAAGAAATTACCCTAACATTCCATTTACATTTCAAGTGAAAAAAGAGTTTGTTTGTTAAAAAAAAAATCTGTGCCAATATTTGCAACTTATGTTTTTCTTACACTGATAGACCTAAATGGGTTATCTGGCAGCACAGAGGATATGGAAGACACTGAGAATTACATATTCACATAAATATCTATAATTAATATCCAAATGTTTGTGGTATATACTAAAATATGACTATATATGTTTGATACTGTAAGATAGTGATCTGAAAATTGTGCAGCTTTCTAGCTAACAGAAGATTGATATTTGTGCCTTTTTAAATTTAGTTTAAGTCTCTTAAAAGTTCTATAATAGCCACGATTGTAAACTGAGAAAAAAAACAGAATCCTTAATTTTTTAAAATTCTATTACTCAAGGTAATAACTGAAGGAATTCACTTATTTAAAATGGAAATGTGGAAATTATTAAATTATATGAAACATGATTTCCATATGATAACTCATATGAGTAGTTATATACATTTAATACAATGCTGCACTACAGAATTGAAAGTGATGCTTTGATCTAAACATCAGGTTCTCATAATATTTAATATTTCATAGAACTCTTTATTCCATAATTGTTCTTTCCGTTATGACAACCCCTAGAAGAAAAGATGAATCCTTTACCTCTTGATGAAAAGTAGAAATGTGAATATTTTATTTTTTAATCCAATAGACAAAAGAGAGAACAAGCTTTCTTTTTGTAAACAAAACCGAGTAGACTTTTCACAGAATAAAGTCTATCATCGACTACAGCTTCAAAAGCAAAGCTCTGTCAAAATGAGTACTGAATTTAATTGGGCCAGTAAGTTATTTTATGGATGTTTAGGGTTCTAACGACTTTATGTCAAATAGTAAGAGTTACTGCACTTTGGGTAGGTAGATAATGAATCTTGTCTGCATATTTTGAATGTACTCTTTAAATCATCAGATTTTAAACACTTTTTTTTTTTTTTTTTTGCTATTTCAAATTCAATACCCAAATCAAACTGTGCAATTGTAAAATTACTTCTGAGGCTGAAAATGTATTCCAATTTTTGGTTGCATCAACTAAATAAAAATGCTTTTATTATCACTTAATCTTAGTTAATATTCAATATTTGTTTAACCAGATATACCATTTACAATCAGTTCTCACAAGACTCTAAAACTATGAAAAGAGCAGGACTTCACCAGTTCAACACAGCTGTCTCACTAGAGATGATCCAGCTGTCACTTGTGGTCAGCATCAGGCATCTGCCACTGAAGACTCTGCTCAGATCAAGAAATCTTTCTTGCAAGATGTTGATGACCATCTAGGTCAGCTTAGGACACTCTCCTTGTCCATGTTGCTTTCTTTGGAATGGCTTGTTAACTTATTTCCCTATTCCATTTTCTCTCGTTATTAGATGTTACTCCGATGTGGAAATCTTGATATATAACATTTATGTATCAATTTAGTATACTACTATGTATGACATGCAAAATCAACTGACTTGTGGATTGGCTTGTTCTTGTGTGCCCAGGGCTGTGACTACTGAGTGAACAGGTAGTGTTGACAATTGCCTCCATGAGAACACCATGTAGCTCATGGCTTTTATGATTAAATAAGCATCAGTAAAAGTCTGGTCTTGTGGAAAGATGTAAACATGCATAGACCTGGTTATGTATGACTTTATGCCACTTAAATATTTGTGTTAATATGATTGTATGTATTTATGTTAATCAGAGTGATCTTAAATATTGATGTTGACTGGAGTGCTCACCTCTTCAACTTTCCTACTGGATTTTCTCCTTCACTAATATAGTTTCAGTTATCATGAAAATGATACTAAAAACAACAATGTTGAATACTTATTAAAAGCTAGTCCTATGATGAGAATTTCCTATTTATTTTTTAAATTTAATATTCACAATAACTTTGTGAGGTAGAAATTCTAATTGGCAGATGAGGAAATTGAGACTGGACTAAGTTAATAAGCACAATTTGATGCAGCTAGTTAATTGCAAAACCAGGGTTCACAATCATGCTTTTCTGAAATCTGTGACTTGGGGATTCTGCCCTTAACAAACTTGACATCTTGATCAAGAAAACTTGGTCTCAAACTTATCGGGTCATAAAATATACTAACAAATATATGTTTCAGGCTCTAACCTTTTTGAGATCTATAATTTCAATTATTTTTACACTTGATCTTATCCAAAAGGCCGAGAAATGATACAATTGCTTTTATAGTAGAAGAAACTGAGGAAGTTGAAAAGATTGAAGTGAAAGGAGAGAAAAAAAATGGGATACACTGGGAATGGACAAGTAGAATGAGAAGGAAAAAAATGGGAAAACAAAAAGAAGTAGGAGTAATGTAGAGAAAGAAGAATAAATGGGATGATATGGTTTGGGTCTGTGTTCCTGCCAAAATGTCACGTTGTATTGTATTCCCCAGCATTGGAGGAGGAGCCTGTTGGGAGGTGATTGGATCATGGGGGTGGATTTCTCCCTTGCTGTTCTCTGCATGGTGAGGGAGTTCTCACTAGACCTGGTTGTTTAAAAATGTGTGGCACCTTCCCCTTTGCTCTCTCTTCCTCCTGCTCCTGCCATGTAGATATGCCTTCTTCCCCTTTGCCTTCTGCCATGATGGTAAGTTTCCTGAATCTTCCCCAGCCATGCTTCTTGTATAAACTGCAGAACTAAGTCAGTTAAACCTTTTTTCTTTATAGATTACCCAGGCTCAGGTAGTTCTCTATAGAAATGTAAGAACAGATGAATACAGAAGAAAACATGCATTTATTGAATGCAAATACTTTGACATCCATTCACAAATTTATCAATGTAGTATTCACAATTTAGTGAGTTTAGTTTTATTATCTGTGTTCATATTGATAAGGACGTTGACTATTCAACCCAGTATATTTTAAACTAATTTCATTAACTCAACTTCTAAAGATGTCCAGTTAATAGCAACATCCATCATCCAAGTACTCAAAGCAGAAAATTCTGAACCATGTTTGACTCATTTTCCCTGTTGCCCATGCTCAATGGTACGTAAAGATGATAGAGTCAAATTAGGATTATATCATTTAGTATTATTTCGCATTCAAAAATGAATAAAAAAGTGAATGGAAAGACACATAGAGCAGTGACCCAACTCCCAGTCTTCTCAGGACCTGGATGTTACAAACTTCCTTTTATGTGAAATTTAAAAGGGAATTAGCCTGCCAACTTGAATAAGTCAAGGATTTCTCTGAACAACTAATGTTATGTCTCTGTTCAAGTGTCTCTCTTGACAAAGAGAACCATAGAAAGGGACATGTTATAACATAAGGAGCTGTTCATGCAGTATCTGTTCATGCTTCTGAACCAGTAAGGCTGAGTAAGGTAAATATCAATGTAACTCTTTTTAGAGTTACATGTTTACTATGAGTGATAATATATTGTATTCTATTACTAATGTAGCTAGTCATCTTTTAAAAGTTGTAAGAACACATGCTAGAATGATAGAAGATTGGCTCTGAGGAGCAGAGGATAATTACTGCCCATTACCACAGTGGGAGAGAGGTTATTGGCAGGAAGAAGGTGAATTGATGGAGAATGCATGTCTTTATGCCATAAACAAATGTTAAGAATAGCAAATTAAATAGGAATCCTTCTGAAAAGTATGAGTTTGGAAGTTTTTAAAGGGCATAACCACAAGCATTGAGTTGCTCAATATCTCCAATGATTTTATGACTTTAGAAAAAGTTGCTATTCAATCTATCTGTTGCAGCTATCACAGCGTACTCATTTTCACTCTAGATTGGAACTTCTACAGTACTGTTGACACCTAAGGATTTCTTCCTTGATTCGAAATTTATCCTGTAAATACTAATTTCTTTTAATAATTATAACACATTTTAACAATTATTTTAAAAATTCTGTTAAATGTTTAATTTATAAAAGTACACATCTTAAAGCCTTTTAAACTCCTTTTCTAAATATCACTTTCATGGATTTTAATTTCTTGCTTAAAAAATAATACTATCCAGAAGACCAAATACTTCTTATAAATCTAAAAAATTAATAAATACAATGATGCAAAGTTATTTTAATAGCTGTATTAGTCAGGAACTAGTCAGGGATTAATACAGCTATTAGTCTCCAGAGACAGAATTAATAGCATATATGTATATATAAAAGGCAGTTTTTTAAGGATAATTGACTTACACGGTCACAATGTAAAGTCTCACAATAGGCCATCTGCAAGTTGAGGAGCAAGGAAGCAAGTGGTAAATTAGTTCAAATCCCAAAACCTCAAAAGGAGGAAAGTCAACAGGGCAGCCTTCCATCTGTGGCCAAAGGTTGGAGAGACCCTGGCAAACCACTGGTGTAGTACCAAGAATCCAAAAGCTGAAGAGCTTGGAGTCTAATGTTTGAGAGCAGGAATCATCCAGCACAGGAGAAAGATGAAGGCTGGAAGACTCAGCAAGTCAGCTTATTCTAACCATACTGGCAGTTGATTAGGTTGTGACCATGGAGGGTGAGTCTGCCTCTCCCAGTCCACTGATTCAAATGTTAATCTCCTTTGGCACCACCCTCACAGACACACCCAGGAACAATATTTTGCATCCTTCAATCCAGTCAAGTTGACACTAATATTAACCATCACAATAGCTTAGTAGATTTAAATTTAAAACAAGATAAATTATTTAATTAAAAATCAAGTTTGAGTTAAAGATTGTAAATCTCCTAGTCAAATTTATCTATGTATACAAAATATCAAAAAATATAGTCTTTTGGCAAAAAAATATATATATATATGTATGATGTGTTTCATGCAGAACACATCTCTGGATTTAAATTTTATCAGCTACAATTTGTTCATCTTTAAATCACATTTATGCTACATGAAAACTGATTTATAAAATTAATTTTATGGAATTTTGTACTTAAATATTAAAATACATTTTTTCTACTAGTAAAATAAACTGAACAATGGAATCTAAAACGTACCTTTACCTTTTTTATAGGAACCTTAAACTTGATGGAATCTTGAGTTTCCTTAGACACTATGGTTATTCATCTCTAACAGATATTTGAAATTGTACCCATGTGAGACTTGAATTGTGATTTTCTTACTTGAAGTCACAACACATGGGTCATTAAACTAGTATTTACACTTAGGCAAAAAATACATCTTTAACTTCTAATTTAACATTAACTTAATTTTGGCATTCTACACTAACTCAAGTATGGGCAGGAATAACAAGATTTAAAAAGTTATAAATTCTATCCCATTTCCAAACAGAAAATTCTTGTATTTTTCTCTTTAATGAATATTGTGAATTCCTGGTTTTTCAATGTGCTTTTATCAACAACAATTATTCTTTTGCTGATGAAACAAATTTTGGCAATGTATGCCTACTTTTAGTTTGCCACATTTAACAAATTAATTTTTAATTTTTATGGGTACTTAATAGGTACATATATCTATGGATTACATGAAATATTTTGATACAAGCATTCATTGGGTCATCACATCAGGGTAAATGGGGTATCCGTCACCTCATGCATTTATTCTTTGTGTTACAACCAATCCAATTATATCCTTATTTTAAATTGTGCATTTTAAATTATTATTTTAAAAGCCATTTTAACTGGGGTAGAAAAGTGTCTCATAGTTTTGATTTACACTTCTCTGCTGATTACTGTTGTTAAGCACCTATTTATTCATTTGTTTGCCATTCGTATGTCTTCTTTTGAGAAGTACCTATTCAGATCTTTTGCACATTTCTAAAATTGGATTATTGAATTTTTTCTATGGAATTGCTTGAGCTCCTTACATGTTCTGGTTACTAATCCTCTGTCAAATGGGTAGTTTGCAAATACTTTCTCCCATTCTGTGGATTGTCTCTGCACTTTGTTGTTTGTTACCTTTGCTGTGCAGAAACTACTTAACTTGGTGTGATTTTATTTGTCTTTTTGCTTTGGTTGCTTGTTCTTGTAAGGTATACTCAAGAAATCTTTTCCCAGTCCAATGTCCTGGATAATTTTCTTCTAGTCATTTCATAGTTTGAGATCCTAGACTGAAGTCTTTAATATATTTTGATTTGATTTTGATATGTGGTGAGAGATAGGGATATAGTTTTATGTTTCTGGATATGAATATCTAAGTTTCCCAGTTCTATTTATTGAAGAGACTCTCCCTTCCCCAGTGTATCTTCCTGGCACCATTGTCAAAAATGAGTTCACTATAGATTCATTAATTGATTTCTGGATTCTCTATTTTATTCCACTGGTCAATTTGTCTTTTTTTTTTTTTTTTTTTATGCCAGTACCAGGTTGTTTTGGTTACTATGCCTCTGTAGTATTATTTGAAGTCAGGTAATATGATTCTTCCAAGTAATTTCTCTTTTTGCTTAGGACAGTGTTTAGTCTGTTCTCACATTGCTAATAAAGACATACCTGAGACTGAGTAATTTATAAAGAAAAGAGGTTTAATGGCTCCACAATTCCACATGGTTGAAGAGGCCCCAAAATCATGGCAGAAGACAAAGAAAGAGCAAAGGGACTTCTTACAGGTTGGCAGGCAAGAGGTCGTGTGCAGAGGAACTCCCTTTCATAAAACTATCAGATCATATGAGACTTATTCACTATCATGAGAAAGCATGGGAAAAACTTGCCCCCATGATTCAATTACCTCCTATTTAGTCCCTCCCATGAAATGTGGAAATTATAGGAGTTACGATTCAAGATGAGATTTGGGTGGTGACACAATCAAACCATATTATTTCACCCATAACTCATATCAGATAGCCTTAGCTATTCTGGGTGTTTTTAAATTCTATATAAATTTTAGAATTGTTTCTTCCATTTTTGTGAAGAATATCAGGATATTTTGATAGAGATTGCAGTAAATACGTACATTGCTTTGGATAACACGGACATTATAACAATATTGAAATTCCAATCCATAAACATAAAATACCTTTGCATTTTTTGTGTGTACTCATCAATTTTATGCATAAATACTTTATAATTTTCACTGTAGAGATCTTTTACTTCTTTAAGTCCTGAATATTTAATTTTATTTGCAGCTATCGTAAATGAGGTTAGTAGTTGATTTTTTTTTCAGATTGTTTGCTGTTGGCTTGTAAAAAGCTACTGATTTTTGTATGTTGATTTTGTGACCTGCAACTTTTTGAATTTGTTTATCAGTGCTAACAGTTTTTTTTTTCCAGATATAAGATCATATCATCTACAAAGAAGGATAATTTGACTTCTTTGTTTCCAAGGTGCATATTCTTACTTTTTCTCATTCAATTGCTCTAACTAAGACTTCCAGTACTCTGTTGAGTAACAGTAGTGACAATGAGCATATTTTTCATGTCCCTGATCTTAGAGAAAAGGCTTTTAATTTTTCCGCATTCAGAATGATATTAGCTGTGGGTCTGTCATATATGACTTTTATTATGTTTAGGTATGTTCCTTCTATATCCATATTTTGAGGGTTTTAACCATGAAAGGATGTTGAATTTCATCAAATGCTTTTTCAGCCTCAACTGAAATTATCATAAGGTTTTTGTCCTTCATTCTGTTGATATGAAAATCACATTGATTGATTTGCAAATTTTGAACCATTTTTCTTCCCTGTGATACATTCCAGTTGGTCATGATGAATAAACCTCTTAGCATGTTGTTGAATTCAGTTTGCTAGTATTTTGTTGAGAATTTTTTCATAAATATTTATCAGTAATACCGGCATGCGGTTTTCCTTCTTAATGTGTCTTTTATTGGTTTTGGTATCAGGGTAATCCTAACCTATAGAATGAATTTAGAAGTATTCTCTCCTCCTGTGTTTTTTGAAATAGTTTGAATAGGATTGGCACTGTGTCTTTTTTTTTTTTTTTTTTTTTTTTAAATGTTTGGTAGAATTCATTACTAAAGCCACCAAGTCCTGGGCTTTTCTTTGCCGGGAAACTTTATTACAACTTTTATCTCATTGCTTCTTATTGGTCTGTTCGGGTTCTGAATTTCTTTATAGTTCAATCTTGGTAAGTTGTATGTGTCTAGAAATGCATTCATTTTGTCTAGATTTTCTAATTCATTGGCATGTAGTTTTTCATAGTAGCCACTAATGATTATTTGAATCTCAGTTATCAGTTGTAATGTCTCCTTATTCAACTCTGATTTTATTTTTCTGGGTCTTCTGTCTTTTCTTCTTAGTCCTGGCTAATATTTTGTCAACATTCTCTGTCTTTTCAGAATCAACATTTATATTGTTGATCTTTTGTATTATTATTTTTTTCATTTCAATTTCATTTACTTCACTTCTGATCTTCACTATTTCTTTTCTTCTGCTAATTTTGGGTTTGCTTCGCTCTTGCTTTGTTGTTGTTGTTGTTCTTTAAGATGCATCATTAGGTTGTTCATTTAAAGTTTTTTAAATCATGTAGGCACTTATGTCTATAAAATGTTCTTTTAGTTTTTTTGCTGTATCCCATAGATATGGTATGTTGTGTTTCCATTATCATTTCCTTTATAAATTTCTTAAATTTTCTTCTTAATTTCTTTATTGACCCACTGCTCATTCAGGAGCATATTATTTAATTTCAATGTGTTTGTATATTTTCCAAAATTACTCCTGTTATTGACTTCTAGTTTCATTCCATTGTGAACAGAGAAGATGCTTGATATTAATTTAATTGTACTAAATACTTTTAGACTTGTTTTGTGGCCTAACGTATGGTCTATCTTGAGAATGATCCATGTGCTGAGAAGAAGAATTTATATTCTGTAGCCATTGGATGAAAAGTTCTGTAAATAGCTAATAGGTCTATTTGTTTTATAGTGTAGATTTAGCCCAATGTTTTTCGTTGATTTTCTGTTGGGATGACCTGTCCAGTGAGGAAACTGGGATGTTAAAGTTTCTGGCTATTATTTTATTGGGGCCTATCTTTCTTTAATTCTAGGTGTATTTGATTTATATATCTGGGTGCTCACCTGTTGGATGGATATATATTTAAAATTGTTATATCCTCTTGCTAAATTGATGAATCTCTCATTATATAATGACCTACTTTGTTTCTTCTTATAGTTTTTGCCTGGAAATTTATTATGTCTGATATATATATATGTCTGTGTGTGTGTATGTGTGTGTGTATGCCTTTCACCATGATTGTAAATTTCCTAAAGCCTCCCCAGCCATGTAGAACTGTGAGTCAATTAAACATCTTTTCTTTACAAATTACTCACTCTCGGGTATTTTTTCATAGCAGTGTGAGAATGGACAAATAAAGTTACTTATTGTAGTGTTTTTTTGTTTTTTTGTTTTTTTGGGCTTTTTTGCACTCATCCTTCTTGGGAAGGCTTACCAGGTATTTAAAACAACTCTGTGTAATGATCTAAGCCAAATCTGCATCAGGGGCCACCCTGTGCCTAGTAATTCTGTGGTTCTTGCAGACTCATAGAAGTACCTACCTGGTGATTTTGGATAAGAGCTGGAAGAATTACCTGTATTATGAAACAGACACTCTTGTTCTCTTCCCTAACTTTCTCCCAAACAAATGCAGTCTTATTTTCTGTGCTGAGCGGCCTACAGCTGGGGGTGCGCTGACACAAATATACTTGTAGCTCACATCACTGGAACTAAACCAGGTCAGATCTAAAGCCAGCCCAGCACAGGGTCTCACCCAAGGCCCACTGTAACCATTACCTGACTATTGCCTATGTTTGCTCAGGGCCCAAGTGCTCTACAACAGGTAGGTGTTAAAGCCAGACAGACTTATGTCCTTTCCTTCAGGCCGGCAAATTACTTAAGTGCCAGGTTGGTCCAGAGATGTCATTGAGGAGCCAGGGACTCAAAAACATTAGAAATCTACCTGGTGTTCTATTGTATATTGGCTGATCTGAAATTCAAACGACTTTTTTCTCCCCTTTACGCAGTCAGAGGAGCCTCACTCTGGATACCGCCACAACAGGCTCATGGGGAGTACTGACAGACTACCTCTGATGTTCTGTTAAGGCCCAGGAGCTCTTCATCAGTTTGTGGTGAATGCTGCCAGGCCTATGACTTCACCCTCTGGCCCAGGGCAGGTCTATAATAACTGTTCAGGAGGCAAGGCCTGGAACTGGGGACCCCACAGCCACTTGGTGATCTACACAAAGTCTCCTTGACTTTTCCCCCTGCATTTTTGAAGAATAAGGAGTCTCTCATTACAACCATCACAGCTAAGAATGTGCTGGGTGGCACCTGAAGCCACCATGTCTCAGAGTCTTACTCAAGGCCCACAGCATACTACCTGGGTATTGCTGCTGCTTGTTCAAGGAGCAAGGGCTCTTCAGTCAGCACGCTGGGTCTTTCCATGACTTTTTTCTTTTTTTTTCCTTTAAGGCAGCAGATTTCAATCTGGCCCAGGGTGTGTCTAGAAATGTCATATGGGAGCTAGAGCAAGGAAAGGGGGCCTTACAACTCTGAGTGGTTCCCTATCCTACTGTGGGCTGACCTGTATCCAAGATGCAAAACAAAGTCCTCTTTACTCTTCCCCTTTCTCTCCTCAAGGAGAAGAAAGGGGCCTCTCTTCGAGCCATGAGCTATGCTGCCTGGTTTTAGAGGATAGTGGCATAAGCATCCCCTTAGCTGCCCCAGCTGGTATTTTATGTGCTCCCCCAATCCACTGGCTCTTAGCCAAGCTCAACACTAATACTCACCTAGGAGTTGCAGTCTTTGTGGCCTAGGCTGCCTTTCAAGTTTATTTGAAGTCCCAGAGCACTTTATCCTTCTGTGGAAAGGCTTAGCAGAACTCAAATCCTGACCACTGTCATGGGCAATACCCTTCTGACCAGGGCTTGTCTAAATTGTCCCTTTGTGTGAAGGCATCAACTGAGTTTAGTTTGGTTTTGCTTTCTGCTATGACAGGGCAGCACTGAATTCAATGCAGTCTCGCAATCATTCCACTCTCCCCCCTTCAAATGCACAGATGCTCTCTTTATGTCATGTAGCTGCTGCTGGGGAGAGGGGTAGGGGTGGCATTAGTAATTCAAGACTGTCTTTTCTACCCACTTCAGCTCTTCTTTCGGTGATATAAAGTTAAAAGCAGGTACTATGCATGCTCACCTGATTTTTGGTTCTTATAATGGTGATTTTTTTGTGTAGGTAGTTGTTAAATTTGATGTTCCTGTAGGGGTACATTCAGTGGAGCCTTCTATTCAGCCATCTTGCTCCACTTTGTTGCTACATATATTTTACAAGCTATCTTTAACCTATGAAATCTTTGCTTTTGACACACAAGATTCTCCAGGATTATCTTGCACATTTTCTATTCCAGATGGGATTAGCTATTTCTTCAAAGAAACCTTACTCCTTTCTAGATAAATGGTAAAAAACTGTTGTGAGAATTAAGTAGAAAAACAATTTAAAATTATCATACAATTTAATTATTCAATGGCAACTTTGAGTATGGTAGTCTCTTCTAAAGCCACTCCTTATTTTACTACATGGAAAAAATGAATTATATATACTTCTTACTTCTGTGTTAATTGGTTAAATCCTGTGCATCTCTTTTTCCATGTCTGCTAACAAAGTTGACTTCTATAGACCTGAATTTTGTTTCTAAAAATTTACTACTAAAAGTCTAGCAAAGACCTTAAATCTGTAGCTCTTTATAATTGCCAATAGGGTGTAAAAGGAGCTAGATGAGCTCAATATTCCCTCTTATTTGAATATATATATATATACATATATATATATATATATAGAGAGAGAGAGAGAGAGAGAGAGAGCACGAGAGACAGAGCAGTATCCCAGTGTATTACTAACTAAGTCAGGTAATCTGATTTGATAAAGTGTGAAATTGAGAACTTTTAGAAGAATATCAATTTTTTGTTGCAATAAGGGGAAGTTGAATATTTCTGTTTCATATTAATATAAAACTATTTGAAAGCATAATTTAAACAAGGAAGTTTCATGAAACTACTAGGATTTTGAAATTCTTATTATCTTGATCAAAAAATGTGTTAAGTAAACCTGTAATACTGGGTTGTGCCTAACCTAACAACACATTACTACAGTAATAATATTGTAGTTAATATTTCTGTATCCCTAATCTGTGTAAATACTTGTAAAATCATCTATTAATGCATGAGACGATGGTGGCATTTTCCTGTTATCTATGCTTATGGTGGAAAAATGAAAGCTTATGACTCTACTAGAGTTATTATTTAACAAAATAATTAGAGCTTGGATTTTTTGTTTAAATTTCACTTATTAGAATTACCTATCTAAAACATAGAATCAGTATGCTTCTGCCTCAACCTCTTCTTGTATTTTATCGAAGACTTGCTAACCTCTGTAGAGACATCTTAGAAAGACATTCAAGCTCTTCTACAATCTGGTACCAGTATATATTTTGGTTTATTTATTCCTACTGAAATTCTAGCTACCCAGCGTCTTCCCCTTTCCCAAACTATGCAGGTTAACATGCCAGAAATTTGCTGTATTTTAAACAATCATTTTGAAATGCCTTTGAGACACTACATTTATCATCTACCTTACTCATATTTCCAAAAAAAAAAAGAAACCATTCAAGAAAAAGAGCTGAAAGCTTCAATGCTATTCCTCAACTGTTACTCTATGCTTGTGTTTATTTTTATGTATTTGGCTTCCTTTTCCACACACATGGTCTTGTTCTGATTCCTCAGAAATAAAGTCGTAAGCTTTCTTCATCTCTCTCATTTATGCCAGAAGTTCAGACTCAAAAGCCATAAGATGTTCAGACTCAAAAAAGATATTCAAAACCTTATTGGAATGCAAAAAAAAAAAAAAAAAAAAAAAAAACAATAAAAATAATTCAACAAAATGCCAAATAAAATCCTTGAAATATTTAAAATTGAAGTCAACTGTGTTTTTCATAAATTCATTATTTATTCAATAACCTACCAAAGATCTTAGGCAACCTTGAGAAAAGAAATGTCCAGGGAAGTAGTTATTCTCCTCCTGTTTTGTTGCTATATAGCGTATTTTATTATATGTGGTAGGACAAAAGTCACTTATGTTTGTGTTTTCTTTTATTCTAAGTCTTTTTAATCTCCAGAGAGCCTTAGACATCTCTCAAACTTTTCATTCAGTGCATGTTTTTAATAACCATCAGAAACTGTGACCCTTATCTGCCTGCTTTTTTTCTTTTTTGTTTAAAAAATCTTCTTTATTCTTCAAGTAAATTAAAACATCATCTCTTTCAAACTCTTGCCCAATCCAATAAAACCTTTAGCCTACCTATTACTCCCTTCTCAGTACATCTGTATCCATTAAAATTAGTTTTTACTGCATGTATCAAAATAAAACAAAAGGTAATCTTGAAATATATTTCATATTCATAAAAAAAACACTGAGAGGCAGATTTTTCCTCAACTTAATGGCTCAGTGGTCGTCAAGATGACAAATACCTCCATTTTAACATTTTGAATGACAGTTTAACATGGTTCCTTTTGCTGATTTTTATTCTGTTTTGCATATTATAATGGAATTAAGAGGGCTTAAAGAAATATACAGAAAAGGAAAGAAGATGTTTACTGAGAAACAACATGAGCAGAGGTTGTGGTCTGAAAGGAAAACTTAAAGCTTGTTTAAATAGTACTGAGAGGACTTCAGTGCTTGCAAAGTTCCAGAAGATGGGATAAAAGATAAACAGAGAGAATCAGAATAAACTGGATTAGGAAAAGAGAATGAACAGATTGGCATGCCACATAAAAGTGTTTGGACTGGGAATTACATAATTATTCTGTTATGATTAAATATATTTTATGAAAAATATTTTTTACCAAAAATATGAAGAAAAAATTAAAGCACTAAAGGATGTGCAGATTTACAGATTAAGAATTTAGTCATGATAAGAGGGGATGGAGGTTTACATTAGGGCAGAGGCAGTGGAATTGAATAAGTTTAAATGAGATCTTACATTTAAAGATTTAGTACAGAAGTCATCTCGTCTTCCCAACAAGCTATTGATGTTGCTACTGCCACAAGAGAGTGTTATGCTGCTCCTTTAATGAGAAGACTATATATTTATATTTTTATTTAAGAGAGAATAAGTTGGCTTTGGCTGTTTCAGTTGTATTTTCAGTAGTCTTAGCATTTACTGTGAAATAAAAGTTTCAAAGGCTAAAAATGCATGAAGATACAGGCTAAACAAGTATAATAATGAGCTCCAACTTGACCTCTATCAAATAAAAAACATGTAACCACATGAATCAAAAAGGTTGAATTGAAATTGAGCAAATAAAATTGTTCAAAGGCATATAAGATCTTTGATATAAATCTTATTTTTAATCTTAAGTTACGAATTTTTATGCTCTTTTTGTTCATATTCTCCTTTAAATACTTCCAATGTTTCTGTGGGGCATAAATAAGTGTAAATAGAAAATCATATTTCATTCTCTTCTAATCTGTTAAGCAAAGGAGACCAAGGCAATTCAGAAATGTAGATAAATTTAATGAACTTAAACACTGTATGACTTTCAACTACACACTTCTAAAATTATTTAAAGGGAGATAATACAGTTATGAATCACTTACAACAGGAATACATTCTGAGAAATGCATCCTTAGGCAACGTGCAACCATGAGTGTATTGACACAATCCTAGATAGCATAGTCTACTACACAGTTATACTATAAGACTATTGCTCTGAGGCTACAAATCTCTACAGCATGTTATTGTACTGAATACTGTTGGCAAATGTAACACAATGGTAAGTATTCATATACCTAAAGAGAAAAGGTACAACAAAAATATGGTTAAAACAAAAAGATTTTTTAAAAGTGTACACCTGCATAATACACTTACCTTAAATGAAGTTTGAAGGACTGAAAGTATCTCTGGGTGAGACAGTGAGCAAGTGATGAGTGAATATGAAGGTCTATAACATTAGCATACTCTACTGTAGACTTTATAACAACTTACACTTAGGCTTCACTAAATTTGTTAATAATATTTTCTTTCTTCAATAATATACTAAGCTAAGCTTATAGTAATTTCTGTACTTAATAAACTTTTAATTTTTTAATGTGGCTCTTTTGTAATAACACTTAGGTTAAAACACGAACACATTGTTCAGCTGTACAAAAATATCTTCCTTATTTATACTGTTATCTATAAGGTGTTGTCTGTTTTTAATTGATTTTTTTTCTTTTCAAACATTTTTGTTAGCACATTGACTCTCATTAACCTAGGCTTACACAGGATCAGGACCATCAATATCACAAACTTCCATCTCTATAGCTTGTCCCACTGGTAGGTCTTTAGGGGCATTAACACTCATGGAGCTGTCATCCTCTATGGTAACAATTCCTTCTCCTGGAATACCTCCTGAAGGACCTGCCTGACACTGTTTTACAGTTGATTTTTCTTATAAATAGAAAGAGTGCCATCTAAAATGACAAAATGTGTAGTAAATACATAAACCAGTAATATAATCATTTGTTATTATCAACTACTGTATACTATATAATTGTATGTGCTATGCTTTTATATGACTGGCAGTGCAGCATATTTATTTACACAGGGATCACCACAAACACCTGAGGAATGTATTGCACTACCATGTTGCGATGGCTATGACATTACTAGGTGATAGGGAATTTTCAGCTCCCATATAATATTATAGGACCACTGTTGGGTATGCAACCTGTTGTTGACTGAAATGACATTATGTAACATGTGACTGCATATATACTATGTTACAGAATATATTTTTTCATTATTTCATAATAATAAACCTCACAACCTTAATTTGAAAATGGTTTCACAGCCAATATTTTCACATATTTGTGTAAATATGGAATTTTTTTACGTATGTAAAGCATTACACACAGCTCAACTAGGTATGTATTAAGACTCAAACATGCTCTGAATAAGTTTCTTATGTCAATAAACATCATAATACATGAATTACCAAATCAGGTCAGCACCATTACAGTCTCAAATTTAGTAAAGACATTTATTAAATAAATATCAATATTTTGCTTGAGGTCAAACTCAAATATTCAGGTTTCACTTAATTACACTTGAAACGTATATATACATGATAAATGTTTTATATATATCATATATAAATATAGATATATCTATTGTGTGTATATATGCACACACACTATATATATAAAATATATACACACTATATATGTACACTTTAAGACTAAAGTATATATATATACTTATATATAATTTTTATGCTCTTTCTGTTATATATGTATGTATATGTATATACAGACTAAAATTCTCAGGGATCTCTTTCAATATATCCCTTACATTTGGTTGTAAGTACTTTAGGAGTAGGATATGTGTCTGAATCATCTTCCTCTTCCAACATCATTCCAAACACCTACCAGTGTGCTTTTAGTATAGTAGGCTCTTGGGGAGTCACACAGAGATGTGTTAAGACACCTGTCATTATATAAGTTCTATGATTGAGAAAAAAAATGTACCAAATTATAAATAAATATGTAAACATCTAGTATTAGCTTCTCATTTCTTGACTCTGCCCTGCCTATTATTTTGGGGTACCCATTCTTTGTGAATTTAAAATCAAGCTAATTTTCAGTTTTATCTGGAGTCAGGAAAGAATAACTATTCTAAGTCTCACCAAGTTTATTCTGTCATAAACTCAGCAGTTTGAGTACCAACACATTAGAATAGCTTATTGGCCATGAATTTAAACAATTATGGCAAAAGAGTTGTGAGAATTGAGGGAAAATTGAGTGAGAACAGCTAAAGATTTAAGAGAGCTATACTTTCCAACTATGTAAAAGGAAATTAAAACATATCTAAAATGTATTAATCAAAAACAGCAGTATAAGAAAAGTATTATGATATGTTTAGGTAAATTTTTAAAAAGCTGAAAATGTTAACATAGTTTGCCTTTGTATAACAGGAACAATAGGTAATGGTTAGATGGGACAGGTGATTGCTATCTTTCATTGTAAGTTATTTAACACTAGTATATTTTCAACTATATACATTTATTACTTTGATAAAATTTAATGTTACGTAAGGGTTTTTATAAGAAATGTAGGTTTAAATAAGAGCGTCTTTTGATCAAATAATTTCACATATATTGAGAACTAATTAACAAAGATAGAAACATTTTAGGAAGTAAACAAAAATAATTGAACCTCTATAAGAATTTTGAGAATATAAATATTATAAAATAAAATATTAGATAAATCAGAAAATTAGAACAGATAAGTATTAAAGAAAGAAAAGAAACAATGGAGAGAAGAGGAAGAATAAAAATTGCATTAAAATTGAGGAGAGACATAAATTGTCACTAACATGAAGTAAACACAGAAATACAATATAGAAAACATGTCGGCCGGGCGTGGTGGCTCAAGCCTGTAATCCCAGCACTTTGGGAGGCCGAGATGGGCGGATCACGAGGTCAGGAGAGCGAGACCATCCTGGCTAACACGGTGAAACCCCGTCTCTACTAAAAAATACAAAAAACTAGCCGGGCGAGGTGGCGGGCGCCTGTAGTCCCAGCTACTCGGGAGGCTGAGGCAGGAGAATGGCGTAAACCCGGGAGGCAGAGCTTGCAGTGAGCTGAGATCCCGCCACTGCACTCCAGCCTGGGCGACAGAGCGAGACTCTGTCTCAACAAAAAAGAAAAAGAAAAAGAAAACATGTCGTATAGTTTGAAGTCAGGTAGCGTGATGCCTCCAGCTTTGTTCTTTTGACTTAGGATTGTCTTGGAGATGCGGGCTCTTTTTTGGTTCCATATGAACTTTAAAGCAGTTTTTTCCAATTCTGTGAAGAAGCTCATTGGTAGCTTGATGGGGATGGCATTGAATCTATAAATTACCTTGGGCAGTATGGCCATTTTCACGATATTGATTCTTCCTATCCATGAGCATGGTATGTTCTTCCATTTGTTTGTGTCCTCTTTTATTTCACTGAGCAGTGGTTTGTAGTTCTCCTTGAAGAGGTCCTTTACATCCCTTGTAAGTTGGATTCCTAGGTATTTTATTCTCTTTGAAGCAATTGTGAATGGAAGTTCATTCCTGATTTGGCTCTCTGTTTGACTGTCACTGGTGTATAAGAATGCTTGTGATTTTTGCACATTAATTTTGTATCCTGAGACTTTGCTGAAGTTGCTGATCAGCTTAAGGAGATTTTGGGCTGAGACAATGGGGTTTTCTAAATATACAATCATGTCGTCTGCAAACAGGGACAATTTGACTTCTTCTTTTCCTAACTGAATCCCCTTGATTTCTTTCTCTTGCCTGATTGCCCTAGCTTCAAACTATACTACAAGGCTACAGTAACCAAAACAGCATGGTACTGGTACCAAAACAGAGATATAGACCAATGGAACAGAACAGAGTCCTCAGAAATAATACCACACATCTACAGCCATCTGATCTTTGACAAACCTGAGAGAAACAAGAAATGGGGAAAGGATTCCCTATTTAATAAATGGTGCTGGGAAAACTGGCTAGCCATAAGTAGAAAGCTGAAACTGGATCCTTTCCTTACTCCTTATACGAAAATTAATTCAAGATGGATTAGAGACTTAAATGTTAGACCTAATACCATAAAAATCCTAGAGGAAAACCTAGGTAGTACCATTCAGGACATAGGCATGGGCAAAGACTTCATGTCTAAAACACCAAAAGCAATGGCAGCAAAAGCCAAAATTGACAAATGGGATCTCATCAAACTAAAGAGCTTCTGCACAGCAAAAGAAACTACCATCAGAGTGAGCAGGCAACCTACAGAATGGGAGAAAATTTTTGCAATCTACTCATCTGACAAAGGGCTAATATCCAGAACCTACAAAGAACTCAAACAAATTTACAAGAAAAAAACAAACAACCCCATCCAAAAGTGGGCAAAGGATATGAACAGACATTTCTCAAAAGAAGACATTCATACAGCCAACAGACACATGAAAAAATGCTCATCATCACTGGCCATCAGAGAAATGCAAATCAAAACCACAATGAGATACCATCTCACACCAGTTAGAATGGCGATCATTAAAAAGTCAGGAAACAACAGGTGCTGGAGAGGATGTGGAGAAATAGGAACACTTTTACACTGTTGGTGGGATTGTAAACTAGTTCAACCATTATGGAAAACAGTATGGCGATTCCTCAAGGATCTAGAACTAGATGTACCATATGACCCAGCCATCCCATTACTGGGTATATACCCAAAGGATTATAAATTATGCTGCTATAAGGACACATGCACACGTATGTTTATTGCAGCACTATTCACAATAGCAAAGACTTGGAATCAACCCAAATGTCCATCAGTGATAGATTGGATTAAGAAAATCTGGCACATATACACCATGGAATACTATGCAGCCATAAAAAAGGATGAGTTTGTGTCCTTTGTAGGGACATGGATGCAGCTGGAAACCATCATTCTTAGCAAACTATCACAAGAACAGAAAACCAAACACCGCATGTTCTCACTCGTAGGTGGGAACTGAACAATGAGATCACTTGGACTCGGGAAGGGGAACATCACACACTGGGGTCTATCATGGGGAGGGGGGAGGGGGGAGGGATTGCATTGGGAGTTATACCTGATGTAAATGACGAGTTGATGGGTGCAGCACACCAACATGGCACAAGTATACATATGTAGCAAACCTGCACGTTGTGCACATGTACCCTACAACTTGAAGTTTAATAATAATAAATAAATTTAAAAAAAAATAAAAAAAATAAAAAAAATAATAAAAAAAATAATAAAATAAAAATACAATAAATATTTTTTTCAAGTGAAAAAAAAAAAAAAGAAAACATGTCTTACAATTGTGAATATGACAGAAAGATATTGGGGACAAGAGTTAAATACATTGTATAAATATAATAGGCTGGGTGCAGTGGCTTATGCCTGTAATCCCGGCACTTTGGGAGGCCGAGGCGGGAGGATCACGAGGTCAAGAGATCAAGATCATTCTGGCTAATATGGTGAAACCCTGTCTCCACTAAAATAAAATTAGCTACTAAAAGTACAAAAATTAGCTGATGTAGTAGCACGCACCTGTAGTCCCAGCTACTCTGGAGGCTGACGGAGGAGAATCGCTTGAACCGGGGAGGCGGAGGTTCCAGTGAACTGAGATCAAGCCACTGCACTCCAGCCTGGCGACAGAGTGAGACTCCATCTCAAAATAAAATAAAATAAAATAAATACATTGTATAAATATAATAATACTTTGCTAATATCTACTAAGAACTTCGTGCATAGTGCATCTTGAACAACGTACAGCTTTTCACAATTTTATAACTGCTAACATCTTGTAGTAAACACACAACTTACTATTTTTAAAAATGTTGATTTAACAAGAAAATGAAGTAAAATGAAAAACATAGTAAATACGTGACTAGATTCAAAACTCCTGCGGAAAATGACTCTTTTTTTCTTAGAACTCTGCATCAGTTTCTGAACAGCCAAACTAAAATAGAAACTTCAGTCTCCTTGCAGAATGCTGACTAGATTAATTAAAGTAGGTAGAACTGACTGCTGTAGTTGAATTACAGTCTTTTCTAAGAGCAGTTACTGTTTTATTCTTTGTATTTTATTGACCCTTTTATGAGTTCTACTGCTAAGTCAATTCTACTCACTGCATCAACTGGAAAAATTCTGCTTTCCACTGCCAGATCAATTATAGTCACACAATCAATAGCTGGTACTTCAGTCTTTTTGATAAAAAGAACATAAAAAAGAAAAGAAGAGAAATTCTACTAAAACACAAAGCAGAAATAATATTACTTCTATATTCTTTTTTAAAAAGGAAATTCAGTTAAGCACATAATTACATTGGATATAAACTTCTATAATAAAAATTATTTATATGGAAAAATAATATTTTCAAATTAATTATTTAACCTATTTTAATTGACTCCTAGCAGATTATTTGACAGTTTACACTTAAGATTTCTTACATACTTATTACATGAATCTCTTGTGCAAGTTATATACATCAGACTGAAACAATTTACATCTAGATTTCACATTGAGCCTGAGACCTGCTGGCTGCTCCTCTATTTCATTATTTTTTCTGTCTCACCAATAATTTCCTTGTTTCAAGGTGATACCACCTTTTATTTTTCTCTTGTTATAAACTCTAGAATGAATTTCCATTATTCTCAACACTTTCAAAACTTAAGAGTTTTCATTTTTTAAATTTTTTTAATCCTAAATAACTGTAGCTATTATTTCTAAGTCACTAGTAATGCATTTCTCTAAATATCTTTGATCTCCTAAAATATAATGGCATTTGTTTACATAATTATAATTCAGAACACCTGAGGGACCAAATTTCCAACATGTCCAATGTATAAATTGTCTTTTGTGACACTAAACACTTAACTTCTGTATTTTCCTCTTCCTATTTTTCTTGATAATTTATTATTAAGAATTGTGTTCAGTCTCATAGTGATTTTCAATCCATCACCACTTTCCTAAGTATCTGGATTCCTGGATTGTTCAGAAACTACTGGAGTTTCTCCTTGAACCACATTACTTTGATTAGTCTCTAGGAGCATATTTTCAGTTTTCGCATGATACACATGGTACATGCCTGTATAAATGATTAAAAAATACATCTCAACATCAGTTGTATCCCCCTTGTGTCCCATGCCAGTTAGAATATAGTGAAAATATTTTGACAAAACAGAATGCAGAAAACATTTCTGCAGCACTGAAGAAACTCCTAGAGGATGTTTTATACCATCACTAAATATTGTGTAGTTTCTCTGGATTGCTGAGACTTAGAGGGATATAGAATTAGTGAAATCCTATAAATTATTATGGTTTAGGTTTTCATTAGAAAACTGTAGGGAAATCTCTCACAGTTTAGAGTTGTTGTTGAGATTAGAATATGTAGCACTAAAAGTCTTCCTCTAATATTTGCTCGATAGAGTTTACCTATCAGTAGGTGTGTTGTAGGTGGTGAATGAGGACATGGAGCCTCGAACAGGACCTAAAGGTTTTCTTTTTGCCATTTTGCCAAAAGATATCATATAATCTTTCATTTAGTAAAAATATAAAATTCTACTTATTTTAAGTGTATGAATAAGCTTGTACAAAATAAAAGAAATCCTCATGATAGTGTGGTAAGCAGAATAATGGTCCCCAAAGATGTTCACGCCATAATCCCTGGAACCTGTATATATATTACTTTACACTCCTTTACATAGCAAAGGGGACTTTGTAGATGTGACTAAGATTATGGAACTGGAGATGTGGACATTATGTTGCATCATCCAGGTGAGCCAAATTGATTGCACAAATCTTGAAACGCAAAGATCCTTTCTCAGCTGTAGGTAGAGAGAGAAAGCAATGCCGCTGGCTTTAAAGGTGAAAGAAGATCAAAAGCCAAGGAACGCCAGCGGCATCAAGAGAATGGAAAAGGCAAGAAAATGGATTCTGCTCCAGAGAATTCAGAAAGGAAGTGCTCAAGTGTAGCCTAATGAGGTTCAGGTCAGACTTCTGACCTGCCGAACTGCAAGATAATTCATTACAACAGTAAGGAAATGAACAGAGCCAATGATTAAGTGAATCCAGGGAAGTGATGACTGTCTTCACAGGATAGCTTGAGTCATCTATCAATATACAGTAGATTAAAGTTCTTGTTTTAATGCCCATGTAAAGAGAATGAGACACATCTTTGAATCCCTATAGGATAGATACAAAAAAATTAAATGTAAAAATTTTAAACTTCAGACAAATATAGAAAATTTGCCTAGATGAGCCTTGGTTCTGACTTGAATTAAAATGGCATGCTCTCCCAGGATTAGCGGCCATGGACCGGCCGTTGAGTGAATGGAAAAGCTGAATCTATAAATGATACAGAAATAAAAACAAAACAAACAAACCAAAAAGCAAGCTACAGTTCAATCTTAATATGCTTTAGATATTGGTGTTATCAGATAGAAGACATACAATGGGTAGTATGCAAATGATTTTTTAAAAGAGGAGCATTTTTTCAAAAAGCATAAATAAAAAAATACTATCAAAATGACCAGATATGATTAAAATGTAACTTCTGAATAGAAAATATTAATCTGAAATTAGACCTAAATGAAGAGAAGATTAATTACTAAAAGATAAAACAAAAAAATGACACCAAATGCCACAGAAAAAAAGGAAAGGGATGTATGAGAGAAAAATCCAAAAATGTCTAATTATAATTTCAAGAAGTAAATGAAAAAATATTTCGGTAAAAGGCAATATTTGAGGAGATAATAGTTGTGGACATTTTTTAAAATGAATAAAAGACCTTTTTTTAGATTCAAGAAACAGAAAACTTATACAAATAAAAAAAATATTCCCTTAGATTCATTACAATAAAAGCACAAAATAACAAAGAAATTGAGGTAATATTAGTAATAGCAGAACTAAGAATAATGGGAGATAATAACTTTTGTAGATAATAACACTAAATATTTTATATGTCAAGTAACATAATATGATAAAGGTGGTGTAATACACAGATTTAAGTGCCAGTGAAAATATGACATGTGAAAGTTTATAGAATTCATTAATGTCTGTACTTAGTAAAAATATATGACACTAAATAATTATGAATATGCTAAAATGTCTGAAAACCTAACAAGATAGAAAGCAAATAGAAAAGGAAATTAAAGTAAATAACACAAAGTAAAAGTAATATAACAGGATAATACACAGTGAAAAGGGTCATCCAAAATGTGATTGTTTGAAAAGATTAATAAATGTGGCATAGCTCTGGAAAGCTTGACCAAGGACAATTGAGAGAAGATTCCCTAAAAGTTATACTTGGAAAGAAAGTGGAACATAAGCAGACATACAGCAAAAATTTAAAAATAACAAGACAATTAAATTGATTAACTTTCCTTCTCTGAAATTTTATGGGATATATAAGCATTACCTAAAGAGAACAAAAACTGCAATAGAAATAGTAACAGCTACATATTTAATTTTACTAATTTTTTTTTTGACGTAAAATGCCATATGTTAGAAAATGGGATTGTAATATAAGTGATATAATCGTCAGATTCATCAAGGTTGAAATGAAGGAAAAAATGTTAAGGGCAGCCAGAGAGAAAGGTCAGGTTACCCACAAAGGTAAGTCCGTAAGACCAAATACCAGTTTTTTAAACTATCATTTGTGCCACACCAGCCACAGAGCACAGGTGTGTCCTACTTAGAGAAATACTACCAAGTAAATGGATTTAGCAATCATTCACTATTTTTGAAGATAATCTAGTCTTAATCTCACTCTTTTACTCATGACTCTTCTGAGGTATTTCCAGAAGACCAGGGTAAGAGGGGCACATGATCTATTCAATCCCTTACCTTTTCTCTCATCTTGTTCATATCGTTTATTTTTGTGTTCCACTGCTCTGCTATAGTCCAAATGTTTATATCTTCCCAAAATTATTATGCTGAAACATAATTACCAAGGTGATGGTATTAGGAGGCAGAGCTTTGGGGGAATGGTGAGGTCATGAATATGTAGGTCTTGTGAGTGTGATTTGCGTCCTTTTATAAGAGTCCCCAGAAAGCTGCCTGGCTTATGCTTCCATGTGAGGATGAAGCTAGAAGACACAATCTATGAATCAGAGAGCCAGAGAGTGAGCCTCCAGTACCAAATCTGCTGGTGCCTTGATCTAGCATTTCCCAGCCTTCAGAACTGTGAGAAAATGAATTTCCGTCATTTACAAGTGACCCAGCCTATGGTATTTGGTGATAGTAACCTGAATGGATGAAGACAAGCTCTTCCCTTGTTCTGTACCTTATTATTTTCTCTCCACATCACCTCCCTTGGCGAAGTCCTTTTTGGATGACTGAGTCTTTTTGATCATTTCTGTTTGCAGTTCTTTCAGTGGGCTTTTCGACAGTGGTACTGTTGCTCCCATTCCATTCTGTTCCTCATTTCATACCCCACTCTTCTGTGTGTTACATAGACTCTTCAAGGATGGGCTCACTAGGAAATGACAAGGAACAACTCTTAAATTACTTGTGAAATCATGCTGCTTCCATCCTTTGAGGCTTGCTGCTGAGTGTGGCCTAAACTCTTTATTTACAGTAAGTTTCTTTCAGAAGTTCTAGTGTCCTACCTTCAAGCCTGACTTACAGCTCAGATTCCTCATCCATCTAACCAGTCTGCACACACCTTGAAAATAACTTTGGGTTGAATTAAATTAGGAATTGTTTCACCCATGAAAATCATAAATGTGACTATTTCAAAGGCCCAAAACTGTTCTTCACAGTTAAAAATTTTTCTGAAACTTTTTTAGCCATAAGACTGGTTTATGTTGAAAAGATACTATCATTTCTGACCTAACTAAAACACTGTATTAAGTAGTGATTATTTGTCTTTGACAAAATATGTAGATTTTATATAGAAACTTGATTCTGTTTTTCTTAATTCTTTGGTGCTCTTCTCTTGTATTTATTATATTTTAGACTTTCTATAGACAATTTGTTACCTTTCACATCTGCTTTATGTAAGAGTGAAAACACTGTCAATATGTTTTTATTCTATTTTCTTTAGTTTTATTTTAATTTGAAGATTTGTCAAAGTGTCATCTACCTGAATAATATTGATCCCTCAGAATTGCTGTAGAGGTGGCAATATCACTTTGAATACTGCCTTTGAGTAATTTTTTAAAGTCAATACAAAACCACATTATATTTGTTGGGGCTTTAACTGTTTATAAAGCACTTTGGTATACCTTATGTACTGCAATTTCTGCAAGAAGCCCTCTGAAGTAGACAGAGTAGAGTAAGTGGTTTTGCACAAGTTCATTCATATGAATGGTAGCAGTCAAAAACAGAATACAGAACATTTGTAATATATAAAACCTTAGAGTCATTCTCTGTGTTCTTTCTGCTTACATTCAGCCCATCATCAAATCCTGTTATTCTGAAAAAAAATCTTTTAATCTATTTTTCCTCTTTACTTATATTACCAACCCTGTATGTAACATAATTATCGACTTGTAACTAGAGTGGAGTAATAATCAGCTATTTTATCCCTTTCTGCCCTACCACCAATTCTAACTGTGAACTTCAGCCAAATTAATCTGCCTGTGATACCATAATTATCTTATGACTTCATTATTCATGTGTTTCAAGGGTTCATTGTTGCCTAAAGGGTGAATTCTGCATATCTTGACCTGACTTGCACCTACTTAGAAGTCTTAGTAACACTAATTGTTTCATCCGGAAGGATCAGGGAGGTGTACTGTAAAAGACTGCCAACCTCAGAATCAGAGAGACTTCAGTAAAATCCCCTTTCTGCCTATTCCTACTATGTGACATTGGCATGCTTCGATCCTCTGTTAACTGAACTGTAAAATGAGGACAATTATATTTAAACCATAGTATTGTTTCAATTTTTTGTTAATTTATAAAAATATGCTGCATATCATGAGTAAGTGGTTGTAATCATTACTTATTATCAAAGGTTATTTTCTACTATTACTTAGCACCAAATTGTTTTTATCTTAACACAATTTAAGAATCTTATGAAAACACTTTTTCTTGTAACATGTATTACCTTCATTTGCCTACTGGCACGATGATATGCCCAATCAAAATCTCAGAAAAGGCGGAAGTAAAGACAGGTGTAACATTAAAAAGAGTAAGGTAAAATAACTCTGAGAACTCAATAATTTCACAAGTTTTATCTTAAAAATAAATAAGCAAAATAATGAAATCAACAGTATACTTTTATGAATTTAAAGTTTATTAGAAACAAAAGTAAATGAGTAAATGAGTAGAATCTCTATTTTGATAGAGATTATTTATAATAATGCCAGCAAATATGCTCAAAGTGGATGCATAAAAGGACAAGAAGAGTAAATGAAGAGAAAGCTAGCTCTGCATGTTGTCAAATGTGATGAATTTTGGTTGTAAAATCAATCAACCAAGAAAAATTATTAATCTTTGCTATAATAAATTTAAAAGTTATCAGTGAATAACAAAATTACTTTCAGTATATTCAAATATTAGTTTGCTATGTAAACCTGCCTATCATTTTATTTTGCTCCCTAGAAAGGTAATGATAGATTTCTTCTAGCCTCCATTAAACTTTTATAAGATCAATGATGCCAGATAATGTACATTCTCATTGGTTTACCAATTACTTATTTTTATATTCCATCAGTAAGCATATTTTTGCATTTACTAGCAATAAGTCTAAATATTTCAGTAACTCACGGTCCAGTAAATGCAATTAGTTTAAAATGTATTTTTGCTGCAGATGAGCAAATTAGAAATTAAGCTATTAGTGAATCAATCAAAGAATATTGCAAGGGTAACAGAAATGGATAATAATAATAATAGCACCATGATAGTGAATGAAGAAAGAGGGTTTGTTAAAGCAAGTGTCTGATGTTTAACAACTGAAAATGGGGAACTCGAGATTACAGGTCTGTTCTCTGATAATGACTCACATAGTAGATGGCATTTTACAGCAATGGGATAGCATGGCAGTACATTAAGAACAAGGAGAAAGAGGGTAGATTTTCATTATGTTAGGAAGTGGTTACACAAGATAATGTGGTGAGCATGGCTCTCTTAACTCTATTAATCCCAGTGTTGAACTAAAATGTTAGTAATTTTGCCATCATACTTATAAAGCTTGAGCAATATTAGAGAACTCCAATTTTCTTTTCTGTGAAATACAAACAAAGATTTCACAGGATCATGCTGAATAACATATAAAAAATATGTAAAATAATCAATTCAATGTAAAATTGCTGATTATTTGGCCCAAGACTGCTGCATTCACACCATTCCATATCTCAGTAATAACATCGTTATCCTTTTAGTTGTTCATGCCACAAAGCTTAGATTCATCTTTGGCTCCTCCCTTTTGTTCACAAGTCTACATCCAATGTATTATGAAATCCTCATGACTTCACCTTCAAAATATATACAGAATGTTTTTTAGGTTTTTACCACTGCCACTTCCACCAGCATGACCCCAGCCTTTTCATTTATCCGTTGGTTCACTACAATAATCTCCATCTATCTGAATGTGTCTACCTTTGCCCTCCCCAGTGACTCTCAACTCAGCATCATGTTAGTTTGCATACTAACATGCTTAATTTAATTCAAATAACATCCTAGATTCCATAGCTCATATCTTATTGAAAGGCTCTTTTCTCTGCTTATCATTATTGATGATACCATTAACTTTATAATACAAATATATATTTCAATTTACTTGTATTATTTTCTAATTTTATATCAGAGTTAAGATTCATATTCAAGATAGAATTATGATTTACTTCCGCATTTGTATCTGTCTAGTACTTCTCCCTAAGTTATTGTTTATTTTGAAAATTACAAGTCAAAAATAACAATCAGGAAAAAATAACTGCTTCTGAAATGAACCCAAAGAGAAGTGAAGAAATTTCATCCTACGTTATTAAATATTCTGGCAGAGATTTCAAAAACATTTTTGTTTGTACAATGACCATTTATTTTCATATTGTTGGCTCTTGGTTACTATTGTTAAATATAGGAATCTAAGATATAAATAAACCGAGAAAGTTAAATCTCTAAATGTCATTCATGTTTTACTTCTAAATCTTTATGTGACAGCCTATGGCATACTCACCTTCTTAATCTCTTTTGTATAGACTAATATAACAAGGTTATTTAATGCAGGGAGAATGCAGTAGTCCCTCCTTACCTATTGGAGATAAATTCCAAGACTCCCACTGGATACTTGAAACTTTGAGTATTACAAAAAGAATGATATATACTCTGTTTTCTCTGTATACAGACATACTTGTGATAAAGTTTAATTTATAAATGAGGCACAATAAAGAGTAACAATAACTAATTAAATAGACCATTTATAAAAATATGCCAACATCACTACTCTTATGCTTTGGGGCCATTATTAAGTAAAATAAGGGTTATTTGAATACAAGCTCTACAATACCAGGTCAGTCAATCTGATAACCAAGAAGGCTATTTAGTTACCAATAGGCAAATCGTGTATACAGCATGTGGATATGTGAAGCAAAGGCATGATTCACGTCCCAGGCAGAATGGAACAGAGTGGCACAAGATTTCATCACACTAACTCAGAATGGTGCAATCTGAAACATGAAGTGTTTATTTCTGGAACTTTTTACTTAATATTTTCAGAGAGCAGTGTACCTCGGGTAACTGAAATTGTGGAAAAGTATTTGAAACCACAGATAAAGGAGACTGTTGAACTAATTTGAGTCTCTTTAATATCAGCTGTTTCAAAGGTAAGAAAACACTTAATTTAGGTTGCACTTTCACACAATTACGTATTTCCAAATACGCCATCTTCCCCAAAATCGAGTGTAATTTTGCTGCTTTCTGGGGAATATATACATATTTTGGGGACTAACACAGCATCACAGGATATGACATAAAGGTAAGGTGAACAGGGAAAAGTTTTCTCCCCTTGTATAGATTATTCAAATATTTTGTGTAATTATACATACCTGTTATCATGTTTGAATGCAGAGACCGGGGTTGATATATGGATTAGACTACAAATACAGGAAAATAGAAATATGTTTCATATGGTTTAATACTTAAATTTACTTCATTTCCACATCAACTGTCTTCATTACCACATCGACACGTTATCATTTTGAAAAGATTATTTTGGGCTGAGACAATGGGGTTTTCTAAATATACAATCATGTCGTCTGCAAACAGGGACAATTTGACTTCTTCTTTTCCTAACTGAATCCCCTTGATTTCTTTCTCTTGCCTGATTGCCCTAGCCAGAACTTCCAACACTATGTTGAATAGGAGTGGTGAGAGAGGGCATCCCTGTCTTGTGCCAGTTTTCAAAGGGAATTTTTCCAGTTTTTGCCCATTCAGTATGATATTGGCTGTGGGTTTGTCATAAATAGCTCTTATGATTTTGAGGTACGTTCCATCAATACCGAATTTATTGAGCGTTTTTAGCATGAAGGGCTGTTGAATTTTGTCAAAAGCCTTTTCTGCATCTATTGAGATAATGATGTGGTTCTTGTCTTTGGTTCTGTTTATATGCTGGATTATGTTTATTGATTTGCGAATGTTGAACCAGCCTTGCATCCCAGGGATGAAGCCCACTTGATCATGGTGGATAAGCTTTTTGATGTGCTGCTGAATCCGGTTTGCCAGTATTTTATTGAGGATTTTTGCATCGATGTTCATCAGGGATATTGGTCTAAAATTCTCTTTTTTTGTTGTGTCTCTGCCAGGCTTTGGTATCAGGATGATACACCATGGAATACTATGCAGCCATAAAAAAGGATGAGTTTGTGTCCTTTGTAGGGACATGGATGCAGCTGGAAACCATCATTCTTAGCAAACTATCACAAGAACAGAAAACCAAACACCGCATGTTCTCACTCGTAGGTGGGAACTGAACAATGAGATCACTTGGACTCAGGAAGGGGAACATCACACACCGGGGCCTATCATGGGGAGGGGGGAGGGGGGAGGGATTGCATTGGGAGTTATACCTGATGTAAATGACGAGTTGATGGGTGCAGCACACCAACATGGCACAAGTATACATATGTAGCAAACCTGCACGTTGTGCACATGTACCCTACAACTTGAAGTTTAATAATAATAAATAAATAAAAAAAAAAAAAAAAAGAAAAGATTATTGACACTTTTTAAAAGATAGGTGACCACTTGACACAATGAAACACAAGTAGTTTGTGAATTAGGGCTCTTGACAGTAACTGATTGGTATTCCCTTGTCACAAGACTACACATGTGCCTTGCCTAGACACCAAAATTAATTAGAGTAGTCTATTTTCCCATGGAAACCTGAAGACTTCAAGAATTACTTATTGTCCTATATTTTACTTTTTTGAGGGGAGTAGGAGATTTAGGGAGGAAAACCTTACTATGCTTTTGTAACACATTTTTTTCTCATTCACTCAGAACAGATTACTAGGAGAATATCACTTAACTCTTAAGTGGAATGTTAGATGAGACAATACCACTAGCCAATTTCTAAAGGCAAAACAAACTTTTTACAACAGTAATAATGGTAATAATAATTACTAGCATACCTGAATGCCTACCGGAAAGCTTATTCTACTAAGCAATTGCCTGCATTATCTCTTTTTACTGTCTCAGAAATTCTGCCAACTAAATGCTATAATTTCCAGTTTACAGATAAACTAATAGAACAATGGAGAAAAAAGTAGAGGTACTATTCATATGATGTCCAACTTCAGAAGCTAAAACTTTGCAGTAAAGTAGTTTCTTGAGAGTTTATTTATTATAACAGTGATATCTCTTTTTAAAATATAATTTTAAATATAATTAATTTATATAATTTATAACTTTTAAAAGTATTGTTTATTATTTTATTATTTTTATTGGTTATGATCCCTAAAAAAGTAGAAGTCAGGTACTACCAAGGGAAAAAAAAAGATATATTTGATCAGTTTTAAGACCATTCTAACAAATGTATACCAAGGGAAAATTTTAAAAGGCAGGCTTTGTAAAGAAAAAGATTTCTAAATTACAAAGGTCCTACTTGACCAAGACAGTTTTAATGTTGTTCTCAGCTTGAATAAACTTTAGATAAGTTTCTTCCTGACTATAGGACCCTGATGTCTCTTTTCTTAGAGAATTTACTTTATAAAACTTACAATAGGACATTTTTTTTTCTGACCTTTGAGATGTAAATATTCTACAACACAGGAATATCTTTCTTAAAGACATGGAAGTCATCACTTTGAAATCTAATCATCAAGAAAGAGGGATCCTCTGTTTCCCAGCCTCTGTGGAAAGTCAAGAATATAACTTTTACAAGTGACTGTCAGCAAACACAGACGGCCTAGATGGTTTAATCATATTGACCAACCTCCTCATAACATGCTTCGGGAATTTTTCATTAGTTCATCCCAGCATTTAAGTTTTGTTTCAGCAAAGTTGAGTTCAGTCTTTCTCCCGTATTGCAATACTCTTGAAGAAAGTTGTCCTTGCTGTTTTTAACAACTGTCCCAGTACATTTTTTTTTTCTTACATACCAACAGTCAGGTCATGAAGGCTGTACCTTGATTATTATTTTTTCTTCCATGTAGTAGGATACTGCTTCCAAAACTAAGCTGTAGACATTTTACCTCCAGGAAGAAACAAGATATGATGGAGAAAAGTGCACTCCAGGAAGGATGCACATGTATAGTGAGTGCTCTGCTTCAGCCCTATGGAAGGCTGAGAAAGAGGAAGTGGGAGCCAGAAGGGGGTCCGCCATGGCTTCACTCCCCCAGGCCTAGATCTCAGTGGAGTGGTGAGAAATACTCTGGAGAAAAATCTGAGTTGTAAGAGGCTTTTGAATCATGTATCCATCAGGGTTCTCCAGAGAAATAGAACTAATAGTTTATAAAAATAGATATCTGGAGGGACAGAGAGAGATTTATTATGGGAATATACAACACACACACACATATACATATAGGTGTATATATATACACACACATACACTCATATGTATACATATACATGTATGCATATATACATGTGTATATCCATATCTACATACACTCATATGTGTATATATATGCACCTGTATGTGTGTATGTATATTCATCTACATGTGTATATATATGTGTGTGTGTGTATATATATATATTCCTCTCTCCTTGTCACATGAATTGGCTCACATGATTATGAAGGCCAAGAAGTTTCACCATTTGCCTTCTGTAAGCTAGAGAACCAGGAAACCCAGTGTTGTAAGTAGATTGAAGTCCAAAATCCTGAGAACAAGCGGGGCCAATGTTGTGAGCCCCAGAGTCTGAAGATCCATAAACCAGGAGCTCCAATGTTCATGGAAGCAGAAAATAAATATCTCAGCTCAAGAAAAGAGAGAGAGAGAGAATTTGCCTTTTTGTCCTATTCATACCCTCGGTGGATTGGATAGTGTCTGCCCACACTGGTGACAGTAAAATTTATCAGTCAGTCTACTGATTCAGTGCTAATCTCTTCAAAAAACACCCTCACAGACACATGCAGAAACAACGTTTTATCAGCAATCTAGCCATCCTTAACTCAGGTAAGGTTGTGTATCAAATTAGCAATCACCAACTATTTCCAGCTTCAGTCTCTGACTCACTAAGGAGCTACATGCCTCTTGAGAAGTCACATCAGGAGACCGGTGTCATGGTGTGATCTGGCCAAAGGTGTACAACCCTTCAAGATCATCCTTGGCCCCTAAGTAGCATGAAAGGTCTACAGAATTCATTAAGTGCTCTGTAGAGGGAGACAAAACAAAGCTAGTAATTCCAGCTAGTGGATTTTAAAGTTCACTATGGTGTGTGTAAAGGACTCAGGTGTTTCAAAATGTCAGCCAGAAAGGAATTAACACCATCATAAATCAGACGAAGCTAGGCCAGTTGGAAAGCCTGCTAGAGTCTGCACAAGACTTGAGAAGGCAGCACTCAAATGCACCACCTGCAGACATCTTTAGCTGATGCCAGCAAGGCATGCTGGAACCAAAAAGACAGGTGACCTGCACAGAGGCTCAAGAAGAGACAGAGAACTTCAATCCTGTGAGCCTGAAGACTCAAGGCCAGTGAGGGGAAGAGAAAGGCAATCTCTGAGACTTCAGTTTTACTTAAAACAATCTGTTTTAAATGGAAATGGGACTGAGATGCCATTAGAAAGGAGTTAACTATTTTGGAATATAAGCTCATGAAGATGATTAT
Source organism: Chlorocebus sabaeus (assembly GCF_047675955.1). NCBI lineage: Eukaryota > Metazoa > Chordata > Mammalia > Primates > Cercopithecidae > Chlorocebus > Chlorocebus sabaeus. Next base: position 16,919,067 of record NC_132927.1, on the reverse strand, counting down.
TAGATCAATTATAAAAAATGAAATGAAGTCAGAGTTTTATTTGCATACAGTGAATATATTTGCCATTCATTCTGTATTCCTTGAACTCTGCCCCAAACTAACTATATTAATATAAACAATTTCCCCAAACTCTTTACTAAACACACAATTTTATTACAGTGATATTGTTAAGCACATACAGTGCTAGTAAGCACTTACAATGTCATGATCACAAAACATACTCAATAAAAACATCCCCATCATTTTGTTGTGCACTAGGTATGATGCCAGAGATTCTATGTAGAAACTACAAAATGAAAACCTTTGTTCTCATATAGTTTACAGCAGGGCTGAACAAACTGCAGCCCCCAAGTCAAATGTAGTCCACCACCTATTTTCATAAATGAAATTTTATTGAAGCACAGCTGCACCCATCTGTTTACCTATTGTCTATCACTGAAATAACTGTGTTCATAGAGATATTACTGGCAAAGGCAACTTGGCACAGTTGAAGGACTGAAAGATTAGCAGAGGATCAGTGCAGAGAGTCTAGACAAGGCTGGTGAGGTAAAATGAAAACCAGATTACCCAAGGCCTTATCGACTTCGTGGTAAGAGTTTGAGGCTTTATTCTAAAAGCAGTAAGTACCCACTGAAGGTGAATAAGTTCAGAGTGTAGGAATAAAGAAGGGAGAAGGGCTTGATTGTGACTTAATATAATCTGCATGTTAAAGAAAATAAAAATGGGCCACAGACTTTAACAAACACCTCTCCAAAGAAAATATACATATGGTAAATGAGCATATGAAGACACTTTACATTATATGTCATTGGGGAAATGCAAATTAAAGCAATGACATATCACTGCTGACTTATTAGATGGCCAAAATTCAGAACACTGGACAACACCAAATGCTAACGAGGACATGGAGTAATAGGAGTTCTCATTCGTTGCTGCCAGGGAAGTCAAAATGGTACATTCACTTTGCGAGACAGTTTGGCAGTCACTTACAAAACTAAACATATTCTTATCATATGATCCAGCAATCATGCTCAATATTTATCCAAAGGAGTTGAAAATTTATGTCCACACATAAATCTGCACACAGATATTTATAGCACCTTTATTCATAATTAGCAAAACTCAAAAGCAACCAAGATGTCCTTCAGTGGGTGAATGGGTAAATAAACTTGGTACATCCAGAGAATGGAATATTAGTCAGCATTAAAAATAAACGAGTTCTACCAAGCCATGAAGTGACATGGAGGAAATGTAAATGAATCTTACTAAGTAAAATAAGGGAATCTTAAAAGACTACATAATGTAAGATAGCAACTATATGAAATTCCTAAAAAGGCAAAACTATGAAGACAGTAAAAATATCAGTGCTTGCCAGGTACTAGGAGGCAGGAAGAGAAGGATGAATAGTCACAGCAGAGAGGAATATTAGGGCAATGAAACTACTGTGTATACTACTACAATGGTGAATATGTGTCTTTATAAATTTGTCCAAATTGTAGAATGTACAACACTGATATTAACCCACATGTAAACTATGGACTTTGGGTGAGAATGTGCATCAAGATAGTTTCATCAGTTGTAGTTAATGTACCATTCTGGTGGAGGATGTTAATAATGGGGGAGATTATAGTGTATAGGGGCAGAAGTGTATGGGAAGTCTCTGTACCTTCTCAATTTTGCTGTGAACCACCTAATACTGCCTTTAAAAATTTAATTTGAAAATAAAATTATAATCCATTTTTTGAAAAATAAAAATTGAATTAAAATAACAGATGGTAAAAGGAAATGGGGCCCAGAGTGGTTAAATGAATTGGTAGACTGTTAGATTAATTAGATGAGAGAAGATAATAGATTGATATACAAAAAAATTACAAATATAGAGGAGATATTTAGGAGTTAGCATTGTCAAAAATGGATGATGAGATTGGAAAAGAGATTACAAAAAATAAGGTAAAAAATTATTTCCAATAAAGTTTCTTTTCTTTTTTTTCTTTTTTAAGACGGAGTCTTAATTTGTCGCCCACGCTGGATTGCAGTGGTGCAATCTGGGCTCACTGCAACCTTCACCTCTTGCGTTCAAGCAATTCTCTTGCCTCAGCCTCCCGAATATCTGGGATTACAGGCATGCACCCCCATACCCTGCTAATTTTATGTATTTTTAGTAGAGAAAAGGTTTCACCACATTAGCCAGGATAGTCTTGATCTCAGGACCTTGTGATCTGCCTGTCTCAACCTTCCAAAGTGCTGGGATTACAGGCACTAAGCCACTGTCCCCAGCCCCAAAAGAGTTTCTAAATCTAGAACATATTCATTTAGTGTGCCCCGCCTCACTGTATGTTTTATATAAATTTGGGTGAATAATTAGTGGTAGTCAATGTTCTCAAAACATTACAAATAAATACAGAAAAAAAAAATTCTAAAAAGGTAGCCAAATACCTGACATGCAAACAAATCCATGTTAAAATTTGAATTTCTTAAATTTTTAAAAGTATAGATACAATTTTATCAGGTAGAATTATGGTCCCAACTTATCCCATGAACACTTTAAACAAAATTTTACAATAAATCTGAAAGTGGCTTTACAAAATATTACTATCATCATCATGACAATTGTCCCTTTTTCCACAGATATGTGTATTTATTTCTCCGATATTCAGGAGGATGGGTTACTATAAAAAACAGGGAAATGGATTATGAAAATATTAGATTTTTGATGAATGATGTGATGATTTGAACTAGAGAGAAAAAAGTAGCAGCATAGCATAGCAATGTACATTGTTGTGCAAATTATAAAATAATGAAAAGTTGAATGTGATTAATATACTTTAAACATGAAAGTTGTCAGTTCCATGTGCTTTCTTCCACTGTTTAACTGTAATTACTCTTTTATGATCTCCAAGAAAGGATTCAAGTACAAATAATTGTGATTATTATTTTAAAACATTATAATTTCGAATAGAGGATGACTAAATACCCTCAGTAGTCATTTAGTGATTCTTTTGATGGTTTCACAAATTATTCATGTATACAAACCGAGTGGCTTGTCCTTGCCAGAGTTCTTTGAGAAAACTGTGTTTATAACTATACATAACACACTGAATTTTAAAACTTAATGAAATCAATACCTAAAACATTTATACAACGTACTTTCACACATATCAATCCCTACTTCCTACTTCCCAAGACCGGACTTTATCCTGCAAAATCCTCTGAGACGTTTCACATGTAAATTCAGTTTCAATAGCTCTAACACATATTAATAATTCTCCATCCCTACATATTTTATCCCTATTCATGAAGATGCATGGCTCCCAGTAATTAGGCCTTAAAATCACTGATTCTCTTAGCTGCTTCTCTACTCTTTAATATTTTGTCAATCTCTAAGTTCTCTTAATTTTTTACATCATTTCTCCATTTTTTCTTTTTCTCCCTGAAGGTAGCATGTTAAACGAAACAGATCTAGATTAAAATTACTGAGTGAACACCTAGTATATAAATTAACCATAAAGTACAAAAATTAAACCTGGTTACTTCTTTCAGGGAATTCCTGTTCTGGATTTAAAGATGTAGGGTTTGTAATTTGAGAGATGATTATGCCAGGCAATTTATGAGCAGTTAGGTCTTTCTTTTCAAAATGGTTTTGTTTCTTGTAGGAAAAACACAAAACCATTTCCACCTAGAAGTTCTGGGAACAAGAGAGAGCGGGGGAAGAAGAATAAAATATATAATATTTGTGTGCAGCACTGAAGAGAACATAAAACAATAAACAATGGGAGGAAACAGACACTAGAGCTGAGGAAGAGGTCAGGGACACAAAAAAGAAAACAGAATGTAAAGACTCAGAATTGCCCGCTGGAAATTGAACACTTCCTGGAGTAAATTTTAAAAAAAAAAAAAACTGACAGGAGACAACAGTTATTTCAACAAGAAAATTAAGCAATTATAGAAGATTCCAATTAAATATAAGGTTAAAGAACAACAAGAGAATGCAAGATATCCAGTCATATCTGTTTAATGAACTCTTCTCAGTTCTCTGTGGAAAGACAGAATATTAGGAAGAATAAGATACTTGAGATTTCAGAAGGATAGTAATTATGAGATATGAATAATATTTAATTCAAAATGAGTCAATGTTTTAATCTTAACCAAATAATATATGCATTAAAATGTTTCTTATTTTTAATGAGATTGCCATTTAATATTGATATCTAACATTGATTTGATATATGTCCATGGCTACCCATTGAGTGATGAAAAGAAAGATGGGTAGACTGTCATGGATACAGATTAGATTTCTCTAAGGTTTGGAAGCTCTCTAAGAAGTTACAAGGCTAATGAAGTTTGGGTAAATTAATATCTTATCCACATAGTTCAATGAATTATTACATGAACTGAAAACTCTGTGATCACTATCCTATCTTCTTCCCCAAGGATCCAACTCTATCGGAATAAATCTTCTCTTCAGTCTTGAGGTGGTAAATGATTCTAATGAAGAACTAGATCCCAGGAATATTTTAAGGTTGGTGGGGTTCATATAGGCTTTTTTCCTTTCTCTCTAAATTTTTGTGTATTTTCTTTCACAATAACTAACATGAGCTTAACTCATGCCAGATTCACAGGTGTTATTTTAATGTGTACATTCATACAACCTCATTTACCTAGTTGCCAATAAACCAGTCAATATATTCATTCAATATTATATTTGTTAATAATCAGCTGGCAGCCAAAATATTAAACAGCAGTTGCTTTTTATTTTCTTAGACTATAGCAAAGGTTTATTTAAGAGCACTTCCCCTTTACTTCTTAAACATCTGAAGTTAAGCCTCTGTTTTTGCTGAGGTAGTTAACATCATGAGCATTCATTTTAATTAATGAGAGTAAGAATCTTCAGTCGAATTTTCTGCCTAATCTTCTTTGAATTTCAGTTGTAATTTGAGTGAGCTCTTGGTCACAAATCAGGTTCAGTGGCTTTAGTATTCAACCCAAATAACTTTCCAACAAGTCATTTTCCCACTGAAGTTGTCACTGGCATTTTCCTCCCATTATTTATCACATCGTGGCATCCAGTCAAGAAAATTAAAAATTCATAAGCTTTGCTCTTATTTTAAGTCAACTTCAGCAACACAGGAAGTGAATTTAATAAATGCAACTCTTCTCTGTCAAGAACACACACCTAGATATGTGCATTGCTGTTGGAAATCCGCTCATTGAGGCTTTACCAAACCTCATTGTTGAAAACTGTACCCAGTATTTTTCTACATTGCACTCACTGATATCTACCATGCTATTTGTATACTGATAATATACAAATATAACATATACACAGTTAAATATAACATATAAATACAAAATATATGTATAATTTGTTTATCCATGTATACATATACAGATATACATATTGTCTGTCATCCTCCATTATAAGTTCCATAGTAAAGGAGATCCTTTATTTTTCTATTGTGTTTTAAGTTCTAGAGTAGTAACTAGGAAAATGGGGCACTTAATACATATTTCATATGTTCTCAATCCACAAGATCTACCTACAATACGAAAAATAGAATAGAAAAACTCTTATCACTTCTCTAAATTTAGAGCAGAACACTTCTCAGAGGGCGGGTATAATTATCAGTCATGTTTAAAACCTAAATTCTTAAGAATGGCCTTAAGGCCATTTTCCCTTAACCTTAAATATACTATGCAGACTATTTTAAACCCCTAAAAGTAAGGACATATTAATATATCTAATATTATTAAGAATATATTGACATTAATGCCAAGTCATCCATCTATTCAGCTATATATGAAATAACTCAGGCTAAGAGCATGTAACCTTCCTCATCTAACTCTAAGCCAAGCTATTATGCACTCCTTTGCAGACTTTTAAGGGGAACCACGGGTCCCATTAACCATTATCAGGATAGCTCAGGAAGTAGAGACAGGTACTTTAATGAGCTCCTTTATCTTACTTTTATCTTAGCAGGTAAAAAAAGATAAGCATTAGCTATCGAGTCCCACTGTTCTTTAATGATAACATTGGTTGAGTGTGAAGCCACATTTTAAAAGGGCTGACACACCTAATAATATGTAGGTGCTATATAAGAGCCTTATGTGGTTACCAGCTTTTCTTTCAGGCAGTTCACCCAAAAAAGAGTCAATCTTTTAACTGTTCTTCTCTTCTAGACACATTGTATAAGCAGCTGTACAATTAGGATTTGAAATTTAAATCCAGCTTTTCAAAATATAGTCAATAATATTTCACAATTGAGTTCTTTTAGCAGTTTGTTGCATAATCAGCATGAAACCTAACAAAATTGTACACCAAAGAAAGTCAAAGACATCTGCCTAACTGCTTTATTGAGTGCTTGAGCAATTCCGTGGAAGCTTTTCCTGTATCACCTGTGGTGGAACAGATGTGGCTGCTGTGTGAAGCATATATTAGGGTTGTAGAATAACTGCTAGAAAGAAACTCCAAATGCAGAAATATATATTTTAGTTCATGAAAAGAGCCTCAAGGAATCCAAACCACTTTCGCCTATTATATAGTTATAGGCTGAAAAGAACACACCATGCAAGACAGATCTAGCTGAATAAGGATTTTATGTTGAAGAACTTGAATAAATTATAGTTTAATTTTTATATTTTTTATAACATTGAAATGCTTCATTTAAGGTATAAAACAGAAAGTCACAGTGATAGAATATTTTGTGTTGAGGGGATATTTAATTTTTGTTTTAGTTTTGATTTAAATGAATCCTTACCGAAAGGAATTTTGAGGGAATTCTGCAAAGTGCATTTTGTAATATGTTAAGTCATTAGAGTTCACATTAATCTTTAGTGCCTCCTCCGTAAAAAGATGAGATAAAGGGAAAAGTAAATGTTATTTTAAAAAGTCTAAAATAATAGACTGGACATGGTGGCTCATGCCTGTAATCCCAGCACTTTGGGAGACCAAGGTGGGTGGATTACCTGAGGTCAGGAGTTTTTCCCCACCCTGGTAAGCCTGAGGGTACTGCAGGAGACCAGGGCATATATCAGTCCTTATCTCAACCGCACAAGACAGACAAGACAGACATTCCCAGAGTGGCCGTTTATAGACCTCCCCACAGGAATGCATTCCTTTCCCAGGGTATTAATATTAATATTCCTTACTAGGAAAAGAATTTAGCACTATCTTCCCTACTTGCACATCTGTTTATAGGCTCTCTGCAAGAAGAAAAATATGGCTCTTTTTGCTCGACCCCACAGGCAATCAGACCTTATGGTTGTCTTCCCTTGTTCTCTACAAATCACTGTTATTCTGTTCTTTTTCAAGGTGCACTGATTTCATATTGTTCAAACACACATGTTTTACAATCAATTTGTACAGTTAACACACTTATCACAGTGGTCTTGAGATGATGTATATCCTCAGCTTACGAAGATAACAGGATTAAGAGATTAAAGTAAAAACAGGCATAAGAAATTATAAACATATCATTTGGGAACAGATAAATGTCCATGAAATCTTCACAATTTATGATCCTCTGCCACAGCTCCAGTTGGTCCCTCCATTCAGGGTCCCTGACTTCCCACAGCAGAACTCTAGAGTCTCTGAACTAGATGAAACTGGATTCAACATGAAAACCAAGGAAGAATCAAGCAAGTTTATGGGAGCAGGTCTGGCCTACAGATAAACACAGGGGAGATACATGGCACAGGCTTCAGTGTCTGATCTGGAAAACTCTAAAGAGTGTGGATGTCTTTTATAGCCTATCCTCTGCAAAATCATTTGGGCTGCTGGCCAGTAAGGGAAAGCACTGGAAAGCACATGAAATACCCAGGTTTATAAGGAATTCTGTCTAATAAATGAAAAGGATCTAATGGATTCCGAGGTGGTGCCCCAGTGTCACCTACGAACTGAGGGAAGTACAAGAAATACGCATTTATTGAAATATCACCCTGGTCCAATCTGAGCATTTTCCCTTCTATTTCTTTTTCCTTTTTTGCTAATGTTATGCTATTTTTTTTAAACAGAATTTGTTAACATTGCAAAATTATATGTTTGAAATAAATATAAAAGAATTCAAAAGAATTTGTAGTCAATCAAGTGCAATTTAGATACCCAGTTAAAGTTGTATATATCAGCAATGACTATAGAAATAGATTTTCTAAATAGTCTTAAATTAAAAGATTGTATCTTAATCTTACCTTTCTTCTAGTGATGGGTTAAATTCTAAAATACACCTATAAGAAATGATCTAAAAATTATTTTTATAAAAAAATAAATAGACATCAATTTAATGAATAGTTTTACTTCATAGAGCAAAAAAAATTTTACTATTCACAAGTATAATGCTTCAAGTGTTATTCAAGTTTAGTCTAAGAAAACCCCCAAATCAGAAAATTTTATATAATTTTGCATGCAATTTTTTAAGTGTTAAAACAGGTTTCAAACAGTACTGTGCACGCTGAAAGGAGCCAGAAATTTACACATTAATGTATTAATGATTACTTCCATTGTTGAATATAAATATAGATATTTTAATGTGATGCTTTTATTCCTTTTTAGTAACTTTTTTTTAAAAAAAGAATCTAAATTATGGAGGGGGATGTGAGAAATCTTTTCTATAACAAAGGTGGAACCATTTCTAAATTACTGAGACATACTTGTCTGTTTCTTTGTTAAATGGCCTGTATGACACAGTGGATGCATTGTCCTAATAATTTCTTTCTGTCCTGACAAAACTTATACTGTCATTGCCTCCATTACAGAATTTTAAAATTTCATTTATTTTGTCACACCTACTAATTTTCATTTATATCACTACGTATCATATTAATTTCTTCTCAAAAGTCTAACCAGAATTTGTACCGTCATGTCGTTAATAGTTGTAAGAATCCCATAACAGTATTTGTTTCCAACCATCTGTAAAATTCATAGAATATTTAAATATCCCCAGCTGTTAAAAACAGCAACCCCATAAAATTTTACTAGGTAATAGCATCAAAATAGCTGATTTTATTCCTGATATGCCATTTTATTTCTAAACCTTTTGCCACACCAGGGTAGAAATATAATTTAACTAAACAACTTCTAATTTGAGCTTTCCTTTTCAAATACTTATATATTCTTCCTTCAAAAAGTACATGATAGGATATTGTTAGGGTTATATTTTGAGTTATTTTTAATAGAGTATTGGTGAAATTCAATTTACTAAAAACTCAACTTTTGCAACAATAGAATCCTAATAAAGTATGTTTCAATAATTTAGAAGTAGCTCAGATAAACTTCAAACTTGCTATGATTTCATCTCCAAAGCTAGTGACCTTAACGTTGATAAACAATATGAATCCTTTCAATGTTCAGTAAACCGACTTTTCAGAAAAACATTAACAAAATAAAATTCAAGTAATAAAGAAAATAGTTTTTCACTATCTGAATGGCTCTGAATACAAATCCTCGTTAGTAAACTAAAGAGTGGGAATCCTAGATGGGATAAAACTTCTGATTTGTATCAGAGACACAATTTATCACAATAGAAGATAAGTTTCCAAGAGAACTTCAGAATGAATGACAGTTTTATATTGTTGCTTTTTTTTAAAAAAATGAAATTCTTTCAAATAACTTAACTGTTGTGTAAACAAGGTATACTCACACACTGAAGACATTTTATCACTTTTGTGTACAAAGCAGAACTGAAGCAGGCAGCATGAAATTAAGGTCAGAGTTAGATCTGAAAGCAACACATGGTAATAACTGAATAGCATATATAGGATTTTTTTCTGCCTTTCAGGACAGAAAATCTCATTCTCCTAAGCCTCGCTTTTCATTATTTTGAAAGATTTAAAGCTTTCATAGCATACAAAAATGATACAATATTTAAATTAATTTTAGTGTAGCATTATTTGAAGTAAGCACCCATTTAAAGTTAAAATAGATATAGGAAATCTGTTGCTACTGCACAGTATTATTTACTCAATTAGATGGTAAAATATGATTTATATATTCTCAATTACATAAGCAAAATTTGCAGAAGTCCTGACAGGGAAAATATTTTCACAAATCAGTTTTATTTAAATGAACCTAATTAGAAAAAATTTTAAAGTTCAAAATATGATTCAAAATGTACAATGTTTCACAATATTCTATCTTTCCACATAATTATTTTATACATTTTTTAAATTGGCATGTTACATCACCCTTCATTGTATATGACAGCAGGATTTGTTAACAATACTTAAAAAATAATATTTACATAAAAACAAATAGATTGGTAATAAGGTTTGGATCTGTGTTCCCACCAAATCTCATGATGAAATGTAATCCTCAGTGTTGGAGATGGGGCCTGGTAGGAGGTGTTTGGGAAATCGGTGCAGATCCCTCATGTCTTGGTGCTATCCTTGTAGTAGTAAGTTCTGGTGAGATCTAGTTGTTTAAAAGGCTGTGACTCCTTCCCCCGCTGCTTGCTCTCTTGCCACGGGAAGTGCCGGCTCCTGCTTTGCCTTCCACCATGAGTAAAAGCTCCCTGAGTTCTCCCCAGAAAACAAGCAGATGTCAGCACCAAATAGAATGGTCTCCATCTGAGAGACTTTGTCTCCTCTGACTCACTTCATTTGAAATGAGATCTATAACAAGACTTCCCACCCTTAGTGGCTCTGGTCACAATCTTTGCTATATAGGTAAATGTCTATGTGATACAATAAATGAATTTAATGCTTCTGATCACAGACTTCATGCAAAAATGGGCCTTTGAATTTCTCATGGTGTTTTATCTCATGGTCAGGTCTTTAATAATATGAAGAATATATTTTAAATTTTATTTTGTAAAGCAATTTTTATTATTATCAATGGATGGAAAAATTTCTTAATACCAAATGAGATCTCCTTAGGTATAGATATGTGAGAAGATAATTTGAAGCAGAGAATAAAAGAAGAGGAAAAAAATCCGTTTTGAGAAAAATCCTTTTGTTTATTCAGTGTGAATCTACAAAGAGATAAATTATGCTGCTATAAAGACACATGCACACGTATGTTTATCGCAGCACTATTCACAATAGCAAAGACTTGGAATCAACCCAAATGTCCATCAGTGACAGATTGGATTAAGAAAATGTGGCACATATACACCATGGAATACTATGCAGCCATAAAAAACGATGAGTTTGTGTCCTTTGTAGGGACATGGATGCAGCTGGAAACCATCATTCTCAGCAAACTATCACAAGAACAGAAAACCAAACACCACATGTTCTCACTCATAGGTGGGAACTGAACAATGAGATCACTTGGACTCGGGAAGGGGAACATCACACACCGGGGCCTATCATGGGGAGGGGGGAGGGGGGAGGGATTGCATTGGGAGTTATACCTGATGTAAATGACGAGTTGATGGGTGCAGCACACCAACATGGCACAAGTATACATATGTAACAAACCTGCACGTTATGCACATGTACCCTACAACTTAAAGTATAATAATAATAAATAAATTAAAAAAAAAAAAGTCCTTTAGTGGAATGAGAAATGACAGTGGTGGCAGAAAACGTGATGAGAAAGAGGAAAGGGCAAGCTCAGTGAGAGCCTTAGAGACTATGATAACCACATATGTTCCTGATTTCTTCCATCAGTAAAACCATCATCAGAATCCACACTACAGTTTGCAAATGATTACAGAACATAAAGACATCAAAAAATAAGTAACCGATTTTATATTTATGTATGATCCTCAAAATAATGAATGATTATCTAAATCAACATTTTCAAAGGTTAGTGTTCAATGCCCTAGAGCCATCAGCTAATGGGAAAAGGAGTTCATTATAGTAAAAATAGTTAGGAAACTCTTTATTTTATTTCTGTAACATTTGAATTACAGAAGCTTTACATTTCCACAATTTATTTAGCTAATTCAATATTTTTTAAAAATCTGGTTTGGTTATTAAATACTGGATTATTCTTTTGCCTCTCTAGGTTTAAAGTTATTTACGTTTGATATTTGATGAATTTTCAAATAAAAAAACACTAAGAATTTTTATCTTTCTTTGGATTTTTTGTATGTGTTTATGAGTTGGAATTTTATTGAAGACAATATGTGGGAAACTGTGTCATCTGAATGGAGGCCATTGAAATCTTGGGAACAGATGTTATTTGCAACAGTACTCATCCTGAAAAGGTATTATCAGAGTGAGAGTTCTATAGAAAGTGTACAAAGTCAAGTTCATACAAAGTTTAATGCTTATAACAGACCCACTGCAGAGACTATGATCCATACTATGTGTTTACCTGAGTCAGTAACATTCTATGACCATGTGTTTCTGTAAAATGAATAAAATACATCAATGTATGTTATAATTGTCCTTCTCTAGTATTTGAAGGTATAGAGAACAATTGAACCATGAGAGTTGGTGCTTTTCTTATTTTCTTGCAACTAATATTTTAAAAATTATGTGTAGCAAGCTTGGTTACTCAATTCCCCATCACTTATTATTTATTATTAAAACATTTTCATTTTTGTCTTCTCTTTGAGAAATGCTAAACAGGTGTGACCAAATCAACATGAATTTGAAAGTTTTAACTATTAAATTCTATGCTTTTAAAATATTTGAAATTATTTCAGAAAAAAATATAAATTTTCTGATAATTTTAGCTTTTCTTGATTTGCTAATAAATTGTACCATTTTGGTATGTAAGAGCAATGCAAGAAAATGACCTTGTCAAGTATTAATTTGAAAATTAAATAATGAATTTGTCTTTGAAGGGTTTTTTCTTTCTCCTGTATAGTTAAGTCACTGAAACCAAATGATTATTTATTTTTGATTTATATTCTACCACACTTAACTTTTACTAAGAGCAATACAATTAAAAAGTCAATATTTTAAAACATCATCCCTATAAGATATTTTGCCTGAAAATTTATCTCTATTAGAAAAGCAATCTTTCTCTTTATATTCTTAGAAAAGATGCTTCACATTAGAACAGATCTAAAGAAATAAATGCCAAGTGTTTCTCATTCACTTTCAAAACTTCAATGGGGAAATAGATGATTTACTTAAATTTATCTTTGCAAAAAGGCTTTATGGAGCATATATTCACCTAAGAGCTAGGACTTGATACTTCAGACTATATGATTGTCGATAGCACTTGAAACCAGATTTCACTTACCTTTCAGGAAAAAGATTTTATACATTTTGGAGATGGTAAAGGCCATTACTGTAAGTACAATTTCTCTATCACTAAGGTTAATTACCCCAAAAGCATCAAAGTAAGTAAATTTTGTTATATTAAAAATAATCATTGAATAGGCTTATATTAAAATACCACTAAGTCTACTCTTTATGTTCTCCTCTGCACAGAGACAACTTTTTTATTTCAATCTTTTTTTTTTTTTTTAATTTATTTCTTATTATTAAACTTCAAGTTGTAGGGTACGTGTGCACAACGTGCAGGTTTGCTACATATGTATACTTGTGCCATGTTGGTGTGCTGCACCCATCAACTCGTCATTTACATCAGGTATAACTCCCAATGCAATCCCTCCCACCTCCCCCCTCCCCATGATAGGCCCCGGTGTGTGATGTTCCCCTTCCCGAGTCCAAGTGATCTCATTGTTCAGTTCCCACCTATGAGTGAGAACATGTGGTGTTTGGTTTTCTGTTCTTGTGATAGTTTGCTGAGAATGATGGTTTCCAGCTGCATCCATGTCCCTACAAAGGACACAAACTCATCCTTTTTTATGGCTGCATAGTATTCCATGGTGTATATGTGCCACATTTTCTTAATCCAATCTGTCACTGATGGACATTTGGGTTGATTCCAAGTCTTTGCTATTGTGAATAGTGCTGCAATAAACATACATGTGCATGTGTCTTTATAGCAGCATAATTTATAATCCTTTGGGTATATACCCAGTAATGGGATGGCTGGGTCATATGGTACATCTAGTTCTAGATCCTTGAGGAATCGCCATACTGTTTTCCATAATGGTTGAACTAGTTTACACTCCCACCAACAGTGTAAAAGTGTTCCTATTTCTCCACATCCTCTCCAGCACCTGTTGTTTCCTGACTTTTGAATGATCGCCATTCTAACTGGCGTGAGATGGTATCTCATTGTGGTTTTGATTTGCATTTCTCTGATGGCCAGTGATGATGAGCATTTTTTCATGTGTCTGTTGGCTGTATGAATGTCTTCTTTTGAGAAATGTCTGTTCATATCCTTTGCCCACTTTTTGATGGGGTTGTTTGTTTTTTTCTTGTAAATTTGTTACATAGGCATGGGCAAAGACTTCATGTCTAAAACACCAAAAGCAACGGCAGCAAAAGCCAAAATTGACAAATGGGATCTCATTAAACTAAAGAGCTTCTGCACAGCAAAAGAAACTACCATCAGAGTGAATAGGCAACCTACAGAATGGGAGAAAATTTTTGCAATGTACTCATCTGACAAAGGGCTAATATCCAGAACCTACAAAGAACTCAAACAAATTTATTTCAATCTTTATGACTGTAATATATAGCTATGATTTGAATGACTGTTCTTCAACAAATTTTAAGTTGTTCTCACATCGCCCTTCTCATATGTTATTATTATTTTTCTCTAAATAAAAGTGTATGCAAAAATTATATTGCACTGTACCATTTTAAACTAACCTTTGACTATTCTTAAATTCAGAATGAAAAATGACTGAAATAGATGTGTAATATTTTACAATAGTATATTTTTGATAAATTTTAAGAAATATTTTGGACATAATATTTTTAAGGTACAAGCCTATTAATAAATGGCTTCAAATAAAGTTCTCCAAAAACATTTTTGTACAATTTTTATTGTAAAAAGAAATAAGAATTATGTTTTGTGTGAAACCCATCTACATTGTTGTAAAAGCTCTCGGCTATTTCTGAGAGAATCAACACTGAGAAGCCATTGAAAAACAGCTTGTTTCCTAGGGATACTATTTCTATCCCTAAGATCCCATCATTGGCCTTCTGCTATTGTTTAAATCACTTCATTTTGACTTTCTCCTTTTCCTATTATGAATATATGTTGTAATTCAGGGCAATCTAATCATGTCTTATAGTATAAATCCTCATGCGTACATCAATGTAACAAATATATTTCTATCTTTTCCTCCACTGTGCCTCTTACTGACTTCAAAATTCAACAATTACACCTCAGATATGCCATGTTTAATGATTCATTTAAGAGTAACATAATGCTAGAAATCTGAGAATTGTTATAAGGAATTATCATTTCTTAATCACTCAAACATTACAGTTTATGTCTTTTCAATTTAACCTTCAGAAAGTTCAGAATACTTTATATGTCTTGCTCTTACATCTCCTTATAGTTGATTATATTTTACTTCTATTCAATGAATATTTTATCTCAAAATATATTTATCTCTAAAAATATAACTCCACACTTCTCAGGTCATATATTATCTTTGCAAAGCCTTCCTTTCTTTTCATACATGGAATTAATTACCTTCACTGTACTTGTACGGCATTTTATACATATCCCAGCTAAAGTACTCATTACATTATATAGTGAGTCAATTATGTTTTTTATTTGTGGTACCACCATTTATGTGTTATTCATATTCATGGTTCATCACCCAGCGTAATGCTTACCAAAAATACACATTTATTAAATTAAAATGTTTAAATATTTTTTAAAGCTCATGAGGGGTATTTTGACATCTAGGTATAGTTATTGTTTATATTATCACTTAAATGCATTCTGCATTACAAAAGGGGCAAATGTTTTTATTAAAGACATTTATTGTACATTTAGCTAATAAAATTATAGCTACTACCTGAATTATTTACTCCACCCCCCAAAATTTATAAGTACGTTTGAAAAAATATTTGCTAAGTGATTTATTAAGCATTATAGTATTTTTCTCTATGTTAACAACGTCATTGTTGAGTGGGAAAAAATTGCCAAAGAGTAAGAGAAGGCAGGCAAGAGTCTTAGACACAAATGATAGATTTAGGCTGAACATGCCTCTGGTTAGAATTCGACACACAGGGAATATCTTAGTGGGCTGCCTTTCCTCTGAGGTCGTTTGTTCTTCATTCAGTTTAGGACTTCCGGCCTTAACCTCTCTGGCTAATGCAGCTTATCTAATTTGAAAGGAAGTGCTATCATTTTTATCAGCAAAACTATCACCTTCTTTCCTCCTCATAATAAACTTAGGAGGACAAACAAATTTTTTGTTTGTTTGTTTCTTTGTTTGAGACGGAGTCTCGCTCTGTTGCCCAGGCTGGAGTGCAGTGGTGCAATCTTGGCTCACTGCAAGCTCCGCCTCCCAGGTTTATGCCATTCTCCTGTCTCAGCCTCCCGAGTAGCTGGGACTACAGGCACCTGCCACCTCGCCCGGCTAGTTTTTTTTGTAATTTTTAGTAGAGACGGGATTTCACCGTGTTAGCCAGGGTGGTCTCGATCTCTTGACCTCGTGATCTGCCCGTCTCGGCCTCCGAAAGTGCTGGGATTACAGGCTTGAGCCACTGCGCCCGGCTGACAAACTAATTTAAAGAGTCAAGAACATGAATTATTAAGGCATGAAGTAGAGAAGAAAAGGAAGTGGCACAACAGTCCCTTGTTTCTAATTTTTAAATATTTACAAAATGTCTTCTCAAGCTTGGATAATACTAAATATACAGCAAAGCGATCTGCCATTTAATATACTAAGTAGCATTTGAATGTATTCCATTATAACTGAAAAATGCAACAGCCTTGAAGCAGCCCTGTCTTTACAAAACTTAAGTTTAGATTCTTATTAAATACTTTAAATTTACAGGAGAGATTTCAAAAGAATAGTGCATTTTTACTAAGTTAATAATTTTCTGAAAATGTGAACTTTAAGTTATAATTACTGAAAATATTCAAGCTCTTTACTTTTTCTTATACTGTGGTATGCGTTTTAAATTATTTTGTATTAACCTTTAAGTATAAAATTTTGAAAAATATTTGAATTTCAAATTTCTGTTAATGCAAGCCCAATATTTAAGGAGTTCTTCATCTATTTCATATTGTCTCATTACAGTTTTCTTTTAGCAACAGAATGCATGCATCTTTAATATAATATTGGTGAGTTCCACACCTATGGAACAAATGGCTGACTGAATGGAAGTAGATGTGCAAAGATTTCCTGTCTTCTAAGTGTGACCTTTAAAAGCAATTTGCCTCTTTCAGTTTAGTCTTAATGAACTAATTATCATATTACTTTTACTTTATAACATTTTCCTTTTTTATGCTTAATAGTAATTATATTTTCTATAGGAAGTTAAATGGCAGAGAGGAATAAAAGAAGAAAAAATTAACTTTACCACACTTCTCTAAGTCTGCTTTATTAAAGTAATGAATATCAGTTTCATGTGCATATATCCATACCTATACTCATAAAATATATATAGAGAAATATATTGTCTAAGGAGTTCTTATTTAATGTATGATGAAAATACAGATACAGAAAGGTGTAAACAAAAATTTACAACTCATGAATCATGATAAGCGAATACCCATATATCATTACCTAATCAAGAAATAGAACACTCTCTCCCTCCATTTGTTCAAAATTTTTAATAAAGAGAATAAATAAAGTGTTCAAACATACAGTAAGAAGAAAGAAATAAATGCAGTGCTTGATGGCAGAGTAGGATGACTATGCTTAATATAAATATATTGTACTTGGGTGATAGACCCCCTAAGTACACTGATTTTATAACTGTGCATTATATACATGTAACAAATTTTCCCATAAATTTGCACGAATAAAAGGATAAAAAACCAGAACACTGATTGCCCCAGAAGCTGCCTCCTGCCCTAATCAATCACCATGTCTAGCCACGTTCTAATTCATCACTATGCTGATTTCCAAGACTATTATTTTTGCTTTCTATAATGATATAAGAGTTAAGAAGAAATCACTGAGGCAGATAGTAAGGGTATGGGAGTCTTCGGTAAGGCTTTTCTTTTTAATGAAAAGCAGCCCCAAATCATTTTCTAACAATAAGTAGCCTGTAAAGTTGAGCTGCAGACATAGACAAGCAAGCTGGAAGCTTGCAGGGGTGAATGTTGGTAGAAACTAGGGACTAGACATGTTCAAGATGGCAGTTCCATCTTCCCTTCTCTTTGTCAGCCATGTGTACTGTAAGGAGCAGACAAGATGGCACTGATCGCCTAGAAAGCCCATTTGTGTAACAAGATTAGGGTGGGGCAACCAGCCTTCCCCACACACTATGTAAACATCATACCTGATTGAACCAATCTGTGAGCCCTATGTAAATCAGACATCACCTCCTCAAACTGGACTATAAAATCCAGCACAATTGCCACCAGCCATTTCTTTCTGCTTATAGGCCCCTTTCTCTGTAGAGAAAGCTGTTTGTCTTTCTCTTCTCTTCTGCCTATTAAATCTCTGCTCCCAGACTCTTTGTGCCTGTCCATGTCCTAAATTTTCGTGGCATGTGACAACAAACCCCAGGGTATATACCCCAGACAACATGGTTGCTTCATATTAGGGATATCATCCAGGATACCAAGGTACAACGTTTATCAAAATGATGAGTAGAAGAGCAGACTTCAACTCTGTCCCTTCATTCTAAGGCTCTTGGCCTCCATTTTAGAACCAAATCAAACCAAATACTGGGCCCCCTTCGGACATTTAAAAACTTTTCACATGGTTGCCAGCCTTACAAGACTTCGTAGACGGGCTTGCTGGGGAGAACGTGGAGAATGCCCCAGTAACCATGGGTTGCTGGGCATTTTGGCCATGTTTGAACCAGCTTCCCTTCATGGTGGACTTAACTGTCATGTGGGACTGGAAGAAGTCCTGGGGCAACCGAGGATTTCTGGCCAGGGCTATCCCTCAGTGTTATCCAGAGGCTTCTGGATTGATCCCAGTCTCTGACTGCCCCAATTGGGTGTCAGCAACAGGATCTCCAACTTTTCTACCATAATTTCCTCTTTTTCTGTCTGTGACCATCATGTCTTTTATCCACTCTGTGTATGCAATGTATGGGAAGTTTTACAGTTCAGGGAAGTAATCTTGTTTGGCAAAGATCAGGGAATATTGTAGTAACCAGGGATATAGCTCAAGGGAAGGCATCTTTGTGATTTTCTAGGAACAGAGGGTTCCCCCCTCAAATGAAAGTCTCTCTCTTTGCCCTTGGTCCAGAGAGAACTGGCACTTCTAGGTGTCTCTCTGCCCTTGGTCTGGAAAGCACATAACATTTCCAGGTCTCTCTCTGCCCTTGGTCTGGAGAGCACATGACCTTCCAGGTCTTCTCTGCCCTTGGTCTGCAGAGCTCATAGCATGTCAAGGTTATTCTGCCCTTGGTCTGGAAAGCACATGGCATCTCAAGGTCAACAGCATATCCTAGTGGAATAGGGATCCTCTCCACTGTCGATTCTTTAACAAAACACCCTAGCTTCCCAATTCCACCCCTTATTATGCCTGTCTACCAGATACCAGACTTTATGCTGTTTCTATGAATTGGAAAACTCTGCCTTCAACAATTCGGAGTAAAATATTCTCTGGAACCAAATTTTAGTCTCAATACCGTCCTATCAGCAGGAAAACAACCATTTGGTCCCTACATTCTTTTAAGGCACCTATTCTAACTGCAATTAGAATGGTACTTAATTAGTAAAGGAATTTTAAGTACAGAAGTTAACTGGAATCATCCACTAATGGTAAACCCTTTAGCATGGGCCATAATAGAAGGGTATAGAGCTCAAACCAGCACTTTCTCCATTAAGGAGGGAAGCACAACAGTTGCCCAAATGCAATTGTTACAAAGTCTCTCCCGAGATCCGTTTTTCGGGGAGCCACACAGGCCACACAAGTCTAGGAAGTCAAAAGGAAATCACAGACAGAAAACTAGAGTCACATAGGTGAGGGTGACTAAAACCCATCACTTAGTTCATCTAGTTCCATGGCTGGGGAAGTCACACTCACAACCATGAGAGGCACATTTAACAAGGTGCTGGGACCCCAGGAACCATGGAGGGAAAACAACAGTCAGGGGGACACCCCCACTCTCTTCCTCTCCACCCTGGGACACATCAAAAGGAAGGAGACTAAAGGGATGCCTTTTTCTCACTTCTCTTTATCATCTTTGGCCTGTTCTCCTCTGGAGTGCATCCTGAATTGGAGGGTCTCTTTTGACTCTGAGACTTTGAAGAAAAAGCAGCTCATTTTCTTCTGCACAAGGGCATGGTCTTCTTACTATACCTTAGCAGGCATTACAAAATCAACCCAGTCCTTTTATCATTCATGTCAAGCAGGCCCAAGGGGAATGATTCCTCAAGACTAGAAAAGAAACTTCTGGAGGAATCATCTGAGAATTCCTCTTATTTGGGATCACCTCAAGTTCCCTTTTCATTGCAGGACTTGAGGCAAATACAGGGAGACTTGGGCTTATTTTCTGACCACCATGATAGCTATATAGAAGTTTTACAAACGTTAATTCAGGTGTTTCACCACACATGGAGGGATGTCATGCTTCTCCTAAGCCAAACTCCAATAGCAGCTTAAAAGCAGGCAGCTCTGCAGGCAGCAGAAAATTTCAGAGATGAACAACATGTCTCCTGTGGTAGACCAAAAAGGAAGAAAAGAGATAGGGAAGGTGAAGAAATAATGGAAACACCATTACTGATAAGAAGGGGAGCAGTTCCTCTTAACAATGCTAATTGGAATCCTAACGATGTGATACATGAATGGAAAAGGAAATAATTTTTAATGTACATATTGGAGGGCCTATGAAGAACTAGGGCAAAATCTATTAATTACTCTAAACTGTCCATGATAGATCAAAAGCCAGATGAGAATCCCGAAGCCTTTATGGAAAGATTGAGAAAGGTAATACTAAAACACACCTCCTTATCCCCTGAATCAGTTAAGGGACAACTCACCCTAAAGGGCAAGTTTATTACACAGGCAGCTCCCTATATTAGAAGGAAACTACAGAAACAGGCTATAGGAACAGATAGTATTTTGGAGAACCTCCTGAGGGTGGCCACCTTGGTCTTTTATAATGGGAACCAGAAGGAGAACCAGGAGAAAGAAAGGAACAAAAAAGAAATACAGTGGCTCTAATAGCTGCTTTTCAGACTTACAAAGTCCAGGAGATGCTGTCAGTGTAGTGAGTCAGAGCATTTTAATAAGAAGTGCCCAAGCAGCAAGAATAAACCACCTCAACCCTGTCCAGCCTGTGGTGGGAGCCACTGGAAATCATATTGCCCCTGGAGACAAAGGTCACCAGGTTCAGAACTAGTCCTACAGATGGTCTGACAGGAATGATGCCCAAACCCCTGGCTCCAGAGGCTGAAGTTGCCATTATAGCAAAGGAGTCCTGGATGATTCTGGAAATTGAAGGAAGGAAGGAAGTTCAACCTCCTTAGAGCCATTAGAGTCATTCTTTCTCTCTTCTTCTCTCTAATCCAGGGCTTTCCTCTTCCCATAGCATGACCATGTGGGTCATCTCAGGAAAAACTCTAATCCAATATTTTTCTCAACCCTTTAGCTGCAGATCGGTATACCTATTATTTACAAATGCCTTTTTCATCATGCCAGAAAGTCCCACTCCTTTATTAGGTAAAGATATTTTAGCTCCCATGCAGGCCAGCATCTTTATAGCCCCAGGACAAATGCATTGTCTCCTCCTGGTGGAAGTTAATATCAATCCAGAAGTGTGGACAAGGCAAGGAAAAAAATAGGTCAAGCTGTAATCACTAAGCCAGTCCAGATCCAACTTAAGAACCCCACTTCTTTTTCTAGTAAGAAACAATATCCCCTAAAGACAGAACCTGGGAAAGTGTTAGAAGCTTTAGTAACCTGAAGATTCAGGGCCTCCTCAAGCCCTGTAACAGCCCCTGCAACACCCCACTATTAAGAGTGCAAAAACACAATGGGGAAGGGAGACTAGTTCAGGACCTCCACATCATTAATGAGACCACAGTCTCAATTCATACAGTAGTACCTAATCCCTATATCTTGCTGACCCAAATACCTAAGGAACAGTCTTAGATTTAAAGGATGACTTCTGTATACTGTTGCATCCTGACTCTCAATACCTGTTTGCCTTCAAAGAGTCTTTGGTCAAACCACCCAGTTAACATGGATGATGCTGTCTCAGGGATTTCCAAATAGCCCTCATTTGTTTGGACAGGCATTGTTTAAAGACCTAGCTGAACTTTCCCATCTTCAGGTCAAGATTTTGCAAAATATGGATGATATACTGCCCTGTGCTCCAACTGAGGAGGCTTTTTATGAAGGCATTGAAGTTCTTCTTAATTTCTTAGCTGACAGAGGATATAAGGTTTCCAAAGTCTAAAGCCCAGCTTTGCAAAACCTCAGGGAAATACCTCAATTTACTGCTGTCTGAATGAACCAGAGTATTAGGGGAAGAAAGGTGATATGGTTTTGCTGTGTCCCCACCAAAATCTCAACTTGAATTGTATCTCTCAGAATTCCTCCATGTTGTGAGAGGGACCCAGGAGGAGGTAATTGAATCATTGGGGCCAGTCTTTCCCATGATGTTCTCATGATAGTAAATAAGTCTCACGAGGACTGACTGGTTTACCAGGGGTTTCCACTTTTGCTTTTTCCTCATTTTCTCTTGCCCCCAACATGTAAGAAGTGCTTTTCACCTCCTGCCATGATTCTGAGGTGTCCCCAACCATGTGGAACTATAAGTCCAATTAAACCTCTTTTTCTTCCCAGACTTGAGTATGTCTTCATCAACAGTGTGAAAACAAACTACAGTAAATTGGTACCAGGAGTAGGGTGTTGCTGAGATATATGTGAAAATGTGGAAGTGACTTTGGAACTGCATAACAGGCAGAGGTTGGAAGAGTTTAGAGGACTCAGAAGAAGATAGGAAAATGTGGGTAAGTTTGGAACTTCCTGGAGACTTGCTGAATTGTTTTGCCCAAAATGCTGATAGTGATATGGACAATAAAATCCAGGCTGAGGTGATCTCAGATGAAGATTAAGAACTTGTTGGGAACTAGAGCAAAGATGACTCTGTTCATGTTTTAGGAAAGAGACCGGCAGCATTTTGCCTCTGCCCTAGAGATTTGTGGAACTTTGACCTTCAGAGAGATAATTCAGGGTATCTGGTGAAAGAAATCCCTAAGCACCAAAGAATTCAAGATGTGACTTGACTGCTGCTAAAGGCATTCAGTGTTATAAGGGAAGCAGCGCATAAAAGTATAGAAAATTTGCAGCCTGACTATGTGATAGAAAAGAAAAAAAACATTTTCTGGGGAGAAATTAAAGCCAGCTATAGAAATTTGCATAAGCAGCCAATTTAATCTCCATAATCATGGGGACAATGTCTCCAGGCCGTCTCATAGACTTTCATGGCAGCCCTCCTGTCAGAAGCCCAGAGGCCCAGAGGAAAAAGTGGTTTCATGGGCTGGGCCCAGGGTCTCTGTGCTGTGTGCAGTCTATGGACTTGATGGCCTTTGTACAAGTTGCTCCAGCCTTGGCTAAAAGGGGACAATGTACAGCTTGGGCTGTGTCTTCAAGGGGTGGAAATGCCAAACCTTGGGAGCTTCAACATGATGTTGAGCCTGCAGGTGCACAGAAGTCAAGAATTGAAGTTTGGGAACCTCCATCTAGATTTCAGAAGATGTATGGAAATGCCTGGATGCCCAGGAAAAAGTTTGCTACAGGAGTAGGGCCCTCAGGGAGAACCTCTGCTAGGGCAGTGCAGAAGGGAAATGTGGAGTCAGAGCCCCTACACAGAGTCCCTATTGAGACACTGCCTAGTGGAGCTGTGAGAAGAGGGCCACCATCCTATAGACCCCAGAAAGGTAAACTTAGCAACAGTTTGCACTTTGCAACTGGAAAAACCACAGACACTCAATGCCAGCCCTTTAAAGCCACTGGAAGGGAGGCTGTACCCTGCAAAGCCACAGGGCAGCAGAGCTACCCAAGACCATAGGAACCCACCTCTTGCATCAGCGTGACCTGGATATGAGACATGAAGTCAAAGGAGATCATTTTTTAGCTTTAAAATTTGACTGCCTCGCTAGATTTCAGACTTGCATGGGCCCTGTAACTCCTTTGTTTGGCCAATATCTCACATTTAGAATGGCTGTATTTACCCAAGACTGGTAGCTCTATTGTATCTAGGATGTAACTAGCTTGATTTTGATTTTACAGGCTCATAGGTGGAAGGAACTTGCCTTGTCTCAGATAAGACTTTAGACTGTTAACTTTTGGGTTAATGCTGAAATGAGTTAAGATTTTGGGGGATTTTTGGGAAGGCATGATTGGTTTTTAAATGTGAGGACATGATATTTGGAGGGGCCAGGGGTGAAATGATATGGTTTGACTGTGTCCCCCTCAAAATCTCAATTTGAATATTATCTCCCAGAATACTCAATTTGAATGTTATCTCATGTTATTGGAGAGACTCGGGGGTGGTAACTGAATAATGGAAGTTAGTCTTTCCCATGATATTTTCATGATAGTTAATTAGTTTGATGAGATCTGTTGGGTTTATCATGGGTTCCTGCTTTTGCTTCTTCCTCATTTTCTCTTGTCACCACCATGGCCTTTCACCTCTCGCCATGATTCTGTGACCTCTCCAGCCATATGGAACTGAAAGTCCAATTAAACTTCTTTTTCTTTCCAGTCTTGGGTATGCCTTTATTAACAGTGTGAAAATGGAATAATAAAAAAGGAATAAGCCTATTTTCTCCTTTTGCCTTCCCCAAACCATCAAGCAACAAAGAGAATTTGGGGGCATTACAGGATTTTTCAGGCTATGGATACCTGGGCATGGTGAGATAGCTTGTCCTTCATGTAACCTCATAAGAGAAACTCAAGTTGCTAAAACTCATCTTCTAACCTAAGAACTTGAAGCTCAAAGGGCCTTTAACTAGCTAAAGCAGACCCTACTTAAGGCACTGGCTCTTAGCCTCCGTGTAGGAAGGTCTTTCAATCTGTATGTATCAGAAAGAATGGGAATGGCTCTAGAGTCTTAATTCAGGCCCAAGGACCAGCTTAACAGCCAATAGGTTACCTGAATAAGGAACTTAATTTGGTGACTAAAGGTTGGCCAGCATGCCTCTGAGCAATTGCCCTGTTGGCCCTACTGGTCCCAGAAGCCTCCAAAATAACCCTGGGAAATGACTTAACTGTTTATACCCCACATAATGTGGCAGGATTACTGTCCTCTAAGGAAAGCCTATGCTTAACAGACAGCGGCCTCCTTAAATATCAAGCTCTACTGTGAGAGGGTTCCATCATCCAGTTGAAAACTTGCTCTCACTTAAATCCAGTCACTTTCCTCCCCAAGGAAACTGAGGAACTTGAACATAATTGTGAAAACGTTGTGGTACAGACCTATGCAGCCAGGAAGGATCTCAGGGAAACTCCCCTAGAAAATCTAGATTGCACCCTCTTCACAGATGGAGGTTCCTTTGTAGAGCAAGGAGTTCATAAGACAGGATATGCAATGGTCACTCTGAAAAATGTTATTGAAAGAGCGTCTTTCTCTCCAGGCACAAGTGCTCAACTAGTCAAACTGATAGCCCTTACAAGAACATTTGAGTTAAGCAAAGTAAAGGTAGCTACCATTTACACTGATTCCACATATGCTTTCCTGATTCTCCATGCTCATGCTACCATTTGGAAGGAAAGGCACTTTCTTACTGCCAATGGATCTCCTATAAAATATCATCAGAAAATTAACAAGTTATTATCCTCAGTTTTCCTTCCACAAGAGGTAGCAATGATACGTTGTAATGGACATCAGAAGGAAATAGATGAAATAGCCAAAGGAAACAAGTTAGCTGATCAGGCAGCCAAGTCAGCAGCAAGGAAGCCTCACAACATCAACACACTTGAAGTCCCTCCAATCTGGGAAGTCCCTACAAGAGAAATCGATCCTCAGTATTTCCCCTGCATAAATAGAATGGGCCATTTCTTGAGGGTATACCTTCCAGGCCTCAGGATGGCTGCAGCGAGAGGATGGCAAGCTCCACTTGTGAGTCTATAGCCTGTGGAAATTCCTTTAATTTCTTCACCAGGCTTTTCACTTGGGAAAACTTTTCAGGAGAGGAGTTACTAAGAACAGTAAAACAGGTTGCTAATGCTTGTGAGGTTGGTCTTAAAAATAACGACCTGAACAGGTGGCTTCTTCCTCCTCAAACCAAGGATGGGAAACTATCCAGGGGAGGACTGGCAGATAGACTTCACCCACATGCCAAGATAACAGACATCCAATAACTCCAGATATGGGGTAGATACTTTCACCAACTGGATAGAAGCATTTTTTATGCCACATACAAAGGCCTCTGAGGAAATATAAAAAAAAGGCATGTAACCTCTCTGGCTCACTTTCAACAGGAATTAACTCAACTAGCAGAAAAACGCCAAGAACTAGGACCACATTTATTTAACCCATGAGACTTGGTATTGGTAAAAGCTCTCCCTTCTCTGTCTCCTCTCCTCAGCCCAAGCTAGGAAGGGCCCTATGCTGCTCTTCTTCCAACTCCCTCAGTGATAAAATTATAGATATCAACTACTGAATACATCATAGTTGAGTCAAAGCCCAGAAAGCAGAGAGACAACCCCTGACAGCCCAGAGAGACGTCCTGGATAGCAATGTGAAGAAATAGGATATCTTAAGCTGGAAATCATAAAGGATAAATAAATGAGCAAGGGCTAGTCATTCTACTCAGTCCTACCTTTAACTTCAGTTATTTCCACTTTTTATCTCAAGATGCACTGCCAAATATTGGAACTTCTTGACATATACTTGCAGGGAGATTTTAATTATTCATGGGATTGCATTTGTAACTTCATAGACCCCCAAAAGGGAAGTGCTATGTCTTGGTGAGTAAAATTTTAGATGAAATTATCAGCTACACCACAATGTGGGAATTGCTATACTCACGCTTTTTGCAGTGAGAATATATACAGTAGCACCTTCTAACTTGAATATCTGACAGAGAGTTTCCATTGCTCTATTATTTTGCTTAATTATTATCCTTTTAGCAGGGATAATAGTTACCAACAAAAAGGAAGCATGAAAATTTTACTATCACGGAGCCAACTAGGGCTTTTTATTGTGTTTGGTAATACGTCACACCCTGGCAGTGCAAAGAAGGTTGTAAAGGAAAGACATTTTATATAAGAAAGATTCTTGTGTGGTAAATACAATACTATAGAAAATAGTTGGTTATTTAAAAGAGATGTTTAGAACAAATCAGAAGGTTTAAGCATGTCGTAGATGGTTTGTGGAAGTTGTAAAAAGATTTCAAGGATGGCAAATACTTGTTCTAAAAAGAATAGTTAGTTGTTTGAAAATAAGAATGTCTATGAAAAGTCAGAAATTTTAAGCATGTCATAAACTGTTTGTGGAAACCATGTAGATTCTGAGTACTAGTTCATTGTCACATGCATAGTTGGCAAATATTTTATCCCATTCTGTGGGTTATCTGTTTACTCTGCTGATTATTTCTTTTGCTGTGCAGAGGTGTTTTAGTTTAATTAAGTTGCATTTATTTATTTTTTGTTGCATTTTTGGGGGGTCTTAGTAATAAATTCTTTGCCTAAACCTATGTCCAAAGAGGTTTTTTGATGTTATCTCCTAGTTTTGTAAAACTACTTTCTGTGTAGAAGTATTTTAAATTTTGTATGATTTGCTAGTGGAAATTCTGTGTTTTTGATAATATTGCAAATGCTACCTTATTTTTATCTATTAAAATTATCTGTACACACAAATAAATTTTATTATTTAACATGAATTCAGAAAACATGTTAAAAATTACATATTATCCCTAATGTCTTATGTCTTTTTTTAACTTTTTTAAGGTAAAAGTCATGTACGTCACTGGTAAATTGTGACTTTTTTTCAAACTTTAATTTCCTTAATTTGTTTTTCTTTCCTCATTATACTAATTTAAATCTGCAGTGTGATGAGCAGTAGTGTTAATAATGAGGAAAACAGGCTTTGAATATTTCACCTTAAATAAAAATTTGCTACTGACATTTTACAGACATACTTAATCAGATGAATGACTTTCTTTCTGATTCTTGTGATCTTAATGGTTTTAATCAGAGTTATATGTGAAATGAGATGTTTTTCCTGCATCTGTTAACACCGTTATTTGGAATATTTAATCTTCATCTTATTTTTGTTACTTTGCTTTAATTTTTCTAAATTTGAAGCAAATTTTAATGCAAAAATCTAATTTTTTTATGATGTATTTATTCATGTATGTATGTATGTGTGTGTGTTGTTATTCCTTTTTTACATTGCCAGATTTGGTTTGACAGTATTTTGTTTAGAATTTTTACTGAGCTTGACCTTTAATCTTAGATCTTTATCCCTTATATCATGTCCCTTTCTGGTATTTTTGTCAGGGTTATTGACAAAACAGAACCAAATTGGGCAGTTACTTCTTATCTTATATTCTCTGGAAAAGTTTCTGTGTTTGGCCTTATTTATTCCTTAAGTATTTGAAATGGGTCATGACTGACATTAACTGGCCCCATAGTTTTCTTGTGATGCAGGGTTTTTGCTCCTTAATTCAGCTAATATCCAGGTTCTTGTCTCATAAACAGGAAAAATTAGGCATGTGGACACATTGAAGGGTGAGGGAGATGGATTTATTCAGTGAAAAGAAAGCTCTCAGTAGAGAAAGAGGGGGCCTGCCATCAGGCTCCTATCTCACAGATTGAATACCAGGCCACCACACAAAAGTTGAAGAGGCCTGGTTCTTGCCCCTGAAAAAGACAAAAATTCCTGATGGCTTCACCTCATTCTCCCAGTATGCATGTGATCCCATAGTCCACTGCAGGATGCCAAAGCAAGACTCTGTGCAGGTTCCCTCATCTGCCTCCTACATCTATCATTCCCTTCACTAAAAGGGTAGGTCTAACTGCCATTAGAATAGGGAAGAAGACCTATCTTAACTGCTTTCTGCTGACAGGATGCATTGTTTTTAGAAGGTAGCAGTCAGATCTCCCTCAGAGGCCTAGCTAAGTACCCCTGGGAAAAGGAGGCCCATTGTTCAAGGCTCTGGTTGCATGACCATTTGGAGTCTGATGGCCTGAAGAGAAGAAGAGATAAAGTGGGTTATTAGAAAGTACATATCAAAATGAAAGGAAAAGGGGTGGGTAACGACAGCTCAAAAATCCTGAGGCTCACAACATGCCCAGATAATCAGTGGCTACAGTTGAGCTTGCTAAGATTTCAGTGCATGGAGCTTAGTTTGGTTACCTCCCTTGGTCTTATTTTCCTAAAAACAAAACTTCTGGATTATGGGGACCCTATTCACTCCCATCACCTGGCAGGATTTATGTAATAATTACTCAGAATTAAAATATTAATCCAGATTTTTCTTTAGCCATCCCTTTTTTTCCTTTTGAGCTGCAACTAAAGATTACTGGTTGGTTCATAGGAATAAGCAGGGTTAGTTTAAGGTACAGGGAAGAAACTTAAAAGCAACTCATGAGTCTAAAATTTAGTGACAAATGTATAATTTTTGAAACATAATTTGTCTCTCTCCAGCCCTCATTTTTGTTAAAAACCAATCATGATAAGACTGAGTTGTTTGCAAAATAGAATTTAGTTTTATACTTGGCCTAATTATTTGCATAAAGTACAGGAAAAATAATTATTCTTACATAGGCTTATTTTATTGGCTTTAATGGAATTCTTTTCCACAATGAATCTCGGATAGGACTTTCTAAAGCTGAGGCTAGCCAGAGTTTTGCATCCTCAGGTTTTGTACCTGAGAGTTGGGTAAACCCCTCTTTTCATGAGGTCCTAAGAATATTGGGTTCCTGGGCCTGGTAGAAAGTTGGGAGCCCTGTAGGGGGACTGTGTGGGCAAGGTATGAAGTCAGTTTTCCCAAGGGGCTTTTATTGGTTCTGCAAGTTGAGCCTGATTCCTTAAAGGAAAACATACCTCTCCAATCAAATCTTGGCAAAATGACCAGTTTCTCCCACTGTGGCCTGTTGAAAGAAAATGAATTTTTTTTTTTTGCAGTGATACAAACAACTATATTGACACAAGTCAAGAATACTCACAAATAGTTTCCAAATTATGGAGAAGCCAGGCTGAAGGAGAAATTAATATGCTTCAAATTTTGTTCACAGGAATATAACTTACTTAATTATTAAAGACTCTAAATAGATCAAAATAAGTCTCCTTGACTCTGGAAAGCAAAACAAGAATCAACATAAGTCAAACAAGATAACCTACATTTTCCATTAGTTCCATCCATTCAGTTAACTCTTGCTTTGCTCAATATTTGTGAACATTTCAGCTCTTCATGAGTCCTATACATTTTTCCTTTATTCCAACATCGCAATCTCCAAAGTTATCAGAAACCTGCATTTAAGAGCACCTGTCAAAGTTCTATAGCTTATTACAAACCACCCTTTGAAGAGAATCAAAACAAGATGACAATTGTCTGTGAATAACAAAATGTTCAGTGTAGTTACTGTCGAAAACATAACTGACAAAGAAATTTGGTTATCTCTGTGGTTTACAATACTTAACATAAAAACCTTAACTGTGATTGATAGCATACACTCAGACATTACAATTTTAGAAATCCCATACAGTTTGGGAACATATATTAATATTATTCCCTAAAATACAACCTGAAGAGGATTATATATGACTTTGGCAATCCCATGTACCTAAACATGTCGAATAATCCTGTTTAGCTCTCTTCTGGATGCTCTAGGGGCCCTCCATAGAATCCAAAAGCTAGGGGTTAGGGAAGACAATCTTGAGGCTGAAATTTGATTTGGGGAAGCTTGTAAAATGTTAGAGGTTTAAAACACTTGATGTTATGAAATAGAAATTCAGGTTACCATAAATTATTTATTTTGCCAAAATGATGACTCAGAAATTTTAAAACAAGAGAAAAACCTTACTCGTTAGAGGGAAGACTTAGCTTTCCAAGCAATTTATCTACTGCCTTCTCTTTTTTCCCCCTTGGCAGCCTATCTGTGACACAAATTGAAATCGTTCATTATTCTTCACTATTAGATGAAAATCTTGTACAAGGGAGAGAAAGCCAAATTTCACCCTCACATTAGTTTACTATTAACATCAACCCTAATTTTCTAATGAAAACTTATAGGCAATCCTATCTAATCTTATCTAGTTTGACTATGAAGTAAGATTCTTATAACCTTTTATAACCCTTTACAAATTTTGCTAAAGAGAAGATTACTGCCTCAAGGGAAACTTGTCATGCTTTTATTTCAATGCTCAATTTATAGAAACAGCATATATTTTCCTTTCAAATTTCTTTTGTAAGATTAATTTTTGCAATTCTTCCACAATTTGCTTGGACCTTTAGCTTTATTTTGTCTATTTAGAACAATCCTCTAACCCTAGGCAAAAATTTACATTTCTGTGCCTTCTTATAATCTTCTACTAAGATTATATAATTAATAATTATTTACTAAGATTAAGGCCTATGTTCCCAGGCCTGAACAAGTTGTAAAGTAGGCAAGTTGAATAGTTCTCAAAGACAAAAAAAAAAAAAAAAAAAAAAAGTCCACAATCTTAAGACATTGAGCAAATCTAGTATCTGACCTGCATAATTTAGACCTCCTATTTACATTTTATTGACATTTGCATTTTACCAGTAATCTTTAAAACTGTTTTTATTTCTCAAAGATTAGAGTCACACAGGCCAAGAGGGATTACAGCTTTTATTTTTCCTTCAAAAAATATTTGATCTATGTGCTTATTTTCCTTCAGGCCAATTATTAGAGCTCTCTTTTATTACAGACACCACACACAGCACATATATAACCACACAGACAAACAGAAGCAGATCCAGCAGTTATAAGATTTTCTGGTTTATAATCTCCTAATTGGACT
This sequence comes from Chlorocebus sabaeus, assembly GCF_047675955.1. Taxonomy (NCBI): domain Eukaryota; kingdom Metazoa; phylum Chordata; class Mammalia; order Primates; family Cercopithecidae; genus Chlorocebus; species Chlorocebus sabaeus. The sequence goes on along the minus strand of NC_132927.1, from coordinate 16,887,210 downwards.
ACCGGCCTCTGAGTGGGACTTGGTAAGAGCAGGGCTAGCAAAGCATGCAGTTTCTAGGGCCTAATAAACAGGTATAGCTGAAAGACAAAAACAGATTTTGAGAGGTAACTATCTGCTCTTAATTCCTGGGGTTCTGTGAGGAAAACAGAAGTTTCTCCCAAAATGGAATTCATGGCTCCTGTTATTTCTTCCAAAGGAGTCCTAGGCCATCAGAAATTATCTTAGGACCTCTCATGCATGCATTAAGAGTGGCAAGGCCAAATGGAGAAAAATTATTTAGACTACTGAGAAAAAATAAGTAAATAAAACTTTTTCCAGCAAAACGAGATCCAAGGAGAGAAAAACATACAGGCATTTTAAATAGACTTATAACTTGAATATCCATTTTAATTAAGCTGAGTGCTCTTTAAGAAAATCTTTTTAAATCCCTTATCACCTTACTTTAGCCATGTTAAGTGGCCCATATGGCCTGACTTTTGAACTTTACCAAAGGTAACCCACCCAGGTTCTCAGAGAAAGGAAAATTCAAGGTGGTTAGTGAAGGGGAAGATAATCAACAAATGGTAAATGTCATACAGATCTCAGACCAGAAAGGACTCATTCTCTAAGTAAGAATTGAACCTGGGGTGCCATTGTAAAATGGTGAAGACTAGAATAAAGCACTGCCATGTAGTTACAGGTTACACTTCCAAGGACATAAAACAAGATGGAGATCTGCAGCAAAGTTTACCACTGAGCAGTTTGCCAAGCTGGCTTGGGCAGCAGGTCTATGCATTCCAAGCCCCCATCCCATCCTAAGGTACCCCACTTTTGACTAGACCATACAGAGAGACATGCAAAGCACACCAGATGGGCTACAGCTGAAGACTAACCTCACAAATTCTTTTTCATTAATATAACTTTACAGAGAACATAAATGGTGATCCTTATCATTCCCTAGGTTTGAACAGGGAAAGGGAGGCCAAAAGCCTGACTGGTAAGAAAAAACTCTTACCTTTTTGACAGAGTGTCAGACTTCATTCCCTCCCCCTGTGCTCAATCCCAAGCCAACCAGTTTAAGGTTTGGAAATTAACTTTTCCCAGTTTGGAGGATACATCTGAGGGAAGTGCCCTGCAGCATGGGGACATAGCCATGCATCTGTGAAGAGAGGACAGAGGAGGAAAATAGAAAAAGAAGACATTTATTCAAAGGACTCAGGATACATTGGAAAGACATGCAGGCAGAAGACGAATGGCTACTCATCTAGAAAGAGGGAAGCAAAGTGTCCCTGGTTCCCTTCTCTTCCTAGCAAATACCTGGGGTATATGAAGGATAGAAAGTGAGACATCCCTTTTTCTTTCTCCCGTCCTTATATCCCTGAGTCCTGGTGACCATGACAGAGTGCCACCACTCTGTCAAAGTGGTTTTCAACCATCTTTACAGGGAGTTTAGGAGGTGGGATTTTCCATTCTTACCCACAGATTCCCTATCTCCTCTGCTATCAGTAACCTTTGAATTCTAAGACTTGGAACTTAGTTTGGGATTAAAAAGGTGTCTAATTTGGAGTCTTATGGACTCCTTACCATAAGATGAATGTTAAAGTAAAGTTGTGGAATTGAGTCCTCCAACAAGGGAGGGAAAAGAGTGTCTTATGAATTGGGGTCCTAACCTAGTAAAAAGTCTTATAAGAGGGGGGCAAAAGAGGCCTCTCACATAAGAGTTAACTCCTGACCTGGTGAAAAGAAAAAAAAACAAAACAAAAAACAACTTACATTCAGGGCTATGTTAACTGCTGACAGGGTGGAGAAAAGGAATTAAAAAAAAAGAAACAGCTTAAATACAGATCTGTGTTAACTGCTGATAGAGTGGAGAAAAGAACAATATGCCTGGGGAAGAAACTTCTTATTCTTATGCAAATACATTTCTCCAACAAGGAGAGAAGCTTTAAATTGCTGTTTCTTCCCTAGGCTCAGACCAAGACCAAGTTGGACCCCTCAGATGGAGGAGGGGAAGACTCTGTGGGTACACAGCGGGAAACATTGGTGTATTAGTCTGTTCTCGTGCTGCTAATAAAGACCTACCTGAGACTGGGTAATTTATAAAGGAAAAAGGTTTAATGAACCCAGAGTTCCACATGGCTGGGGTGAAGGTGAAGGAAGAGTAAAGGCATGTCTTACATGGCAGCAGGCAAGAAGACATGTGCAGGGGAACTCCCCTTTATAAAACCATCAGATCTTGTGAGATTTATGCACTATCACAGTCAAAACCCTCCCCCATGATTCAATTACCTCCAAGTGGGTCCCTCCCATAACATGTGGTGATTATTACAATCCAAGGTGAGTTTTGCATGAGGACACAGAGCCAAACCATATTAGCTGGCCAGCTGGCAGTGTGGGGCCTGGGCACTTGAGGCTGCTTTGGGCCTGCACAGTGGCTGTGGCTCAGTCCTACCCTGCATGGCCACTGGACACCAGTAGCACATGCAGTGGACAGAGTCCTGCTCCCCAACCAGGAGGGAAGCGGGCAGAAAGCTTCTGTTTACCCATCCATCCCATGCACATGCCTGCGGCCATTGGAGTGGCCACTGAGGGCCAGAACACTGAGGGATAGAACACCTCTAATATGGTAAAACAAAAGATAGGTGCCATTACAGTCCTGAAAAAAGAAGGAAAATGCCATAGAAAAGGCTGGAGTGGACTGAGGCCAATACTCCCGACTCCGAACAGCAAATGGGGAGGTGGGCCACTGTTTTCTCTACCCTCAGAAGTCCGAGAACAAGAAGGCTCAGAAACAAAAGGGAAAGAAATTTTTTGTTCCACATTTTACTCACTCGTCTTCTTGTCCCCATTTGCGCCACCAAAAAGATGCAGAATTTTTGTTCCTTAGTTCAGCTACAATCTGGGTTCTTGCCTTATGACTAAGAAAAATTAGGCACATGGGTACACTGAAGAATGAGGAGAGCAGATTCATTAGGCAAAAAGAAAGCTCTCAGCAAAGAAAGAGGGGGTCCTGCCTATAAGCTCCCATCTTACAGATTGAATACCAGGCCACCACACAAGAACTGAAATGCCCGGCTCCTACACTTGCTCATGGCAGTAATTCTTGGTGGCTCCACCCCATTCTCCCAGGGCACATGCAAGCCCCCAGTCCATTGCAGGCATGACCAGCCAAGACACTGTGTAGGTTCCCTCATCAGCCTTCTCCATCTATCACTTGTGGGAAAGTTTTTAATAATTCATTCTTTTTATGTAATATTTCCTATTTTCTTTGGACCATTTAGTTTTTCTAATTTTTATTAAATGACAGTGTTTATATAGAAATATGTCCCTTTCATTTCAATGTTCAAATTTACTGATATATTTTTTTCATAATACCCATTTATAATCAATTCAATTTCTAAGAATTACTCTTTTGTTTCATTATGTGTTTTCTCTCCTTTATCTTTTATCAATTTTCCTTGCTCAGACAATCTTACATATTTTTGAAGAAGCAATTTATATTTTCTTTTTCACAGGCAGGGTCTCACTTTGTTGCCTAGTCTCTGCTTGAACTCCCAGGCACAAGGTATCCTTCCACCTCAGCCTCCTGAGTAGTTGAGACTACAGGTGAGCCACCATGACCAGCTTAGAAACAACTTTTCAACTGATTTTTCTATTAAATACTAAGTAAAATATCAGTCATTTTATTTGAAAGTATAATGTATGACTGAAAAGAGTATTCTCTAACTATTGCATATAATCATAAATATGCAAACGAGGTCAAGTTTGATATTCAAGTCATTTAGTGCTGCTCTATCTTAATTTTTGATTTTTATATGCTGCTTACACCTTACTGCATAATCTATGCTAAAATATTCAACTCTGATAGCAAATTTATTGGTTTTTCTTTTTGTGTATCATCAATTTTTTATGTATGTACACTCAGATTATATTACTAGTTACACAAAATTTAGTTTTGTTTTACTCCATTAATACATTAAACATTTTTTATTTATTTGTATTTGTAGTAATAATTTTTGCCTTAAAAATGCTTTTGATCTCACTATCTCTACAACTTTCTTTGGTTAACTTTTGTATGGCATATATTTCACCTATCCTTTTACTTGTATCTGCTGAAGAGCACACAGCTGGGTTTTGTTTTCTTTCCCGTTTGAATATTTGTGTCATTCATTTGAAGACCTTGTTGCATTTATTTTTAATTACTACTATTTTGAGTATCAAATCTACAAGATTACTAGCTACTTTCTTCTTTTCCTACATGGGTTATTTTTGTACCCTCCTTCTGCATTTTTTAAAATAATGTTTTATTATTGCAGTTTTTATCCATGATTAATATGAGAGTTATACATTCTTTCACTACTTTTTTAGATGCTATCCTAGTGATCGTAACATGGAGGCTGAACTTACAAAGTCAACCTTTTATGACACTATTATTATTGAATAATATAAATGCATTTTAAAATTTAGTTAAATATATCTTCTCCTTCCTGGCCTCACATTATAGTCGTTTATTAATTTTTATATACATAAAACCCTCTTTGCCTTATTATTATTCAAACAGTCAATATGTATTTATACTTAATAATGTTTATTACTTAATTACTTTACAGTACTTTCTGCATCTTGAAGCTGCTGAATGGTATCACTATTTTTCCTTTCTGAAAAATATCCTCTGCATTTTTTTAATGTGGATTTTCAGTAACAAGTTTTCCCATTTTTTTGTCTTAAATGTGTATATTTTGTCTTTGTCTTTAAAGAACATTTTAATTGGATATAAAGTTTCAGATTGGCAGTTTTCACATTTAACATTATGAAGCTATCGGTCTAACTGCGTTTTGTGAAGGCAGTCTTCTCTTTTCATTAGGTTGACTCCTTTATATATTTTATCTTTGTCTTGGGCATTTTACCATTCTAATCTAATGTATCTAGGTAGGTATATTACTTAAACTTGTTGATATCATTATCACATTATCTTAGTGGCATACAACAAGTGTGCACCCTCAATCAGAAGTTTCAAATGGTCTGTGCACCTATATTTAATATACTTCTCATCTTCAATGGATAAAGGTCTATTCACAGCATGTATCTAATGTCATTCTCTGTGTCTTCTAACAGTTTTGACTTAATGTATATTTATTTATCTGTTATTAGCATAGCCATGACTGCTTTCTTGGGTTACCATTTACACAGAAAACCTCTTTCCATTCTCTCACTTTCAACCTATCCATGGCCTTAGATCTAAAATGCATCTCTTGCAGATTGTCAATCTATGTCTTTCAGTTGGGGAGTTTAATTCATTTACATTTAAATTAATTACTGATAGAAAGACACTTTTGTGAGTAACATGCTATAAACATTTTATTTGTTTTGTTATGTCTAATAAATTCTTTTTCCCTCATTTCTTTCATTACCACCTTTTTTTTTTTTTTTTTTTTTTTTTTGGTTTGTAGTTGATTTTTTACAGTGACACTTTGATTCCCTTCTAATTTTCTTTTGTGTGTATTCTATAGATGTTTATTTTGTGATTATGCTATTGTTAATATTATATGTCAGCTTGTCTAGCGACTAAAGCTCAGATATTTGGTTAAATATCATTTGGTTAAACATATATTTGGCTAGATATTATGATTGGTGTGTGTGAGGGTGTTTTTGGATGAGATTAATATGGGAATCCATCAATGGAGTGAAGAAGGTTGCTCTCCCAAATATGGGTGAGCCTCACCCAATCATTTGAAGAACTGAATACCACAGAAAGCTGGTCATCTGCCAAAGAAAAGAGAATTCCTCTTACCTGACTGCCTTTGACCTGGTACTATTTTCGTGGTGCCTTCAGACTGAAAATGAAACATTGACTCTTCCTAGGTCTTGGGTCAGCCAGCCTTCATACTAGAAGTACACTATTAGATCTCCTAGGTCTCAGGCTTGATGACTATAGATTTGGAAATTGTCAGCCTCCATAATCACACCATGTGTGCCAATTCCTATCATTTACGTGTGTGCACATATATTTATGTTTTATATATATACACACACACACATATATATGTTACATATACAATTTTTTTTTCTTTTTGGGAAAAAGCACTTATTTTCTCCTGTGACAGTATTTTGTTAAAGCTAATTATGTTAGACTCTATTATGTGACTCTAATAATGTCCTTTATCTTTACATAATTTTATAAACTTACTATCATGATTAATATTTGGACCTTATGATTACATAGGTCAGATAATAGAAAGAAGTCATACAAGTCTCTAATAAATTGTATGGTATAACAACAGAGGAAAAAAGAACAACAAAGCTGTGGAGCCCAAAGCAACTTCTTTTTATTTATTTATTTATTTATTTATTTATTTATTATTATTATATTTTAAGTTCTAGGGTACATGTGCATAACGTGCAGGTTTGTTACATATGTATACTTGTGACGTGTTGCTATGCTGCACCCATCAACTCGTCAGCACCCATCAACTCGTCGTTTACATCAGGTATAACTCCCAGTGCAGTCCCTCCCCCCTCCCCCCCTCCCCCCTCCCCCCTCCCCCCCTCCCCATGATAAGCCCCGGTGTGTGATGTTCCCCTTCCCGAGTCCAAGTGATCTCATTGTTCAGTTCCCACCTATGAGTGAGAACATAGGAAACAACAGGTGCTGGAGAGGATGTGGAGAAATAGGAACACTTTTACACTGTTGGTGGAATTGTAAACTAGTTCAACCATTATGGAAAACAGTATGGCGATTCCTCAAGGATCTAGAACTAGATGTACCATATGACCCAGCCATCCCATTACTGGGTATATACCCAAAGGATTATAAATTATGCTGCTATAAAGACACATGCACACGTATGTTTATTGTGGCACTATTCACAATAGCAAAGACTTGGAATCAACCCAAATGTCCATCAGTGACAGACTGGATTAAGAAAATGTGGCACATATACACCATGGAATACTATGCAGCCATAAAAAAGGATGAGTTTGTGTCCTTTGTAGGGACATGGATGCAGCTGGAAACCATCATTCTTAGCAAACTATCACAAGAACAGAAAACCAAAGCAACTTCTAAATGCAGTTCACCAGGTCCCTGTCTTACTTTCATAAGATGGTCTTTATCTCTGGATTTTGAACCACTGACATACATACAGGATATCCTTATTTCAGAAGAAATTTTTTTAAAAATGTTTTCGGAAAGGTATTTTATGCCCTACTGGTCACCTAGTCAAGAAATCCTGTGTAACTAGTTAAACCAATGCTTGGATGCATAGATTGAAGTGTAAATCTTTAATCTACTCATCTCTAATGAATACAAACAAGCTGGCTCTGAATGACACAAGGAGAGTTTTGAACTTTAAACAGCATTTTATATATCAACAGCTAGCTTAATCCATTCTTACCTTGATCAAGAATCAGTACCAGACTTCCATATCTTCTTGAGGTAAGCACAGAATACTATCTTACATAAGACTTAAACACACTCATGCTAATTAAATACTCTATCCCATATCCAGAAATTTGAATTGGGAATAACATGTCGATACACATAAAATTGGGATCATGTTACAGTCCTATGGGCTGGAAAAGGAAAATACATTTTACAGACAGAAACAAATATGACACAGACAAGAGAAGTACACATGGTAAATGAAAAGACCCAAAATACTTTAACTGTATTCTTATTAGACTGCTTGTGTATTCTGGGAGTAGAGATTTCTAGCTTTATAACCATCTCTGCTTCTCATATTCTTCCTGGTCAAATGAATACTGAACAATTGTGGCCAAGAAAACAACTAGGACAGTCTGAGACTTGGGTACATTTGGTCCATTTCTGCACTTTTTGAAAATGATATCTAATCTCTTTAAATTGGTGTGACCCAGATCACAATATTTAGTTGAGTTCAGAAACTTGTTATGGAAAGTACGAATCATGTATATCTGAAATATTTGAAGTTTGTTCAGTTTGCTATATAGACATTAAAATGTGACTATTAGATTACTTTAACTCACTTAATTTTTAAGGTGTTTTTAGAGTAGCATAAGTATATGAAAGTATAAAATAACATTTATGGGAAATTTGGTGAATGCTGCATAATTTACAGAATATGAGAGGACAGAAATAGACTGCTCAAATGGGGAAAGCATTATCATTTTTTCCTTTCTAGTAGTTTTTATCATTAAATAAGATATACAATAATTCAGAATTATTCAGTACTCATCCATCAAGGGCTCACAGACTCCCAGAGGAAGGCTCATAGACTGTAATATTATTTCAGACAATAAAAGAGATAATAAAGCTAAGTAAGTTTTGTACAATTTTATTTGAATTTAGGGAGCAAAATAACAGAGTTAAAATAACATGACATGAATGAGTCCCACTTTGCAAAAAAAAAAAAGCTTTATTTACTTACAATTCAAATAAATCATTTACTTCTTACAGGAAATTGATGGTTCTGAATTTTTCCATGAATTACTGTTCTGCAAATATAATCCTTGAAGAGTTATTTGATATCATATTTCCCAACAAAATCTTTTATTCCATTTTATGACACATTGACAGGCCTCTCAAAATAATTAGTAAATGTTAGCAAAATATTCCAAAGAAGACATTCGTTAAGAATAGAATTTAATTTACATGGAAAGATACCCGTTAAATAACTTATACATTACCACATATCTTGAAGTACTCATTAGAGTCAATTTTCTTACCTTTAGTGTTTGTTCCACCTCATAGACACAATCTTTTTGAAAATTATCCTGAGTGCTTATTCATAATCTGTGTTTTATTAAATGTTAATGTAATTGCCAAAGGAAATGAACCAAACCAAATTGTTCACAGAAGAAAAGACACATTGAGATTCTGTGAACACACTTCACTGACTTAAAAAAAAAAAAAAAAAAAAAAAAGATGAAACTGTGAAACTTTTCATGTTGTCACAAAATTTGACAGTATGGAGATGTGTATCTTTCATTGCTGAGGACTTTATTATGCACTGACATTCCTGTTGAGAAATCATATAATTATAGATTGAATTAAGCTCATCAAGAACTCATATCTTTTTTAGAGTTTGCCAAGGGCAAGGGTTGGGGAAAAGTAAAAAAATATATATAGAAGCCCCATCTCTATTAAAAATTGCCCAGTGTTATAATGGGTGCCTGTAATCCCAAGCTACTTGGGAGACTGAGGCGGAGAATCACTTAAATCTGGGAAGCAGAGGTTGCAGTGAGCCCAGATCATGCCAGTGCACTCCAGTCTGGGCAACAGAGTGAGATTCTGTCTCAAAAAAATATATATATAATATATTTTTTAAAATAATATATATATATATATAGAGAAATATTATACACAGAATCATGGCAATTGTGTTAATTACATATTTGCTACATAGACAATGCTTGTTAATTACATAGACAAGAAGAGAAACAAGTAAACATTCTTAATCTTAGTACTAATAAATCAGTATTTAAATAGGCAGGAATAATACTCTTATTTAAAATACTCTCTTGATTTTTATGCACTGACACAAAACCTAACTCAAACTAGAATGTGAGCTTACTCTCTATATCTATGGAAAGTTAATTCTTACTCTATATTTACTATATAACATTGGCAACACATAATGTTTTAATATAGATAAAATACAGTCGTAACTCCTTATACTTCACTTTATTGTACTTTGTAGATACTGTGTATCATACATATATATAAAAAATTCTTGTGGCAAACTTGAGTCCAAAGAGTCTATATGTTTCATTTATCCAAAAGCATATGCTCACTTTGTATTTCTGGGTCACATTTTGGTGATTGATGTACATACTTATGAGCTACATATGATATTTTGATACAAGCATACAACATGTAATGGTCAAATCTGAGTAAGTGGAATATTCATCACCTCAGACATTTATATTTTGGGGTGAAATTTTGAATGTTCTCCTTAATTCCATGAAGGCTGAGAGAGGCGAGGAAGCTGCAAAGAAAAGTTTGAAGCTAGTGTTGGTTTTTCATGAGGTTTAATGAAAACAGCCATTTAACATAAATGTACAAGATGAAGAAGCAAGTTCTACTTAGAAGCTGCAGCAAGTTATCCAGAAGATTTAGCTAAGATGATACATAAAAGTGGCTATAGTAAACAATAGATTTTTCAAAGTAGACAAAACATTCGTCTGTTGGAAGAGGATGTCACCTAGAGATTCCATAGCTAGAAAAGAGACATCAACACCTGGCTTCACGGCTTCAAAAGAAAGGCTGTCTCTCTTGTTAGGGGTTAATACAGTTAGTAACTTTAAGTTGAAGCCAATGTTCATTTATTAATCCAAAAATCCCAGAGTCCTTAAGAATTCTGCTAAATAAACTCTCACATATAACCTGAAGGTGTTCAAGACTTTAGTGGAAGAAGTTACAGAACATGTGTTGAAAATTGCAAGTGAACTAGAATTAGAAGCGGAGCCTAAAGATGTGACTAAATTGCAGGAATCTCATGATAAACCTTGAACAGATGAGGAGTTGCTTCTCATGAATGAGCAAATAAAGTGTTTTCTTGATCTGGAATTTACTCCAGGGGAAAGTTCTGTGAATATTGTTGAAATGACAAGAAAGGATTGCATATCACATATACTTAGCTGATAAAGCAACAGCAGGGTTTGAGAGTGTTGACTTCAGTTCTGAAAGTAGTTCTATTTTGGGCGAAAAGCCATCAAACTTTACAGCATGTTACATAGAAATATTTTATGAGAGGAAGGATTAATGGATGGGGCAAACTTTATTGTTTTCTTATTTTAAGATATTGCCGTAGCCAGCCAAATCTTTATCAACCACTGCACTGAGCAGTCATCAACATGGAGACCTGACTCTCCACCAATAAAAATATTTGGACTAATTGTATGCTCAGATGACTGTTAGCACTGTTTAGCAATAAAGTGTTTTAAATTAAAGCATATATGAGTTGTACACTTTGAAATAGCAAATCATATGGCACGTAAATATTTCTATGCTCACTGTTTGGAAGAATTTATAATACTGGGATAACCATACTACCCAAAGCAATCTACAGATTCAATGCAATCGCTATCAAAATACCAACATTATTATTATTATTATTATTAATTATTATTTTGACATGAAGTCTTGCTCTTGTCCCCCAGGCTGGAGTGCGATGGCATGATGTCAGCTCACTGCAACCTCCACATCGCAGATTCAAGTGATTCTCCTGCCTTAGCCCCACAAGTAGCTGGGATTACAGGCACCTGCCACTATGCTGGCTAATTTTTGTATTTTTAGTAGAGATGGGGTTTCACCATGTTGGCCAGGCTGGTCCCAACATTATTTTTTCCAATATTAGAGAAAATATTTCTAAACTTCATATGCAACAAAAAATACCTTCAACATCCAAGGCATTCCTAAGCAAAAAGAACAAACATTAACTGACTTCAAATTATACTACAAAGCTGTAGTAACCAAAACAACGTGGTGCTGGTATAAAAATAGACACTAGCTCCTGGATGACATTCTTTTTTTTATTTTTATTTTTTATTTTACTTTCTGATGTGTTTTTTCTTTTTTTTTTTTTAATTTATTTATTATTATTATACTTTAAGTTGTAGGGTACATGTGCATAACGTGCAGGTTTGTTACATATGTATACTTGTGCCATGTTGGTGTGCTGCACCCATCAACTCGTCATTTACATCAGGTATAACTCCCAATGCAATCCCTCCCCCCTCCCCCCTCTCCATGATAGGCCCCGGTGTGTGATGTTCCCCTTCCCGAGTCCAAGTGATCTCATTGTTCAGTTCCCACCTATGAGTGAGAACATGCGGTGTTTGGTTTTCTGTTCCTGTGATAGTTTGCTAAGAATGATGGTTTCCAGCTGCATCCATGTCCCTACAAAGGACACAAACTCATCGTTTTTTATGGCTGCATAGTATTCCATGGTGTATATGTGCCACATTTTCTTAATCCAATCTGTCACTGATGGACATTTGGGTTGATTCCAAGTCTTTGCTATTGTGAATAGTGCTGCAATAAACATACGTGTGCATGTGTCTTTATAGCAGCATAATTTATAATCCTTTGGGTATATACCTAGTAATGGGATGGCTGGGTCATATGGTACATCTAGTTCTAGATCCTTGAGGAATCGCCATACTGTTTTCCATAATGGTTGAACTAGTTTACAATCCCACCAACAGTGTAAAAGTGTTCCTATTTCTCCACATCCTCTCCAGCACCTGTTGTTTCCTGACTTTTTAATGATCGCCATTCTAACTGGTGTGAGATGGTATCTCATTGTGGTTTTGATTTGCATTTCTCTGATGGCCAGTGATGATGAGCATTTTTTCATGTGTCTGTTGGCTGTATGAATGTCTTCTTTCAAGAAATGTCTGTTCATATCCTTTGCCCACTTTTTGATGGGGTTGTTTGTTTTTTTCTTGTAAATTTGTTTGAGTTCTTTGTAGGTTCTGGCTATTAGCCTTTTGTCAGATGAGTAGATTGCAAAAATTTTCTCCCATTCTGTAGGTTGCCTGTTCACTCTGATGGTAGTTTCTTTTGCTGTGCAGAAGCTCTTTAGTTTAATGAGATCCCATTTGTCAATTTTGGCTTTTGCTGCCGTTGCTTTTGGTGTTTTAGACATGAAGTCTTTGCCCATGCCTATGTCCTGAATGGTACTACCTAGGTTTTCCTCTAGGACTTTTATGGTATTAGGTCTAACATTTAAGTCTCTAATCCATCTTGAATTAATTTTCGTATAAGGAGTAAGGAAAGGATCCAGTTTCAGCTTTCTACTTATGGCTAGCCAATTTATTCTTTAGACAAACCCTGGTTTAGTTTTGATAGACCTTGTATGTCTAGGAATTTACTCATTTATTCTAGATTTTCAAATTTATTGGCACATAGTTGCTCACAGTAGTCACTAATGATTGTTTGAATTTCTGCATATCAGTTGTACTGCCTCCTTTTTATCTCTAATTTTATTTCTTTGTAACTTCTCTTTTTCTCTTAGTCTGGATAAAGTTTTATCCATTTTCTTTATCTTTTTAAAAACCCAACTTTTTGTTTTGTTAATTTTTTATTGTTTTTGTCATTTCAATTTCATTTATTTCTGCTCTTAGTTTATTATAGCTTGATTTAAGATTTGGTTTACTTTTGCTCTCCTAATTCTTTGAGATGTATCATTATGGTGTTTATTTGAAGTTTTTCTTCTTTTTTGGTATAAGTGCTTATAACTATAAATTTCTTCTTAGTTCTGTCTTATTTGTATCCCATACATTTTTACATGTTGTGTTTCTATTACCATTTGTTTCAAGCAATGTTTCAGTGTTTCAGTTTCTTCTTAATTTCTTCATTGACCACTGTTTATTCAGTAGCAAATTGTTTAATTTCTATGTGTTTGTATAGTTTCCAAAATTCCTCCTGTTATTCATTTCTAGTTTTCTTCCATCGTGATCATAAAAGATGCTTAATATTATTTCAATATTTTAAAAATTAATACCAATGTTACTCAAACTATTCCAAAAACAGAGACAGGGGAAATATTTTTAAACTCTTTCTATGAAGTTGGTATGACCTTTATAGCAAAATTAAAGACACATCAAAAAAAGAAAAATACAGGTCAATATATCTGAATATTGATTAAAAATCCTCAACAAAATACTAGCAAGTCAAATTTAGCAACTCATTAAAAAGGTCATTCATCATGACCAAGTAGGATTTATCCCCAGGATGAAAAGATGGTTCCACATTTTCAAATCAGTCAGTGTGATATATCATATCAACAGAGTGAAGGACAAAAGCCATATGATTACTTCAATTGATGCTGAAAAACATTTGATAAAATTCAACATCTTTTCATAATAAAAACTCTTAAAAACTGGGTATAGATGGAACATACTTCAATATAATAAAAGCTGTATATTCTACCACAGCTAGTATCACACTGATGGGGAAAAACTTTTTAAAGTTTTTTGTCAATGATATTTTGTAGACATCAGTATACAGCTCTTATATTCATTTTGTTGTATTTATTCCTAAACTTTATTATTTTTGATGCTATTGTACATTTAATTGTTTTCTTAAATTCATTTTTGTTTTGTTTATTGCTGGTGTATAAAATTATATGTTTTATGTATTGATTTTGTATTCTTAAACCTGTTGAATTTGTTTAATAGCTCTAATATATTTTGCATGGAATCCTTGATTTTTTCTACATACAAGATTATATCATGTGTAGCTAGAATAGTTTTACTTTTTATTTACTGTATGAATGCCCCTTAAAAAATTATTGGGAGGCTAAGATAGGAGAATTGCTTGAACCCAGGAGGCAGAGTTTGCAGTGAGTCAAGATCGCTCCACTGCACTACAGCCTGGGTGACAGAGCAAGACACCATCTCAAAAGAAAAAAAAGACTATAACTTTGGTATATCTCAGAGCAATGAGAAACATGATGTTCTTACTAAATTAATGTATTTTGGATTGCGTGTGGGAAAGACATAACTTGTTGCATCCAAAATACTATGATGTTCTGAAGTTGTTGTTAAAATGAAAATATATGTATATACATGTATACACATGCTCACACAGTGATTTTAAAATAGTATTTTTGTGAAAGAGTAATGTGAAATATATATGCTCAAGTTCACATTTTAAATAAAATATAATTTAAACTCATTCTGACAAAGAGGACCACATTCTGTTTAGAATTAAGACGAGAAGATGTCTTATTTATTTAATTATTTATTTATATGTATATCATTATGCTTATGAACACCACCACTGAATAGTATCCCTACCCTAACAATGGTAGCTAAAAAGAAAATTAGGGTCTTTATAAATGAGTAACTTCATGTCAACATTTTGTGGCTAACATAGGCTTCAAGTTCAGCAGAAAATCTTTTTTTTGTTGTTCATTAATTCAGCAATTATTTTTTGAACTACTAACATGTGTCTAGCATTGGGATAGATTCTGGTAACAAAACAGACGCAAATCTATATTGGGCTTACATGCTAGTAGATGGAAAGAGTAAGCACGGTGGATAAATAGTATAATACATAGTAAGTGACAAAGCTCTGGAAAAAAATTAGAGCATAAAATGGAAATTGGGGGTGTCAGGCTGGGTTTGGGAAGTTTGCAATTTAAATAGAGTAGTCAGGATAAGCTTAATGGAATATTTGACATTTTAGAAAAGGCTTGCAAGAGCACAGGGAGAGTTCCATGAAGATAGTTATAGAAGTGTGTTCCGGGTAGAATAACTAGTGTAAAATTTGCCAGAAACATGATTTAGATGTTTTTAAAGAAAAATAAGGGGAAAAGTATGGCTTGGGTAGAGTGAACAAGAGTAGTAAAAGATGAAGTCAGACATAGTGAAACAAAGAAGCCAGTTAGGAGGAAGGTGCAAAAATGCAGGTGGAACATTTTGAGAGTTTAAACCCAGATAGTGAAAGCATAAAAAATGGTTCATTTCAGAGTTAAGTGTCATATATCTATTACATATCTAAGTAAATTCATCAATGATAAAGGATAGGGGAAAGGTACTAGATTTTAAATATAACTTTGGAACTTAGGAATATTTAAATGCTTGAAACCGTAAGTGTGGATGAGGACACCTAGGTAATTTATATAGACAGAGAAGATTTAAAAGCTGAAAAGGATATATTTGAAAAGAGAATGAGAGGAGTCCAGTGATAAAGAAGGAAAACAAAGATCACATGTTTTAGCATCCCAGTGAGAAAAGTGTTTCCAGTGAGGAATAGCTGCATGCATCAAGTATTGCTGGCATATGTAGTATAATAATATCTGAGAATGATCATTTGTCTTATAAGTATATGAACCACAGTCATCCATAGCTTACTCTTTTATTGAAAGTTGGAATATGTGCTAGTCCTCTAATATTAACTTGCTTCCAAAAAAAAATTGTTAAAAACATGATTTGCACTAGGACCATTGTAAAAGTGTTTTAATTGAGATGTATTTCTAATGAAACGGTCACTAGTGATGAACACAAATGAAGTCTGGTATAAATATCTGTTTATTCTAATGTTTATTTTGGCATCTGCTTTAATAACTTGAATCTTTGGAAAACAGTAAGGCCATGGAAAGTTTTGAGTTCTACAAAATTTAGCTTATGAGAAAGCAAAATTAACTGATAAAGGAAATAAAATAATGTTGCTGCATTCACCTGTTAGGCACTGCATGGTGAAGAACGATGCTAATGTCAAGAAGAGATCTCCTCTGCTCTCTAAAAGAGATTGTAAAATTATTTTCTTCTGTTCAAGAAAATTAGCAGTTACACAGTTTGACACAGTTCATAAAGAATTGCAGCAGAATATTTTACTTTCTCTCTTTATGCTTCTGCAAATTGAATTGGCATTTAAGGAAATGAGGATCTAGCAAATAGAAGACAGCTTTCCTTATCTCTCAAAATTTTGCTTAACAGAGGCAGAGACCAATGAAAGAATTTTTAACACGATAATGCATTTTCAATCCCTAGTAAATTTACAATGTTGGGTAGTAATCTATTACATCACATTTGTTTTTGTTTTGGGACAACAATTCAGTAAAAAGTTTTCAATGTTTTCACTTTGTGAAGTGATAAGGACAAAGAGTTTAAAAATGACTAAGGACTAGTGAGGACTAGTGAGAGAAGAACAATAATACATCTAAATATATATATTTCAACCTAGCAAACAAACAGGTGCCAACAATCGGGTGTTAATTGTGTGACTGTTAAAAATAAATGTTAAAATTTAAGTTTATAAATAAATTAGAATAAATTGTCATAGGTTAATATTATTTGCAAATAAAACAATACTAAATTATTTCCATTGTATTTGCTTTAATAGGTAAAAAAGCATTTTTAAGGAGAGCTCTTTACTATTTTAAAATGTTGTTTGTTTTTGATAAAACTTGAGTAAACCTGTATTTTTATGTATTAAATATGTTATTAAGAATGTAGTGGAAAATGTTTGAGAATCTAGATAAAATCTATATATAGCTACCAATTCTGTATTAGTATGAATTACATTATTACGGTTTCCTTTGGTGTTTTATGCATGAATGTTTCTTTCATCACTTCTTTCTTATTTTCTTCCTTTCCTTCTCTTCTTTCCTTCTTTTTTTTTTTTTTTTTTTTTTTTTTTTGAGACACAGTCTCGCTCTGTCGCCCAGGCTGGAGTCCAGTGGCCCTATCTCGGCTCACTGCAAGCTCTGCCTCATGGGTTCACACCATTCTCCTTCCTCAGTCTCCTAAGTAGCTGGGACTACGGGGCCCACTACCACTCCCGGCTAATTTTTTTGTATTTTTAGTAGAGACGGGGTTTCACCGTGTTAGCCAGGATAGTCTCGATCTCCTGACCTCGTGGTCCGCCCGCCTCGGCCTTCCAAAGTGTTGGGATTACAGGCGTGAGCCACCATGCCTGGACCCCTTCGTTTTGTATTTTGTTGCATTATAACAAACACAAAAATGTATAAGCAAAAGCTACACGTGATAATCTTCATCTATACACGTTTATGGAATAAGCATCTAGATTAAAAAAAACAGGATACTTTTAGATGCTGAAAGTTTCCTGTATTCCTTCAGGTCAAAATAACAACCCCCAGAAGAATAAATACTATTCTGACCTCTAACATGGTAGATTAATGCTTTTTTTTCAACTCTACATGGAAGAAATACATTTTCTGTACTCTTCCTTTGCTCAAAACGTTATTTGTAATATTTATCCATATTGTTGCTGTTTTAGTTCATGCACGTCCATCTCTAAATAGTGTTCCTTTGTGTGAACATATCGTATTGTTTTGATTCAGTCAAATTTCATTTGACTAGTCCACAGTGTTTGACTATTATGAAAAGCACTATTAAAAATACTTTTATTTTTTAGTAAACATACATAAACATAATGGGTTGGCTATATACTTAGAGGTTTAGTTGCTTGCTAATAAAATATGCATATGTTCCACTTTAAGAGGGATTGTCAATATCTACTAACTTGTTGCAGTAATCCCTTATCTTCACTAACAGTATTGTCTGTCTTTTTACTATTAACGGCTCTGGTGGATGAGTAATGGTATGACCTTAGGGGTTGAATTTGCAACAAATTAAATTTTTATAATTTTTATTGTCCATTTGATGATCTCTTTTGTCAAGTGCTTATTGAATCCTTTGTCAATTTTTCTATAGGGTTATCTATTTCCTGTTAGTTTGCTAAAGTTCTTGATATATTCTAAATCTAAGACATTGGTTGGATATGTGTATTGTAAATTTTACCTCTAACTCTGTGAGTTACATTACAGGTTTTTGTTGTTTTGTTGTTTTGTTTTGTTTTGTTTGTTTGTTTGTTTGTTTTTTGAGACGGAGTCTCGCTCTGTCACCCAGGCTGGAGTGCAAGTGGTGCAATCTTGGCTCACTGCAAGCTCCGCCTCCCGGGTTCATGCCATTCTCCTGCCTCAACCTCTCGAGTAGCTGGGACTACAGATGCCTGCCACCACGCTGGGCTAATTTTTGTATTTTTAGTAGAGACAGGGTTTCACTGTGTTAGCCAGGATGGTCTCGATCTCCTGACCTCGTTATCCGCCCGCCTCAGCCTCCCAAAGTGCTGGGATTACAGGCGTGAGCCACCGCACCCGGCCAACATTACCATTCTTTTCATGGTTACTCTTGATGAAGATAAATTATTGATATCAATATCACTCAATTTATAAAAGATATCACATGATCTGGGCATTTTAATGTTCTATTTGTCAAACATTCACCTACTGCAAGTTCTGAAGATATTCTCCCAGGTTTTCTTCTAAAAACTTATTTTTCATGTTCATATTTAGAGCTGCAATTCAGAAAACTTACACTTGGGTATGATATGAAGTAAGAGAGATGAGGTTATCTAAATTAATATTTGTTACCCTAAATGGTTGAACAAATATCTCTTGATTAGAAAGATAAAATCTAAGACTATTGAGAGAAGTTGCACTATCTCTGTCCTACTTTTCATAATAAAAAGTAAGATGAGGGTACATCTGTGAAGATATTCCATTTATGTATAATAGAGATTAGGGGTAGGATTCAAGAGGACTCAAAGAAGACAAACGAGGGATACAAAGTAGTGAGTTAATAACATCTGACCAAAGAAAGCTAAAGAAGAGGTAAAAAAAATAAAAATATAAAAATCACCACTTAAACATTCAAACTTGCAATACATGGAAAATTGCTTTTCTGCATATTCCAAAATAATAAAGTATCACAGAGGCAAGAGATAGTCCAAAAAAAGAAAATGTGGCAGGTTTGGTGAGGAAGTATTTAAATAGACCATTATCACT
The DNA here is from genome assembly GCF_047675955.1 of Chlorocebus sabaeus. Classification (NCBI taxonomy): domain Eukaryota; kingdom Metazoa; phylum Chordata; class Mammalia; order Primates; family Cercopithecidae; genus Chlorocebus; species Chlorocebus sabaeus. Next base: position 16,867,930 of record NC_132927.1, on the reverse strand, counting down.
TAGTCAAGTGCTAGATGTTAAACCTTGTCAGGAATTTTCTGAGAATACCTCACTTTATGCTCAGGCACTAGCATAGATCACATAACTAATCATAAAGCAATTTCTAGAAAGGTAATCAGAGTACCAATATTAGTTTAAATTAATCATCTGGATTGGTAAGGATACTAGGAACATTACAAGATGAAATAGTTTGCCTGCATGGGGTTACATTTTTATGTTTATTAAATTTATCTCTGTATGCCCTGAGCCAATACTAGTTGTTTCTATGACTCTTTCTTGTTTTCTCTAAAGGATGTGATCGACTTCCAGGACAGTTTACTTATTTTACACTATCTATTAAATTAAGGTTGTTATCATAAACCCTATATAAACTTACATTTTTTGGTCCTCTTCATCAATTTTCCTAGAAAAGTTTTTCTATCTATAGTTACTTATGTATAAATTTCTCAATATGATTTGATCAATTTTTATTTTATATTATTTACAACTAGGATAATATGTGGTTTAATAACTGTCATATCTTCTTAAATTTCCCTCTTGCCAATGATATATATTCATTTTATTCTTTTTAAAGCACTTTATCTTGAGTTATACTTTGTCTTCTTTCTTTTTGTAAGCAATCATCTTGTATGTGTGATATTTACCTTTTTTCAGTCTTCCTGTTTCAATGATTTTAGGATGCCTCTTATAATGTCATATAGGTGAATTCTATGCTTTAATTCTTTTAATCAATGTCACTGCGTTTTTGAGTATTCTTTATGCTCTTATTTTTTAACACGTTTATTTTTCTAGCACTATATTTAAATAATGTTTCAATGACTCATCTACCTCCATGTATATTAACGTTTTTCTTAAAAATTTCACCTCTATTTTTAGCTTACTGTCCTAAAAATCACAATGTAAACTTTCAGCATGCTAACTGCTCTTCAGCAATGTCCATTTTCTACTAATATAATCATCTAATTATTAAATTTTAAATTCCAAATAATATCCTTAAAAATATTTTTTATGGATACAGTAACCTATCTTTCTGAGGACATTAATTATACCTATTCTAACATTATATCCAAGAAGTATTCATATAATCTAACATGCTTTTAATGTAATTTCTATTTATCGAGTTATGTAAGTCCCTTTTGTGATATTATCTTTTCTCAGTGATTTGGTAATTCTTCTTGGTGGTGGCATTTTGTAGTTAGAATGCTAATATGCCTTTTTAGCTCTGTGAAACTTAATAGGAGGGACAGAAAGAGCTAGGAAGTCTTATATTACTGTTTGCCTATCGTAGGACTGAAGGAAGTATGGGGCGTTTTATTGCATATAACATTTCCCTCTTTTCTTCTGGGGTCACCAGTGATCCCAGACACTGTGCTGATGTTTTCATTTCACCGTGCAGTTACACTGCTCCTGCACAAAAGCACCTTGCTTAAAGTTCAATGCCTGGTAGAGAAGGAAACAGCAGATTTCCTGGCTACCACTGTTGTGCTGCCACAACGAATTGCCCTATCCACTGATTTGAACAACGTCCTATTCAAAGTAGCTCCTGCTTCATTTTTTACTTTCCTCTCCTATGTCTGTTTAAGACCATTACTTTCTTTTTCTATGTTATTCTTTTATTTTTTTCAGCTATCCCTCATGAATCCTAGTAGAGAAAACTTTCTTATTTTTCGATGCATTATTTATTTTTTAAAATTACTTTCTTTAGTTTTGTTCACTTAAGAAAGAAAGAATAGGCTACAGTGTTTTCAGTCCATTATATTTATTGGAACTTCTAACATTATATGTAAATAGTCAAATTTTGCAATATTTACTTTTACTTGTATCTACTTTTTCCTGTTTTCTCTTTAGTTGTTATTGTAAATGAGAAGCAATAAACAGTACTGATTATTCTCTGCTGAACCAAATAATGTGATGAGGCCCATAGAGATTAAAATATAATCCCAGGTTCCTAAACCTGTAATAGTCAAAGAAGTTATTCCAAGTTTTAGGACCTAGAGGTTTCACTTTTTCTTTTTTTCTATTTTAGAAAGCAAGATACTTCAAAACTTAGTGGCTTGAAACAGCAGCCATTTATTATGTCTCACAAGTCTACCAGTTGGCTGAGTGGTTTTGCTGATCTTGTCTGGGCTTCTTTCATGTGTCTAAATCAACTAACTCCCTGGTCAGTTGGAGGCTGCAAGCTCTAGGTGCACTCAGATTGAGCGATTCAGCCCTGCTCAGTGTGGTCTCCTCTCTTCCAGCTGACTAGACTTGATTTGCTCTTGAAGCAAAAGTAAGTTGCAAAGAAAGAGAGTAGAAGCACATAAGTCTCTAGAGACCTAGGCTCAGAACTGGCACACAGTCACTTTCCTTCCATTGGTGAAAGCAAGTAACAGGATCAGCTCAAATTTAAGGGGAAAGAAAATAGATGTACTGGGAAAAGTTACAAAGTACCCCCCTCTCAATTTTTATTTTGACAATTTTCAAAGATACAGCAAAAGTGAATGCTTCAACCTACCACTTACATTCTACATTACCCATATATCTATTTAGTTTTCCATCAGTCTATCCACCCCTCAATTTATCTTATTTTTGACACACTTCCAAATAATCTGCAGATACAGCAGTTTCTCTTTTCTGTAACTTCATTTAGCACTCAAAACAATATCACTAGATAATGTTACACGTTGACTATAAACTTCTCTTTCTCCTCACAAGCTTTTTATAGATTTAATATTATCTTGGCTATTTCTGTGCAAACTAGTTAAATGTTACTTTAAAATTCTTCTTTTCCCTACATCACCTCAGTTACTCTAGTGGACAGTAATTGTTACTGTGGTCCTCTGTTATGGTATTGAATGTCTTCAAATGCCTTTTGAATTTAATGAAAATACTACATGAAATAACATTGGTGGCTACCTACTTTTCTTCCACTTTTTCTTAAGTCTCTGAACTGAATGAAACAGCTGAGAGTAAGGTGTGCGTGAGTGGTGAGGTATGTTAATTCTTACACTTCACTATAGCTTATGTTATCAGGAAGTGATCTCCAAATGCAAAAATATAAAGCACTCTATTCTTGGGTAACAATGTGAACAATGGAAGGCTTGAACTTTCTTAGGCAGATCCCTCAGATTCAAAAGGAAGACGTCTTGATTTAATATCAATCTCTATATAGGAGCCTGAGAATGGGGTAAGGAGAGCTGCTGGTCTTTGTACCGCAATTTAATTCACTCTGATTACTTTCTATCCTCCCACCCCTACTCTTCCTTCAGTCTGTTTCTGATTAGTTACCATAGCCTTCCCCTGGACTCTATGTATGCCAAATGCAGCTCCAGACTTAGAGGCTCTCTGGGATCCTGTCAAGAGGGAATCCTGTACATACCCCCTACTCCTCTATCACTGCCTCCTGGTCTGGGCACTCTCACTGTGCAGTTTCTTCTGCTCTGGTTTAGCCAACAGCATAATCCATAGGTTTTCTGAATTCCATGATAGCATCTGGTCCTTGTGTGAGTCCTCTTTCATTCCATGTCTATTACAGATATTTTAAAGTATCTTTACTGTTGATATAGTGAGATTTGTGGGGAAAGAGGATAGAAATGTATGCCAATCTCCTCTCTTGAAATAGACATCTATTATTAAATAACGCTCATCAAAATAAATGTTCTTATTGTTATATCTTAGTTGGATGAAATGAAAACACCAAAATCCTGCTCTCTAATCATGATTGCCTCTAAAATATTATTGTAACATTTTTTCTGGATTCAAAAAATCTAAAGATGCTAAAATGGAACAGTTTGGGCCATGTTATTTCAAGTAATTTTGTCATCCAACCAATATTCTTAATATTTCCCCTCAAATTCTTTCACTAGTCTTCCTTTTTCATTATTTACAATGTTTATTTCAAAATCTTGCCTGTCTCCCCCATTCATCCTTACAAATTCTTACCTGTTCCTTTACAGAGAAAATAGAAGTTATCAGAGAGAAAGTCCTTTCAATTCTTGTCTCTTTTATTATGAACATGTATGCCTCTGTTTTATCCTTGCTTCTTTCCTTCGTGTCTTGAACATTCTCCTAATAAAGGTAAACCATCCATTTAAAAATCTGTTCCTATTACCTCCTATTATTTCTGGGACCTTGGACTGTTTGCTCTATCTTCCAGTTATATTCTTCTCCCTCAGGCTTTGATCTGTCACCATTTCAATTTCAATACAGCTGATCTGGCAAAAGTCAAAAATAATCACCTTGTTGAAACATACAGTGAACAATGTTTAGTGACCATCAATTTTTAATTCTTTGCATTATTTGGACTTCTAGCCACTTCCATTTTGTTGAAATTTTCTCCTCCATTAAGTTATAGGACCTAACTGTTCTGCTTCTCTTTCCATTCTTTCTCTCTCTCCCTATCAAACTCTGTTCTTGGCTACTCTTTGAGTCTTAGTAAAAGTTAACGTCATATTAAGCCTCCTTCCTGGCTTCTCTTGTAATGTAATGTATGTGCTCTCTTGCAACATTCTCTGGGTGATATTATACATTACTTGACTTCAGTTATTGTAAAAATTATTCCAAATACATATATCATTGCCGAGTTCTAATCTGGTTACCAACATTTATATATACTTTCTCCTAGATATATCTGCCTGATTTACCACTAAGTATCTCAGACTGAGAATATTCCAAACTGGATGCATTATAGGTATTATTAGTACTTATTAAATATGTTTTGCTGTTATCTGTGAACCTGGCACCACAATAGATGCACTTGCCCATGTGGAAACACACACTTGACTGTATCCATTCCCTCATTTCTTGAGTCTCGTCTAACACCAAGACATGTCCTCCTGACTTTATTTTTTAAATGTCTTGAATCCATTTTATTTTCATCACCCCTCAATGTTACATCTCTCATCTCCCACTAGGATTAATTCTGTAAGATTCTAATTGAAATCCCAATTTTCAGCCTGACATCCAGACAGACTAAAATATCTAAGACAAAGGTGAAAGTAGATTTCTTCTTCCCCAAAGCCCTATATTAGTCCACTAATATTTTTAGCATAACAATTATTGGATCAATTTCTTATCTTACCAATTTCTCTTTTTGATACTTTCCCTTTGGAATCCTATCTTCCAAATACATCAAATTACTGATATGCTCTTGAATGCATCATGTTATTTCCCAGTACTTTGCAGAAATGCCACATGCACCTAAAATATGTTCTACTCTCTATCTCTGCTCACTCACATTCATCTAGCTCCTCCTTGACTCCTATAGAGCCTAAGTATAACATATACTCAGTAAATGAATACAAGAATAATGAATACATTTTTCTATACTCTATTTTCCAGTTCACCTTTACGAGTTTATTTGGTATCAGTGCTCACTTAAACTTGAATTATCTGAGGAAATACCTGTCACAAATTACTGTAATACCACATAGAAACTGTATTAAATAAATGGGAATATAGAAATGTATTTTTTAAATAATCTAAGTAGTAATTCGAAATAAATAGTTCAAATCTGAAAGTTAATATTTTGCCTACTTTGTCCATTTTGCTGGTTTGAACTTTCCTTTTGTTCAGGGATTAGAATCTTTTTTTTTTTTTTAATTGTTTTTCTTTCTTTTTTTTTTTTATTATACTTCGAGTTCTAGGGTACATGTGCATAACATGCAGGTTTGTTACATATATATACTTGTGCCATGTTGGTGTGCTGCAGCCATCAACTCGTCAGCACCCATCAACTCGTCATTTACATCAGGTATAACTCCCAATGCAATCCCTCCCCCCTCCCCCCTCCCCATGATAGGCCCCGGTGTGTGATGTTCCCCTTCCCGAGTCCAAGTGATCTCATTGTTCAGTTCCCACCTATGAGTGAGAACATGCGGCGTTTGGTTTTCTGTTCTTGTGATAGTTTGCTAAGAATAATGGTTTCCAGCTGCATCCATGTCCCTACAAAGGACACAAACTCATCCTTTTTTATGGCTGCATAGTATTCCATGGTGTATATGTGCCACATTTTCTTAATCCAGTCTGTCACTGATGGACATTTGGGTTGATTCCAAGTCTTTGCTATTGTGAATAGTGCCGCAATAAACATACGTGTGCATGTGTCTTTATAGCAGCATGATTTATAATCCTTTGGGTATATACCCAGTAATGGGATGGCTGGGTCATATGGTACATCTAGTTCTAGATCCTTGAGGAATCGCCATACTGTTTTCCATAATGGTTGAACTAGTTTACAATTCCACCAACAGTGTAAAAGTGTTCCTATTTCTCCACAACCTCTTCAGCACCTGTTGTTTCCTGACTTTTTAATTAGCCTTTCTTCAAGTCTCATTAAAAATAAATTAATCTTTGTGAAGTTCATTTTAACATTTATCTGAAATTAAACTGAAAAATGTAATTAGTAGAAATTCTTGGAAAAGAGCCCAATCTTTATTATGATCATTAGTACTATAGTTGGCTTAAAAAAACGAAACAAGAATAAACTCAAAAACAAAAACAAACAAGGACAAATAATCTGATGTCATTGGTGTGGCCTTCACTCAGACAACTACTGAGGAAGTTTCACAACCTTGGAAGTTAACTAAAATACTCTGGCTTTTCCATAAAACTCACTGTCTCAGTGTAATATATATATATTTTTTTTTTGAGAATTTTTTTAGCAAATATATATTTTATTTATATATATTTATTTATATAAATATTTAGGTAAATATTTCTATATATATTTATATATTAATATATATTTGCTAAAAAAAGAAATAATTCTCAAAATATAATGAAAACATTGAAACTAAATTTCAGCACAATAAAATGTCAAAGAGGAAAATCATCTGTGAGATAATAATGAAACCTGCACTGCTTAAAAGAAAATTATTTCTGAGATAATAGTAGATTCATTTTTACTTTATGGATATGTGATAAATCTGATTATAACTGAGGTCGTATGTTAAACCAACACAAATAAAATTTCACTATGAACATCATTGAAAATATTGGCCTCCTATCAAATGTTATCCTCTTAACTGGATCTATTCATCTATTCACACCACCCTTACTCGTATGCCCCTAATTCTTCTCTGCCTGTTCTACTTTTCCACATAGCACTTAATCTTCTAACATTCTATAGGTATACATACTTATAATATTTACTTTTATTTATGTTACCACACTAGTATGTAAGTTGCATAAAGGCAGGAATTTTTGTCTATGTTGTTTTCTGTTGTAGCCAAGGACCAAGAATACCTGTCATATAGTACTCATTCTGAATAAAACTAGAGAAAGTCAATCATAAAGAACAAAATAGCAAAGAAAGTTTGTTTTTATCTTTTTTTTGTGGACAATAAAACAAGCAAATAGAAGTGTATTGGTCCTGGATCATGTCACTATCTAAACTGGTCAATCAGTAGAGCTTGCCAGCACCCTTTGTCATTCCATGTCATCTCAACACAGCCACAGAAGTAACTATATGTCCTAGTTTCTGTGCTTCAGCATATCATGGGCATTTAATCTATTTGATAAGTAGGCCATTTTATTTTTGCTTATCTTTATTTTGAATTCTAAAAGTTAAATAGTAAAACATTGCAGATATAGTATATACGACTTCTAAGTTCTTCAAATTAAATGAATTTTTTACACAGCAAATTTGGACATAGCTTACTTTCTCTCTTTCTTCTTGAAGGTATCTTTGATTTATTGGATTTAAAACTGTAGCAAAGTGATAAAATCGTGATTATTGAAGAAGACCAGGATTTCTTTTCTCTTCTTGATATGATGGACAGAAAATAAATCTTAAAAAAGCCCTAACAATGCATAATAAAATTACCAACTTATTGATGCTTTTCAAGCTAACAATTATAAGTCTGAAAGAACATCAGTACTTGATAGATGGAATAACCCCATTATTTACACATCAAGGTTTATTTGACACTGAATCAAAAGAGTGCTGTTGATAACTGTGTTTAATCTGTAATAAATATGTCACCCATATTTCATTATTGAAAATAAACAAAATATACTTCCATTTGCTGGTTAGTGCATATTTTTTCTGAAAAATTTCGCAAATATTTTAAATCTTATTATTAAAATAACTTTGAATATACCATGTTGAATTAAGACACCAACTGTCTCCTCATAATCCAGAGTGAGATTTATACAAATGAGAGAAACATTTTCAAATAGTACTTTATGGAAAATCATAAAAATAAAATTGGGCATTGGTACACTTCATAATGTTGAGAAAGTGGTGATAAAATAAAGACATAAAATTTGATACTTTTTCTTATATATAGAATATAATTAAAACAAGATATTTTGTGCTGCTATATTCTACAGCCAATAAAATTGTGGCAGGCATGGTGGCAATGCATAAGCTCAGCAACATGGACTTCCCCTCACCAAGGCCAACCTGGCCGTGGCCACTGCTGAGAACCCAATCTTACAGCAGCGTAGACCAACATCGAGTCCTGAAATGATACAATGATACCTTTCTCCAGGAGTGATTAGCCAGCTACCTGGGAGCACACTGATTACATTGGATGTCTACTATCATGGAAGTGACAGTGTTTTGGTCTTAACTAAAATAGACACTTATTCGGGGTATGCATTTGCTGTCCCTGCACAGAATGATTCTGGGAAAACAGAATGATTCTGCAGACTTACAGATGTCTTCTCCACTGTCATGGTATTTCACAGAGCATGACTTCTCATCGAGGAACTCATTTCACAGCCAATTAAATGTAGTAATGGGCTAATCCTCAAGTAATCCATTGGTTTTACCATGTTCCCTACCATCTGGAAGCAGCTGGCTTGGTACAATGGTGAATGTCCTTTGAAGAGTTAATTTTCATGCCAGGCAGGTGGCAATACCTTGCAGGGCTGGAGCAAGGCTCTCCATAGGGCTGCATATTCTCTGATTCAGCATTCAATACATGGTGCTGTTTCTTACATAGCGAGGTTTCACAGGTCCAGGAACCAAGGGGTGGAAATGGAAGTGGCAACACTTACTATCATTCTTAGTAACCTAGTAACAAAATGTCTATTTCTGTTAAAAGAAAAACTTTAGATAAATTAAATTTAACCGAGTTTAATTGAGTGAAGTGACATTCCTGAGTCAGGTAGTTTCCCCCATCAGAACAGGTTCAGAGTTTCAAGGGCTGTCTCATGGTTGGAGAGAATTTATGGACAGAAAAAGGAAAGTGACATACAGAAAATGGAAGTGAGGTACAAAAACAACTGGATTGGTTACAGCTTGGTATTTGCCATATCTGAACATATTTTGAACAGTTGACCACCTTTGATTGGTGAAAACTTGCTGGCTGGTACAAGAACAGATTACAGTGTGTTTACACATCCAGTTAGGCAACAATTTACTATGTACAGAGAAATACTTAGGCCAAACTTAAAATACATAAGGGGGCAGCATTAGGTTAAGTGTACTTCCTATCTCTGTGACCTTACACTCTTCTGGCCTGAAAGTCTTAGTTCCAAAGTGAGGAATGCTTCCACCAGGAGATACAAAAATGATTCCCTTGAATTAGAAATTAAGACTGCCACTTGGCCACTTTGGCTTCTTCATGCGTCTAATTCAATAGGCAAAGAAAAGAGTTATTAATACTATGCTGACCTGGATGAGTGGAGATAAGAAAGAGTGTTTCTGGAATACAGAAGATCCTTCAGAGTATCTGTTAATATTACCATGCTCTGTGATTAAAGTCAATGAAAAACTATAACCCACTTTCTACAGGACTACTAATGACCCCAGATTCTTCAGGAATAAAGGTTTGATTGCCTGTACTAGGTAAAGAATCATGACCACCTGAGTTGTTTCTTCAAGAAATAGAGAATACAGAATTAGTGGAAGAAGGTAGTTGTACCTTCCACCTATGACCATGTGACAAGTTAAATAAATGAGGCCTATAGTTGTCATGAGTATTTTTTCTTTTCTTTATAGATGGGTATACGTGTATGTGTAGCAAATATTTTTGTTTTCTCCCTTCTCTTATCCTCTTATGACGTAATAAATGATGTAGTCACTCTACATATTGTTATTAACATATTCTTACCTTAGCATCATAGTATTTAAGTTACAAGGTATTGAGGAGAACAAGGAACATCACCCAGTACTTTTCATTCTCTTCTATAGAATAAATTAGTTTATTTTCAATTACATGCAGGACAGTTGTCCAGATAGATATCTTTTTATCATGCTTTACATTATAGTGTTTTGCAAATATTGTATTTTTTACTATTTGAAGGTTTGTGGCAACTCTTTTCAACAAGTCTATTGGTGCCATTTTTGCAACAATATGTGCTCATTTTGTGTCTCTGTGTCACATTTTAATGATGCTCTCAATATATCAAACATTTTGATTATTATTATGTTTGTTATCATGATCTGTGTTCTTTGATGTTACTATTATAATTGTTTTGGGAGTTCATAAACTGCACCAATATACGACAGTGAACTTAATCGATAAATGTTGTGTGTGTTCTGACTGCTCCACTGACTGACCATTGCCCATTTCTCTCTCCTTGAGTCTCCCTATCTCCTGAGACACAATAATATTGAAATTAGGCCAATTAATTACCCTACAATGACCTTTAAGTGTTTAAGTGAAAGAAAGAGTCACACATTTCTCCCTTTAAATCAAAAGCTAGAAATGATTAAGCTTAGTGAGAAGGGCATTGTTAAAAACCAATATAGGCTAAAATCTAGATCTCTTGTGCTGAAGAAATAGCCAAGTAGTAAATGTAAAGAAAATGTTATAAATGCAAAAGGTAAAATTTGTAAATGCAAGAAGAAATTAAAAGTACTACTTCAGTGAACACATGAATGAAAAGAAAGCAAAACATCCTCATTGCTGATATGGTCAAAGTTTTAGTGGTCTAAATAAAAGATCTAATCATCCACAACATTACCTTAAGCCAAGACCTAATCCAGAGCAAGGCCTGATGCTCTTCAATTTTATGAAGACTAAAAGAGGTAAGAAATCTGCAGAAGAAAAATTTGAAGCAAGTAGAGGTTGGTTTATGAAGTTCAAGTAGGAAGAGTCTTCTCCATATCAAATAAGACAAAGGTAAAGTTGCCGATGTGAAAGCTGTAGTTAGTTATCCGGATGATCTAACTAAGATAACTGATAAAAGTGGCTACAGTAAACAACAGATTTTCAATGTAGACAAAGCAGTCATTCAGTGAAAGAAGATGTTGTCTCTTGCAGAGAGAAAGGAGATTCAACACGTGACTTCAAACCTTCAAAGAACATTCTATCTTCTTAGGGGCTAATGCAGCTGGTGACTTTAAGTTAAAGCCAACACTCATTCACCAGTCCAAAAATCCTAAGGCCCCTACATATTGTGCTAAATCTACTGTGTATGTGTTCTACAAATGGAACAACAAAGCCTGGAAGACAGAACATCTATTTACAACATGATTTAATAAATATTTTAAGCCCATTGTTGAATACTCCTCAGTAAAAAAGGTGCTTTTCAAAATAGTACCTCTCATTGACAAGACACTTGGTCATGTGAGAGCTTGGATATAGAAATACAAGTAGATTAGTGTTGTATGCCTGTTACCACAACATCCATTCCACAGCCCATTGGTCAAGGGGTAATTTCAATGTTCAATTCTTGTTATTTAATAAATGCATTTCATAAGGCTGTAGCTGCCACAGATAATGATTCCTCTGATGGATATGGGCAAAGCCAGTTGAACAGCTCCTGGAAAGAACTCATCATTCATTTTTTATTTTTAAAATTATTTTCCTTAAGTTTTATTTCAACTTCAGGGGTACTAGTGCAGGATTGTTGCATAGGTAAACTCTTGTGTCAGGGAAGTTTGTTGTACAGATTATTTCATCACCCAGGTATTAAGTCTAGTACCCTCTCATTATTTTTTCTGATCCTCTCCCTCCTCCCAATCTCTACCTTGCAAAAGGCCCCAGTGTGTCTTGTTCCCCTTTATGTGTCCATGTGTTCTCATTTTAGTTGACATTAAAGACATTCATAATTAATGGGAGAACATAAAAATGTCAACATTAACAGGAGTTTGAAAGAAGTTGATTCCAACCCTCATGGATAACTTTGAGGGATTTGAACCTCAGTGGAGAGAGTCACTGCAGATGTGGTGAAAATAGCAAGAGAACTCATATTAGAAGTGCAGCCTAAAGATGCGATTAAATTGCTGCAATCTCATGATAAAACTTGAACAACTAATAAGCAGCTTCTTATGCATGAGCAAAGAAAATAGTTTTTTAGAAGGAATCTACTTCAGATAAACACACTGTGAACATTATTTTAATGATAGCAGAGGATTTCAATATTTCATAAACTTAGTTTATAAAGCAGCAGCAGGGTTTTAGAGTACTGACTCCAATTTTGGAAGAAGTTCTACTGTGAGTGAATGTTATTAAACAGCATGGCATGCTACAGAAAAGTTTTTGTGTAGGAAAGAGTAAATCAATGTGACAAATGTTATTGTTGTTGTATTTAAGAAATTGCCACAGCCAATTCACTTTAGCAGCCACCATCCTGAGCAGTTAGTAGCCACCAACGTGGAGGCAAGCCCCTTCACTAGCACAATAGTTATGACTCATTAAAGGCTCAGATGATCATTATCAGTTTTTAGTAATGAAGTAATTTTTAACTAAGGTATTTACATTGCATTTTGATATATAATGCCATTTCACATGTTGTAGAGTACAGTATCATGCAAACATAACTTTCATATGCACTGAGAAAAAGTTCATGTAACTTGCTTTCTTTCAATATCTGCTTTCTTGCAATGTTTGGAAATGAAACCTGAAACACCACTGAAATATCCATGTAACACGTTAAATGGAAATGTAACCATGTTGTTGTGTTTATATGGAGATTAAGCGTTGCTTGAGGAGACGCGTACGAGTACCAAGTTTACAAGGAGTAGATTCATGATGGTTAATGTTATGTGTCCACTTGGCTAGGCCACGGTACCCGGATAGTTAGTCAAACACCAATCTAAATGTCTCTGCGAAGATACATTTTAGATCAGATTAACATTTAAATCAGTAGACTTTCACGAAAACAGATTATCCTTCTTAATGTGAGTGGGCCTCAACCAATTAGTTGAAGGCCTTAATAGAAAAAAAGAAGGAACTCTCTGAAACTATACCTCCAAACTGGCTTTTATACGTAAGCTACAAAATCAACTCTTCTCTGGATCTCCAGCTTGTATGCATACAATTGGTTCTGTTTCTCTGAGAATCCTAATACGAGAGGTCATTCCAATTTTGTGTTTTATGAATGCAGAAAGAAATAGATGAGAGTAAGCTGGCTGATTTGTTCCCTTTTTCCTAGTTACCTGTTCAGTCTCATCTCCAGATGAATTACCCCCAATAAATTTATACCCAAATAAGCCATGCTTCTTTGTGTTCTGCAATTTTGCCTATTCTGCTACCATTCACTTCACTCCTGTTCCTGAATGACATTCGCTGGAATGTTATTCTACCACAAATTTGAACACCTAATTTTCATTGTCCTTTAACATTTAGCTCGAAGAGCACCTGTCAGCATTTTTCTTTGACATGTCCTCCTTTAGTTGAGTCTGAATTACTTGCTATTCCTATAGATGTCTCCATCATTTTGCCCTGTCATTAAACTAAATTGTAACTATCTGATTTATTGTTTGTCTCCTTTTGTGTGTTGTGGTCTTTGTTAAATTGGTAAAATACATCATTTATTTAGTATTTTCCACGCTCATGTTATTGTAGTATTTAAGTATTTCTTATCAATGTTGAATGAAAATAAACTTATAAAATGATTTTATTCATTGTATAGCTCGCTCTCCTCATTATATTGATGATAACGTGGTACCCCTCCACTCCTGTTCTTAATAGGCTTGGCCTTCCAGATGATATGTATGTGTTTTATTCCACCACCAGTGAAGTACCACTAGATTTTACTCCAAGATAAGCATCTATTTTACACTATAAGCTACTTTTTGTCTCCAAACCCTGGCTAAACTGAGTCAAACAACTCACATTTTTCAGAAGCAAACAGCCAAAAGTCCCAAGTCATCATCGAATGAAATTAATGTTAATGTTTGATCACATTTCTGATATTGGAAAAAATAAAATTGTCTACACTATCTGAATCTAATCCCAGGTATTCATGAATCCTGCTCTGTTCTAATATTGGCTTAGGTTTTATGGAACTGTTAAAGTGTACGCTTTAGTAAGTATTATTTGTTAAATGGAGTCCTTGTCAGTGGCCAATGGAGCAACTGGATTTTTCCTTCATTGCAAAAACCATCCATTTCCCATATAGCCTTTCTATTTTCACAGCATTGAGCTTCCTTGAACATTTGTTTCATGCATTCTTCATGGTAATATTGGAGGCACTGCCACAGTAAATGATGGAACTAGTGATAAATACAGCATTTTTCAAGGAAATAAACTCTCCTTTTATATAATGCAAATCTATGCCTTCCCATGCACAACCAAGGAAAACCAAGCATAAATTTGAAGTGATTATATAATTTTAGATCAAATTAGATAGAAAATGTGATATGTCAGAAAATAGAATTAATAGCGTTTGGGACTCTCAGACATAGAAAAACAAAGTTAAATTATATTCTTAATCGTCTTTGTCCTTCTTACCTGATGCCACACCCAATGAATACCTAAATCTACACTTTCCTGTGATTTGATATCCTAGTATACAATAAATTTGTGAAGCTAATCTTTCTGTGTAGTGTGTTTTTCCTAAGATTTTTTCTACGGTCAAAAAAAAAAATAGCTTATAGGCTTGCTTTCCTCAAAATGTAGCAAACCTACTTTTAAGAATCATAATTTAACAGCTTAAGGAGATTTTGGGCTGAGATGATGGGGTTTTCTAAATATACAATCAAGTCATCTGCAAACAGGGACAATTTGATTTCGTCTTTTCCTAATTGAATACCCTTTATTTCTTTCTCCCGCCTGATTGCCCTGGTCAGAACTTCCAACACTATTGTGAATAGTGCTGCAATAAACATACGCGTGCATGTGTCTTTATAGCAGCATGATTTAGAATCCTTTGGGTATATACCCAGTAATGGGATGGCTGGGTCATATGGTACATCTAGTTCTAGATCCTTGAGGAATCGCCATACTGTTTTCCATAATGGTTGAACTAGTTTACAATCCCACCAACAGTGTAAAAGTGTTCCTATTTCTCCACATCCTCTCCAGCACCTGTTGTTTCCTGACTTTTTAATGATCGCCATTCTAACTGGTGTGAGATGGTATCTCATTGTGGTTTTGATTTGCATTTCTCTGATGGCCAGTGATGATGAGCATTTTTTCATGTGTCTGTTGGCTGTATCCAAATGTCCATCAGTGACAGATTGGATTAAGAAAATGTGGCACATATACACCATGGAATACTATGCAGCCATAAAAAAGGATGAGTTTGTGTCCTTTGTAGGGACATGGATGCAGCTGGAAACCATCATTCTTAGCAAACTATCCCAAGAACAGAAAACCAAACACCGCATGTTCTCACTCATAGGTGGGAACTGAACAATGAGATCACTTGGACTCGGGAAGGGGAACATCACACACCGGGGCCTATCATGGGGAGGGGGGAGGGATTGCATTGGGAGTTACACCTGATGTAAATGACGAGTTGATGGGTGCAGCACACCAACATGGCACAAGTATACATATGTAACAAACCTGCACGTTATGCACATGTACCCTACAACTTAAAGTATAATAATAATAAATAATAATAAAAAAAGAACTTCCAACACTATGTTGAATAGGAGTGGTGAGAGAGGGCATCCCTGTCTTGTGCCAGTTTTCAAAGGGAATTCTTCCAGTTTTTGCCCTTTCAATATGATATTGACTGTGGGTTTGTCATAAATACCTCCTATTATTTTGAGATACCTCCCATCAATGTTGAATTTATTGAGAGTTTTTAGCACGAAGGGCTGTTGAATTTTGTCAAAGGCCTTTTCTGCATCTATTGAGATAATAACGTGGTTTTTGTCTTTGGTTCTGTTTATATGCTGGATTACGTTTATTGATTTGCTTATGTTGAACCAGCTTTGCATCCCAGGGATGAAGTCCACTTGATCATGGTGGATAAGCTTTTGGATGTGCTGCTGGATTCGGTTTGCCAATATTTTATTGAGGATATTTGCATTGATGTTCATCAGGGATATTGGTCTAAAATTCTCTTTTTTTGTTGTGTCTCTGCCAGGCTTTGGTATCAGGATGATGCTGGCCTTATAAAATGAGTTAGGGAGGATTCCCTCTTTTTCTATTGGTTGGAATAGTTTCAGAAGGAATGGTACCAGTTTCTCGTTGTACCTCTGGTAGAATTCGGCTGTGAATCTGTCTGGTCCTGGACTTTTTTGGTTGGTAGGCTATTAGTTATTGCGTCATTTCAGAGCCTGTTATTGGTCTATTCAGGGATTCCACTTCTTCCTGGTTTAGTCTTGGGAGGGTGTATGTGTCCAGGAATTTATCCATTTCTTCTAGATTTTCTAGTTTATTTGCATACAGGTGTTTATAGTACTCTCTGATGGTAGTTTGTATTTCTGCAGGATCGGTGGTGATATCCCTTTTACCATTTTTTGTTGCAACTATTTGATTCTTCTCTCTTTGATTCTTTATTAGTCTTGCTAGTGGTCTACCAATTTTGTCGATCTCTTCAAAAAACCAGCTCCGGGATTCATTGATTTTTTTGAAAGGTTTTTTGTTTCTATCTCCTTCAGTTCTGCTCTGATCTTAGTTATTTCTTGCCTTCTGCTAGCTTTTGACTGTGTTTGCTCTTGTTTCTCTAGTTCTTTTAATTGTGATGTTAGGGTGTCGATTTTAGATATTCCCTGCTTTCTCTTGTGGGCATTTAGTGCTATATATTTCCCTCTACCCACTGTGTTAAATGTGTCCCAGAGATTTTGGTATGTTGTGTCTTTGTTCTTATTGGTTTCAAAGAACATCTTTATTTCTGCCTTCATTTCGTTGTGTACCCTGTAGTCATTCGGGAGCAGGTTGTTCAGTTTCCATGTAGTTGAGCGATTTTTAGTGAGTTTCTTAATACTGAGTTCCAGTTTGATTCCACTGTGGTCTGAGAGAGTTTGTTATAATTTCCGTTATTTTACATTTGCTGAGGAGTGCTTTACTTCCAACTATGTGGAAAATCTCCTTAAGCTGATAAGCAACTTCAGCAAAGTCTCAGGATACATAATCAATGTGCAAATATCACAAGCATTCTTATATACCAATAACAGACAAACAGCCAACTCATGAGTGAACTCCCATTCACAGTTATTTCAAAGAGAATAAAATACCTAGGAATCCAACTTACAAGGGATGTGAAGGACCTCTTCAAGGAGAACTGCAAACCACTGCTCAATGAAATAAAAAAGGACACAAACAAATGGAAGAACATTCTGTGTTCATGGATAGGAAGAATCAATATCGTGAAAATGGCCATACTGCCCAAGGTAATTGATAGATTCAATGCCTTCCCCATCAAGCTACCAATGGCTTTCTTCACAGAATTGGAAAAATCTACTTTAAAGTTCATATGGAACCAAAAAAGAGCCTGCATTGCCAAGACAATCCTAACCCAAAAGAACAAAGTTGGAGGCATCACACTACCTGACTTCAAACTATACTACAAGGCTACAGTAACCGAAACAGGATGGTACTGGTACCCAAAACAGAGATATAAACCAATGAAACAGATCAGAGACCTCAGAAATAATACCACACATCTACAGCCATCAGATCTTTGACAAACCTGGGAAAAACAAGAAATGGGGAAAGGATTCCCTATTTAATAAATGGTGCTGGGAAAACTGGCTAGTCATAGGTAGAAAGCTGAAACTGGATGCCTTCCTTACATCTTATACAAAAATTAATTTAAGCTGGATTAGAGACTTAAATGTTAGATCTAAAACCATAAAAATCCTAATAGAAAACTTAGGCAATACCATTCAGGACACAGGCATGGTCAAGGACTTCATGACTAAAACACCAAAAGCAATGGCAACAAAAGCCAAAATTGACAAATGGAATCTAATAAAACTAAAGAGCTTCTGCACAGCAAAAGAAACTGCCATCAGAGTGAACAGGCAACCTAAAGAATGGAAGAAAATTTTTACACTCTACCCATCTGACAAAGGGCTAACATCCAGAATCTACAAAGAACGTAAACAAATTTACAAGAAAAACATCAAACAACCCATCAAAAAGTGGGTGAAGGATATGAACAGACACTTCTTGAAAGAAGAGATTTATGCAGCCAACAAATACATGAATAAATGTTCATCATCACTGGCCATCAGAGAAATGCAAATCAAAACCACAATGAGATATCATCTCACATCATTTAGAATGGCGATCCTTAGAAAGACAGGAAATAACAGGTGATGGAGAGGTGATGGAGAAATAGGAACACTTTTACACTGTTGGTGGGACTGTAAACTAGTTCAACCATTGTGGAAGACAGTGTGGCGATTCCTCATGGATCTAGAACTAAAAATACTATTTGACCCAGCCATCCCATTACTGGGTATACACCCAAAGGATTATAAATCATGCTGCTATAAAGGCACATGCAACTGTATGTTTATTGTGGCACTATTCACAATAGCAAAGACTTGGAACCAACCCCAATGTCCATTAATGATAGACTGGATTAAGAAAATGTGGCACATGTACCCCATGGAATACTATGCAGCCTTAAAAAAGATAAGTTCATGTCCTTTGTAGGGATGTGGATGAAGCTGGAAACCATCATTCTCAGCAAACTATCACAAGGACAAAAAAACAAACACCCCATGTTCTCACACATAGATGGGAGTTGAACAATGAAAACACTTGGACACAGGAAGGGGAACATCACACACCGAGGCCTGTCATGGGGTCAGGGGAGGAGGGAGGGATAGCATTAAGAGATATACCTAATGTAAATGATAAGTTATTGGGTGCAGCACACCAAAATGGTACATGTATACAGATGTAACAAACCTGCAGGTTATGCACATGTACCCCAGAACTTAAAGTGTAATAAAAATGAAAAATAAGAATATAAACCACAGGAAAATAAGATAAAAAAATCACAATTCAATTATCTTCTATGATATGAATATAGGGTAGGAGACCTTCAGAGTATTTAGACAACTGTATTAATTCCCTAGATTATATGAACTGGACTAAAATGAAGGTAACCATTTCAAGTTCAATAAAAGTAAATGTGAATATAAGTATATTGAAGTTAATAGAAGTTAATTACAGTGTGTTAGTATATATTTCAGATTTCCAAAGATTGTTGCATACATTCTTTGTGAGATATTATTTAACATAGAGATCTCCGTAGAGCATTTAAACCGATATCTGACTTTCAGCTATGTTGCCCAGTTTTAAAGATGCTGTATTATATCTGAGTATTTATGATTCTATAAATACTTTTTAAATTTTTTAGGATTAGTTACAGTCATGTCAATGATTGCTACTTTTATATAACTGTTTTAGTTCGACTCATAAAGCCCTACACATTGGGGCTAAATACTCCTAAAATGTAACCTATTTGAAAGTAGCTGAGGCTATTTTGTACAACATCTTAGCAGAGCCTAGGGCAACATCTGGATACAGTAGGCACACAGTTTATGAATACTTATTTTATAATAATGATAAATGGTATAACATCAATGTTGCTACATTCAGTTGTAACTCTATTATATGTTTTTAAGCATTAGATAAACAAAATCTGTCATTTTTTCTGTAGTATTTAGTCATTCCTAGGTTTTTGTTTGGAGCCACTATGTAGAAAAAGCTGAATTTTGTTACAACGGAAAAGAGCAGGAGTCAAAGAGTCCATTTTTACTAAAGTGAAAATAGAAACAAGCATGCCCAAGTCTATACAAATGTCCTATGCTTTGCAGACTACACCTTCTTGCTTTCATTGCAGATTAATATATGACAGTGTTACTAAGACTTAGAAGCCAAAACAGTAGCTAATCAAACTTTTAAAACTTTTTAGTGAGGGATACCAGTATTTTAAGTAAATTTTACTTCCCCTATACAACTTACAGAAAAGAGGACATCATCCCTCAAGTCCACTCAGTTACTGGAATTCTCTAGAGGAGATAATAAACCATTTTAGTTTACTCTTTTCTTTCTTTCCACACAACCAGGAATCCAGGTCTGAATAATTCTGATCAATGGCATTTATTACCTTCAAAATAGACATTACATTGGAGTTATCATTATTGTCTATGTCAGGAATGACACAGATTTTCGTACTACCATGAAACTACAAAAATATCTGTTGGCATTACACTAATAACGAATATGACATAAGTAACCATAAATTAAGTAGATATTATAAGTGACTTAGTTGAATTTGTCTTTCACTTGCCTCTTTAGCCTTAACTCTAATAATTGCCCTGAAGCACACTGAACCACTGCAATTTTCTGTAATAAGTTATACTCCATTCTGCCTCAATGTCTTGCATGTGTTCTCTCTGTACAGATCAAGTTATTGAGTTCTACCTAAATTCCAACTCTCCTTTCAAATTACATTTTCAGAAACCAGTTCCTATCTCAATTTTAACTCAATTTTGTGTAAGCATCTCTCTTAGGGACCTCCCAGCACCCAATGCTTCTCTTATCAGAGACATGGTATAAGGCTTTTCACTGCTTCTTCCTCTCAAACGAAGCTTCTTGAAGGCAAGGAACTACATTGTATCCATCTTTATATCAACTTTAATAAACATAGTCTAAAGTCAATCCATAAATAAGTACTCAGTTTCTATGCTATTACTTCCTAAAGTTGGATTCTGGAAATATTTTTATAATAATCTAATAATATCGTAGAAATGAGTTAAAGAGAACATCTCATTACGTGACATTTGCATTCACCATATTAAGCCCATTTAATTTCAGCCTAATATAAATACACTTAGCAGGAGCCGTGAATGAAATTTATCTGATTAGTACTATTCTTAAATAAAAAGTTAGGTAAGAGCTAACCCAGCTATAGCCTTCACAAATGACTAATATTGCAAGTATTTCAAATTCTAAGCTACTACTTCAAATGTTAAAAGCCATCTTGGTCCTATAAAGGCTTTACCAAAGATCTAAGAATTAGGAAAAGCCTGATGCAACTACAGAATAAATGCCCTTAGTCTCATTCTCATTATTAAAACAACCTCAAATAATTCTTTAAGTCTCCTTATAATAAGTGGGAATGACAAGGAGAGAGTAAAGTAAAATAAAAATTTTATTTTCATTTTAAACAGCAGTGTTTCATTTAGCCACTTTCACAATAATTTTCTTATAATCTTGAGTATATTTTATTGAAAAATAAATATACATAGGTAATGTATAAACAAAAGCCAGTTAAATAGCTGAATGTAAATGATCCAAAGTAAATGTATTTACTTTTGTGAATACATATTTTTCAGAGCCCTGTTGACAAATACGCAATTTTCAAATACCCTAATTTACATTATATTTTCCTTCATAGTCTATAACTTCCATACACAGCAAAGAGAGTCATAGCTGAGCTACTAACAGTCGTATGGAAAATTGAAAGAATATTTGATTTCATTACAAAATTTTTTCACGAAAGAACCCTTCAACTTCTTCTTGAGGGGAGAGGGATTAATTGTTTTATATTAGAATTTTTTAGATTGACAGAAAAGCTGAGAAGATAATACAGAGTTCCCATAGGTACACAGTTTTGTCTATTGTTAAAATCTTACATTAGTATGGCACATTTGTCACAACGAAAGGACCAATTCTGATACATAATTAATTCAAAATCTGTAATTTATTCATGTTTCCCAGTTTTTACTAATGTATTTTTTTCTGTTAAATTATGCTGTCTAGGATATCATGTTCCATTTAGTTGTCATGTCTCCTTGGGCTCCTTTTGATTGGGACAGTTTTCCAAACTACTTTTGCTTTTGAAGATCATGACAGTTTTGAGGAGAACTGATCAAGTATTTTGTAGAATGTTCCTCAATTGGGTTTGCTTATGCTTTTTCTCATTATCAACCTTGATTGTATTTTGAGTGGAAGAAGATCAAAGAGTTAAAGTGTTCTTTTTATCATATTGTATCAAAGGTACATTCTATCAGCATAATTTATCACTATTGATACTGACTTTGACCACCGGCTGAGGTAGTATTTGACAGGCTTCTATGGTAAACTTATTATTTTCTTCTCCCTTTCCATACGGGTGCTCTTTAGGTGAAAATCACTATACACAGCCTGTACATAAGGGAACAGAAGTTATGTTCCACCTCTTTGAGAATAGAGTTTCCACACTAAATAATTGAAATCAAACTGAAAAAGACATTTGTTTGTTACTCCAATTATTTACTTTTTAAATCACTTATTTATAGCATGGATACTTATTTTATATTTTGAGTTATAATTTAAAACAAATTTTAAAAAATATTGCTCAAATGTTTCGAGGTCTAGAAGTAGGGAGTCTTTCAGATGGTACCTCTGTTGTCCCTGTGTCACTTTGACATATTCTTATGACTATGAGTTGTTGTTACTGTTGTTGTTGTTTTAGCACATTATTACTTTATTGTACAATGGGATACTCCAAGCTCATCTGGCATATTTTCATCTTCAGTCATTTCTCTAAACAATCGTGGTTCCTATTATTGGAGAACGGTATTAGAAACCAACATACGAATTCTGGATGTTGGTTGATATTTGGATAACATTGTTTCTAGGCACTCTCAGCTGATAGGGAAAAAATACATGCTTATACTAACACACATATATACACATAGCTATAAACATTTCCATATGGATCCATCTTTATCCATATTAAGAAAAAAATGAGTTCATACCGATGTTTCCAACCCTAATTCATTACCACATGGGTCATTCTAGCCTTCTCCCGTTGTTTGTCTTTAAACTCTGGCTTCAGCAGTAGCTCCCTCCATCTTCCATACATTTACTTGTTTCATTCCTTTATGCAAAAACCATATAGTCATTTCAGATTTTAAAACCATACTCCAGTGGGAACAGACAAACAACCAGAATACAGTGTTCATGTGCAGTTTATTTTGCCTTCAGTCTTAGAGACTCCATTCATTTCCAATGCTACTTAGGTCAGCAGATATCCTCCCTTCCCTTCAGTAAGGTTATTTCAATCATTTGTAGTATATTTAGATACTCTTGTTGCAGTATGAAGTCCTAAGAATAGTATGTGCTTCACCTAAACAACTCAACTCCTTCACCAGATCTCTGGCAATCACTGATGAGTTTACCAACTCTAAAACCACATGAATGGAATCATATGGCATATAGCCCTACAGCCTCATTTATTTTAATGGTAATACGAATTTTAAGATTTATGCATGTCTTTGCATGGCTTGATTGCTATCCCTTTTTATTGCTAAACAGCTTTTTATTTGGTGGATCTACCAGTTTATCTGTTCACCTATTTAAGGTCATTTGTGTTGTTTCCATTGTTTAGTGATAGTGTATACAGCTCCTACAAATATTTGTGTATAGGATTTTTTTGTGGGCATAAGCTTTTAAATAAGTTGGGAGCGCACAATGGCTGAATCATATAAGATTATGTTTAATTCGTATGAAACTGCCAACCTGTCTTCCAAGGTGTCTGTACCATTTTGCATTTCTGCCATTGAATGAAAATTCTTAGTTCCTGTTGATCCACATCCACACCAGCAACTGCTGTTAGCTTTTGGATTTCAGGCATTCCAATAGGTACACAGTGGTATCTCGTTGTTTAAATAGCAATTCTTTCATGACAAAATATGTTGAACATCTCTTCATATGCTTATTTCCATCTGTGTGTCTTTTTGCTGAGGCATCTGTTCAGATACTGTGCTCATTTCTGGATGCATTTTTGTTTCCTTAATGTTGAGTTTTAACAGTTCTTTGTATATTTTGGATACAGATGC
The DNA here is from genome assembly GCF_047675955.1 of Chlorocebus sabaeus. NCBI lineage: Eukaryota > Metazoa > Chordata > Mammalia > Primates > Cercopithecidae > Chlorocebus > Chlorocebus sabaeus. The sequence goes on along the minus strand of NC_132927.1, from coordinate 16,844,016 downwards.
TTCGTCAGATGTTTGTTTTACAAATATTTTCTTCCATTGTTTCATTTGTTTTATCCTCCTCTTAACAGTGTATTTTGCAAGGCAGATTTTAAATTTAATAAAGTCAAATTCATCAAATTTCTTAGTTTCATGGATTAAATCCTTGGTATTATATCTGAAAGCTTGTCATCAAACCCAAAGCCACATAGAATTTTTCTTATGGTTTCAAGGTTTTATAGTTTTACATTTTACATTTAGTACTATAATAAATTTTTAGTTAATTTTTGTAAAAGGTATCTTTGGAGTCTTCTACATAGAATAGCATATCATCTATGAAGAAAATACAGTTTATTACTTCTTTCCGGTGTGTAAAATTTATTTTTAAAAGATTTTTTCATTACCTAGGGAATTCAGTATAATAATGAATAAAAGTACTGAGAAAGACTATCTTTGACCTCTCATTGTAGAGGAGAAGCATTCAGTAGTCATATATATATGTATATATAATTACATATAATATAATTATATATTTAATATAACAAATATTATAAATTTGTGATTAAATATTTAAAGTATATATAATTATATATATATGTGTATATATAATTTCTCTCTTGCTTGAAAAACGTCTTAGCATTTCTTTCAACAGACATCTACTAGCAATAAATTCTTTTCATTTTGTTTATCTGAAAAACGGTACTTATTTCTTCTTCACTTTGAAGAATGATTTCATTGAATCATTGATATTTATTTTTCTTTAAAAAATTTAAATATTTTACTCCACTGTCTTCTTGCTTGTACGATTTCTGACAGAAAGTTTGCTGTAATTCTTACACTTGTTTCTTTGTATCTAAGCTGGTTTTCTGTCTCTGGCCTTCAAGATTTTCCTTTTATATTTTCTTTTCTGTAGTTTAAATACAATATGCATAGGGATGTTTGCTAGTATGCATTTGAGATTTATCCTATGCAGTTTTTGCCGTATCCCATTAAACCTAGAAATCATCTCAACTATTATATTTAAGGGGCCTATGATAAGTTTGGACATTCTAAGTCTATTTTTCCTTATTAAAGTCATGCCCTAAATAATGGACTGTGGGGTGAAATTTTACTTTTTTTTTTTTTTTTTTGAAACATATGCTTCCTTTGTTAGCTAAGGCTAATGCCAAGAGTAAGTAAATGAAATTCATGTTACAAATTGTTCTCTGTACCTATTATCTGAAGAAAGTAGAAGATCATTTACACATGGTATAAGAACTGAATCAAAGGAAATTCAGATCTTTTAAGTTTTGATTGAGGACCTGGGAAAAATAGCAGGGGCCTTCAGTGGACCCCCAGGCACAACCATTTAGCTATATTGTTGTCTTCCCCAGATGAAGGCAAAAAGTTAGTGACTCTCCTAGTCTAAAGGCACACGGAACAAAGGCAGAGAAAAGATCTGTACAGTTAAGATAGCTTCAGGCCGAATTGATGATAAGATGGCATTTGGCTTTCATACTATGGGGAAGAGAAGCATTATAATTTTGTTGGCGGCCCTGTGGTCATGAACAGGTTGATTTCTTCATTCATTTGATTTCTTTACTAGAACAAATAGTTTTCCTCCACTATTTGCTGTAATTCTTACCCTTATTTTCTGAAAGGACAGGAAAGTAACAAGAACTAATGCAGTGCATGATAAAGTAAGTCTTCAGGTATACAAACTTCCATTACAGACCTGATCCCTTCTGGGGATTTTTTCTATGTCAGTGAAAGTTTTAGCACCTAGTGTATCAGATATGATGTCAAGATCTTTGGGAAATGTATCAAATATAATTGTGAAGACAAAAATATGTACAAAGAAAACAATTTGATTATGAGTAGAGGAGTCCTGAGTCTAAAATGTAAGAAATAGTCCTTCTGGTGTAAATGTGCAATTTCATTTACAACTTAAGCCATTCCTTATTAAATTTTTAGGTATGATACCACAGAGCAGGAAGAAATACATTTACTCATGGACTGGAGGGTGACAGCTAATGGTTAGGAGACAGAGAAAATCTGTTGGTTATTTGAAATACCTATACCCAGTGTGGTACGTTTACTCTGAGTAAGAAGGGGAACAAAGATAGCAGTATTTATATAAAAAGAGTTACACCTTTATAAATCAGAGATTGATAAGTTTGACCATCTATGTTTATAGTTAATTCACCTTGAGTGTTTAAGTGTAAGGCAGGATCTGAGTTCTTTTCCTTTCCTGAAGTACCCTCTTTGATCTATAAAAATACTTTTTTCATCCTGGTTTCTCTTTTGTAATATGAGAGAATCTTTTTTGTTCCAGTGTTCCTCCTGTTTACAATAGCTACAAGTGTCCTGCTCAATAAGTGGTTGGTTCAGAAGTAGGCCACCTAGCTATTTGATCTGTACAACAATATGTTTATTTTGGGTCCTGTCTGATTTTTGTTCTAAAGTTCCTTTAAAATGTTTTTTTGAGTATTGTAGTTCAGATAAAAGGGCTATTTCTCATTTTAATCCTGTTTTTCAAAATTAGGTTTCAAACTACAGGTTTAATTTTATTGACAAAGTAAGATGAAAGGACCACTTTTATAGCAGCAGCTTCTTTAACACCAAAACGTAGAAATTATTTCCTAATTGATCCCAAAATATTCTACAGTTTCATTTTCTCTTTGTTTACAGGATTTAATTATGTTCCAATCAATTTTCATTAGAAATGTTTGGGTGCAGTTTTTAAGAGTCTCTGCGCTGCCTTTTGAAATTTTTTTGATCTTCAACTATATTTTGAAAAGAGGGATCACAACTATCTCTTTCCAGGTCAATTCAGTCAGCTTTTACGTTCAGGATTTGGTGTCTGAGGTTCTGATCAACATGTGTAGAAGTTGATCACAACTTCAGATAACACTGGGTTATAGACACTGAAAACATTCCAAATAATTCTATGAATAGTGGTATGAAATTCTTAATTACCAGTCTTAATTCAACTGAGATACAAGATTTAAATTCCACATCTCCCTGCTACCTGGCTCATGGGAGGATGAATCTTTAGAGGCAACTGGCATTGAGAGATCTTAGAAGAGTTGTTGGAAAATGTGGAGGGTCAAGACAAGGGGAAGGGGAGTAGAGCTGTGGAAAAAAGACAAATTAGACGATAGCGGGAAGCAGGAGAGCTCAATATAGAAAGACAATCTAGAAAGACTCAATATAGAAAGCTCAGTATAGAAAGACTTGGAGCACAAGTAGGGAAAGGATTCACCAAGGAAATGAATCTAGTTTGTTATTGCTTAAATTGGTAAAATTGCTTGTTAGGTTTGGCCAAGGATTGTTTTCAACAAAGCAATTTTTTAACCAGAATTTTATTTGGAGAGTTCTGTGTACTAATAAATAGTTCTGTCCATTGGGTACTGAGAAATCTTATCTCCTTCCTTTTCTAAGGAGACTTCCAAATAAACAATTAGTTCAAGTTAAGTGTTTCCCAGAGTGGCCAAATCAGTCTTATTGAAATTATGTCATTTAGAGAGACAGAAACAAAAATTAGAATTATAATGAGATAGAAACATATAAGAAACAGAAAATTGTTCCTGGAGGATGATAGCATTTAGAGTATCCCACAAGAAGTGTCAATGTTAAGTCTAAAACAATACTTATGTACTTCGTATCTTAAACCCTCAATTCGATTGCTGGCCACCTCAGAACATAGACCAACAATCTGGATCCTTAGCAGATGAAAAACCAGAAAAATAATGTGCTCTCTGTCTCATAGCCAAGCTCTCAGACCGAATATCAGAGATTAAAGGAGAACTTTGTCCATTTTTACTGGTGATCCACTGCAAAGTTTGTTCACATGGATGCCAGTTAGGAGAGGACCACAAATATAACAGTCTGCAAGGTCAGGTTCAACCGCAGGCTTATGCTTGGTTCTGAGCTGCGATTCAACTTGTGTTTCTCCTTATGACATGTAACACTGCTAGATAGAACAACACTAAAATAAAAGCACAAAAGAGAGCAACACATGGATATAAAGAAATTGCCTGATTCTACCAAGGATGTTAAACAAATTAGAACCAAAATAAAATAAAAAAAAATCTAGGTACAAAAACTAGAATAAATAGCTACAGAATTTACGGCAAAGAGAGTAAAGTTCAGACCTGATGCTGATGTGGCACATAGACAGGGACCCCACAAGCCATGAGCAAAGCAACAAGACACAAGCGACCTCTGTGAATACCACACCTACTTAAAGGCTGGAGTCTATGTCTAGAGGCAATGCAGACTGTATCTCCATGGAAGCTCCAGGAGAACTGGGGAAATACATGAAAGCTACTCAAATAAGAACACAGTCTGTTTATTGGGAGCTTGCTATAACAAGGGAGTCAGGCTTCATAACTTAGATTTGGCAGAAACTGAAAAGAGGCAAAGGAGAACCTTTACAGTGAGAGAGAGAAAGAGAGAGAAAGAGGAAGCTGGAGAATACTAATTAGAAGTAAGGCATTCTATGTGATTAGTTTTGAAAGCATATTTGGATTAATCTGTTTGGTACTGAGCCGGAAGCAGGGGCAAAGTCTACAATAGTTCAACAAGTTCTGTGTATTCCTAAAAGAAAAGAAAACAAAACAAAAAGCTACAGGAGTTGTGGATTGACTTCCCTGGCTAGTTGTTACAGAATTGTTAAGTCATATACTGTCATATATGGTGTGTCTATTGTACCTTTGTATACTTACACTCTTTCAATATTTTCTAGTTAAGCTTCTGTCAAATTTGGTCATATTTCAGAATTATTTAACTAGAATGCAGTTAAATATGTATATATTTCTGGGATAGATTAGTATCATCACACTACTAAGTTATGTCATATCTGATGTGGTTTGGCTGTGTACCCACCTAACTCTCATCTTGAATTATAGTTCTCATAATCCCCACATGTTGTGGAAGGAATCTGTGGGAGGTAATTTAACCATAGGGGCAGTTACCCTCATGCTGTTCTCACTATAGTGAGTGATTTCTCACTAGATCTGATGTTTTATACAAGCCTTTACCCCCTTTTACTTGGCATTTCTTCTTGCTGTTGCTATGTGAAAAAAAAGATGTGTTTACTTCCCCTTGCTCAGTGATTGCAAGTTTCCTGAGGCCTCCCCAGCCATGCTGAACTGTGAGTCAATTAAACCTTCTTCCTTTATAAATTACCCAGTCTCTGGTATGTCTTTATTAGCAACATGAGAAAGGACTAACATAGTATCAGTCAAGGTTCTCCTTAGAAATATTACAAGCAGGACATACAAGGAGATACATATATTTATGATATTTTTCAAGGAATTGGCATATGCTCAGTGGTTGGCTTATGGAATCCATAGGTCATTCTGGCAGCCTAGAACTCCCCGGCAAGAGTTGACACTGTAGTCTTAAGGGAGTTTATCATCCTGAGGAAAACCTCAGTTTCGCTCTTAAAGTTTTTCAACTGATTGGACAAGCCCACCACATTATCAAGAAAAACCTCCTTTACTGAAAGTCAACTGATTGTAAATGTTAACCACATCCACAAAGTACCTTCACAGCAACGCATAGATAAGTATTTGATTGAATAACTAGATGCTATAACCTAAGTATACACATAAAACTCACCAGAAATCCACAACCAGGAATTTTCTTCCCATTCATTATATTCTCTCCTTAAAATGATAGTTTTATCGTTTTAAGTTAAGTGTTAGTTGGCTTTTTTGTAGATTTTACTTTTTCTTATGTAATTTCTTTTGCAGATCTGATAGGATTCTTTATAAATTGTATGACTGTTATTATAGTTATATTGAAAAGTAATAGCAATATAATTATGTTTTATAAGCCAGCCACCCTATTGGAAAATTACCTTTTTGCGAAAATATTTGCCTAGATGTGAAAATGCAAGTGCATCATTTATGTTGTATTCTAGTAATTTTCTCATTATATAAAGAAATATCCTGCCTGGCGCGGTGGCTCACACCTGTAATCCCAGCTCTTTGGGAGGTCGAGGCAGGTGGATCACGAGGTCAGGAGATGGAGACCATCTTGGCTAACACGGTGAAACCCCGTCTCTGCTAAAAATACAAAAAAATTAGCCAGGCGTGGTGGCGGGCACCTGTAGGTCCAGCTACTGGGGAGGCTGAGACAGGAGAATTGCGTAAACCGGGGAGGTGAAGCTTGCAGTGAGCTGAGATCACGCCACTGCACTCCAGCCTGGGCGACAGAGCCAGACTCTGTCTCAAAAAAAAAAAAAAAAAAAAAAAAAAATTCAGAATTTAAATTGTGACAGGTACATTTAAATACTATTAGTCTTATCCTAAGCAAAGATATAACTACACTTGAGGAATTTTTGTTAAAATTCTGGGGGTCTTTCTCTATGATTGCTTTTCATTATGTTTTCATATGTGTCAGAGGATGTGGAATAATGAAATTGATTGTGTTCTAGAAGAAACATATCAAACTTTATATTACTGGAGACACTTTCCTACAGTTAAGTGGAACAGAAAGCAGGTGATAAGGCTGAAGATAGAAGGATAGACACCATTCCCTGAATATTGACTTCAGCACGACATGAAAATTTCTGGCAGACACTTGCTGAGGGTTGAAATTTTCTCTGAAGCAATGACATGCAATTGTTGGTTATGGGGATTTTAATTCCATTGGTTATGTTTTATTTACTCCATAGCATTCAGCCTTATTTTGATGTATTTTGTTCTCCTCAGATTTCCCCATCTTTTGTTAGCATACAGATAGATGTCCCATATGTAAATTTTCCCACAATAATTTTAAAATGCTTTCATAGAATTATAAAAATATATTTTATTTTTGAATAAGAAGAGACATAATAAAGACCAAAGACTGCAGATCTTTTTAAAACCTATTTTTTTTTTTTTACTTTCATTGCGAAACACCCAAACTATTGAAAGGACATGTTGAGATTCTTCTACAGTGTTTGTGGGGTAATATATTTACTAAACATTCCTTTAAAATTGAGGTCACATTCATTTATGTTCTTTCAACATCATTTATTCTTTTTCATAAGAAAACTCCCAGACACAATGGAATTCGATAATTACCTAACAAAATCAAACAGCCCTCCCGCTGAGAGTAGTAACACGGTAACAAAAATTCCCAAAGTTAAAGATTCATGTTGCAGCACTGCCATTTCTACATGGTCTTGATAATAATACAAAAGTATGACCAAAGGAGGAAGCAATAGAATCCCTGTCTAGTATAGTTTAAGAAAATAGATTATGATGGAAAGCAACAGGCTAAGAATAAAGACTAACACATGGGGCAAAAATGTTTTGTGGGTGGTGAACAGGAGCAGATGGAGAAGGACACATGTGGTTCTGTATTTTCCGAAGTACCGTAAGCTAAGTATCACAGTGAAGAACAGAAATTTAAGCTAAACCTGTTGCTTTATTTGAGTGGAACTCTCCAAGTAAAAGGACTTTTTAGTATTATTGAAGTGTTTAATTTAAATGGCCCGACCAGTTATTGAGAAAAAATTAGAAAAGCTGTTACTTCTATTGAAGCTATTTGAACAGGAATTACAAACAAAATGCCCATGAAAACCAACAAATTTTAACTGTTGGAAAGCCCTTGCTCTACAAAGAGATATTCTCTGAACTCACAGTGTTTCCACAAAGCCCTCAGTTTGCTACACTTGAGTTCAATCTTTTTTTAAGTTTTAAGATTTGAATCTGTGATTATAATCATGGATAAGACGCAGACAAAGAAAGTGAGCCAAACTGAATGCCAACAGCCACCAGGAAACCCAGTGTCTGCAGAATCACCACAATTAGTGGTGTTTGAGTACATTTCTTGGGTGAGAGCCTTCCAGAGATGAATCCTGAGTATCTCTTGTGTGGTGATGCTACAAATCTCAGAGGAATGATGCTGCAAATCTCACATGAAAGGTGCAAAGCACTTTTTTGTGAAAGAGCCATCAAAACATGTTTGTTGGGTGTCTGCAGTACTATTCTGGCTCCATCTAAGGAGAGAGAAAAAAGTTGGTACCCTAAATCTGCACTTTCATCAGCATTCCTTCTCACCTCTACTTTGACTGAGGAATCATTCTGGAAAACTTTTCCAACCTGCAAGATTGCAAAGGCCTTCTGAATTATTGAAGAATAAAGACAGATTTTTAAATAAGGTTTAGTGATAAATGTATTCTGGTCCCTGGATTCCCATCAATCATGTAAGACATAGACAGTAAATATCAATCAGAAAATACAATGCTAAATATTATTTCACTGAAATTATAATAAATAATATATATGTATTTTTAATCTCAGTCTATGTGCTCTCATTGCTTTGGTCCATTTTATGTTGCCTATAAGAGAATACCAGACTGAGTAATTTATAAAGAATGGAGATTTATGTTTTATAGTTTTGGAGGGTGAGACATCTAAGGTCAGTGGGCTCATATCTGGCAAGGGCCTCCTTGCTGCCTCATCCCATGGCAGATGACAGAAGGCAGAAGGACAAGAGGGGGTGAGAGCAAGCAAGAGGTCAAAATCGAACTTGCAATATCAAACCCTTTTATTTTTTAGAGGGTGTAACCCTCATGACCTAAACGCCTCCCTTTAGGCCCCACCTTCCAACACTGTTGCGTTGGAGTTTACCAACACGTTTTCAATACATGCTTTCTGGGGGGAAACATTCAAACCATAGCATTTATTTACAATCAACCCACATTAAAAAGGTCCAAATCAAAATAATTCATCTCCATAAAAAAAGGACTAGAATACTCAAATTAGGCACATTATTTTTAGCAACAGTTCCCCAATGCTGTCCTATCTTTCCGAAACGTTTTATTTTTCTCTCCTTTCAAACATGTTTTCTTTTGTTTGCTAGTATTACCTTTTTCTATCCCTCTATATTATTTAAATCCCTTAAATCTTTGCCCACATTCCCAAAGGGTTATAACTGTTGAGTGACAAATCACTTGCACCTTTGCAGACACAGGTTTGTGTGTCTGCAGGGAGCTCCCATCCTGCTGACTGAAAAAGACAGAATCATTAGATTCTATTTTTTAAAATTATGTTGCTGTGTCTCCTGTCAATGTAATCTGTTATAAAATATAGGTAAGTCCTGCTGCCATAGCATAATTAACTGGTAGATTTTAACAGTAGGACCTCCGACAATATCAATTTAAAATGCTTTTAAATAAACAGATCTCATATGAAAGATGCATAGCACTTTTTGTAAAAGAGGCATGAAAACACTTTTGTTGTGTATCTGCAGTGCTATTCTGGCTCCATCAAAGGAGAGGGGAAAAAATGGCACAAACTCTAAGTGTCCTCTCTGACAAAGGGAATCATGTAGTCACCTGGCTTAGCATGTTTTCTTGTTCTACAGAAAAACAAGAGAGAAAACAAAACTCCGAAGCTATCAGGATGAAATCTCAGAGAGAAAAATTTCTACCATTAAAATTCATGGAATTCGCACTAGGCAAAGCAGGTGTGCTACTAAGAATTTTAGAGAATGAAAAAGGTGCTGCATTTCTAGTGGTGTTTTTCAATTAACACCTGCTTAATTTGATATTAATTTTTTTAAAAATTGTAACATAAAAATTTTTACCTATATTTTGCATGGTTCTTTAAACACAAATAATTAGCTTTACAGAAGAATACATCCATTGCTTTGATCACATTTGTGAGTTGAATAGCTGAAACTAGCTATAAATAAGCTTTCACGTGGAATATACATTCCCAAAATTCATTTGCAAACTTTGTATTTGTTTGCTATTCCCAGGATTTGCATTGATGCATTTCAAATCTCTTATGGGTTGCACATACATATATTTTATAACACCCTTTCTTATATGTTAATTAGATAACAGAAAAGTAGAAATAATTTTATATATACAATAGCATAGTGCCACCTTTACATATGTATTAAGCAGTACATGATTGCTTTATACTAAAAATCAGTTTGTTCTATATTAAAGAAGCCACTGGCATATACACATCATAAAATAAGTTGATAGAGTTATTTAGGAAAATATTTCAATATTTATTAATAAGTAAATGACTTATACTACAACAGTAATAAAACTTATTATTTGAATCCAAGCTTTGCCATTTAATTAATATCGGTGGTTCCAACTTCACTCTAAGAAATGTATTAATATCCCTAGAAAGTGTTTTTTGCCTTTTAAAAACATGTCTAGTGCTCAGCATGAGATCAATGTCATACTGATTATTTAGTAAAACTTTTAGATTGATATGACCTATTCAAGCTAGGAAAATAAAACCAATATATAAGATAATGGTTTCAATTAGATGAGGAAAATAGAAGAACAGAACTACATCCTTTGTTTTTTTCTGACAGAGAATTTAATGTAAGAAATTGGTGGAACTGTATTGTAGGACTAACAAGAACAGGTCATACCTCTTGGGACCAGAGAACAAAAGGAAAATGTTAGGATTATTAGAACCTAGACGCTTATAGAAGGGACCTCTCAGAGCTCAGCTTCATATTTCTGAAAAAGAAGTACCACATTTTGTTGTTAGTGTATCTCAGAGAGTGCATTCAAGCTGGTTGTGGAAACATAGAAAAACCAAACCTGAAAACTGGAAGCAACTGTCTCTAATGAGACTGCTGAGACAATGGGAATAGGAAGAGGCAAGTCTGTTCTCACTCCACCTGTCTTTGGGCATCCCTCAAGTGCCCCCTAATGGCAGAGCCTAAGCATCACAAGCAAAATAAAGAAACGAATAAAAATACGCAGTAGCTTAGTTATCAACACACTAAAATACACCCCAGTTTTGCTGAGGATATGTATTCATATTTATTGTCCATTCCACTCTCAAACATGTCCTAGTATGGATGAAAAATAATATGGGCACTCTCTAGCCAAAGCTGTTTATCCAAATTTAATCAAATAAAGCCTCGGTGGTAAATAAATTTAGAAAATGGCCACTTTCGATTTCTTTAGTTCTGTTGGTACTTGCTGCTTCTCACATGAACAATTGCAGCCTAAGTTCTCTCTCTTTGAATCTGGGATGATTTTAGTAACTCATTTGATGACAAGAACATGGTAATAGTGACATTTTGAGACTTCTGCGATTAGGTCACAAAAAGCCTGGGTCTCTTGAAATGTTTGCCCTTGAGACATTGCCTCTCAGAACTCAGCTACCATGCTGTGAGATGTCCAAGCCACATAAAGAGACAATGTGCCGGTGCTGCAGCAGAGAGCCCACCTGAAGTCCCATAACAGTCAGCATCAAGTATTATGTAGTAGATTTTTTGGACATCCAGCTAGGTGAAGCCTTCAAATGGCATCCGGTTACCCCCATAAGATACCCAGTGGAGAACTGTTCAGGTAGGCTAGTTTAACCCTCATGAATAACAACAACAAATTGTAGTTTGGGGACATTGAGTTTTACTTACATAGCATACGTAACTACAATAGCTCATCTCTATAGTTTTCCAAGGACACTCATTATCTTTATCCTGATCCAACTATTCTTGTTTTTCTCCTCAGAGTTTTCTGTATTTTTCACTTTGCTTTCCAACCAAGTAGATTCTAAACATTTGAGAGGAAAGGATCACGTCCTGGTTTGTCTCTGTATCTCACACTTGATAACTGATTATTAACTAGGTATAAGATGGTATTATTATAAATGCTGCACAACCACTACTCTGAAAAACTGACATTCATGAATCTGCAGGTTGACGGCAGTTCAACTGATCAAGGCTGGGATTAACCACATAGCTCTGCATCAAGATGCAGATTGTCTGGACTTTTATTCAAGCTGTGGGCTGAGTTTAAGTCTGCTCCACGTGTAGTTTTTCTGAGACAGAGACTAAAAGATAACAGCCACTGATGTCATTCTCTTCTCATAGAGGATCACTGGAGCACAAGAGCCAACCAAAAATATTACAAACACATCAGAGCTTCTACTTAATCATACTTGTCAACATTCCACAGGCCAAAGAAAGTCACATGGTCTATCATATCAACGGGGTGAGGAGGTGCCTTTTGCCTAAGTGGGAGCACAGAAAGTAAATGTTTGCTGGACAATAATCTGAATAATTACAAGATCAGCAAAAATGTCTCATCACTGATTGTAAAGTTCAGTTAACACCCTGTAACATTTGTATATAAACATAGTGATAGTTATTATATGTTAAATACATATCTAGACTTGCAAATTATTTCCAAGACCCAGGGAAGATTCTAAATCTGTATTTCCAGAGTATACATAGAAACTAAATAAAGTATTCACTGTAAAAATATTTAGGTGTATGGCTATGATAATTAAACCATCTAAAAGTCACTATTTTTCTTCAGTTAAAAATAATGCAAAATAATAGATCATTGATTTTAGAATATAGCGAGAGAGTAGCTGGTATCCTAAATTTGTGTTTTTATGTACTAGTTATTGTTGTGACTACCTATTTAATTGAATACTGGTCAAAACTTAAAGGTAAGTACTTTCAAGCAGTAAAAGTATACCTTGTAAAAAGTAATGGTGCTGGGGAACAGGTTATTTTAGCAGTGCACCACTTTTCTTCTAATTTTGTAAGGACTGCATTCTTTTATAGCAAATCCACTGACTTCTTAATGCCTTCCAGATATACCATTAAATGCACTGGGTTTAGATAGTTTGAACATCCATATTTGTCCCAAATGAACACTTGGAAACACAGGAAGCATCAACCATATCTGCACAGAGTGAATATTATTAAGTGGAATAAATCATCAACTACAAATACTTTATATTTCCTGCTGCAAATCACTGATTAAAGTTAGAATGATGCATTATTTTAATTCAAAGTCAATTGTGGAGTGTGACTAAGATTTATAGGCTAACACATGATAAATACCTACACTATCAAGGTAAGGAGATGTGCCCTAAAGTATGAAAACTAATAACTATAGAAAATTATAAATTTTATTTCTGTGCAGTTAGATTTATGGATCTAAATATTTATAGACTGTTTTGTCAAAATTTTATGGAATTTTCTAGTAAAAGCATTATTGAGACATTAGAAGCCTTGCTTCAGGCAAAAATGGTATGTAGTCTTAGTCTCCACGCTATTATGACTTTATTTACATTATAATCTAAAACAAGCAAAACCAATCTATTGTGAAAAATTTTTAATTGAGGTCTGAGTGTAAAGCATTAAGTAGGAAGGTGCATTTAGAAACTTTCAGGTGTGGTGCAAATGATCTATATTGTGAAAAAGTATGGATCATGTGTCTGTGTGTCAAACCCATTGAATTGTACACTTAAGGTTAGACATTTGGGATGTATCCAGTATGGGTCTACAAGACTACAGCTACTATGAATATTTTTGGACATTTCTTGAATATGTACATCATATCTATTGATTATTCCCTGAAAAGTGAAATTTCTGTGTGTATTAGTTCTGTTGGTTTGTGATAACAGACTATCACAGACTGGGTGGCATAAACAGAAATTTATTTTCTTAGAAGTTCAAGATCAAGGTACCAGCAGTCTTGGTTTCTGTGGGGTCCTTCTCCTTGGCTTGCATAAGGCAGTCTTATTGCTGTGCTCTCATGTGGCCTTTTCTCTGTGCATGCATATTCCTGATCCTTCCTCTTCTTCTTATAAAGACACCAGCCCAGCCCAATTGTATTGGGACTCACCTTTATTTAACCTTAACTTAATCTTAATTACCTCCTTTAACCTTACTTACATATTTAGGCCCTGTCTCCAAATATGGTTACATTGAAGGGTTAGCACTTCAAGACATAAACATTGAAGGGACACAGTTCTGTTTATAACACTGGGTCACAGTGTATTTTTTTTTTTTTTAATGAAAAACAAATATCTCTAAATTTCTAGAGGTATTTTTTGGTTTGGAGCAGACACATATCCCTACACGTCCACCACTACTATAGTGGTGTTGCAGTGACTGCATTTGCTATAACAATACAGTGTGCCCCATTGTCCAAACCCAAATACATATTACTATTTCACAGTTCGTTTATCTTGGAATCTATCCATTTAGAAAACAAGACAGCATGGAGATGCTGCAAACAGCATTAATATAACCAAGTACAGGAGAAGTTCTGAATCTAGGCTCAACCTTGGCTGCACATCAGAATTCCCTGGAGAGCTTTTAAAATTCCTATGACCATTCTGAACTCCAAACATATTAAATCAGATTCTCTCAAGGTGATAACCAGGAAACAGCATTTTTTTCCTCCCCAAGTGATTTTTTGTGCCACTGTTGTTGAATACCACTGACCTACAGCTTCAAATAACCCCAGTGCACATGAGGACAATTTTATTAAGTTGATTATTTACTCACCACTATTTTTAGCCTCTTGCTATATTCCTCTGTTACATGCAAAGCACAGCTGGTACTTATATTAATGATAAAATATTTTAAATTAACAAGCTACATATGAATATGATATAATACATTCAAGGGATAAATATGTCTTATCTTATTAGTTAATGAATCTTATATTCTGTGTAAGAAATGTGTCACTCACAGGTGATCCCAAGACTATAAAATATGAGAGAAATTTGAAATTCAAATTTAAAACTAAAGTATAATTTAGTTCAATGTTTTGTTTTTAGAGAAGGAAGTTATGCATAAGCAAGAAAGGAAGGTTGAAATTCCCTGTGCAGCACTAAGTTAGAGTCAAGGATATCAGTATGAACTAAAGTTTAGTTTAATATATGGACAGATGGCTAGATATCAAAACAATTATGTTTTCACATAGATTATTAAATTTATACATAATTATTTGTTTGTGGTTAAGGCCTAAAAACAACGATGTTCTAGCAATAAGCACACCCAGTGTCTAGATGTTAGTTTCTAAATACCATTCTCAAAAAAAAGAAAACAGAGCTCCTTGGAGTAGCAGTTGACAAATGAACCACAGACATATACAATGTTGTTAATGGGAAAAATCAGACATAGGATATAGAAGGCCTCTTTGTACTATCTTTGTATTTTGTTCTAAAACTTAAAAATTATATTGAATTAAAGTTTCTAAAAATATATATAAGTGACTGGAAAGATATTCCTCTATTTATAAAACATTGATAAACATGTTTAACTATCATAGACACCACAGAGAATTCTTCTTTGCTGCTATTAAAGAGTATATTTCAAAACAAATAAAATGTGATAGCCATTAAAATCTAAACAGCTGTTCTATAATAAATAAAATTGTATCTTATGCTATTCCCAATACAGCTGTTTAAGGAAGGTGCTATGCTTGTTCTGTGTATAAATCAGGCATTGAAACAAAAAACCCATTTAGGTAAATGTTCCTTTAGAGCCTTTTTTTTACTACTGTGTGTATCAGAGAATCTCAGTACACTGAAAAAAAAGAGAGGAAATCAGTTGTATGAATTCTTTGTCTTGCCACAGATTTATTAGATGGAATTTTATTTCTCTCAACACTTCTTGAAACTGATTAGAATTGTGTAATATTATTTCTTTAGAAAAAAAGTGTTTAGCTGAATATTGTTACTGTTTCAACATATATTGTTTCCATGAAATTTTATTTATGTTTTCAAATTTACTTGAGTTAGAAAATTTTCAAGAAATTACATTTCAACTCTACTTAAGTTTTAATTCTACTAAACCACAGTGGGCCTAAGGATTGTGTGAAAGAAACTGCTGCATAAAATTTCAGACAGCAGCTCCTCAAGAGCTGGATATAAAGTGTTAACTGAATGGGCTCTTTGAAAATTTAAAGCAAGAAGATTCTATAACCAGAGTTTCGGAGACCCATAGAATTATAGCAAATTAACGTTACAGTATTATACATAGAACATCTTTTTTTTTTTTTTTTTTTTTTTTTTTTTTTTTTTTTTTTTTTTTTTTGTCACAAATGGGCTAGAACCAAAACAGTTCTAGTTTTTATTTTTGTTTTTGTGGGCACACATGTAGATGTGCTCTTCTGCATACTTTAAATTCTTTTTGTTTTTATTTACTCTCTTTTGCTGTTTTCTATGCCTATTTTCAAAGAAGAGAATCACATTTCATTTTCTAATGACCAAATAGTTGGTATTTGATTATTAGAAAGGAAATGGCATGTTAGAAAGGAAATGACAATTAACTAAAAAGTAAACTCTATCAACTTCTCAATAACTGCCTTCATTTCTCTAAACATCTGCAGTGGCCTGTTACTTTGATGATTTCCCAGTTAACCATTCTGGCCCTATTTCAAACCTTATGTATTCCCATCCCCCAACCACTGTAACTGTTTGACATTTAAAACAAACAAACCAAAACTAAATATTAGAAATGACACTATGCTAGTTCTTGGCCTAGCCCTTGATTGTCCTATTAACTTTATACCTTATTTTCTTTAGAATGCTTGTTCTTTTACTCCTTCTTGAAATCTAGCCACCATGCTATGAGGTCACCCAAGCACCCAAGTGGAGAACCATGGTCCTGAATGTCGGCCCCAGCTGCCAGTTGAGCCTCCAGATGACTGTAGCTGCCCACCACCCCATCTGACAGTACATGAAACAAAAGAACAAGCCGGTCAACCTACTGAATCATGAAGAGTAATAAACTGATGTTTTAAGACAGTAAATTTTGAGAGGGTATCCTTTGTAGTAATAGATAACTACAACTTTATAGTGAAACTTAGATGTATGGAAGAACCATTATTATACATGCCATTTAGGATGATTGCTTCTATTATCGGTGAGTAATTGAGATAGGAAAAGATAATTGACAGTTTGGAAATAGCACCAGGAAAGGGTGCAATAAATTAATTCCTCTTATAAGATTATATTCCTTCTTAGGAGATTTAGGAGGTCTTTAATCCAGTAATACCTAGAACCATAGTCTAGCACTCTGCTACTCAAAATATAGTCCCTCGATTGGCACAGTTAGTATGAAGCTTGTTAGAAAAATAGAATTTCAGGATCCACAACATACCTACTAAATTAGAATCTGCATCTCAGCACAATCCCTGGGTGACTAGTTTACACACAGGTCTAATAATAAGTGATTGGATAAAAGTGAAATCACACAATTACCTGATAGTATGTTAATTTATTGTCTATCCCATCCAAGTTTTGCTTTTATCCGAATAAATCCTTCCTCAGACACAAATCTACGTAAGTCAGAAACCAAAAACTACTCCGACTTCCCTCACTCTGTCATTTCAAATGAAAAACATAAATTGTACCTTTTTAATATATATGTCATCCTAACATAAAGTCATCACATTATCACTTGTCTAATTAATTCAAGTGGTCAGTATCACCCTTAGAATATGCAAGTGTGGCCCCTGCCATGGGTCTTATGTCTTAGGCGTCCCATGCTTTAGAGGCTTTTGTTAAAATGTTTAGATCCTCCTCTGGTGGTTGGGACTGACCAGGTCCGTAATGCCATCTACCACAGTGCCTAGAGACTAGACTATTGCCCACCTAAGCATCAATCAGTTTTCCTCTTCAACTCTAAGCGTACTCTCCTCCTCATCCCACATTCCTCACAACATGGTGAGGCTTTGTGTCCCCACCAAATCAAATCTGAATTGTAATCCCCATAATACCCACATGTCTAGGAAGAGACCTGGTGGGAGGTGATTAGATCATGGGTATGAGAAACACACTCACCCATCCAAATCCAAAGAAGGGACTTAGAGGCACAAAGAACAGCAAAAGTGAGACTTTTTAATAACCATCTTGCAAGACTGGGGCAGAGGGCAGGCACACACAGGACAGTCATAACAGGTAATTTATCTCCTAGCACACAAGTCCCTTCCCCAGTTCCTCACTGGCTGAGTACTATGGGGTTACAATCTTCCTGGACATCACCTAAGTTTCATTATCTCCCTTATAAAGTTGTCCCCTATCAGCTGTCCACTAACCTGAAAATTTTCCTTAAAATATTTTAAAAGATAATTATTTCATTCTTTATAAAACAACTCCTTTATAAATAGAGTGGTTATAGATAAAGAAGCAAACAAATATAAAGAGAAATAGAGACATTCATATGCACCAGGAATTGGTCCCTCTTATATGTCTACCACAGATTCGGATGCAAACTCCATAAGGTAAAAGACCATATGTTATTTGTAACTATATTTTAGTGGCATGGTGATTGATATACAGAGAGAATTTTTAAAATCTCATTGTGGTTTTGACTTGCATTCCTCTGATGATTAGTGACATTTAAGAAACGTCTATTCAGATTGATTACCCATTTTTATATCAGATGATTTGTTTTTTGGCTATTGAGTTGTTTGAGTTCCTTATATATTCTGGTTATTAGTCCCTTGTTGGTTGAAACACTTGCTAACATTTTCTCCCATTCTGTTCGTTTCACTCCAGTTAAAATGACTTTTATAAAAAGACAAAAAATAACATGCTCGTGAGGATGTGGAGAAAAGAAAATGTCTGTACACTGTTGGTGTGAATGAAAATTAATACAGCCACTATGAAAAAGACTATGGTGGCTTCTCAAAAGACTAAAAAGAGAACTACCATATGATCCATCAATTCCACTGCTGGATATATATCCAAAAGAAAGGAAATCAGTATATTAAAGAACTATCTGCATACCCATATTTATTGTAGTATTATTTACATTAGTCAAGATATGGAACCAACCTAAGTGTCCATCAACATATGAATGAATAAAGAAAATGTGGTGCATATACATAGTGGAATATTTTCAGCCATAAAAGAGAATGAAACCTTGTAATTTCCAACAACTTTAATGGAACTGGAGGACATTATGTTAAGTGAAATAAGCCAGGCACAGAAAGACAAATATCACCTATTCTCACTCATATGTGAGAATTAAAGAAATTCATCTCATGGAGGTAGAAACTAGAATGATGGTTACCAGAGGTTGGGAAGGCTCTTGGGAAGGTAGGGATATAAAGGGGTTGGTTACTTGGTACAAAAATACATTTTATTTCTTAGGTAGAAGGAAGAAAATCTAGTGTTCAATAACACAATAGGGCAGCTATAAGTTAATGACTTACTGTATATTTCAAAGTAACTAGAGAAGTGGATTTGGAATGTTCTCAACACAAAGACATAATAAATGCTTGAGGTTATGGATATCCAAATTATCCTATTTTGATTATTACACATTATATGCTTAATAATCAAAATATCTCATGTACTCCATACATATGTAAAACTATTTGTTTACATAAAACTAAAAAATTTCAAATAAGTTAATATACATCTTTGATTGGATTGTCTAAAATTTATTTTGGTAGCATTTATTTTTATTGCTGATGCCAGATATATATATATTATTCTAAAAACTTGAAAAACATAGGACATGAAGAAAATGAAAATCATAATTCTTTCATATTTATGTTAACATATTTTCTCTTTATTTATAAAAATTATGGCTTATTTTAAAATCCCAAACATAAGGTTGGTACAAAAGTAATTGCAGCCTAATAATTGTGTAACAATTAGAAAAAGAATATTTCTTTTTACTCTACTCTTCTACCAAAAAAATGGAATGATAAGAACTGGAAGTAAAGTCATCCTAAAAATTGGTTGAAGTTAAATAAAAATATTTATTTTAAAACTCTTCTTGTCTTTATACTGTAAATGGGAGTAATTGTGGATAAATGGTAGAGTCCTAGGACATTATTTTTGCCCGGTAGAATTCAATGCATGGAGCAAGAAAGAAGAAAGAGAAAATATCAATGAAAATTATCTGCATAACAATGTAAAATGCTATCTCCGTTTTGGGCAGAGTATATTCTATTATCTCTCCAAGAAATGTTCATTTTACTTAACACAAATTTTGACTATAATATCACCAAGAAACGTAATTATTTTCACTTGGGTTTGTATATTTGTGTGTGCACATGACAGTATATGTGTTGCCCAAGAGTTTTTCATAAGAACCTGGAAATTCAATGAAGAGATACTTTCACAGGATGCTGCTTGAGTAAACCCAAAGAATATTGAACATAATGTGGCAATTCTCACCATAGACAATTCCGCCAAAGCTTTCCCTGTGACCTGAAGCACTACCCTTCTTCAACCCTGTCTTGCCCTTGTGGATTATGGTAACTGACATTGTATGGCTGGAGGAGTGATGGTGGAGAGATTAGGGGAAAATCTCAGGGTAAAATTGTTTTCTATGGGAAGAAGATTAGGTTCTCCTAAAGGGGGTGAGCAGGGATGAAAATGCTCATAGAAGGAATTTCAATTTCGAGAGACAAGATGAGATACTACAGTTTACCCATTAGGACAACCTGCAAGAAGATTCTGGATTTTTTTTTTCTCTGATCCTGGAGTTCAGAAACATTCATAGCTAACATTAAGCTTCAGTTTTGTCTCTTTTTTTCTGAAATTCTATCTAGTTGTTTTCAAAGGCATTATTAAACATACAGCTTTGTGATCAATGCAGAATTAACAGATGAAGCTTTAGAAGAAGTGAGTCAGCTTGGCAGTGTCAGCACTGGCTTGAAGGAGGACAGTATTGTTAGAATTCCAAGTGGTAATCTGTAGCCTAATGTTTAAAATGTGACACTTTATTGTAATTGCTTCACTTATTTCTTAGAGAAATAAAATGTTACAGCTATTTTTAAAATTCCCAGAATTCTATCCCCATTCTATTTCCCACAGATGTAAATAAGTAACCTCTGTTGAAGCTGTGCAAATTATTTGTGTGCTTCCTTTCAAATTAGTACTGGACATTTGTATCTATAACAAAATCCAACATTATTCAATGTTTTTAAGTTTTACTAAAATTATATGTAATATTTTTGTGTTTCTGTATTCACTCATCATTCTGTGTTTTGAGGTTTATCCACATTGATATAGTTGATACAGTCTGTTTTAACCACAGGATTTTGTAGCATTTTATAAACACCTTACAATTTATCCATCTCTCAGCTGTGGACTGTATCATATTTACATTCTTTCCTAGTACAAACAGTGATGAGATAAATATTCATATATAGATTACTTTGTGCACATGTAAGAGGTTATCTATGACATATAGTTCAAAATGGAATTGCTAAATTTTATGTTATATGAATTTTCAAATTTAATTAACATTTCAAAATTATTCTCCAATAGGAAGCAATAGTATTGTGGATGAACACAGAAAGAGGGGAAATAGGATGTATTTTGGTGTGTTTTTATTTCTTTGTGGGTTTGCTTTCTATTTTTGTTTTCTTTTTGCCTTTACCCAAATAGGATAGAACAGAAGTTCTATAACAAGGTTGCACATTCTAATAGCTAGGGCACGTATAAAACTTACCAAACCGTTGTTCCACACTCAGATATTTTTGACTGCAATTAAACAGGAATTGGTCTTCTCCATCAGTATGATTTTAAAGCCCCCATTCCCCAGAGGATGCTAACGTGTAGTCAAGGTGATTAACCATTGCAATAGGTTTTCAAAGTTTAGCTTGTATCAGAAATACCTGGACCAAAAGACTTGTTAAAAGATACATAGTTTGGCCTCATGCCCAGAGTTTCTGATTCAGTGCTTCTGGGGTGGGCTTGCGGGTTTACATGTCAAACAGTTTCTCAGGTGATGCTAAGGTGCAGTCTAGAGCTGACACTTTAAGAACATCATCCCCACAATAAACGATGGAGAAAGGAAAAAGCAACCTTGACAGCTAGCACTAACAGCTAGGCTATGATGTTCCTACAATTTCAAACACAAAAATAATGTAAAGTACCCTGTACCAATAACGAACAAGACTAAAACAAAATCACCGTATAAGTGTGCCTCAGCAGTCAAAATGTAGACTTCAGCACGAACCACAATAATGGTCAAGATTCTCCTGCTCCTAAAATAAGTGCCTGTGGTTTCTTTTTCCTGTTACAACTTTAGGCCCTCTTTATTCTTTATGCCTCCTATGTAAAGATTAGTAATTATCCAATCATAGATTTGCTACCACTTTCATACATGACCCAATCCAGTAAAAACTCCTAATATAAGCCCAAATCACCAAACCAAGCCCAGATCCTGTAACAAGTCCCCCAAAACATATGCTGAAACATCCATGCGGTAAGTAATAAAATTATCTTTGTTTGACTACAGGTATGTTACCAGTGGTCTGTCTTTGGTGGCCAATGACAAAGGTTACCAATAAAGTGGGGATGGGGCTATATATATACATATATATATATATATATATATATGTGTATGTGTGTGTGTGTGTATATATATGCACACATGCATACTTGGAATACTACTGTACATATGTTAAAAACTTATTTTACTACTATAAACAGTAGATGTATTCATTGTAGAAATAGAGGATTCACATGTAACAAACCTGCACATTGTGCACATGTACCCTAGAACTTAAAGTATATATATATAAAAAAAAGAAATAGAGGATTCATTCACAAAAGATAAAGAATAAAATAATTGACCAGATATCCTGCCAAAAATGTTGTCAAATTAAGAATATTATTTTCTTTAGAGTTTTCCAGTATAAACATTATATAATTAATTGGTTATCAAACTATTGATAACACTTTTATATTTTTCACTTAAAATATGTTATAGATTTTTCCCATGTTATTCTATTGGAATTAACTAATTTATAGTATTGACACTGATATTAAGTAGTATTAATCATAATACTAATTTCTACATTATATAATTTAACCAGTTCCAAATTTTATATTTCAGAGCAGAAAGTCAATAGACGTTTTCTAAAGCATAAATAATTAACTTCAAATTCTTAATATTTTCCATTATTATTTTATTTTTCAAGATGTTTCTTTTTTATAGGATTTTAGAAACATTCCGGTAGAAGAAAAGCAGCATCACAAATTGAAGCTATACCCCACTGAACTTCTCTCTTTAAATTAAATATTGAATTTTATTGCACAAATTTTTTGATTGTATTAAAGAAAAAACGTGATTTTATATCTCTATATATGCATACATATATGTTGCTACATATACAGAGAGTTGTCTATATTGACATTTTCCTACTGCTGATACTTTCATCTGTGTGGCAAAAATTTAGGTTAAAGATAACAGCTGCTTTGTTTTTATATATCTGTGTAATATTGGAATAAGCACTGCATGCATTTGGTATAGCTGTTTTGATAAAATGCTGGTTTGACTTGCTATAACAATGTTCAAGATTTTTACAACTATTCATCAGTGAAACTTTTCTATTGATTCCTACTTTTTACTCTTTTATCATACTTTGATAAACATTATATTAATTTTGTAAAATTATTGGCAAGTTTTTATGTGATTTCCACAAGTTAAACAATTTACAAAATAGTGAATTTCTATTATTTGTAGGAAAGGAACTTGTTATATTGTCTTAGTTGAGATTAGTATACTTTTAAAAGATTTTTTCATAGCTTTTAATTTTGATATGAATACTGTTTACATATTCCATGTTTTGTAAAGTAATTTAAGCACCTCTCCTTGAAAATGTCTACATGCATATACCTCCACTTTATTAACAATAATTGAGACATAATAAACATATTAATATATGTATTGATGATTCCCAGAAGCTTGGAAATTGTTTTTGCTAGATTTAACTTGTTGCCAAAGAGCTTGAGCATCCTCCCTTACTGTCACTTGAAGAATAGTCATGTACACATATTTTTAAAGGAATAAGCGTATTTCTTTTTCTTACATATTGACAAATTATAGTTGCATATATTTATTAAGGATAGAGTGGTATTATAATTTTCAATGCAATATGAAATGATTCAGCTAATTTCCATATCATTACTTCAAATATTCAAATTTTTATGAGAACCTTAGAAATGTATTCTCATAGCAATATTGAAATGTACAGCACCACACATTCTTAATAGGCTAAAAACTCCCATGAAGAGAGATCTTCTGTAACCAGCACCATTTAGAAGCTATTAAGGAAGACAGAAGCCTGCAGCTTCATAGACATTTGTTATGAGGCTTTGTTTCATTTTGTTTCATTTTTAATACAATACTACTTCTAAAGAAGGACCTGAAAGTTTCATAATGGAGTTATTTTACCCTTCATCACCAAAAACAATTACCCTGAAACAATAAACCATAAACCATGCTACTGGAAGCTTTCCAAACTTCAAACTAATAGAAGTGGCTTCCAGGGTGAAATCTGGATTGACTCCTCTATGAAATTCAGGTGGACTCACTCACTCACTCCTCCCTGGGCACAGGCAGTCATCCCTCGCTCAGTTCCTTGGATGGCCTCATTCCTCTGTGGATCCCTCTTTCTTGGCCCTCTCTTCCACGGACTCATCATTTACTTTTCCCCTTTGACTCTCCTTACCTTTTATGGCCCAGCCAGTCCCTACACTTATCATCACAGTTTCAGTCATTCTGTTCTATTATTGTATCATGTTTTTTGGAGAGAGCTGGAAAGAGCTTCTGATATATGACAAAAGTTGTATAAAGGATGAATGAAAGACAGATTCTCATGTTAACTTCAAGTTAAAAATTCTTTTATGATATTTGAATTGTTGGTGCTGTCCAGAATGGCAAATATTAACACCCTATCCTGTAGGTGTACTCCTTTTCCCTCAGCCAGAAAGCTCAAGCATTTTCTTTACTCTTTTCCTGGTCTTGGGTCTTATGTAATATGTATATTAATAGTCATATTAATATACCTCTATATTAACTTGAATAACAGTAGTGCACATATTACTAGATATCATATGATTTTAATCCACAGAGTATACTTAAGGACTGAATGGATTCATAGATCCTAGGAATTGCTATAGGAATACCCATCATAAGGGATTTCTGTCTGATGCTAGAACATTAAGAGAAAATTGATGTTTTTTTCATCTATTTTTCAGCATCACTCATTCTCTTACACAAATGGTAGACATGAGAAAGCTATAGATCAGTCATTTCAGACTTTTTTCTTTCATTAGATGAAGAGGTTGACTTTTGATGAGATGCTTCTTTGTTTAGCTATTGAAGTGGTACGATTTTTTGAGTAGGAAAACTTTAAGATCATCTTGCATTTCAGCCTTTAAATATATTAATACTTCAAGTTTTTAAAATGGCAATTAAAAAGGGTTTATTTAGAGCAACTTTGTCAGAAACACAAGGCAATTTATCCAATAAAGGTTTCTCACTTCTCAAACGAGTAGAAGAAAAAAAAAAAAACTAAATTAAATATTTGTTCTACCCATGCCTTTGTTTTCTTGAGTATTTATTCTTTATATAGTGTAAGTCTCTCTACTATATTACTGGCATGAATTAATCTTGTTTTTCCACATTAGGGAGCTCATTGCTGTTACTGACATCTGGCCCCTTTATTTTCTGTAACAAATAATTAATTTAATATTCCTTTACTGATTGTTAAGTGATTTTATTTTCAGATGAAAGTTTTTAATGCTGGCCTAACACATGCTGTTTATTTAAGAGATTGAAAATTGGTTTAACTCGTTATATAGGCTAATAAATTTTATGTAACAATGTTGTTTTTTTAATAATTACAAATACAAGTTTGGCCAAAATCCAGTTTGATTAGAAAATAAGTGAATATATTAATTTTTTTATTTTTGTAATTTTATTCTTATTATAGTAAAAATAAACATTTATATTCTTATTCTTTTATTTTATTTATTCAAGTTTACCTTAAACCACCTATAAATGTAATATGATTAGTAAATATGGTTTATCCTATTTTTATAAAAGTGAACTTCATAAACCTTATTGTTTTTTTTTTAATCGGACATGCTTTTTAAAAAGAGACAGCATAAACGGAGCTTAATTTAACAAATAAGGAGGACTAGATTGAGTATCCTCAGGTTTGTCCTTCATCGATAGGTCCAATTCATGCAAATATTTTGTAGCAGTAATTGCAAGTTTTTTGAAGACAGCTCTAAGTATGCTTAAAGTCTTCTCTACAGGAAAAATAGGCAATTACAAATAGATAATTTCAGAATTAAGCAACTTGGTCTACAGTTATGTGTTCATGCTAAGCCAAGTATCTATGATCAGAAGATAATAAAGAAACCTCTTCAAAGTATATCATTTTGATGTACTACAAGTTCTGAAAGACTTCTGAAAAATGACAAAGCATTTCTAGATTTTTAAAGTAGCTTGAAGTAAATTAGATTAACCAAATACTTCCATCACATGTACTTAAGCATAGTCATACTGAAATGTTTGGAATCTGTTATTACATGTTACTTCCAACTCTCAAAACTAAGACATTTGAGAAACTTTTAGTCTTAACTTCGCATATTTTTAAAATTTGTTATCATTTAAAAAATGTTTGAGCTGAAAAATAAAGACAAAACTATAAATGTCTATTAATACATACTAGGGGCTGTGATAAAGAAGCAGGTAAAAACTCCTTCATGTGCCCTAAACAACTGTTGCCTAAAAAGTTTGACTTTACAATGTGATTGAAGTGTATTAGTCCATTCTCACACTGCTATAAATATACTGAGACTGAAAAATTTATAAACAGGTTTAATTGACTCACAGTTCCCCATGGCTGGGGAGGCCTCAGGAAACTTACAATTACGGCCGAAGGAAAAGAAAGGACCTCTTACAGGGCGGCAGGAGAGAGAGAGGATGTGAGAGTGCAGGTAAAAGAACCATTTTTAAAATCAACAGATCTCCTGAAAATTCACTCATATCATGAGAACAGTGTGGGGGAAACCGCCCCATAATCTAATCACTTCCCCACAGGTTTCTTCTTTAACACCTGGGGATTACAATTCAAGATGTTTTGGATGGGGACACAAAGCCTAACCATATCATAAAGTGTTTGTTCACTAATCAACATAAAATAAATAGTGAACCAAAATAAATAGGGTTGTGTTTCTCAAGAAGTTGCCTTAATACTAAATAAGCTAATGAAACTTAGTATTGACATTGCACATAACCTTGTTGGGTGGACAAGCCAAAACTAGCAGGGGGATAGGACTGGGAAATGCCATAAAAAACTGAATTATCGACTTAGGAATGGGGAGGAGGCTTACTCAACACATGGGTTTGTTCACAGGACTTCATTCCCCACTTTTGAAAAAACATTGAGCATGGGTATCTGATTTGAAAGATGTTAATACAGGGTCTAAAAAGAATTATTTGCACTGTATATATTGTCACCCTCATCTATCTACAGGGAATATGCCCTGATTATGAGAGCATTTCATTATGATTATAAGGTGGACAATTAGGGGAAATTGGGGGTTTAGCTCACTTCCTTTTTTGAATATCCTGGTCACATCATTATGCCTTTTTTCTTTCATCTTTCATTTGTGGGCCTCTTTTTTTTTTTTTTTTTTTTTAACAAGCACTCCACCACGAGCTAAAATATAGTTTCTTATTTAATGCTGCACAAAAATTTATGTGGTAGATACTATTGTAATACTCACTTATAGAGAAAGAAAGTCAAATTAGAAAGGTTACATAATTCACCCAAATTTACCTGGATAGTACATTTCAAAGGGAAAATTTAATCCCCAGACTGTTTGATTTGAGTTCATACTCTTAACGAGTACTCATTTAGTCCTCATAATTCATCCTCAAAGGAGGTCAAATTTATCATAGATTTGAAGATGAGAAGAATAAGACTGCGGGAAGATAAGTGACTTGCCTGAGTCAGTAGCATTTAGAGGTTATGTAGAGAGCAGCACTGTCCCCCTCCTTTACTTCCTGTCAGTCTTTTTTTGGTCTCTCATTCTTTGTGACATTGATTGAACTACTCACTGACACTCACTGACTCCTTCACATTCAGTGACTGTTTAGAAATATCTTTTCAGGAGAAAATAAAAATATAACAAAAGTTTTAAAAACTATCTTCATTGTGTCACTGTCCATGTTTGTTTTATTTTACAAGTTACTCAAATTTAGTCCTCAGTTTTGATCAATTATTTCATGTCTTACATTTCTTTGACCTTGGTGGGTTATTTTTCTATTTTATGGATTTCTGATGTCTTATGCAGATGAAATCTTTGGATGTTGGCTTTTTCATATGCGACACAGCATTTTTGTATATCCACTTAATCTACTTAAATACTTTACCAACTATATATCTTCATAATCCTATTTTGGTCACTCACTTGTGAGTTTGGTTTTGTACCAGAATTCTTACTTGCAAATAATCAC
Source organism: Chlorocebus sabaeus (assembly GCF_047675955.1). Taxonomy (NCBI): domain Eukaryota; kingdom Metazoa; phylum Chordata; class Mammalia; order Primates; family Cercopithecidae; genus Chlorocebus; species Chlorocebus sabaeus. Next base: position 16,816,023 of record NC_132927.1, on the reverse strand, counting down.
TTTGGTTTATTTAATCTGAAAAGGAAGTAACTGAAAAAATACAGGATAGTTTCTAGAATCTCTGGGATTGCAGGATACCTCTGGGACCACTCAGAAAAATGAAGAGGCTATTCAACTAGACCCAGAGCTGAAGGCACTGCTGCTACTGCCACAGAGCACAGGACATTGACAGCTCACAAGATGCAAAATGACTATGATCATAACAATTGCAAAGACTGGGGAGTTGGAGAGAACATAGCGAAACCCAGAATTCTCTGTTACTATGAGGAATGCATAATATTCAGTGAAACCCACAGAACATGTCATCATGTCATCATAGTCACTAGGCCAGTGGTCAGCAAACTTTTTCTGTAAAGATGAGATAGTATGTTAAGCTTTTCAGGGCATATAGTCTTTGTTACAACTATTCTATTCTGGCTTTAGAGTACAAATATAGCCATATAAAATACATAAATGAATGGGTATAGTATGTACCAATAAAACTTTATTTTTGTAGACTGAAATTCGAACACTGAAAAACGAACAGAATTTTTCCATGCCACAAAATAGTCTATTATTTTTTCCAGCTGTTAAAAAACATGCAGTGGGTCAGATTTAGCCTGCAGGCTATAGTTTGCCAATCACTGCATTAGATCATTAAGATCACTCATCATAGTGGGGACTTTTTAATACATTTACATAAAATACCCCCACCTCAGGTTCAAACTTCTGTGTAGATAATGGTCCAAACTTATCCCTTCCAAGTTTGTGATCAATCCACAAAAACCATTAGGTATACAGATACTTCCTTCAGGTTAGCTTTATTTTCAAATATTTGGAAGTTTTCTTTTTCTTTAAACAATTAGTGTTTAATTTATTGGTTATAAGTTTAAAACAAAGTTATTTCAACTATTAAAGTCAGTCATAAAATTATTTTTCTTTTGTTTACAAGTGAAATGATTTTAAAAATTACTCTCAAGGGAGTTGGTTCTATCTTACAACAGTAAAAAAAAAAAAAAACAAAAAAAAAAAACAGAAAACAAAACGAACAAAAACACCCTCAAATGTTTCACAGCACATCACATTTAAATGAATTTGGCCATCCAGGAAGAACACAGACATCATCTCAGTTAATTGAAGTTATTTACAATCAGGTTTCAGTTGAGGGTAAGACCACAACTACCAATATGCATAGTGAGAATTGTCAGTGAGCCATTTTTTAAGTAATTACTATATTTTCAGCCACTACACTCAAAGGTGACTAATTCATCCCCTTATCTGATTACCAAAGCACGTAGCTCCCACCTAGTTTGATCAGCAAAATGCAATTTTTAAAAATCTGTTGTTCTTAAAATGTGTGCGTATATTTACCAATTTATCATTAATGACCCTTGAAGGTGTGAGAGGATCCAAAGGTTTATTTTCCACCTGATGGCAAAGACTTTTGTATGTTATGAAATGTTACATTTTTCATATAGCTGGGGTTGATAAGAATAACTACCATGATATTCCAGTTAAATTCTCACATGGGTTAATCTGACGTGTGGATATAATCCTAAAGTCGTTCTGTTAAAGTTAGTTAAGATGAACAGTGAACTGGGTTGCTCTGAGTCCTGCTCTCAGTGTATCTTTTTCTTTTCATTCTTTACAGTCACCTATGACTAGTGCCAATGTATCACATATAGGCATCTGTGATTCCAGCTCAGTTTCTTCCTCACCTCAGTAAAATGGTCATAGGGAAAGCCCTATGAAACCACAGCTGTTCACTGAGAGAGAACCAATACTGTGGAAGGATAGATATTTGAAAGATCCTGCTGATGCAAACTGCTTACACTTACTGGGGCTCCACAGTAGAAATGCTAGATGTAATCAAGTTAATGGCTAAGTGGATATAGCATGATGAGTCAGTCACAAGTTTATCTCCTGTATTATGGTTGATTCTTATGTGAAGTCCCAAGCCAAGGTATATCTCTGTGGAGCAGAATATTTATTTACCCAAAAAAGTCTGGCATTATTTCAAAAAACTTGGAGCTTTCTCTGTGATTTTCTAATTGTGTTTTCTACAGACTCCATGCAACATCACCAATCATCCACAGAGCTTTCAACTATTGTAAGATCCAGTGAGTCATTGTGGATAAGTTCACACAGCTTGTAGTGCAACCTAGACCCATTAAAGAGCCTTCTGATCAAAAAGCTAGCAGCATTTTCAGGTACCAGGTAAATGAGTATGAGTAATGCTCAAAGCTAATGTGCACTGCAACCAAAGTCAAAGATATCTACATAACGTTGTTTCCTTTAGAAGCAGAATTGATTACTCACTTTAGTGGTGATATCTGAGCAGCAGAAACTTTACTGAAATATATCTTACCAAGGCAAATTTATTCCTGCTACTTCCTGCTCTCCAGTTCCCATGATCGATATATTATTAAAATAATAAACCAGTATTATGTCTTGTGGGATAGTGAAATTGTCAATGTCATTGCAGACTAAATTGTGGCACAGAAGATGACAGTTGTGATTTAAGACATAATAGTGAAATTGTGTTGCTGTTCTTATTGGGTGAAAGAAATTATTTTCAAAGTTCAAGTCCTACTGTAATAGAGGAAAAAAAGGTGAGATCAATTGTTTCATTTAAGGTGTCTAAGACAGTATTGATTTGTTTCACCAAGAATACCACATTTGGAACTGGATCTACACTTAAAGTCACCACCAAATTAGGTTTGAAATAATACATCATCACTTTCCATGTCTCATTTGTTTTCTGTAATCAGCAAACTGGAGAATTAAATGGTACTATGAAACACATAATCACATCTGAATCTTTCAAGCCTTTGACAGTTTCACTAAGATTTGCCATTCCTTCGGGAATGTAGTATTAATTTTTCATTTACTAGCTTGATAAAGTGGGAAATCTAGGGACTTCCAAGACCTTCTAACCCAATAACCTTTATTTTATTCACCTATGCAATCAATGTGAAGATACTTATTTTGTCAGTTTGGGAGGACATTTATTTATTATGTATTTATTTATATCATATACTCAGATACTGAGGGAATGGTCATAGGATTATTTGAGAAAATAATGAAATGATTCACAGTATGTATTTGTAATGTTATTGTAAGAACTTTTCCAAAAAATGCCTGGACACCCCTTTCTTCAAGTTCTATGAATCTATAAAGAAACTCGGGGCTTAGAACTGGGACAACAGCCTTGAATTTTAAGCATTATGACTTAAGATACTTGTCTTTTCCCACAGTTGGGAATTAAATAGGAACTTAACATATTGTATATATATCTTAAGCTTAGGGGTCCCAGTTAGTCAAGATCAATTATTACATCAGTTTGGGCCCCCTTATTATCGTACATGTTCTGCTGAGCATTATGTTAATTACAAGTGAATAATGATAAGGAAGTTTTAGAAGTATGCAGAAGTCAGCTTAACTATATTTTAAGATGTGAAATTTGCAAAGATATTTATAACATTGAAGCAATATTCATCTCAAAAATAAAAAGAAAATACTATATTTGAATAACAACAATATTAGAATGTAGTAAAATATATATAAATCATTAAACATCAACAAATGGGGGATCTAATTTGTGGATATGAGATTGAGTGTTGCTGTCTTCATTAATAATATGACCAGAAAGGATTTGCTATTGTTCTTTATTCTTTGCATCAATGGCTGCTAATTTAAAATCCTAGATGATTCCTTCTAAGTGATTAAAGCTAGGTTAAAGTTCTTGCCCATGTTGCAAAGGATCTGGAGCAGGCAGAGGAACAGGAGGAGTTAGGGAGATAGAGGGGAAGTACTGAGGGGACTTGGGAATTAAAGTATCTTTCTTTTTGTTATAATGGGTAGCAGCCTGTTTTTTCCTACAACAAACTTCTAGAATGTTAAGTCCAATGAAGGCAGTGACTTACCACTGCATATACAGTCTAATATTCATAGATAGAGTTAGCACTCCACATATACATGATAAATGTGTAAATGAATGAATGACAATAATTGCCTAAATATATTAAGGATTTTCAGATGCAGGAAAGTCATAAAAATGATAACTGCCACACACTGTTTTCAATTTTGTTATATTCTCTACATTAAACAGTCTTCTTGATTCTTCTGAATGTATCTGTACTCCTATCCCAATTACCATTTTCCTTACCCACCTTGATTTAGGTTAGCAGCCAAAAAAATATGGATGGACTGGATATTTTGGCATAGTAAATTTATAAAGACTCCTAGCTGTAGAGATTACAGTGTATATAAAGCATCTACTTATATGATTTTTTGAAAATAAAAAATAAATGATATTTTATACTTTTTAAGTAGAAAATATTCCTCCTAGATATTACTCCTGGTCTTCAATGAATGAGCATGAATTAAATAATAAAATAATATCTCAATATATAGCATACAAACATTTTGATACATTTATTTTTCTATAAATTACAAATAATTTAATCAACTATTACTGGCTTATGGACCATCAATTCCATTAATATGTTTCAAATTTGCATTATGTTTAAGCAGTTAAATCTTTTTGTATGTTTTATTTTACTTTCTTGTTTATTATGTTTTATAACCAAAAAAGAATATAAAAACAATTTAAATAATGTAGAAAAAAGACATGTTAAATATTAGAAAATTTTAAATAAAATAATGTCATAATGCCGTTGAGAACTTTGAGATACTGTGTAACAAATATTCAGTGGCTAGTCCTGAACTATCACTGAGTTTTTAGCATTGTCACTTTTATACTACTCAATTCAACAATGCAAGTTATCCCTGCACTATGTTTGCCCAGATAATAGAGGCTACCTACCCCACCTACGTTAAGTTAGGGAGAGTAAAGAACAGAGCACATATTTTACATCATCTGTTTCTATTTAATCACAAAGAAGAAGGATAAATGACAGAAGCAAGCTGAAAACAACTTGATTTCACAAGACAGCCATAACAATATCATATTAAGTAAGTGTAAATATAAAGTGATGGTATAAGTCATTCTGTGTACTTAACTACTCAGCCAGTTCAACAAAAAGAGACACATCAATCCCCAACAGTTTTCGTGATAGCACAGTAACCACTTTTTAAATCATTTGCTCAATAGGTAAGAGTTGTTGGATAGGCATGGATTTTGCTTGTCTGCTTGAGATCTTGCACCAATATCTCCTCTTCACAGAAATACAGTGAGATGCTAACCTGAGTCTCAGCTTCTGGAAGCAGATACAGAGGGTCAGAAAGAACAAAGCTTAGTTACAATTAGTGAAATCTCTCTCCTCATTCTTGTGGAAATATTCTTTCCCCAAAACTTTTGGACATCATTATTTGCATGAACTTTTAGTAACAGACAACGTACAAAATCAACATTTCCCATTTTATATATATTTTAAGAACCTAATATGAAATTGTTCCTAAACTACCACAATAGTAACAAATAGCTAATATTTATTTACTATGAATGTTTTCATTGCCAAGTCTTTGATGAGGGCTTTCCCAACTAATCCTCACAATAGCAGTGACTAACTGGATAACTATATTTCCCATCATATAAAAACTGAAAATCAAGGTTGAAACAGTGCCTAATGCCATACAACCAGTAACTGGTAAATCTGGATTTCAAATACAGTCTTTCCAGCTCTCAAGCTATTTCTCTTTGGAAATCTAACTTTTGAAAGTATAATATAAAACTGTATCTTAATTATGATATTGTAATTATAGCTAAAAAATCATTGAACTTTACTATGTGTGGGACAATATGCTAAATGCTTTACACAGATTGTCCTATTTAATTATTAAACAAAGCTGATGTTATTGTCACCATTTTATGGATGAAGTAACTGAATGAACACTTAGAAAAGTGAATGACCCAAGCACAAACAAGTGAAATTAGTTGATGCTCATTGAATCAGTTGAAGCACCTAATAAAAAACAAGAGAATCCCCTTTCCTAAGAACAGTGAAGAAAACGCAGTGGGAAGGTGAGGGGTCTGACCTATGCAGGGAAAATCAGGAGAAAGGCAAGAGCCTAGAAGATGACAAGGATAAATTTTGTCTCATGACATGCCAAAACATGACAATTTTGTCTCACTCCAGCCTATGCCTGGTGCCTGGTCATCTGAAATGCCTTTAGCACCCATAAGATTTCCAGCTTATGTTCTATTCTTTTTTTTCTTTCTTTCTTTTTTTTTTTTTTTTTTTTTTTTTTTTTTTTAGACAGCGGCTCTCTCTGTCACCTCAGCTGGAGTGCAGCAGTGCAATCACGGCTCACTGCAGCCTTGGGTGAGCCTCCTACATCACCTCCCTCGTAGCTGGGACCACAGGCACACACCACTACACCTGGCTAACTTTCTAATTTTTTTGTTGAGACGAGGTCTTACTTTGTTGACCAGGCTGGTCTTGAACTCCTGGACTCAAGAAATCCTCCTTCCTCAGCCTGCCAAAGAGCTGGGATTACAGGCGTGAGCCATCACACAGGCCCAGCCTAGGCTGTATTCTGTGAGTTCCTGAAGGTCACGGATGTCCAAACACGTTTCTTTTTCTGTTTTAAAAGAAAAAGCACAGTGGCTTTTTATTAAGCTGTGTTGAGGGGATCCAGAGTTCATGTGTAATCCCTTATTATTTCTCAGTGCTAATAACATGTTTTCTAAAAGATAACATTTGTGAGAGTTATTGGAATATGAATGACACATATTACCTATAGCACTCTGTTATTGCTGCCTGTGTTCAGTCAACAAATATAACATATTTATTAAGATAAAATGAATTATCACTTCAAGATAATAACTAGCATCTGAAATGGACTTTGCTAACCCTATGATAACCCTATGACATGTATAGCATTATTAACAAACTTTTATAAATGAGGCAGTGGTATCTGAGAGTAACTTGCTTGGTGTTAGAAAAACAATAAGTGTTGGCGGGCGCCTGTAGTCCCAGCTACTCAGGAGGCTGAGGCAAGAGAATGGCATAAACCTGGGAGGCGGAGCTTGCAGTGAGCCGAGATCCGGCCACTGCACTCCAGCCTGGGAGACAGAGCGAGACTTCGTCTCAAAAAAAAAAAAAAAAAAAGGAAAAACAATAAGTGGCAAAGCAGGGACTTGTGCCCTTTTCTTAGAAGACCCTGTGCTTTATGCATGGCATGATCCAGCTCACTGCAGAGAGAAGAGGTTGGACTCAAACAAATAAATGCTGAACTTCCTGTCACAGTACATGTCCAAATGCAGGCAGAAAAACTCCCTGGCAGAGAACTGTATATGACTGTAGCTGTAGATGAATTCAATAGTTTCTAAAATGTCTTTGTGAATCGTGACTATATCAGTGTCAGCTGAATGTTCTGTGTCTTTGTGACTCTTGTGTTATGAGATTGAAAACTCAATGCAATGCATCTTCATGTAAAAAAGTGGTTTACATTGTGCTATCACATTTTAGAGTTTTTAATGAACCTTTACATTCACAATGCCATTTTGTTTTTGCCACAACCCTGTGCAGTAGAGAAGACAACTGTTTCAATTTCTTCATAATAAAGTAGCAACAGTCCCTGCAAGGAGGAGAGTGACTTGGCCAGATTTCCGTAATTAAAATCCATAGAATTGAGTTAGGCTTTAGTTCTTTCCTCTATATTTTCTGCCTTTGTGATTTGTACCTGGTACATTCACCTTCTCCTCACTTACTTTTTCCAGGAATAGAAGAAAAACATCTTTAAAAGCTACATTTCTCTCTAAATGTCCAGCGTCTAATAAGTGTCATTTTGTTATCTCTAATTTTATCCTTGCTCTAAAGCAGAAAAATGCAAATGTTAGCTAGGTAATGAACTGTTTTATCTCTGTTGCTATATAGTCTGTGTTCTATTTGCCTCCTTTTAAATTTGCTGCTTCAGTGCTTTGTGGAGAAACCTGGCCTTAATCTATAAGAGCAGGCTGCCAGCATTTAGTTGGAAAACAATTTGCCTCAGCCTTTGCATGGCTAGTGTTTTATTTCTGAAATGGTATTGATGTAACACTTATACCATTCTGATAACTCAACTGTAATGGCAAGAGAAGTTAACCAAGGAAATAAAAGACAGCCAAGAGTGTGGGAGGCACTGCTGTCTAATCAGGTGCTATGACAGAACAAGCTGGAAGCTTTGCAGAATGGAAGACTCCATAGAGAATCAGCTTGCATAGGATTGGGGAACATCTGTAGCTCTGTGGCCTTTATCGCCTTTTATATATTGCCATATTCTCCTACATATTCTGTAATATGCCCCTTGGGGTTAAAAAGACATAAGGGCCCTCGATAGGGGCAAAGCTATTTCTTTATTATTGAAACTTCTTTTCTCTCAGAGGAGAAAATCTGTTTACTTTATTGTTTCAAGAAAGAACATGAACACACATGAACACAACCTGATTCTTACCTCCTCATGGCACACATAAGCTTCTAATCCTCTTAGCTCTACCCAATTCTTTCAATATATCTATATGCCAGCTCTACGCTGTGGTGCAATGCCATTCTAAGTTAATGAGGGGCAAAGAGTCTCCCCCTTCGTTTTACACAAATGAAATCACCATTAAGCACTCAAAATTGTAATTTAGCAGATGCCTGGAAACTGCAGGTTGGTAATAAAGGTAAACATATGGGCAGTTGCCTCCAGGGATGTAAAGCTTCAGATGCTGTGGGGAGCCTTGAAAGCAGAACAAATGCTGTGCACAGTAGAAAGGCCCTGAGTTGTCCCAGGCTGCATGTTGAGTCATGTTTTTCTGAGGCTGTTATACTTCCTGTAGTTTAATATTTTACGAACCACCAACCTTATGGACAGGACCGCAGCAGAGCCTAAGATAAATAAAAAGAATAAACATTACAGCTAAGTAGAAGTATGTGCCATTTTGAATACTTTAAACAATGCAAACCAGAAACCCCAACTCTAACAGGCTAATAAATGAGCACAGGCATTATTTCACTGAATTGGAAATTCAGAAGTAGAACAGTCTCCAGAAGCACGGCAATCAGTGGCATCATTCTGTCTCTCTGCTCTGACTGCCGCAGCACCAGTTTTATCCCAAGGCTTCAGAATCCCCTTCCACCTCCTCCTCTGCCATGGTGGCAATATAATCTCTGTGGCAGTCAGTGAATAAAATAAAGCAATAAAGATTGTCATCCTCACTGAAAAGCAAAGCATTGCTTAACTGTAGACAACTTCGTTTGCAATTAGTTAATTCAAAGGAACATAGAACACCAATAAGTTCCTAGCATGGCCTTGCAGGTAGGAAAATAAGTTTTGGAGGACATTTACTCTGTGCAAGCACATTACTTATAGTTCATTATTTAAAATTTGAAACAACTTAGCAAAATAGGTATTATTAACCCAGATGATATAGATGAGACAACTGAGGCAAAAACAGAATAAATAACTGGTCACAGATATAATAGCATCATAATAAACATTTTCAATCTCAATAGTTGGGATAGAATCAATCAAACACTGCAAAGAAAAGAAAAATATTATTGTCTTTAAAAAGGATTCATTTAACTAAGGCTATGAAAGACCCCTTATTGGTATATACAAGTTAGGGGGAAAAGATAGGTTTTTAGTAGTGAACTAAACTCAAGGAGGGATAATTTAAACTGGGAATTAAATAATAGGTAGGATTAGGATTGGCAGATACAGAATGACGGGCACCTGACGGTACAGATTAGCTCAATCAAAATCACCAAGTGAGAAAGTAGAGAACAGGTTTTGTAAGTGAATACTAATCTGGTCTGTTAAAATACAGGACAATTACAATGAGTCAGACATTTCTTATGCATTACTTCTAGTCTCTCAATTCTTGTTTTGGTAACAACTGCAGCAACTAGCTCCATGTACTTTTAGCCATCACAGGACAGCTTCTTATAAGTGTAAATCAAATGTGCCTGCCAGGGTACCTACAGTGAGCCTCTTTCTTTCTGTCTGTGGCTTCTTAGAGATAATGGGAATGGAATAACTGCAGGAACCCTAAATACACAGAAGCCATTGGCACACAGATGCTTACAACACAGAGATAGAGAAGAGTTAACGAGTACAGCAATCCTTCAATTAAGCACTAAAGATGATGACTAAATTCTTATCCTATTCATTCTTTCATTTCATGGAATTTAGCTACATGCCATAAAGTTTCTCATGATTATGGAACTCCTATAATCATGAGGTCATGATCTCCAACTCTGATCTGCTTTCTGCTTTCCTCCTATTTCAGAATTTGCATATTTATTTCTCCCAACTAATTGTTTGAGACATAACAGTTTTTAAATACTTTGGAAAGAATAAAAAAAAGCAAAAACAAGAAAAATGGTGATGTCATTTAGAGAATAGAAATAAGCTAGAGGAATACTGAAGAGAAAATAATGGGTTTGTTTACAGACTTACTAAGTTTAAAATAGGAGAGGTTTATTCAAATAAAGCTTATAATGTGAATGCACATTTGCATTCATATTGGAATTTGAGAAACAAATATGTGACAGTATCACAAAAAGAACAGGTGATGTGATAACACAGCATCTAATCATCAGTAGAAGATTATATAGAGAGAAGGCCCCCAAAATCTGAAATAAGACAAATAATCCTCAGAGTATTGAGAAGATCTAGAACTACATTACATTGGTTTTCAAGAGAGAGACAGTAATCAACAGGTACAAATGTTAAATAAAATCAAATACAGAAGGATTGCAAATACCTTCTATTTAAAGATTAAAATGACTCTAATGATGTGAGAGTACAATTTAAGTGATAGAAAAATTTCTTATATTATAAAATTTTGCAGAGTAAGACAATAATAAGAAAGTAGAACTATATAAATACTGGTCTTTTAAAAGTTTTTCACTGAATGCACAAAAATATGGCAAATCAAGAGACAGCAGTTTTGAGACTCTAGGAAACAAGCCTGTTTGACATCTGATATGGTCTGACTGTGCCCACACCCAAATCTCATCTTGAATTGTTGTTTCCATAATCCCTATCTGTTTGGGAGGGACCTGGTGGGAGGTAACTGAATCATGGGGGCTATTACTTGTATGCTGTTCTCATGATAGTGAATGAGTTCTCACGGGATTTGATGGTTTTATAGAGGGCTTTTGCTCCTTTTGCTCAGCGCTTCTCTTTCCTGCTATCATGTGAAGAAGGATGTCTTTTCTTCCCCTTCCTCCAAAATTGTAAGTTTCCTGAGGCCTCCCCAGCCATGTGTGACTGTGAAGCCATCAAACCTCTTTCTTTTTTAAATTACCCAGTCTCAGACTGTTCTTTTTTTTTTTTTTTTTTTTTTTTTTTTTTTTTTTTTATTATACTTTAAGTTCTAGGGTACATGTGCATAACGTGCAGGTTTGTTACATATGTATTCTTGTGCCATGTTGCTGTGCTGCACCCATCAACTCGTCAGCACCCATCAACTCGTCATTTACATCAGGTATAACTCCCAATGCAATCCCTCCCTCCTCCCCTCTTCCCGTGATAGGCCCCGTGTGTGATGTTCCCCTTCCCGAGTCCAAGTGATCTCATTGTTCAGTTCTCACCTATGAGGGAGAACATGCGGTGTTTGGTTTTCTCAGACAGTTCTTTTTAGCAGCATGAGAATGGACTAATACTACATCAAAGGAGAAAGATTTAAATAAACGAAAAAAATCACAGATTCAAGCAACAGACTAAGCTAACATTAGGCTATGTTCCAAAATGAACTGGATGATGAGTAGCTCTCAACACACAAATCGGTATGGAAAGTCGAACATGAGAAAATCCTGCAGATAAAAAGAGTAGAAAAAGGGACAAAATATATAAGCAAATTGTTTACTGGGAAAAGAAAATACAAATGGTTTTTAATCATATTCAAAGTTATAAAGCCTAAATTATATGAGAAATGAAAATGAAATGTGCATTGAAATACCAAGTATCCATCTATTGGCATGCAAAGATCAAAATATAAAATGTGAAGGAAAATAGGTACTTTCATATGCCTCATATATTATAAATCATATTCTTCATGGTTGTAAATTGTATTGTATACTTGAAAATAATATTTGGAAATATTTTAGCAGTAATTCTCCTTCTAATAATCCATCTTAAATATATACCATCATACACACTCAAATATATATATATATATCTGCCATATATATTTATATAGAGAGAGTAGTTTATTGAAGCATTGCTTATAGTAGCAAATACGTAGAAAATTAATAAATCCATTATGGCACAACTATGCTAAGTATTCCATGGCAGCTCCTACAAAAATTTACTAATAGGGCATGACTACCAAGAGATATTATTGAATTCCAGATGTATGAAATGTGCTGTTTTTCACAGAGATGCATTTGTATATATAAACCAATGAGCCTAAAATATCCCTGAAAGATCATGCAATCTGCCTACATTTTTCTATGTTGATGGAATCTGGAGAAAAGGCCTACTTTCATTATATGCCCTTTTGTACTCTTGGAATTATAACCACATAATATCAATTAACCGTTGCACTGGATAGAAATTATAACCAGAGGCCACAATGTGTTTGTTTCCTGTTGGTTGGTTGGTTGGTTGGTTGGTTGGTTGGTTGGTTGGTTGGATGATTTTTAAAGCACAGACTTTAAGAAAATGAAAAGTTACTGACAAAAGGATCTAAGAATGCAGAAAACACTGAGCTCGCCTTTAACATCCTATTGTAAAGATTACAATGAAATCTAAGGAATACTTATAAGACCAAAAAAATTAAAGAAGCTAAAATATGCAAATTAAAGATACTATAGCTATGAACATTAATCCAGCTTAAGTACTAGTTCATTTTTGACAGATACTTATTCGTTCTAATTGTTGTCTTTTTAATTTTTTTCAAAATAACTTATAATTGACTATTGTCACTATTTTCTTACTATTTCTTTCTTTTTCTTTCTTTCTTTTTCTTTTCTGAGACCAAGTCTCTCACGGTCGACTGAGCTAGAGTGCACTGGCGTGATCTTGGCTCAGTGCATTCTCTGCTTCCCAGTTCAACCAATTCTCCTGCCTCAGCCTCCCGAGTAACTGGGATTACAAGCACCTGCCACCACGCCCAGCTAATTTTTGGTATTTTTAGTAGAGACAGGGTTTCACTATTTTGGCCAGACTGTTCTCGAACTCCTGACCACATGATCCACCTGCCTCAGCCTCCCAAAGTGCTGGGAATTACAGGCATGGGCCACCACACCCGGCCCCTATAGTCACTATTTTCCACAACAGATCTCTTAAAGATATTCCTTCTATCTAACTGAAATTTTGTATCCTTTAACCATCTCCCAGCCCCTGTTAAGCACCATTCTATCCTCTACTCCTCTAAGTTTGACTTATTTAGATTCCATATATAATTGAGATCACATAGTGTTTGTCTTTCTCTGCCTGGCTTACTTTACTTAACATAATGTTCTTTAGCTTCATTCATGTTATCTGAAATGACAGAATTTCATTCTTTTTTAAGGCTAATTCATGTTGCATTTTGTATCTATACCACATTTTCTTTATTTATTCATCAAGTATGAACACTTTGATTGATTTCATATATTGGTTATTGTGAATAATGCTGCAACAAGCATAGGAGTGAAGATATCTTTCAAAATGTTGATTTTATTTCCTTTAGATAAACACTCAGTAGTGAAATTGCTGAATCACATGGCAATTTCATTATTAATATTTTGAAAAGCCTCCGGACTGTTTTTCAAAATGACTGCACTAATTTACATTGCCACCAACAATATGCAAGGGTTCCCTTTTCTCCACATCTTTACCAAAACTTTTAACTTTTTGATAAAAGCCAGTCTGATAGATGTGAGATGATATTTCATTGTGGTTTTAATCTGCACTTCTTTGATGATAAGTGGTATTGAGTATTTTTTCATATACCTAACAAATTTATATGTATTATTTTAAGAAATGTCTATTTAGGCCATTTGCCTATTTATTTAAATGAGGTTATTTGTTTCCTTGCTATTGAATTGAGTTTCTCATATATTTTAGATATTAACTCCTTATCAGAGATATATGGTTTGCAAATGTTTTTTCTCATTGTGCAGGCTGTCATATCAGTCTGCTGATTGCTTCTTTTGCTATTCAGTTTTTTAGTTTGATGTAATTCCATTTATCCATTTTTGCTTTTATTTCCTGTGATTTTGCATATCAAAAAAATCGTTGCTTAATCCAAAGTCATGGAACTTCTCCCTCATGTTTTCTTCTAGTAGTTTTACAGTTTCAGGTATTACATTTACGTTTTTAAACCACTCAGGGTTGATTTTTGTGTATGGTCTCAAATAAGGGTTTAATTTCATTCTTCTGAATGTGGATTTAAGTTTTCTGAATACCCTTTATTGTAAATGTCCATTGTTGGCTAATGAGTTTGCAAGAAACTATTAGGCAATAGTATATTTTAAAGGCAGTGTTTTGAGATATAATAAGCTTTTACTCTGATGTTTCATTATTTGTTCGGTATAGAAAATGCGATTTATTTGTTGTGAGAAATGAAATACGAACATATACATTGCATCTTGACTTTTTAGTCAACTGTTTATGTTTTTTTCAATATGTGCAAACGATATGAAAGTCTGTTCAGATTCTTTTAGACTTTGAAAGCCCTTGTCTTCCCAACGTGTATATCAATTATTATCCAAGTAAAAACTAATAGTGATTTTTGAGAAAGTATTTGAAAACAATTCAAAATATTAACTTGTTTCTCAACAAAATAAGATGAAACACACTTTAAATATAAATAATGTTTGAAAAATTGTAATGAGAGAAAAAATATGTTTTAGCTCAAAGAAGGAAATATCTTCCTTTGCCTTTAATTATACCTGTCCTCTCATCTCTCTTCCTACATTGGCAAGTTTCTGTTGATGTGAAGAAAAATGCCTTTTCTGCTGACTTAGCTAGATCTACAATTTCCATCTTTTGCCACCCAGTCGTATATGCCTTACACTTCAATATTGTTTTGACTCCAATTTATCTTCTCTAATTTCTAGTCAAGTGATTTTTTTCTATTCATGATTATACTATGTTTGGTGATTTGACTATTTACATTCATTTATATTATTATTATGCATCTTTAAAAGGTGAATTTATTTTGTCTTCCATGCTCATCCATATTGTGTTAATTATAGATTAATATTCTAAATAAATTATCTAAAACCAGACTCTTTAGTAGGCTCTTCCTATTGACTACAAAATTAAATAGATAATTGTCATTCTAGTTTCTTTTTCAAGTCCTAAGCAAAGTAGCACCATTAACTTGCAAATCTTGCCTTATATTTCTTTCAGATTTTTATTTCACAACACTGCCAAGCAATATGACCAGCTGTTGTTTGGAAATATCCCACAATTGTCAACAGTTCCTTTTGAGCTCAAGTAATCATCTTCTCCTGGAGTGCCCTTGGCTCACCCTTGCCCATTAATTATTTCCTTTCACAGGCAAATGTAGCCATTCCTCAATCTTTTAAAATCTTTTTCAATTGCTTTCACACTGATATGTGTGTGTGTGTGTGCATATACATATTTAAATATAAAACCACTAGCATGAACTTAATGTTTATATTAAAGAGATTTTCTTTTTCTTTAAGCATATAAAAGGCACGAACTTTGGAACCTTACAATGATGATAACTTTATACTTTATATTGAAATGTTATATCCAAAGTGTGAAAAATATATTAAATACAAAAGAGTGAATGTGCCTTAAGCTTCCATTTAAATGACTAGTCTAGTTTCTTGAGAGAAGTGTGAGGTCTCTACCTTATGTTTTACCTCTCACAGTGTCTCTTATACAATTAACACTTCAATAAACGTTGTGTGAATTGAAACATATTTACTGAAGCAGAAAACACATGGACACTACCACTGTGGAGAAAACTACATTCGCAATCGACAGTATTTAGAGGTTCTTATATTATTGTACTTTTAATTAAATTAATATTATTTTATTTCATTTTGTTTTAAACTAGTGTAATTGGAAGAATCTCAGGCAATGAGAAAATTGTTTTTATTAAATGTACCATAACTTAAAATTTGTTCAGTGTAATTTGTTAGATAAATTATTTAAATCTGGACTTCATTTGTTAAATTGCATAATAAGCTAAAATATATTGACTTTTTACTGAAACGTAACTTTCATAAGAAAAGCATACAACAAATATCTAAATGAATTACAACAAAGTGAATGCAACTATAAAATCGCTAATCAACAAAAACATCCCAGAACGGACCTCCGCGAACATGCTATCACGATTGCTAGCCCTGCCCTCCTCCCCCAGGAAAATTATTATCCCAACTTCTATTATAATACATTTTGTAATGTCATCAGCAAGATGGTGGAATAGAAGGTCACCTGCTTACATTTCCCCACAAACAGCCAGAAATTTTCAACTATCCAGAGACAAAAGTCTCTTTGTGGGAGCCTTACGATTAAGGTAGGAGGTTATGAAATTTCAATGGAGCACAAGACCTAGGAGGGTCATTTTGAGAGTTTAGACTTGAACCCAGGTGACATTCCTACTAATTGTCCTCCTAGGTTCAAACCCTGAAATGGCCTTATTCCCTGAAGGATTGGATATAGCCCCATTTGGCCTTGAGTCTGCTACCAAAACTATCTGGCAAGGGATTCAAGAGGAATTACACACACTAGTGACTTTGCAGACAAGCTCATCTGCCTGTCAACATCAGTCTCGGCAGTGAACGTATAATTTTTGTATACCTTGGCTCCAGCACCATCACCTGGTCCCAGCTTAGTACTACTTACACAAGGACCCAGGAGGAGACTTACCCAGGTATGCCACCAGGACAGGCTTGCTGGCCTCTGTTCCACAGCAGATCCTGAATGAGCCCTGTCTTGGCTCCAGCTCCTTTCTGCTGCAACCTGGAAGTAATCCCACCCGTGCAGGGAAGTGCTGGGAAACTAGCCTGTCTGAACAATCAGGAGTGCCTGGCTGGATTCCTTGTAGCAGATCCTGAAGGGGCCTTATCCTGGCCCCAGTCCTTCTCAGTTGCAGCCAGAGAGCTATTCCATCCTTGCAGGGAACAGCGGGCACAAAAACTGCTGGGAGACAAGCCTATCTGTGCCAACTGGGCAGGCTTGCTAGTCTGTACCTCAGAGTAGATCCTAAAGTTTCTCTGTTGCAGCTCCAGCCCCTTTTTGCCACAATTGCAGAGTTACCCTTCCTGTGCAGAGAACTCTCGGGAGATGCAAGCAGATAGGCTTGCTGGGCTTTTTTCTACATTACTTCTGAAAAGGGCCTTGAATGTGCCTCCGGTCTCTTTCAGCTGCATTCTGAGAGCAATCCTACCCTCATAGGGAACTACTAGGAGTGTCATTCCCTGGTGCCACTGGGTTGGGCTCACTAATATCAATCCCACAGAAGACTCTGACTTAGCTTCAAAGCTTTATTTTAGTTCCTTCAAGTTGTAGTCTCAGAAAAGTTCTACCCAGCCAGGGTTCCACCAGAAGACATACCCATCTCGGCCCCTATGGCAAGCATGCCAACTTCTGTCCTTGAGTAGATTCTTAAGTAGCCCAGGATCTTGGTCCTGACCCATTTAGTTTGCAGGCGGAAAGCAGTATGGATTGCCTGGTAATCCGAATGGAGGGAAACCCAGCGATAACAGCAGGTGGATGCCCTGACCTCAGTCTCACTGTGGATACTGAAACAGCCCTGTGAACTGGCTCCAGCCCTTCTTGAGACATTCTCAGGGCAGGTTTGTTCACCCAGAAACTCACTGAAAAACTGGAGTCAGGGGCTTCGGGCGGAGCAAGATGGCCGAATACGAACAGCTCCAGTCTCCAACTCCCAGCGCGAGCGACACAGAAGACTGGTGATTTCTGCATTTTCAACTGAGGTACTGGGTTCATCTTACTAGGGAGTGCCGGACAATTGGTGCTGGTCAGCTGCTGCAGCCCAACCAGCGAGAGCTGAAGCAGGGTGAGGCATCGCCTCACCTGGGAAGCACAAGGGGGGAAGGAATCCCTTTTCCTAGCCAGGAGAACTGAGACACACAACACCTGGAAAATCGGGTAACTCCCACCCCAATACTGCGCTTTAAGCAAACAGGCACACCAGGAGATTATATCCCACACCTGGCCGGGAGGGTCCCACGCCCACGGAGCCTCCCTCATTGCTAGCACAGCAGTCTGTGATCTACCGGCAAGGCAGCAGCGAGGCTGGGGGAGGGGTGCCCGCCATTGCTGAGGCTTAAGTAGGTAAACAAAGCCGCTGGGAAGCTTGAACTGGGTGGAGCTCACAGCAGCTCAAGGAAACCTGCCTGTCTCTGTAGACTCCACCTCTGGGGACAGGGCACAACTAAACAACAACAAAAGCAGCAGAAACCTCTGCAGACACAAACGACTCTGTCTGACAGCTTTGAAGAGAGCAGTGGATCTCCCAACACGGAGGTTGAAATCTGAGAAGGGACAGACTGCCTGTTCAAGTGGGTTCCTGATCCCTGAGTAGCCTAACTGGGAGACATCCCCCACTAGGGGCAGTCTGACACCCCACACCTCGCAGGGTGGAGTACACCCCGAGAGGAAGTTTCCAAAGCAAGAATCAGACAGGTACACTCACTGTTCAGCAATATTCTATCTTCTGCAGCCTCTGCTGCTGATAACCAGGCAAACAGGGTCTGGAGTGGACCTCAAGCAATCTCCAACAGACGTACAGCTGAGGGTCCTGACTTGTAGAAGGAAAACTATCAAACAGGAAGGACACCTACACCAAAACCCCATCAGTACGTCACCATCATCAAAGACCAGAGGCAGATAAAACCACAAAGATGGGGAAAAAGCAGGGCAGAAAAGCTGGAAGTTAAAAAAATAAGAGCACATCTCCCCCGGCAAAGGAGCGCAGCTCATCGCCAGCAATGGATCAAAGCTGGATGGAGAATGACTTTGTCGAGATGAGAGAAGAAGGCTTCAGTCCATCACACTACTCAGAGCTAAAGGAGGAATTACGTACCCAGCGCAAAGAAACTAAAAATCTTGAAAAAAAAGTGGAAGAATTGATAGCTAGAGGAATCAATGCAGAGAAGGTCATAAACGAATGGACAGAGATGAAAACCATGACACGAGAAATACGTGACAAATGCACAAGCTTCAGTAACCGACTCGATCAACTGGAAGAAAGTATCAGCGATTGAGGATCAAATGAATGAAATGAAGCGAGAAGAGAAACCAAAGGAAAAAAAAGAAAAAGAAATGAACAAAGCCTGCAAGAAGCATGGGATTATGTAAAAAGACCAAATCTACGTCTGATTGGGGTGCCTGAAAGTGAGGGGGAAAATGGAACCAAGTTGGAAAACACTCTTCAGGATATCATCCAGGAGAACTTTCCCAACCTAGTAGGGCAGGCCAGCATTCAAATCCAGGAAATACAGAGAACGCCACAAAGATAATCCTCGAGAAGAGCAACTCCAAGACACATAATTGCCAGATTCACCAAAGTTGAAATGAAGGAAAAAATCTTAAGGGCAGTCAGAGAGAAAGGTCGGGTTACCCACAAAGGGAAGCCCATCAGACTAACAGCAGATCTCTCAGCAGAAACTCTACAAGCCAGAAGAGAATGGGGGCCAATATTCAACATTCTTAAAGAAAAGAATTTTAAACCCAGAATTTCATATCCAGCCAAACTAAGTTTCATAAGTGAAGGAGAAATAAAATCCTTTACAGATAAGCAAATGCTTAGAGATTTTGTCACCACTAGGCCTGCCTTACAAGAGACCCTGAAGGAAGCACTAAACATGGAAAGGAACAACCGGTACAAGTCATTGCAAAAACATGCCAAAATGTAAAGACCATCGAGGCTAGGAAGAAACTGCATCAACTAACGAGCAAAATAACCAGTTAATATCATAATGGCAGGATCAAGTTCACACATAACAATCTTAACCTTAAATGTAAATGGACTAAATGCTCCAATTAAAAGACACAGACTGGCAAACTGGATAAAGAGTCAAGACCCATCAGTCTGCTGTATTCAGGAGACCTATCTCACATGCAGAGACATACATAGGCTCAAAATAAAGGGATGGAGGAAGATTTACCAAGCAAATGGAGAACACAAAAAAGCAGGGGTTGCAATACTAGTCTCTGATAAAATAGACTTTAAACCATCAAAGATCAAAAGAGACAAAGAAGGCCATTACATAATGGTAAAGGGATCAATTCAACAGGAAGAGCTAACTATCCTAAATATATATGCACCCAATACAGGAGCACCAGGTTCATAAAGCAAGTCCTTAGAGACTTACAAAGAGACTTATACTCCCACACAATAATAGTGGGAGACTTCAATACTCCACTGTCAACATGAGACAGATCAATGAGACAGAAAGTTAACAAGGATATCCAGGAATTGAACTCATCTCTGCACCAAGCAGACCTAATAGACATCTATAGAACTCTCCACCCCAAATCAACAGAATATACATTCTTCTCAGCACCACATTGCACTTATTCCAAAATTGACCACATAATTGGAAGTAAAGCACTCCTCAGCAAATGTACAAGAACAGAAATTATAACAAACTGTCTCTCAGACCACACTGCAATCAAACTAGAACTCAGGACTAAGAAACTCAATCAAAACCACTCAACTACATGGAAACTGAACAACCTGCTCCTGAATGACAACTGGGTACATAACGAAATGAAGGCAGAAATAAAGATGTTCTTTGCAACCAATGAGAACAAAGATACAACATACCAGAATCTCTGGGACACATTTAAAGCAGTGTGTAGAGGGAAATTTATAGCACTAAATGCGCACAAGAGAAAGCAGGAAAGATCTAAAATTGACACTCTAACATCACAATTAAAAGAACTAGAGAAGCAAGAGCAAACACATTCAAAAGCTAGCAGAAGGCAAGAAATAACTAAGATCAGAGCAGAACTGAAGGAGATAGAGACACAAAAAACCCTCCAAAAAATCAATGAATCCAGGAGTTGGTTTTTTGAAAAGATCAACAAAATTGACAGACCACTAGCAAGACTAATAAAGAAGAAAAGAGAGAAGAATCAAATAGATGCAATAAAAAATGATAAAGGGGATATCATCACCGACCCCACAGAAATACAAACTACCATCAGAGAATACTATAAACACCTCTATGCAAATAAACTAGAAAATCTAGGAGAAATGGATAATTTCCTGGACACTTACACTCTTCCAAGACTAAACCAGGAAGAAGTTGAATCCCTGAATAGACCAATAGCAGGCTCTGAAATTGAGGCAATAATTAATAGCCTACCAACGAAAAAAAGTCCAGGACCAGATGGATTCACAGCTGAATTCTACCAGAGGTACAAGGAGGAGCTGGTACCATTCCTTCTGAAACTATACCAATCAATAGAAAAAGAGGGGATCCTCCCTAACTCATTTTTTGAAGCCAACATCATCCTGATACCAAAGCCTGGCAGAGACACAACAAAAAAAGAGAATTTTAGACCAATATCCCTGATGAACATCGATGCAAAAATCCTCAATAAAATATTGGCAAACCGGATTCAGCAGCACATCAAAAAGCTTATCCACCATGATCAAGTGGGCTTCATCCCTGGGATGCAAGGCTGGTTCAACATTTGCAAATCAATAAATATAATCCAGCATATAAACAGAACCAAAGACAAGAACCACATGATTATCTCAATAGATGCAGAAAAGGCTTTTGACAAAATTCAACAGCCCTTCATGCTAAAAACGCTCAATAAATTCGGTATTGATGGAACGTACCTCAAAATAATAAGAGCTATTTATGACAAACCCACAGCCAATATCATACTGAATGGGTAAAAACTGGAAAAATTTCCTTTGAAAACTGGCACAAGACAGGGATGCCCTCTCTCACCACTCCTATTCAACATAGTGTTGGAAGTTCTGGCTAGGGCAATCAGGCAAGAGAAAGAAATCAAGGGTATTCAATTAGGAAAAAAGGAAGTCAAATTGTCCCTGTTTGCAGATGACATGAATGTATATTTAGAAAACCCCATTGTCTCAGCCCAAAATCTCCTTAAGCTGATAAGAAACTTCAGCAAAGTCTCACGATACAAAATTAATGTGCAAAAATCACAAGCATTCTTATACACCAGTAACAGACAAGCAGAGAGCCAAATCATGAATGAACTTCCATTCACAATCGCTTCAAAGAGAATAAAATACCTAGGAATCCAACTTACAAGGGATGTAAAGGACCTCTTCAAGGAGAACTACAAACCACTGCTCAGTGAAATAAAAGAGGACACAAACAAATGGAAGAACATACCATGCTCATGGATAGGAAGAATCAATATCATGAAAATGGCCATACTGCCCAAGGTTATTTATAGATTCAATGCCATCCCCATCAAGCTACCAACGAGTTTCTTCACAGAATTGGAAAAAAACTACTTTAAAGTTCATATGGAACAAAAAAAGAGCCTGCATCTCCAAGACAATCCTAAGTCAAAAGAACAAAGCTGGAGGCATCACGCTACCTGACTTCAAACTATACTACAAGGCTACAGTAACCAAAACAGCAAGGTACTGGTACCAAAACAGAGATATAGACCAATGGAACAGAACAGAGCCCTCAGAAATAATACCACACATCTACAGCCATCTGATCTTTGACAAACCTGAGAGAAACAAGAAATGGGGAAAGGATTCCCTATTTAATAAATGGTGCTGGGAAAATTGGCTAGCCATAAGTAGAAAGCTGAAACTGGATCCTTTCCTTACTCCTTATACGAAAATTAATTCAAGATGGATTAGAGACGTAAATGTTAGACCTAATACCATAAAAATCCTAGAAGAAAACCTAGGTAGTACCATTCAGGACATAGGCATGGGCAAAGACTTCATGTCTAAAACACCAAAAGCAACGGCAGCAAAAGCCAAAATTGACAAATGGGATCTCATTAAACTAAAGAGCTTTTGCACAGCAAAAGAAACTACCATCAGAGTGAACAGGCAACCTACAGAATGGGAGAAAATTTTTGCAATCTACTCATCTGACAAAGGGCTAATATCCAGAACCGACAAAGAACTCAAACAAATTTACAAGAAAAAAACAAACAATCCCATGAAAAGGTGGGCAAAGGATATGAACAGACATTTCTCAAAAGAAGACATTCATACAGCCAACAGACACATGAAAAAATGCTCATCATCACTGACCATCAGAGAAATGCAAATCAAAACCACAATGAGATACCATCTCACACCAGTTAGAATGGTGATCATTAAAAAGTCAGGAAACAACAGGTGCTGGAGAGGATGTGGAGAAATAGGAACACTTTTATACTGTTGGTGGGATTGTAAACTAGTTCAACCATTATGGAAAACAGTGTGGCGATTCCTCAAGGATCTAGAACTAGATGTACCATATGACTCAGCCATCCCATTACTGTGTATATACCCAAGGGATTATAAATCATGCTGCTATAAAGACACATGCACACGTATGTTTATTGCGGCACTATTCACAATAGCAAAGACTTGGAATCAACCCAAATGTCCATCAGTGACAGATTGGATTAAGAAAATGTGGCACATATACACCATGGAATACTATGCAGCCATAAAAAAGGATGAGTTTGTGTCCTTTGTGGGGACATGGATGCAGCTGAAAACCATCATTCTTAGCAAACTATCACAAGAACAGAAAACCAAACACCGCATGTTCTCACTCATAGGTGGGAACTGAACAATGAGATCACTTGGACTTGGGAAGGGGAACATCACACACTGGGGCCTATAATGGGGAGGGGGGAGGGGGGAGGGATTGCATTGGGAGTTATACATGATGTAAATGACGAGTTGATGGGTGCTGACGAGTTGATGGGTGCAGCACAGCAACATGGCACAAGTATATATATGTAGCAAACCTGCACATTATGCACATGTACCCTAGAACTTAAAGTATAATAATAATAATAAATAAATAAATAAAAAGAAAGAAAAAAAAACTGTATATATGGCCTAAAAAAAAAAAAAAAAAAAAAAAAAAAAAACTGGAGTCAGGTCTGAATATCTCGGTCTCAGCCGTAGACTTCAGACAACCCTATATCTCTGTTTCACACCATCTCAGTCATTGACTGGAGCAGTATGGCCAGCCCAGGACCCCATCCAATGATCAAACAGGAGCCATCCCAAAGACAAGGAGGAATTCACAACCATCAGTGTACTTTGTAGCAGGTAAACTGCCTGCAAACCCTGAAGCAGACCCTTATCGCAGTGGCAACCCCACAGACCAAAGTACTGGACACAGTCCAGGCCACACAGGAGCCCAATAAAACCCATTTCAACTGGACCTGTAGAAATAGGTCTGCCAGCTGTGGTCTCTACTGTGGACCCAGTATTATCCACATAACCCCACTCAATCTAATCTGAGAGGCAATACCATTAGGACAAAGATCTAACAGGAGGAGACTTTAACTTCACAAACCAGTCTGTAAAACTGAAAGAAGGGTTTGCTTTGGTTCAAATGCACAGACACCCACACAAGGTTCCATGAATAACAAAGAATAATGCAAATGTTACACCACCAAAAGAAACTCAGAAAGCTTCAGTAATCAACTCAATTATAAATAAAAGTGTACAAATTACCTGAAATAGAATTCAAATACTCATCTTAAAGAAGTCCAATAAAATGCAGAAAAATACAGATAGACAACTCAATGAAATAAAGAAAGCAATCCATTAAAAATTAGATTAAGAAAAAAATTAGAAACCATTTAAAAACAAACAAAGAAACAAACAAAAAACAGAAATCCTAGGGCTGAAGAACAAAATTACAGAACTGAAGAATTCAATGGAAAATTTCAGTAGCAGACTCACTCATGCAGAAGAAAGAATTAGCAAACTCAAAGATGGGTTATTTGAAATTATCCCATTAGAAGAATAAAAAGAAAAAAGATTTTTGAAAAGTGAAGAATACAAAGGAGATTTATGGGAGACCATCAAACATACAAATATACAATTTATGAGGGAGCCCAAAGGATAAGAGACGAAGGGTTATAAAGCTTGTTTAAAGAAAAGCTGTCTGTCTGATAGAAATAAATACTGTCCAGAAACTTCTCAAATCTTGGGAGAGATATGAACATACAGATTCAGGAAACAAAAGATTCCAAGTAAGATCAATTAAAAATATTACTGTAATATTATTATTATTTCTGTAATATTATTATTATTGTTTCTAAAATACCAGCACTTTGAGGGCCAAAGCAGGAGGATTGCTTGAGCCCAGGAGTTTGAGATGAGCCTGAGCAACAAGGTGAGACAGCATCTCTATTTTTAAAAAGAGGGTATTTTAAAAAAAAATGCTAAAATAAGTTCCTCTGGTTGAAAGAAAAGGATGATAATTAACAATGTGAAAGTATAGAATTCATTTGTAAAGGTAAATATATAGTCAAATTCAGAATACTGTAATACTATAAAGACGCTGCATAAACCACTCCTTAACAGCTAAAATATAAATATATTTTTAAAAACTACAGCTGTAAATAATAAGATAACATGTACACAATATATATACATATAAAGTATAACATCAATAGTACAAAATATGGGAGAGAAGTCGCTATACACAATTGAATCTATGGTACTCTCACCTTAAATTAAGACATTATAACTATAAGATGTTTTAGATAAGCTAAGTTATAGTAACCACAAACAAAACCTCTAATAGATACACAAAAGAAAAAAGAAAGGACTCAAAGCATACCACTACAAAAGTACAAGAAATACAAATAAAGACAGTAAGATTAAGAAACAGGAATGAAAGAACTACAAACAAGATGGTCAAAAATTTACAAAATGACAGAAGGAAGTTCTTACCTTTCAATAATTAATTTAAATGTCAATGGATTAAACTTTCTAGTCAAAAGACATAGAGTAGCTACATTGCTAAACAAACAAACAAACCAAGATCCAACAATGTGGTGACTATCAGAGACTCACTTTAGCCTTAAGAACATACATAGACTAACGTGAAGAAATGGAAATAGATATTCCAGGCAAATGGTAGCCAAAAGAGAGCAGGGGTGGCTATACTTGTATCAGACAAAATATACTTTAATTCAAAAACAGTAAAAAGACAAGCCAAAGTCATTGTATTATAATAAAGTGGTCAGTTCATCAATACTATACAATAGCTTCAAATATATACACTCTCAACATTGGAGCATCTAAATAGACACATAAAGCAAATATTAATAGTTCCAAAAGGTGAAATAGACTGCAATCCAAAAACAGTAGGGGACTTCAACAATCCAGTACGAATTATGGACAGCTTATTTAGACAGAAAATCAATAGGGAAATAGTGGACTTGAAAAACACTTTAAACAAATAGACCTAACAGACATATATTGAACATTCCATCCAACAACAGTGGAATACACATTCTTCTCAAGCACACACAGAATATTCTCCAGGATAGAGCATACATTAGGCCACAAAATAAGTCTTAACAAAGTTAAGAAGTTTGAAATCGTGTCAAGTTTATTGTCTGACCACCATGAAATGAAACTAGAAACTGATAAGTGGGAGCTAAATGATGAGAACACATGGACACATAAAGAGGAACAAAACATACTGGAGGGTGTAAGGTGTAAGGAAAGAGAGGATCAGGAAAAATAACTACTTGGTACTAGGCTTAATACTTTGCTGGCGAAATAATCTGTACCACAAACCTCCATGACACAAGTTTACCTATTTAACAAACCTGCATATGTAATTCTGAACTTAAAATACAAGTTAAAAAAAAAACAAAAACAGGAGAAACTTTGGAAAATTCCTTAATATGTGTAAATTAATCACCAGGGACCTGAACAACCTATGAGTCAAAGACAAAACTAAAAGAAAAATTTTTTTAAATCTTGAAATAAACCAAAATGGAAACACAACATACCAAAACTTATGGGATGCAGCAAAAGCAGTTCTAAGATGGAAGTTTATACCAAAAACTACCCTATATATATATACACACACACACACACAATATATATATAATATAAATGTATTTTAATATATAATACATTAAAATACTCCATATATATGAGATATATATAATGATGTAGCACATATATATGCTACATCAAGAAACAAGAAAGATCTCAGATAAACATTACATCTTAAAGAAAATAGAAAAAGATGAAGCCCAAAATCAGTACAAAAAAGGAAATAAGATCATAACAGAAATAAATGAAAGAGAAAAAAGACAATAAAAAGATCAGTAAAACTAGGTATTTGTTCTTTGAAAAGATAAAAAAAAATCATCAAAACTTTAGACAGGCTAACTTAAAAAACGAGAAGACTAAAATAAATAAAATCAGAAATTAAAGAGGAAACATTAAAACTGATATCACAGAAATACAAAAGATTATAAGAGACTTATTAACAATTGTAAGGCAACAAATTGTATAATCTACAAGAAATTAGTAAATTGCTCGAAACCTAAAACATACCAGAGCTGAATCAAAAATAATAAACTATGGGAACCCATCAATAACAAGAAAGGAGATTAATTCAATATTTAAAAAAAAAAAAAATCTCATGAAAGTAAAGCCCGAGATCAGATATTTAGTGGCAGAATTCTACCAAACATTTAACAGGCAACAAATACCAATCCGTTTCAAATTCTGAAAAATCAAAGTGGAGGGAATACTTCCCAAATCATTTTATGAGGCCACATTACTCTTAGAGGAATGTGATATACCATGTTAATAGAATAAAAGACAAGAACCATATGATCATTGTAATAGGTGCAGAAAAAGTATTTGACAAAATTTAGCATCATTTTGTTATAAAAACTTTCAATAAATTAGGCATAGAAGGAATGTATCTCAATAGAATAAAGGCCATATATGAAAAACCTATGGCTAACATCATACTCAATGGTAAAATTTAAAGGTTTTTCCTCTAAGAGGAACAAGAAAAGGATGTGTGCACTCTCACCACTTCTATTCAACATCGTATTAAAAGTTCTTGCCAGGGTAGTTGGACAAGGGAATTAAGTAAAAGGTATCCAAATAAGAAAGGAAAACGTAACATTTGATATGATCTTACATAGAGGAAACCCTAAAGATGTCACCAAAAAACTGTTAAAATGGGTAAACATATTGAATAAAGTTCCAGGTTACAAAATCAACACACAAAAATCAGTAGTGCTATTTACACTAACAACAAATTATCTGGAAAAATTAAGATGTCAATACCATTCACATTAGCATCAAAAATAAATAAAATACTTAGGAGAAAATTTGACCAGGGAGGTGAAAATTCTGTTTACAGAAAATTATAAACATTGATGAAAGTCACTGTAGATGACAAAGATAAATGGAAAGGTAGCCCATGTTCATTAAATGGAATAATCAATATTGTTAAAATATCTATTATACTAAAAACAATCTACAGATTCAATGTAAACCCTCTCAAAATTTCAATGTCATTTTTTCACAGAAATAAAAAAAATTCTGAGAATTTGCATGAAACCACAAAAGACCTCAAATAGCCAAAGCAATCTTAAGTATAAAGAACAGAACAAAGCTACAAGTATCATATTATCTGACTTCAAAATCTATTACAAAGGTATCAGAGTACCAAAACAGGATGCTACTTGCATAAAAATAAAAGCATTAACCAAAGACATAAGACAGAGAGCTAGGCCATATATAAACCCACAAACTTATTAAGGTCAATTGATTTTCAACAATTGTAATAAGAACACACAGTAGAAAAAGGACTGTTTTTATAATGTTGGAAAAACTGAATATCCACAAGCAGAAGAGTTAAATTAAACGCTCTTCTAATACTATAAGAAAAAAAAAAACCCACTCAAAATAGATTAAAGATTTAAATGTTAAGACCTGAAACTAAAATTTCTAGCAGAAAATGTAAGGAAAATGTCCCACGACATTGGTCTTGGCAAAAATTTCTTGGATATGACTCCAAAAGTACATGAAACAAAAGCAAAAACAGATAAATGAGGTCCCATCATACTAAAAAGCTTCAGCACATTGTACGGAGTGGAGGAAAATATTTGTAAATTGTACATCTAATAAGAGGCTAATATCCAAGATTTATAAAGAACATGAGCAACTCAATAGCAAGAGAACAAATAGCACAATCAAAAATGGGCAAGGACACTACTATGCATCCACAACAATACAAAATAAATAAATAATTTTAAAAATATCAATTTAAATTCATAACCAAAAATGGGCAAAGGGTCAAAATAGACTTTTTTAAAAAAAAAAAAAAAAGAATACATACAAATGGCTAACAGATATATTTATGAAAATGCTCAACATCACAAATTATCAGGGAAATGCAAATTAAAACCATAGTAAAATATAACCTGACACATGTTACAATGGCTATTATCAAAAAGGCAAAAAGATAAGAGTTTGAGGGCGTATGGAGGAAAGAGAACCCTTGTACACTATTGATGGGAATGTAAATTAATACAGCCATTATGGAAAATAATGTGAAGGTTACCAGAAAACTAAAAATGGAATAACTACATGATCCAGTAATCCCACTTCTGGGTATATATCCAAAGTAACTGAAATCAGTATACCAAAGAAATATCTGCATTCCTATATTCATTGTGACATTATTGACAGCCACTAAGATATGAAAGCAGCCTAGATGTTCATCATCGCAAGAATGGTTTAATAACAAATGTGATATATATCCACAATAGAATACATTTTAACCTTACAAAAGGATGATATACTGTCTTTTGTGACAATGTGAAAAAACGTGGAAGACTCCTAAGCATTATGCCAAGTGAAATAAACCAGGCACAGAAAGAGAAATACTTCTGGTCTCACTTATAAGTGGAATCTAAAAAAGTTGAACCCATAGAAGAGAATAGAATGATGATTACCAGAGGCTAGGTGAGGCGGTTGGATGAAGAAAGAGGAGATGCTGATCAAACGGTAAGAGGTTTAAGGTAGACAGGAGGAATAAGCTTTAGTAATCTACTGAATAGAACGGTGACTATAATAAGTAATAATGGATTATCATTCCAAAATTGCTAAAAGAATATACTTTAAATGTTTTCAACACAAAAATACAAGTATGTGAGGTGATAGATTTGGTAAGTAACCTCATTTAATCATTCCACATTGTGAACACAGATCATCACATTATACCCTATAATTATATAAAATTATTGTCAATCAAAAATAAAATTTAAATATTTTTAAATAAAAAATATTAATTTTATCTGGCTTTGAACTTCATGTAAGTAGAATCACACAATATAAACTATTTTATGTTTGCATATTTTAAAAAACTTGACAAAAATCATACTATATATCATATACACATGCTATTTGGAAATATGTATACATTGTGGAATTGCTAACTCAAGCTAATTAAATATTAATTATTTCATTTACTTATTTTTTGTATAGTGAAAACACTTAAAATCTAGTGATTTTCTAGAATATAATGCATTGTTATTAATTGTGTTAATTACATTGTAGAATAAGTCAATTTAGCTTATTCTTTCTATCTAATTGAAATGTTATATCTTTTAAAAAATATCTCCTCAATCCCCCAACACCCACAGCCCTCACCCAGCAAGCCCCTAGTAACCACCATTCTTCTCTCTGCTTCTGTGAGTTCAACTATTTTAGGTTCCACTTATAGGTGAGATCATGTGGTATTTGTCTTTTTGTGCTTGGTTTATTTGCCTTATTATAATGTCCTCCAGGTTCATCCTTGTTGTTTGTTTTAAATAACAGCATTTCCTTTAAAAAAATGAAACATATATACAACATGATATATATCTATAACATGATATATATACCATGTTTTTGTATCTTATGTTTGCATCTTTTGCAATCATGGTGTTTTTGAGATTCATTAGTGTTATTTCCTAATAGCTACAGTATACTTATTCCATGAATATATCACAATTTATTTTACAATTGATGAAAATGCAGATAGATTCCAATGTGCAGCTATTACAAATAAAGCTGCCACAAACATTCTTATATATGTGTTACGTGATATGTGCATACACTTTTGTAGCTATATATATTTAGGGATGAAATGTTTTAGTACTAAGATATTCAGTTTTAGCAAATACGATTTTCCAAACAGGTAGAATCAAGTTTACAGCATTGCAACTTAGTAGGATTTTGCTCACTTATAGTATTACCACTAGCGTATGAGATTTCCCATTGCTTCACATTTTGTTAATATTCACCATTCCCTGTTTTAATTTTTAATATATTTATTCATTATGTCCAGGTTTTTGCCATTCAGTTGTGTGTGTAATGATGTTTCATTGTGGCATTTTCATGATGACTAAGGAGGTTGAATACATTTTCATGTATTTATTAACTATTAATATCTAATATTCATAAAGTATCTTTTGAATTCTTTTGCTCACTTCTATTGGATTATTTGTTTTTACTTTGATTTACATCTTTGTGTATTCTAAGAACTTTGCTGGTTATGTACCTTGGAAATATATTATCTGTTATATGGTTTATAAAGAATGGTATTTAATGTAAAAAGGGGAAAATCCTGCCATTTGTGAAATGAGTGAAGCTTGAGGACATTATGCTAAGAGCTGTAAGTCAGACAGAAAAAAAACAAACACAGTATGATCTCACTTACATGTGGAATCAAAAAAGGTCAAACACAAAAGCACAGTAGAAGGGCAGTTTCCAGAGGTTGGAGAGTGAGACAAATGGGGAGATACTAGTCAAAGGGTATAAACTTTCAGTTACAAGATAATAGGTTCTTGAAATGAAATATACACATGGTGACCATAGTTAAGAACACTGTGTTGTCCCAACTACTTGGGAGGCTGAGGCAGGAGAATGACGTGAACCCGGGAGGCAGAGCTCGCAATGAGCCGAGATCTTGCCACTGCACTCCAGCCTGGGTGGCAGAACCAGACTCTTTCATCATCATCATCATCATCATCATCCTGTACTGTACAATTGAACCTTACTAAAAATATTGATTTGATATTCTCATAACAAAAGTATGTGAGGAGATGGATGTGTTAACTAACTTGACTGTGGTAATCATTTAAACAATATGTATGTATATCAGAAATCATATACACCTTAAATATAATTTTGTCAATTAAACTCAATAAAGTTGGAAAAAATGTAAACTGAAAATAAAACTTTATATAATAAAAAGAATATTTTCTTATTCAATGTTTATGAAAACATTCTCCCATAAGCTTTATGCTTTTAAGCAAATCATTAAAAATGGCCAACGTTGAATACTATTCGGAATTGTTTTTTCTTTCTTCCTTTGTAGTTTTTCACTATGATTTTCAAAGCTACCATCTTTCCCATTATTTTATGTCTATAAACTTCCACATAGAAACCGATTGTATAGCAAATATTTTTATTGAATTTCTGTTTTTTTTTTCAAGCTATCAGTAGACAATAAAATTTTATTACTTTGCTTTTATTTATTTATTTATTTTTTTATTTATTCTTATTATACTTTAAGTTGTAGGGTACATGTGCATAACGTGCAGGTTTGTTACATATGTATACTTGTGCCATGTTGGTGTGCTGCACACCAACATTACTTTGCTTTTAAATGAATTGTAATGGCTCTATGAGAATTTCTAAAATCTGAATTTTTAAACATAGCTTAAATAATACAAGTATTCTAATTTTTAAATTTGATAACACAACTATTAGAAATTACTTTCCTTTTTCAGGATGTTATTTTGTGATATAATTGCTCAATTTTCATTGTGACATTATATTCAGTCTTTTAAAATTAGAATTATTGCCATTACAAGTGATATGTAGGCATTACCATTTTAAAAAAATTCTAGTTGGTAATAATATGGCAAAATAAACTTATGATTGAAATTGAATATAGTTGAAATGAACTGTAACCACACATATATAATTTATTTTTTAAACATCCAAGTCATGATATAAATTACTAGCTAATGTTGATCACTGTGACAGAACTAAAACTGAAAAGTGGTGAAATAAATATTAGGAATGTGAGTGGCAGACAAAATTCTTATAAAGAGTTACTAAGTCCAAATGTTTTCTTAATTCATTATGTTAACCATGCATTGACTCTCAGAACTCAGAGTACATAAGAAGCCCTGGGGAGCTGGTTAAAAATACAGATTCCCAAGTTCCCACTTAATGATTCTAGTTCCAGAGACCTCGTGCTGGATCTAGAAATCTGAATATTGCCTGGGGCCTCAAAGGATAATACTGATACAGACAGTATAAAAGCCACTCAGGGTCAAGCTTGCCTTGGGTAAATCTGTAAAATAAAAGAATTCTATCACCAACATCCTTGTGGTTTCCATATCTCTCTTGCTCACCATTTCTAATACTTATTTGTAGCACTTGCAGACTAACCAGCCCCAGGCTGAGCAAGCTGTTGCTGCCAGGGGATCTCTCCCAGTCAAGAATGACCATCAGAATGTATCGCTAATGAAACAACCTGCACAAATGTCTCCAAAATTCTATTATTAATTGAAAGTTTTGATAAAAATACATTACACTAAACTGTTAATAACCGATACATTTATTGGTGTTTTACTATCTTCCCAAAACTATTTCTATGATTACAAAAATGAATAATAACTATTACTTAATAATTTAGTAATGCAATCTCAGACTTTCTGGCAACCTGTCAGAGAGAAATGTGGTTAGAAGAAGAAATGGTAAATGATAAGACTATCATATTTTCTTGGTGGAGTGTATGCACGTTGGTGTGTCTGTATGTGTTTTTACCTGAATGTGTTCTATAGTGGTAGAAAGTTCGGCTCTGTACAATACTGGGCCTGGTCTCTGTAATGGTGACTGGCTTAGGGTTGGTGTCTAATAAATATCCTTGAGGTAACTAAGAGGAAAACCAGGTTTAAAAGTATGAGTTTATAAGTTATATAAGAGGAGCAAGTGAAGGCAATTTTTTGAGGATATCAAAAATAAGGAACAAAGAATAGATTGAAGTCCCTGAGAGAACAGAAACTCTGAAGGCAATAGATAAAATTGCAAACTGGAGAGGGCAACTTCAAGTTCATGGAAAACTTTTTATCCCTATGAAATCAAAAGTGGTTATCTGCTAAAATTGAACAAGTATAGGTATAGTCTTAGAATTGAGGCACCTGGTCAAATAGACCACATTCAACTACATGCTCCATGGATAGAGAAGTTCCCCTTTCTTTTTTATTATTTGTTTGATTGATTGTGTTTTGTTTATTTGTGGTTTCTTTCTGTATTTATACCCAAGACAATTTGAATTTCCTGGTGATTTTATTCTAGTTTTATGATAAATATGTAGTGGTGTCCATCTGTGAGTCTATAATTGTGTATAGTTGTGTTCTGCAACCTAAAATATGAATAGATGTTGTGGATTTTAGTACTGCTTTCTAATGGTAGATTTAGTGATGAAATGAAATGAAAAGGCAACAAAAGAAATAAGTTTATGATGTCTGTGTGAATAAAGCTTAAAGAGAAAGAAGTAAAAATGGGGGTAGTTTGATGAGAGAGAATTGGTAAGAATTATGTAATTTAAAATCTTGATTAAGTCAACTTGAAGTTGAAGTAAGAGTAAAAAAAATGATGGAGGTTGTAGGTGAAAATGTGGCATTTGTCATAGTTTCCCAGTAGTGTTATTCTGGTTATTTCCATGGAGATAGGGAGCTCAAGTCAAGTGTATTGTGAGGAAGTGAGTTAGAGGTCAGGGGTATCCTACTGACCAGGAGAAGGAAAGAAAACTATAGCAGAACATTTGAGTCTAAATGGGAGTATAGATCTAATGACAATGGAAGAATGATGAAAGAGACGTGGCAGTGGAGAAGAAAGATAATACTAACTTCTAACTCTTTTATTCACAATGAGGTTCCCATTCAAGTTTCAGGAAGAATTATATCCTTAAAGAAAATATAAGTTTTAACTGAGAACAGAGATTAAGAAGATATTTTATGAAAAAAATTTTGGGTCAGAATGAAGTAACAATCCAGTGCTCTGTCTCATATCCTTGCTACCAACATACAGAAATGCTGGTTTACATATTCAAAAACATCATGGGTACCCGGGCTTCAGAATGAAAGACTTTCCAAAACCTAAACAAAAAGGTAACTCAAAACCAAGATAGGCAAACTGACTCTGTCTGGTCTATTTCCACTTGCCTGGTAATAAAAATTCTAGTATCTTGAGAATGCAGGAAATGGAGGAACGGGTTAGTCAGCACCATGAGAAAATGCTCATGTAAGATATTTTAAAAGGACATTGGCCTAGTGTTTCCAAAAATATCAATGACATAAAAAGAGCATTAAGACTCTTCTAGATTAAGAGAGAGAAAGAGAGAGAGAGAGAGAAATAATAATCAAATGCAATGATCTCGTAAGAAAAACAAAACAAAATCTCCAAAACAATATTTATGGACAATCATAGAAATTTCAATATAGGCAAGATAGTAAAGAAATATCTGTAAATTATTTTTTTAAAATCACAAAATATGGCAATTGTTGAACATAGATAATGCATGTAAGACTTCATTATACTATTCTTTCCATTTTCCTGTTTAATAACTTTCAAAATAAAAATTGTTGACACAAGCAAAAAATGGTATAAGTAATTGTATTAACAATTAACTATTATTAGATAAATTTTTATTTATAAATAATTAGCTAGAAAAAATTTTCTTAAGCTTCTCTCACAGGAGACTAATTCTGGCATACATCATCATTTTATTAACAAGGTAACTGCCTTTTGGTTGTTATAACAATTGTTAATATTTTACATATGGAAAATAGTACTGGAAGAATATGAAAATTATGGGACTTATTTTTTACAACTGTGTGTTTATACCAAGCAATATTTTTGTTTGATTTCAAAGCACACCTTAAACCTTTTCACTTTTCTACTTGAATCTAGTTCCTGATACAACTACTCCGCTTTAATTGAAATCATCAATTGTCATTTCCTTCACAAAGTTCTAACTGTCCCAAATGTTTTGACTCTTCACTCAAATTATTAAAATGAGTCTCTTGTTTTGGGATTATTAAATTATTCAAATTCCATATTCAAAGTCTATTATTTTAACCAGAGTGTAGCCTATACAATCCATACTATATGATTTCAGGTAATAATTCTTTTCAAAGTATCTACTAAGAATTTCCATATCCAGTATTCATTCAATAAATTATTTTCCTTCATAAAGGTTTTATTTTATACCAATAGATAATTTTCCTTTACTTATTAAATTATTATTGTGATATTAATTTTATAACATTTTTAAGTAATAGTTCTAACTAAATTTCTACTGTCTTTATAATCACGTGGCTTATTCGGAAAGGAAATGACAACTCATTCTTTCTGACAATCATAGTTTAAATTAAACTAACGAGCAGAGAACATATATGTATGTCTAGATAATACTAAGTATATGCAACTTTAGTTTTAGGCTATGTTATGATGTGATGACAAATATTTAAAAAAATAAAAATTATATTCAGTTTGTACTTGTTCCCATACACTAATATATTTATTTGACTAGATCAGTGAAGATTGTAGACCAGTGCTATGCAGTAGAACTTTCTGAAATGTTGGAAATGTTCTATAGCTCTGCTTTTTCATTTAGTGTGGCTATAGATTGCTTGAAATATGGCTAGACTGACTGAAAGCTGAGCTTTCCATTTTAATTAATTAAATCATAAATTTAAGTAGGCATATGTGGCTACTGGCTGCCACATTATACAGTGCAGCATAGACAGTAAAGGCTACGAACATAAGAAATGGTCTCTATTTATTGACACAATAATCTCTTTCTTTCTTGATAAACTTACATATTTATGATACTATAAAATGTGTAACTTATAAGAATGACATATGTCTTAGATTAATAATAACACTAGTAACAACAATAGCAAACCCTTTTATTCACTTCCTTCATATTATGCACTAGTATACTAACTCCTTTAACCCTCACAGCAACTCTTTAAGACTGGCACTAGAATTATCCTTATTTTAAAGGTATATTGAGACTCTTTGCACCTAGGTTTTGTCACACAGCTAGTGAATAGTAGAAACATGATTTGAACTAAGACAACACAGCTCCAGAATTTTTAAGTTGTCTTGAGATAGAAATATTTCTTCTTGATCTGGCTATGTTCACTTATAAAATACAGAGAAAGATGTACAATTATTTGATGTATCTTGTGCCTGGTTCTTTGAGATTAATTTAAATCAATTTGAGAAGCTTTATTTTTAAAATTGCAACCAAGAGTATTCTATATCTCCTTTTTCCTGAGGTTTCATGGGAATGGCAGAAATAGATATGCACACATACATATACACATCCATACACATAAGTGTATGTATGCTTTACTATATATATAACAAAACCATAATAGTATTGAAAAAAGGGAAGCCTGATAGTAGCAAATCCAATACTTAAATAAAGATTTGGATTAGTGTAGTATAATAACAGAAGCAACCACAGTCTGACATAAGTTCTTTTCAGTAAGCCCTAGAAGATGTTTCAAGGTCATAGTCAACATCTTCAAGAGAAATTGCATATCACTGAACAAATAGGAAGATAAATAATTGAAGAACTGAGTATAGAAAAATTGAGTCTATCAGGCCATTTCCTCTTTCAACTCCCCACTCCAGGATACAGAGAATTGCTTTCTTGGGAGTAAGAAATCTGACTTTTGAGAGTTCCTATTTGGGCAAAAGGCAGAAATGAATAGAAAGAAAGAATAAAAGAAAAGATAGCTCTACCCAAGAGTGGAAGATTAAATATCTCTGCTGCTAAAGTAAAGACTGCTTTGGTCACACAGCTAGTGAATAGTAGAAACATGATTTGAACTAAGAAATCATGTAAAAGTAAAAGCAAAGTAAAGAATGTGTTTACTTTGGCAGCAGTGTATGTGTGTGTTTGCCAGAGTTTGCAGAAGAGAGATCTACCTATAGCCATCCTGTTCAAATACCTGAAAGGGAATCCAACCAGTTAACATTCTCTGTTCTCTTATGCACATCTGAAGTAGGCCATTTAAGGATCAGCTCTAACTCAAGAGAAATCAATTCTAATCTTTTATAGATGTAACAGTACCAGGTACCTCAATTAATCAATATAGTTACTTGATTTTTTAAAAAAGAAAGAAAAACTGGAAAGCACTAATATAAACAACCAGAACTCCCAGAGATAAGAAAGATAAATGAACTTTAATTCATTCAATACTCACATCAGAGATATTTAAGCAGATAATGCATCCACAAACTCAGCACAGATTACTAAGAAAAATAGCAATCAGAAAAAATAATGTAAGAAATTAATATAATTACTGAAATAAAATAATTAAATGGTTACACATAAGAAACAAGTTGGCAATACAAGACTTAATATCAAAGATTTCTAACAGAACACAGAGCATAAATATAAAAATAGAAAATATAAGAGAAAAGCTAATATTTATGAAGTTCAACACTGAGTCATAAAGTCCAACATTGATTCACTGAGTCCAACATCTGCCTAAGGGTAGTTCCAGCAAACTGAGGGAGGATTTAAGAGAAGTTCTCAAAGCTGGAAAAAAGATTGAATTGAAAGAGCACATATAGACCAAGCAGTATAAATGACCAGAGAGCCACTCTCAAATTAAATGTTATAAAATTTCAATTCCAATCATTAAGAGAAAACTGAACATTTTTAAGGAGAAAAACAAAATTTCCTACAAGAGAATAAAATTCAGGTTAACATTGGACTTCTATTTGGTGGAAGTGAATGCAAGTTCTGAAAAAAAATTATACTAAAATAAGATTTTTTATTTTGCCTGAGCAATCTTTCTATAATGTTTGAAAGCAAAATAAAAGTTAAAATACATTTGGATTTGTTTAACATCTAAATTACTCAGAAGACATTTTTTTCATGGAAAAGGAGCCCAAGAATATTAAGAACCTAGAATCAAAACAATTAAGTATAAATTTGAGTTGGTATTGACAGCTAAATCCTGATACTGGAAAGATCCTTCTTAACTAAAAATACATACATACTTATAATATTTCATTCTATTTACTCATTCTCAATTGTATCATTAACCCTCCCAAATTCATATGCAGGAACTTAAACCCAAATGTAATAGCATTCAGAGATGAGGCCTTTAGGACATGATTAAGTCATGAGAGCAGGGTCTTCATAAATAGGATTAGTGCCCTAAAAAAGGGGGGCTTGAGAGAACTAGCGAAGCCTGTTTCGTTTCCATCTCTTTCACCATGTGAGGACACAGTAAGTCACCACCTTAGAAGCAAGGACCAGGCCCCAACAGACATCAAACCTGCTAGGGCTTTGCTCTTGTACTTCTCAACCTCTAGAACTGTGAGACATTTCTGCTATTTATAAGTAATCCAGTCTAAGATATCTTGTTACAGAGGCACAAATGGGTTAAAACACCAACTAATCACAAAATACAGGCTAAATAATGTTTGCTAGAAAAATACCAAAATACTACATTGAATCATGACCTAAAATCTGTTTTAAAATATTATAGATAACTAGAATATGTAAAAGTGATACAACTAAAATACTGTCAAAGAGACAGTGGGAAGGATATGAAAGAAAGAGTAAGACAATCAAAGAACCCTTTAAGGGAAAAAAAGAAACTACTTACATTAACAGTAAAGAAATGTAGAAATAAGTATATTTAGTATTATAATAATGTCTAGCAACATAAATACAAACAGAAATTATCAATAGTTATTTTAGAGAGTGGACTTCAGTGTAAAGAGGGCAAAGAGTTTATTTTTAATTTTGTTACTTTCTTTGTTGTCTGAATATTTTAATATGTTCATATGTCACTTTTATAATATAAATTATTGACTTGTTCTAAATAATATCATACAGTTTCCATTTTTAAATGGCTTTAGCATGCTGTATTTTCCTATCCACATAATTGAATTTTAGAATAATTTAGTATCAAATCAGTATATGTGTTTAGTACTTATTAAAGTTTTGTTCATTGCTCAAGATATTCTCAATATGTGGGCATGAATATTTAATTAAGCTAACATTCATTTAAAAATTAGGTACTATTTATTTTTTGATCTAGATGTATTAAAATATCCTCTATAGCAGAAGTTGTCAAACTTTTTTTATTAAAGGTCAGTTGGTAAGTATTTCAGTCTTTGTGGGTCCTAAGTAAGATCTTTGCTGCAAGTATTCAAGTCTGCTGTGGTAGCATGTACATAGCCATGTACAACATGTAAAAAATGATGGTAAGTTCCAAAAAACTTTTATTCACAAAAACAAGTAGTAATAGAGATTTGGCACACAGGTCTTATTTCGCCAACACCTGTTCATGTCTACTTTTCTTGGTGTCTACTTCCTTGTTACTCACTTGCACAATTTTGTCCCATTATAATATATGTCACTGTTAAATTCCTAAGTATGTTTTAACAAAATCGTATCATAGGTCTAAATCATTTACAGATGTTTCTGCTGTTTGCTGAACATTTAACCGCTTTCCTAGTTCCCCCCCCCCCCATTAATTTAATAGATTTATAGCTGGTTTAATAATCTAGACTATTTACACCGAATAAAAACAGGAAGGTTTCCCACATTGAACCCTGAGAAATAGCAATCCACACTTTCATTTTCTCTGTCTGAAAAATATACTTATGTTCAATTCTAATTTCCTGCTGCTTGTAAGTAAAGGATGAAGCTAAACACATTGTGAAGTACTAGGGGGAAAAAGCTTATTATACTAAGATAAAAATGATGTGCATTGCAATTCAAATGGTTCAGACAGAATGACCTTAATTTCTATTCAGAATGCTGTGGTACACTTTCAGATGTAGATGAGATATAATGGGCCTACAGTGAATATTGCCTGTCAGCCTGATAAAACTGACAAGATGAAGAGATAAGGAAGTTCCACATCCACTTATTTTCATGTTTGGCCCTTAGGGTTTTTTGGTATTAGATCATTGC
Source organism: Chlorocebus sabaeus (assembly GCF_047675955.1). Classification (NCBI taxonomy): domain Eukaryota; kingdom Metazoa; phylum Chordata; class Mammalia; order Primates; family Cercopithecidae; genus Chlorocebus; species Chlorocebus sabaeus. The sequence goes on along the minus strand of NC_132927.1, from coordinate 16,775,107 downwards.
TGCAGTTTATTCTCATAAAGCCAGGTTAAGATATTTATGGAAAGGCTGGGATATGCTCAGAAGGAGACTGCTGACAACAATGTGAGATACACGCAATGGAGCTGGAATTCTCTAAACAGTAATTTATGCTGATGCCAGATTTTTTTAAAAAACACAAGCCATTTGAAATCCATTTATGTTACTTGCTCAGCTTTGAAGAAACCATTACTGAAAAGTATGGTATATAGGAGGCTCTTTCTCTACTTCTTAGAACTTAAAAGGTTGTGTACTGTTGGAGCTCAGAAATTGATACCCCCATAGTGAAGGCCTCAGAAACAGCCTCCTAACAATATTTCTCTCTGCCTTTTCCTGCCATCCTGTTTCTCACCCCTCATCCTCCCCCAAAGCAAGTCAAAGGAGCTAGAATCCATCTTCGCCACAGTGGGTCATAGAAACCAGGGCCCCTTTTCCCAGCATCCAGCTGTAAAACCTAAAAATTGTATTCTAACTTTTTCCCACCTTTCTGTGCAAGAGGTGTCTATAAAGAAATTCTCTCTGACCTACCTTGTTTGATTGTAAGTCATCAAAAGTCATAAGACGCATTTCAGAAGGGGTCTTGCCTCACACCCATGAGGAGGGAATGCTACACACACAAACTAAGAAAAATCTGAACAGGTCTTGCTGAGTTTCTCCACTGTCTATTAGCATTAGACTGTACCCTTTTTGTCCTATCACAGTTCTACACACTTATCCATTCTTCATTGAACCTAAGCATAAAAATGGACAGCTTTCCCTGTATGTTTGGGTCTTGGTCTGAAGGTTCCTGTGTCCAGTAAAACTAGAAAAAAAATACATTTGTTAGGCTTTTCTCTTGTTAACCTGTCTTTTCTTATAGGGGTATTGGTCATGACCCTTATGATGAGTAAAAAACGGATCAATCCCTTACTCTCCCTACAATACATAGAATTTTATGCTGTAATTTTGTGTAGCCTTGCCTATTAAAGCTTAGAAAAAGGATTTGTCTTCAGGTGCTGGAACTTTCAGCCTTCACAGAAAATAAGCTGAGATCACTGTAAGAAGAATGAGAGTGGGAATGACTGCAGGTCTTATTTCACGTTATGCTTATCCCCGTATCCCCACCTAAGCCTGGGCTCCAGACTGGAATGTCACTCTTCTACCGAATCCTAAAATGTTTTTTCCTCCTTAATTGCATGCTTTTCTCCCAGTTCTGAAAGCTCCCTACCTTGCATATACTACCATCATGTAAAACATGGTTTTCTCTCTTGTAGCTGTTCAAGACTTATCTCTCCCACTTTTGACTAAGTATAGATAAAGGCTGGCAGATCCTAAAATTATATTCAGTATTTATGTGTGCACTTTCTACGAAGTATTTCTTCCATTTTCAGCACAACAGCTCTTGTCTTCTCTTCTTTTACTAGGAGGGTTAAAATTTTTTTAGAAATTTTTTTGGTACAACAACTCAGAGTTTGGCTGACTTCAATACAATCTTTTAAACTGGGGAATAAATGACTTTTCAGGAAGCAATCATGGACTGTTATTGTTTAATCTTCTCGAATACAAAAACATATATCTTAAATTGGAGAAGAAAACAGCTGCTTATAGCCAACAGCTACAGGCAAGCTCACTTTGCCACCTCTGAAGCGAGCACCACACTATCTCATACCCCCCAAATCATTACTTTCTCTACACATTGTGGCCACACATCATGGTCAAATGGCCAAATAACTGCACCAATCCTTGGTCACTCTGAAAGAAAATCAGGTATTATTGCCCATTTTTCAGATACTAGGCTAACTCTTGAGGAGCATGGTTGGAATATGTTGACCTGCCATTTACTATCTGCTACGGACTGATTGGGAATTGTTGGTGAAATCTAGTTTGATAGTTTAATACAAAATCTCCTGTGAACCCAGAAAACCTCTTCATAATGGAAGAGAAAGAAAACAGTTTTATTACTGAATAAACATTAAGTCAGAATGTGATGCATACATTGACCTAAAAGGAAGAAGCTGAGGCAAAATTAATGTACATGGAGAGTTTATCTGGAACATTCTTGAAGACTGCAACCCAGGAGCATAGACTAAATCAAGTTGCCCTAAACATACACTCCAATTACCAGTGGTTAAAAGTGGATTTATAAAGGAAAAGAGAAGGCAGTTTCTGAGTTATTTATCAAGAATTTGTATTACAATAACATAAGTTTTTGATTGGCTTACATTGTTATTTGTATGACAAATTCCAGAAACATGAAGATAATGGGTGAGGCAGCTAGTCAGAAATAAAATGACTTGAAACAATTGCCTCCAAGCACAAGTGTTGGGGGCATGACTGATGTCCTATGCTCATGTCTCTCTGGGCCTGCATACCTCACATAGCTCAGACTGCTCTGAAGTATTTTTCTTTTCTTACACATGCTAGGCAACTTACTGCCTGACACTAAAGAGAGAAATCTCACCCTTTTAAGCAAGCAGATAAAAAGCATTGCTTACATGTTCTCAAGATAAACAATAATTGGGCCTCAAGTAAGGGGTCTTGACAGCACCATTTGTTACCCATAGTTCATCTTATACTCACCTACAATTGGTGTGACCACTTGTCTTTGCAAATTTCCTTTATCCAAAAGATCCACACAACTTCTAAGATTTCAATGAAGGTAGGTATTGTTGGCTCTTGAACAATGCAGAGGTTTTGGGGCACTGAACCCCTACACAGTCAAATATCTGTATATAACTTTTGATTCCCCCCATAACTTAACTACTAATAGCTTATTATTAACCAGAAGCCTTACTGATAATGTATACAGTCAATTAACACCTATTTTGCATGCTATACGTATATATACCATAGTTTCATAGTAAAATAAGCTAGAGACAAGAAAATGTTAAGAAAATCACAAGGAAGAGCAAATATATTTACTATGCATAAAATAGAAGTAGTTTATTATAAAGGTCTTCATCTTGTCAATTTCAGGCTGAGTACACTGAGGAAGAGAAGAAAGAGGAGGGGTTGGTCTTGTTATCTCAGAGGTGGCAGAAGCAGAAGAAAATCCCCATATCAGTAGACCCATACTGGAACTTTGTTGTTCAAGAGTCAACTTTAGTTACAGTTTGGAGCAGATGCCTAAGTTAAACTCCCATGAGAATGGAGAGTGAATGATACTATCTTCCTTGATGTTTATATTTCAAGTAAATGGTTCCCAGCACCTTGAAAAGATAAATTCTTGGATTGTAAGACTTCAGCTTTTTTAAAGATTCATATACATCTCAAAGGGATAGAGGAAGAATTCACAATTACTGTACAAGTTTTCTCAAGTAAATGCTATAAGAAAAGTGAGGTCCTGATGTCTCTTTCCCTTTCTGCACTAGGAAAAATCCCATTTTGTTTTGCTTTTCCTTTCCTTTTTTCAGATTTCTATTAACACTCACAGAGTCTTATCTTGAGAAGACGATGTAGCACCATGAATATCTAGCCTCGTATATCTCCCCTAGGCCCTATTCCCTAGAGTTTCTGATTTGGGATTATTTTCTTCAAATTTTCTAATAAATTAATATACATTGAGAATTCATGCAGGCCCTCAAAGTGGAAATTATGCTCAACATTATTTATTACTAACTATATATGTGTTCTTCTTAAATTTTCCTAAAATCTTGAAAATTTAGTATGAGCATTTGATCTCTGAACCTTTTCCTTCTATAATTTCCTAGTAAATAAAATTTCAACAAGCCACTAATGTGCCATTTTGAATATTTATATAAATCTCAGTTAACCACTAGTTTAAGGACTGTAGTGTGCCTACATAGAAATGACATTTTTGTGTTATTCATTTATATTTAACCCTTTTAGTTGAACTTTATAAATGTTCACAGCATCTGCTCTAAAAAGTAAGCTCTGTGAAGAGCTGACTACAGAGTCTTTGCCTTTGACCACGATTGGATGAATAAATAAATACATGGATGAATTAACGACCCTTTTTTACTTCAAGTCTATTTATCCTTACAGAATTTCTTCTGTGTCCTTTTACCATAACTCAAAGTGCTTTCTTCTCGCATTTAGTAAAAACTTCTAACTTTCTCAAGCACCTAGTAATAAGCAGGCTCCACTAGTGATTCTTGTTAGAAATACAATAAAAGCCTAATGATATGGTTGTGAAAAATAAGTGTACAAGGCTGATATTAATCTTTAAAAAAGAATTCCCAGATGCAGTAATAAAAGTGACCTCTACATGTTTTCTTAAAAATACACACACGTATGCTATATGATTTCTAAAATCACATGCTAACCTGCAAATACATGTGTGCACATGAACATACAAAATTTTAAAACAAATAAATGTTGTCTGTAAGGTTAAAAGTTAAGAGACCAACTAACAAATTCCATGAGACATTAAACAACAGAAAAACAAGAATTGCAATGTGAATACCTGAATTCAATTGAAAAATTCTATGAAGCAATTAGTTTATAGTAAAGTTATAACTCCTGGAAACCACTGGGCTTTCAAAATAATGACTCAATTAATCTATCAATCCATCAATGCATATGTACTCTCCTATAGTCATATATAAATAGCAAACAAAAAAAAGAAAAGTATAGTTGTATAGTCATATTGATGATAATAACATACATTTTTAGTACTTAATAGATGTATTAGTCTGTTTTCACACTGCTGGTAAAGACATACCAGAGACTGGGTAATTTATAAATAAAAATAGGCTTAAAGGACTCACAGTTCCACGTAACTGGGGAGACCTCACAATCATGGTAGAAGGCAAAAAGGAGCAAGTCACATTCTACATGGTGGCAGGGAAGAGAGAACTTATACAGAGGAACTCCTCTTTATAAAACCATCAGATCTCATGAGACCCATTCACTATCACAAGAACACCATGGGAAAGATTGGTCCCTGTAATTCAACCAATTCCCACCAGGTCCCTCCGACAGCACGTGGAAATTGTGGGAGCTATAATTCAAGATGAGATTTGGGTGGAGACATAGTCAAACCATATAATTCTGCCCCAGCCCCTCCAGAATCTCATGTCCTCACATTTCAAAGTCAATCATGCCTTCCCAACAGTCCCCAAAAGTCTTAATGCATTTCAGCATTAACTCAAAAGTCCAAGTTCAAAGTCTCATCTGAGACAAGGCAAGTCCCTTCTGCCACTGAGTCTGTAAAATCAAAAGCAAGTTAGCTACTTCCTAGACACAATGGAGGTATAGGCATTGGGTGAATACAGCCATTCCAAATGGGAGAAATTGGCCAAAATGAAGAGACTACCGGCCCCAAGCAAGTTTGAAATCCAGCAGAGCAGTCAAATCTTAAAGCTCCAAAATGATCTCCTTTGACTCTATGTCTCATATCCAGGTCATGCTGATGCAAGAGGTGGGTTCCCATGGTCTTGGACAGCTCCACCTATGTGGCTTTGAAGGATTAAAGTCTCCCTCCTGGCTGCTTTCACAGGCTGGCATTGAGTGTCTGCAGTTTTCTAGGCACATGGTTCAAGCTGCCAGTGGATCTACCATTTTGAGGTCTGAAGGACAGTAGCCTTCTTCTCACAGCTCCACTAGGCAATGCCCCAGTGTGGACTCTGTGTGGAGGCTTCAAACTCACATTTACCTTCTGTACTGCCATAGCAGGAGTTCTCCATGAGGACCCCACCCCTGCAACAAACTTCTACTTGGACATCCAGGAATTTCCATACATCCTGTGAAATCTAAGTGGAGGTTCCCAAACCTTAACTCATGACTTCTGTTCACCTGCAGGCTCAACACCATATGGAAGCTGCCAAGGTTTGGGACTTGCACCCTCTGAAGCCATGGCCTGACCTATACCTTGACCTATTTTAGCAATGACTAGAGCTGCCAGGCTGGGATGCAGGGCATCAAGTCCCTAGGCTGCACACAGCAGGGGGGACCTGGGCCTGGCTCATGAAACCACTTTTTCCCCCTAGGCCTCCAGGCCTGAGATGGGAGGGGCTGCCACAAAGATCTGAGATATGCCCTGAAGTCATTTTCCCCATTGTCTTGGTGATTAACATTTGGCTCCTTGTTACTTATGCAAATTTCTGCAGCCAGCTTGAATTTCTCCTCAGAAAATGGGTTTTTATTTTTAATTGCATGGTTAGGTTACATATTTTCTGAACTTTCATGTTCTGTTTCCCTTTTAAAATTAAATACTTTTAACAGCACACAAGTCATCTTTTGAATGCTTTTCTGCTTAGAAATTTATTCCACCAAATACCCTAAATCATGCCCTTTGAGTTCGAAGTTCCACAAATCTCTAGGGCAGGTGCAAAATGTTGCCAGTCTCTTTGGTAAAACACAGCAAAAATCACCTTTACTCCAGTTCCCAACAAGTTCCTCATTTCCATCTGAGACCCCCTCAGTCTGGATTTCATTGTCCATATCATTATCAGCATTTTGGTCAAAACCATTCAACAAGTCTCCAGGAAGTTCCAACCTTTCCCACATTTTCCCGTCTCCTGAGTCCTCCAAACTGTTCCAACCTCTGCCTGTTACCCAGTTCCAAAGTTGCTTCCACATTTTCAGGTATCTTTACAGTAGTACTCCACTCTACCAGTACCAATTTACTGTATTAGTCTATTTTCACACTGCTGATAAAGACATACCCGAGACTGGGTAATTTATAAAGAAAAAGAGGTTTAATGGAGTCACAGTTCCACATGGCTGGGGTGGCCTCACAATCATGGCAGAAGGCAAGGAGGAGCAAGTCACATACTACATGGCAGCAGGGAAGAGAGTTTGTGCAGGGGAACTCTTCTTTATAAAACCATCAGATCACGTGAGACCCGTTCACTATCATAGGAACAGCATGAGAAAGATTTGCCCTCATCATTCAACTACCTCCCACAGAGTCCCTCCTACTACATGTGGGAATTGTGGGAGATACAATTCAAGACGAAAATTAGGTGGGAACACAGCCAAACCACATCAATAGATTAAGTGTAAAAAATACTAAGAATTTATGTCACATGAGCAAAAAAATATATTTTGTATTAAGTAAAAATATATCAAACTCTGTCTCCAAGAAACAGAGTTAGCTTTCCTGTGTAGGTGGAATACTTACATAAAATTGACTAACTTTAAAAATCTAAAGTAATGCAAGCAACAAAATTAATCACAAAGTTATAAACAAATAAAAAAAGATTGTTTAAGGAAAAATAATCCATTTAATGGGATCAATGAGTACATCTAAACTTTACAGAATTTTTAAAAATAAAAAATAATGACAATAAACCATCAAGTTTCATAGAATTTTTCCAACATAACATTCTCAAAGAAAAATATAATATTTAATTTTTTATTAAATAAAAAACTATGACAATACATTAAGTTTCAAATTAAAAGTATAAATCCAATTGTAAATTGCAGGTTTCAGGGATATGATATGAAAAAAACCTGACAAAGCTTACAGGATTTTCCCCAAAACCATGCTCAGAGAAAAATATGCTTCAATAGTGTTTATTAATAAACAATAATAATAACTAAAATTAATTTAATTTTCAAAAGTATAATTAAACAAATGTAATGAAAGTCAAATACAGCAATGTTAAATGATATAGATAGATATAGTTAGCGAGTAATTGTCACATTCATTAATCTTATCTCCCTTGTGTCACTTATCTTTTTTTCTTTTATTTATTATTATTCATATTATTTTTTACTATTTTAGAGACAGAGGCTTGCTCTGTCACCCAAGCTATAGTGCAGTGACACTATCAGAGCTCACTGCAGCCTCTAGCTCCTGGCCTCAAGCAATCCTCCTATCTTGGCCTCCCAAAGCATTGGAATTACAAGCATGAGCCACTGTACTCAGCCACTGTCTGTCATTTTAAACACCTACATTCGAGTACCAATTTTGCTCTTGACTCTATGTTTTTAGAGTCCTGCAAGAGAAGTCCATTTCAAACTCCCATAAGCAAAATAAGAGAATGCATTGACTTATGCTATGACTTGAATGTATGTGTCCCTCCAAAATTCATATGTGAGAACTTAAACCCCAAGGTGATGGTATTAAGAGGTGGAGATATTGAGAGCTTATTAGAGGATGAGGGTTCTGCTTTTATGAATGGAATTAATGCTCTTTTAAAAGAGGCTTCAGAGAGCTTCCTGATTCTTTCATCTCTTCTGCCACGTGGGGATACAGCATTCCTCCCATTTGCCTTTCCATTATGTGCAGACACAGAAGGGAGGCACCATTTTGGAAGGAGAGAGCAGCCCTCGCCAAACACCAAATCTGTTGGTTCCTTAATCTTAAATTACCCAGCTTCTACTACTATGAGAAACACATTTTTACTGTTTATAAATTACCCAGTCTGTGATATTGTGTTACAGCATCCCTGCAAACCTAGACAGCTTATATAACCAAGAAGCCTTATCTAGATGCTCAGTAATTTATCTTGATTTTCTATCTTTATCTCTGTCTCCCTTTCTTCACCTTCCTCTTTCTTCCCTCCATTTCTTCCTCCATTCATTTTTATCTTTTTATACTTTATATTATATTTTCCTACATTCCTGGAAAATGTCTGCAAGGTCTTAAATCTTTACTTAGGGATCCAGAGCCAGAAAAATGGTCACATATTCATGCTATATTAAGATGTGGACCACACATTTTGATAGTGTGATTTGTTGGCTTTTTTTTTTTTTTTTTTTGGCTTCTGGCAAGAAAGACATAATTTCAGTCCATGCTTACTCATTTGAAACCAGAATGATACATTTAAGTTTTTTAAATAGGTACTTTCTTTCCATGAATCCATGGACTGTTATCTAAAAACAGTTATTAAATTGCAAAATAAGACTAAGTGAGATGGTCCATGCTTGTAATCCCAGCACTTTGGAAGACCAAGGCAGGAGGAGTGCTTGAATCTGGGAGTGTGAGAACAGCTTGGGGAGTACAGGAACACCTTGTCAAAAACAAACAAACAAACAAACAAACAAAAAAACATAAAACGATGAAAATTTCTACCATGTGCTAAAAATTAAGTTCAGTATCACAGCGAGAAATACAAACGGCAGAGATAAGTAGTAGATGTATACTGTCTAACTTTTGCTGCTACAAATACACCTATGCAGAACTTTAATAGCTTAAAATCACAATAATTTGTCCCCTGGTACTGTATATTGGCAATGTAGGATGGGCATGGCTGGGGATTCTTCTGCTGGTCTCAGCTGGCTGGCTGACTGAGGATGATCAGTCTGGATGACTTCATTCACATGTATGATGTTTGGCTAGAGTGAAAGAGGCAAACAGGTCACATGTCCAGTACCTAACAAAGTCAGGCTTCTTCCCTTAGTGTCTGAGTTCTAAAAGTAGCAAGAGAAGCCAAAGTCTAGTGCACTAGCACTTTACAAGCCCCTTCTTATGTCATATTTGCTGAGGTCCAATTAGTCAAAGCAATTTACATGGTCAAAGTTTGATTTAAGGGATTGAGAAGTAAATCTCACCTTTTGATGTGATGACCAACAAAGTCATACTGCTAAGGGGTATTGGTGCAGAAATATCTTGACTTTTTTGTACGGGGAGGTACTTTGTAATCTCAGAGAAGCTTGAACCTTATGGTAACACTGAAATACCTCCTGCTGTTCTCTCCATTCTCTTTCCACTAGATTGTAAATAAAAATTGCTGAGTGAAAATGCAAGTTGCAATAGAATGTGCATATTAAATATGTAATGTACATATATATTTAAAAGCATATATAGTAACACAACATTAATGTTTACAGATATATATAGCTCTAAATAAAGGTAGAAATGAAGGATGGGCAGATTAAGCAGTTAATTTGTATTAATGTGTATTTATGGTGAGAAGAGAAGATATTCAAATAGTAGACTAAAATATAAAAAAACAATGGGTTCTCAACTAAGGAGGATGATGGTGTGAATCAATGTAAATCTGATGAGTACCATACATGAATTAAAAATTTGCAACACAGGCCAAGGAAATTTGTTTTCACAAAAAAATATATATACACCTGTCATGTAGTAAACGTCCTGTTTTTGTGTGTGTGTCAGTCTATGAAGTGACTGTAAATATGACATTGACAAAAATGTGTAAGTTAGATAGATAGATAGATAGTCACTTCTTCTCCTTTCCTGGCCTTAGATCTTATTTCTGTTGCTGCTTCACAAGGCAACTCTTCCAGTTATCCTTGATTTTGCATTTCTGCTCCATGGAGACATGAACATTTTTGTCAATATCTTGACTTTTGATTTAAGACTTACAATATTATACTCATTGAGCTAAGACATATTTAAATTTATTTTTACATATTTACATATGGATATATAAAGATATTTTACAATATTTCCAGCCCATATCAAACAGAAATATAGCCAAATTGAGGTGCTGATATCTCCTTCTGTCTACAGAGTATGCCAGCTGGTTTGCTCAAGGCTCAGCTGGTAATTGTGCATAAGAGACCGCTGCTCTTAGACATCACGATGCAAAAGCTTCACGTATTCAGGTAAGTAATCTCCATTAACACAATAAAATTTAAATGGACACATTGAAATGCAAAAGTGAGACCACTCAAACAAATATAATAGAATGGCTTCAGTTTAGGCTTAAGCTTAATGCAACATCTCTAAGTGAACAAATGGAACAGTTTTCAAAACAGTAATTTTCCATGAGGGAATGGATCATATGCTGCAGTGAAGAGGATTTGATTAGATACTCAATAACAATGCTCTTTATTAATAATATTTAGATCAATGCTGAGCAGGAGTAATTAAAAAGCACAATGACTTGGAAGCTCCTTGTAGATTAAGGTTTAACTAATAAAAATATTGAGGAAAACATACCACATAATTATCCTTTGTGCCGCAAATGACTGATAAATAGATGAATGAATACTGGTCCCATTTCCAGGCACTTCTCTTGTCCCTTTCTCTCTGTTATTTCTTATGCCTATGGTCAGGTACACCTAGGATCACTTCTCTTTTCCTGGCCTTAGATGCTATTTCTGCTACTGCCTTATAAGGCAGCTCTTCCAGTTATCCTTAACTTTGCATATCTTCTCAGTGAAAAAATAAAAATATTTGTCAAAATCCTATGTTTTGGTTCTATAATTATAATACTACTGAACTAAAGGTATTTAATAGAATTAAAGCAGGGGCCTACTAGTTTCTTACAGCCACTTACATATACTTGGATGATTTTTCTTACTTTCTGTAGTCCTCGTTCTATAATTTTTGATCCAAATTCTTCCAGAGACTGTATTAAAAACAAATGGATGTGGCATACAGGGAGTATCTCAGATCATTCACTCTCAACAGCAGGTCTCATGTGCTCCTAAACCAACTTGAAGCACTCTCCTTCTTCCTCTAGGTGAGTCTCTTCCTCTTCAGATAAACTACTTTGGAGCTTAAGGATTGTATTCCTCACCTCACCTGCTCACGTCTGTCTCATTTTATTTGACAGGTATCAGCTGTCCCTGGCATATAACGTCCCTTTCCACTAGGTATACAGGCTAAAAAAAATAACTTGCATCATCTTGTGTTGAAATCCCTGAATTCCTAGAATGAGACATAAGAAATTAAGAAGATCACTGCCTCTTAACTGCACCATACTGTTAAAAATATAACCTTTATGTATGTTTGAAGAAAAGAGCAGTCTGTATTTTCAGAGAAGCATCATGACCTACTGATAAAACAAATTTTTAAAGCACAAATTCCATATAGAGCATTTAAAACATATCATGGGTGCTCCTCTCTATATCCTCTCTCCATTTATTTCCCTACCACAATGTACTCTACAATCTAGACACACCAAACTAATTATAGTTACTTGAATATAGTGTTTTGTCTTGTCTCTGTATTTTCCATATGCTATTTTCTATGCCAGTAATTCAGTGCTTTAAAAACATTTTAGATGATAACATTCAGTAAGATTTATATTTTAAAGAGCAGCCAAGTAATAAATATGTGTGTTTATGTCTGTGTGTATGTGTGTAAGAAAACATTTTTTTCACATAAAACTCTTTAATCTTAATACATGTGATGCATCTCATAATTTTTATTCAGCTATTTAATTTTTAAAAATACTGATCTTAATTTACTAGAATGATTATATAAAATCTTAGTGTCGTGATCATAATTTACTAGACCGATTATATAAAATCTTAGTGTCGTGACTTTAACCTAGTATAGAAAAAAATAGTAGAATCTTCTCTTTTAAATGTAGTGGATAACTCCCTGTTTTTTCAGACTGCTCTGGACTACTATGGATGGATGACTCATGAATTCTATGCATTCAATAACTAATATTCTTAGAAGCAGAGAAAAATTTCTTAAAACGAGGCCATTGACATACAAGGCTTACTTGTCATTTGGCTTACAAGTATCAGAAGTAAGCATCAATGAACTAAGAATGTATTCTTAAGATGAAATACTTTTTCCTAATGTCGTAGCTGTCAGACTACTATAGAATAGAAACCAATGCTTGTAAAAAGTTATAACCCAGATTAGAGCTGTCTTATGAGCATTCAATGCAAAACCACCACCAAGTAATATCTTCCTTGATTAGAAATGTGTTTGCTGGATGGACAAACTAAATCAATATTTTAAAAATCTGAAACCCAACTTTAACTGTACATTTTAATTTAAATTAAATTTGCATGTATTCAAGGTAAAAGTTATAAAGCACTACACAAATTAACATAGTAGATTTTTCAAACATATATTGACTTCACCTTGTAGGGAAAATGAATAAAATTAATGTGTTATAATACCCATGAGACAGCAAGTACAGTGCACTTTGGAAAAACTTAGAGTAAATTGCTTGAAATTACTGTCAGCATCAAGGTTCAGGCTGACAAGAAGCCTCTCACTACCACAATTTAAACTGAATAATATGTAGTCACATCATGTACTCTCTATTCTATCGCTAGTCTCTACTTTCGTTCTATGTCTACCAGTATAAAGCTTGATTTCAGCATTTAAGACACAAATTAAATTTATTAACAGAAAAATTGTTTTAAATATTACCCTAAACATAGACTTTCTCAAAGCGTGCACAGATTTAATGCCAGTCAAAAGTTAAGTCAAATTATTTTAACCCTACCCTACAAAGTTTAAGATTACTTTTTTAAACACAGTGCAAATTGAAATATATCATATATACAGAGAAGTACAAAAAACTTGCAAAAGTAAGTTCAGTAAATGTTCACAAACTGGATCATAGAAATATGACTCAGAACTCTCAGCACAAAGAGGCCCTCATATGGCCCTCTAGTTTCTTTTCCTTCATTATCAAGAGTAACCTCTATCCTGAATTCTATCACTTACATATGCCTTTTCTATAATTGATATAAATTGAATCATAGAGTGATGCACTTTCTTGCATACGGTTTGTCCAGTTCAATATCTGCAAGATTCATACTTCCTGAATAAAGCAGTTCATGCATTCTTACTGCCCTTTAGCATTTCATTATATGTCAAAATATACCATAATTTACTTATCCATTCTACTGTTGATATACAATTGGGTTGCTTCCAAATTAGGGCTAGTGCAAATGGGCTGCTATAAATCTTTCTCTGGGTATCTTTTGATACATATATAAATGAAATTTCCAGGAAGTGGTATGACTTAGTAATAGACTATGAGTATGTCTGGCTTTTGTAGACACAATTGTGCTCTTCTCCAAAGTGATTTTACTAAATTACGTCGCTAATGACAATGTATGAGATTTCCAGTTACTCTATATACTGCCCCAAACTTGGAATTGTCAGGGTGTTTTTTGTTTTTTGTTTGCTTGTTTTCAATTTTAGCCATTTTGTTGGATGAATGCTGGTATAACATCATGGATTACTAATAATTAGGTTAAGCATGTTACTAATAATTAGTTTAAACAGATTTTCATTTATTGGCTATATTCTTTGTTTTACCCCAAAAGTCTACTAACCAATTTTTTAAATAGAGATAACTGTTTTCTTATTGATTTCTAGAAGTCCTTGATATACTGTGAATAAGTGTATCTTCTCCTAATTTGCACATTTTATTTTTACTTTCTAATGGTATTTTTGACAAATATAAATTACAAGATTAAGGTAGACAAACCTGTCAATTTATTGATGAATAATGCCTTTTGTTTCTCTACAAAATAGCTTTGCTTAACTCAAAGTCCTAAAAATATTTGCGTATGTTGTCTTCCATAAACATTACTGTTTTAATTTTCACACTTAGACATGTAGTCAATTGGAATTAATTTTTGTATATGATGGAAGTAGGAGGTAAATATTTGCTTATGTTTTTATTATTTTTCCAAGGTGATTATCCAATTGAAACAACATTCTGTATTGAAAACGGCATGTTTTCTTTACTGCACTGCATTGTCATCTTTAAACCAAATAGCAGCTCTCGATGTGTGTGTCTTTTTCCTATGCTTCAATTTTCTTCTATTGCTGTAATTGTCAATCTTTCAACAGCTAACGCATAGTGTGAATTAGCTCCATAGTAACCTTTTATGATTGGTAGTGTAGGTCCCTGAAGCCTAATTCTTATTCTCAAGAAATATTGTAGCAGACAGAATGCTGAGATGGTTGGTTTCCAAAACCCAGTTATATACATTCTCCATAGTCCCCTCTCATTGAGTGGAAGCAGGACCTGTGAATATGATGAGATAATTACTCTTTTAATCAGTTTATGTGACATAGAGTAAATGATGGGATTGTTCCTCTTTTGATTAAATTAAATTTTGTAAGACTATCCCATAGCAAACTGGAGAAAGATTCACTTGCTGGCTTTAAAAGTAAGAAGGCATGTTGTGATATGGCCATATGGCTAGGACAGGAGAGCAGTCTCTAGGATGTAGGAGCCACCCTAGCTAAGAGTCAGCGAGAAAACAGACACCTACAATGAACTGAGTTCTGTCAAGGACCTGATTGAGTTTGGAAATGGATTATTCTTAAGGCAGTCCTGCAGATAAGCATGCAGCCTGGCTGGCACCCTGATTTTAGACTCATGGTCCTCTAAGCAGGGATCTCAGCTAAACTGGACTTCTGATCTACAGAAACTGGGAAATAATAAATACATGATGTTTTAAGACACCAAGTCTTTGGTAACTTGTGCAGCAGTTGAAAACAAGTATGAAAAATTTGGGGCTTTTTTGGTTCATTTTGTTTGCCCATATGTTCTAAAATCAACTTATCAATTTCCAATTCTAAAATCTGATGAAAATTTGAATGCAAAAGTATTGAATTTGTAATTAGAAGAGACTATTTAGTTATTGTTTAGTTATTTTCAATACATTTTGCATTTTCTATTCTTAAGAAGAATTGGTGTTAAAATAGTTTTTTGCTTTGCCTAAAAGTATTTAACAAAATGCATTAGCAAAATCATATGAGTTTTACTTGTTTTGAGGAGATAATTTTTGGGAGTTTCAACATCCTCAGTAACTATAAAAGTACTCAAAATTTTTATGTCAATTTATGTTACTCAGAGTGTATACAGATATTAATGAGTATATATTTTATTATCTGTAATATAGCTTATTACCCATTTATTATCTTTTTAATATCTGTAGGATCTATCAAGTCATCACCTTCTTGATATATGTGAATTTTCAGATATATAAATTATATATTTTATTAGATTTATCAGTTTTATCACAGTGCTGTTAATTTTATTAAACATTTTAATAGATCAACTTGTAGTTTTGTTGACTTTTTCTATTAGATAATAGTTTCCTACTTCATTGGTTTCTTTTTATATCTTTATAATTTCTTTTACTTTCTTTGAGATAAATTTGCTCTTTTCTGGTTTTTTAATATTACTAAAACAGCATTTTAAAAAATTTAATATATAATTTTGGGCTATAACTTTTCCTCTGAAATAAAAAGGAAATAATATAAAGAAAATTAACAAGAAGGAAGGTTCGAGGGTGTTACATGTCAAAGAGAAGAGCAAGGATCACCTCCAGAAATACTGGTTGAAATCACAGCATAATAAGACTTGAATATTTGATTAATGCATTTTAGTTAATTCTAATGTAACCAAATTGGCCCTAGAAAACATAACATCAGATATTTTAATAAGGTTTATTTTTAGCAGTATGCAGAATAAATCAGGGTCATAGGGGCAACTGTTTGAAATTTCCCATGCAGGATGCGCTGCTGGTTTTTATTACTACAAAAGCCTCTCCTGGGCATAAAAACCTGAAAGAGGCCACAGGTGAGAAAGCAAACTTAAAATGTAAAATGGGAAGCCATTAATTGGATTTAAAAGCAAAGTAAAAGGCAGAATCAACAATGTCTCTAAAGTCTCAGCCTGAGTAATAATGGTGGACTGGGACAATTGTGTCATCAAGGGAAAGAGGAATTTTAACTAAAAATTTATTTGAATGAGTCTAAAAGTGGTGGAAGTAAGGAGATTAAGGAGCTAAATATTAAAAAGGCTTCTGATACTTACTTCATTTGGTTTGGGATGGACTGCTTAAATGTTAAGTAAGGAGCAGGGATAATTCTTAGTAGTAGTTGCTTTGAAATGAACCAGATACCAAAGTTAAGAAATTGAGTGCTATAGAAAGTCAAAGTACAATGAAATTACAAAACAAGGTATTATCCAATAAAGCTAGATAGAGAGATGAAGTGACAATTTAGATTAGAAACGTTTATCAAGGAATCAAGAAATCTAAACATGAAGTTAGCAGCAAGCTATGGGAAAGGTATAAGCAATTGGCTTCCTCCAGGCCTTTTAAACACTAAATTCTGGGTTTGAAGGAAACCAAATCTCTTCTTTCATAACTTGGTTTTGGAATTATGAATGTTTCTCTAATTAAAGCTACTGTGTTTTCAATGGTTATGATTTAGCAATGTGAAGACTAATCCATAATCCTTGTTATGGGAGCACAAAGTTATGAGAGCAAAGTTTGTACATATACTGGGATTGGCCAAATATGTGTACATATTATGGAAAAAGAAATCCAGGTTCCTCACTGCCAGAGAAGAACATTACAAATAAGGAAATGTGAAAGGCTAAGATGAATCCAGTAGAGTTAGACTGAAATTAGAGGTATCAATAAAAACTTAGGTTTTTGTTAAATTATATATACAGATAAACATAGAAATAAATATTGATGTCTGTATATTCATAAATGAGAATACATACATATATTTCCTAGTTCTTTCTGATGAGTCTAGAAGCAATGATACTCTAATAGCAATGAACACACTAAATGCTAAGATATATAAGTAAGCATGTGTGTGTATATATTCAGAAATATATACCTAACACAAGGTAATCATATGCTTAATTTTTTTGTTTTAAAGTCTTTATGACCACCTATACCAAGTCATTTTTTCTTTCTATCTAAAGATGAAGAAACCACAATTTTGCCAAAATATATTTTAAAAGGTTTATTCTGAACCAATATGAGTGACCACAGCCCAGGGTTATGTAATCTCAAGAGATCCTGAGAAAATGTTCCAGAGGCAGTTGTGTAACAGTTTGGTTTTATGTATTTTAGGGAGACAGGAATTTCAGATAAAATCATAAATTAATACATGGAAGATATACATTGGTTTGGCCTGAAAAGGCAGTGAATCTTGAAAAGGGGAGCTTACAAGTCATAGATGGATTTTAGGGATTCTTTCATTGACAACTGGTTGAGAGTGAAACTATTATTTAAAGACTTAAAGTCAGTAGAAAGAAATACTTGAGTTAAGATAAGGGGGCTTTGGGGGACAAGGCCCTTAACCTCTGGAGGTTCCCTGAAAAATCACTGATATGAGGCAAATTGACTAATAAGAGAAAAAGTACACAAATTTGTGTAAAGTGTATACATGAGAGTCTTCAAAATGAAGACCCCACCTTCCAAAGAAGTTCAGAAGCTTATCATCTTAAGGTTAGAGAAAGAATGCTGGCTTAGAGTATAGGCAAAAATAGGTTTTAGTGGCAAGACAGGTTATGGGAAGGAGAAAGAAAGAGACTTGGATAGCAAAGGTAGCCTTGTTATGCATATCAAGACTCATAGGTAGCAGCCCTCAGAGAAAATAGATAAAAGGTATCTCTTTTCAGATCTTTAAAGGTGTTGTACTCTCAGTTAATCTCGTCTGGATGTAGGAAAGGTCTAGAAAGGGAAGTCATGGATGCATTAATGGAGATTATCTACAGGTATACATTTTCCCCAGAAAAGATGGCTTTGCATAGCTATTTCAGTCCGCTGACCCTGTAGCAGCCATCTCAAAATATATTTTGAGTTAAAATATTTTGATTTCCCTTCAATTCTGCTATTTGTCATGTGATGCTTTACCACGTGCAGGTTGCAAAGTGTAAACCAAAAAAAAAATTCTAAGCCCTGCAACCAACTGCTGGACCTTCACCTTGGACAAAGGGCATTCCAAAGTTAATCTAAAAGATTAGTTCAGGCCATGATGGGAAGTGGGAGTTAGACTCACTTATAATGAGTGCCTTATTGTACTCTCCCCATTGGAACTCAGGCACAGCTGACCAGCATTAACATCAAAACAGAGATTGTAAGACTAAGTCTGATAAAAAAAATTTATAGTCTACTCTCTCGGAAGCATGCATCTTGGGGGCTTCATATGCATAATAAGAACCTTGGTATTAATAATCCCTAATCTTAACCCAGTCACTCCCTTCTATTGATTCTAGGTCTTCAGAAAATCTTTGAATCTTCCTATGACCTGGAAGTACCATCCCCACCTCATGCCCCAGTTTCCCCAACTTTCTGGATTGAACCAATGTACATTTATTTATTGGTGTCTTGTATCTCCCTAAAATGTATAAATCCAAACCACAGCTCAACCACCTTAAGCACATATTCTCAGGATCTCCTGGGGCTATGTCACAATTCACTGGTCTATTGGGGGAACCCCCACCCCCAATATTCAATGTGGGTTCTTTTCTATTTCCCTAAGTGTCAGCTGGTCTGAGAAATAAAGGGAAAGAGTACAAAAGAGAGAAATTTTAAAGCTTGGTGTCCAGGAGAGATATCACATGTCGGCAGGTCTGAGCCGTAAAACCAGCAAGTTTTTATTAGCGATTTTCAAAAGGGGAGGGGGTGTATGAATAGGGTGTGGGTCACAGAGATCACATGCTTCACAAGGTAATAAAACACCACAAGGTAATAAAAGCCAATGGAGGCAGGGCAAGATCACAGGACCACAGGAAGGGGCAAAATTCAAATTGCTAATGAATTTTTGGGCACACATTGTCATTGATAAAATCTTTTTGAGAGACAGGGTTTGAGAGCAGACAACTGGTCTGACTAAAATTTATTAGTTGGGAATTTCCTCAACCTAATAAGCTTGGGAGCACTACAGGAGACCGGGGCTTATTTCATCCCTTTGTCTTTGACCGTAAAAGACAGCTGCCCCTAAAGTGGCCATTTTAGAGGCCTACCTTCAGGGGCGCATTCTCTTTCTCAGGAATGTTCCTTGCTGAGAAAAAGAATTCAGCAATATTTCTCCTATTTGCTTTTGAAAGAAG
Source organism: Chlorocebus sabaeus (assembly GCF_047675955.1). NCBI lineage: Eukaryota > Metazoa > Chordata > Mammalia > Primates > Cercopithecidae > Chlorocebus > Chlorocebus sabaeus. The sequence continues at coordinate 16,755,644 of NC_132927.1, read as the reverse complement.
AGAAATATGGCTCTGTTCCACCCGGCTCACTAGCAGTCAGAGTTTAAGGTTATCTCCCTTGTTCCCTGAACATTGCTGTCATCCTTTTCTTTTTTCAAGGTGACCAGATTTCATACTGTTCAAGCACACATGCTCTACAAGCAATTTGTGCAGTTAATGCAATCATCACAGAGTCCTGAGGTGACATTCATCCTCAGCTTACAAAGATGATGGGATTAGGAGATTAAATTAAAGACAGGCATAGGAAATCACAAGGGTATTGATTGGGGAAGTCATAAGTGTCCATGAAATCTTCACAATTTATGTTTAGAGATTGCAGTAAAGACAGGTGTAAGAAATTATAAAAGTATTAATTTGGGGAACTAATAAATGTCCATGAAATCTTCACAATTTATGTTCTTCTGTCATGGCTTCAGTTAGTCCCTCCATTCAGGGTCCCTGACTTCCCACAACACTAGTCACTTACGTTTGGCTCAGAATAAATCTCTTCACATATTTTGCAGAGTTTGACTCATTTCATCAACAAAAGTAAGACATCTTATATGGGTTAATTAAAAAAAACACATAATGAGATTTTATGGTTTGTTAGGAATGAGTCCCCATACCTCTTACGAATTTGGGCAAGAGAATAAAACATCAGAGATCAGTGCTCATAACTAATCTATCTATCCATTCCTAGATATAGATATCTATCTATATGTATAATGTCTCAGGGATGTCTTTTATTCCTATTTTATAGCCATACATAATTTTTAAAAGTCTTCTTTCCTCCTATCCCTTACACTCCTGTGAGTGAGATAAATATTAAATACGGAAAAAAACATATTTTCAGATGTTTATAATTTCTGAGAACAAAATGGACAATGTGTCATGAGATAGTAACCTGGATTACCTTGATAGGGAGAAAGGGTGGTCTCCCTGTATAAATAAGATGATTAAGAATAACAAAGCTCTCTTGCTTGGCTACCTAAAGAAGGTAAATGAGTATTCTCAGGCTATGAGCTTATGAACCATTGCAAAGGTACACAAAAGAGATAGGCATGTTGGACAAATAGTAAAGAAACAGTATGCCTGGATCTTTAACAGAGGGTGGTGAGGGGTGGATTATGAAATTCAAAAATAGGCAGAAACAATTTTGTGGAACAATCAAAATATGGATTTTACTTTAAAAATACTAGAAACAACTCAAAATAATCAGAGGTTAGAAATGCGCAATTTAGTACATGTAGTTAGGGTTGAAAATTGTATTCCTATCTTCCTAAAATGAGAATCACCTTGTCTCACATGCAGGGATATTTTACTTTGGGGAATTTAATTTCAAGTATCAAATCTGAGGAGAAGTACATTTAAAAATTTTTCCAATTTGTATTTCATGGCAATTAATCCTCTACCGTATCCTCAAACTGAGCCTGGAGCTTTTTCTTGGTACATAACTTTTGTGAACACAAATAAATATTTCCAGGAAAGTAGACATGCCTAAGGAATGTAAATATCCTCTGGCTTCAGAAAATCAATAGTACTGCCTAAGACATGATTTACTGATAATGTGTCAGAGATATTTTTTGTTTAAGAGAATAGAAATATATTAAATGAGCACTTACAGAAAGCTCTTGATTGTCCCTTACTTTGATGAGACCTGTTTTTATGATCATTAACCCTGTAATAGAGTATTTCAGATTATCGCCTCTTTAATAAATTGTTCATGGTTCTCTAAGAACAGCAGATATTAATTAACAAATGAATATATTCAGTTACTTTGTTTCCATTTGCGTCTTTCTTCATGAGCTGGTTTTGGAAAGGCTATGATAAATGGTTATCAGTTTCTTTTCCTCATTAGGTTATCTCTAAATTCACTGTCTCCTGGTTTCAAGGATGATTACAGAAATATGATCATAAAACTGTAGCTTCTCATTATACCTGGAAGCAGTAGGAGTATAGTATTTATAATCTCATTATCTCAATGGATAGTTGTAGCTGTGCATATGCTCTTATTATCTCTACTGGGGCCGGTAATGATATACATAGTCTCATTTTCTGTGCTGTGGAATTGGAGAGTTGCATTTATAATTGAGTGTTCTGCACTGTAAGTAATATAAGGTGGGTGGATAACTGGTTGAAAGTGTGTCTAGTATGTTTTTTTGAGTTTTCATTTTTCATATGCATTTGATATTTGTTCCTCAAATGCCTACAATTAGAAAATTCTGGTAAGAGTAGACACATAAGAAAATAAAATGAATAAAAATATTTGAGAAAATATGAGTTGAGATATTGACAACCCATCATCCTATGGATGACATTTCACTGACAAATCCCCCTACTCCACCACCCAAGATTGTCATTCAGGTGAAAAAAAAGAAAGAAAGAAAGAAAGAAAGAGAGAAAAAGATAGAGAAGATTTTAAAAACTCACATTAAAAAATAACATTTTATTTTTGAAGTTTCTTGTTTTCTTTTTTTTTTCTTTTTTTTTTTTTTTTGAGAAGGAATCTCACTTCTCTGCCCAGGCTGGAGTGTAATGGCATAATCTTGGCTCCCTAAAAGCTCCGCCTCCTGGGTTCAAGCGATTCTCCTGCCTAAGCCTCCGAAGTATCTGGGGTTACAGGCGTGCACCACCATAGGGCCTGGCTAATTTTTGTATTTTTTGTAGAGACGGGGTTTCACCATGTTGGCCAGGCTGGTCTCAAACTCCTGACCTCAAGTAATTTGCCCGCCTCAGCCTCCCAAAGTTCTGGAATTATAGGCATGAGACACCACTCCAGGCCCTTGTTTTCATTTCAATACCCTAGCCATCAGCTTTCTTACACAAAGTGTTACGAAAAATACTCTGCTCAAAATGAAAGAGAGGTTTTGAACACTTTCATAAACATAAGGTTATACAATCTCTTGGCAGTTCTGGGATAGTAACTAAAGTTCAGAGAGAGTAACAAAGAAAAATCCAGTTTTCATGACTTCTAAACCATGTTTCCAAGTAAAAATCTCCAAAATAAAATCAAAGATGGGGTAAAATTTTAGCCATCAAAGGCTAAATGCTGATATATGTTTCCAAGTAGTCTGCTAATGTGTTATACAAACAAATTTCTGAAATAACTTCCATTTTTCCACTTCGTGTTGAGAAATGTAATAATTATTTAGATTTATGTCTTTAAATAAAGAGGAAGTATCAGAGGCATTTAAACCAGGGCAACTCCATCTTGTATAGAGGCTGGATAAAATAAGTCTGAGACCTACTGGGCTGCATTCCCAACAGGTTAGACATTCTAAGTCACAGGGTGAGACAGGAGGTCAGCAAAAGATGCAGGTTGTCAAGATCTTGCTGATAAAGCAGGTTGCAGTAAAGAAGCTGGCCAAAACCCACCAAAACCAAGATGATGAGAGTGACCTCTGATCATCCTCACTAATTATACTGCATTAGCATGTTAAAAGACATTTCCACCAGCGCTATGACAGTTTATAAATGCCATGGCAACATCACGAAGTTACCCTATATGGTCTAAAAAGGAGAGAAACTCTCAGTTCTGGAAATAGCTCATTCTGTTCCTGGAAAACTCATGAATACATCCCTTGTTTAGCCTATAATCAAGAAATAACCATAAAAATGGGCAACTAACAGTCTTGGGGCTGCTCTGCCTATAGAGTAGCCATTCTTTTATTCCTTTACTTTCTTAACAAACTTACTTTCACTTTATGAACTCACCCTGAATTCTTTCTTGGGCAAAAACCAAGAACCCTATCGTGGGGTCTGGATGACAACCTGTTTCTGGTAACAGAAGCACACACACGAATGTAGGCAATTCTGGTATTACTGGTAGGCTTTCACTTACTAGTTTTGGGAATAATTAAGCCACCTCTCTTTTTAATACTTACATGAAATTGTGGGCCTTCCCCTGCTCATATGAACAGAACATTCAGTTGCTTTCTCTGTGAGCCCCTCATCCCATTTTTATTCTTATAAAAATCCAAAGCATCTAATCCTCTTTACAAATTCATGGCAAAGAGAGAACAGTAGAACAAATCATTTTTAGCTGCTATTTCTTTTCTCACAGGAACTTTGCTGTGAAAAATTATTTCAAACAATTCAGTGCATCCCTCCCCACTACTAAGTTTTTGGACTTGTTGGCCTGAGGCTCCATGCAGGTTGTAGAATTTCTGTCTTAAATTTAACCAAGAATGGCAATCTAATTGATCCCCTAAGTTAATAGGTCTTTAGAGTAATTTGAAATTGAAATATCACTCACTATTTGAATGGAACCAGGCCAAAAGGAGGTCAGAAATTCAGTCACGAGCAATACAAGACTCAACCCTACTTCCCTTGTTTTCATCCACTTAACCTACTCACATACAACTACTTGAGTGTAAAGTTTGGTCCTAATTGATTCCTATTATACCCAAGATAAGTTTTCATTTCAAAGTTCCAGGACTTTATTCCTGATCAGCCCACCCATCGGAGAGTTTCTAATAATGTCAAACCTCATTAAGGAAGTTAACTCCAACTCGTTTCTCCCAGTAAGCTCTGTGAAAAGAAAATAAAGGACCCCCAAATCACAAAGCGAAAGCGAAAATTCAAACTAAGAACTGTGTCAGGTAAACCTGCCTCCCATTTTATTTTTAAATAAGATAGTTGCCAGGTGCGGTGGCTCACAACTGTAATCCCAGCACTTTAGGAGGCCAAGGCAGGTGGATCAGATCTGGAGATCGAGACAATCCTGGCCAACATGGTGAAAACCCATCTCTACTAAAAATACAAAAATTAGCCAGGCGTGGTGGCATGTGCCTGTAGTCCCAGTGACGCAGGAGGCTGAGGCAGCAGAATCACTTGAACCCAGAGGTGGAGGTTGCAGTGAGCCAAGGTCGTGCCACTGCATTCCAGCCTGGGTGACAAAGCGAGACTCCGTGTCAAAAAAAAATGATATAACTATAAATATTTACATATATATGTGTGTGTGTATATATATGTATTACATATACATTACATATATATATATAAATAAAAGCTACATATCTACCTCACAATTTGCCCACAAGTAAATTCCTTATGGGCAAAGGACAGACAGAATTCCAAGTCATTCCTCTGTTGACCTAAGACAAATGCATATCTGACTGCTTCCTCTGCCCTATTATTTCACTAAGCCAGACTAAAGCATAAGTGACTATTCCTTTACTCTTCTCTCACATGTAAATTATGTATTCAGTGAAAGGCTAATCAGAAACTCAAAAGAATGCAACCTTTTGTTTCTTATCTACCTATGACCTGGAAGCCCCCTCCCCACTTCAAGTTGTCCCACTTTTCCTGACCAAACCAATGTACATCTTACACATATTGATTGATGTTTCATGTCTCTGTAAAATGTATAAAACCAAGCTGTGCCCAAGGAACCTTGGATACATGTCATCAGAACCTCCTGAGGTTATGTCAGAGGTGTGTCCTTAACATTGGCAAAATAAACTTTCTAAATTGATTGAGATCTGTCTCAGATACTTTTGGGTTCACAGCTCCTAGGCAGATATTTTTAACTCTTTTTGGAAGATGAGGTAGTATTAAGAGCAGTAACTTCTTTTTATTATTATATTCATTATTTTTAAGTTTCGGAGTACATGTGCAGGATGTGCAAGAGCAGTAACTTTTTAAAAGTAGACTTTTTTAAAGATAAGTATTAGGTTCACAGCAAAATTGAGCAGAAGGTACAGAGAATCCCTGCATACTACCTATCCCCTGGCTCTTGCATAGCCTCATCAATTATCAGCATGCCCAATTAGAGTGGTATATTTGTTACGTATGATGAACCTGCATTAATACATCATTACCACCCAGAATCCATAGTTTATATTAGGGTTTACTATTGGTGTTGTACATTCTATGGGTTTGGACAAATGTATTATATAATGATGCATGTCTACCATATTAGTATATGGTACTATACATTAATATTACACCTTAGTATATTAGTAGCTTCACTAACCTGAAATTCTCTGTATTCCATGCATCATCCCTCCCTCCCAACCCAACTCTGAAAATAACTGATCTTTTTACTGTCTCCATAGTTTTGCCTTTTCCCAAATGTCATATAATTGCAATCACACAGTATGCAGCCTTTTCACATTGGCTTCTTTCACTTAGTAAAATGCAGTTAAGTTTCTCCATTTTCTCCGCATAGTTTGATAGCTCATTTCTTTTTGCACTGAATAATATTTAATTTCCTGGATGTACCAAAGTTTATTTATCCACTAACCTATAGAAGGGCATCTTGGTTGCTTCCGTGTTTGGGCAACTATGAATAAAGCTTCTGTAAACATTCCTCTACAGGTTTCTGTGTAGACATAAGTTGTCCACTCCTTTAGTTAAATACCAAGGAAAACGATTGTTGGATAGTATGGCATGAGAATGTTTAGTTTTGTAAGAACCATTAAATGTCCTTCAAAGTAGCTGTACCATTTTGCATTCTCATCAGCAGTGAGTGAGAGTTCCTGTTGCTTCACATCCTTGCCAACATTTGTTGTAGTGATGTTCTGTACTAACAACACATCTGACATCAAATATGTAGATTTTCCACACATTGCAATTTACAAATTATCTGTGAACATCAACTCAATTTAATTCTAGCACTTACTATAGGATAAGGGCTTAGTTCCACAGAACCACCTCCAACTTCAGATTCCAATTGCAAGTAGTTGGGCGTAGGTTACCCACATTTCTGTCTGACTTGACTACTGTTGGGTTCCCTAAAACTTTCTCCTCAAATTTGATAATTTTCTATAACAGCTCATACAATCCAAGGAAACACTTTACTTACATTAACTGGTTTATTATAAAGAATATCATAAAGGGTACATATGTACAGTCAGATGAAGAGGGACATAGAACAAGGTATGATGAAGGGGCATGGAGCTCTCATGCTGTGTCTAGGCATGGCACTGTCCCAATACTTCCATGCGGCCACCAATGCAGAAACAATGTTAACCCATTTGTTTAGGATTTTAATGGATGTTTCGTTATATAGGCATGATTGATTAAATTCTTGGCCATTGTTAGTTTAACTCAATGTCCAACTACTCATTCTTCTCCAGAGGTGGATGGGGCTGAAAGTTTCAACCCTCTTGTCTTGTGGTTGGTTCTTCCCACAACCAGCTCCTATGCTCCTAGAGCAGACTTACTAGAATAAACTTAGGTATGACTAAAAGGGGCTTATCATAAATAAGAAACGATGCCTCTTTTATGCTGTCACTCAGGAACTTTTGAGGGTTTTAGAAGCCTGAAGCAGAGAAAAAGTATATATTGTTATTGTGTCACAACAGTCACATCCCATTGTTATTTTATTTTAATTTGCATTTCTCTGATAACATGAGATGTGGAACATCTTTCAAGATACTTATTTGTCATCTGTATATCTTCTTGGTGAAATGTCTGTTAAGGTCTTTTGCCCATTTCTTAATCAGGTTGTTTGTTTTCTTATTGTTGAATTTTAATAATTATTTGTATTTTTTGAAAAACAATATTTTATCAAATATCTTTGCAAATATTTTCTCCTACTCTGTGGCTTGTCTTTACATTCTCTTGACAGAGTCTTTCACAGAGCAGAATTTTGTAATTTTAATGAAGTCCAGTTGAATTTTTTTTTATACTGTACTTTAGTATGTTTTGAAAAGTCATCACCAAATACAAACACAAGTTCTTCTAGATTTTTCTTCTAGGAATTTTATGACTTTGCATATTATATTTAGATTTGTGATCCAGCTTGGGTTAATTTTTGTGAAGGGTCTAAGGTCTGCATTGGGATTTATTTTCCTTGCATATGGATGTCCAGATGTTACAGCACCAGTTGTTGAAAAGTCTACCTTGTCTTTATTGTATTGCCTTTGCTCTTTTGTCAAAGATTGGTTAACTATATTCATGTGGATCTATATCTGGTGTTTCTATTCTGTTTCATTAATCTTTTGGTCTATTCTTTTGCCAATAGACCACTGATTAATGTAGCTTTATAGTGAGTCTTCAAGGTGGATAGCATCAGTCCTCTTCCCTTGATTTTCTTCTTCAATGTTGTGTTAGTTATTTTGTGTCTTTTGCCTTCTCATATAACTTTTAGAATTAGTTTTCCAATCTCCATAAATAACTTACTAGGATTTTGATTAAGATTGCATTGAATCTCTAGATCAAACTGAGAACTAACATCTTGTCAATATTGAGTCTTCCTGTCTATAAACAAGGGATATCCATTTATTTAGTTCATCTTTGATTTCTTTCATCAGAGCTTATAGTTTTCCTCATATAGATCTTGTACATATTTTGTTAAATTTATAGCTAAGTGTTTCATTTTTGTGGTCCTAATTTAAACAGCATTGTGTTTTTAATTTAAAATTCCACTTGTGCATTGCTTGTATATAGAAAAGGCATTGAATTTTGCACATGATTCTTGTGTCCTGCAACATTGCTATAGTTGCTCATTAGTTCTAGGAGTTTCTTTGTCCATCGTTTCAGATTTTCTACATAGATGCCCATATTATCTGAGAACAAAGACAGTTTAATTTCTTCCTTTCCGATAGGTATATCTCTTTTTTGTCATCTTATTGCATTAGGTAGCAGGGAATTTTAGTAAGATGTGAAAAACCAGCAGTGAGAAGAGATATCCTTGCCATCTTAGGTGAAAAACATTGAGTTTCTCACATTCAGAACCATGTTAGCTGCAGGTATTTTTGCATATAATTTGTATCAAGTTGAGGATGGTCACCTCTATTCCAAGTTAACTGAGAATTTTTATCATAAATGTTGTTATTTTGTCAAATGCTTTTTCTTCATTTATTTATATGATCCTGTGATTTTTCTTCCTTAGCCTGCTGATGTTAGGGCTTACATTAGTTGATTTCTGAATGTTGACCCAGCCTTGCGTACCTGATATAAATACAGTAGTGCTGTATAATTCTTTTCACATATTGTTGAATTTGAGTTGCTAATATTTTGTTTGAGATTTTTGCACCTATGTTCATAAGAGATATTGATCTGTGTTTTTCTTATAACGTCCTTGTCTGGTTTTGATATTAGAGTAATTTTTGCCTCATAAAATGAGTTTGAAAGTGTTTTGTCTGCTTCTATCTTCTAAAGCAGATTATAGAAATTGGTATAATTTCTTCCATAAATATTTGGTAGAATTCACCAGTGAACCCATCTAGGCCTGATGCATTCTGTTTTGAAGTTTACCAGTTATAGATTCAATTTTTAAAAATACATGGACCTACAAATAGTTTATTTCTTCTTGTGTGAATTTTGGCAGATTTTGTGTCTTTCAAAGCATTTGTCTCATTGACCTAATTATTGAATTTGTGCAGATAGAGATGTTAATAGTGTTCCTTGATTAACCTTGTAATGTCTATGGGATGTACAATAATGTTTCCTGTTTTATTTCTGATGTTAATGTTCATCCTATCTCTTTTATTCATAGTTAGCCTGGCTAGAGGTATATCAATTTTGTTGATCTTTTCAAAGAAGCAGTTTGTGGTTTTACTGATTTTTTCCTACTGACTTTATGTTTTAAATTTTATTTATTTCTACTCTAATTTTTATCGTTTCCTTTCTTGTGTTTACTTTGGATTTAATTTACTCTTATTTTCTATTTTCCTAAGGTAGCAGCTTAGATGATTAATTATGGATCTTTATCCTTTTCTATTATATGCATGAATACCATATTTTTTTTCTCTTGACACTGATTTTACCGCATCCCACAGACCTTGATAATAATTTTTTTCTTTTTTTAATTAAAAAAAAATTAAATTTCTCTTCAGGTTTCCTTTTTACCTAGAGTTGTACCATTTTTATTAACAGAAAATATTTTGTCATATCTCTCTCCCAGTTCAGTGGCTGCTTGCAGATCTTAAATTTATGTAACTGAGAGGTGTCATGGAAGTGATCCTTTAGAGATAGAAAAATATCTCTAACCTAATAACTTTCTAAGAAAAATCAGGCAGTCTTTCTACCTCAGACCATGCTAAGCAAATATTTATTCTTATTAAATTATCTCACTAATTGAAAATTAAAAAGTGATAAGGACTCTTTAAAATAATAAATTTCTCCTTGTAATTTATTACAACATTTATAGTGTACTTTATCATTCATTAATGTGGCAAATGTTTATTGGTTAGTACTAGGTACACCCAGCAGTGAACGAATAGTCAAAGCCATTTCAAAACTTACTTTGTGGTAGAGTATAATAAATAGTAAGCAAAAAATACATAATAAGTAAATTATAAATCATATTAGAAAATCCTAAGTGCTTTGGGGGATAAAACAAACAGAGCAAGATAGGAGAGATCAGAATGTGGTAGGAAAGAGTTGTAACTGAAAATACAATAAAGTAGTTTGAGTAAGCCTTCTTGAAAAGCAAAGACTGGAAGACAGTGAGGGAATTGGCCACACATCTAGCTAAGGAAAGCAGTAAAGACGTGGTAAAAAGGTTCTGTATTTTACAACTCTTAAATGCTATCTAAGAAATGTATAAGCTTTCACTCATGCAAAGTAGAAGTGTGGAGCTCTGGACATAGGATTTGGGGATGTCAGTTATCCCCCAAATTTCCAGATCTTTATTTCAGAACTGTACAAAATAATTTTGTACCAAAAATAGTGCTATGTAAAATGGGCACTATTAATATTTATTACAGGAATGTTAGTTGTTTTGGTTATATTTTAAGCTATGAACATTTGATCCCAGAAAATTAAAAAATTTGATTAATATCTACAGTTTTAATATAATTAATTTACTTGTAAGAAAATTATACTCTCTGTAGGTTCATACATAATTCAAATTGTCTTCTCTAATATTAGTTTGTCTCTAGATATTAATCTTATAATTTATGAATGTTATCATAAACTTAAAAATTGTATGTGTTTCAGTGACATATTGTATCACATAATTTTAGTTTCTTCTACCAATATAACATAATAAAATTCTGCTATATTTATTAACAACTCCGGTTGATCAGCTGGTGGAAAAATGAACAGTTCTTTGTTAATTAGATTTGATTTCCAGGTAGAATCTATCTCTGATTTGATGCTTAGCCATAGGTCACACTATTAACTGACTGAGGACACTTTGCTATGCTACACAAAAACCTACACGTGACTCCAAAATGTATGTCATTATTCTCTCATATCTCTGTACTTATACTGGATTTGGAAGAATAAATATTATATTCTATTGATGTGCATGTTGCTAAACATTACATAAATTATGTAATACTACAGCAACTGACAATTTGTTTTATTCATTTATTTTTTTATTTTATTTTATTTTTTTTCTGGGCGTAGTGGCTCATGCCTGTAATCCCAGCACTTTGGGATGCTGAGGTAGGTGGATCACGAGGTCAAGAGATCCAGACCATCTTGGCTAACATGATGAAACTCCATCACTAGTGAAAATACAAAATTTAGCTGGGCATGGTGGCACATGCCTGTAGTCCCAGCTACTCAGGAGGCTGAGGCAAGAGAATAGCTTGAACCAGGGAAGTAGAGGTTGTAATGAGCCAAGATCATGCCACTGCACTTCAGCCTGGTGACAGAGTGAGACTCCCTCTCAAAAAAAAAAAAAAGAAAAAAAAAAAAGAAAACAAAAAACAAAAACTGTTTTAGAGATTCTTTTCCCATGATAATACTTAAAGATATATCTTATCCATCTTAACCGCTACAATACATAAAGAAAACGGAGCATTTGCTTTCCTTTGTTCTAAATACATTTATCATACTGAAATACATGTTTTTCCCCTAATTTTAAATTTTCTTGACATTGCTATGAAAAACTATTTCAGTGTACTTTTATATATATTTTTTAAGTTCTGGGATACATGTGCAGAACATGCAGGTTTCTTACATCGGTATACACGTGCCATGGTGGTTTGCTGCATCCATCAACCCATCATCTACATTAGGTATTTCTCCTGATGCTATCCCTCCCCATGGCTCCCATCCTGGACAAGTTCTAGTGTGTAATGTTCCCCTCCCTGTGTCCATGTGTTCCCCTTGTTCAACTCCCACTTATGAATGAGAACATGCAGTGTTTGGTTTTCTGTTCCCATGTTAGTTTGATGATAATTTGGGTTTCCAGCTTCATCCATGTCCCTGCAAAAGACATGAACTCATCCATTTTTTAAGGCTGTATAGTATTCCATAGTGTATATGTGCCACATTTTCTTTATCCAGTCTATCATTGATGGGCATTTGGGTTGTTTCCAAGTCTTTGCTATTGTGAATAGTCCTGCAATAATCATACGTGTGCATGTGTCTTTATAGTAGAATGATTTATATTCCTTTGTGTATACACCCAGTAATGGGATTGCTGGGTCAAATTGTATTTCTGGTTCTAGATCCTTGAGGAACTCCACACTGTCTTCCACAATAGTTGAACTAATTTACATTCCCACCAACAGTGTAAAAGCGTTCCTATTTCTCCAAATCCTCTCCAGCATCTGTTGTTTCCTGACTTTTTAAATGATCATCATTCTAACTGGCATGAGATGGTATCTCATTGTGATTTTGATTTGCATTTCTCTGTTGACTAGTGATGATGAGCTTTTTTTCATATGTTTGTTGACTGTATAAATGTCTTCTTTTGAGAAGTGTCTGTTCATATCCTTTGCCCACTTCTTGGTGGGATCGTTTGTTTTCTTCTTGTAAATTTGTATGTTACTTGTAGATTCTGGGTATTAGCCCTTTGTCAGATGGATAGATGCAAAAATTTTCTCCCGTTCTGTTGGTTACCTGTTCACCTGATGATAGTTTCTTTTGCTGTGCAGAGCTCTTTAGTTTATTTAGAACCCATTTGTCTATTTTGGCTTTTGTTGTCATTGCTTTTTGTGTTTTAGTCATGAAGTCTTTGCCCATGCCTATGTCCTGAATGGTATTGCCTAGGTTTTCTTCTAGTGATTTTTATGGTTTTAGATCTTATGTTTAAGTCTCTATTCCATCTTGAGTTAATTTTTGTATAAGGTGTAAGAAGGGGTCCAGTGTCAGTTTTCTACATATGGCTAGCCAGTTTTCCCAACACCATTTATGGAATAGGTGATCCTTTCTCCATTGCTTGTTTTTATCAGGTTTGTCAAAGATCAGGTGGTTGTAGAGGTGTGGTGTTATTTCTGAGGCCTCTGTTCTGTTCCATTGGTCTATATATCTGTTTTAGTATCAGTACCATGCTGTTTTGGTCACTGTAGCCTTGTAGTATAATTTGAAGTCAGGTAGCATGATGCTTCTAGCTTTGTTCTTTTTGCTTAAGATTGTCTCAGTTATATGGGCTCTTTTTGACTTTCATATGAAATTTAAATTAGTTTTTTTCTAATTTTGTGAAGAAAGTCAATGGTAGGTTGATGGTGATAGCACTAAATCTATAAATTACTTTGGGCAGTATGGACATTTTCATGATATTGATTATTCCTATCCATGAGCATGGAATATTTTTCCATGTGTTTGTGTCTTCTCTTATTTCCTTGAGCAGTGGTTTGTAATTCTCTTTGAAGAGGTCCTTCACATTTTTTGTAAGTTGTATTCTTAGGTATCTTATTCTCTTTGTAGTAATTGTGAATGGGAGTTCACTCTTGATTTGACTCTCTGTCTGTTGTTGGTATATAGTAATGTTTGTGATTTTTGCAGATAGATTTTTTATCTTGAGACTTTGCTGAAGTTGTTTATCAGCTGAAGGAGATTTGGGGCTGAGACAATGAGGTTTTCTGAGTATACAAGCATGTCAACTGCAAACAGAGACAACTTGACTTCCTTTTTTCCTATTTGAATACGTTTTATTTCTTTTTCTTGCCTGATTGCCCTGGCCAGAACTTCCAATACTATTTAGTGTACATTTTTTTTTTTTTTTTTGGAGACGGAGTCTCGCTCTGTCACCCAGGCTGGAGTGCAGTGGCCGGATCTCAGCTCACTGCAAGCTCCGCCTCCCGGGTTCATGCCATTCTCCTGCCTCAGCCTCCCAAGTTGCTGGGACTACAGGCGCCCGCCACCACGCCCGGCTAGTTTTTTGTATTTTTTAGTAGAGACGAGGTTTCACCGTGTTAGCCAGGATGGTCTTGATCTCCTGACCTCGTGATCCGCCCGTCTCGGCCTCCCAAAGTGTAGTGTACATTATTTTAAGTGTGAAGTTTTCTCCACGATAAATATAGCTTTATATATGAAGTGTATTCTAGAATGTATATCTAGGAGTACACTTTCTGGGCTTTGTGTACACACATTTACAACATTATTAGGTATTTTGTCAATTGCCCCCTCAAGTTGTTGCCTCACTTTACACTCCAAGCACTCATAAAATTACCTGTTTCCTCATATCCTCACGAGCACTTGGTGATATTGCTTTAATAGGTGTGACTCAGCTTGATATACTGTTGTTTAATATGTTCTCTCATTAGTACTAAAATTAAATATTCTCACAGTTATTTGCCTTTTGGATTTATTTCTCTGTAAATCATCATTTTATATTATTTGCTAATTTTGTGTTGGTTGTCTTTTACTTCTTTGTGAGGTCTTCACTGTATTCTGAATATTAATCCTTTGCTCACTTTGAATATGTTACTCTAATATCTTATGTCTTGAATAGGTTCTGATGATAAATTTGCTGTCATTCTTGTTTATGTTCCTCTCTTAGGTGTCTTTTTTGCTCTAGTTGTTTTTTTTTTGTTTGTTTGTTTATTTGTTTTGTTATTTGACAGCAAGCTCATCCTTAAGCTCTAGGTGATTTTAGTTCTCTTTTTATTACCATTTCTTAGCTACTTGTTTAGTTGTTGGAATTTCACAAATAAGAGTAAAACTATAGGCCTTTTGTAGCAACCCTGCATTAAAAGAAGGCTATTTTCCTTATTTAGATAGTTTTTAGACAGCTTTTATGTTGCATTAGCAGGCATAAAAACATGTACCTTCTTGGATATCTTCATCCAAGCTCTTGCATGGTGAGGTACATTGTCAATGAACCACATTATTTTGAAAATAATCTGTTTTTTCAGCAGTAGGTCTCAACAGTGAGATTAAACTATTTGGTAAACCATACCATAAAGAGATGTGTTGTCCTTCAGGCTTTGTTGTTTCATTTATAGAACATAGACAGAGTAGATGTACTATAATTCTTAAGGACCTTAGAATTTTCAGAATGGTTAAGGAGAATTGGCTTCAACTTAAAATCACTAGGTCAAATAGCTCCTTAAACAAGAGAGATAGCCTGTCCGTTGAAGTTGTGAAGCAAGGATTCAAACGATTTGAAGAGGATTGGTTTCTCCTCTCTAGTTATAAAAATACTAGATGGTATCTTCTTCCAAGGCTGTTTTGTCTACCTTGGTAATCTATTGTTTAGTGTAGCCATCTTCATCAATGATCTTAGAGAGGTCTCTGTATAACTTGCTGAAGATTCTCCATTAGCACTTGCTTCTTCACCTAGCATTTTTGTGATGTGGAGATGGCTTCTTTCCTTAAACCTCATGAACCAAACACTGCTAGCTTCAAACTTTCCTTCTGCAGTTTCCTCACCTCTCTCAACCTTCACAGAACTGATGAGTTACGGCCTTCCTCTGGATTAGGCTTTGTTTTAAGGGAATGTTGTGGCTGGTATGATCTATCCAGACTACTAAAACTTTCTCCATGTCAACAATAAGGCTGTTGAGCTTTCTTATCATTCACGTGTTCATTGGAGTAACACTTTTCATTTTCTTCAAGACCTTTTCCTTTGCATTCACAATGTGGTTGTTTGGTGAAAGAGGTCTAGCTTTCAGCCTGTCTCAGCTTTCAACGTGCCTTCCTCACTAAGCTTAATCATTTCTAGCTTTTGATTTAAGTGAGAAAGTTGAGATTCTGCCTTTTACTCGAACACTTAAAGGCCAGTGTGGGGTTATTAATTGGCCTAATTTCAGTAATGTTGTGTCTCAGGGAATGAGGGGATCCAAGGAGAGGGGAAGGGAGAGAGACGGGGGAAAAGATCATAAAAGGAGCAGTCAGAACACACGCGTGTATGGATTAAGTTTTCTGTCTTACATGAGAGCTTGTTCATGGAGCCTCAAAACAAATACAATAGCAACATCAAAGATTACTGATTACAGAACACCACAACAGGTATGGTACTAATAAAAAAACTTTGAAATATTGGAACATTTAGAAAAATGTAACCCAGAGAGACATTTGTGCAGTGAGCACAAGCTGTTGAAAAATGGCACCAATAGACTTGTTCAATTCAAGGTTGCCACAAACCTTTAATTTGTAAAAATTGCATTATCTGTGAAATGTAATAAAGCAAGTATGCATGTGCATTCTTACCTTATTTTTTGAAATTTATTATACTTTTAATTGTTTTTAATTTATTTCTTCCTTTAAATTTTGGTTGCTCGTGTGTTTTATTTCCTTCTCCTCTTTTACTGTTTTGAATGTTACACACTCCATTAGTTTGTCTTTCCGAATAGCATTAAATTTGGAATTTGTACCTTTGACATTAAAATGTTTAAGTTAAGTACTATAAACAATTTATATAACTTCAAGTAAAATTATCATCTTGTGACTTTTCAAACAATTACTTTATATAACTTTGTTTTCACATATTAATGTGAATCACTATTTTCACTTTTTCTTATTGTAGTTTTAGGTTTACTAATTTATTTGCTCAACTTTCCTGCTTGCATCTCATTTCTTCCTTTTGAATTCAATTTCATTCTCTCTGAGTCATAGTTTTCAGGGATGCTGTGTGAGTGGTAGCCTCACTAAGTCTTTATTGAATAGAAATATGTTTGTTTTACTATTAATCTTAAATGACAGTTGAACTGAGTGCAGGAGTCTAGGTTGACAGTTAATTTATCTGCAGTTTTAGCATTTTGAATTTGTTGTTTTGTCTTCTGGACTGTATTTTTTTTTTTTTTTTTTTTGCTGTTGGTGTATTTGCAACCAATTAATTTGTAAGTAGTATGTTCTTTATTAGAACTGTTTTTCATTTTTGTATTCTACATTTCAGTAAAATTTTATAAGATGGTTTTACTTTTTACTGTTTCTGCTATATATTTCCTCTGTTTGTTGACTATGAAAACACTTGCTTTTTATTAACTCCAGAAAATTATCAGCCTCTTTGTCAACATACATAGTTCATCCATTCTTTTACTTTCATCCATTCTATTACCTTCCTCTGAGATGGTGTTTGGACCTTGCCAACCTATCTTCCACAACTCTTAATTTCTCACTTACTTTTCACCTCTATTTCTCTAAAATGCATCCTAGTAAATAACCTCAGATCAGTTTATTAGCTGTATTTAATATGTTGCTTAACGACCCACTAAGTTTGTAACAATAATATTTTTTATAAATAATTTTTAGACATTCCATTTTACTTTTGTCCAGATCTGAATTTTTACATTTTTTTCTTCATGGTTTTAATATACAAATTGCTTGAAAAATAATCATTGCTTCTGTATTTCTCTTGTTATAATCATGCTTACTTTTACTCATGGCAGATAATTTTCTAGTATGTGTCTAAATAAGTGGATGAAAATATTTGATAAAACATGATATATAGTGGTCCTGTGTAGCAGAGACGACAACTGGGTAAAAATTTAAGATAAATGGATACTATAAGGTAACATATAAAAGAACTTACAGAAAAAAAGCTCTAGAGAGAACTAGTAAAAATAAATACTGACATAATAGCTGATAATTTTTGGAACTATTCTTCTGGTGATTTAAGACAACATATATAATGAAAATCTCAATCCTAACGTATTTGAAATGTAGGCTATGGGTAAGAATCCTCATAGAAAAGTATTCTCTATTCAAAATCTTCTGAAGATGATTTTTTTTTGTGGGGGCGGGTGGTGGCTAGGGAATGTACTTATTTTTCTATTCGTGTAGAACTTAATCTTTTTGTGTCTTTAAGAAAGAATGCCATTTTCAGCTCCTCAAATACTTACCTCCCCCATGGCCCGAGATCCCTCTCCTGTTTCATATGGATGCTTAAACAACCCAATTCCCAGGTCAATGAGATGGAATTCAACCCCTCAAAGAAGCCAGAGCATCACGATTTTTGCATTTTCTATATCTATTTTTGATAAATTTTTATTCGCTCTCAAGAACCCAAATAGTCATTTAAAAGACAGCTTATTTTTTCTAGTCTTTGAATTTGCATGTAACAAACAGGTTTTCAGATATTTTCACCCACAACAAAAAACCAACCCTGTCTTAATCCATTTGGACTGCTGGAACAAAACTGATAATTTATAAACTATATAATTTATGCTCACAGTTATGGAAGCTGAGAATCCCAAGATCAGGCACTAGCAGATTCTCAGTGTCTGGTGGGGGCCCATTTCTTATAAATGCCACCGCCTATGTGACCTCACATGGCAGAAGAGCAAGGTAGCTCTCTAGATGCTCTTTTATAAGGGCAGTTATCTTATTCATGGGGGTTGGTCACTTATTACCTAGTCAGTTCCCCAAGACCCCACCTCTTCATGCCAATGCATTGGGGATTAGATCTCAACATATGAATTTTGGAGAGACGCAAACATTCAGACCGTAGCAAGTTTTCGATTTATTTCTTCCCTGCTCCCCTTTTTCCAACTGCAAATCACCATCTTCAGAGTGTTCCTGAAAACATTGCTATAAGGGAATCTGATTAAACACATTCATAAGAAGTTATAGGATTACTTGCATTTTAACAGAAGATGCTTATAAGCATAAAAACAGTTCATTATTTGATATCATCTCCAGTTGAAAATCAGCACCTGGAAAGTATTAGTGAAATATACCTAGCCATGTAACAAATTCTATTTAATCATTTCACAAAAACATGACTTCTATTATCAGCACCACTCTCTTAAAATAAGTACAGTAGTACTTCCTTATCTAAAGGAAGTAGTTTTCTGTAGTTTTAGTTACATGCAGTCAATGGCAGTCCAGAAATATTATTAATACATGAAAAGAATAAATAATTTATAGTTTTTTTAATTGTGCACTGTTCTTAGTAGTGTGATGAAATCTCATGCCATCCTTCTCCTGCACATGATATGAGTCATCCCTTTGTCTAAAGTATCCATGCCATATATGCCACCTGCATGTTAGTCACTTATTGGCCACCTGGGTCATCAGATTTTACAAAAATAGGATAAATAGACTTTGGTTTCAGTACTATACATGGTTTCAGGAATCCACTGAGTGTCTTGGAATGTGTCCCCTACAGGTAAGTGGGGAAAAATGTCATCAAAAGTTCATAGTTGAGTCAGAAGAAACATATATTTTATTACCGTAATCTCCATGAATAGCTATCAATTAAAAATCTCAAATTAAATTAAAAAAAAGTTCCCTTGTACAGCATGTTCCCAATTTAGCTCCCATACCATTTTAAATAACAAAACAAATCCTGTAACTATATATTATAATAAAATATACAAATAAAGCCATTTTAATTTTGGTGTGATTTTTGTTAGTCCTACAGTTTTTACATTAAAATTTATGTAACAGTTGTTAAGAAGTAGTCACATTTGTCTCTGCTTCTTCTTTAGTAAATACTTGGAATATTGTTTTCTTTTCTAGTGTTTTATAGAATGAAGGGTTCATGACATCCTATTATCATAGTAGAGAACTAAAAGTGTAACTAGAAATTAATTTTTACCTTTGACTTTAGATGATCATAAAATAAATAAACTAGATAGCTTTTATACTGCATAAAGTCTTTTCTGAATAGCCCTTCTGAAAAGCAGTTTAAAGATTTTTATGTGATTTAGTAAATAGAGTTTTTTGTCTGAAAATGTTTTCATATGCTCATGCAACCACTGTTATAAAATATTTGTTCTGTTGGTAATAAAATTTTGCCCTCACCCCAGGTTTATAGCATAATTTTATTTCAAAAGCAATATTCAGTAATACTTCATTTAACAAGGGTTCTGGGAATAAAATTCATTTAAGGCAAAGTGACTTCTTCACTTCCTATTAACTGAGGTTATTGAAAGAAAAAGCTTTTGATATGGTTAAAAATTTATGTTTTCTTCCTTTGAATTAATAGGCCCAGAGCAGAAAGAGTGACTTATTTTTTCAAAGAATAATATTTCTCAATAAGGAAAGCAAAAATGTTAATCATAAAATAATATTAATAGTGTGACAACAATTGTAATTATAGCATTGCTTGCCCTTCCACAGTCTTTGCTAAATAAACAACCCAGAATGATATTTTTACGTGTTGTATCATGACACATCTCTTGTGGCATCCCATCTTCTTCATTGCCAGTAGTCAAATTCAAGCCCTTCCTACCCTTCTCAAAGCCCTAACTTATCTGGCCCCTATCTACCACTTTGGTTTCATCTCCTACCATTCCCCTCCCCTTGGGTTTCTTATTGTTCCTCGAATGTGCCAAGCATTCTCGCTTCTTTGAAAATCTGTGCATGCTATTCCCTCTCCCAGAATGTTTTTCTCCCAGATATCCTTAATGCTATCAAGTCTTCATTGAAATATCATCTAATTGAAGAGGATGAAATCAATCACCCCAACTTAATTAGTACCCACTTGTCATTCTGTATCACCTTACACTGTTATATTTTTTGTAACATTTATCACCATTGATTTATTTACTAAGTGCTTGCTATGTAAGAGATGCTGTTCTAATCACTGAGAAAAGCAGACAAAAATCCCTGCTCTTGTGAAGCTTACATTTTAATTTAATATCAGATAATATGTTTACTCTTTATTGCCCATCTTCTGCCATAACCCCCACTTGGAAACTAAGTTCCATGCCAGCAGTGACTTTACTTTGTCACTGTGGTATCCCCAGAATCTATATCAGTGCCTGGCAAACTGTAGTTCTTAAACATTTATTGAATAAATGAATGAATACAAATAAAAAATGAAAGTCATCCCATACAAAATTTTCAATATAAAAACAATAAAACGCATTATCTCTTTCAAGTGATGCATGTGATGATGATTACCTCATTTTGCAAATTAACATGAGACTATTTAGAAAGCTTACATGACATGCAATGTCACATGCCTTGCACATTACATAGATAGGACTTAATCCATTGACTTCTAAGTAAAACTTTAGTTTTTTTCCACAGTAAAACATTACTCCCCAGAGCCTTACTATCAAGTCTTGATTACCTGATTTAATGGAGAGAGTAGACCAGTAAGGATTTTATGACAATATGAATGCAGCAGGTACGCTTACTCCGTGCTAGCAGAGCCTTCACTGACCATGAAGGCTGAAAATACCATATGTTTCTATTCCTACTGTACTTCCAATTTGGAGTAGACAATATAAAAAGAGGAAAAATCTACTTGAAGTTTCTGAAGTAAAACTATTTATCTTAATAAAAAGAGAAAGGTACATAAGAAAGACTGTCTTTATCACACCCTTTGTCCTTGTCACCCACCTCTCAATATGTTTCAAAAGGAACTATGATACTTTATGTGTCTCACTGGAGCCACTGAAATTCAAGGTGGTCTCAGAGAAGTTAAATGAAGGCATTCAGCCTGGATAATCACACCACAGGATAGAATTTTATTCAAATGTACTTATCCTAGTTTGTCATAGTTCACTCAGTTGCCAAAGTCCAAAACAGATAGTTGGAGAAATAAAAGTGCCTTCTTTTGAGAAATGTCTGTTCATATCCTTTGCCCACTTTTTGATGGGGTTGTTTGTTTTTTTCTTCTAAATTTGTTTGAGTTCTTTGTAGGTTCTGGATATTAGCCCTTTGTCAGATGAGTAGATTGCAAAAATTTTCTCCCATTCTGTAGGTTGCCTGTTCACTCTGATGGTAGTTTCTTTTGCTGTGCAGAAGCTTTTTGGTTTAATTAGATCCCATTTGTCAATTTTGGCTTTTGCTGCCGTTGCTTTTGGTGTTTTAGACATGAAGTCTTTGCCCATGCCTATGTCCTGAATGGTACTACCTAGGTTTTCCTCTAGGGTTTTTATGGTATTAGGTCTAACATTTAAGTCTCTAATCCATCTTGAATTAATTTTTGTATAAGGAGTAAGGAAAGGATCCACTATCACAAGAACAGAAAACCAAACACTGCATGTTCTCACTCATAGGTGGGAACTGAACAATGAGATCACTTGGACTCGGGAAGGGGGACATCACACACCGGGGCCTATCATGGGGAGGGGGGAGGGGGGAGGGATTGCATTGGCAGTTATACCTGATGTAAATGACGAGTTGTTGGGTGCTGATGAGTTGATGGGTGTAGCACAGCAACATGGCACAAGTATACATATGTAACAAACCTGCACGTTATGCACATGTACCCTAGAACTTAAAGCATAATAATAATTTAAAAAAAAAATTTGCACACTTAAAAAAAAAAAAAGTGCCTTCTTTCTTCGACCTTTCCCTCCTCTAACCATGTTATACACTCCTTCTTTCGGTAAGATCAGTCTTACACAGTAGAGGAGATTATTGCAAAACTTGTCACCCTCCCTTCACATCCATTCATTTAAAAAATGTATGAGGGACTAAAGGGGCAGATTTTCTGCTTAATCTTTTTTCACCTAGACTTCCTTAACACATATCTTTCATACTTCTACTCCCTCTCTAGTGTTGTGATGAAAGAATGGAACTGAGGAGTCATTTATGGGGTGGGGGTAGTAAAAAGTTTAGCAATTTAACATTTTAAGACAGTATTTTCTGTACTCAAACAATTGAAATTGATAAAAGCTAACCTAATCAGAAAGATGATGTATTGAAAAGATAGTGGATAGCTCAAACATCTAAATGGAATGTGCATTAGTTTGTTCCCAAACTGCTATAAAGAACTACACAAGACTGGGTAATTTATAAAGAAAAGAGGTTTAGTTGACTCACAGTTCTACAGACTCTACAGGAAGCAAGGCTGAGAGGCCTCAGGAAACTTAAAATCATGGCAGAAGGTGAAGGGTAAGTAAATATGTTTTACCATGGCAGAGCAAGAGAGAGACAGAGTGAAGGGGGGTGTGCCACACACTATTAAACCATCAGATCTCATGATAACCCACTATCACAAGAACTGCAAGGGAGAAATCCACCACCATGATGCAATCACCTCCCACCAGGCCCCTCCTTTAATTTGATATGAGATTTGTGCAGGGACACAAATTCAAACCATATTATTCTGCTTCTGGCCCCTCCCAAATCTCATGTTCTCTCACATTGCAAAATACAATTATCTCTTCTCAACAGTCCCCCAATCCTAACTCATTTCAGCATTAATTCAAAAGTTTAAAATTCAATGTCTCATCTGAGACAAGGTTAGTCCCTTCTGCCTATGAGCCTGTAAAATCAAAAACAAGTTAGTTACTTCCAAGATATAATGAGAGTACAGACATTGGGTAAATGTTCCCATTTGAAATGGGAGAAATGGGCCAAAACAAAGGGGCTATAAGCCCCATACAAGTCCAAACCCCAGCAGGGCAGTCATTAAATCTTAAAGCTAAAAAACAAAAACAAAAACAAAAAACAAAACTCCTTTGACTCCATGTCTCACATCCAGAGCACACTCATGCAAAGGATGGGCTCCCGAGGCCTTGGCAGCTCCACCACTGTGGGTCTGCAGGGTACAGCACCTGCAGCATTTCATGGGCTGGCATTGAGTGCCTGCTGCTTTTCTAGGCACATAGTTTAAGCTGTTGGTGGATCTGCCATTCTGGGATCAGGAGGATAATAGCTCTCTTCTCACAGCTCCACTAGGCAATGCCCCAGAACTCCCTTGCAGTTCTTGTGATAGTAAGTTATCGTGAGATCTGATGGTTTAAAAGTGTGTGGCACACCCCCTTCACTCTCTCTCTCTTGGTCTGCCATGGTAAGACATGTTTACCAGAGACATGTTTACCACTGTGAGGCCAGTGGAGAAGGGAAATGTGGTTTTAGAATTTAACATTTTAAGACATTATTTTCTTAAACAACTGAAATTTGTAAAAGCTAATCTAATCAGAAAGGGGACGTATTGAAAAGATCAAAAATCTAAATCGAGTGTGTATTAGTTTGTTCCCACACTGCTATAAAGAACTACCTGAGACTGGAAAAGAGGTTTAATTGACTCACAATTCCACATTTCTCTTCTCCACTGGCCTCATAGAGGTTCTCCATGAGGGCTCTGCTCCTGCAGCAGACTTCTGCCTGGACATCCAGGCCTTTCCATACATCCTCTGAAATCTACATGGAGGTTGCCAAACCTTAACTCTTGCCTTCTGCACACACGCAGGCCCAACACCACATGGAAGCTACCAAGGCTTGGGGTTTGCACCCTCTGAAGCAATGGCCTGCGCTTTGCCTTGTCCCCTTTTAGCTATGGCTAAAGCTGGAGCAGCTGGGATCCAGGGTGCTATGTCCTGAGACTGCAAAGAGCAGTAGGTCCCTGAGCTCTGCCCAGAAAGCCATTTTTCTCTCCTAGGTCTCTAGGTCTGTGATGGGACGGGCTGCCACAAAGGTCTCTGTAACACCCTGGAGACATTTTGGCAATTGTCTTTGCTATTAACATTGAGCTCCTCTTTATTTATGCAAATTTCTCCAGTCTTGAATGCCCTTTCAGAAAATGGGATTTTCTTTTCTACTGCATGGTCAGGCTGCGAATTTTCCAAACTTTTGTGTTCTGATTCCCTTTTAAATATATGTTTTAATTTCGGACCATCTCTTTGTGAACACATATGACTGAACACTTTCAGAATAAGCTAAGTCACATCCTGAGTGCTTAGTTGCTTAGAAATTTCTTCTGCCAGATACCTTAAATCATTTCTCTCAAGTTCAAAGTTCCACAGATTCCCTAGGGCAGGGGCAAAATGCCACCAGTCTCTTTGTAAAGCATAGCAAGAGTGACTATTACTCCAGTCCCCAATAAGTTCCTCATCTCCATCTGAGACGACCTCAGCCTGGACTTCATTGTCCATATCACCATCAGCATTTTGGTCAAAACCATTCAACAAATCTCTGGGAAATTCTATACTTTCTCACATCTTCCTGCCTTCTTCTGAGCCCTCTAAACTATTCTAACCTCTGCCCATTACCCAGTTCCAAAGTTTCTTCCATATTTTCAAGTATCTTTATTGCAAAGCCCAACTCCCAGTACCATGTCTGTATTAGTTTGTTCTTGCCCTGCTATAAAGTACTATGTGAGACTGGGTAATTCATAAAGAAAAGAGGTTTAATTGACTCACAGTTCTGCAGGCTATACAGGCAGCATGACTGGGAGGCTTCAGGAAACCTATGATTATGACAGAAGGGGAAGGAGAAGCAAACACATCTTACCATGGTGGAGCAGGAGAGAGAAAGAGTAAACATGGAAGTGCCACATGCTTTTAAACCATCAGATCTCATGAGAATTCACTCACTATCACAATACCAATAAGGGAAAAATCCACCCCTATGATCCAATTACCTCCCACCAGGCCACTCTTCCAATATGACAAGAGATTTGAGCAAGGGCACAAATCCAACCCATATCACAAATCTTTATAACTTGTCAAAAAACAAACTGAGAATTATTTGGTGGACTAGGTATGGGAACCAAGGTAAGTCTCTTCAGGGCACCATCAATTAATGTAGATGAATAAGTTTCAACCTTCCTCAGTCTTTTCACTTTAGCTTTGCTCAAAGTTCAAATTCCCAGCAAATTAAGTCTGTTTGTTGCAGCTCGGGTCTCATGCCTATTCCTTAGCTGAAACAGCATAGACAAACTCTCTCACTAGATGTAATGGGATAAAGGGTAATTTCCCACACAAAAATTCAGAGTGCTGTTTTTAGAAAGCTAAACAGATACCAGGCAGGAAAGCAATAGATGACTATTTTACTAGGAGAGATTTAGATGAGAGAGACTTCTCAGTTTCTTTCTTCCTTCAGGACATTTTCCATCCTTAATAATCCTTAACATAATGTTGCTGTCATTACTTCTAGGGCAGAAGTTACAGTTTCATCTCAATGAATACACAGAAATAAGAATTGCTTTATCAGTAAAACATTTTGTTTTCTTAATCATTTTAGTTGATGCTAAGGGACCCCAGAAACATTGGGGTCCAACAAAACAGCACAACTAACAAACATATACAGGATGTAGATTCAGCTTTGGGAGCATCTCACCATCATCATTGTAAACTAAATGCATATTACTTACGTTCCTTGTGGGTAAAGAAACAGGAGCTTCCTGTCAAAGTTACATAACTAATAAAGAATTACAACATAGACTTGAATGAGCTTGGATCAGTTACTTGCAGTTTTTGGCTCACCCTCCCAATACGTAAAATTGGGACAATAATAGTGTTTCTCGAGACAATCTTGTTTGAACCAGGAAAGAACAAGCAAGGTAATAGAAATAAAATGCTTTAGTGTACAAACTATGTTCTTTGCCATCAATACTAAAAGGTTATATTAAATCAATGCTAGATATATTAAAGCTTTAATCAAGAAATAATACACTGGGTATGGCTTATGTAAAATACTTTATAAAATGTTTCTTCTCACAGTAAAACAATTTTTAGATCAATATTTTATTCATAACTCTCTCTGGGTTAACTTCAACATAGTCAATTGAATCACTCAACTTCTTTCCAAAAGGGAGTAACATTTAATAAATTTGAGCGAAATATATTCTGAAAGGAAGAAAATTGAAAGCCAGAGACACAAAAATATAAGACATATTAAAGATATGTATCAATATACTAACAAGAGGAAAATAATCCTATTCCTGTTTTGCAGCAAGCTTCAGTCACATTTTATAATGTAGAACAAAGTAGGTTTTAATATTTTATCTCTATTTTTGTAAAAATTTGTTTTATGTTATATACTTTAAAACTTCTTTAAAGGTTAGCTGTATCATTTGTATCTCGAAATTCAATTTCCCATCTGAATTTCCTAAACAATCCAAACGGATTTTTCTTTTTCTTCGTACAAGTGTTTGGCAGAAGAAATTCCTACAATATTATGAACAGAGTTCTTAAACTACATTCCAAGGCAAAATATATCTCTCTGGGGTATGTGATGTTCTAGGACCTCAGAAATTTACACTTTCAAGAAGTTCCACCTTATAGTATCCATTTTTCAGTCTGTTCCTAATGCCAATATACAACACACAGGCAATTTATAATGCAGTAAACAGACACTCAGATTGGCTTTTTTTGCTGAGCAGTTTAAACAAGGCCACTAAAACAATGACACCCTGAAAATAACCTCTTTCATCTTGTGTATAAGCAATCGATATTAAGACACTAGAATTACTATAACACCAGGATAAGTAGTTTGAAAATATCTTGCTTTACAAAAAACTGTCTGGGCTAAAATTTATGGAAAATAATCTAGAGTATGAAGAATGTATTATAGAAAAAATTAAAAATATAAAATATACACATGAATACATTCCTATATGAGAAAAATGCAAATTAATTCCTGAAACAATGATTGTGATTTCATATGTCAAAAATTACTTGAACAAACAAATAATTAAGTAAATTCTTTGGCCAAAATTAAACAAACTGAATTTCTTTTTCCATTAATTTACTATTTAAAAATTATTTTTAATGAATCTATTGGTTACATTTATGTGTGATATAAAAACCATCAATCTATCAACAAATCTTATTTTTATTTTTTCTAAAATAAATATGAGACTGACCTTATTAATGTTGTGATACAACTTCATTTCAGTTTGGAAGGATGAAACATATTGCTGGCTATTTAAATATTTTCTAAAAATGTAATGTGTGTTGTTTGACCCTGCAAGACAGCAAACTCAGCCAGTAAAAAGGAGTCATAGCTTTATACACAATCATATTTCAAAACGACAATATCAGGATAAGATTTTAAAATCTTATAAATTAAAATTATAGCAGTATCCTACAATATACTTGTATATCTCTGAGTGTGATGTGAAAGGGTAGATAGTAATGAACATTTAGTCTCAAAGAATGGAGAAGCTGATTTCCAGGGAGTAAAAACGTCATCACTCCGTACCTTAGTAGCAATGTTTGTAAGTTTTTGGACATAGATGCTTTTATTAAACTAAATGTTATAACCTAATAGCAATTTTTAATTTATGATCAATAAAATAGAATAATAAAAATGTCAGAAGCTCTCATTTATTGAATATCAATTCTTTGCCGAGAATTGTGTTAGTCACTAGTTACAGGAATACAGTATTACAAGACTGTAACTTAGATAATTCTCATATTACTGATAGGATCTTGAAGCTTAGAGAAACTAACATAATTTCTCCACTGTGGTAACCTACATTGTCCTAAAGACTAATTAGCATAGATAAGTACAGTAAATAAATGACTCTTTTATTTCTTTGATAATAGAAATATCAACTAGTTCTTATCCAATTTTACTTAGCTACCTAAACCTCCAGTCCAGTCAATGACCTTAGCTTTTTCCAAGACAGTTATTTTTAAGTAATTTAGAGGAAAAAGTACAATGACATATTATTTATCATGTCTTTTATAGAGCAAGAAAATTTACAAGCCATAGCATGAAAATGGAGGATAGTACAACGGCCAATTTTATTTTCTTCTGTGGTTATTTTTTCAAACTCTGAATTTACCAGTTTCATTTAATTTATTTCAAATTTACATAATACTGTAAGTTTAATATAGCATTTTAGTATGAGAACTAGAAAAATCTCCCACTGACAGATTTGAGAGAATTCGGAATTATCTATTTCACTCCTACATGACAACAATTATAAACACAGAGTGTACTTTGTACTTATAGAGTTCTTCAAAATGTTTAATATGTTTTTGCAACCATTCTATATTTCTTTAAATGCTTCTTGGAGAATGAGAAAGCATATAGAACTTCATTTTACAAAAGAAAGTACAGATAGTTATTATTGTAAGTTAACAACGTAATGAAAATTCACATCTTAGTGTTGATCTTGTTTTTTCCTTTTCTAAAATGACATATGCAATTCATGGTTTTACCTGTCTTATCAAGAGCCACTGAAAAAATGCTCATCAAACATTGTTGAATTAAAAATACCATAACATTTAATAATATGTTTAATTGGGTTGATTTATGTAATTCATAATTAATTTTACTTACTATGTAAACATCTTCAGACATATCATATAATCACATGTTATCAGTGACTTTTCAATCACTAATTCTGGAAACTTCCAGAATTTTGAAATTCACTTAGCTTTTAAATCATTTGAACACATTTTTCTACTAAAACTGTAATCTCTTGTGTTCTATGATGCTGTTTCCCTTGTATTTTCTTGAACTGCCTCTTTTTTGTCTCTATAGAAAGGTGTTTTTGTTTTTTCTGGTCTCCTACTATATAATTTAAAAAATTGATTCAATGAATATTTTCCCCTTTATTCCAGCTTTATAAATTCTTACAGATTACTCTAACATCTTCATGAAGATGACTCCAAATCTTTCTCCAGCAATGGTGGTTTCTGTATTTTACTTTTTAAAATACTTCATTGTTTTGTTTTCAATGATTACTTTCCTCTATGGTTTCTATCTTTAGATTTATATCACAAAAAGCTGTGTTAAATGGAAGGTTTAGTAAATGATGACAGGTACATTCTTCTACAGTTTTTTGTTTGTTTGTTTCTTTTAACATATGTTGTATCTCAAATATATTTTTATGACATAGAAAAATATATGTCATAAAAATGACGATATTCAGGATGAGTTTTTAAAACCTTCTAACTTAAAATGATAGCGGCCTCTTCTATACATTTATAAACTGCTGAATGTGATGTGAAAGGGCAGATAGTGATAAATAGAATCAGGTTCCCAAGAGTACAAAAGAAAACCATATTCTCCATTAGAACTTTATTTGGAATTTGCATAAGCTGGCACAATTTGGGACTGGGCATAGTGGCTCATGTCTGCAATCTCAGCACTTTGGGAGACTGAGGTAGGAGGATCACTTTGAGATACAGCGAGACACCCATTACTTGAAACAAACAAAATAATGTTTTGGTTAGTTAACTCTTCAATGAAATATGTCCATTTCTAAGTTATAATCTTACTGAACGTTTACTTGGGATAATAATATTACAGTTCATTTGCTGGATTTATCCAGAAGATAATCATATTATTAGACCTTTACACAAATAAGGAGGATTTTACAGTAACTTTTCAAATATTATTTTAATTTTAAAAATATTTATTTCATTATTGCATTAGATAGGACGATAGCAACATTAGTAAGTAAAAATGATGATATCAAGCACCTCGGGTTATTCCAGAACAAGTTGACTGTCAGGTTTTACCATGAATTGTGATGGTAACTGCTAATTATTATTTGTTATGATATAGAAATATGGCTACATTTTCTACTTTTAGAATACTAAAAGTTTTATTTGGTGACTTCATTATTTTGAATCATAAATACATGGCCCACTAGAATTATAAAGTTTCCACAATTCCCTATACTTTGAAAAACCTAGATTATTTTAGGGATTTTTAAAAATAATGATGAGAATTGCCTTTAAAGCTATCTGGACTGGCAACATTAGGTTAACTCTTTAAAAATATATGTTATTTATTTTATTTTATTTTCAGCTTCTTATTTAATTTTTTGTTAATTAGCATTTTCTTCAGGATAGGAGAGAGGAAACTTTGCATTTTAATAAAATGTAGTATCAGCAGAAACAAATCTTAGGATAACCATAATATTGGAATTATGACAAAAAGTCTTGAAATTTCCAATTAAAGATATATTCAAGGACTCTAAGAAGGACTCTAAGAAGACAGCGATAAATTAATGATGCATGTTCTAATTGTGCCTAGATCAACTACTCAAAAATGAATGCAAATATATGTAGTTTAAAAGCTTGTACAGGAATTAAAATAAAATAATCAGTTCAAACAAGAAAGAAAAAACACACAGGAAAATTAAGAACAACAACAAAAAGGATGTGACAAATAGAAAGCAATTATTGTAGTAACACAATAAACATGAATGCAAACGTGACTGAGAACCAACTAAAATCTTCTACCCAAAGACCTTGATTCTTAGCAAGATCCAACTATATCCTGTATGTAAGAGATGGACATTAAAGATGTCTAATGCTTGAAAGTAAAAAGATTTAAAAAAATACGTACAGGGAGGAAGGATCAAAAGCTGCCATGGCTTTATTAATATCAACTAATATAGACTTCAAGAAAAGGAATATTACCAGATTTAAAGTGAGACTTTCTACAATTGATAAAAGGGCCAACTTACAAGGAAGATATAATAGTTATAAATGTGTCTGTGTCTATGTACTGAACTTTGAAACATATGGAATAAAATTAAGCAAAATGGGAAATCCAAAGTGATGTTTGAATATTTTAATCTGTTTCTCTTGATAATTCATAGACTATTTGGGAAATAAATTAAGTAACGATATAGAAAATGTTAGCAACATTATTAACCAACTAGATCTAACTTATTTGCAACAATTATCTAGAACAGAACAGTTGTAAATATAATTAAACATGTATAGAAAAGCAACTTCTAGTTTCTACTCTTTTAATAACCAAAGTAGTCATGGATAGCTTTTAATCAAATTGCAGTATCTGCATGTAAATATTATTTTTAATGAATAAATTATTGTTCATCTTCTATATTTTAGGAATTATTTTTTATGAAGGCATTATTACTCAATGATGTTCCAATCTCTTACTAAGTTGAAGTGCAGTCATGATACTTGTAGTAATTGGTTTAGATTTCTCATTGTAACATATAAAGTACATTTATAGCTATTTGGTAGATATGGCTGGTTACTGTCAGTCTGTTCCTCCACATCAGATTCATTTGCAACCCTTGTTTTTTCCACTCTGTGTCTAAAAATAATGAGCATTACCTTTAAAATTTTCTGGGATGACAGTTTTGGGTCAATTATTAGAATATACAATTTTCTTATTTTCTCTGCAGTTTTTATTTGTTAGTTTGCATTTTCAAAGGAAAAAAAATCCTTGCATAATAAGAAAGGCAATAAAGAAAATCAATCTTAGGATAATTTGGATGTTAGAATTAACAGAAAAAAAGGACAAGTAAGAACTCCCCTGAAGATGGCCTCTTGATGCACTGGCTACTGAGGTCATGGGAGGAGATCAATGGAAAGGAGGAGAAAAATGTTTAAGTATGTTTTTCCCATGCCTCCTTATTCTGAGTCCCTCTATTACCACAGAACAGCCTCACTGGGACTGCCTCTCCTTCTTGGATCCAGGTCCCGAGACTCCTATAATATCTTTTCCTCGGGACTAGGAGTTCCATTGACTTCCTACTGCTGTTGCTGGTCTCTGGGTATCACAGCTCAACATTTGCCCCCACTATAGTGTGTATTTTCTTCATGAAAGTTATAATAGTTCTAAAAAGTATTTTGTATTATATTCTGTGTCCTCTTCAACCATGGCATAGCTCCCCAATTCTTTTGAAACAAAATGCCGACCTTTATGAAGCCTTAAAGACCTTTTTTGATTTGTGCCCCCACTCCACCCCAGTACTATTATCCTAGACTTCTCTCTTACTTTACTCTGACCACATAGTCCATCCCTTTCTCAAACCCATCAGCCACAATCCCTCATAAGTATCTTTGCAATGGCTGTACCCGCTCTTTTTTCCATATGGTGAATTCCTTCACCCCTTTATGTATTTGCTCAAATGCCTCTTTCTTAATGAGATCTGACCTGAACATACAAGTTGCAGTTGAGATCTGTCCTCCTCCATGCCCAGCACTAAATTCTTCTTTCCTTCTTTGATTCTTTCTATAGCATTTATCATCACTCAACATACTACATATGGTTCTTATTTTCAATGCTTATTATTATCTATGTTCCCCACAAAATGAGAATTCTACATGAAAAAAATATTTTATGCTTTTATCACTGATGAGTCCCAAGATCATGCCTGGTGCTCTAAAAATATTTGTTGAATAGTTTTGCCTTTCAATTACTCTCATTCACCATACTTCTACCACCACAAAGACATTGAACTTCCATTAGTTAGCTCCCACTTTTTAAACTCTTTCTCCTGAAACATTTTGATGAAGAGTATCTTGGTGGTACATCATCTAAACTCTTGGATGACGTATGTATCTCACTAAAGATTAAAGCCTTTTCTGTGTCTAAAATTCTCAATCCTTATAATGACATTAAGATCTCCAGTCATTGCCTCACTACATTTATTTTTCAAATTTAAAAGTTATAGAAAAGTCTATTGTCAGTCTACTTTTCAAAATAAAATTTGTATGCTTTGGTCTAGATTCTTAAAGGACACACACACCCACACACACCCCCATACACACAGACATACACTTATATACACATTCATATTCTTATGAACCACACAGTATAAGTTTTGTGTGACATTTGTTGAGAAATTTCAAGCTGAAGTTGCGCTTCTCTCTTAAGCTCAGAGAAATTATTTTCTCCTTGTATCTTTTATCACTAATTTCCATTTATCTTATTTTTCTTCTTCCACTACATTTCTTAAATCAGCAAATATGAGACTACTGTAAAAAATAGTTTTCTATAATAAGGTACATATTTTAATATAATGATTAAGAATGTGGCTCTGCAGTCAGACTAAAATACTTGAAACCTAGCCCCACCATATTCTAGCAATGATGACTTTAAGCAAGTACGTCACACTCCCTGTCTTATTTTTATTATTTGTAAAGTGTTAATAACTTAAAAACAAAACCTACTTACAGGGTTATTATTTATTAAATATAAGATGGCAGAAATGGTGCCTGATATAGTCAATAAACATTATTACTATATTTGGCAGAGAAAAAAATGGAAAATATAGTGTTCAAGAACAAAAATTATAGATTTGATGTAAATATATCTAACAGAAAATTTAAAATTTAAAGCATATTTTGGGAAGCAATTGTTTTGAGTTTAATCGAATGAATAAAGGGTGTCCATAGATCCAGGATTATGAGACTGACAGTCAAAAGAAAGAAATGGCAATAAACTATAAAAATGCCATGGGTAAGTCCTGTGAAATCTAAGAACACTCTGCTGAATGTATTTAACTCTTGTGCAGTCCTACTAAAGAATGTAAGTCTCAAGGCATGCTGGGCCATGCTACAGGCTGGTTCTTAGCTTGAGGCTTCGCCCAGAGTTTGCAAGTATCTGCCTTAACTTAGCTTAACTCGATGAATCACAGAGGTGAAAGAAGAACCAAATGTCATCAACATAGTTCTCTGATTTCTTTGAATATGGTGTGTTCTTTTTCTATACGTCTGTATGGTTTTAATTGGGTGCTATATATGGTATTTCCTCTGGTTTCCTCTTCCACATTACTATCATTTTTACTTATTATTCATATTTCAGATCTCATTTTAAATATCACTTGCTCTGATAAACTTTCTGACCTTATTAAGAGTACTTTCAAATAATCGTTATTCACTCCCTTAGCAACCTGTACTTCCTTGATCAGACAATTTATCATGCTTTACTGTAATTACTTAATTTTCTGTCTCATTTGCTTGAGTCTCATCTCTTGCAAAAAATGAACAGTGTCTACTATGTTTAGTGTTATGTCCCAAATAATTAGGATACTGCTTTACATAAAATTATAATAGATGCTCACTTAATATGTAAAAATATTAAATATATATCTAAGATCTGCTGTCTTATATGTTTTGATCTACGAGTCATGGATTTTGTAACCATGTCTTCTATTTCAAAAATCTGTCTTTTTAATGCCCTATCTTATATTTACCCCTTCCATTGTGCTTTTTAAACAAAAAGTAGTCAATCATGTTTTCATTCTACAATAATTCGTATACATTTTTATGACTGCTTTTAACCTATACAATCCCATTAAATATCCTTTCCAATTTTATTAAAGACATAAGTTGAAACTTTTAAGTTTTCATATTTCTTACAGGAACATTGTTTCAAACAGCCATGATTTTGCCTAATACAGAGATTGTTCCCTTTCTTTGTGTGTCATGCTAATTTTTTATAAGTTATGTGAATTATATTCATATGGTATTCATAAGATCTTACATGGCCTTTCACTAGAAATCCACATTAACCTGAGTCCTGACTTGGCTGTCACACAATATCCCAAGAGGACTCAAACAGAGGAATACACAGAAAGAAGTAAAGGAATCAAAATAGCATGTTAATTATAATTTGACTTTTGGTCCCAAACCATTATACAATACACTAATGATGTGAACAATCTGACAGGGAACATATGGAACACTCTTTTGCCTCATTTACTACTGAATGTACTCAAAGACAAAGCAAAGAAATGACCTATTTCCCCTAAGTCATGCAAATATCAAAAACTAAAACTATGTTGAGATGTGCCACACATAAGAAATCTATCTGGAGAGGCAGGGTAGAAAATAGTATTTATCCCTGATGTCTAGAACCTCCTACCCAGACATTCCTAAATTGTAGCTTTTGGCAAAGCTGTTATGTGAGAACAAGATAGGAAAGGAGGAGGCAGCAAAGGTACACAGAGAGGAGGAGGATAAGAAGGAGAAAACGAACAAAGAATGAGGTTCTTGGAGAGAGCTAAGATGGCTGAGTAGATGCAGACAGGAAGACCTTCTCCCACCAAGAGAGAACAGACCAAGAAGTAAACAGGCAAACTCCAAATAGTTATTCAGAAAGAAAACATTTACAGAGGACAGAGGAAGGCAACAGACCCCAGGCTAAAAGGGGAGGAAGCTAAGAAACCTGCAAGGGGTTGCTGAGCATCAGGACTTTTTCTGGCTCCAAGAGCCACCCAGGGAAAGGGTGAGTGAAATCGGCATGGGGTGACCCACTTTCACCATGGACCTCTGGGATCCTAGCTGGAGGAGACCCTGTCACCCCCATTTGAGTTGGCAGGGAAAACTACTCAGAGATTCAGCAGAGACCAAAATCTAGCCTGCACAAAGCCCAGAAGGTTTTGTGTAGGAATGGCTGCACTGGAGCATGGCCATGGACATCCATCTCCCAAGGATTGGTATACTCCTCCAGGCAGCTTTCACATTAGTTAGCTAGTGTACATGGACAAAGCAAGGCTCTCTTGCCCATGGGACAAGAACAGTCTGATCTGTGCACCACTCTGTCTGCCAGCTTTTCTCAGGGTCCCTGCTTGGCCACACCTACTTGCAGTTTTGCCTCAGCTTGCCAGCAGCCACTACCATAGCCCTTTCACTAGCAGACCCTGCCTACCTGTCAGCGCACTTTTGCAGATGGACCCCACCAGTGGACACCCGCCCACAGTCTTTCTCCACTGCCCCACTGGAGTACACATGTGTGGAGGCCCACCACTACCCCACCAGAGCCCTTTTTAGGGCAGCCACCATCAAAGTGTGGTTGCCAGTATACTGGGAATGACTCAGACTCTCCAGAGCAACAAGTGCTTAATCAGGAGGAGGAAGAGAACAAAGCCACAGGCCTGGTCTCACCTCCATAGGGTTAGGGCACGCAGCCCAGGAGTACTAAGTTGAGACTTGGTTTCCTGAAACTATCAAGAAATAAAGTCAATTGACTAAACCCATTTTAAACCACAGTCAAATCCTCAAAGGCAACAAAAAACATGAAAGCAAAAAGCCATAGCCAAAAGACAGCAACTTCAGAGATTAAAAGAATATCAGCACACAGAGATGAGAAAGACCCAGTGCAAGAACTTTGGCAACTCTAAAAGTCAGAGTGTCTTCTTACCTCAAAACAATCATACTAGCTACCCAGCAAAGGTTATTAACTAGACTCAAATGGCTGAAATGACAGATATAGAATTCAGAATCTAGATAGCAAGGAAGCTCATAGAGATATAGTAGAAGATTCAAACTCAATCCAAGGAACACAGTAAAACAGACCAAGAGTTGAAAGATGACATAGCCATTTTTAAAAAGAACCAAACTGAACTTCTGGAAATACAAAAATTTGCTACAGGAATTTCAGAATGCAACTGGAAGCATTAATAACACAGTAGACTAAGCTGAGGAAAGTATCTCAGAGCTTGAATACTGCTCCTTAGAATCAATGCAGGCAGACAAAAATATAAGAGGATTTTTAAAAATAAACAAAACCTCTGAGAAATATGAGCTTATGTAAAGAGGACAAACTTGTGACTTACTGGCATTCCTGAAACAGAGAGAGAGCAAGCAACTTGGAAAACATATTTGAGGATATTTCCCATGAAAAATTCCCAAACATGGCTAGACAGGTCAACATGTAAATTCAAGAAATGCAGAATATATCCCTGAAAGATACTATATTCCCAAGACACATAGTCATAAGATTCTCCAAAGTCAACATAAAAGAAAAAATCTTAATGGTAACTATAGAGAAAGGTAAGGTCATATACAAAGGGAATCCCATCAAGCTAATAGCAAGTCTTTTAGCAAAAGCCCTACGACCCAGAACAGACTCAGGGCCTGTATTCAGTATCCTTAAAGAAAAGAAATTCCAACCAAAAATTTCATATCCCACCAACCTAAGCTTCATAAGTAAAGAAGAAATAAATTTCTTTTTTAGACAAGCAAATGTTAAGGAAATTTGTTACCTCTAGACCTGCCCCACAAGAGGTCCTTAAGGGAGTGTTAAATATGGAAACAAAAGATCGGTACCAAGCACCACAAAAACACATTTAAGTGTGTTATAGCTCACAGACACCATCAAGCAACTATACAATTAAGTTTACACAATAACCAGCTCACAACATAACAGGATCAAATCCTCACATATCAATATTAACCTTGAATATAAATGGGTTAAATGCCCTATTTAAAAGACCCAGAGTGGTAAGTTGGATAAAGAAGCAAAACCCAGCTGAATGCTATCTTCAAGAGACCCAACTCACAGGTAAAGATATTCACAGGCTCGAAGTAAAGTAATGGAGATTTATTAAGAAATGGAAAACAAACGAGAGCAAGGTTGCCATTCTTATTTCAGACAAAACAGACTTTAAACCAACAATGATCAAAAAGGACAAAGAAGGGCATTACATAATGAATAATGGTTCAATTCAACAAGAAGACTTAATTATCTAAATATATGTGCACCCAACATTGGAGTACCCAGATTCATAAAACACATTGTTGGAGACCTACAAAGAGATTTAGATAACCACACAATGATATGAGAGGGGGGCAAGGAAGTGCTAAGTAGAGAAGGGCTGGGTCCCTGGCAAGGGCTCAACCCTCAGGCCTGTGCCCACGGACCTAAATGAAAACAGGCATTTCTTTCTTCATGCCCAAAAAGTTGCCTTTGGTCCACCACATCCCCCATCCTGTGTTCATAAAACCCAAGACTGTAGCAGGCACACACACAAGTGACTGGAAGCTGAGAGGAGCAGAAGAACACACCAGCAGACATCAGGAAACCAGCAATGGTGGAACAATGCAGACACCAAGGGGAATTTAGCTGTGGGCAGTCAGAGGAGAGTCTGACCACTGGGCAGCCCAACTTTAGAGGAAGACCACCCTCCCACTCCATCCCCCTTCTGATTCCCTGTCCATCTCACTGAGAGCTACCTCAACCACTCAATAAAACCTTGCACTCTTCTCCAAGCCCATGTGTGATCCGATTTTTTTTAGTACACGAGGGTAAGAACCTGGGACACAAAGCTCTCTGTCTTTTCATTAAGGCAGAGGGTCTAACTGAGCTGATTAACACAAGTCGCCTGCAGACTGCAAAGCTGAAAGAGCACACTAACACATGCCCACTTGGGCCTCAGGAGCTGTAAACACTCACCCCAGATGCTATCGTGTGGTCAGAGCTCAAAAATGTTCCCCACAACCTCTGCACGCCCTAGAAGTTTAAGTAGTGAGGCACAGAAGAAGCAAGCCATACCCCTGCCACATGTTCTGTGAGGGGGATAAGGAAACTTCTCCTGTTTCAATAATAGTGGGGGCTTCAACAACCGACTTCCAGCATAAGATCATTGATGCAGAAAACTAACAAAGATACTCAGGACCTAAACGTGACACTTGACCAAATGAACCTGACATATACAGAATATTCCACCCAACAACAACAGAGTATACGTTCTTCACATCTGCACACTGCATACACTCTAATAAATGACACATTTGACCATAAGGCAATTCTTAATGAACCTCCCCCCAAAATAGCAAAATCATATCAACCTATTTTCAGACCACAACACAATAAAAACCAATCAATACTAGGAAGATCTCTCAAAACCATACAATTACATGGAAATTAAACAACTTTCTCCTAAGTGACTTTTGGATAAAGAAGGAAATTAAGGCAAAAATAAGAAAATCACTGAAATTAATGAAAAATAAAGGTATAATACACCAGAACCTCTGACACACAGCTTAAGCACTGATAAGAGGACGTTTATTGTGCTAAAATCCTACATGAGGAATTTAGAAAGATCTCAAACAACCTAACATTACACCTACAGGAACTAGAAAAACAAGAGCAAGGCAACCCCAAATCTAGTAGAAGTGAAATAACCAAAATCAGAGCTGAACTGAACAAAATTGAGATGGAAAAATTCATGCAAATGATCCACAAAACCCGAACTTTGTTTTTTGAAAGAATAAATAAGATTGGTAGGCTACTACCTGATTAATAAAGAAAAAAAAAAAGAGAGAAGATTCAAATAAACACAATCAGAAATGACAAAGGGGACATTGCCACTGACCTCACAGGAATACAAAAAAGCCTCAGAGTCTATTATAAACACCTTTATGCATACAAACTAGAAAATATAGAAAAAATGGATAAATTTCTGGAAACATACAACCCCTGACGATTGAACCAGGAAGAAATTGGATTCATAAACAGACCAATAATAAGTTCCAAAACTAAATCAGTAATTAAAAGCCTACCAACCAGAAAAAGCCCTGGTCCAGATGGATTCACAGCTGAATTCAACCACACAATAAAGAAGAACTGCTACCAATCATGCTAAAAGTATTCCAAAAACTTGAGGAGGAGGGACTCCTAACTCAGTCTATAAGGCCAGCATTATTCTGACGCCAAAACCTGGCAGAGACACAAGAAATGAAAAAAGAAGAAAAGTTTAGGCCAATATCACTAATTATATATGCAAAATCCTCAACAAAATACTAGCAAATCTAATCTAGTAACACATTAAAAAGCTAATCCACCATGATCAAGTAGTCTTTATTCCTGACATGCAAAGTTGATTCAACATATGGAAATTAATAAATGTGATTCATCACATAAACAAAACTAAAAACAAATGCCATGTGATCATCTCAATAGACACAGAAAAGGGTTTTGATAAAATTCAGCATTCCTTCATATTAAAAACCCTCCACAAACCAGGTGTCAAAGGAACTACCTCAAAATAATAAGAGCCATCTATGACAAAACCCCAGACAAATAAATGGGCAATAACTGGAAGCATTTCCCT
Organism: Chlorocebus sabaeus; assembly: GCF_047675955.1. Classification (NCBI taxonomy): domain Eukaryota; kingdom Metazoa; phylum Chordata; class Mammalia; order Primates; family Cercopithecidae; genus Chlorocebus; species Chlorocebus sabaeus. Next base: position 16,715,386 of record NC_132927.1, on the reverse strand, counting down.
TGACAACAAGAACAAGACAAGAATGCCCACTCTCACTAATCCTACGAAGAAGTCCTGGAAGTCCTAGCCAGAGCAATCAGGCAAGAGAAAGAAATAAAAGGCATTCAAATAGGAAGAGAGGAAGTCAAACTCTCTCTCTCCACAGACAATATGATTCTATATCTAGAAAACCTCACTGTCTGTACCCAAAGGCTCTTAGAACTGATAACTTTAGTAAAGTTTCAGGATTCAAAATCAATGCCTCCTAAATCAGTAGCGTTTCTATACACTGATAACATCTAAGCTGAGAGCCAGATTAGGGACTCAATTCCATTCACAGTAGCCACAAAAAGAATAAATATCTAGGAATACACCCAACCAGGAAGATGAAAATTTTCTACAGTGAGAATTACAAAACACTCCTGAAAGAAACCAGAGATGACACAAAAAAAATGGAAAAGTATTCCATGCTCATGGATAGGAAGAAACAATATTGTTAAAATAGCCATATTGCCCAAAGCAATTTATAGATTCAATTCTATTTTTATCAAATGGGCAAAGACATTCTTTACAGAACCTGGAAAAACTTTTTAACCCTTTTCTCATTTAGAAAAAAAGTGTAGCTCGTTGCCAATGCTCATTTAATTTCACATAAACAAGCTCTTCGAGGTTGAAGCAAATCTGATTTTCAAGTTAAAATAAAATATGAAAACTGTCTTGGAGTTATTTCTAAACAGAACTAACAGCAGAATCTGAATCATCAGAACCATCTACTTTGGAAAAATTGGATGCATCAAGTGAATCTTCGGCCAACAACTGTTTGAGAATGATGTTAACATCAAGCATAGGAATGCTACTTTTTCTAGGGTTTGACATTTTCAGCGATCAAGAATTACTATATTTTGTAAATGAAAATACCACTACTAAAAACAGAATGCTGTAAGTAGAATGATGTCTTTTGTTTCCAAAGTCTATATACTAGAGTAATGCAAAAATAATTTTAAAAATGAGATGTTTTTGTGGCAAAATTATCTGGGGTAAATGTTTCAGCTACTAGCACTGGCAGAAAATATTCTTGGGGCAAATGGGAAAAGAGTTAAAATTCACACGAAACCAAAAAAAGCCTAAATAGTCAATGCGATCCTAAGTAAAAAGAACAAACGTGGAGGCATCATGCTACCCGACTTCAAACTATGCTACAGGGCTCCAGTGACCAAAACAGCATGGTACTGGTACAAAAAGAGAAGCATAGACCAGTGAAATGGAATGGAGATCCTAGAAATAAAGCAGCACACCTACGACTGTCTGATTTTAAACAAGACTGACAAAAACAAGCAATGAAGAAATGACTCCCTATTCAATAAATGGTGCTAGAATAACTAGCTGACCCTGTGCAGAAGATTAAAACTAGATCCCTTCATGTTATTGTGTACAAAAATAAACTCAGGAAGGATTAAAAACTTAAATTTAAGATCTCAAACTATAAAAATCCTAGAAGAAAACCTAGGGAAAACCATTCTAGACATAGGCCTTGGCAAAGATCTCATGATGAAGTCTCTAAAAGCAATTGCAACAAAAATAAAAGTAGACAAGTGGACCTACTTAAACTAAAGATCTTCTGCACAGTGAAAGAAACCATTAACAGAATAAACAGACAACCCACAGAATGGGAAAAAGCATTTGCAAACTATGCATCCAACAAAGGCCTAATATCCAGAATCTATAAGGAACTTACATGAATCAATAAGCAAGAAACAAACAATAAAAGGTGGGTAAAGGACACGAACAGACACTTTTCAAAAAAAGATATACATTCAGCCAATAAGCATATGAAAAAATGCTCAACATAACTAATTATTACAGAATAGCAATTCAAAACCATAATGAGAAACTATCTCACACCATTCGGAATGGCTATTATGAAAAAGTCAGAAAACAGCAGATGTTGGCAAGATTGCAGATAAAAGGGAACTCTTATAGACTGCTGGTGGGAATTTAAATTAGTTTGGCCACTGTGGAAAGCAGTTTGGAGATTTCTCAGAGAACTTAAAACAGGTCTACCCTTCAACCTAGTAACTCTATTACTGTGTATATACTCAAAGGGGTATAAATTGATTTATCAAAAAGACACAGGCAATTGTATGTTCACCACAGTACTATTTACAATAGTGAAGACATAGAATCAACCTAGATGCCAGTCAGTGTTGGACTGAATAAAGAAAACCTATATACGCACCATGGAATGTTATGCAGTCATATAAAAGCAGAGCCTGAAGGACCACAAGAAAAATGTTCAGGGGGTGAAAATAGCAGTGGGGAAATTGCTATAGGGTAATAAGAAAAAGATGTCTAATGTTATATACTGGTGGGAAGGTTAGTACAATTGTTGTTTGTGGTAATATTAAAAAAAAATATGTACTTAATAAATTTAAAGTTCTAGTGAAATACATTTTCACTACTTGATTTGTTTTAGCTTCATATGATAATTTATAAAGAGAGTTAAAGAAGGGACTATTCTGATTTTGAGCAGAATTTTGAGAAAATATGAAATAGAAGCTTCTCATCCCCAGTGAATCCAAACAGCAAAAAGTTCTCAAAATAAGAGATGAACTCAGATCCATCAAATGTTGGGGGATGGCAGTACTATGTGGCCCCAGGTTAAAATTACCATCAAGGATATGGATTTTAGGTTATTTGTAGAGACTTCAAATATTTAAGGTGATGCCTAACATTGAACTAGAAAAAATGTTTCTAAGAACCTTAAGGATATTGTCCCACACAGGATTATAGCCAGGTCAAGGTAGAAAGGAGGTTGGTTTGAGAAAAATGTAGATGTGCATTCTGCCTAATGGAATTACTTCTACTTTGATATATAAGAAACCTACAGAGTTTTATTTTTTTTTTAATTTATTTATTATTATTAAACTTCAAGTTGTAGGGTACATGTGCACAACGTGCAGGTTTGCTACATATGTATACTTGTGCCATGTTGGTGTGCTGCACCCATCAACTCGTCATTTACATCAGGTATAACTCCCAATGCAATCCCTCCCCCCTCCCCCCTCCCCATGATAGGCCCCGGTGTGTGATGTTCCCCTTCCCGAGTCCAAGTGATCTCATTGTTCAGTTCCCGCCTATGAGTGAGAACATGCGGTGTTTGGTTTTCTGTTCCTGTGATAGTTTGCTGAGAATGATGGTTTCCAGCTGCATCCATGTCCCTACAAAGGACACAAACTCATCCTTTTTTATGGCTGCATAGTATTCCATGGTGTATATGTGCCACATTTTCTTAATCCAATCTGTCACTGATGGACATTTGGGTTGATTCCAAGTCTTTGCTATTGTGAATAGTGCTGCAATAAACATACGTGTGCATGTGTCTTTATAGCAGCATAATTTATAATCCTTTGGGTATATACCTAGTAATGGGATGGCTGGGTCATATGGTACATCTAGTTCTAGATCCTTGAGGAATCGCCATACTGTTTTCCATAATGGTTGAACTAGTTTACAATCCCACCAACAGTGTAAAAGTGTTCCTATTTCTCCACATCCTCTCCAGCACCTGTTGTTTCCTGACTTTTGAATGATCACCATTCTAACTGGTGTGAGATGGTATCTCATTGTGGTTTTGATTTGCATTTCTCTGATGGCCAGTGATGATGAGCATTTTTTCATGTGTCTGTTGGCTGTATGAATGTCTTCTTTTGAGAAATGTCTGTTCATATCCTTTGCCCACTTTTTGATGGGGAAGAAACCTACAGAGTTTTAAAAGGAATTATATCAACTTAGGCTGAATAGGACAGAGATGTTCATTATAAAAAGAGGTCTCTAGGCCCTCATGTTTTCACTGCAAACATGGGCTATTTCATATGGAAAAAGAGTAACTCATTGGACAAAGTCAAGATATCTTGAGCACTGCTGTTAGGCAGCAAGAGGTTCTAATCAAATAAGTGGTGACATGTGCCATGCTGGATTCCAGAACTGCTGTGGATTAGTGACTATCAGCCTCCTCTTCCATGCTCCTTTTTGAACAGAAGGGTATACTGTAGATATCTTATGTGTAAAAAACATTAAGTTTTGAGTCTATAAGGGTTAAACAGCATATCTTGTTTTACATAGTTCTTTAGATCAAGAGGAGCTACTTGAAGAGCAGCACTCAACAAATCTGCACATTGACCTGGTTTAAATGCTAAGATCCTGCCCTTGTAGATTTGATGCCATAATGACAAGATTTTCATAAGGTCAAGGGAGAAGGTGAATATATTTTACTTAAGAGAGGGATGTAAATTGTCCTGGTAAGGGAGTATGCTATACCTTACTGCATTTTCCAAAAATAACCACAATAACATTTCCCATCCCATATGCTTTTCTACAATGTGGTCTTCCCACCCGACCAAAAAGGTAGAGTCTATTTCTCTACACCTTTGAATGTGGCCAAGACTCATAACTGTCTTGGCTAATAGTATATGGCCAAAGAGATACTGTGTCAGTTCTAAGAAATCTGAGTTTATCTGCAATTTTCTACTTCTTTTTGTTAAAATATTCTTCAGACATTCTCCTTTGGAACTCAGCAGCCTTCTGAGAAGTCCTAGCTACACAAAGAGGCCATGTGTTGGCCACATGGAGCATCTGACTTCCAGCCAACAGCCAGCATCAAATGCAAACCATCTGAGTGAGCCATCTTGGACATTTAGCCTAGTCAAGCGGTAGACTCAGCCCCAGTTAATTTCTGACTGCCACCATATGAGATACTCCAGAAGAGAACCACCTAGCTGAGTGTAGTCAACCAACAAAACTGTGACAGATGATAACTATTAATACGTTTTTAAGTTAGTAAATTATGAGGTAGTTTGTCACACAAAATAAATAGAAGACTGAATTACAATAAGAAGGGAGAGATTGAGAATGGTGTTGAATTTTTAAGCCCTTTGATAGCTCTTCCAATTGGGAATAAAATTCAATGCCCTATGAGTTATAATCTTGATATTCAATAATTCTTTACTATGTGACAGTCTATGTTTCAATTGCTTGTATGAATTATCCTATTTATTCTACAGAGCAACCCATAAGGTATTATCATTATATTGTTTTTATTATTCCTCTTTTGCAGACAAGTGAGCTGAGGTCTAGTTAATTTAAAAATCATACCCAAAGTTGAATGCCTCTTAACTAGCATCAGATCAAGGATCCATATTCAAGTTTGTCTGATACCAAAGCCTAAGCTTTTTACTACTATATAACGTGATCTATGACTAGAAAGATCATCACGATTCTTCTCTAAGCAGTAATCTTTTTCATACTTGGGAAAATAAGGCAAAACAGATTATTAAGTAACCCCTAGAAACAAACACTAAGTCTGATGATTTTTCTTCCTTTCATGTTCCTAAAGTCAAAGATTTGTGTTTGCCATATTGGAGGTGATGCCAAACTTCCGGTTAAGAAACCCAGGTTTTTGAAACAAAAAGGAAGCTAGGTGGGTGACAGGTAGTCCCAGCAGGTATCCTTTATTTAGACACTCCTCTGTTTCTAGTGAGTCCCATTTACCAGGGCCAACTTCTGTGATACAAATATAATGAGACTATGTTCAAACCTCTTTCCTGAAGCTACTAAAATATGCATCAGCCCTGTTGTATCAAGAAAGAATCACATGGTGGAGGAGGTTAAACTTTCTGTCTTTATTATCACATGTACCTTTGGCCCACACACTAAATATCTACAGTGTGATTATCTATAGCTTCTCAGGAATTCAATTGTCATACAAGTAAAGGGCAATCAAGCTCAGTAGAGTGCAAATAGGTCAATACTGCGCTTCCCAATCCATGCTATCGTATCACACTATTTTCATATCTGTGGCCTCCAAATAGGTGTAACAGATCTTATTTTGTTTTCACAGTGTTAGTAAGGTGAGTTGTGGGTCATATTTATGTAGTTAATTTAGCAAAAGTCTTTGATATCTGTGGCTTATGGGCAGGATTCAATTATCTTCCAGACTTATACAAATTTATCTACATTTATACTACTTTGCCTATTAAAACATTATTACATATAACACTTTGAACAAGGACTGGTACCAGTCCGTGGCCTGTTAGGAACCATACCACACAGCAGGAAGGGAGTGGAAGGTGAGCTAGCATTACCTCCTGAACTCCACCTCCTCTCAGATCAGCAGTGTCATTAGATTCTCATAGGAATGCAAACCCTACTGTGAACTGTGCATGTGGGGGATCTAGTTTGCACGCTCCTTATGAGAATCTAATACCTGATTATCTGAGGTGGAACAATTTCATCGCAAAACCATCCCCCCCACTCCCAGTCTGTGGAAAAATTTTCTTCCATAAAACTAGTCTCTGATGCCAAAAATGTAAGGGATGATTGCTATATAAGACACTACCTACCTATCAAACTTATGTTTGGAAAAAGAAGAGTGTATTATAGAAAAACAGCTGTTATTGCAGACAAAGTTATTGAGTTTAAAAATCTGCTAGTGAACTACAGATTTTTGGACTTGAGTGTGTTTGAGAGTCAATTTAACATCTGTAATACCAGCAAATTAACATGATAAATGCAAGACTGATAGGCAGCAATATCTGAAGGACAGGATATCCAAAACAAACAATAATTCCCTACATAAGTCTGCTTTCTTTGCTCCCATTTTTGTATAAAGATAACCCCTGGTATCCAAGTTGGAAGTCAATTTCTGACTCTTTTCTTTTCCCAGTTTCATTTTTATTTTAACCAGGTACCAAATATTATTAATTCTCTAACCTATCTGTCACAATATTCCAGTTTTAAAATTTATATTTCCAACAAGTATTTTTCTGGTGCATAGACAACTGTAATTGCCTCTTTATTGTTCTCATGCCAGAGTTGCTTTCAAAATAATGTTTTAAAATCTGAAGCCATGCCTCAATAAACTGACCATATCCAAGTTTCATCTCCAAATTCTAGTGACCATGTCTCCTCCACTGAAACAAAAGTGAGCTATTCTTTATTATGGAGAATATATAAATGTATTTGCATTTTCATTCTCTGTACTGTTGTTCACAGACTCTAAACGCTTTCCTTTATCCCTAACTGCGTAAAATTCTGAAGTCAGGACTCAAATGCCACTTCTTCATATAAGGTATTAACAATAAGTTCAGAGAGCAATAGCCCCACTTCTATCATATCTCTGTACCTTATTGAAGTGCTACCAAACTTTGTCTTAAATTAAAATGATTTGAATGTAAGTTTTGAATGAGCATGAACCCATGTAAAACATGAAATTATTGTTTCCCAAAGACCTTACATATTGTGTTGAGTCAAATTTGTGAATATTTTTTCTTTATCATTTTTAATCTCTCATATATTTTTATTTTGAAACTATTTTTGAAAGTCCTCTACAGTCTTCTTACTCTGCAAAGATTCACTTTCAAGACTGCAAACATGAATGCTGAGATGCATCAAGAAATTTCCAGTGAAGTCCAGGAAACAAATTAAGATATGGCTTTGAGAAATAACACCAGTCAAACATAATTCTAAGGCTGAGCAAACAAGACTCTTCTTGTTTCTTTGGGGAGACTCTCATTGTCAAGGTTGAAAATGATGAAGGGTTGGTTTTGGTGAAAAGAAGCTTATGCATGTGAGTTCTTAGATGGAAACAAGCAATATATATGCATCAACTTAATCATAATTTTCTAGTTTACCACCACATATAAAACTTATTGTGTCTCTTCCCTTTGGTGTTTTTTTTTTCTTCTGTGTGAACAATCTTTTCTGAAGCATATATACAACTCAGGTCATAAATTAAGGCACATGTGCTTCTCTATAAAAATTCTGTGGCATTAAAACTGAGATAATCCAAAAATTGTAAACTTTCTGTCAAAGTAACAAATGGCTAGAGGTTTCACCTTTGGTTGATTTAGTATTTCACTAATTTAATATTTGTTATTTTAAAATAGTAATTAAGTTTTCACTAAATTTTTTTCTTAAGGTTATTGCATTTGATTTTATTTTATGAACAAATTAGTAATTTAGACCAAAGAAACCTAGCCGTTTTGGGTTCTGAATTGTACTGGAAACACATCATTCATAGTATGTAATACACTGACATAAGTGGATTGAATTTTAAACTAGGATCATTTTAAAAATTATATTTGAATTATCATATCTCTGAATTAAAGTCATAGGAAAATGAAACTGAAACGTAGATAAGGTAATATATAACAGCAGGAAAAGTATTGCCTTATAATGCAATTATTCCACATCCTTTATTATTATTTCTTTTTAAGAAATATATTGTGTGCATTGGATTATGTATACTATCTATATGGATAAATTTTCAAATCATTAATAAAGCTTAAGACATTTGTTACAATATTAAACATCAACATTTTGGAATGCTACTATAATTCTATTGGTTTGTGTCTGATTCTAGCACTATTTTTGGCTTCCATTTACTTGTGAAATCTTTAGAATCAGCACCTCTAATTCATTCTAGTTGGTTTCCAGCTTTCACAGTAGCAGCATGAACAGAATATGCTACGGATTCAGTTATGGTGTCACAATGATTTATTTTCCTTTTTAACATAAAATTTACTTTTTAATGTAAGCAAAACCTTTAAAATGAGAAGAAAATAAGCTGTCTTTGTGGTCAATTTTGAAAATATTAGCTGGACATCTAGATGCTGTCTTCAAAGTAGCAGAGCCAGTAAACTTCAAAACACCTCTGATGATTTAGATTACTAGCATTTCAAACCAAATTCACTTAGATTTTACACGTAATAGGGATAACAAAACTTCAGCAAAATCAGCAATAGGGAAGTCTTCAAATATTTAATAAATTTGTATTCATAAATGACAGTTAATTGTTATAGCATATATCAAAAAAGTGTGTTTAAAGCGCAAAACCAAACATGTTTTTGCATACATATTTATAATATTTGTGGAAGACTTTAAAACATTCAGTAGATACCCTTAAACATTTTCACCTAAAGTTCTATTTAACATTCCATTCAAATGTTAGCAGATGCATGCCCCAAATTATCTGCTGCAAAAATTAAATTGCTACAGCATATTCAGTACTGCTTAGATATTCTAGAACTAAAACTGATTGAGATAGAAATGCTTACACATTTAAACTACAATAAACACATTAAAATGAAGCATGGTAGACTTTCAGTTTCAAAATATAAAGAACTTGGAAGTAGTCATTCTCATCCTTACAAAAACAACAGAAAACCTGGACAAATTGAAATTCAGTGACATTTCTTGGACCCATTAAAGAACTGAAGTCTCAGAGCAAATCATCACCCTGAAATCTGGAAAGGTGAATCCAGAGAATCACAGATGAAATCTATTTACCTGGAGCAGAAACAGCTGGAGCTACAAGCTGTTAGGAACACTTAAATTATAAAATTATAATTTTGATTAATTTCTGGATACTGAATGTGCACTAGCATGAGAGTAAAGACTTTCTGGGGGCCTCAAGATTAGGAGGGCAACATTTTCATATTTGTACTCCAAGAACCATCAAGTTCTTAGAGAGGATCCAAGAAAAATTCTCAGTGCCCTTGGAATCAGGAGAGGAGTATAACTTTGTAAAACATTTTTAGAATGTTCTCCATAACTAAGGTCTGCTGTCCTTGAAGTAATTGTCAGAGCACAGTTTTAAAATCTTGCCTCAACCAGGAAAAGGATTCCTACCAATTATGGTGCCCTCTAGCCTATTATCTTACCTAAGGGGGAAAAATAGTCAACATGGTTGAGCATTTCAAAGAAACACACTGGGAGCATTGGTTGCATCTGGGATATGAGTAAAGGTGAAAGACAGGAACACTTGTGAAGAGGTTGTAGCCCAGGCACCTGGGTCTACCAAAAGACTAAAATTTAATTGGATTTCGGAATGTCACCCCCCCTCACTGTTACTCTCTCACTACTTTAAGGTTGTTTCAGTAGATTATAACTGAAAGAGCTGCAAGATGTACATGTTCTCTCAGTAGCAGTATATAAAGAAGTCCCAGAGTTAAGGGGAGATAAAAAACAAGGACACCCAGAAGTTGAAGCCTTGGGCACTTACAGCTACAACAAGCATTGAATACAACCCAACTCCTAGCCAGATTAACATAAATCCTCACACTGAAGGTCCATTTACTTCAGTTGCTATTATTCATCATAGCCTATCTGGCTTACAACCAAAAATTAAAATATATAACAAAAAGCAAAAAAAAAAAAAAATCTGAAAAAAGACAATCATGAGAACCAGAATCATATCTGACACAAATACGTGAATTATCAGATAGATGATTTTAAATAACAATGATTAATATGCTAAAAGCAGTAACAAAAAAGTAGAAAACATATAATAAAAAGATGGGTCGTATCAGTAGAAAGGTGAGAAATTTGACAGGAATCAAGAGTAAATGTTATAAATGAAAAAAGTAGCACCGTAACAGAGATGAAGAATGCCTTTGATGGCTTATCAGTAGATGACACAGATGAGGAATCGATGAGCTTGAAGACAGGTCAATAAAAACTTCCAAATCAGCAAAAGTGAACCCTAATGTAAACTATGAACTTTGGATGATAATGACGTGTCAAGGCAGGTTCATCAGTCATAACAAATGTTCCACTCTGATGGAACGTTCATAGAAGTGAAGGTTGTACTCATGTGGGGGCAAGGGACATATGGGGACCCTGTGCTTTCTTCTAAATTTTGCTGTAACTCTAAATAAGCTCTAAAAATGAAGTCAATTAATAAAATAATCAAAAACTTCCCAAACTCAAATGCAAAGAGAATGAAATAAAAAAGATGTGGGACAATTTAAAAAGTTGTAATGCATCAATAATTAGAATAATAGAATGAGATAAAAGAAAGTATGAGGTAGAAAAAATATTTTAAGAAATAATCAGTAAGCATCTATTAAAATTAATGGAAGTAACTGAAACATAGATCATGGAAGCTCAGAGAACACTTAGCATGACACACAAAAAAACAAACAAACAGAAACTACCTTGGCATATAATATTTAAACTTCAGAACACCAAAAACAAAGAGAGAATTATGAAGGAAGCAAGAGATAAACAAGGAGCAAGGATTATGGTGGTTGTCTCCTCAGAAAGCCGCAAGAAGAAAATAAACTTGGGCAAAAGGACTGGAATGAAAAACAAAACAAAACAAAAACAAACACAAACAAATGAACAAAAACCCCTTGCTATCCTGGAATTCTATATTAAGTGAAGTCACCCTCCAGAAGTAAAAAAAAGAAATAAAGACTTGCTCAAACTAACAAAAAACTCAGGACATTCATTGTCAACTGACCTGCTCTGCATGAAATTTAGATCTTCAGGCAGAAGAAAAATAATATAGGCTAAAATGTCAAGCTACATAAAGAAAAGAAGACCATTAGAGAAGAAACAAATGAAGGTAAAATAAAATATTTTACTTTTCATATTCTTAATTGAAATTTTTTAAAAGTTTGTTTAAAGTAATGAAAATACATTAATACTAGAAAAAATGTATTCGGTAGTTATTGTATATGGGTTAGTGAAATGAATGATAATAATTGATATGAACTGAATTGTGTCCCCCCAAATTCATATGCTAAAGCCTCAGCCTGCAATGTGACTATATTTAGAGGTAGAATATACAAGGATGAAATTAAGTTTAAATGAGGTCATAAGGATGAAGTCCTCATTATAGGATTAGAATCCTTATGAGGAGAGACAACAGAGAGCTCAGTCTCTCTAAGGCGAAGAACATTCAAGGAATCCATTGCACCCCCCTGCCACATCCACCAGAAGAGGTGCTGGTATCCATGACTGAGAGAACCATAGATATTTCATATCACAGGATTCTGTGCAGACAACCCCCAGTATCAGTCCAGAGCTGGGTAGACTTGCTGGGTGGCTAAAACCAGAAGAAAGACAATATCACTGCAGTTTAGCTCACAGGAAGCCACATCCATAGGTAAAGGGGGAGAGTATTACATCAAGGAAACACCTTGTGTGACAAAAGAATCTAAACAACAGCCTTCGGCCCTAGACCTTCTCTCAGACACAGGCTGCCCAAATGGGAAGGAACCAGAAAATCAACCCTGGTAATATGACAAAACAAGGCTTGTCAACACTCCCCAAAAATCACACTAGTTCACCAACAATGGATACAAACCAAGATGAGATTCTTGATTTACTTGAAAAAGAACCCAGGAAGTTAGTTATTAAACTAATCAGGGAGACACCAGAGAAAGGTGAAGCCCAATGCAAGGAAGTCCAAAAAATGATACAAAAAGTGCAAGGAGAAATAATCAAGGAAATAGATACCATATAAAAGCTGGAGGCATCACGCTACCTGACTTCAAACTATACTACAAGGCTACAGTAACCAAAACAGCATGGTACTGGTACCAAAACAGAGATATAGACCAATGGAACAGAACAGAGTCCTCAGAAATCATACCACACATCTACAGCCATCTGATCTTTGACAAACCTGAGAGAAACAAGAAATGGGGAAAGGATTCCCTATTTAATAAATGGTGCTGGGAAAATTGGCTAGCCATAAGTAGAAAGCTGAAACTGGATCCTTTCATTACTCCTTATACGAAAATTAATTCAAGATGGATTAGAGACTTAAATGTTAGACCTAATACCATAAAAATCCTAGAGGAAAACCTAGGTAGTACCATTCAGGACATAGGCATGGGCAAAGACTTCATGTCTAAAACACCAAAAGCAATGGCAGCAAAAGCCAAAATTGACAAATGGGATCTCATTAAACTAAAGAGCTTCTGCACAGCAAAAGAAACTACCATCAGAGTGAACAGGCAACCTACAGAATGGGAGAAAATTTTTGCAATCTACTCATCTGACAAAGGGCTAATATCCAGAACCTACAAAGAACTCAAACAAATTTACAAGAAAAAAACAAACAACCCCATCCAAAAGTGGGCAAAGGATATGAACAGACATTTCTCAAAAGAAGACATTCATACAGCCAACAGACACATGAAAAAATGCTCATCATCACTGGCCATCAGAGAAATGCAAATCAAAACCACAATGAGATACCATCTCACACCAGTTAGAATGGCGATCATTCAAAAGTCAGGAAACAACAGGTGCTGGAGAGGATGTGGAGAAATAGGAACACTTTTACACTGTTGGTGGGATTGTAAACTAGTTCAACCATTATGGAAAACAGTATGGCGATTCCTCAAGGATCTAGAACTAGATGTACCATATGACCCAGCCATCCCATTACTGGGTATATACCCAAAGGATTATAAATTATGCTGCTATAAAGACACATGCACACGTATGTTTATTGCAGCACTATTCACAATAGCAAAGACTTGGAATCAACCCAAATGTCCATCAGTGACAGATTGGATTAAGAAAATGTGGCACATATACACCATGGAATACTATGCAGCCATAAAAAAGGATGAGTTTGTGTCCTTTGTAGGGACATGGATGCAGCTGGAAACCATCATTCTTAGCAAACTATCACAAGAACAGAAAACCAAACACCGCATGTTCTCACTCATAGGTGGGAACTGAACAATGAGATCACTTGGACTCGGGAAGGGGAACATCACACACCGGGGCCTATCATGGGGAGGGGGGAGGGGGGAGGGATTGCATTGGGAGTTATACCTGATGTAAATGACGAGTTGATGGGTGCAGCACACCAACATGGCACAAGTATACATATGTAACAAACCTGCACATTGTGCACATGTATCCTACAACTTAAAGTATAATAATAATAAATAAATTTTTTAAAAAAAAAAAAGAAAAAAGAAAAAAAAAGAAACTATGAAAACTTCAGGAAATAATGGACACACTCACAGAAATGCAAAATGTTCTGGAAAGTCTCAGCAATAAAATTGAACAAGTCAAAGAAAAAAAATGAGCTCAAAGACAAGGTCTTCAAATTAACCTGATCCAACAAAGATTCTTCATCTTTGAAAAAAAGAATAAGAAAATATGACCAAAGTCTCCAAGATGTCTGGGATTATGTTAAATGACCAAACCTAAGAATATTCACTGTTCCTGAAGAAGAAGAGAATTCTAAAAGCTTGGAAAATATATTTGGGAGAATAATGGAGGAAAACTTCCCCAGCCTTGCTAGAGACCTAGACAGCCAAATACAAGAAGCACAAAGAACACCTGGGAAATTCATCACAAAAAAAGATCATCACCTTGACACATTGTCATCAGGTTATCCAGTTAAGACAAAGGAAAGAATCTTAAGAGCTGTGAGACAGAAGCACCAGGTAACCTATAAAGGAAAAACTATGAGATTAACAGCAGATTTCCCAGCAGAAACCCTATGAGCTAGAAGGGATTGGAGCCCTATTTTCAGCCTCCTCAAACAAAACAAATATCAGCCAATAATTTTTGTATCCAGCAAAACTAAGCATCATATAAGATACGGTCTTTTTCAGACAAACAAATGCTGAGAGAACTTGCCACTACCAAACCACTGTTACAAGAACTTCTAAAGAGTGCTCTAAATCTTGAAACAAATCCTAGAAACATATCGGAACAAAACATCTTCAAAGCATAGATCACACAGGACCTATAAAACAAAAATATAGGTTAAAAAGCAATAACAAAAGACAAATAAACCAAAGTACGCTGCCAACAAATAGCATGATGAATGCAAAGGCACCTCACATCTCAATACTAACATTGAATGTAAATGGCCTAAATGCTTCACTTAAATGTTGCAGAACCACAGAATGAATAAGAACTCACCAACCAACTATCTGCTGCCTTCAGGAGACTCACCTAACACATAAGGACTCACAGAAACCAAAAGTAAGGGGATGGGAAAAGGTGTTTCATGCAAATGGACATAAAAAGTGAGCAGAGATTGCTATTCTTATATCAAAGAAAACAAACTTTAAAGCAACAGTGGTTAAAAGAGACAAATAAGGTCATTATAAGATGGTAAAAAGCCCTGTCCAACAGGAAAATATCACAATCCTAAATATAAATGCACCTACCAATGGAGCTCCCACATTTTTAAAACAATTACTAATAGGCCTAAGAAATGAGATAGAGAGCAACACAATAATAGTAGGGGACTTCAGTACTCCACTGACAGCACTACACAGGTCATCAAGACAGGAAGTCAACAAAGAAACTGTAGATTTAAACTACCTTGGAACAAACGGACTTAACAGATATACACAGAACATTTCATCCAATAACCACAGAATACATATTCTATTCAACAGAGCATAGAACTTTCTCCAAGACAGACAATATGATAGGAGACAAAACAAGCCTCTGTAAATTTAAGAAAATTGAAATTATACAAAGCACTCTCTCAGATCACAGCAGAATAAAACTGGAAATCAACTCTGAAAGGAAACTTCAAACCACACAAATACATGAAAATTAAATAACCTGTTCCTGAATGAGCAATGAGTCAAAAGTTAAATAAAGAGGGAAATTAAAAAATTCTTCAAACTGAATGACAATACAGACACAACCTATCAAAACCTCTGGTTTATGGCAAAGGCAGTGCTAAAAGGAAAGTTCATAATCCTAAATGTCTACATCAACAAGACAGAGCACAAACTGAAATTCTAAGGTCATATCTCAAGGAACTAGAGAAGCAAGAACAAAACAAACACAAATCCAGCAGAAGAAAATAAATAACCAAGATCAGAGCAAAACTAAATAAAATTGAAACAAACAAAGAAACAAAAATACAAAAGATAATGGAACAAAATCTATTTCTTTGAAAAGATAAATAAAATTGATAGACCACTAGCAAGATTAACGAAGAAAAGAAGAGAGAAGATGCAAATAGCCTCATTAAGTGAAGAAACAGGAGACAACTGTCACCACCGACCAGATGAATTCACAGCAGAATTCTACCAGACATTCAAAGAAAAACTGATACCAATCTTTTTGACACTGTTCCAAAAGATAAAGAAGGAACCCTCTTTAATTCATTCTATGAAGCCAGCATCACTCTAATACCAAAACCAGGAAAGGACATAACCAAAAAAGAAAACTACAGACTGATATCCTTGATGAACATAGATGCTGAAATCCTTAACAAAATACTAGCTAACTGAATCCAACAACATATCAAACAGATAATCTACCATGATAAAGCGGTTTTCATACCAGGGATGCAGGGCTCATTCAACATATACAAGTCAGCATATGTGATACACCACATAAACAGAATTAAAAACAAAAATCACACGATCATCTCAATAGATGCAGAAAATGCATTCAACCAAATCCAGCATCCCTTTATGATTAAAACTCTCTGCAAAATTGGCATACAAGGGACATATCTCAATGTAACCAAAACCACCTATGAAAAACCCACAGCCAACATAATACCGAATGGGGAAAAGTTGAAGGCATTCCCTCTGAGAACTAGAACAAGATAGGATGCCCACTCTCACCACTCCTCTACGCAGAGTACTGAAGTCCTAGCCAGAGCAAACAGACAAGAGAAAGAAATAAAGGGCGCCCAAATCCATAAAGAGGAAGTCAAACTGTCACTGTTTGCTGACAATATGACTGCTTACCTTGAAAACCCTATAGATTCCTCCAGAAAGTTCCTAGAACTGATAAAAGAATTCAGCAAAGTTTCTGGAATGCAAGAGTAATGTAAAACAATTAGTAGCTCTTCTGTACACCAACAGTGACCAAGCTGAGTATGAAATCAAGAACTCAACCCCTTTTTCCAATAGCTGAAAAACAAAACTTAAGAATATACATAATTAATGAGTCCACAGACCTCAACAAGGAAAACTACAAAACACTGCTGAAAGAAATCATAGATGACACAAAGAAATGGAAAGACATCCCATACCCATTGATGAGTAGAATCAATATGGTGAAAATGATCATACTACCAAAAGCTATCTAAAAATTCAATGCAATCCCCAGCAAAAAACCACCATAATTCTAAACAGAATTTTTTAAAAATCTAAAATTTAGATGGAACCGGAAAAGAGCCTGCATAGCCAAAGCAAGACTAAGCAAAAAGAATAAATCAGGAAGCCTCATACTACCTGATTTCAAACTATACTGTAAGGCCATAGTCACCCTAACAGCATGGTACTGATATAAAAATAGGCACATAGACCAATGGAACAGAATAGAGAATCCAGAAATAAACCCTAATACTTAAAGCCAGCTTATCTTCAACAAAGCAAACAAAAACATAAAAGTGAGAAAAGACACCCTATTAAACAAATGGTGCTAGGATAATTGGCTAGCCACATGCAGGAGATTGAAACTGGATCCTCATCTATTACCATATACAAAACTCAACTCAAGATGGACTAAAGACTTAAATCTAAGGCCTAAAATTATAAAAATTCTAGGAGATAACATTGGAAAAACCCTACTAGAAATTGACTTAGGCAAGATTTTCATGACCAAGAACACAAAAGCAAATGCAATGAAGCAAAGAAAAATTGTTGGGACTGAATTAAACCATACAGATTTTGCATGGCAAAAGGAACAGTCAGCAGAGTAAACAGATGACCCACAGAGTGGGGGAAAATCTTCACAACCTATACATTTGACAAAGGACTAATATCCAGATTGACAATAAACTCAAACAAATAAGAAAAAAGCAAATAACATCAAAAATGAAATAGTTGCAATAAAATGCAAAAGTTGCAATAAAAATACATCAAAAAGTGGGCTAAGGACATGAGTAGAGAATTCTCAAAAGAAGATAGACAAATGTCCAGCAAACATATGAAAAAATGCTCAACATCACTAGTGATCAGGGAGATGCAAATCAAAACCATAACGTGCTACCACTTTACTCCTGCAAGAATGGCCATAATAAAAAAATACAAAAAAAAGAGTAGATATTGGCATGGATGCAGTGATCAGGGAACACTTCTACACTGCTGATGGGAATGTAAACTAGTACAGCCACGATGGAAAACAGTGTGGAGATTCCTTAAAGAACTAAAAGTAGAACTACCGTTTGATCCAGCAATCTCACTAAGTATCTACCCAGAGGTAAAGAAGTGATTATATGAAAAATATACTTGCAAACTCATATTTATAGCAGCACAATTCACAATTGCAAAATCATAGAACCAACACAAATGTCCATCAATCAGTGAGTGGATAAAGAAACTGTGGTCTAGATATACAATGGAATACTACTCAGTCATAAAAAGGAATGAATTAACAGCATTTGCAGGGACCTGGAAGAGATGGGAGACTATTATTCTAAATTAAATAACCCAGGAATGGAAAACCAAACATTATATGTTGTCATTGATATGTGGGAACTAAGCGGTGAGGATGCTAAGGGATAATAATGATACAATGGAAGGTGGGGACTTGGGGAAAAAGTGGGAGGGGGCGAAGGATAAAAGACTACAAATATACTGTAGTGTAAACTGGTGATGAGTGTACCAAAATCTCACAAATCACCACTAAAGAACTCACTCATGTAACCAAATACCAAAAATCCAATATTACAATCAGAGACATCAACAGTCCTCTGTCAGTAGTTATAGATCAATTAGTCAAAAAATAAGGATGAACATATATGACCTGAACAACAATAAACTTGATCTAAATTACAACGGTAGATTTCTCTAGTCAACAGCAGAATAAATATTCTCAAGCTTACATTGAATACTCACCAAGATAGACTGTATTCCAGGCTGTATAATATATCTTAACAATTTTAAGACAATAGAAATTATATCCTCTGCTACAGTGGAATTAATTTAGACATCAATAATAGAAAGATAGATAAAAATTCTCAACAATTTAGAAATTAAACTACACACTTCTAAATAACCCATGAGTCAAAGAAGTCCCCAGATAAGTTTATAAATATTTTAACTAAGTAAAAAATAAAAGTACAACTAATTAAATTTTGAAAAACTCAACTAAAGCAGCCCTGGGAGGAAAAAGCATTGCATTGAGCATATATTTGAAAAGCAGAAAGATCTAAAATAAATAACCTAAGATTCTAGTTTAGGAAACTAGATAAAAAAGCACAAAAAGCAACTCCAGACTATATATAATCCATGAATATAGAGACATACGAAGTATGACTATGTTTATATTTGTTTTTCTTAAATACACAATAATCTGGTTCTTGGCATTTTATAACCAACAATGGTTGTCTTAAATATTACAGAAATACTATAAGATCTAGATCTCATGAACTATAAACATTGCTTTAGATTACTATGAAGTTCAGGGTATCAGACAGAATTTGAGTGAGTGTAAAAACTTAATAAACAAGTTTGCCTTTGGTAGTGATACACCAAGATCCTAATATTTTCATAATTTTCCATATATTAATTTTAAAATGAAAGAATGAGTGGGTAATATAAATAAATATAGATAAAAGCTTAAAATAAAAATGTAAATAATAAAAAGGAGTATAAATTTATAACTGACAACAAACTAATTTCAAGTATAGAATTTAAATGTGTCACATGTGGACTCTTTAATATCTTCCTATAAATTTAGAAGTCTAAGGGAATATAGTACATTTCTGTTCATCTGAACTAACAATTTAAAACAATATCTAGAGGAGGAGTTTACTAATTTGTTCTTATATATTTTAAAGAGGCATTTTTCATAAAATAAACCTTGACAAAATTAAGCTGTTTTCTAGGATCCAAGTTGCAATAAAAATACAGACAAAGTTGGGCCGGGCGCGGTGGCTCAAGCCTGTAATCCCAGCACTTTGGGAGGCCGAGATGGGCGGATCACGAGGTCAGGAGATCAAGACCATCCTGGCTAACACAGTGAAACCCCGTCTCTACTAAAAAATACAAAAACCTAGCCGGGCGAGGTGGTGGGCGCCTGTAGTCCCAGCTACTCGGGAGGCTGAGGCAGGAGAATGGCATAAACCCGGGAGGCGGAGCTTGCAGTGAGCTGAGGTCCGGCCACTGCACTCCAGCCTGGGCGGCAGAGCGAGACTCCGTCTCAAAAAAAAAAAAAAAAAAAAATATACAGACAAAGTGTGTGTGTGTGTGTGTATGTACATATATTTATATATACAGTATATATGTATATATATACGTGTGTGTATATATATATGTAGATACAGATTTATGTTAGGGGCTGCACTTTGGCATATGGGCTACTGAGTAAAAACATGTGTGTGTGTGTGTATATGTGTGTGTGTGTGTGTGTGTGTATATATAGTTAAAACGTTATTAAGGACCAACTTGACACATTAAAGTAGACATCATATAAAATGAACCTCCATGTACCCATCATACAGTTTCAACAATTATCAACTCATGAGACTTGTGAACTCACCCATTTTCCAAATCCATATCATTATGAAGCAAATCTCAGATACCATGTTATTCCATCCATAAATATTTCACTAAATCTCTCAATGATAGTTTAAAAAACATTATTACTTTTACAAGAAAAAGTTGATTTCTTATTATCTTTAAATACCTTATCAGTGGTCAAATTTCCAATTGTTTCTCATAAATGTCATGTTTCTATTTTAGTTTGTTTGAATCAGAAGTCAAATAAAGTCCACATTTTATGATCTGTTGACATGTCTCATATTTCCTCAATATCTTTATTTTCCTTCTCACTACATATTTGTTGAGGGAAACAGGTGTTTAGTCCTATGGAATATTTCTCCATCTGGATTTTGCTCACTGCATTCCTGTGGTATACTTACACATACACCTCTACCCTCTACATTTCCTATAAAATAAACAAATAAACATCAAGTTTAGATTAAATTCCAGTAAGATTTTGAGGAGGCAGGTGCTTCACAGGTGATGATTAATGATCACTACTTAGATCCAATGAACTAATTAGGCATTGCAGACTATATATATTTGAATTCTACCACTCCTTCTTCAATTACCTGGAGCTTTTGCATTAAAAAAAAAAAATCTCACTCTCATTGATTATTCTTGCTTATTTTTCACTTTGTTTATCAGGTTTCAAAATAATGAACTGACTTACTAGTATTCTTCAACACTGAATAATTAGCATATTTTAATTTACTTTTATTTTATTTTGTTATTTATTTATTTTGTTTGTTTGTTTGTTTGTTTGTGACAGGATCTCACTCTGTCACCCAGGCTGGAATGCAATGGCACAATTATGGTTTACTGCAGCCTTGGCCTCCTGGGCTCAAGCAATCCACCTCTGCCCCCTACCACTTCAGCCCCCAGCAACGGGGAATATAGGCATGTGCCACCACACCCAGCTAATTTTTGTTTTTTTGTTTTTTTGTTTTTTTTTTTTTTTTTTTTGGAGAGCCAGGATTCTGCCATGTTGCCCAGGCTAGTCTCAAATTCCTGGACTCAACTGATCTGCCCACCTCCCCTTCCCAAACTGTGGGGATTACAAGAGTGAGCCACTGCACTAGCCCAGCGTCTTTTAAAGTATCATTATGACTTAAAAATATTTGATAAACATTAAATTTTTAAAATATGTTATTTTTGTTATGTTGGTCAAATTGTCCCATATCTGAGCAATGGGAGCCTATTCACATAGATTCCTTTTTTTTTTTTTTTTTTTTTTTGGCAATCATGTATTTTTATAGTTTTCTAGATTTCTTATATGACAATATGTTTCAGGATCATCTTTTACATTTTCTGTTCCAGATCTGAACTCAGCCTTTACCCTGAGCTCTGACTCCTTTTTTTCCCTCTCTTTTTGAAATACCATTTAGAGATCACAATCTGTGTACAAGTGTTGCTTTCTGCTACAGAGTTAGTCATTTTTTAGAATATATACAAAGCTCATAAAAAGTGTTTAATCTGTTAACACAAACTGTTAAGAGTTACAATATAAACATTGAAGCTATATCGAATAAGTGTACCAAGTATATAACTTAAAAGTCCTAAGTCTTCGAATGTATATGATTTGGTAAAAATTTACAGAAAATCTTTGACAACAGGAAACAAATATTTTGGAATTCACTGACTCAAAACCAATTTTATTTTTATCCTGGAAGAGATGATTTATTTTCATATATGTGTTTTACAGATTAAGGGACTTACGTACAAATGGAATAACTGATTTTTCTGAATGACAGTGACACAGTTCACACTTAAGTAAATAAAATTCCATATCTCCTTTATCCTACACAAATACTCCTTTCAGTTCACTCTACCATACAACTTCATATTATTATTTTCCTTTACTTTAAAATCCTGAGTCTCATGAATTCCTACACAGTATAAAAATGTAAACATAACTAGGCAACATTATTTTTCCAAGTATTGTATATTAATAATGAAGGGAAATGTTATAATTCATTATTATCAGAGAGTTGTTTCAAGTCTTTGAAATAGGTGCCCTTTAGCCAATTGTTTTCAAAATGTTTAGCCTTGAAATTTGTTCAAATAAAATTTTAAAGCATCCCTTAATACGACTTCTTTGAATTTTGAAAATCACTTTCCTAAATATCAACCTTTGGAAATCACTTGGACAGAATGTTTTTCTCCAATCATGTTAAAACTCCTCTAAAACTTCTTACAGCGTAACAATTCTGGAATGGAAACACCAAACAGTTTTTTTCTTTGTTTCTGAAACTTTTATTAATTTCAGTGAGCTTCCTATCAGGACAGAAGGAATACATTTTTCCCCTTAGTTTTAACTTTTTCAGTGGCAGAAAATTGCTTCTAGGCATATCATTAAATACTGGTGTGCCTATTCATTTTCTTCTGTCACCAGAAGATACCACTTGATACCCTGTCAGTGCTTCAGCCTCCTCTCCATTCAACATATGATTAGGTAGGAGATGGGTCAGACAGATGCAGCTACATGAAATTATATAATACATGCATCAGCACTGATTTTTGAGAGAATAGATTTTTTTTTGCAGCCCAATAAATCAAAGCTGTGCAGCAATCTCTATTCTATAATTATCATAATATTCTGATGCCCTTGTGTATCAGAAAATAAAGGGCAGATACTTCCTGTCAATAAATAGACCTTTTCCAAGTTTATGTCTTAAATCTTTACAACTGTGCCCATATAAAGCTAAGGTGTTTAACCTCTGGAGAAGACTACCATTATGGATAATGCCAAGTACTGAAAGGAACACATTTAATCAGACATAGAGATAAACTTATTACATTTTGAAATTTAGGCCATTTTCTATTTTTTTACTTTTTCATTTTTAAAAGTGCTTTTTAAATTTATAGTGCATACATTGTCTCTAATTTCTAACATGTGAAGGATATAATTACAGGCTGTCATAAGAAATGTTTGAAATGGATTAAATTAGAGGCCACCACTACATATTCTTTTAAAAGTATTTTTATGCACAGCAATTGAAATTGTGAATGTTTGATTTATTTAATACTTTTAAAAAACAATTTAAAAATTATATTTGTCTATGATACCTGAATCATTAGAATTAATGTAAATCTTTTGTATATTAATACTCATTTTATATTTTGCTACTTCTTTGCAGAGGTGAATTACTAGCATTCACTGTTAGGACAGAGGAAGCCAAAATGTTTAAATGAAAAATTTTGTTTCTTATATCTCTTAATTAATACAATTTTAAGAATAGATTTTCACTGAAAGATTATGCTTTTAAACTCTTTTCAAAATCTCTACACATTTATGTGACATGGAAAATTTAAATGTTTCCATTCTTTTGAAGTTGAGTCTGCAAGATACTGAAATAATTGATTAACTCAAGGAAACTAGGGACTTCAAGTAAATATGTAAATGAATATACTGGAAATCATAACTGAAAAATATATAATTTGATAAGCCAATTCACAAAAATGATCAGTCAGTTTGCCCATATGAAACAAACAGTGAGATGGATATGTACTGACACATGAAAGTATAAAATATAATGATTTTGATAGTCATTTTCCAAAGTCTAACCTTATAATCGATAAAGTGAAAACTAATCTAGAGAAAAATGCCTTCTCTCAACTATTGTTATATCAGTAATTTTGACAAAGCACTTTCAGAAAGGTATTTGTAGGCCTTTGCTTTAGAGACATACTGTTCTACCTGTTTTATTCAGAGTTCATCAATCTAATAATTGAAGACCAGTTTTTACTATATCAAATATTTCATTGTGATGTTCGTGGCAGCACTGATAGTCCTTTTCTTCACAATGTCTGCATTCTGGTACTTATGTCCTTGTATAATTCCTTCCCTTTGAGTGTGGGTGAGGACTGTGACTTGCCTCTAACCAACAGAATATGACACAAGTGTAAAAATGTCACTTTCGTGACTACATTATATTATATAATATGAGATTTCATCCTGTTTGCAGGCTCACACTGATCTCTCTCTCACCTTACTGGCTTGATAAAATAAATGATGATGTTGGGAGGTCTTTAAGGCAAGAAGTTGAGGATGGCCTATGACACCAGCTAGCAAGAAGCCAGGGACTCTTACCACTGCAAGGGAATAATTTCTACAATGACCTTAATGAACCTGAAAGTAAATTTATTCCTTGATATGGTTTGGCTGTGTCTCCACCCAAATCTCATCTTTTGAATTGCATCTCCCATAATTTCCACGTGTTATGGAGAGACATGGTGGGAGATAATTGAATCATGAGGGCTTTCCCCCATACTGTGTTTCTCCATGGTAGTGAAGAAGTCTCACGAGATCTGATGGCTTTATACGGGGTTTCCTCTTTTGCTTGTCTTTCATTCTCTGTTGCCTGTCGCCACGTAAGAGGTGCCTTTTGCCTTCCACCATGATTGTGAGGCCTCCCCAACCATGTGGAAGTGTGAGTCCTTTAAACCTCTTTTCTTTATAAACCACCCAGTCTCTTGTATGTCTTTATCAACAGCATGAAAACGGATTAATACAGTCCTCATGAAGCCTCCAGATAAGAACCCTGTCCTGACCAACATTTTAATTGCAGCCTTGCAGAGGACCCAGATAAACCATAACTAGAATCTTCACCCATAGACCCTGTGAGATAATAGTGTGGTGTTTTATACTGCTATATATGTATGCAACTCTGAAAATTAATGCATGCTTAACTTTCATTTAAACTATGAAATATATTTGATAAAAAATAATATCTTCATGTTTTGATAGAATAAATATCTGCAAATTAACATGCTTAAGTTTTTTTATTTTAATAAATACAGTTTTCATTTCTGGAATTCATGTTTTATTCTGTTTTGAATATGTTTGGCCACTTTTATCATCTATTGTCTTTGCTCGTATTTTTAATCCCTCCATTTATTTATTTAAGAGGGACTTGTCTTCAACTCTGTGTCTGTTAAATTCAATATTTCACATTATTACATTTCTGAGTCTGCTTAGTATTGTTTTTGCTGGATCTTATTTGTGATATTTTGTATTTTATCAGTTTTCTGATTTCCTCCTCTTAATGCTCATGGCTTCTGGAGTTTTTAAGCATATAAATTATTTGAGGTCTGTGTGGAAGTGAGTTTCTATTTAGCACTCAAAGTGACTGAAAACAAATTCATTATATGTTTTTCAAAGTCTATCTATTCTCCTTATCTTTAATAATAATAATAAAAACAATAACAGCAAATGACACTGTGTGCAACATATGATGTGCTGGATATTGCTTTTGGTGCTTTATGCGCATTAATCTATTTAATACTTAAAAAATCCCCAATAACACAAAGATTATAATTATTTCCTCTTTGCAGTTGATAGAATTTGAGATACAGAATTTAAATTATTTCCCTAAGGCTATACAGTCATTTAGTATTTGACCTAGCACCCACTATGAGATCCAGGGTGTTTTCTTGATAAATATTTCCATAAACAGCTGGTCAGCTAGTTAATGTAGTATGTCACCTCTCCCTTCTTTCCAGACACATATATACATACATGAATTCTATATCTAAGCTATAACACATCATATTGATCAACAGAAACAAATTACACTTGTTATAAATCCTAAGTCCTTAGTTCTTACTGCTAGACTAATTAATGTACTAGAGGTAATTAAATCAGCATAAATATCATAGCTGAATTTCATGAAAAAGATCAGAAAATGTTATGCCCATTAATAATTTCTGTAGCTATTCAAGCAAATATAATGCAATAAGGATAATTAAATCTTGTGCTTCAGGGAGCAAGTGGGTTTGCTTAAGGAACAGAAAGGAAAATATGCCTTTATTCTCTGCCCGAGGGATAGTAGTGGAAAACTGACTAGGTATATTAATGGGGTACTAGAAAGGGTAACATCTGCTGTTCTCTAAAATATCAGAGCTTTGGCTGAGGTAGAATTAACTGATTCATATCTAATATTGAATTATAATAACTTCCATTTACAACATAGTGGAAACAGGCTCTTTTAAAATTTTATTTTAGCTTTAATTTACTAACTACAGTTTTTAAAAATGCATGCTACCTGATAAACGCACTAAAGATTACATTTTTTAAGTGCTTGGCCAGAAAGACTTTCAATTATATTGAATTTCTATTTGCAAACTTGATTTTAATGGTGTTGCTTACTCAGAGTAAAAGTGTGTTTTTTCCTTCCTTGGTTTCTCCACTGGTCTGAATCTGAATTATCAGCGAACTATTGGAGGTAGCAGGAATAAATATGTAGGTATTAGCATGATGAACATGAAATGCCAAACAACTTATACAGTAAAAATCTTTAATTGTAATTCATAGAAAGCAGTACTATTTTTAATCTTTTAAGAATACAGATGCTGCATTATTGGCAGCAATTACAAGAGAGGACTGTGGTAGACTCAAATTTAATACCTGGAAAAAGACGATAATTTCAAATTTTAAATATATGCCTGCCTGAAAATTTACCAGTCTACTTACCTTAGTGATCTCACATTACTGATAGTAGGAAGTTTTAGTTAGCTGAAGAATTCTAATACCACTTCTCAATTTCATGTTGTAAGTGTATTTTTTAAAATATATTTCCAAAATTTAATTTTATTCCTAACTGCCCTCACTTTTTTTTCCTTCCTGGGTCTCTAGGCTATGCTAATTTGCATATTTGAATTAATGCACCAAATAATGTTTGAAAGTCTAATCTTATTAAATGCCTCTAAATCCAACACTTCTGCTAACTAGAGAGGCCTCATTAATTAATTCATATGTTATTAAAACCTCATGCTGGCTGCCTACTAGGTTGTCTCTGGGGGTCAAACGGACCAACTAGTTCCCTTAAAAAAACAGAGTGCTGAGACAGAGCAATTTATGTGAAGTCAGATCTCCAAAGAAGCTCATTTACCCACTAGCACAAGACTGCATGCATTCTAGAATTTACTGGTTGAATAATTACTTACAATTTGACAGTTTTTGAGCTAAGGGTTTTTCATCTTATTTTCCCACCCTTGAGTAAAGCTTTGTCACAAAGCAAGTTTAAAGAAGAGTGTGAAATAATTTATATGTACCATGTGCTACAATTATATTGATGGTGACAGAAATTCTTTGAGTAGTGATGGGCCTAAGAAACAGGGAAGGAAAATAACTGATAATTAACGATAATTATGTATCAAAATATGAATAGCAGCAGTTCCTTTCCATAAATAAAAACATAAATAAGAAACCAGAGGTCTTATCTGAAAGAAAATAAAACATGCCAAAAATACAGAAGTACTTACTATAAACTGCATAGAATATATATATATATATATATATATATATATATATATATATTTTTTTTTTTTTTTTTTCTCTTCTTTTTTTGACGGAGTCTTGCTCTTGTCACCCAGGCTGGAGTGCAATGGTGCAATCTCAGCTCATTGCACCTTCCACTTCCCAAGTTCAAGAGATTCTCATGCCACAGTCTTCTGAGTAGCTGGGATTACAGGTGCCCGGCACCATGCCCAGATAATTTTTGTATTTTTAGTAGAGACAGGTTTCACAATGTTGGGCAGGCGGGTCTTGAACTCCTGACCTCAGGTGATCCACCTGCCTCGGGCTCCCAAAGTGCTGGGATTACAGGCGTGAGCCACTGCACCAAGCCTAGGATATATATTAAAAAAGTGTATGTGTTGGTGATTTTTCCTGTCTGCTTTATGTATAGCGGGGTCCCCAAACCCTGGGCCAAGGGCCAGTACCAGTCCATGGCCTGTTAGGAACTGTCTTGCACATCAGGAAGTGAGCATGCCCAAGCATTACCACCTGAGCCCCGCCTCGTCTCAGATCAGCGGTAGCATTCGATTCTCACAGGAGGGCTAACCCTATTGTGAACTAATATGTGAATAATCTAGGTTGCACTCCTTATGAGAATCTAGTGCCTGGTGATCCGAGGTAGAAGAATTTCATCCAGAAACCATCCCCTCTGCCATCTGTGAAAAAATTGTCTTCCACAAAACCGGTCCCTGCTGCCAAAATGATTGGAGATTGCTGATATGTGGGACATAATTCATAATGAACTGAAGTAACACACCACTACTATTTACATGACACAAGTCAGAATATTCTTTACTTCTCAGGATCAAGTAGGAGTTCAGGATGGGAGATAACTTCCATAGTTACCACAGGCTGAGATGGCAATTGGGCAAAGGGCTACATTTGTCCTAATGGTTACTATTTCTTGCTCTCAATAAAAGGATTATAGATGAGATCTTCTGAGTAAAACAGGTAAGATGAAACATAAGACTACTCTCCAACAGGCTAGCCTTTGTGCATTCCCGTAGTTACTGCCAAATAAACATTTTTCTGGACGATTATTAGCCTTTACCATTTGATGCACGTCTCCTTACACATAAAGCTGCAAGAGGGAATTTGGAACAAGTCTAATTGCCCACCAATTATTAATAGACAGGAAATCAAGGACTCTTTTGTCACAGTCTGGATAGGAATAGCTGATAACAAGGCTGCCAAAACCACAGCACTTCCAAACCTGTAAACAGGGGTCTTAGGAAGAGATAGTCCATTACAAAGTTCTTGTGTTTGTTATATTTGCTCAGTAATATTAGCCTATATAAATGTATTTTTGCTTCTTTTAGTAAGAGATGTAACACAAATTTCTTATTTACCTACAAAAGTTAATAACACCAGTTCCATATTATATATATATTCAGGGTTTCTGACATGGACTTGCTCTTCTCCTCAACCTTGAATGGCTGTGTGTGGCTGTGTGTGTGTGTGTGTGTGTGTGTGTGTGTGTAGTAAAAGGAGCAGGCACCCTTTAAAATTTGTGATATGCCTCTGAAAGAAATGCTCCAAAGTTGGCTAAATTGGACTGTCATTTTAATAATTATAATAGAGTGATGAATAGGACATTATAAGTGCTGTTACAGCATTTGTTATACAAAAGAGTGGTTGAATGGTTATTTCTAAAAATTAAAAATAGAAAACCAAAATGATTATTGCAAAACTAACTACAGTACCTGCTTTACAAATGGAAATTCTTAAAGAATGGGTATTTCCAAGAAATATTTCAAAGAGAAATTTGGGCCTGAAATCATTTTATTAAATATGTCTTCTCTTAACCATTAATAATACGCTTTTCTTGTAGTTAGTAATACAAAAGTTTAATATCCAGAATTTACAGTTGGAATTAGTAGATATTGCTAGCATAGCTATACAAGTAGATCATTGTTGTCATTAAAAATAGGACATTCTAACAGCTTGAATTTAAGTGTTAATAATAGAATTATATCTAAGAAAATAATTATAGTTGGAAATTTTTATCAGCTTTTAAAACCATGTGTATCTCATGACTATCACATCAACGAAAATGCAGTTCTTTTAATATGCCAAAGGTAGGCATAAAATGAATTAAAACCAGAAATTCATTTGAGAATAATATGGATCACAATATACTGAATCACTGGTGTATTGGGGCTTTGCATATAGTACACTATATACTTATTATAACATATAACCAATCATTACATGTTGTTACTACCATTTTAAATATAAAGTACAACCAAGAATTAGTAAGTGATTAAAATCCTGGTTTAGTTTTACGGCACACTCTTAAGAACTATGCTATGATTTAATTCTTAGCTATATATTTAGAAGTTAAAAATCATGTCTTCCTACAAGTATCTAATTTTTTTGTCCTTTCCTTGTCATAAGACCTGCAAAAGTTTCAACCACATAATGATATCAGGCTCACAGTCCAGAATCTCATGATCTAGTTGAACTCTAGATGCAGTGTCTCTGGGTCTACAGACCTATGAAATCAAAAGTCAAATAATCTGTCATATGATGTGAAAAAGAGACAACATAACAACAATAACTTATTTCATTTAAAAAGGGGAGAATAGGAGGTATTTAGCAGTCTCTAGTTCATAGTAATTCTAATATCCCATTTAGCATTATCTGGGGGTAGGAAATATTCCTTGACTTAAAATTTAGGAGTATGTCCATAGATCATTGTTCTCATCCTCTGCCTTCTGGGAGTTCATTTCTTTTTCATCATACGCCTTGGACAATGATAAAGAGGGAATTGGTACACACATCTTTTTCTGGCAACCAGCTAACTACTTGTAGAAATCTGGAGACTAAGAAGTCTTTAGTAGAACTCTCAATTTCTACTAGTCTAGATGGCAGTGCTTTTTGCTAACAGAACTTTATTTTACAAGGTTATGAGTTTTCTATGTATTTTGAGATCTACTGTATTTGCCAAAATCAATGTCCATAATTCTTCCCAAATGCCTCTGTCTCTAGATTCAACTATATGTATTTTAGATATGTCATATTTTGATAAAAATACTACTTTAATCGTTCTAGCACCACTTATCCCCTGTTGAAGAGCAAGCTAGTTAGTTTTTAGAGACATGATCTACAAGGCATGTTAATTATTTTAGAAGTTTTAATGAAAGGTTTGATGACAGCACCCTTCATTGAATATTTTTCCTGAGATGACTTTTAATGGCAATCGTCTGAATTAGACCTTTTCCTTGAGGCTCTATTTTAATGACTACATCTTTAATTTGGTGAAAAACAGTTTCATTTAGCAACTCTGCAATTCTGAACTGTCTCTGCTACTCCTAAATACTGTTTGCAAATTGGCTATTTCTTTTCTGATTCCATCTTTCCCTTGTAGTACCTCTACATGTTTATCACACATATCATCTTTTTTCCAGTTGCAAGCAATAGTTGTATTAAATGTTTCATTACTACATATTGTAAGTCACAATTTTTCTAGCATCCGATAATAGTTTTCTCTTTGTTCTTCTGGCCAATTATTGTAGTTTTCTTTCCACTTGTAACCTTGGTCAAAATCATATTTTAGGTTTTTCTTGAAGTAACACCTAATTTCCTCGGAGCAACTTCTACAGTTGTTAGCTATGGCCATAGTAAAGTTGTATGCCATAACACCCCAAAACTCAATGACTTGAAATAATCATTTATTCTTATTCATGTGTCTGCAAGTCAACTAGGGTAGGTCTTCTGATACCAGCAAGGTTTAAGTAGGCTTAACTCCTAGCGACATATATGGTTTAGTCTATTCTGCATGCCTCGATTCTTCTGAGACTAGTGGGCTTCCTGGGTTCAGTGGTTCTCATGGTGGACAGAGCACAAAATGTCAAGTTCAAACGTATGAGCACATTTCCCTATTCTGCTTCAGTCATATTTTGCTAACACTTCATTATCAAAACAAATTACATGGCCAAGCTCAAAATCAAGAGGTGGAGAAGTACATCTAGTGTCGGAATTTGGAAAGCCACATGGCAAAGATGCAGATACAAGGAGAGACAAAGAATTGGGTCCTAAAATTTGATCTACCCTAGTGGGTCTGCACTGTCTTTTTTTTTATCGTAATATTCCTAGTAAAGTCAGGCTTGCATTTCTTTTTTTGTCAGATAGTCTACAGTGTTTATCTATAATTACAATTAGGGTAAAGTCTTGATTAACATACATTGGTTCTTCATAAGTCTGTTTAGGAAAATGTGTATAGAAAAATCTTACTCTAGGCTTTTAAGCCCTTCCACTCCCTTCTAAAAATTATTGTGAAAATTCTAGAATATTCAGGTCATGATGTCAAGCAAGCTACCTCGATGGACATATGGCCTTCCTTGCATTATGTGAAAACAATCACCAAAAGCAGATGCCTCTCTACCATCAACAAAGTATGTGCCATTTCAAACACAACTTCATGACATTGGTAAAGGCTTGATTTTACCTCTAATTGGGGATTATGTAGATTATTTGATCAGTCATGTGTGCCTTTGATCATAGAAGTTTTTAGACTATGTGTGTGAGGTGATCACAACTCTCAAGCAGCAAATACTTATGTAAAGAATAAAATCTATGCTACTAACTAGATTTTCACAACCAACTCTTCTGAGTGTGAAGAGAGAATGACATTTCTTAACTAATAGCATAATCTTGAATGTGTGTGTATATTTTCAGATGTTGTTCAGTTCTTCTGCTGGGTGGTAGATGAACGTAAGAACTTTTTTGACTGAAAATTCTTGAATTTTGTGTAAAGTTCATTACAAAAGAGTTCTGGCCAGCACATTGATTATATAAAATTCCTTTATAGGTTCGTATTAAAGGCAAAAAGTGCAATGGATATGCTAATGGCATTCTTATATATCACAATATTCTTGATCAAAAAGAAATATGTTGAGTTTCTTAATGTTAAGGCCTAGAATTAGAGAGTATAATAGATTTTCCTCCCTTAATCTGGCAGAGAGCTGTCAAAGTTGTAAATCACCATTTATCCAACAATCATCTATTTAGCTTCTTGGTTGTCAGGAAGAAACCAAATACAGAGACCTCCCACTTTTCTCCCTAATACATCTGCTCTTTCAGTTGTAACTCATTGTGTGGGTGCAACTGTAGGAGTCATTGCTGAACAGCAGTAACCTCAGCCCGCACATGGTCATTTACCAGTGGAGAAGGGAAAGTAGCAGTGAATGGCAATAGAGTAACACAGAGTGCCAGAATTCTGTGTTAGATCTTTGGACATATATCTGTGTAGGTTGCTAACATAAGTGGAAGCTGTGAGTGGTAGAACTGGACAGGGTGTGAAGCAGGTAGTTATAATTAAGGATGTGTTTCACAGATGGCCAAGAGTGATACTAACTTAATTATCTTCCTTTCCAACTCTAAGAATTCATTTTACATTCGAAGTAGACATTTTGAAGAAGCATCAGATTTGCTAAAGGAGCATGCTGTACATTGGATTTGTGACCTGAAATGTATCTATTTCAGGTATATATATTCAAATATACCTGATCTGAAATATACCTATTTCAGAAACACTGTGTTCACAAATTAGTTGGAGGAAAGGCATCCTCTAGTCATCGAGGAATTGAATTTTGGGGCTTATAGGCACATTTCAAATAAGAAGGGTCTTTGAATTATTCTCTTAATTTCCATATCTCTCACAGTACTATTCTACCTCTTGGCCTTAGGTAGCAAGAAAAGACCTGAGACAACATCATCTATATTTTACTAGTGCATTGGTTCCTAAGATAGGCATCTTGAATTAAGCCCTTCTTCTATTCCACACTGCTTGTATGATCATGAATAAATCTCTTTAACTCACTAAATATTGATTCTTCTCATGTTAAAATGCTTATCATAATTAGGACCTATTACACAGAGTTCTTGAGGAGATTAAATGTTTCTATAAACACAGTGACATTATTCCAGTACCTGGTAAAAACTAAATACAGAAAAAATAGTACCATTCCTTCCCTTCTCCTTGTCTTTCTTCTTCATTGTTTTCGTTTTTTCCCTTTATCCACTCCATTCCTCTCCTTTTTCTGTCTTTCTGCTACCCTTCTTGCATCCTCAGAAATTTGCTTTCATAGACATTAGATAAAATAATTATGTGATGACATAGAATTTTCAAAATTGCTTAATCATAGAGAAAAATACTATTTGCTACCTGCCTTTGTCATAAAAATATATGAATATTCCTGTGCATTTTAGTAAAAAGCTCTTGAGGAAAAAAGTAATTATGTGATTAGCGAACTTAAACTCTAGAGGAAAAGTAATAAAGACAATACTCATCTGAAAGACGGACACACAAACCTAGGGATTTACATATAAACCTGGACAAGCCTTAATATCTATAAAATGGTCTGGGTTTTATGTGGGCCTAAAAATAGTATTGGAACTTCAGCAAACAGTTGAAGTTGTAGAACATCCTAGTGTAAATGGATTAGTACTGCTTGAAATTTCAGTTATATATCCTTCTATTTAGAACACAGATTCCAAAGAAATCACAACTCTAAATAACCCTTGGCCTTGATCTATTGCCCACTCTTATTCTAATGGCTCTATTATTTAAGCAAGTAGAGACATGGTTTTGAAAAAATGCTGGACCATGTTCCCAATCCCACAAGTGTAAATTATATCTAGTCTACTTTGTCTTTTCCCTAATTTTGGTGTACGAATGAAATAAGTATATATTTTATTGACATTCAATTTAATTAAGTGCAGATTTGATGGTACTATGAGAAAAAAAGACTATTGTGTCGTGCTTTCTACTTCATATAGAAATGAGACTGTAGATATGATACTGGAAAGGTTCTCTATAAGGAAAAGAGTTAATTGTATACAACTTTAAATAACTCAGGGTTTTATTTTCCCAAACTACAAAATGTCAGAAGGTAGGCATATGCTGACATTTATATCAACTGATCGTGGCTATCAGAGTCCAAGACTAAGATCTTAGGTTTACCCTCAAAATGTGAAGAAAGTAAAGAGAGAGGCTATAGCTCTGGTCTTCATCTTATTATTTATTTATTTATTTTGTTTTACTTTATTTTATTATACTTTAAGTTCTAGGGTACATGTGCACAATGTGCAGGTTTGTTACATATGCATATATGTGCCATGTTGGTGTTCTGCACCCATTAACTTGTCATTTACATTAGGTATGTCTCCTAGTGCTATCCCTCTCCCCTCCCCACACCTCATAACAGGCCCTGGTGTGAGATGTTCCCCTTCCTGTGTCCAAGTGATCTCATTGTTCAATTCCCACCTATGAGTGAGAACATGTGGTGTTTGTTTTTTGTCCTTGCGATAGTTTGCTGCGAATGATGGTTTCCAGCTTCATCCATGTCCCTACAAAGGACATGAACTCATCCTTTTTTATGGCTGCATAGTATTCCATGGTGTATATGTGCCACATTTTCTTAATCCAGTCTGTCATTGATGGACATTTGGGTTGGTTCCAAGTCTTTGCTATTGTGAATAGTGCCACAATAAACATACGAGTGCATGTGTCTTGAAAGCAGCATGATTTATAATCCTTTGGGTATATACCCAGTAATGGAATGGCTGGGTCAAATGGTATTTCTAGTTCTAGATCCTTGAGGAATCACCACTCTGCCTTCCACAATGGTTGAACTAGTTTACAGTACCACCAATAGTGTAAAAGTGGTCCTATTCCTCCACATCCTCTCCAGCACCTGCTGTTTCCTGACTTTTTAATGATCGCCATTCTAACTGGTGAGATGGTATCTCATTGTGGTTTTGATTTGCATTTCTCTGATGGCCAGTGATGATGAGCATTTTTTCATGTGTCTATTGGCTGCATAAATGTCTTCTTTTGAGAAGTGTCTGTTCACATCCTTTGCCCAGTTTTTGATGGGGTTGTTTGTTTTTTTCTTGTAAATTGGTTTGAGTTCTTTGTAGATTCTGGATATAAGCTCTTTGTCAGATGAGTAGATTGCAAAAATAATTTCCCATTCTGTAGGTTGCCTGTTCACTCTGATGGTAGTTTCTTTTGCTGTGCAGAAGCTCGTTAGTTTAATTAGATTCCATTTGTCAATTTTGGCTTTGGTTGCCATTGCTTTTGGTGTTTTAGACATGAAGTCCTTGCCCATGCCTATGCCCTGAATGGTATTGCCTAGGTTTTCTTCTAGGGTTTGTATGGTTTTAGGTCTAACATTTAAGTCTTTAATACATCTTGAATTAATTTTTGTATAAGGTGTAAGGAAGGGATCCAGTTTCAGCTTTCTACATGATTATCTCAAAAGATGCAGAAAAGGCCTTTGAAAATTCAACTGTCCTTCATGCTAAAATCTCTCAATAAATTAGGTATTGATGGGACGTACCTCAAAATAATAAGAGCTATTTATGACAAACCCACAGCCAATATCATACTGAATGGGCAAAAACTGGAAGCATTCCCTTTGAAAACTGGCACAAGACAGGGATTCCCTCTCTCACCACTCCTATTCAACATAGTGTTGGAATTTCTGGCTAGGGCAATCAGGCAGTAGGAAGAAATAAAGGGTATTCAATTAGGAAAAAAGGAAGTCAAATTGTCCCTGTTTGCAGATGACATGATTGTATATTTCAAAAACCCCATCATCTCAGCCCAAAATCTCCTTAAGCTGATAAGCAACTTCAGCAAAGTCTCAGGATACAAAATCAACATGCGAAAATCACAAGCATTCTTATACACCAATAACAGACAAACAGAGAGCCAAATCATGAGTGAACTCCCATTCACAATTGCTTCAAAGAGAATAAAATACCTAGGAATCCAACTTACAAGGGATGTAAAGGACCTCTTCAAGGAGAACTACAAACCACTGCTCAGTGAAATCAAAGAGGACACAAACAAATGGAAGAACATTCCATGCTCATGGATAGGAAGAATCAATATCATGAAAATGGCCATACTGCCCAAGGTAATTTATAGATTCAATGCCATCCCCATCAAGCTACCAATGACTTTCTTCACAGAATTGGAAAAAACTGCTTTAAAGTTCATATGGAACCAAAAAAGAGCCCGCATTGCCAAGACAATCCTAAGTCAAAAGAACAAAGCTGGAGGCATCACGCTACCTCACTTCAAACTATACTACAAGGCTACAGTAACCAAAACAGCATGGTACTGGTGCCAAAAGAGAGATATAGACCAATGGAACAGAGCAGAGCCTTCAGAAATAATACCACATATCTACAACCATCTGATCTTTGACAAACCTGACAAAAACAAGAAATGGGGAAAGGATTCCCTATTTAATAAATGGTGCTGGGAAAACTAGCTAGCCATACATAGAAAGCTCCTCTTACTATTTAAAGCAGGAAGAAAGGAAAGGTGAAAAAGAAAAAAAAAGAAGAAGAAGCAAACTTTTACTAGCTGAATCTTCTTCCTTTTCACTGTGTAAATTTTCTAGGTTAGACAATCTGACAATCCCTTATTCTACATACTAAGAATATCTGCCTTAAATATTGTACTCAAAGATTATAATTAAACAGGGTTTTTGGAAGAATGGCCTTCACAGAGATTGAGCAGTTTTAGAAGCCTATCCCCTGCTGGTGCCAGTATAGGGATATGGAATATATTCCAGTTGTTAAAATCACTGGTTCTTTGGTCTCACCAGAAAAGCTTGTATCAGATTAACAGTCCCAACTAGTATAAATCTAAAACATGGATTAAAAACAATAATCCATTTGTTTATTTGAGGGACCAACATCTGACAGGAAAGAGAAGCACATTGATGTTTGGTCACATTTCCTCCAGGATATCACCAAATTTCTTGTGCTGTGAAGAGAATACCAGTGTCCTGACATCCAGGTGCTTGTGGGAATTTCACTGGGTTTTGGAGGCAAAAACTGGAACAGAAATGCCAAATCCTGAAGAAGAGAGAATCATATATGTGAACCTGAAATTACTCAATTTCTCCTCCTCTAAGTATTTGCCAAACCCTAAGCTTCTAATGCAATAAACATAATACTAAAAAAAGAAATAAATAAAAAAAGCAAAATGCAGGAAGCTGAAGGTCTAAGCAGAGATTTGACAGTTTCATGGAGGTCGGGTGACAAAAGTCAATCTATGACTCAAGAAGCAGAGAGATTTTGTTTAAAATCCTGGAATTTCAACTTAAATCTTGGAATAGCCATGCCCTAGTTGTAAATTATTCCTGGGAGGAAGAACAAACAAGAAACAGACTAACCCTAAGGAAGCCTGAAGCCCACTCTCAACTGGATCAGAGTAATCTGCAAGTAACCTTTCCATCTGCCAGGAGAAAATCAAATCATATCAAATGAATGAAGAACATAACATCATTCAGGGCCTCTACAATTTTAATATACAATGTGAAGAATTCTATAAAAAATACTAGGCATGATAATAAAAAATAGTTCCAAGAGGCTCCATGAACTTATATGAACCTGATATTAGCCCATGCATTACAACTTTACTTTAAATTATTGGGTTTTACAGTTAAAGATTCACATGAGGTTCATGGAGTCCTTTCCTTATGTTTTATTGGTTTTATAAATGTCCTAACAAATATAGTATACTTTCATACATAGTAGTCATTTTTTTCATCATAGCTATATGTATCACATAAACTTTCTAGATTTTTAAATTTGTTTTTCCCTGTTTTTCAATCTTCTCTTAAGAGCCTAAGAAAGACAGTCTTAAATTGTCAAAGCCACCCCTCCTTAATTCTCTGGCAGCAGTCTCTGGGTGTGGATAGAAAATCTATGTGCTTTGGAGAGGGTGAGTGTAGTGATTGTGAGACTTTGCACTGAACTCAGTGCTTCCCTGTCACAGCAGAAGACAAAGCTTCCATGGAAGGAGCATTTAAATGGGCCCTATCCAGAGAGAAATGGCCCATCCAAGCAGTTGGAACTCGAGTTCCAGCGAGCCTCACAACCATGGGCTAAAGTGCTCTGGAACCCTATATATATTTGAAAGGCAGTCTAGGCCACAAGGACTGCAACTGCTATGCAAGTCTGAGTGCCAAGTTGTGCTCAGAACCAGTGAAATTGGGGGACACGCAACTTATGGAGACACTAGCCAGGGTAAGAGAGTGACTGTCCCACCCCTCCCCAAGCCTCAGACAGCTCAGATCATGGCTCCAAAAGAGACACCTTCCTTCTGCTTGAGGAAAGGACGGGGGAAAGAAAAGAAAGGCTTTGTCTTTCATCTTGGATACCAGCTCAGCCACAGTAGGATAGGATCAAAGTCATGTGTCCTGTGTTCCAGGCCCTAGTTCCAGGATGACATTTCCAGACACACCTTAGATTAGAAGGGAATCTGCTGCCTTGAAAGAAAGGACCCAGTCTGGGCAGGATCCATCACTTGCTGAATAAAGAGCCCTTTGGCACTAAATAGCCAGCAATAATACCTAGGTAGTATGCCATGGTCCTTTGGTGAGATTCTGAGTCACGCTGACACCAAGTGAGACCCAACACATTCCTAGCTTTGGTTGCTATAGTGAGAGACTCCCTTGGTTTGAGAAAAGCAGAGGTGAAAATAAAAGAGACTTTGTATTGTACCTTAGAAACCAGCTCAGCAACAGGTGGGTAGAGTACCAAGTGGACTCCTGGGTTCCTAAATTCTAGGCCTTGGTTCTTGGACAGCATTTCTGGACCAGGCCTGGGCCAAAGGGGAGTTCACTGCCTTGAAGGGTGAGTCCCAGGCCTGACAGCATTCACCACAAGCTGACTGAAGAGCCATTAGGCCTGAAGTGAACGTCAGTGGTAGCCTGGTACTCCCCAAGGGCCTTTGGTGGTGGTGGCCACAAGGTGAGATCCTCTGCCTGTGGAAAGGAGACGAAAGAGTGGGAAGGACTGAGTCTCATAGTTTGAGTGCAAACTCAATCACAGAACAATAGAACCCCAGGCAGACTTCTAAGAATTTGACTCCAGCCTATGGCTTCTATATGAAGTCTCTGAACCAGTCCAGAGTCTCAGGGAACTTGCTCTCTTGAAGAAAAGAACACAAGCCTGACTGGCTTCACCATAAGCTGACTGTAGAGCCTTAGGGCCTCAAGAGAACATAGGTGGTAGCTGGGTAGTAGTTACAGTGGGCCTTGGGAGAGACCCAATGCTGTGCTGGCTTCAAGTTTGACGAAGAACAGTCCTAATGGCAGTGGCCACAAGGGTGTTTGCTGTCATGCCCTCCCAACTCCAGACAGCTCAGCAAAGACAAAGAGTCCACGTGTTTGGAAGATAGTAAGGAAAAAAAAAAAAAAACAAAAAAAACACAAGTCTCTGCCTGGTAATCTGGATAATTTTTTAAGCTCTCATGTAAGACCACTAAAGTGGTAACTCTACAAGTCTGCAAGAAACTGTTACTGGGATTCTGGTGCTCCCTAGTGTAGACATGGCTTAGATTATAACATTCAAGTCCTTTTGAATACCTGAGAAACCTTCCCAAGGATGTCCAACAAGCCCAGACTGTGAAGACTAAAATAAATACCTAACTCTTCAGTGCCCAGACACTGAAGAACATCTACAAATACCAACACTATCCAGGAAAACATGAACTTTTCAAACATCAAATCTATCCTACAAGATATGCTAAAGAGCATACTTTAGTCAGAAAGAAAAGGACGTTAATGAACAATAAGAAATCATCTGAAGGTACAAAACTCACTGGTAATAGTAAGTATACAGAAAAACACAGAATATTATGTACACAGAAAAACACAAACTATTATAACAGTGTAACTGTGTTGTGTAAACTACTCTTACTTTAAGTAGAAAGAGTAAATGATAAGCCAATCAAAAACAGTAACTACAACTTTTCAAGACACAGACAGTATAACAAAATAAAAATAAAAACAATAAAAAGTTTAAAAGTGGGGTGATGAGGTTAAGGGTTAGAGTTTTTATATAGTGTTATTTTTGATTGCTTGTTTGTATGTGCAATCAGTGTTGTTATCAGTTTAAAATAATGGTTTATGAGAAAGTATTTGCAAGCCCTATGGTAACATCAAATCAAAAAACCTACAATGAATACACAAAGAATAAAAAGTAAGAAATAAAGCATATCACTAGAGAAAATCACCTTCACTAAAAGGGAGATAGAAAGGGAGGAAAGAAGACAACCACGTAACAACCAGAAAACCAATAACAAAATGGAAGGAGTAAGTCTCTACCAATCAATAACAACATTGAAGGTAAATAGACTAAACTCTCCAATCAAAAGACATAGTGTAGCTGAATGAATGGAAAAAAAACAAAGGCCCAGTGATCTGTTGCATCATTGTGCAACACTGCCTTGTGAAGTGCAAGAAATACACTTCACCTATAAAGATACCTGCAGATTGAAAATAAAAAGAGAAAGAGATATTCAATGCCAATGGAAACTAATAAAGAGGGGGAGTAGCTATATTTATATCAAACAAAATAGATTTCAAGATAAAAACTACAAGAAGAGACAAAGAAGGACACTATATAATGATAAAGAGGTGAATTCATCAAGGGAATACTACAATTGTAAATATACACACACCAAATAATAGAGTCTCCAGGTATATAAAGTAAATATTACTAAAACTAAAGAAAGATGTAGACAACAATAGAGTAATAGCTGGAAATTTCAACATCCCACCTTCAGGATTTTTCAGATCTTCCAGACAGAAAATCAAATAGAAACATCTGACTTAATCTGTGCTATGGAACAAATGAACCTAATAGCTATATACATATATTTTTTTTTTTATCTAATGATTGTAGAGTACACATTCTTCTCTTAAGCAAATGAATTATTCTCAAAAATAGACTGTGTAATAGGTTACAAGATGAGTCTTAAAACATTCAAAACAATTGAAATAATATCAAGAATCTTCTCTGACCACAATGGAATAAAACTGGAAATCAATAATAAAAGAAATTTTAGAAACTATAAAAACACATGAAAATTAAATATGCTCCTGAATGATCAGTGAGTCAATAAAGAAATTAAATTAAAGAAAGTTGAAAAGTTTCTTGAAATAAATGATAATGGAAACACAACATACTAAAACCTCTGGGATACAGTGAAAGCAGTACTAAGAGGGAAATTTATAGCTTTAAATGCCTAAATCAAAAAAGAAGAAAAACATAAATGAATAATATAATGATGCATCGAAAAGAACTAGAAAAACAAGAACAGACCAAGCCCAACATGTGGAGAAGAAAATAGATAATAGAGATCAGAGCATAAATAAATAAAACTGAATTGAATAAAATAATACAAACGATCATTAAAGCAAAACATGGATTTTGTGCTGAAAAGATCAAAAAATTGAAAAACTTTTAGCCAGACTAACAGGAAAAAGGGGAGAAGACCCAAATAAATAAAATCAGAGATGAAAAAGCAGATGTTATAACTGATATCACTGAAATTCAAAGGATCATTACATGCTACTGTGGGCAAACACATGCCAATAAATTGGAAGATCAAGAAGTAATGGATAAATTCCTAGAAACATACAACCTGCCAAGATTGAACCATGAACAAATCCAAAATCTGAACAGATTAACAACAAGTAATAAGACTAAAACTATAATAAAAAGTATCCAAGCAAAGAAAAGCCCTGGTCCTGATGGCTTCACTGTTGAATTCTACCAAACATCTAAGGAAGAATTAATACCAGTCCTACCCTAACTATTGCAAAAATGTAGAGTAAGAGAAAATACTTCTACAAGGCCAGTCTTAGCCTGACACCAAAGCCAGAAAAAGACACATTAAAACAACAAAACTACAGGCCAATATCTCTAAAGAATATTAATGCAAAAGTCCTCAATAAAATACTAGCAAACCAAATTCAGCAATACATTTAAAAAGATCATCACCATGATCAGTTGAAATTTATTACAGGGATTCAAGGATGGTTCAACATATGCAAATCAATCAGTGTGATACATCATATCAACAGAATAAAGGATACAAACTATATAGTCATTTCTATCGATGCTGTAAAAGAACTTTATAAAATTCAACAGGTCTTCACGATAAAAAACCCTCAAAAGCTTGGTATACATGGAACATACCTCGACATATGAAAAGACATATGTAACAAACCCATAGATAGTTATCATACTGAATGGGGAAAAATGGAAAGCTTTTCCTCTAAGACCTGGAACAAGGCAGGGATACTCACTTTCATCACTGTTATTGAACACAGTACTGGAAGTCCTAGCTCAAGCAATCAGACAAGAGAAAGAAATAAAGGGCATCCAAATTGAAAAGGAAGTCAAATAATTGTTGTTTGTAGATGAGATTATCCTATGTTTGGAAAAACATAAAGACTCCAGCAAAACCTATTACAACTGACAAACAAACGCAGTAAAGTTGCAGGATACAAAATCAATATACAAACATCAGTAGCATTTCTACATGCCAACAGCAAACGATCCGAAAAAGAAATCAAGAAATAATTCCATTTACAATAGTTACAAATAAAACTTAAAATCTAGGAATTAATGTATTCAAAGAAGTAAAATATCTCTAAAATGAAAATTTAAAAATATTCGCACATGAAATTGAAGAGGACACAAAAAATTTTAAAATTATTTCATGTTCATGGATTGGAAGAATCATATTGTTAAAATATCCATTTTATCCAAATCAATCTACAAATTTAATGCAATCTCTTTGAAGAATCTCTATGACATTCTTCACAGTAATTTTTTAAATCCTAAAATTTATATGGAAGCACAAAAGATAGAGGATAGCCAAAGCTATCCTCAGCAGAAAGAACTGTATGAATCATATTAATTTACTTCAAATTAGCCATAGGGCTATAGTAACCAAGACAACATAGTATTGATATAAAAATAGACACATACACCAGTGGAACAAAATAGTGAACCCAGAAATAAGTCCAAAAACCAACAGTTTGACAAAAGTGCCAAGAATACACACTAGAGAAAAGATAATTCTCTTCAGTAAATGGTGCTGGAAACACTTTGATATTCATATGCAGAAAGATGAAACTAGGCCCTTATATCTCACCATGTACAAAAATCAAATCAAAATGGATTAAAAACTTAAATCTAAGACCTCAAACTATGAAACTACATCAAGAAAACATTGGGAAAACTTTCTAGGGCATTGCAGTGGCAAAGATTTGTTGAGTAATACCCAACAAGCACAGGCATTGAAAGCAAACATGGAAAAATAGGATCAAATCAAGTTTAAAAGGTTCTACACGGCAAAGAAAGCAATCAACAAAGTGTGGAGACAACCCAGAGAATGGGAGAAAATATTTGCAAATGATTCTTCTGTCAAGGGATTAATAACCAGTATATATAAGGGTCTTGGACAATTTTATAGGATAAAGTCTAATAATCTGATTGAAAAATGTGCAAAAAATCTGAGTAGACATTTCTCAAAAAAGACATACAAATAGCAAAGTAGCACCTGAAAAGGTACTCAACATCTTTATTCAGCAGAGAAATGCAAATCAAAATACAATGACAAATCATCTCACCCCAGTTAAAATGACTTTTATCCAAAAGACAGGAAGTAACAAATGCTTGCAGATGTGGTTAAAGGTGAATCCTTGTACCCTGTTCATGGCAATGTAAATTACCATAACCAGTATGGAGGCTGTAGTTTGGAGGGTCCTCAAAAAACTAAAAGTAGAGCACCATTTGATCCAGCAATCCCACATTCTAGATATATACACAGAAGAAAGGAAATCAGTACATCCAAGAGGTATCTGCACTCTCATGTTTATTGCAGCACTATTCACAATAACCAAGATTTGGAAGCAAACTAAGTGTTCAGCAACTGATGAATGGGTAAAGAAAATGTGGTACATATACACAGTGGAGTACTATTCAGCCGTAAAAAAGAATGAGATCCTGTCAATTGCAACAACATGGATGGAAATGGAGATCTTTATATTAAGCCAAATGACCCAGGAACAGAAAGAAATACTTTGCCTGTTCTCACTTATTTGTGTGAGCTAAAAATTAAAACAACTAAACTCATACAGATAAAGATTAGCAGGATGGTTACCAGCTGGGAAGGGTTGTGGGGGTGTGGGGACAGTTGGGGATGGTTAGTGAACACAAAAATTTCATTAAAAAGGATGAATAAGACCATGACTATAATCAACCATAATTTAACTGTACATTTTTAAATAATGTAAGAGTATAATTCAATTGTTTGTAACACAAAAGACAAATGGTCGGGGTGATAAATATCCCATTTACTCTGTTGTCATTTTTATGCATTGCATACCTGTATCAAAATAGCTCATGTAACCTATAAATATATATACCTTCTATGTACTCACAAATATTGAATGTTAAAAATTTAAAAAAATAGCATACTTTACCTTCATTCTAATTTCTCCTTTTTAGATTTTCTATTTTTATAAGTTTTACTTTTATAGTTGAATATCCTTACAAGAAAAAGAAAGTAAAAAT
Organism: Chlorocebus sabaeus; assembly: GCF_047675955.1. Classification (NCBI taxonomy): domain Eukaryota; kingdom Metazoa; phylum Chordata; class Mammalia; order Primates; family Cercopithecidae; genus Chlorocebus; species Chlorocebus sabaeus. Next base: position 16,670,404 of record NC_132927.1, on the reverse strand, counting down.
TAGGAGTGATACAAAATTATTCTAATCTACTATCAAAAACTATCAATAACTATTTCTAGTTATTTTATCTATAAATGACAATGATTAATTTAGAACCAAACAAGTACTTCTATTGTTGTTTGTATCATTATATGCAAATATAATTTCATAAAGATCCTGTAATTTTAGTTACTTGTGAATTTACTTTTGAAAAATTTACAAGTATATACTATAGTTATCTACCAAGTAAGAAATAATTCTCTTTGGGGTTTATCAAACATTTCTAGACACCACATTGTCATAAATTTTACTAGAGGTAGTAATTTTCTCATTGCACTTTAATGTCCTGAGTGAATCATTCTATAGCATAAACAATGTTGTCCCATTACACTGTTAAAACTGAATTAAACATCAGAGGGGTACAGTACTCTCCACAAAATGCCAGTTTAACTGCAACATACTCAGCTAAATCATTTTAATATATAACTGCAATAGTGCTGAACATTCAGTAAGACAAACAATGCTTGGTAACTTAAACCACACACAGCAAAATTGAAAGTAGAGTTTTCTGAATGCACTTTATTCTTTTTAAAAGCAAAATCTATCAGTTTGCATACTAAGAAAAGACATGAATTGTCAGCATAAAATCAAAAAATGGTATAAACACTAACTTGTGCCAGGGGAGAGAAGTCATTGGAGATATAAAGATTATATACATACATCACTAAAGCAGTTCCTACATCTGCAGCAGCATTGCTTTCTAAATGGTTCCTGACATAACTCAGTCACACTGATGAGGCACATACCTTCTCCTTGAGCCTACACTATGTAGAAACTCATAAGTCATTCTGATCGTGACAGAAAAAGAAATGCTTCTGTCCAAAGAACTCATGATTAACAATTTATGCAGCCACCGCTTTTCCAGGTAGATTTTTCATAAGTATTACAAATACTTATTCAGAAAATCTGCATATATGTTGTCATTTTTAATTACCAAGCCAATCAAACAAGCAAAAATAATAAGTAACCAAATAAATTGCTGTGTGAAACATACAACTGACACAACTTATTTATTTACTTATCTTTAGTGTACTTTTTCCAGTTTTCACAGATCTAATTACAGGATAAGGGATAGTGATTCTGAGGTGGTAGGTGGGCACTGAACAGTATTCACTACTCATTTCTTTAGAAACACAATGATTGTTCCCTTTTTAAAGCATTTTTATATGATGTTTAGGTATGGTTTTGTATCTCCTTCTCAAACATACCAGAATATTTTATTTTTAGAATAATCAAAAAATGCTATAGTAAAATTAGAGATTTGCTATATCATTTCCAAGAGGAAAATGACACACTTCCAATAAATATCTCTCTCACAGAGAAAAACCAAGATTACAGAGGTAAAGTAAAACGTACATTTTTCACTGGTTTATGAGTACCTTCTATACATATGGCCTCAAAGTACTGTGTGTGTGTGTATATATATATACATATGTGTGTGTATGAATGTGTGCATATAGAAATTTTATTTTTACAGTGAGCTCAACAGTCATTATGATTGCAGTTAGTAGTTATTTCTGCGTTGATTTATGGATAATTTTTATTTTCTTTATTAAATATACTACAGTTATTCATCTTTATAAAATGAACACATGTAATTACAAAAATACTTGAAATATTACTGAAACAAAAATATTTAGTTGTTATACTTTTTACTTCAGTGAGATCAACTGTTTTTAGCTTATATATATGAGTGAGAACATGTGGTATTTTAACTTTCCATTTCTGGCTTAATTCACTTAACAAAATGTCCTCCAGTTCCATCTACATTGCCACAAATGACAGAATTTTATTCTTTCATAAGACTGAATAAGATTTTATGGTGTATATAAGTCACATTTTCTTTATTCATTTATCTGTTTTTGGACATCTATGTTGATTCCATATCTTGGCTATTGTGAATAGTGCTGCCATAAACATGAGGGTACAGGTATCTCTTCAATATACTGATTTATTCTTCTTTGGATAAATATCCGGAAGTGAGATTTCTGAATTATACAGCAGTTCTATTAATATTTTCACCTTTTTGAGGAACCTCCATCCTGTTCTCCATAGTTGTACTCGCTTGCATTCTCATCAGAAGTCTATGAGTTCCCCTTACTCTGCATCCTCACCAGCATTTGCTGTTTTTTCTCTTTTTCATAGTAGCCACCCTAACTGGGGTAAGATGGTAACTCATGGTGGTTTTGATTTCCATTTCCTTGATGATTAGGATGTTGTGCAATTTTTCATATATTTGTTGGATATTTGTGTATCTTTTTCTGAGAAATATTTATTCACATTATTTGACCATTTTTTAAATCAGGGGAATGTTTGGATTTTTGCTGTTGAGGTGCTTGAGTTTCTTATATATTCTGGATAGTAACCCCCTATTGGATAGTTTGCAAATATTTTTTCCCATTCTGTAGGTCATCTATCATTCTGTTGTTTCCTTTGCTGTGCATAAGTTTTATAGTTTGATAGGGTCCCAATTGTTTATTTTTGCTTTCATTGTTTGTGCTTTGAGGTGTTATTCATAAAAATTTTCCCAGACCAATGTCCAGAAATGTTTCCCATATATTTTTATTACAGTAATTTTATAGTTTCAAATCTTACATTTAGGTCTTTGATTCATTTTGAGTTGATTTTTGCATAGCATGGGAGGTAGAGGTCTAGTTTCAGTCTTCTGATATGGATACCCAGTTTTCCCACCATCATTTGCTGAAGAGACTTCCTTTCTCCAATTAGTATTTTTGGTGCCTTCTCAAATATCAGTTGGCTGCAGATATGTGGATTAATTTCTGGCTTCTCTAGTCTCCTTCATTGGTCCATGTATTTTCTTTTTATGCCAGTATCATACTGTTTTGGTTACTACAGCTTTGCGGTATATTTTGAAGTCTAGTAGTATGATTGATGCCTTCAGCTTTGTTCTTTTTTGTTCAAGACTGTTTTGGCTTTTTGGGGTCTTTTGTGGTTCCAACACATTTTTAGATGTTTGCGTGTGTGAAGAATGCCATTGCTATTTTTAGAGAGATTGCATTGAATCTGTAGACTGCTTTGCATAGAGCTGGAAAATGTAGGGAAATTGGGAAATAGGAAGGGATTTGTTAAAGGATACAAAATTTGGCTCAATAGAGGAATAAGTTCTACTCTTCTATACCATTGTAGAATGACTATAGTTAACAATAATATGTTATATAGTTTCAAATAGCTATCAAATATATTATATAGTTTCAAACAAGACATTGAACATTCCCAAAGAAATGATAAATGCTTGAGTTGGTGGATATGCAAATTACCCTGGTCAGATTACTATTCATTGTATGTGTCAAAACATTACTATGTGCCCCATAAATACATGCAATTATTATTTGCAAACTTAAAAAAATATTTTGCCCAGCAAATTAATTAAAAAACCTTCCTCAAAATTCAAAAATGGAATGGAAAGACAAATCTTAAAATTTTCCACTCATATCCTCTGGATGAAAATGTAAAATCAGTGTGCCTCTTTAAGGGATCTTTTGTCAATGTCTATTACAAGGAAAAAACAGAATAACCGGGTCAACAGTTATTCTACTTTTAGAAATTTGTATATTCTCACATGTGTGCAAAGAGACATGTATGAGAATATTCAGTGTAGCATTGTCGATTTTACATTACAAACAGCTAAATGTCTCTCAAAGAGTTATTGGGGAAATAAATCACAGTAAATGACAGTAAATAGATGTAGTAGAACATTATGCAGCAATTTAAAGAATACTGTGGATATGTAAGTGCTTACATGGAAAGCATCCAGGTAACACTATTTTAGAAAGTCAGCTAGAGAATAGTACATGTGAAAAATTCATATTAAAATGAATTCATATAGTATGATCCAGCAATTTAACATCTGGGTATACAGCCAAAAGAATCAAAAGCAGGGTCCTGAAGAAGTATTTGTACACCATGATCATAAGTTTATTTACAATAAATCCAAAGGTGAAAGCATCCGAAATATCCATTCACAGATGAATGAATAAAAAAAAGTGGTATACCATTAAAACGGGATATTCAGCCTTTAAAAAGGAGGAAATTCTGACACAAGCTACAACATAGATGAACACTAGGACACTATGCTAAATAGGATGACCCAGTTGCAAAAAGACAAATACAGTATGCTTCCACATATATGAGGTACTTAGAGTAATCAAAATCATAGGGACAGAAGATAGAATGGTCCTGGCTAGGAGCGGAGAGGAGGGGGAAATGGAGAGTTGTTGTTTTATAGGTATGGACTTTCAGTTTTGCAAAATGAAAAAGTTCTGGAGGTTGGTTGCACAACAGTGTGAACATAATACTACGGAACTACATACTTAAAGTGGCTAAGATGGCAATTTCATGTTTCTTTTATCATAACTTAACATTCTTAATAAAAATATTTATTTGCACAACAATAATTTTAGAGTTTTAAATTTAGATTTAGTAACTATATATTTGCATGTATCTGCTTCTTAACTATGGATTCACCTTCCTTCTTTATATAAAACCAAATTGGCTTAGAAAGTTGCTTGAATATTGTTCACAATAATATAATGAGAAAGAATATAATGTTCACAGCAGTCAATATTAACTAGAGAAGAGCATTGCAAAGGGATGATGCACTATACAGAAGTCAAAGAAGATGTAAAACTAGAAGAGAATTTTAAAGAATAAATAGATCATATTTTCTAAGTTTTACTCTGTCTAATGGCATTAAATTACTCTTGACTTTCCCTCTAGGACATAAGATACTATGCTAAAATAGGCTGTATATCTAGAAAAGTTTTTTGTACTGATAAAACCATCTGGACATTAATTTGCCTTGAAATTTCTGTGAGGTGCTGAGGGCAAAACAGCAGATGTCATCAGTAAGCTATACAGAGACAATAATGAAATCATGTCCTAATATATAAAACAAAGAAGGAAAAAGGCATACATACAGAGAGGTTTAAATGCCCTCAAAATATTAATCCAAAGGTGAAGATTATTTGATTGAGCTTTAGATTTTTCCATTTATTTCTATAACATTCACTAAAATTGAGAAATATCTATTAAATGCAAACCAGTTGTATTGATTTCTATTGGAACACATCCAGAGTGGGCCACCCAGTGTGGACATTATTGTTATTAATAATGTCACATATTAATTATGACAAATAATCAAATATTTTTAACACCTTTATTTTAAATAAGGCGGTGATTTCCAACTAGGAGTGACTTTGCCACTGAGTGACAATTGTCAAGGCAACATTTTTTGTTGTTACCACTAAGGGATTCTCCTGGGATCTACAGGGTAAAAGCCAGGGATGCTGCAAAACATCCTACAAAGCACAGGACATCTTCCTACAATAAGAATCTCCCAGCCCAAAATGTTAATAGTGCCAGGGTTGAGAAACCATGTTTCAATAAAAATAATGTGCTTAAATTATTTTAAATTGAATGTGATTATAGCACAATCCAGAGTTTTTAAGTTATAAGAATTAGAAAGATTGACATTGTTATAAAAACATAAAACAAGGAAATTTTTCTGCAGAATTCCTTCTACAGAAACAATGGGTTACAAAAATGGGTACAGGTCCTGTATAGCACTGATACTTTAGATACATAACTTTGTGCATCTAATCTTAAAATACCTTTTAAAATACTCTTTTCTTAATAAATTCATGTGTGTATGTGTGTGTGTGTGTTTGTATGCATATGTGTGTGAGTCAATATACAACTATGATTTTATAGTGAAGAGATACTGTTGCTTTTAACAGAAATTGGACCCTAAGAAAAGCCTAAAAGAGGCAAAGATTTTTAAAGCCATATAAAATCCACAGCTACTTAGACATAAATATGCAAGAAGTGAGGATGAGAAATCTGTAATCCTCAGGGAGAGTTAAAGGACAGTTAACCTTCTAAAGTTAGTGACATGGAAAATTCTGGGAGATAGAATTTAGGCTTTGGACTATCAGATTGAAATCTATCACTTATCTATATCAGATAAATTTTCAGTGAAAGCTTTAAAATAATGGTGAAAGGTATTGTCATTTTGTCTTCTACATGACGATTAATTTCTATCAATAATACCAAGAATCATAGGGTCTAAAAGGATTGAATTTAGAATTGACTGGTTCCATTCTTCTACTACCATTTCATTGACTTCTACTACACCTATTTGATTGCTATTAATCTTCTTAATTTTTTCCTAAGAATCAAGGAGTATCCAGAAAAATTACCTATATTTTCTTTACAAAGATTACCTCCTTATGCCAGAGAAACTGGAAGTACTATTAAGTATTGTGAGCAAAAAATATCAGAGATAATTCTCAATCAATTTAGAAAGTTTATTTTGCAAAAGTTAAGGATGTGCCTGTGACACAGCCTCAAAGGGTCCTGATGATGTGTGCCTAAGGTGGTTGGGGTACAGCGTGGCATTATACATTTTAGGGAGACACATACATCAATCAATATATGTAAGATATACACATTGGTTTAGTGTGGAGAGCCAGGACAACTCAAAGGTTGGGGGGATGGTAGGGAAGTATCATCTAGGTCATAAGTAAGTAAGAGACATTGCATTCTTTTGAGTCTTCGATTAGCCTTTTACTAAACACACAATTTACATGTGAGAGCAGGGTAGAGGAAATGTCATTGATGCCTTAGTCTGGCTCAGTGAATCTCCATTTTTACATAAACAATAGGGCAGTGAAAACGATCAGATATCCATTCCTCTCAGGTCAGCAGAGGGATGACTTTGAGTTTTGTCCTTTTGTCCTGCACTTGTGAGGATAAGTTATCAATTTACATTGCCAGACGGAAATTCAACAGAAGTGTTTTAGGGTAAAAACCCTGATGCCCACAAGGAATTTCTTTGCGGGCAAATTGTGAGAGAGGTATGTGGCTTTTTTATCTTTATAGCTAAGCTATCTTAATTAGGAATATAATGGGAAGCAGGTTTGTCTGACACAGTTCCCAGGTTGACTTTTCCTTTTGGTTTAGTGATTTGGGGCTCTTGAGATTTACTTTCCTTTCACAGTACATCAGCTGGAAGAACATAAAGATTATGTGTCTGAGGCATTTGAAACATTGCTAAGTAATATTTTGCCAATTCATGACTTTGTAGTAGGTGGTTTTTGGAAAGGAAACACCACCTACTTGTCAGCCTGTTTCAATTAATTATACAGGTGTCAATATATACCATATAAGCCATTTGTTTTTTAATTTATTATACATAATGCTAGGATAAAAATATTTAGTGCTATTCATTCTTGATTGATTAAAATAAATTTCAGTTTAAAATATATGGTTTTAAAACAATAAGAAGCATTTTTTGCATCAATTTCAAAAATGTGATTAAGAACATTAATCACAGGAGAGTGGTTTCTGAACACAGTCTGGATCAAGCAAGAGCAAATGCAAGAGTCTCATTTCAATAATCAGGAAACAAAAAGCAGCCGAATCTCTATATAGCAGTCTCACAGAGCTTCTTTATTATTTGGTATTTTCTTTATGTTCGTGTTGTTGTCATCAGGTGACCCAGATATTTTCAAGAACTATTTATACTTTTAAGGTGTGAGGTTGGTTGGAACCTGAAGATTTCAGCAAGTTGTCATCTTGGAACGGAACAAGGAATTTTTATTTAATGTAGACTACTATGGTGAAAATATTCTTAATTAAAATTTATGTGCATTTTACCTGGTGATTTAATAGACCATTCAAAAAGTGCTAATGTTTGCTGAATGCTTAGCTGTCACACAGGTTGTAGTGTTTCCTGAGTACTGAAAAATCATACAGTGGTGGAGAGCATGTTTAATACTGTGGGGGATAATAAATAAACCGATGAACGCAGACACTGCTAGGAGTGAAAAAAAAAAAAAGACTACCTATGCCAAGTCTCCCAATAGTATGCAGCCTCTCTTATCCAAATGCAGGGACTGACAGCCATTCATCCCACCTCCCCAGGTCCTCATGCATCACTGCTGTCAGGGATTCCAGCTCCTCTCCAATGCTCACATGACATCAAAGATATGAGAGAGATGAATGCATATAACTGAAGGAGTGTGGATAACTGGTACCTAAGAGAGAATGAGAATTGGAAAAGACCGACTGAATAGACAAGGGAGCTAAATACGGGTGAGTGCTTGGTATAGAGGTCAGAGTAAGAATTAGAGAGTGAGATAATTTGAAAGAGTTTAAGGCTGCAGGACACTTGCAGAGAGAATGCAAGAGGATTCAATAAATGCACGCTATAGGCTATAAGTTTTCCTTACATGGACTTGGGGAGACAAAAGTATATATTTTACTTCCAGGTTGTATATAGTATTTCTCTGAATTCAATATTGCAGTAGGATTGAAATATAAGAGGTCCCAGAATTAATTTAGACATTTTTATGCCTATTTAATTATTTAAATTTTGAAAATTAAATAGCTATGTCCTTGTGTTAAAATGACCATTTAGCTAGAAGTCTATTACTTATATATTTCTAAAGTAACATGAAGTATTAACCAAAGTCGTTAGAAAAAATACGTGTGACCCTAAATCATATAAATAGTTTCCTAAATATCACATATTTTTTTTTGTGTTAGAACAGTCAATATTTTGTTCTGATAAAAAAAAGCACATGACTCTTATCTAACTGTGAGAATCTAAAAAAATTTAACACCATGATATAAAATTCTCAGGAAAGAAGGATAGTTGTGGTGAAAATATGTGTTATAAATTTTTTTCTGAATTTAGAGTGTAATTTTTCTTTGTTCCTTCTGTTGGTTCAAACTGCATTGACTATCAATCTAGTAGGTTCCTATTACAAACTGGTTTGGAACTGGTTTGAAGGAGAATTATCCCCAAGAATATGTAACATGATGTACAAAAAAATATGGCTCACAACAAATATGTTCCGAAAGACACCCGCGCTCCTATGCTGAATCAGAATGCTAATGTCCTTTGAGCCACAGCCAAAAATTCTAAGTGTGTGGTTTTAGTGTACTTTTTTGCAAAGCTCAAACTTGTTGTCTAAAAAATGCAAATAAGTATTATTATAAAAGATCAAATGGAAATGCTATGGGCTGATTCGTGACCCCCAAAATTCATATGTTAAAGCTTTAACCTTCAACGTGACTGTACTGTATTTGGAGATAGTGTTTTCAGGAAGTAATTATGTTTAAACGAAGTCATCAGGGAGGAGCCCTAATTTGATAGCATTAGTGCCCTTATAAGAGAGAAAGAGATACCAGAGCTCTCTACCCTGTGAGAACACATAGAGAAGGCAGCCCTCTCTGAGCCAAGAAGAGAGCCTTCACCAGAGCCCAAAAAGCTAGTACTTTGATTATGCACTTCCCAGCTTCCAGACTGTGAGAAAATTATTTTCTGTTTTAAACCACCCAGACTAGGGTTTTGTCATGGCAGCCTGAGCTAATATAGAAATGTATACAAGTGCCACTGCCGCTTTCCAGATTGAAAATTGAAGGAAATTTTTAGATGTGTATCTAAAGAAAGATATTGGACAATAACTTAATACATTATATACAATATAAAGATATTTTAGCAAGGTATGTCACAATGGTCAACATTTTCATAATGTGTACTTTCAATTTTTTCTTTTATGGATCATACTTTTTGGTTTTGTATTTGAAAACTCATTGCCAATCCAGGCATGGTGTTGCACCTATAGTCCTAAATGCCAGGGAGGCTGAGACAAGAGGATCACTTGAACTCAGGAATTTGAGGTACAATGAGCTATAATTGTGAGAACTGCACTCCAGCCAGGGTGACAGAGAGAGACCTTGTCTCTAAAACAAATAAATAAACTAATTAATTAATTAAATGAAAATAAAAATTAAAACTCACTGCCAAACCCTGTCACCTATATTTTCTCCTATGTTTTCTTCTAGAAGTATTAGAACTTTGAGTTGTACACTAATCAATGATCCATTTTGAGTTCGTTTATGTGCAATATATTAAATTTGTGCCTAGATACATTTTCATATGGATATCCAACAGTTTTAGTTTTAGTATCATTTGTTGAAAAAACTATTCTTTCTAAATTTAATTGCCTTTGCTTCCTTGTTGAAGATTTATTGACTATATTTGTAATCTATTTCTAGGCTCTTTATTCTGTTCCATTTGTTTATGTCTCTATTATTTTTCCAATCCCATACAGCCTTGATTATTTTAGCTGTATAGCAAGTCTTGAAATTGGCTTGAGTTTTCCAACTTTATTGCTTTTCCACATTTTAGTATATCTATTTTAGATCTTTTATCTTTCCATATAAACTTAGATTCCTTTTTCAATATTATGAAATAGCTTACAGAATTTTGATTGAGGGTGTGCTGCATCTATAAATCAAGTTGCAAAAAATTATATTACAATATTGAGTTTTCCAATCCATGAACACAAAATATCTCTCCATTTATTTATATTTCCTTCAATTTCTTTAGAATTTTATAGTTTTCCACATATAGATTCTATACATACTTTGTTAGATTTGTACCTAATTAGTTCATTTTTATGTGCAATTATGAATGGTTATTATAAATTTTATATTTCAAACTACCATTGTTCATTGCTATAAAGTAAAACAATTGCCTTTCATATAATATCTATGTATCCTGTGACCTTGCTATACTCACAGATTTGTTTCAGGAGGGGTTTGTTTCACTTTTTTGTTTCATTCTTTGGAATTTTCTACATAGACAATCATGTCATTTGCCAGCAAAGACAGATTTCGTCCTTCTTTGAAATCTGTATACCTTGTATTTATTTCCCTTTCTTGTGTTATTGAACTTGCTAGGACTTCCAGTATGCTATTAAGTAGCGGTAGTAAAATAGGACTTACTTGGCTCATATTAAGATATGGCCAAATATTCAGTTTCTCAATAGTAAGTATGATGTTCACTGTTAGGATTTTTTTTGTAGATATTCCTTATAAAGATGAAGAAGCTCCCTCTATTCATAGTGTGCTTAGAGTTTTTATTGAGATTGGTTGCTGAATTTTGTAATTCCCTTTTCTGCATCAATTGATATGATCATATAATTTCCCCCTTTTAGCCTCTTGATGTGGTTTATTACACTAATGGACTTTCAAATGTTGAACCAATTTTGCATATCTGGAATAAATATCGTTTGGTTTTGGCATGTAATTCTTTTTTTAAAAAAAAAAATCATTGTAAATCCTAAATCAGATCGCAGAATTGTCCTGTTTTAAATTCTGCAACAGCTTTCTAGTGCTATTACTATGTTCTGTTCTCTCTGCCCGGAATATTTTTGCATAAATGGCTCCTTCTCATCCTCAGGCCTCAGATATCTCTTCAGAGGGTACTTCCTTGATTTCCTATCTAAAAATGTCCCCACTTCCAGTTACTCTTTATCGCATCACCATGTTCTCTTGTCCTCAGAGCAATATTTAAAATTTAAAAGTTTACTTGTTTGTTTGTCTTATTTGCTTTTTCACTGAGAGTGGAAAAAATGTCTCTTTCAATCATTTACATATTTTCAGTGTCCAACATATAATCTGAATCATAGGAACTAAACAATGTTTGTGTTTAGAGATCCTTGGAGGTTCTGTAGTCAAACCTCATTTGTTGTTGAAATGTCTGCCACAAACATCATAGACAAAGAGTTTCTGCCTACACGTCTCCAGTTATGGGAATCCTACTACTTCCCAAGCAACCCATTTTATCTTTGGACAACGCTGAAATCTCCATTTACCCAGGGTTTTAGTCCTGACCCCAGTGCTATAAAGAACCAGTCTACTCACCTGAGAGCCCTTCAAATAATTCAGTTCTCCAAGACTGGCTTTACTAACTAATCTCTCTAGTTTTCAGTACCTTCACCATCCTAGGTGCTTTCCTTGGAGTGCATTCACTGCATTGATTTCCACCTTCAGGTGAAAAGCCAAGAAATAAACCTGGCCCCCAGGAGTGGTCAAAGAAAAGCAAAGTGGAGACCAACACCATCCTTATTTTGGGTTAGTGAATTTCAAAGCATTGTTTCTAACTGCAGCTCCACCTCCATGGTTTATTTTTAAGTACATCTCATGTGGCACTTTAATAAACATAAAAACTGGGCGTTCTGGCTGAAATGGAGTGGGGGCCAAGAATCTCATTTTCTTAGCCTCTCCCTCAATCTCCACCTCCCCCTAGACAGCCCTTAGGCAAACTCCTCAGAACCCTAAAATCTGTGCCCTAAATTTCTATGCATTTCATCTCAAAGACTTTTCAATTTTGGTATCTGTGCCCAAAGTTGACTCACATGAGTATGATTATGGACAGGAAAACTCTGGAACATTTTTTAAAGTACATGCGTAACACATGAAAACAAGCTTTTGTAATTAGTCAATAAAAAAAAAAGAAAGAGCAAGAAATAGGAATGCTGAGGGGGTGGAGCAAGATGGCAGACTAGAAGCCTACACCTTCATTTCCCCTACTAGGACACCCCATTTCAACAACTATATGCACACAGAAAAACACTGTCACAAGAACCAAAAATCAGGTAAGCATCACAGTACCTGGTTTTAACTTCATATCATTTAAAGAGGTATTGAAGAGGGTAGGAGAGATTGTCTTGAATCCCTGACAGCACTGCTTCTCCATTCCCCAGAAGCAGCAGGGCAGCACAGAGAGTCTGTGCACTTTGGGAAGGGCAAGTGTATTAGCCTGTTTTCACACTGCTCATGAAGACATACCTGAGACTGCACAATTTAAAAAACAAAGAGGTCTAATTGGACTTACAGTACCATATGGCTGGGGAAGCCTCACAATAATGGCGGAAGGTAAGGAAGACCAAGTCATGTCTTACATGGATGGCAGCAGACAAAGGAGAGAGCTTATGCAGGGGAATTCCTCTTTTTACAACTATCATATCTCATGAGACTTATTCACTACCCTGAAAACAGCACAGGAAAGACTTGACCCCACGATTCAATTACCTCCCAGTGGGTCCCTCACACAACACACAGGAATTCAAGATGACAGAGACAAACCATATCAGGGAACCATATCATGTAGTGACTGGGGGACTTTACACTGAACTCAGTGCTGCCCTGTCATAGAGGAGAATAAAACTATGCTAGGCTGAGCCAGTACCTGTGCTTGAAGGGAGCAGTTGGACCAGCCATAGCCAGAAGAGAATCAGCTACCCAGCAGTCGGAATTTGAGTTTCTCAGTAGGCCTTGCCACCATCGTCCAAAGTGCTCTGGGGTCCTAGATAAACTTGAAAGGTATTCTCAGACACAAGAACTGCAACTCCTAGTGCTAGGGTACACTTAGAGCCAGTAGACTAGGGTGGCATGTGACCTAGGGAGACACCAGCTGGTGTGGCTAAGAGAGTGCTTTCACCATCCTTCCCCCAACTCCAGGCAGTGATTCCCTATGCAACAAATGCAACCACTTCCTTCTGCTTAAGGAGACTAGAGTGAACAGCAAAGAGGACTTTGTCTTGCATATTGGATATCAGCCCAGCCACAGTAAAATAGGGCACCGTCCTAGTCCCAGGTGGCTCAGCATAGAGAGAAACACTCCATTTGTTTAAGACACAGTAAGATAAAAGAAAGAGTTTATTCCAGATAGCCCATAGATTTCTTCCCACCAAGTCGGTACCTCTAAGAGTCTGAAAATCTAGTGTTGTTGAGCTTGGGGCACAAGTCCATTCAAATACCTGGAAAGCCTTCTCAACAAGGATAGGCACAAAGAAGCCCAGACTGTAAAGACTACAATAAATTCCTAACTCTTCAATGCCCTAACACCAATAAACATCTACAAGCATCAACCCCATCTAAGAAAACATGACATCAGCAAATAAGCTAAATGAAGCACCAGGAACCAATCCTGGAGAAACAGAGATATATGAGAATTCAAAATAGCTGTACTGAGAAACCTCAAAGAAATTCAAGATAACACAGAATTCTATCAGCTAAATTTAACAAAGAGATTAAAATAATTAAATAGAATCAAGCATAAGTTCTAGAGTTGAAAAATGCAACTGAGATGCTTAAGAATACATCAGAGTACCTTAATAGCAGAATTGATCAAGGAAAAGAAAGAACTAGTCAGCTTGAAGACAGGCTATATAGTAATATGCAGTCAGAGAAGACCAAAAGAAAATGAATAAAAAACAATGAGGCACAACTATACAATATAAAAAATAGCCTCAAAATGGCAAATGTAAGAGTTGTTAGCCTTAAAGAGGAGGTAGAGAAAGAGATAAGGGTAGAAAGTTTAACAAACAGATAATATCTGAGAACTCCCCAAACCTAGAGAAAGATATCAACATTCAAGTACAAGGTTGTAGCAAGCAGATTAAACCCAAAGAAGACTACTGTTGTGGAAAGTCAGGGACCCCAAATGGAGGGACCGGATGGAGCCACAGCAGAGGAGCATAAATTGTGAAGATTTCATGGACATTTATAAGTTCCCAAATAATACTCTTATAATTTCTTATGCCTGTCTTTACTTTAATCTCTTAATCCTGTTAAGCTGAGAATGTATGTCACCTCGGGACCACTATTGTAAACACTGATTGTAAAACATGTCTTTGAACAATATGAAATCAGTGCACCTTGAAAAAGAACAGAATAACAGTGATTTTGAGGGAACAAGGGAAGACAACCATAAGGTCTGACTGCCTTCTGGGTTGGGCTGAATAGAGTCATATTTTTCTTCTTGCAGAGAGCCTATAAATGGATGTGCAAGTAGGGAAGATATCGCTGAATTCTTGTCCTAGCAAGGAATATTAATAATTAATACCCTGGGGAAGGAATGCATTTCTGGGGGGAGGTCTATAAACGGCCACTCTGGGAGTGTCTGCCTCATGCAGTTGAAATGAGAACTGAAATACGCCTTGGTCTCCTGCAGTACCTTCAGGCTTATTAGGGTGGGAAAGAAACCCCACCCTGGTAAATTTGAGGTCAAACTGGTTGTCTGCTCTCGAATCCTGCTTTCTGTTGTTTAAGATGTTTATCAAGACAATACGTGCACAGCTGAACATAGACCCTTATCAGGAGTTTTTGATTTTGCCCTTTGCCTTGTGATCTTTGCTTTGCCCTTTGCCTTGTGATCTTTATCGGCCTCAGAAGCATGTGATCTTTGTGACCCACTCCCTGTTTGTACACCCCCTCCCCTTTTGAAGTCCTTAATGAAAACCTGCTGGTTTTGCAGCTCAGGTGGGCATCACGGTCCTACCGATATGTGATGTCACCCCCAGAGGCTCAGCTGTAAAATTCCTCTCTTTCTGCCCTTTCTCTTTATGTCTCAGCAGGCCAACACTTAGGGAAAATAGAAAGATCCTATGTTGAAATATTGGGGGTGGGTTCCCCCAATAGACTACCTCAAGCCATTTAATAATCAAATTGTCAAAGGTCAAAGACATAGAAAGGATCCTAAAAGCTGCAAGAGAAAAGAAACAAATAACATACAATGGAGCTCCATACAATTGGCTGCAGACTTTTCAGTGGAAACTTTACAGGCCAGGAGAGAGTGTCATGACGTATTTAAAGTGAAGAAAGAAAAAACCTTTTACCCTATAGTAGTATATCTGGTAAAAATATCCTTAAATTATGAAAAAGAAATAATGATCTTCCCAGAAAAACAAAAGCTGAGAAATTTCATCAAAACCAAACCTGTCCTACAAGAAATGCTAGGGAATTATTGCAACTGAAATTACAGAATGTAAGTGAGCAATAATAAACCATCTGAAGGAACAAAACACACTGAGAAGAGGAAGCACACATAAAATCACAGGATACTAGCACATACAATGGAAGTTTGTAAGCTACTCTTGTCTTAAGTAAAAAGACTTAATGATGACCCAATCAAAAATAATAGCTACAGCAACTTTTCAAGACATAGACAGTACAATAAGACATAAAAAGAAACAACAAAATGTGAAACCATGGGAGAATGAAGTTAAAGTGTAGAGTTTTTATTGTTTCTTTTTGTGTGTGTGTTTGCTTGCTTGTTTGTTTATTCCATCAGTGTTGTCAACAGTTTAAAATAATGGGCTATAAGATAGTATTCATAAGTCTCATGTAAGCTCAAATCAAAAGACATACAAAGTATATACAAAAAATAAAAAGCAAGAAATCACCTTTTCTAAAAGGAAGACACAGAGGAAAAAAAAAAGAAAGATAAGACCACAAAACAGCCAGAAAATAAATAACAAAATGGAGGGAGTAAGTCCCTACCAATCAATAATAACATTGAATGTAAATGGACTAGACTTTCCCCTCAAAGACATAGAGTAGCTGAATGGATGAAAAGACAAGAACAATAATCTGTTGCCTACAAGACACATATTTTACCTGTAAAGAAACATACTGACTGAAAATAAAGGCACTGAAACAGATATTCCATGCCAATGGAAACAAAAAATTAAAAAGAGCTAGAGTAGCTATATTTTTAACAGACAAAATAGATTTCAAGAGAAAAAATTGCAAAACAGAACAAAGAGTATCATTATATAATGATAAAGGGGTCAATTAGCAGGAGGATATATTGATTGTAAATGTATATGCACCTAAAACTGGAGCACTTAGATATATAAAGCAAATATTGTCAAAGCTAAGCGAGAGACAGACTCAAATACAATAATAGTTATACACTTTTCAACATCCCACTTGCAGCACTGGACACATCTCCCCAACAGAAAATCAGCAAAGAAACATCCAGCTTAATCTGCACTGTAGAACAAATGGACCTAATAGATACATTCAGAACATTTTATCCAATGGCTGCAGAATACACATTCTTTCCCTCAACACACAAATTATTATCAAGGATAGAACATATATTAGGTCAAAAAAAGTCTTACAACATTCAAAACAATTGAAATAATATCAAACATCTTCTCTGATCATAAACAAATAAAACTAGAATTTAATAATAAGAGGAATTTTGGAAACTATACAAACACATGGATATTAAACAATATGCTCCTGAATGACCAGTGGGTCAATGAAGAAAGTCAGAATGAAATTTAAAAACTTCTTGAAACAAATGATAATGGAAACACAACATATCAAAATCTATGGGATACAGGGAAAGAAGTACTAAGACAGAAAGTTATCTGTCTTAAGACAGAAGTACTAAGACAGAAGTACTAAGACAGAAAGTTATCAGGGCCTACATCAAAAAAGAAGCAAAATTTCAAATAAATAAACCAATGATGTATCTTAAAGAATGAGAAAAAGCAAGGGCGAAACAAACGCAAAGTTAGGAGAAGAAAAGAAATGATAAGGATCAGATCAGAAATAAATGAATTTGAAATGAAGAAAACAGTAGAAAACAACAATGAAACAAAAGGTTGGGTTTTTGAAAATAAACAAAATGAGCAAAACTTTAGCCAGATTAGGTAAAATAAAAAGAGAAGGAAGACCCAAAAAACAAACTCAGAAATGAAAAAGGAAACATTACAACTGATATTACAGAAATTCAAACGATCATTAGTGGGTACTACGAACAATCATCTGACAATATATTGTAAACTCTGGCATAAATGGATTAGTTCCTAGACACATACAACCTACCAAGTTTGAACCATGATGAAATTCAAAACCTGCACAGACCAGTAACAAGATCCAAGCCACAGTAAACAGTCTACCAGCAAAGAAATGCCCCAACCACATGACTTCACTGCTAAATTTTACTAAACATTTAAGGAAGAACTAATAACAATCCTACTCAGCCTGTTCTGAGAAATACAGGAGGAAATACTTCCAAACTCATTCTATGATGCCAGTATTACCCTGATACCAAAACAAGACAAAGACACATTTAAAAAAGAAAACTACAGGCAAATATTTCTGATGAATATTGATGTAAAAATTCCCAACAAAATACCAGCAAACCAAATTTGACAATACATTAAAAATATCACTCATTATTACCAAGTGAAATTTATCCCTTGGATGCAAGCATGGTTCAGCATTTGCAAATAAATCAATATGATATGTCATATCTACATAACAAAGGGCAAAACAATGACCATATTAATGGATGCTAAAACAGCATTTGGTCACCTTCAATATCACTTCATGATTAAAAACCCTCAGAAAACTATTTATAGAAGGAACATACCTCAGCATAATAAAAGACTATATGTGACTGACCCATAGCTAACTATATATAACTGACCCCATCACACTGAATGGGGAAAAATGGAAAGCCTTTTCTCTTAGATCTGGAACATGACAAGGATGCCCACTTTCAGCACTGTTATTCATCATAGTACTGAAAGTCCTAGCTAGCTAGAACAATCAGACACCTATTTGTGGCTTTTGTTAAGTAAAAGAACTCAAACAGAATTCCATGCATATGTGTGTTTGTGTGTGTGCGTGTGTGTGTGTGTGTGTGTAAAGGACCATATAGCTTATGTTTTGGCAATTCACCTATAGATTTATATTGTACCTTTAAAGGTATTTTTTAATCACAAGCTGGTTATATTGATGAGTATGAAAACTAATTCAACTGTAGTGTTTGGGACACTGAACTATAATTTGGTACAATTAAATTAATTTGTAATTGAGAAGGGTATGTTAATATTAATGCTTTATTTTCTCTTTTTCTTGAAATGGGATCTTGCTATGTTGCCCAGGCTGGTTGTGAACTCCTGGAGTAAAGTGATTCACCTCAGGCTTCTGAAGGGTTGAAATTATAGGTGTGTACCATCGTGCTTGGCAAATTTTTTAAAGATCAAAATAATACATAAAGAATGCTCCAGTTTCACATACCTTTCTGAGATAAACACTAATTCTAATTTCACATACCTTTCTGAGATAAACACTAATTCTAATTTCCTTATCATCCTCCCAGAAATATCTCATCTATGTATAAGATGTAAATGTATGTGTTTGTGTGGTATATGTTTACTGTTATAATTTTTACCAGTATTATGTAAGACAGGCATTGAAGACTGAGAAAAATAGAGCAGACCATATATACTGATCATGCTAAGAGGCTAAGAAATATTTTGTGATTTAATAAAAATCAATAGTCATATCATGAGTTTTAGGGAGAAGTCAAAAGGCAGTATAATAGAAAGAATTAATTTAAATAGAGGCATTAGAATATCTCTCCATACTGCCCCACTGATAGTGAAAAGAGACAGACAAATTCCCAGGCAGACAGGGATGGGTTCCTGGTTAGACTCAACCTTCAATCCAACTACAGTCTAAAGCCTGAAAACCAAGCTATCAGTTTTCCACCAGTTCCAGATAGAATCCACAGACTGGAGTGAGAACTTCCATTTCCATCTTACCCACTCTCTCTCAATTGGTTCTTTCTGAATAATACCTTTCAACCAATTGAATAGTGCCTTTTCCAAGCTCACCCATAAACCAGTCAGCACACACTCCCCCATTCTAAGCCCATAAAAACCCTGAACTTAGCCTCACAGATGGCTACTCCTACCCACTTTCAGGTCCCCTCTTGTTGTTGAGAGCTTCTCTGTCACTCAATAAATCCTACTCTGCCTTACCCCTCTCTGATGTTCATGTACGTTATTCCTCTTGGTTGCAGGACAAGAACCTGGAACTCACTGGGCTGTGAGAGTGAAGGAGCTGTAATGCTCCTGCTCGCCAAGCTGTGGGTGGCTGGTGTAACAGAGCTGCGACACTCCTGCTCACAGAACTATAGGAGTAAAAAAGCCACAATACCACCATCATCACTTTACCCTTTATTTACCTGGGCAAGTAAGGAGAGTTCAAGAAAAGTTCTTAAAGAACTTGACTAACATGGACATTGTGAAGCTGGGGTTCAGAAAGAAAAGAAACGTGGGTTGAAAATCAAGAACCTATTTGTGGCTGTCTTCCTGGAGGGAAAATGAATAAACACTGGCTATGCCCACTTCTGCACTGTGGGCATGAGCTTTATGTTTTGGTATCAAAATTAAGTTTGAAGTGTTAATATTATTTTCTACTGTGCTTACAACAATCAGAAAATGACAGAAGAAGCTCTTAGATCCACGAAATATTTTCACCCAGGTGAGGGAAAATAAAGATCTGATGTACCTTTTTTGAAAGCATTAACGTGGTTGGGGCTATTTTATCATTATGTCACTACTGTCTAGCTCTTTCAAGGAACTCATTTCACATGAGTGAATTTTTTTCTGAAGAAATGGAGCCATAATATTTATAGAGCTTTCTTTCCATTTTTCTCTTAATAATACATACTTTGGAGAAATTTTCACATCAATTCATGTGCTTCTACCTCATCATTTTTCCTGATTGTTTAATATACAATTTTATGGTTGTACTATAAGTTATTGAACCAGATGCTTACTGATGACATTTAGGTTGTTTCCCACCAATTATCTTCCATCAATATTTTAATTAGTATGTATAAAATGGGTACTTGTCCAAATAAAAATATATCTGTAGGATAATTTTCTGCAAAATAAATATTTATCAAAGGATGGTATTTTTACATTTTGATAGATACTGCTAAATTTTCCTCAGTGGAAATTAGGAATTGTTACTTTTGTTATTATTTTTATTTGAATTGGTTTTTTGTCTCATGTTGTTGAATGTATTTGTGTATTTGGTTACCATTTATTTTTAGATAAATGCAAGGTACTTTTATTTCAGTTGCATTTTATTTAGGATAAATTAGAGGTACCTATTATCTCTTAGCCAGCCCCAAACTCTATCTCACAGATCCTGCTCTTACTAAGTGGGCAACAGGCCAGTTATCCCACTTTGTTTGCCATGGTTGATTACTCAAGAGTTGGACAGTTGATTCATGCAGGACCAAACAGATTCTCCTCTGCTTCAGATTGAAATCAGAACTGAAAGACACTAGCTTCTGTCTGTTTGGTCCTTATAGCTTGAAACTGCTGTCAAGATTGTCTATACAATGATTTCTGCCTTTTGCATCAGGAGGCAAGAAAAGTCAGTCTGCAGAGATGGAGGGAAAAATAAAGCAACTGTGCATTATAAAGCAGAGGTGCAAATCCACATATCTTCATAACAAAAACAAGAGGTGTGGGAGGGAGGGAGGGAGGGAAGGAGGGAGGGAGAGAGAGAGAGAGACCTAGAACTAGACCTAGCATAGCAAAAAAGCAAGAAAAATTATTTGGTTTTGGTACAATCTAATGTCTAGGCTTAACTACCTTTGATGCAAAGCTGCAAAAATATCCTCTTTTCTGAGCTACTCCCATGTTCTTATAATAATTCTCTAATAAGAAAATTATTAAGCTGGTTTATAAATTATTAAGCCAGTTTATGTGACTGTATATTACTTACAACTAATAAATTCGGAAACAGACATTGTAATAAATCAAAAGTTTGTTTCCTGACTACTAAGAGGAAAGAACCTTAATATATGATTAGCAATTGTTTCAAAAAATATTCTTAGTCACAAAGTACTGAAAGATTGATATCAATATCCTGAAAAAAGCAATACAAATAAGTCTAAAGCAAGATAATAGAAAAGTAAAAGATAGACACAAAGTAAAATTAAGTTATATTACTATGCAAACAGTTTTTGCAAGTTCAGTGAATCATGCTATCCTATTCTTTTTCTTCTTTACTCCTAGAGAAATTTGTTTTTATTTGTAAAATGTTCCACAGTTGAGATTTGCCTACTTAGTTTTTTCAGTATCAGCTGCAATGTTGTACTAGGGTGATAAAAAGATCTAATTTACATTTAAAAAGAGAACGTGTGTAGTAAATGGTGCAGTAAGGTCAACAAGAATTCTAATGGGTTGGCTCTTCATAAGTTGGAAGAAGAAGAAAGGAATCAGGTGGTACAACTAAGTGGAGGGTAGTGTCACTTACTGAGATAGTGCAGATTAAGAAATGAGAGAACTTGGTCAGGCGTGGTGGTTCATGCCTGTGATCCTAGCACTTTGGGAGGCTGAAGTGGATTGATCACAAGGTCAGGAGTTCGAGACCAGCCTTAACAACACAGTGAAATCCCATCTCTACTAAAAATACAAAACTTAGCCCGACATGGTGGTGCGTGCCTGTAATCCCAGCTACTCAAGAGGCTGAGGCAGGAGAATCACTTGAACCCGAGAGACAGAGGTTGCAGTGAGTCAAGAACAAGCCATTGCACTTCAGCGTAGGTGACAGAGTAAGGCTCCGCCTCAAAAAGAAAAAAAAGAGAGAGAACTTGGTTAGGAAGAGACAAGAATATTGTTTAGAATATGCAGACTTTAAGGTAACTATTAATCAGCTCCAGGGACAACCAAGGAAGGCAATTATTGAATAAATGTGTTCAGACTTCTGCAAGGAATTTATGGCAGGATATAAATATTTCAGAACCATGATACAGAGAAGGATAGCTGGGGGCACGTGTAAAACCGTATAACTAAATAATCATAACCAGAGTAGTAGAAGAAAAGAGGCCAAGGAGAGAGCCTGGAGAATTTCCATATTTAGAGATCGAGTAATAGAAAGGAGACATTAGAAGAAATTGAGAGAGGATACTGAGTAGGAGGAAATCAAGAAGAAATGTACAGAGGTATATAGAATGTGGGATAAAAGACTGGAGGGTGACAGGGTGGGAGGTGGGTGAGGGATAAGAAATTATTTAGTGGATACAATGTACACTATTCGGGTGATGGCTACACCAAAGGCTCAGACTTCAGTACTACACAATATTTCCATGTAACAAAACTGTACTTGTATCCCTAAATCTACATAAACACAATGGAGTACTATTCAGCCAAAAAGCAACAACAACAAAAAATAAGATCCTGTCATTTGCAACATGGGTTGAACTGGAGAACATTTTGTTAAGTGAAATAAGCCATGCACAAAAGGACAAACTTTGCACATTCTCACTCATTTGTAGGAGCTAAATATTCAAACAACTAAACTCATGGAGATAGTAGAATGATGGTTACCAGAGCCTTAGGGGTGCATTGGAAAGAGGGAGGAAATAAGAAAGATTAATGGGTACAAAAATATAGTTGGGTACAATGAATAAGTTTCAGTATTTGATAGTACAAAAGGGTGACTATAGTCAGTAATAATTTGTTGTACATTTTTAGAATAACTGAAGGAGTACAATTAGAATCTTCATAACACGAAGAAATGATGAATGCTTGAGAGGATGGATACCGCATTTACCCTAATCTGATTCCTACACATGCTATGGTCATATCAAGATATCTCATATACACCAAATACATTCACATACTACGTATCCACAAACATTAAAAAAGTTTCAAAAGTAAAAAATAAAATAAAGTGTCTTAAAGAGGAATTGTCAATGATAATTAATGTTGCTCCGAAGTCAAGTAAGACAGTAAGAGAACCATGACAATCTGATATGTCTTGACTAGCAGTTCAGGAGAGTTGCTGGACAGAGTCCCAGATGGAATTAGCTGAGGAGAGACTTTAAGTGATGACTTATAAAAAACAGTGAATATAATCCATACTTTCATATTTTTTGTTTGTTGTTTTATGAGAAAAATGGAGTACCAATATGTAGCAATAGCTGCAATAAAATATGAGTTGGATAGGTTATTTTGTTGTTTGCTTTTCATTTTTATAACTATGAAACAACTGGTTATGTTACTAGTATTATGAGAATGAAGTATCAGGGAGAGAGAGAAAGAAAACAGCAGACAAAAGAGAATAACTACAGGAGCAAAATTGTTGCAAATGAAGTAATTTTGAAAGCCCATGCTAGAATGAGTGGTGTTCTTAGAACAACTAACTGGTTATCCGTTCAAATCTGTGTTAGGGGTTCAAATATTTGGTAGATGGGGAAATACCAGAACTCCTGAAAATGTATTTGATTATTTGGCTGGAATGAGAAGTTAAAAATGGTTACAAGGCTACTGGTACCAACGCTGCCAGGGAATGTGGAAGAAGGGAAGATCATGTTCAGAATAAGTATCACAGTGCCGTTTTGCATTCTTACAGTGGAACAGTGATGTGTTCAGCTTGGTTGTCATCAGGTAGATGAGAAGCCAAGACACTAGAAAGCTGTGATTTTCTAGAACTTTCCTCCATAGGGCTTAGTACTAGACAGAGACATCAATAAAATGGTTTAGATTCAAAAGATGTTCTAAGGTTTAGAGCATCTACGAAGTTCTAGATATTGTATTTGGTAAAAGTGAAAATGTAACTCAGTAGAAATGATCCATAAAAAGATTTCAGGACAATTCATTACTCACATAGGAAAAAGCATTGTTAAAAACATTTAAGTTCAGATGGATTAAAAATTGAAATATGAAAAAACATAAATGTACAAATTAAACAAAAGTAGATGCACATAATTTTGCAGTGAGGAAAGATTTTCTAAACTAGAGGTAGGCAAAAAATCTTCAAGAAAGTATACAAATTTTACTACCAAAAATTTCTCATTTCTATCCATTAAATTAATCTAGAAATTTAAGTACAAACAATAATCTGAAGGAAACAGAAACACACACAATATATATATATACACACACATATTATACATATATATGTAGGTATATATGTGTATATACATATGGGTGTATATATTACATATGTAATATATAGATATATTGCATATATTACATATATGTATATACATATATAAGTATATACATATGTAATATATAAGTATATATAGCATATATTTATATACATATATACATATATAACATATATATTACATATATAATATGTACTTGTATAATGTGCACATTGCATATATAATGTATATACATGCATTATATACATATATAGTATATATGATGTATATAGACATATATACACATATATATTTAATATATATTTAATATATATGTGTACATATGCACACATACAGTGACAGGATTACCAGTTGTATTAAACTTAAGAGACTTTTTAAAGTAGTGCAGTAACAAATAGGCAAAAGTTACAATATGCAAATCAAGTCTCTATAAAACGATAACCAAAACTTTTTACTTTAATGTAAATATTTGATATTATTTAACATATAATAAAAATAAATGTTGACTACATGAGGAAATACTCATTTTCACTAATATTCAAAAAAATTGAAAAAATAAATCATGGATGTTCTTTTTTTCTAGCCATATTACAAAGAGAAAAAAGTGAAAATATGCTGCCTTGATATAATTTCTGGGAAATGTGTGCTATCTTAATTTATTGATGAAAGCAGAAATTAATGTGCAAGGTTTACAGTAAAATTTGACAGCATGCATCAAGAGCCCTAAAATAGTTCAATCTTGCATGTCTCCATAGTGAGATCCTTAGGCTTTCAACATAGAGTAGCATGTAGCAATGATGTAAAAACTCATGATTAAATATGAAACATTCTGAAAGTCCAACAATAAAAGCATCTAGGTAAATTGTAGTAATTCATATAATGAATAGATATGACATTATTAAAATTATATTTATTTAAAATTGCCATCTCAATTCAGTGTGATCTCAGTGCTATAAATGTAAATGTACACTTAGAACAAGGAAGAAGCAGAGGCAGAATGAGACGAAGTTAAAACAAAGAGAGGAGAGTCACAAAATAGTAATAAAGGTGATTTCTGGTTAAATAAAAGTATAATTTTTTTCCTTAATAATGTCTACATTTTTCAAATATATAATATGTATTAAATAAAATAAACAAGAATAAGCTTTTTCAGTCACATATAATATTATATAAAATCTTTGCAAAAATAGCTAAATCTAAGCAAAGAGTGGTTTCTTTTTTAATTTCCAGTTTGATTTTAGATTCAGGGGGTACATGTGCATGTTTTTTACATTAGTATATTGCGTGACACTGAGGTTTGGGGTACAATTGATCCAGTTACTCAGGAAGTGACCTTAGTATCTAATAGGTAGTTTTTTTAGGCCACATCTACCTTCCTACTTCACCCCTTTTTGTAGTATCCAGTGCCGGTTGTTGCCAGCTTTGTGTCCATGTGGACCCAACGTTTAGGTCTCACTTACGAGAGAGAGCATGCAGTATTTGGTTTTCTGTTTCTGCATTAATTCACTTAGGATAATGGCCTCCAGCAGCATCCATGTTGCTGCAAAGGCCCCCAGAAAGCATTTAAAGCACAGATTGTCTTATCAGATTGCTGATAAATCACCTGTTCAGCTAAGGTATCACCCATGCCCAAGTCACCAATATCAAGGTCAACAAATTAATCCAAACTAATCCAAACTAATCCAAACATGCCCACGTGAGACAGGCATGGTAAATTTGCGTTTTATATTTTCCAGAGCACAAATTTGTGAGAAGAAGTAAAAAGAGCAAAGATGGGTCAGGAAAAAAATGCTTATCGTAACAGTCGCAAGTCCTGTTAATTTCTTCTTCCCATTGCCTATGGAGATTCAAAACTACTATTGCCATCTCCTTTATTGTTCCCTAAAAGAAAAACACAACAAAGTTCTAGGGACCTAAGCAATTTTTTTGAGGTAGCTTTTATGCAATTAGCCTATGGGATTTAGAGGTAGTATGTTTTTATTTGTTTTAATAATGTCCCTTTATTCCAATAAAAGTAACAGTATGTCTTTGATGCCTAATGAAAAGGGCTAACCCACTGCCAACTGTCCACAAGCTGTCTATTCATATCTGTGTTGAGCTTTCTGAGGTCCATATTTGAGATACTGCAGTCCCTTTGCTTCTTGATTTTAGTTACTCTCTTACTTTGTGTCCTGTTTCATCTCAGGTATCCCTAATTCAGGAGCCTCTTATGAGATTGACCTTGACTCATACTTTCACTTCTGCTTCCTCTTCTAACAAGAATCTAGATCATATTTCGTCCTCTAGACTGGATCTTGGATGTGTGAAAATGGAGAAAAATGTGTTGAATTAAAATAGTCATGTTTATTATGTAAGAGTTAGGTAAATAAAATTTTGTATTTGATAATTATTTTTAGAAGAAAAGGTATAGTTATATAAACCACTACAGTCAGTGCTATGACTTTGTTGTTCTGCTACACTGCTTCAATTTGAAAGTCAAATCAATTATCAAAAAACTGAGTATATTTAGATATCATAAGATTATGATCAAATTTATTTCAATGATAAGCATCTTGTCAGCTGGGAGAAAGACAGTTATTCAAAACTTGGACACAAATGTTATGGCATGACTCAGATAGATTGTATTATAGATTATGAAAAGTATATAAGAGGAAAAAATGTCCAAAGCATAGTTGCATAAAATCTAATAAATACAAATATGTCTTGAAAAAAGTAGAGCCTAGTTAAGAAAAGTTGAGCCTAGGAAAAGATCAGGACTAGGCAAACTTAAGAGAGAAAACGACAAGACAAGAGCAAAGGTCAGAATTTACAATTCAAGAAATCTGATAGGCAATTATCTCTTCTTTTTCCTAAAAATCTCATTGGACTGACAGAAGGAAAATAAAAGTACAAACACATCCATAGCCCTAATAAAGAGCTGAGACATAAGTCATTAGCAAGTATAACACAGAAGGATTTCTGGAAATATAAGGTAGATAGAAGAGAATTAAAAGAAACCCATGAAAAAGTAGGAATTTAAATCCACTCAGTGATCAAAAGGACTTTCTAAATAGTGAGTTATTAAACAAAAATCTTATAATCACTTTAGGAACAGAGTGATCAGGATACAAAAGCACAAGCAGATTTTGATTTTGTCAGTAGGGTCGCTGTGAAAGAACTGCAAACCAGCTGTATCAGATTTCAGCACAGCTGCCAATAGCTTTTGCCCTTGGGCAGTAAGGTGGCAAATGGACATGAAGTTTGCCAAACAAGTTGTTGGGGCTGGAGATAAAATCAGGCAGACACCCAGATTAATTCTGGACACAACAGTATATGTACAGCCTGCACCAAGAAAGTAAACTGCCTCAACATCCTATAGAAAACTGACAATTAGAAAATCTCATGCAACCCTCTCCTTCTCAATAATCAGAATGAAGATTTCTACTATTATAATCTGAATTCATTACTGTAGGAAGAAATTATACTTATGCTGATGATACTTACTCCAGCTGTCAATAGTATTCATTCTAAGTTCTCAATAATAAAGACAGACAATGAAGAATCTACAATATATAAGGAAACCAATGGATGCAATGTAAATATCCAGTTAAAAGAACAAAAGAATGAACCCTTGAAGAAGTAGTTAATACATAAAATAAAACATAATTGTGTAATTGTTATAGTTAGTAATATTCAATATTCAGAAATATTTAAAAATATTCAAAGTATATTGGGACCCATGGTGCTGCATATGCCAAAATAATATGAAAAGACTTTTTACTTATACAATTGGACTTTCTTGGGAGAGTAAGGCAAGTTCAAGCTGGTCTGACTGGCAGGAGCAAAGCTGGGTTTGGGTTTTATTATAGGTAGGAAGTAGGGGCAGAATGAGGGTGGGTGCCCAGGAATGGTTTGGCATATTTATTGGCTTTTTATTATGAACAATAATAAAATTTGCATATTTCCACTTTTTCCCACCTCTTTTCTCACTTTTTCACTATTCAATTTTGTATTATTCTTTCTTAGTTGTTCCAGTATTTACTTTGTACCTCCAAGCATGTTTATAGTTTGGCTATTTGATGAATCAATTGTAATTTATATATTTTAATCTCTGGCTATAAAGAATGGAGAAAATCTACTCATACATCATACCTCTTCTAATTCCTCCTTCTCTCACTTTCTTTATTAGTTATATTATTTTTACATTGTCATCATAGAAGACACTTAAATTCTCTTCAATAAGAATAATTCACATATTTGTTTCCATCTCTCCCTTTCAGGACATGAATTCAAGGCTGGCTACCAGTCCTTTCATCATTGTTTATTCAATTTTCTCCTCTTTGGCCAAGGAACACTTTTCTTCAAAAAGAGTCTATGGATATTCCATTCCTTTAATTCTCACACATGTAAAAACTATATACATATATCCTTCATAGTTGAATGGTGATTTAGGTGTGCATAACATTTGTAGGCATTTTTGCTGAGAAATTTAGGGACATTACTCCACATCCTACCTGCAATTTGTATTTTAAAAAGGATAGCGTGCACTGTTATTTCCCCACTGGTGTTACACTCACTTTGCCTGGGTACTAAAAATAATTTTCTTAATATTTGACAAAATTATCACCAGACTTGTCTGTTAATCATTCTGCATGAGTTTTTTTCTCTAGGACGCAATATATCATTTGAACCTATGAATTCAAGTCTTTTATTTGTGAAATTTCTCCTTGAAATACATTGTTAAATGTTTACTTTCCCTTCTAATTGTTAAGTTTATTTCTTCAGGGACACTAATTATATTTAATACAGGATCATTTGTCTTCCATACATACTAGTTTATTTCAAACCCTTTAAAATTTGCTCATTTCCATTCCTTTCTGCTTTTCAATCTTGCCCTTTATGACTGTCATTATATTTCCATAATATTTATTTTCATATATGTCACTGTGTCACTGTCAATGTTAACTTCCTTTCTAGGATTATTTTATTTTTATCCTCTAAGTATTTCCTGGCTCCTCTTTCTCATGCTATTTATATGCCTGTGGTGGCACCATATCTCCCTAGGCTTTTGTTTCTCTGCCATGAATTTATGATGGTTTCACTGAGTTGTGCTCATTCACACTGGTATATTTAATCACAGTTTATTGGATCACCGACAAATTTTTCCATGAGTTTTCTTTTTCCATTTATTTTTGCACATGTTTCAGTCTTGCCTTTTCCTTCTTTGCTCCGTGTAGTATATTTACACTGGCTCTTTTTTTGATAATTACTTGTCTTTGAATGCAAAGAAATCTTTCAGTATCAGTATTTTTCACATTCTTATTAGACAGGAACTAAAGTAATATTACAAACCAGCAAGAATTCTCCCTAGGTTATAACATACGATTGTCTGAATGTCCAGGATGCTTTAACTTTATTTCTTCCCATTAAAAAAGAGATTTAGAGCTATAGTCCTACATATAACATAGGATCTCCTTCCATGCCACATTTCCAATGCACTTACTCTTCCTTCCCTGGTACCCATGGGAAAAAAAAAAAAATCATATGAAGCTTTCTGCCTGAAACACATACGTGTTTCTTGAAACAAAAGGTTGTTGTTTTGCTTCTCAATGTAAGAACTGCTCAGTCAGTTTGATACAAGATTTGTAGCCATAAAAGACCTTCTCAGCATCATTCTTGCCCCTGTGGCAGCACTTTTTTTATATCTGATTGTTATGAGTAAGAGATGTCTTTATTTTAACAAAATGTAGAGCTTACATTCCTGTTTCTTGAGTTTTTGTTGTTGTTACTGTTGTTGTTTTCTAAAATAGAGAAGAGGACATGATACAACAGGTATCTCTAAGCTCATGTTACTCAGAAATGACCTCAAACACAATCAAGTATGGGATATGAAAGCACTGAAGCCAAGTTGTTTTTATACAAGAGAGTTTGTTGGTGTCTCATTTAATTATTTGCTTCCATATCTAAGAAAACTTTAAGTAATATAGTCTTTTGACTTTCTTTTAACTAACCTTACTGTGTGACCCCACAAGAAGCAGGCTGCTGTAAGAGATCAAAGTTCAAAATGTCAACAGTGATCCACAGAGAGCCCTGTTGTCCAGTGCAGAACATTGCTAAGTACTCTTAATACATCACAGCTAAGGGTATTAATAAGAGTAGTCCTCATAAATTTGAAACTGGCTCAATAATCCCATAGAACTGAAGTTTATGGGTCCTTTGGAATGAACATAGAAATTTACATTTGTCTTATCTGAGTTCCTTTCTCAGGAAACCAACCCTCAGGGCCCCTACATAGTATCAAGGAAGTGAAACTTACCAGATCACAACATCTGGACAATGAGACACCATATCCTTCACTCATCATGATTGCCTATCCAACCACCTGCTTCCTGTTGACCAACTCCTCTTCCTTAGCCTTCTCTAATTCCTGTTTACCTACATATAGTTATATTCCTCCCCCACTACATAAACTCCCAGTTGTAGTAGATCAGGGAAATGGATTTCAGACTGATCTTATATCTCCTCAGCTTCGGCAACCAATTAAACAAAGCCTTTGTTCCCTGAGAATTATCGTTGTCTCATAATTGGCTTTCTGTGTGGAAAGCAGCAAAACTTAGACCAAACCCCTGGTGTTTTGGCAACAAATGGATGGATACTGCATACAAAATATTAAGATGCATACTACATACTTCATGTTCACAATCTTGTTTAAAACTTACAATTACTGGCCGGACGTAGTGGCTCATGCCTGTAATTCCAGCACTTTGGGAGGCCAGGGCAGGTGGATCACCTGAGGATAGGAGTTCAAGACCAGCCTGGCCAATGTCGCAAAACCCTGTCTCTACTAAAAATACAAAAAAACTTACCCAGGCATGGTGGCACATGCCTGTAGTCCCAGCTACTCAGGAGGCTGAGGCATGACAATCACTTGAAGCAGGGAGACAGAGGCTGCAGTGAGCCGAGATTGTGCCACGGCACTCCAGCTTGGGCAACAGAGTGAGACCCTGTCTCAAAAAACAAACAACAACAACAAAAAAAACACTTACAATTACTATATGGAGTAACCACTATATTATCATTTTACAAAAGAAGAAATTCAAGAGTTAGAGAAGCCTAGTAATGTTCCCAAGGCCACATAGGAAGTAAATAGCCTAGCCAGAATTAGAATCCTGATATACTCCAGGGCCTGTAATGCCCATCACTTACTCTACAGAATATCCAAATGTCTTTTAATTATTTTCAAAGTTGCTTCTATTATTCCAGTCATGTGGAATCATAAAAAGTAAACTTCAAAAGTCATCCTGGATTTCTGGGGGACTTTATTCCATTATATTAGCTCCGCCAAATATAAATGTAAAATTGATGGCCTAAAATAGTGAACTAATCTCCCAAAGTGACCCAAAGAAAGAATTGTATGTATTTTCTACCTAGAGTAAGGAATCATTCTTTGTTTCCCACACAGTGGCTTAATTCTATTCATTGGGTCTATAATGGTAAAAGAAACAATAGGTATATAGATATATGTGTGTGTCCATATGCCTGTGTGTATATATAGATATGTACGTGTGTGTCTGTTTATTATGTCAACACATACATATATTATATATGTAAGAATAATTTTATTTTCTCTTGCTTGAACATCTCTAGTTCCTTCAAATGTTACTTATATCTAAGGTAACCACATAGCTTACACCAGAAAAGTTTTGAGAATAAAAAGGGGCATTATCTAGGACGTACACTGGTTAGACAGGAGCAAACTGAGACAGTCTCAGGCATGCTCATATTTCCTACCTATTCATATATGTAGTGCTTCCTTTTGTTGTTGTTTTATAGGCCACAAATTCAGGTATTCAAAAATGTACAGTATCTTACCTAAAATTAAGAGATCTTAGCTATCTATACAAAGAACTCCTAAAAATTGACAAGAAAAATATAGTGATGGCAGAAAAAGAATAAAATGCTTTGCAATGGTAAGTTACAGAAGGAAAAAACATCACATAATAACAGATATGTTAAGAAACGCTCAAACTTCCTAGTTGTCAGCAAAGCACACTAACAAATAGCTGTGAACTCTTATTTTATATGTACCAAAATAACAAAAGTTAAAACAAGGATTATAATACCTACTGCTGGTTGGGATTTAGGACAATTCACATTGTGGGTGAAAAATATAAATTGTTATGGCTCTTTGGAAAATAAATCTAGCAACATCCACTATAATAACTTTATACATAATTAGCAATCCCACTTTTAGATTTCTATCCTATAGAAATAAAAGTGCCGGTACCTAAACACATATACCCCAAAATTTTTATCACAGAATTATTTGTAGTTATAAATACAGAACAAAATGATCACATACTAAGTAAGAGAATGGCTAAATAAATTATAATAGAGTCACACTATGTAATATGAGACTATCAAAAACAAATTATAATATAAAATTTGTTCTGAGTTGTTTTCCATAAGGTATTGTTGAATGAGATAGCCATTGTGCAGTTCAAAGAAAGTTCTAGGGTCTAAGTAATTGTTATTAGGACACTATAAAGAAACATAAAATAAAGAAAACAAAAAAACTTGGCACACTTATATCTATCTATCTAAAATACTGTGAGGGTATGTGCTCATATAAGATTCAGCTGCATGAGGCAAAGTACAGATGGATACCCACCAAGTTGTTAATATGAGTTACAAGGGTACTGAAGTGGAGGTTTATGCAGATAGAATGAGAGACAGTGTGGGGGGCGGTCAGAATGAGGAAATAAGTAGCATAGTAGTTCATAATAAAAGTCATGCAGAACTTATAGCTATCTCTGAATTTACAGACTTCCATGATTTAATGTTGCAAGGAAATGTATGCAGTATGTTCAGACTTTGGTTGAAAGAAATAGTTTGAACTTTTCTGTCTAAACACTCTCTTTATATATAAAATACTTATTTATGTACATGTAAGCAGATGGAAAAGTGTTCAAAGATATCCACAAAATTGTTAATACTAAATAGCTCAGAGGATGAGAGGTAAATATTTTTGACTTAATAAAACTTGTGCTATTTTTGTGCTATTTTATCCAGTTACTACAAATATGTATTACTTTTTTCTAATTTGAAAAACATTTAAAAATATTTACTCCGTGTTAAATTCTGAAAATACATTCTAGAATATTGCACACCTTTAGGTTATCTGGAATCTACATCAGCGACCTCTACACCACAGTGCAGACGCCCTCACCCATGTAGTTATATATTTCCTCACTAAAACACTGGCATACTTCCATATATCTACCAATCTTTAAGAACTCTTCCTTGGTTCTTCGAACAGTAGTATTATGCCACTGAAATATGGGTGTCAACTACTTTTTATCTCCCTTGGTTCACAGCTAGTGTTTCTTCTCTTCCCCTGCTGCCCACATAACTGTACACCATGCTGGTAAACCGATTTTAATTTATATTTGCTTCATCCTTATTTGTTAGTGGACCCAAGCTTGCTCTTCCACAATAGACTATTTGGACTATTTTTTAGTGGAAAAGCTTCATAAATTATGGAATGTAAATATGCTGAGCATATCTACCTTGAAAATATGACTGGGTCTAAAGGAATATTTACTCCTGCATAATAAGGGTCTATAGACTCTTCAGAGGCCACATCTGAGAAATTAATACTCAAATCAAATGTACATATTACATAG
The DNA here is from genome assembly GCF_047675955.1 of Chlorocebus sabaeus. NCBI lineage: Eukaryota > Metazoa > Chordata > Mammalia > Primates > Cercopithecidae > Chlorocebus > Chlorocebus sabaeus. The sequence goes on along the minus strand of NC_132927.1, from coordinate 16,636,309 downwards.
AACTACTTCCAGTTTTGGTGTAAAAGGATAAAGAAGAACTTTACCTCTATGGTAACACCAAGAAAAATACTGGAAAATATTTGAAAACTATACCAGTCTATAGGGTTATTTATTAGTGGCAGATGCAAGAAAGACTTGATGAACGGGTTTCCACTGAAGCATTCACAGGCAATCAGTTTCCTTCAACAGCTAGGTCTAGGTCTAGGTCTAAACAAACATCCAAGAAATCCAGAAACTATACCCAGTTCAGAAGAGATCTGACAAGATATTGACAACTGTTAAGTTGACAACAAGATGTTGACAACTGTTAGACAGTAATACAAAAATTTTTTCAGCGTAACACTTCTCCTGATCTCACTCCTCTTCAGTGTCACTGAAGTACTAAAGGCAATGATGCTGAGATTGAAAGACATGTAATTTACATATTTGAAAACTCTAACACTCTAATAGTTTCAGGAACTGTAAATGTGATGGCAATACCTCTCTAGACCCCACATTCAAATTCTGATAAAACAGAGTAACTGCTCCACAGCAGTGGCAGCTCCCAGCAGGAAGCTGCCGCCACAAAACTGGATGTCTTGTATTGGACTAGCCAGAAATGAGCTTAATCTTTTTTTTTTTTTTTTTTTAACGGAGTCTCGCTCTGTCACCCAGGCTGGCATGCAATGGCACGATCTCGGCTCACTGCAACCTATATCTCTCGGGTTCAAGCACTTCTCCTGCCTCAGCCTCCCAAGTAGCTGGGATTACAGGCCTCTGCCACCATGCCCAGCTAGTTTTATTTGTATTTTTAGTAGAGACAGGGTTTCTCCATGTTGGTCAGGCTGGTCTCGAACTCCCAACCTCAGGTGATCCACCTGCCTCAGCCTCCCAAAGTGCTGGGATTACAGATGTGAGCCACCGCACCCGGCCGAAATGAGCTTAATCTTAAAGCTTTTAACTCAGTTGATTTCAGTCATTCAACAACTCGTACACTTTAAATGATTACTTTCTCACTTTAACCAACAGGCATAAATAATGTTCGTACACTCTGGGGAAACACAACTAAACAACAGTGTACTCTGACCTTCCTAGTTCTTCTACACACAATGTCTGATATTCAGTATAAGAATTATAAGGTATGTGAATAAGCAAAAAACTGGACTTCACAATGAAGGAAAAAAATCAAAATCATCTAACTCACTGATAAACTACATATTGGAACTTGCAAACTGGAACTTTAAAACAACTATCTAAATAAGTACAAGAATTGACAGAAACAGATAGAAAGTATGGATAAACAGATGGTGAATCTCAACAGAGAAAATAAAACTATTAGAATATAGAAATTTTGTCATCTGCAATACAAAATGGGATTAACATGAGAATTAAACTGAAAAAGAAACAATCTGTGAATTTAAAGACAGGTCGATAGATGTTATCTTAAAGAAAGTACAGAGGGAAAAAAAAAGCAACTGATCAGAAAGCCAGTTACCAGTGGGAAAATACAAGGCAATCTAGCATATGTGTAATTAAAAAATATATCACTGTTAACTGAAGTTTATGCCAAGAATTCAAGGTTATATTAACATTCAGAAATCAATGAATATAATGTATCACATTCACAAAAATAAAAAAGATAAATCACATTATTGTTTATCAGATGCAAAAAAGCATTAGACAAAATCTAATACCCATTAAAACTTCTCAGGATCTAGAAATAAAACTCCTCTTCAATTTGAAAATTTGAGTAATCTGTGAATACCCTTCTGCTGACATCACACTTACTGATGTCATATTAGACATTTCATTAGACATAATGAAATATTAGACATTCACCACCACTAAGACTGGAGACAAGGAAAAGTAGTACACTTTTTCACCATTTGTATTCAACAGTGTACTTTTCAAAGGTCCTAGTTATTGCATTAAAGTAAAAATAAGGAAGAAAGGGAGTGAGCAAAGGAGCAAAGAGGAAAGAGAGGGAAAAGTAACAAGGGAGGAAAAATGTAAGTATTTTTTTCTGCAGACAACCAAATTATTTACATCTAGGAAATATTATTATATTAAAAATTCTAGCTGTAATAGGTGAATTCAGTGAGGTCTCAAGATTTAAGATCAATACAAAATCTGTTGCATTTCTACAAATTTGCAAAAATAGTTGTAAATTAAAATTTAAAAATCAGTATCATTCATTTTATTACAAAAAAAAATAACACTTAGGGCCATATCTAATAAAAACTGAGCGAGACCTCTACTCCGCAAATAGGAAGACTTTCTTGAGAAAAGTTAGAGATGACCTAAATAAATATTGTAAAGATATCAATTATCCCCAACTTAATCAAGGATGGCATGCAATTTCAACCAATATCTGAGGAGGCTTTTCTGCCATTACTGAAAAACAAATGCTAAAATTTGTATGGAAGTATAACAAACCTAGATAAAGTAGTCAAACGTTATGGAAAAATAAAGAAATTTGAGGATTTGTAACATTGGACTTCAAGACTTATTATAAAGCTACACCAACCACATCTGTGATATGGGCATAAGATAAACAAATAGATGCATGAAATGAAGGAGAGTCCAGAAATAGCTCTGCATAGATACAATTGAATTATATTTGACAGGCAACAATGTAACTCAATGGAGAAAAAAATATTTTCAGCAATTGGTGTACTGGGACAACTGAATAAAGAATAGATGAAAAAATAAATCTCCTCTTCTTGATGCATTCAACATAAAAGTTAATGCAAAATGACTCATAAACCTAAATATAGATGCTAAAATTATAAACCATTTAGAAGAAAGCATACTAGTATTAAAGTGAACAAGATCATGAATGGTAAGTAAGAGTTTATAAGCATTTGAGAGAAAACAGAGATCCAATTTAAAGAAAAATAATCCATGCTAAAGGCCTCAAATGTAAATTCATTGTGTCAATAGGAAATCATGAGAATATAGCGTTATTTCATTAATAAGTACTGTCTTGTGCAAGTTGTTTTGCAAAGTGCAAAGGACAAAAAGGTAAAATACCATACAGTACCTCTACATCAGGAACTTTCATTACAATGGGAAAAAAGGATATAGGGAATGGCACACAAGGCAATGCAATAAGTTCTATTAAAGTTAACTATAATCTCTATGAAAACAGTGAGAGCCTAGGAATTAATTCTATATCAATTTCTTGCAAGATTGTAAAGATTTCATAGGATGAACAGGTTGAGTCTGGTGGCAGAATAAATTACATGTGAAAAAGTTCATATATGAACATGTGTGGGGCTATTCACAAAACCATTAGCATTTGGCATGGCTGCAGGAATCATGTTGGGGAAAGAGTAGCAATAATTGAGAGTAGAAAGAAAAGTGATGACACATTGTGAATGTCAAGTACACCATGCCAAAAACACTAAGATATATTAAATGAATGGTCAGTTTACATATTTTTAATATTAAAAATTCTCTGAGGGATGTTTTGTGTTTCCTATTTTACACATGAGGAATCAAGCTAAGAAAGCTTTGATGCATACATATTAAGCACTGTTATGTCTTCTCAGAGAATAGACTCATTATAATTATATAATGACCTTCATTATCTGATTAATTTTCTGATGAATTTTCTGTTACCTAGCCTGCTTTGCCTGAAATTTATACATAACTACTACAGCTTTCTTCTGATTACTGTTAGTGTGATATATCTTTCTCCATCCCTTTACTTTCAACCTATCTGAGCCTTTATATTTAAAGTAATGACTTATAGACAGAATATTTGCTGATAGTTTTTATCCAAAATAACAATCTGTTTTTGTAAATTTCTGTATTTAGACCATTTTCATTTCAAGTCATGATTATCGACCATGTTTTTAACTGCCATTCATTGCACTTGTTCTTTGTTTCTTTTTTTCCTTTTTCTGTCTTCTCAGGTTTTAACGAGTATTTTATATAATTTTATTTTATCTCTTCTCTTAGAATATTAATTATATTTTTTTAAAAAAACATTTTTAGTGACTTCCCTAGAGGCTATAATGTACCTTAACCAATCTAAGTCCACTCTCAAACAAGACTATGCTGCTTCACATGTAATACTTTATAACAGAGTATTCTTAATCCTAATCATTTCCTTCTATCATTTGCGACATTGCTCTCATTCATTTATTTCACTTACTTATATGCTATGGTCATCAAATATATTTTATTTAATATTATGGTAAATGAAGTCTCTTTTATATCAATTAAAATAATAAAATAAAAGATTCTGTTTTAGCTTCATTTATTTCTTCTCTGATGCTTTCCCCGTTCTTTATACAAATAATGTTTCTAACCTGTATCATTGTTATTCTCCCTGAAGAACTTCTTTAACATTTCTTTGGGCTGGCTCATTGGCAATAAATTACCTGTTTTTGTTTGTCTAAAAACGTCTGGTGTTTTTTGCTTTTGTTTTTGTTTTTCAAGATTTTCTCTTTATAGTTAGCTTTCCGTGGTTTGCATATGACATGTTTAGATGTAAATTTTTGTTATTTATCCTTCTTTGTGTTCTCTGAGCCTCTAGGATCTGTGGCTAGATATCTGTCATTAATTTTGAAAACTTAGCCATTATTACTTCAAATATTTACTTTATTCTGATCTCTTTTTCTTCTACTTTCGGTAATGCAATTATACATATGTTATACATTTATAAATTGTCCCACAACTATTGAATATTGTGAATCACTTTTTCCAATTATTATTTCTCTTTTTATTTTAACACGGAATCTCTCTATGGGGCTATGATCAAGCCCATTGATTATTTCTTCATTTACGTCCAGTTCACTGATGAGCTCTTCAAAGGCATTATTCATTTATCTTTATATATTTTTATTTCTAGAATTTTCTTTTTATTCATTCTTACAATTTTATTTCTCTGCTTATATTACCCATGATTTTTTGCATGTTGTTTACTTTTTTATTGAAACTTTAAACATATTAAGTATGGTTATCTTGAATTCTCTAATAGTTCCAATATTGGTGTCATATCTAATTTTGGTTCTGATTTTGCTTCATCTCTTTAGGTGATTTTGTTCATGTTTTTTTTCATTTTTCTTTAAACAAAGCTTGTAACTTTTCTGTTGAACAATAAACATGATTTGTCTGGTGACAGTAACTGACATAAATATGCCTTTGGTGTGAGGATTTATTTTAATCTGGGTAGGACATGGACTACCTTTAATGTTCGCTGTAGTTGTAGGTGTTATAGGCTTTAACTTTCTTTAGTTTACTTGTCAACACTGGTTGCCTTTGGGCTCTCCTTTTTAGATATAATACATGTCCTGCAACTCTGCCAGCTGCAACCCAATGTTATACTTGAATCCTGTTGACGGAGTGGTAAGATACGAGAGAGGTAAAGCTCTCTATAGTCTCATAATTAAAATCAGTCTTTTAATGGACCTGTGTCCCAGGGTTGTACCTTCACTAATGTTTCTTAACTTCTTCTCTTAGGTGAGGTGGGAAGGTGATAGATGGATGATATCAGGAAAATATCTTTACCTCAGGTGGAACAAGGCTCTGCTAGGGTTTTTGGTTTGCTTTTTCTTCCCTAGGGACAGTTGGCCTTTGTTATGGGAAATGTTGTAGGCATATTTTATTTGGTAACTTTTCCCCCAACCTTTGACAGACCCACTAGGGGATCTTTCTCAAATCTTTACAGAGATCTGCAAACAGGGACAACTTGACTTCCTCTTTTCCTAATTGAATACCCTTTATTTCTTTCTCCTGCCTGATTGCCCTGGCAGATGACATGATTGTGTATTTAGAAAACCCCATCATCTCAGCCCAAAATCTCCTTCAGTTGATTAGCAACGTCAGCAAAGTCTCAGGATACAAAAATCAATGTGCAAAAATCACAAGCATTCTTATACACCAATAACAGACAAACAGAGAGCCAAATCACAAATGAACTCCCATTCACAATTGCTCCAAAGAGAATAAAATACCTAGGAATCGAACTTACAAGGGATGTGAAGGACCTCTTCAAAGAGAACTACAAACCACTGCTCAATGAAATAAAAGAGGACACAAACAAATGGAAGAACATTCCATGATCATAGATAGGAAGAATCAATATCATGAAAATGGCCATACTGCCCAAGGTAATTTATAGATTCAATGCCATCCCCATCAAGCTACCAATGACTTTCTTCACAGAATTGGAAAAAAATTACTTTAAAGTCCATATGGAACCAAAAAAGAGCCTGCATTGCCAAGACAATCCTAAGCCAAAAGAACAAAGCTGGAAGCATCAGCTACCTGACTTCAAACTATACTACAAGGCTACAGTAACCAAAACAGCCTGGCACTGGTACCAAAACAGAGATATAGACCAATGGAACAGAACACAGCCCTCAGAAATAATACTACACATCTACAACCATCTGATCTTTGACAAACCTGACAAAAACAAGAAATGGGGAAAGGATTCCCTATTTAATAAATGGTGCTGGGAAAACTGGCTAGCCATAAGTAGAAAGCTGAAACTGGATCCCTTCCTTACACCTTATACAAAAATTAATTCAAGATGGATTAAAGAATTAAATGTTAGACCTAAAACCATATGAACCCTTGAAGAAAACCTAGGCAATACGATTCAGGACATGGGCATGGGCAAGAACTTCATGACTAAAACACCAAAAACAATAGCAACGAAAGCCAAAATTGACAAATGGGATCTAATTAAACTAAAGAGCTTCTGCACAGCAAAAGAAACTACCATCAGAGTGAACAGGCAACTACAGAATGGGAGAAAATTTTTGCAGTCTACTCATCTGACAAAGGGCTAACATCCAGAATCTACAAAGAACTCAAACAAATTTACAAGAAAAAAAGAACCCCATCAAAAAGTGGGCAAAGGATATGAACAGACACTTCTCAAAAGAAGACATTTATGCAGCCAACAGACACATGAAAAAATGATCATCATCACTGGCCATCAGAGAAATGCAAATCAAAACCACAGTGAGATACCATCTCACACCAGTTAGAATGGCAATCATTAAAAACTCAGGAAACAACAGGTGCTGGAGAGGACATGGAGAAATAGGAACATTTTACATTGTTGGTGGGACCATAAACTAGTTCAACCATTGTGGAAGACAGAGTAGCGATTCCTAAAGAATCTGGAACTAGAAATGCCATTTGACCCAGTCACCCCATTACTGGGTATACACTCAAAGGATTATAAATCATGCTGCTATCAAGACACATGCACACGTATGTTTATTGCGGCACTATTCACAATAGCAAAGACTTGGAACCAACCCAAATGTCCATCAATGATAGACTGGATTAAGAAAATGTGGCACATATACACCATGGAATACTATGCAGTCATAAAAAATGATGAGTTCATGTCTTTGTAGGGACATGGATGCAGCTGGAAACCATCATTCTCAGCAAACTATCACAAGGACAAAAAACCAAACACCACATGTTCTCACTCATTGGTGGGAATTGAACAATGAGATCATTTGGACACAGGAAGGGGAACATCACACACCGGGACCTGTTATGGGGTGGGGGTAGGGGAGAGAGATAGCATTAGGAGATATACCTAATGTAAATGATGAGTTAATGGGTGCAGCACACCAACATGGCACATGTATATATTTGTTACAACCCTGCACATTGTGCACATGTACCCTAGAACTTAAAGTATAATAATAATAATAAAAATCTTTACAATGAAACACTGTTGGGGTTCCTAGAGATAAAACCCACAAAAATGTTGGAACTCCCTAAGCCTGTGGTTCCCAGGAGCTTCTGTCATGCTAGTCCACACCCAGGCTGCGGGCAATTCATCAAAATTACATTCAAATGTCATTTTCTGTGTATTGTTTCAGTGGTTTCTGCTTTAACCAGAAAATTAGACCTCAGTTGTAACTCCATGGATTTCCTTGTCTTTCCACATTTCAAGGTGACTTTGCCTTGTGACCTTAGTTCCCTGATGAGTCCAGAAAAAAAAAAAAAAATAGTTCACTTCTAGTTGGTTGAGCCTTTTTCTCATTGTAATAAGCTTTTTACATATTAGTGTTAAAACCAGCTTAAGGAATTTAAATACCTACAAAATTGCCATTAAGTTTATTATTTTTTCCTCTAAAACCATAGCCTGATGCATTATTATAGAACTGCCCAAATTTTTAGTGTGACAGTAGTCTGATAAATTAATTTTTTATTACCCTGATGACAAAGCATGGAATGGGCTGACATACCTGGAAAAGGGATGCGATAGGAAGTTACTGGAAAAACAATCTTTGCAAGATTGTGAGAGAGGATTGAATTAGGTAGAAGTAGACACCAGAAATTTAAAAATGGAGTTTAAGCACAGAAAAATATGAAGTAAAATCAATAGGAATATTTAGATGTAGCTAATGAGGGAGGATGAATCAAGGCCAGTTACGAGAATTCTCATTTGGACAAGGTATCTACTTGAAGATTATCCAAAAAGAAGCAACAATTACAGTCTTAAATATTATTACAATTGACCCAAAAGTATTTTCTATGGACAAATAACCAGTGCTGATGAACAATCTCATTGGGGGTGTCTTGATACAACTCAGTTAACAAAGCAGATGGGACATTTATCATACATTTATTGTATGAATCAGAAAAATAACCTTTATATTTGAATATTTTATATGTTTAGAATCTCTGATTGAGACCTTATTCAACCACTTAGTATTAAAATTATCAATAGACTTTGAGAATTGCTCTTGTTTACTACTATTTTGAAAAAAAAAAAAAAGTAAATTTAAGAAAACCTTTTATTACCAGAAAGTAGATTGTTTCAGGTAGTGGTAATAAAGCCTGCAGAGGCTCAGTAACAAACATAAAGAAAAATCCTTCTGGCCACCACTTTCACACTCACTATGTTGGACTTCTAAATCCTGACACAGTAGAGGAAAAAAATATTCAATTATCATTATGCTTCTGTTTGTGCATGTGTAACATCTTTCTTTAGTTTTTGTTGGAAAGCTTTTTAAAAACTATCCCAGCTTCTCTTGAAACCTTAATTTTTAGAAGGCCATCATCAAAAAACTACTTTTCTTCTTACAGATATATCTGGCACAATTGCTTTGCTTTGTTTTTGACATTTTGAGTTTGTCAAAAAAGTATGAATTTTATCAACCATACTCCCACACACCATTGATTTAGAAGAAATTCTTTTGCAACTTACTACTTTCATCCCTTGACTAATTAAATTACCATCAAAGACAAAATTTCCAAGTAAATTTTGACATGACATTGTTATTAACTCTGTAACTATCACCTTCTATTAATAACTCACATATTAAAACTTTTTAAAAATATGAAATGTATAATTTAAATATTTGAAAACCAGTTTTGACTTTATCATAAATAGCATAAGTGGAAACTTTTTGTTTACAAACTAAGAATTATGATGTCTATCATTTTACAAGTCATATTACAACTATAACCTTTAAAAAACAATATTATTCCCTATTAGATAACAGTTAAACAGAAAACCAGAGTATACACTCTACTGCCTTTTGCCAAGGTTCAAAAAACTATAAACTATAATAAAATGTTTTGATCTATCTGATGAAGCAGGAGAAACTAATTGTCTGTTTGGTTGCCTTTATCATTTGAAACACATGGGAAATGAACATTGTTGATGCGTGCATCAACACTGTAAAAGCTAAAACCATTTTTCTAGTCTCTTCTCTGAAAATCATCCAAAACTAATTGAAGACAAAATAGCCACTGCAAAATTTAATTCAGAAGAAAACTATATTGATAAAGCTTATGAATTTGCATAATCAAACAACAGTAATGAAAAGTAGGCAATGTAAAGTGCTAAAAATTTAAAGTCAACCTTTCCTATAACCCTCCTAATACTAGGTAAGTGTGTTTCATTATTTAGATATCTAATTCGATGCAAAATTTCTTTTAAAAATTAAATTCACGGGTGCTAATATTAATTTAGAATTTTCAATATTTTAATGACAACATGGTATTTTAATTCAAATTATTAAAATATTGAATATATGCACTCCACTTTACTATGGAGTACAATGTCTGCCTCATGCCATTTATTTGTATTGGAACACAATTGTCATAAATTGTTGACAGCTTCTGTTCTTCAGTAGAGTACTCCACAGAAGAAAGTTCCATAGTCTCCCATCATTATTTATTCCAAAATATTTCAACATTGATTGTGTATATTTTAGCACATTTTGGTTTTATTTAGTTCACATTTATGATCTAGGTTGTTTATTCAGTAGTCTTTTGCTTGGACTTACGTATCTTTTTTCCTAGAGGGTAATCTCCTTGAGGGCAGTGACCACATCTCCATTTATTTATTTATTCATTCATCTATATAAAAAAATGTTTTAAAAGTACTTAATATGTGCCAGGAATGGAGCTAAAAATGAATTAACATAATGACCAAGAAAAAGATTGTCTTTGAAATGGGAGAGTTTATTTTACACTTCTGTGTACATACTAATGTGATAAAAATTTGAATTTTCAAATATTCATTTTTAAATCTCAAGTTCTACATAGTTAATTTTAACATATAATTTTTTATATAAACAGAAGAAAATTCCTTTTCAAGTATTACTATATTAAACAAATGGGCAAATTTGATTTAAAATAATAAATATGATGAATGACAATTCTTACAATTGTCAGGAAAACCAAAATGTGACTTTAGTTTTCTCAATTTTTTTTGTCATTCCCCCAAGAATAGAATTTAAATAGATTAGAATTTTAATATCTAAGTAGGAGAGATTTGGAGTGGTCAGTTAGGCAATTTATATACCTGAATAAATTCAGAATTCATCTACTCGATTTTTGCTGTTTTCTTAATTTTGTCATTACCCAATCTCAGGAGCTACCATCTTCTTCAAATTATAATTTATCTAACGTAAAAAAGAAAAAAAAATTATGTTTTAAACAAAATTTTGGAAAGTGAATATCTTCCCTTTAAACCTAGGGGAAATAGAAACAACAGAAATGACATAGGATAAGGTAATGGGAACTGATTGAGTAAAGAGAATAGGGTTAAGTCATTTTAAAAGAGAAAGGCAACATAGAAGCACTGTTGGTCATTTGACTGGTAATTATTTTGATTCATGAGATAATTTTTTAAAGAAAATATACATACAGTAGTCCCCCATTATCCATGCGAGATACATTCCAAGACCCATAGTGGATGCCTAAAATCTCAGATAGTACTGAACTCTGCATATACGATGTTTTCTCCTATACATACATACCTGTGATAAAGTTTAATTCATAAATTAGGCACAGTAAGAGAATAACAACTAATAATAAAATAGAACTATTATAACAACATACAGTAATAAAAATTTTGGATATGTGATCTCCCTCTCAAAATATCTCATTGTACAGTTCCATGGATAACTAAAACCACAGAGTGAAACCATGGATAAGGGGGGATTACTTGTACCTACTATTTTACTATAACTCAAAATATATTAATGTGCATTTATTCATTGCTTCTTTGCAGTGGGACCAAGACCTTGTCTGTGAGTATGGCTCTGCAGACTGGAAATCCGATTCTTTTGTGTAAAAAACATTAATTTTCTGGGTGTGGTGGCTTGCACTTGTGATCCCAGCACTTTGGGAGGCCAAAGTAGGAGGATTTCTTGAGACCAGGAGTTTGAGACTAGTCTGGGCAACATAGTGAGAACCCCCACACCACTTGCCCCATCTCTACAAAATAAAAATAAATTAAGAAATAAACATTAATTATGTGTTCATTTGGGGCTATTTAAGATTAGTTGCAAAACAATTTGAATACAGAATCCATATGGAATATCATGAATTTCTTCCCCTAACTTTTGTAGTTCCCTGACCAGGCTTAATTTTGTATGTGTGGGTTTGGGGTGTGTGTGTGTGTGTGTGTGTGAGTGTGTATGTATCAGTGTGGGTGTGGGTCATTTATGATTCCGGGGTGATTCCAAAGCATTCAACTTAATTTTCGTAGATACAACTTCTTTGCATTATTGAATTTCATCGGTTTATGCAACAGTTAATTAAATTACATGATTATAATTAGCTAACATTTGTTGAGTACTCTTACTTATTGCCAATTTTTCATAGTGACTACTTTTAATGCACTGCTTTAAGAGATTTATTTGTATTAAAACATTTATTCCTCACAAGAACCCAATGGCATATTTACTATCATTAATTCTATTTAATAAATGAGGAAATCCTATAAAACACAGAAGTAACTTTCCCAAGACTATACAATTAGCACGTGGCAGCCCACAACTTAAGTATAAATTCTCTGACTCCAGAGTCAGTGATTTTAACTGACTCTAAAAGAGTAAGTATTTTTTCTTAGAGTGTTATACAATCCCCTAACTAGCATACACAGGTATAAGTGACTTTTTTTTAAATTATACTTTATGTTCTAGGGTACATCTGCACAACATGCAGGTTTGTTACATGTGTATACATGTACCATGTTGGTGTGCTGCACCCATTAACTCATCATTTACATTAGGTATATCTCCTAATGCTATCCCTCCCCCCTCCCCCAACCCCATAACAGGCCCTGGTGTGTGATGTTCCCCTTCCTGTGTCCAAGTGACCTCATTGTTCAATTCCCACCTGTGAGTGAGAACATGTAGTGTCTGGTTTTCTGTTCTTGCAATAGTTTGCTGAGAATGATGGCTTCCAGCTGCATCCCTGTCCCTACAAAGGACATGAACTCTCCTTTTTTATGGATGCATAGTATTCCATGGTGTATATGTGCCACATTTTCTTAATCCAGTCTATCACTGATAGACATTTGGGTTGGTCCCAAGTCTTTGCTATTGTGAATAGTGCCGCAATAAACATACGTGTGCATGTATCTTGATAGCAGCATGATTTATAATCCTTTGGGCATATACCCAGTAATGGGATGACTGGGTCAAATGATATTTCTAGTTCTAGACCCTTGAGGAATCACGAAACTGTCTTCCACAATGGTTGAACTAGTTTACGGTCCCACCAACAGTGTAAAATTGTTCTTTTGCAGCTCAAATGGTGGTGCAGATCCCCCAAAGTCTCCTAGAAAGTTGCTTACCATCATTAAAAATTCAGCATTAGTCATCATGCCTACGAAGAAAACTGAAAATGTTCGTTAATTCAACAAGCCTGTTACATAGAGTTTATATAGTTTTATCTATAGATCTAGTTATGCTAGATCTTCACTGTAGTGACGTTGTGAGGATATTTTGCTAAAAAGCATGTAAGTAAAGATTTTAGAAAAAACGTGTGTATGGTGTACCTAAAGATTGTTGTAGAACCATTTAGTCCCTAGTCACTTACCAAGATGTTAGCTGGAGGATTTTTTTTGTTCGTTTAATATTAGAAAAGTAAGAACTATGACAAAAACTCCAAAGAGGGAAAATATTTTTCTCCTTACCTCCCAAATTAAATACTTGTATGTGTTAAAGATCAATCCTGGGGAAGTTGTCTTGATGAGAAAGATGCAGAGAGGTTCTTGTAGATAATTAAAATCAGCAAATCAAATGAACTCCTGTGCAATCACAGAAAAGAAGCAACACAGGCATTTTATCCAATGCACTCCCAGACATACTAGTTAGAGGATAGGCTAACCTTTACTAAAAAAGATTTCTCCCTTATGTCCAGAGGCATGTAAGCAATCCAAGAAGAGCAGGGGAAATTAGTCCATGAAGTTTTCGAAGGATCTAGTTTCCTTCTATCTGTTTTACCTTTTCCAGAGTGATGACTTCTCATCAAAGTCAAATCTGGGTCACCAGCACCTTATCTGCTTTCTAACCTGCAGCAAGTGGAAACAGAAAGTGAAGGGTTTCCGCTTTTAGGAACATGATTTCTATCTACAATTGAACCTAATACTTCCACTCACCACCAACTGATCAGAGTGCCTTCAGATGACCCCAACTAACTAAAAAGGGAGAATGAGGAAATCACCTGGACCTGAACAGCTGTCGTACATGGGGAAGGTGTTTTATAACTAACAAAAGAGGGGTGTAGGAAAGATCACATGTCAATTAATTCAATAAAATATCGTTTGTTAAAAAATATTGTTTGTTAATTACTCTGTTAGTTTACAAGCCAGGTATTGAGAATACAGAGGTAGAAGATATAATTTTTGCTCTCTTGAAGGTCATAAGCTAGCAGAGGAGAAACACAAATAAAGTCAACAACATACAGATGCTGCTATGAGTAATTACAGTATCCTAAGAGGACGGAGGAGTGATGGACCAAAGGAGATTTTTCCTGAAGGAGAAGATAAAGAAATAATGAGAGAAAGGGAAGAGTTAAGACTCTTGGAAGCCTTGGATATTCAACAAAATAATTTGGATTTTCCTCTGTGGTCATTATAAACCATGAAGAATTTTTAAAGCTAGGACACTATATTATTAAATATGCATTTTCAGAGATATCACTTTGGTACTCTCCCATCTCTGGGGAGAACAATTTAGAGGGTGTGACATTGGAAACAGGGAAATTTCAGATAAATTGTCTGACATTTAAAAACAGATCAGCTGGGAATTACTTGACATCAAGAAGACTTAATGTTTCATTATATGAGCAACGAATGTGTACATTCCTCCCTTTCCAGGAGGATCTGCTTCAAGTAAAGTTCAGGGAAGGTGATTTGGGGTTGGGGAGAGTCTCAATTATTTCGATTATACTTAGTCCACACAGTTGCCTGCTTCCCAAATGAATAAAGTATGGCTCCTACTGAAAATATATTGCCAATTCCATACAGCCCAGAGTAGTCTGAGAAGAGTTTAACCCCTTACTTAAATAGTTTCTAAATTTTCCTTAACATCACACACTTTTTTAAACTAGAAGTTTGATATCTAGCTAGCAAAACAATGTAGTGAGAAAAGCCTTCTTGCAACTACAGGGTAAATATGCTATTAACAAAGGCCAGGGAAAAATTCAGAAGAATGTTAAATCCTTTGCAAGTGTCTTTTCAAAGGTTCTCTCCATTTCTTAGTCCAAATTATCTATGTTGAGGACTGTGTTCCTTTTTTTCCCTCCTTGGAATCTGCACTCCCTTTTCAATCCTCCACTGCCCTCTTGAGTAAAACTTCAATTCCACTAATCAACAAGTTTTCTTCAAGCAGTTTTCTCCCATCCTGAATGTACCATACATTTATTGGAGTCCTAATTATTCCCTCTAGAATATCACTATGAAGGTTCTCCAGCAAATCAGATCAGTATGGACCTTGGGTACCTTTCCAAATCTCCACAAAAATATGAGTAATAAGTAAGATTTCTCCCTATTCCTGTCCTTTTCAGGTCTTCACTATGTAAACCTTGAGCAAAATACACGTTCATACACATTAAAACACATACATATGCACACAGAGTTTCTGGAGTAAAATAACCTAAATTTATAACCTTGTATTAATCTTAGAAATTTTATAAATTTTTTTCTTCATGAAAGAGAATAAGAGCAATTGTAATTTATCAAATATTGTTTCTTCAATATGCCTGTAGATTAAATATGTTAATTTAGTAAATTATAACTGTTTGTCATAATAATTTTCAAAATCTGTGATTCCTACAAAGTTGTCTGTTTTAATTTTATTAAAAAATAATGTAAGCTAGTAAGCTCCATCCAACTTTTCTTGTCAAAATTTCTCAGGGCAAAAATTTCCAGTGGAAAGCAAGAAATAAGATAGAAAACACTGATGAGTTAAAACAAAACTTTTTTTGTTTTTAAAGAGAACCTATGGGGTTTCTTTCATTTCTATTTTAACGTGTAAATATATTCCATCAGATGAACTATAGCAGAATTGTAAGGCAGAAAAATGAGATGTTAACTGGAGACTTGGGTGGGAGGCATTAATTTGGATTTTAACTGGAGTAAAATTTAAATTTTACTGTGCTGGAGTAGAATTTAAATTATCATATTGCACGCATTACCTCTGTCTTTCAGTTTGAGAGAATTGCATTCTCTCAGAAGAGGAGTACAACTCGATTTCATGTGCTCTCCCAAGAAGTGAAATTGATTGGTTTCTTACAGCTTTATATTTTTGTCTGTATTTTTAAGGTTTCCTACAAACCATTTTAAATGTGTCTAATAACTGATGGACATTCCTCCTTGGAGATAATCTATAAATGCATGCATGCTGGTGGTGGTGGTGGTGTGGGTAGTACAAAGGAGTAGAACAAACAAAAATCTTTCAGAAAGAAGGAGATTATCTTATGTTTTATGTAGTTATCTTTGTATAATCTCTTATACTTTTTATTTATTTATTTGAAATAGGGCCTTTCTTTGTCACCCAGGCTAGGGTACAGGAGCACAGTCACGGCTCACTGCAGCCTCAACCTCCTGAACTCAAGTGATCTTCCCACCTTGGTCTCCCAAAGTGCTCGCATTACAGGCGTGGGCCACTGTGCTCAGCCCCTTTATGTTTTTTAATTGTGATGATATTTCCCTGTGTGGTATTTTTTTTGTGTGTACAAATGCCAAAAGTCTAATAAAAGAAGTTGATATTTCTATCTGTACTGAGTCATTTGGTGGGAACAAAGATACACTAAGAAAAGCAAGGGATCAGGAACAAATATATAAAGAGGGAGAGAAATGAATTTTACAATGTATCAAAATAGGGATAACAATATTTTATTTTTAAGAAACATTCTTGGGTTAAAATATATATACCAAAAATTCATCTATTTTAAGTGTACAATTTAATATTTATTAGCATTTTGTAAGAGTTGTCCAACCACCATAATACTCAAATTTTAAACATTTGTTATCATCCTCAAAGGAATCCTCATACCATTAGCATTCACGCCTTGTTCCTCTTTCCCCTAAGCTCTAAATAGCTACTAATCTACTCTCTGTCTCTGAGATTTGTCTATTCTGGAGCTTTTATATAAATTTATTAATGCAATAATATATTATCTTTTGTGATTGGCTTCTTTCACCTAGCATGTTTTTGAGGGCAATCCTTGTTGCAGCGTTTATCAGCACTTCATTTGTTTCACTGCTGAATACTATTTCACTGTATGGATATACCATATTTTGATTATTCATTCATCAGTTGATGAATATTTGGAATGTTTCCACTTTGTGGCTGTTATTTATAATGCTGCTATGAACATTTGTGTGCAAGTCTGTATGAGGACATATGTTTCTATTTCTCTTGGGTAGATACCCAGGAATGGAATTTCTAAGTCTATGCTTAACATTTTTGAGAAATTGTACAACTGTTTTCCAAAATGGTTGCATCAATGTACAGTCACACCAGCAAATATTTCAGATTTCCACATTCTTGTCAACATGCATAGTATGTTTCTCTCTTAACCCTTTAGTGAGTATGAAATGCTACTTCATTGTGGTTTTGATTTGCATTTTTCTATTGTATATGCTTTTGAGCATACTTTGATGTACTTATTGGTCATTTGTATGTCTTTTTTGGAGAAATAGTCATTCAAATCCTTTGACAACAATCCATTTGGAAATTGAATTATTATCTTTACCTGATGGAGTTTAGGAATATATAGGAGTTTATATATTATGGGTATAAATCCTTTATCAGATATGATTATCAAATATTTTTACCACTCGGTAGATAATTTTTATTATCTTGATAATGTTGTTGGAAAGTTAAAAGATTTTAATTTTGATAAAGTTCAATTTATAATTTTATTGCCATGATTTTGATGACTTCTCTAATAAATTATTGTCTATCCGAAGGTCATGAATATTTATTGCTATATTTTTTCCAAGAGTTTTATGGTTTTAAACCTTATATTTAAGCCTATAACCCATTTGAGTTAAATTTTGTGTATGGTGTGAGGCAGGGGCCCAATTTTATTGTTTAAGATATGGATATCCAATTGCAAAAACACGTGTTGCAAATAGTACTTCATTGCAGCTCAATTACAACTTTCTACCAAAATACCAGTTTACTATTAGAGGCCCCTGTGATTCTTACTGCCATTATAACAAAACAAACACATACATCTTATAAACTTCTACATTTGGAGGGTACATGGAATATCTGGGATATTTACTACTTGAAAATGGGCTTTATTCTTATTCTCTCCACAGAAATATACTTTATGTATTCTAGAATAGCTTACGTTATTGTATGCAAGTAACTAAAATATCTTATAAAATATTAGTAATTGATAGAAGAAGAATGAAACTTGATGCTCAGTTTAGGTTTGGGCTACCAGCAGGAGGGAACATAATTTTTAAAATTTATTTTCCTTCTGCTAACAGAGAACAACAGAGGAGAGAATACTAACATAAATTATTTTAAAAGAAAATTTCGAGGCTTCCACATGGAATTTGTAAAGGATGGAGACTACGAGTACATTTTTTTTTCATTTAAGAACAAAGTTTAATGACTTTTCCTCCTTATAATGTCACAGGGTGTTACTTCACTAGCCAGAAACCTTTGTGGCTTGTGTCTCCTTTGCCTGAGTTTTGCTCAGGCCTGCTGGGCTCATTCCATCCACTCAGCTTGAAAGGCTGCACTTGCTGGTGCTACCAGCCTAGATCTCATGCCTACCAAGGGCGAGCCAGGTGTGGGATGCTGCGAGGTGCAAGAGTGAGCGAACATGGGGTCCAGCTGTGTCCAGAATTAGTGGGTTCTTGGTCTCGCTGACTTCAAGAATGAAGCCGTGGACCCTTGTGGTATTACAGTTCTTAAAGATGATGAGTCTGGAGTTTGTTCCTTCAGATGTTTGTGGTCTCACTGACTTCAGGAGTAAAGCTGCAGACCTTCGCAGTGAGTGTTAAAGCTCTTAAAGGTGGCGCATCCAGAGTTGCTCATTTCTCCTGTGGGGTTCGTGGTCTCACCAGCTTCAGAAGTGAAGCTGCAGCCCTTTGTGGTGAGTGTTACAGCTCACAAAGGTAGTGTGGACACAAAGAGTAAGCAGCAGCAAGATTTATTACAAAGAGCGAAAGAACAAAGCTTCCACAGCCTGGAAAGGGACCCCAGCAGGTTGTCACTGCTGGCGCTGGTGGCCTGCTTTTATTCCCTTATTTGGCCCCACCCACATCCTGCTGATTGGTCCATTTTACAGAGAGCTGATTGGTCCATTTTACAGAGCACAAACAGCACCAAGTTATTTAGATCAGATTTCATGATCTTTCAGTTCTTCAATACAGAGGGAATTATAAAAAATATTGATATGAAGCAGGTTCACAGTGGACTGATTACCAACTTATTTGAGTTTTATTATTAATACTTACAGTTAGGCAGCAAGGAACAACAGAAGCCTAGGACTCACTGTGAGCTGGTCCCAAGGCTCAGGCAAGCTGCCCAGGGCAGATGAAGTCACCTCTGTGTATTCTCCACCAGCACCACAGAGAAGGGAGCATGGAAAGCAGCCCGCCATTCCCATTTTTATATCTTGAGGTCATGTGAGTTGCTGATTTAAAGCATTGAAGAACAGCCTCCTTTTAGGGTGGAACTGGCACTGAGCCCATGCTGTTCCAGTCAGTCTCTGCTTGTCTAAGGGATGTTGTACTCCTAGCACGTCATACAGTTATTCTTAAGAACTACAAACAAGAAAGTGGGGAGAACTGGGTCATTACAAGGCCACCCTGGGAAATGTCTTGCATTGCTGGAGGTCTAGAGCAATAAAAGGAAATACTAATATTTTGTTGCTTATTTTAATTGGAGTCTGAAAGCTGTCTTTATTTCTTACTTATCCAACAGAAGATCTTCTTGAATCTTCCTTTTCTTATTCTCCTTCCTCTACATTTTCAAGATACCTTGTCCTTGATGCATTTTTTTAATTCTAAATTACTCTTTGGTTTTGTTTTATAAACACCTTCTCAATTATCACAAGAAATTTTCATGATTTATTTGGTGTTTCCATCATGTCATTTATGTTAGAATAAGTCATCTATTCATCAGTAACATACTTTTTTAAACGTATTATTTTAGCTTTAATTTTAAGATCTGGGGTACATGTGCAGGTTTCTTACATAGGTAAACTTGTATCATGGGGGTTTGTTGTACAGATTATTTTGTCACTCAGGTATTAAGCTTAGAACCCATTTTTCCTGATCTTGTCCCTCCTCCCCCCATCTACTCCCTAAAAGGTCCCAGTGTGTGTGGTTCCCCTCTCGGGGTCTATGTGTTCTAATCATTTGTTCTCATGTGTAGTGAGAATATGTGGTATTAGGTTTTCTGTTCCTGCAACAGTTTTTTAAGGGTGCATGTTTAAAACCTCAGTATTCACTAACTTTTCTTGAATTCACTTTGTGTAATTTTGTACCATTTCTACAATAATTCTACTGATAGTGCCCACCACAAAGACAATGAAGAATCTTTATTATTATTATTATACTTTAAGTTCTAGGGTACATGTGCACAATGTAAGAGTTACATATGTATACATGTGCCATGTTGGTGTGCTGCACCCATTCCATCAGGTATATCTCCTAATGCTTTCCCTCCCCGCTCCCTCAACCCTACTACAGGCCCTGGTGTGTGATGTTCCCCTTCCTGTGTCCAAGTGTTCTCATTGTTCAATTCCCACCTATGAGTGAGAACATGCAGTGTTTGGTTTTTTGTCCTTGTGATAGTTTGCTGAGAATGATGGTTTCCAGCTTCATCCATGTCCCTACAAAGGACATGAACTCATCCTTTTTTATGGCTGCATAGTATTCCATGGTGTATATGTGCCACATTTTCTTAATCCAGTTAACCACTGATGGACATTTGGGTTGGTTCCAAGTCTTTGCTATTGTGAACAGTGCCGCAATAAACATACGTGTGCATGTGTCTTGATAGCAGCATGATTTATAATCCTTTGGGCATATACTCAGTAATGGGATGGCTGAGTCAAATGGTATTTCTATTTCTAGATCCTTGAGGAATCTCCACACTGTCTTCCACAGTGGTTGAACTAGTTTACAGTCCCACCAACAGGGTAAAATTCTTCCTATTTCTCCCCACATCCCCTCCAGCACCTGTTGTTTCCTGAGTTTTTAATGATGGCCATTGGTGTGAGATGGTATCTCATTGTGGTTTTGATTTGCATTTCTCTGATGGCCAGTGATGATGAGCATTTTTTCATGTGTCTGTTGGCTGCATAAATGTCTTCTTTTGAGAAGTGTCTGTTCATATCCTTTGCCCACTTTTTGATGGGGTTCTTTTTTTCTTGTAAATTTGTTTGAGTTCTTTGTAGATTCTGGATATTAGCCCTTTGTCAGATGAGTAGATTGCAAAAATATTTTCCCATTCTGTAGGGTGCCTGTTCACTCTGATGGTAGTTTCTTTTGCTGTGCAGAAGCTCTTTAGTTTAATTATATCCCATTTGCCAATTTTGGCTTTTGTTGTCGTTGCTTTTGGTGTTTTAGACATGAAGTCCTTGCCCATGCCTATGTCCTGAGTGGTATTGCCTAGGTTTTCTCCTAGGGTTTTTATGGTTTTGACAATGAAGAATCTTAAAAGCAGCCCTAGAGAAAAGACTTTCAAAAGAATGACATTTAGACTTCTTGATAATGGAATCAAAATAGTATTGAAAATTTTCTTAGAAATGCGGAGATGATATAAGTGAAATAGGATGAAAATATTGAATGAGATCTCTGGGAAATTTCCCTTTCAAAAATGTTTTCAAAATGAAGAAATTTTTAGTTTAAAAAAAGTCTTCCAAATTTCATCAAAAGCAGCAACAAAAATTTCATTAAAGGAAATTGTAACGGATGTTTTAGAGAACTAAAGGCAATTAAGAACAGTAAGAAAAAGAACTGGTAAAAATATATATAAACTTAAGTGATGTGCCAGTTCCTAGCCTAGGCTCAAAAGGCCTGTGTGATTTTGTTCTTTTGTTGGAACTCAACTCCAGGTAAACATATCTTAGTCTTATCTGCTGCAAGATGGGAGACCACTGAAAGAAGAATCAATGCACCTCTGCCAATAGCCTGACAAATCCAGATGTAGACGCACTTAGCTGACTCACATCTGATTGCAGCCTACTGGAGAAGCTGGGCTGAGATCAGAACTACCAAATGAGCCCAGTGATAATTTTATAACCACAAATTGTAAGCTGAATAAATGTTGGTTTAAGCCAGTGTGTTTTAGTGTGGGTTGTCACTCAGTAATAGCAAAAAAGTAGATCGTGATTAAAAATATGATAGAAGTAAAATACTAGGCACCAATAGCATGAAAGTCAAGACGCGATCCTGCCCAATAAAGTACTCTGTGCTTCTTTTATATTGAAGAGACGAAAAATTCGGCTTACTAAGGTAATTATATTTTAAATTATACCATGAAATTTCAAACTTTAGATGAATGGTGAAATGTCTAGAATAATATTACTTACAAAAAGTTGATACAAGAAGAATAAATTACCCATTATGAAAGAAATGTTAATATTAAAGTATTCAGAAAAAGAAAATCTCAAGCTCAGAAATCTTAAAGACAGGTTCTATTAATCATTCAAGGAACAAATCATATTCTATCATATAGAAAATGATACATTCCTCAAATCATTCTATGAGGAGTAGATATGGGATTATGTAGTCATAAAGAATTGCATCAAAAGGCAAACATACACATCAAGTTCACTTATGCACACAGATGCTAAAATTCCCCAAAATATTACCAACTGAATTGAGCAATTTGGAAAAAAAAAAAAAAAAAAAACATATAATGATCAAGTTATGTAGATCTCTTGAAGAAAAAATGTTTTACCATTAAAAGGACCTATAGATCTAATAAACACATTAACATCCTCTCAATAAATTTAGTCTTATTTTATATTAAATAACTACGTTATTTAACAATGAATCGTTTTTTACATTTTACTTATTAACCCAGATTTGTCATTATTTGTCATTATTATATTATCCTCTATAATAATATAGTGATAAGATGAAGATTTGAAGTGTCTCAATGTTTGACTTTATATTAAATGACCTATAAATGTTTGCATGCATGCTTGTTTGAGTTTATGTGTACATATATGTGTATGTGAGTATGTAAATATCTCCCTGCTTTTTATTGCTATATAATGATTGCATATATTTCTGGGGTACATATGATATTTTGATACATGCATACAATGTGTAATGATCAATTCAGGATACTTGGGATATCCATCACCTCAAACATCTATTATTGGTGTTGGGAATATTTTAAATATTTTCTTCTAGTGACATGGAAACACAATAAATTGTTGTTAACTATAGTCATCCTATGATCTATTCAACACTAGAACTTATTCCTTCTAATTGTATTTTTGTACCCATTAGCCAACTTCTCTTCATCAAGTAAAAATTGTACATATTTATGGGATACAGTATGATGATTTGATACAAGTATGCACTGTGGAATTGCTAAATCAAGCTATTTAAGTATGCATTACCTCATGTTTGTATCATTTTTTATGTGGTGAGACACTTCAAATTTACTCTTAGCAATTTTCAAGTATACAATAGATTGTTATTAACTACACTCATCATAATGCACAAGAGATCCCTTTAACTTATTCCTCCTAGCTGAAATGTTATATTATTTGACCATTTCTCCAAACTTCTCAACCTCTCATAACCACCATTTTACTCTCTGTTTCTATGAGTTTGACTTTTATAGATTCCATATATAAGTTACATCATGTGGTACTTTTCTTTCTGGCTTATTTTGTTTAACATAATGTCTGTCAAGTTCATCAATGTTGTCACAAATGTCAAGATTTCATTCTTTTTGAAGTCTGAACAGTATTTCATTGTGTATATATACCAAAATTTCTTCATCCATTCATCCATTGCTGAAACTTAGGTTGATCTCATATCTTGGCTATTGTAAATAATGTTCCAACAAACACAGGCATGAAGACATCTTTTCAACACACTAATTTCATATCTTTTTAAAATTTTATATCTTTAAATATATACTTCATAGTGGGATTGTTGGATTATATGGTAAGTCTATTTTTAATTGTTTGAGGAACCTCCATAGTGTTTTCAGTAATGGCTATGCTAATTTACCTTCTTACCAACCATGTACAAGGGTTTTCTTTATTCTACTTCCTCACCAAAACTTGTTTTCTTTCATCTTTTGGTAGTAGCCATTTTTAAAGGTGTGAAGTGATATCTCATTGTAGTTGTAATTTGCATTTTCCTGATAATTAGTGATTTTGAGCATCTTTTCATATACTTGGCCATTTTATATCTTCTTTTGAGAAATGTTCATTTAGGTCCTTGACTCATTTTTCAATCTAGTTATTTGTTCTCTTGCTATTGAGTAAAGGAGTTCCTTATATATTTTAGATATTAAGCACTTATCAGTGTGTGGCTTGAAAATATCTTCTACCAGTCTCTAGATCGTCTTTCACTCTATTGTTTCCTTTCCTGTGTAGGAGCTTTTTAGTTTCACGTAGTCTCACTTGTCTAGTTGTGATTATGCTTCCCATGCTTTTGGGGTCATATCCAAAAGCTCATTGCCCAGAACAATGTGGAGATTTTCCTCTATGTTTTGTTTCAGTAGTTTTATAGTTTTGGGTCTTATGTTGAAGTTTTCAATCCATTTTAAGTTGATTTTTGTATGTGGTATAACATAAGGGCCTAATTTCATTCTTTATGTAAATATCAGTTTTCCCAACACAATTTATTGAAGAGTCACCTTTATCCATTGTATGTTGTTGGCATCTTTGTTGAAAATCAATTGATCATAAGTAGATAGATAAATTTCTGGAGTCTCTATTCTATCTTCCTATGTATCTGTTTTTATGCCAGTACCATGCTTTTGATTAACTTTACAGTAGATTTGGAATTCAGATTGTGTAATACCTCTGGATTTTTTTTTTCTCAAGATTGCTTTGGTTATTCTTTTGTAGTTACATACAAATTTTAGGACTTTTTCTATTTCTGTGAAAAAATGTCAATGATATTTTGAGACCTATTGCACTGAATCTGTGGGTCGCTCAGTAATATAGACATTTTAACAATATTAATTCTCCCAATTTATGAACATAGGTTATCTTTCCATTTATTCATTTAATTGCTTTGATCAATGCTTTATAGTGTTCAGTGTACAAATCTGTCACCTTCTTAGTGAAATCTATTCCTAAGTTTTTTGTAGCTATTACAAATATGATTTTTAAAATATTTCAGTTAGTTATTAGTTTATATAAATGCCACTGAGTTTTTCATGTTGATTTTGCATCTTGCAACTTTACTGAATTTGTTTATTAGTTCTAATATTATTTTGGTAGAGTCCTTAGAATTTTTCATATATTATATGTCATCAGCAAACAGTAACAATTTCACTTTTTTTTCTTTCTAATTGAGATATCTTTTATTTTTTTCTCTTTTTCTAATTTCTGTGGCTTAAATTTACAGTACTGTTGAATAGAAAGTGGCGAGATTGGGCATCCTCGTCTTATTCCTGATCTTAGGGAAAAGCATTAAACTTTTCACTATCGAGTAAGATGTTAGCTATGAGCTTGTAATATACGGCCCTTTTTGTATTGAGATAAATCCCTTCTATACCTATTTTTTTGAGATTTTTTTTTAACAGTAAAGTATGTTGAATTGTTGAAAACCTTTTCTTTTTGTTTTTTGTTTTGTTTGTTTGTTTTGCATTTGAGATGATCACAAAGATTTTGTCCTTCATTCTGTTAATGTAGTATATTGCATTGGTTTATTTGTGTATGTTGAACCATCCTTGCATCCCTGGGATAAATCAACATGGTTGTGGTGAATGATCCTTTTGATATACTGTTGAATTCAGTTTGCTAGTATTTTGATAAGGATTTTTACATCCGTGTTCATCAGGGCAATTGGCTCAGAACTTTCTTTTCTTGCAGTGCCCCTGTCTAGTCTTGGTTTCAGGATAACATTTGTCTCATAGGATAAGTTTGGACATATTCTCTCTGCTTTAATTTTTTTGGAAGAGTTAGAGAAATATTGGTATTAGTTATTTAAATGTTTGGGAGAATTCATCCATGAAGGTATTAGGTCCTAGGCTTTTCTTGCATGGCAAACTTTTTACTATGTTTCAATCTCTTGGCTAGTTATTGGCATATTCAGATTTTCTATTTTCCAATGATTCAGTCTTGATAGGTTGTATGTGTTTAGGAATTTATCTATTTCTTCCAGCTTGCCAAATTTGTTGACATATAGTTGTTCATAGTGGTTTCATTATTAACCCTTCTATTTCTGTGGCATCAGTTGCAATGCATCCTTTTTATTTCTGGTTTTATTTCATTCTTTTTTTTCTTAGTCTAGCTAAAGTTTTGTCAATTTTGTTTATCTTTTCAAAGAACCAACTTTTAGTCTTGTTTACCTTTTTATTGTTTTTGTAGTTTATATTTCATTTATTAATTCTCTGATTATTATTACCTTTTTTTTCCTACTAACAGTGGGCATAGTTTACTATTCCTTTCCTAGTTCCTCATGATGAAACATTAGTTCGTTTATTTAGGATTTTTATTTGGGTGTTTATTGCTATACACTTCCCTCGTAGGGTTTAGGGAATTAAACTTTATGGAACATACCGTAAATTTTCATATGTTGTATTTTCATTTTCATTTATCTCAATCTATTTTTTATTCCTTTTTTTTTTTTTTTTTTTTTTTTTTTGAGGTGGAGTCTTGCCCCATCACCCAAGCTGGAGTACAATGGCATGATCTTGGCTCGCTGCAACCTCTGCCTCTGGGTTCAAGTGATACTCCTGCCTCAGTCTCCATGCCTATCCTATTTCTATATTTCTAGTAGAGACTGGGTTTCATCATGTTGACCAGGCTAGTCTCAAACTCCTGACCTCAGGATCTGCCTACCTTGGCCTCCCAAAGTGCTGGGACCACAGGTATGAGCCACTGCACCTGGCCTTTATTTCTCTGTTAATTTCTTCTTTGACCCATTAGTTTTTAAGAAGCCTGTTATTTAATTTCTACATATTTGTGAATTTCCTAAAATTTCCCCATTATAGACTTTTAGTTTTACATAATTGTGGTCAGAAAAGATATTTGATATGATTTCTGTCTTTTTAAATTTGTTAACCTTGTTTTGTGGCCTAACATATGATATACCTGGAGAATGTTCTATGTGGGTTTGAGCAAAATGTGCTTTCTGCTTCTATTGCATAGAATTTCCTGTATATGTCTGTTAGGTCTATTTGGTCTAACTTGTAGTTTAAGTCTAATGTCTTGTATTGATTTTCTGTCTGGATGATCTTTCCATTGTTGAAACTGGGATACTGAAGTCCTCTACTATTATAGTACCACAGTGTATCTCTCTTTTCAGATCTATTAATATTTGTTTTATATACTTAGATATTCTTATGTTGAGTGCAAATATTATCAATTCTTGATGAGTTGATGTTTTTATTATTATATGAAAATTATTATATTAAAGAAGGTCATATTCTTTGTCTTACTTTATAGTTTCTGACTCAAAAGTATATTTTATCTGATATAAGCATAGTTTCCTCTGCTCTCTTTGGTTTTCCATTTGAATGGAATGTCTTTGTCCATTCTTCTACTTTCAATCCATGTGCATCCTTAAAGGTGAAGTGAGTCTCTTGCAGGCAGCATATAGTTTGAACTTATTGTTTTATCCATTCAGCCACTATGTCTCTTGATTAAAGAATTTTATCTGTTTAAATTCAAGGTAACTATTGATAGGTAAGGACTTACTATTGTCATTTTGTTCATTGTTTTCAGGGTTTTGGAGGTACTTTTCCCCTTTTCTCCTCTACTGCTGTCTTTGTTTTTTATTATATGATTTTTTATTTAGTGGCATGCTTTGATTTCTTACATGTTATCTTTCGAGTATCTACTACAAGTATTTGTTTTGTGGTTACCATGAGGCTTACATAAAATATCTTATAGTAATGATAGGCTATTCTAAGATGACAACTTAACCTTGATCACATAAAATAATTCTACACATTTACTCCACTCCCTCCCCCACAATTCATGTTTTTCATGTCACAATTTACATTTTTTATATTGTATAACTCTGAAAAATTATTGTGATGGTTACTATTTTTATAGTTTTGCCTTTTAGCCCGTATACTAAAAATATAAGTTGTTTACATACCACTATTGCAGTGTTAGAATATTCTGAATTTGATTGTGTACTAAATGTTACTAGCGAGTTTAATATTTTCATATGTTTTCATATTACTAGTTAGCATCTGTTTCTTTCAGCTTGAAGAATATCCTTTAGTGTTTTTTGTATAACAAGTCTGCTGGTGATAAACTCTCTTAGCTTTTGTTTATCTGGGAAGGTCTTTTTCTTTCATTTTTCAAGGACAGCTTTGCCAAGTAAAGTGTGCTTTTTTTTGGTAGTTTTTCACCTTCAACACTTTGTATCTATCATCCCAGTTTACCTTACTCTATCAGGTTTCTGCTGAGAAATCTGGCTAGCTTTATTGAAACTTCCTTATATGTAATATTGCATCTTTTCTTATATTTCTGCTGCTACACTGCTGCAGATGTTCATGAAGCAGTCAAGGAGCCCTAAATGGGATCACAGGCATGCACAGAGTTACAGTGGCTCTGAAGTCAGGGCAGGGCCCAGCTCTCTATGGAGGCTTAGTTGGTGCCTGGAGCATGACACACTCAGAGTGACCTTGGTATCAGGACGAGAGTGTAAATTAGCTCACCAGGGAGATGGTTCCAGTATTTGAGATGTGGGTGACTGTCATGAAAAAACAGAGCCCAGGATTGGCATGTGGGCACTCACAGAGTGGCCACAGAGCCCAGGTTTGGAGTGCAGGCTCTTGAAGGATGGCTGTGGCTCAGGGACTGAGGCACATGAGGGGTTGGGAGATGTGATGGCTTCTTTTCTAAAGCAGCTCAGTAGTGGCTGCTCCTTCAGGGGAGAGAGGTAGGCAGCTGCATCTCCTTTTCTCCAATGGGAATGGCATACCTCTTTCTCTATATACTTTTCTGATTGTAATTTGCTAAAAACTAGAAGCCCTCGCAACCAAACATGTTTACATATGTGTTTATAAAGTTAGCAAATTGCTTATGAGTGAAGAATTAAGGTGGTTTCTTTTGAACATAGTTTACATGTATTAGCATAAACTTAATGACATATTATTTGGCTATGCAAATGTAACTTTACTTAATATTTTAAAATATTTTTCACATTGCAATATAATGTATTTTTGGAATACTTAATCCAAACAGTAGAGAAAATACAATGGAGAAAGTGAAATTCAGTCTAAGATGGTGCAGTGAATTGTATTGTGTACTACCCAAATTCATACACTGAAGTTTTCACCCCTAGTACTTCAGATTGCGACTATACCTAGAGCTAATCAAAAGGCAACTAGTGTCAAATTAGGTGCTAGGATGGGCTCTAATCCAATATGACTATTGTTCTTATAAGAAAGGGAAATCAGAACTCAGATGCTTTCACAGGAACAACCATGTGAAGACACAGGGAGAAAATGGTAATCTACAAACTGAGAGGTCCTTAGAAGAAACCAACCCTACTGACACCTTGATCTTAAATTTCTGCCCTCCAGAATTGTAAGGAAATACATTTTCATTGTTTAAGCCACTTAGTCTTGGGGTACTTTGTTGTGGAAGCCCTAGCAAACTATTACAGATGGCAACCCTCCACTGCTGTATTTTTCAGATGAGTGGCATGCTATTTAACTCTAAAAAATGTAGCAAACATTAAACTTTCAAGAAAACATGACAAGTTAATACCTTCTATTGCAAAATGCTTGTGAAACGTGTAAGTAAACATCTTGTATTAAATAGGCCACAAAACTGGTAAATAGGCAAATCCTTTTACTGTGAACTTTCCTTTCTTCTTTCCCACTGATGACTATTTTAACTTTAAATATTACTTTCACCATTTAGTTGCCTTAAATCCATAGGTAAATTCCTCAATCTCTTTGGCCCAACATTTTCAGTGCTAAAATGCAGATAATTATGCCTACCTGATGAGGTTTGCATGAGACCAATATTAACAACATAGAGTATTTAATAACATACAGGTAATAACTGGAAATTGTAAATGTGGCTTTCAAGAAGAAACTCTTCTGGGCAAGTAATGTGTCAAGAAAAATTACTGGGTCAAAAGACAAAATATTTGGATTAGTCTTTTATTATTATTTGAGTTTGAGTTATTTTTAAGCTATATGACTATATATTTTAAATAACAGTTATTTAATTGCATTTTTAATTAATAAAATAGGTAAGACTAAGATTATCTAATAATGCAATGTGTAGGGATTTAAAATACAGGAAATAGTGGAACAGCGTGCCAGCCTTGCAGACTAAGTTAATTTAAGCTTGAAATACTAATTTAGTAAATATTAATATGTGAAGATGAAACAGAATAATCTAACTTAGATGAAGTTTTGGGTTCACTTAATTTGACTCATATATTTTTTTAAATGCATACTCCAAATTTGAAGATCTTTTAACAATTGAAAAGAAAAAACCATCAGAGTATTGGTAGAATATTTTGCTTAATGCTAAAGTATATAAAATGTGTCTTTGCTGGAGGCATGTTTTTTATTTTTTATAAAGCTCTAGCATGCAATGTACTTTCACTGATATAAAAATAAAAACAACAAATAGGAAAGCATAAGGCAACAATAGCAATGTTGTTTTGCCAACTCTCCCCTGAGCTATGACTAATCTGGTTGGTTCAGCCTAGAAGGATCATTATATTGTATGCAATATTTTTCTCAAAAAATATTTAACTAGCTCAAACTAAAATAACACAGGACAAAGACTATGAGGATGCACAATTTCCTATCACATGGCTATGACCTAATTTTAAAATCTATTTTGTATAAGACAGAAATATCAAATTATTTAAACCCATTGTAATAATGTTTTCAGTAATGCGACTAGTAAAAAATATATAGTTAGGAGAGCTTGTTTAAATAGTTTCTTTAAAATTTTTCTAATCCAATGGAAGCTACTCTAAAATAATCCTATTCAATACTGGCATAAGTAAAATTAAACTAATGCTTATATATTGCTGATAGATAAATTCCATTGCTAAACAATTTGGCAATATGTGTCAAGAGTCTTGACAGTGTTTTACTCTTTGATCCAGTAGTTAGGAATTTATACAAATTTATATAAGCTATGCAAACGTATGTGTAGAAGATATTTGTTACAGAATTATTTATAATAGTGATCAACACAACATGATTTAAATGTCAAACAATAGAAATATACTTAAATCAATTATGGTGCTTGCATGGATGGAATACTATATTTCCATAGATGCTGTTTTTCAACATACAGTAATGTATAGGAGAAAACTCATAATGTAATTTAAGTTTTAAAGAGTTATTTTCACTCTTTCTTATTTTCATAGTGAGTCTTTTACTTTTTATTTACAGCACTTCTCAATTCAGCCTAGCCACATTCCAGGGCTCAGTAGCCACATGTGGGCAGCAACTGCCATATTGGACAGCACAGCTCTAGGGCCTCCCTGGCATATACACGTCATACATCCTACCTCAGAGGGCTGATGTCTGGGACTCCAGAATAACAACCTAATGATAACAGTTTCCCAGTGTCTCACAATTAGACAGTCTTGGATAGTTGATAACAGATTTGTAGCCCATAGTTTAGGTACTGGAAGTCACTGGGGGAAAGGATGGCTAGTATTTACCTATACCCCTTTTTGGAATTTTGGCTGCTAAATGTTTAGAAATAAAAACTTTTCTTTTTTTAGCATGTTTGCACAATGTGTAAAAATAGAGGTAGGTTGGTCAATCTTAGACATTCACTCATCAATTGGATTCTCAAGGGGTTAACCTGAATGGTGTTTCAGAGATGTTTAGCAACTGACATTCCAGTTTTGGAAGATATTTATAAGCTGGCCATTTCCTCATTTTAACTTACAAAAGCAAAATGTAAGTTAAAAATTGATTTGATTTATCTTGTGATTAGGTTCGTGAAAGCTGTTCTTTTCTTAATTGAACAAAGATTAATTTTCATATCCTCTTGGAGATCTATGACATAAGGTCTTCTAAATTACTGATTAATTCCATTTTGACTGCTATGTTTTAACTTATGAACATCGTAAGTCTTATAATTGGCCATATTCTCTCTGCTTTGCAGCAAAAAACAATGAGCTCTGGGCTTTGACTCACCTTTACGAGCTGTGCAGAACCTGATGGTACATTTTTGTGTATTGGTTCCACTGATGACTTCATTTTACCTTTTTTGTTGTTGTTCACTTTAATCTCTGTCCTGATTTTACATTATTTGTGTTTCATTTCAGCTCCCCCAAATACTTTCTGGAATGAGTCAGTTTTTTGTTTTGTTTTGTTTTGCTTTGTTTTGTTTTGTTTTGTTTTGTTTTGGAGACGGAGTCTCATTCTGTTGTTCAGGCTGGAGTGCAGTGGTGCAATCTCGACTCACTGCAACCTCCGCCTCCCGATTTCAAGCAATTCTCCTGCCTCGGCCTCCCAAGTAGCTGGGACTACAGGTGCACACCACCATGCTGGGCTAATTTTTTTGTATTTTTAGTAGAGATGGGATTTCTCTGTGTTGCCCAGTCTGGTTTCGAACTCCTGAACTCACGCAAACCATCTGCCTCGGCCTCACAAATGCTAGGATTACAGGCATGAGCCACCGCGCCTGGCCATGAGTCAATTTTTAATTAATTTATGCCATTTTAGTATCATTCAAAAAGTAAAATTGTGAGCACCTATCAAGCATGCTAAACTATAATATAGTTCATAAAACTCATTTCTGAGAAGTGGCTAACTTACCCATTTAGTCACGCAGATTTAAAGTAATGGGTTAAAGGCAACCTATAGAATAGGAGGAAATGTTTGCAAGCCATATATCCAATGAGGAGTTAATATCAAAATATATAATATTTTGATACTACTACTCCCACAACTTAGTAGTAAAAACACAGATAACCAGAATAAGAAAATGGACAGTTAGCCTGATAGACATTTATCTGAAGAAGACTTGACTGGGTGTGGTACATGTAACTCCAGCCCTTTGGGAGGCCAAGGCAGGTGGATCACCTGAGGTCAGGATTTCTAGACCAGCCTGGCCAACATAGTGAAACCCCAGCTCTACTAAAAATACAAAAAAATTAACTGGGTGTGGTGGTGGGCTTCCAACCTGGGAGGCAGAGGTGGTAGTGAGCCAAGATCATGTCTCTGCACTCCAGCCTGCACAGAGCAATACTTCATCTCAAAAAAAAAAAAAAAAAAAAAAAAAAAAAAAGAAAGAAAGAAAGAAAAAAGGAAAATAAAGAAGAGAAATTCACCAGTCTCAACTTCAGGAACTCTTTGGAATCAACAGGAATAAAGTAGCACCAGCCCAAGGATGGCAGGGCAGAGGGGAGCAGGAGAAGATACCTGCCCTCCCCAGGAAGCCATAGAGGGAGATTTGCTCCAGTTCACAAGTTGAAAGTCTTCGTTTTGAGGAATTTAATTATGGCTAATAGCGAGGATTAATTGCTTTTTACTGTGTTAGTATACTTTCTTCATTTGTCTTTACGCTGCTGTTTCAGTCCCAAGACATGAGTGTATTAGATAGATATGCTTTACCCAACTTACCCCAGGTGGTTTAAACTAGATAAAGCACAACCAGAAAACCCAGGAAGGCTGTTCCTGCCCCTGAATGCTGATGGGTAGTCAGTGACCTCATGTGGAAAGGTCTTGGACTGCTTACACATATTGTCATAGGCTTACGGGTTTCACAAGCATCACTAAACCCTGTGTGTGGTATAATCTCCTTTTGTTTGTCCTACAACTATAAGGCAATGTTTCTCAATGTGTGGTCCACAGACTTCCTGCAACAAAAATCACCCTGAGTTCTTGTTAAAAAGGAATATTTCTGGGTGCTACTGAGACCTTCTGAATCGGGATCTCTGGGGCTGTGGCCAGGAAGTGACATTTTAAATAAGCTCCCAGATATTCTAAGTGTTGGTCTATACTCTCAGTAATTTGTGACATGCTCTCCGTCTTACAAGATCATGGTGGTGATGATAATGTTGATGATGATAGAGGGAATGGGGAGGATGATGATGGTGGTGGTGATGGAAGATACAATAAAATTCCTTCATATGTCAAAAAAATACAATAGTCAATAAGCGTAGCATAAAAAGGTGGTCAAAATCAGTAATTATGAAAACACAAATCAAAACCACAAAGATATATCACCTTACACCTTTTAGCATGGTTGTTATTTTAAAAAAAGATAACAAATGTTAACAAGGATGTGGAGAAAAAATAATCTTTGTACACAGTTGGTGAGGATATAAATTGTACAACCATTATGGAGAATAGTATAGAGGTTCCTTAAAAAATTAAAACTGGAGCTACTATATGATTCAGCAATCCTACTTCTAAGTACACATTCAGAGGACTTAAAATCAGTGCATTGAAGAGATATCTGTACTCCCCTGTTCACTGTAGCATTATTCACAATAGCTAACATATGGAAGCAACCTAAGTGTCTATCAACAGATGAAAGAATAAGGAATATGTGGTACATATAAACAATGAAGTACAATACAGCTTTAGAAAAGGAAGAAAATCCTGTCATTTATGACATCATGGATAAACCTGGGAGACATTAGGCTAACTGAAATAAGCCAGACACAGAAAGACAGATACTGCATGGTCTTACTTACATGTGGAATCTGAAAAAGTCAAACTCATAGAAGCAGAGAGTAGAAGGGTGGTTTCCAGAGGTTGAGGGGTAAGGAAATGGGGAAATGTTGATTAAAGGGTACAAACTTGCCATTATAGGATGAAAAAGTTCTAGAGACCTAATGTAAAACTTGATGACTACTGTTAATAATAATGTATTGAATATTTGACATTTGCTAAGAGGGTAGATCTTGAGTGTTTGCAACATAAAGAAGGTAATTATTTGAAGTAATTAACATGGTCATTATTTGATGAAGGTAATCATTTCACAATGTACACATATATCAAAACATCATGTTGTATGGCTGTGCGCAGTGGCTCATGCCTGTAATCCCGGCACTTTGGGAGGCTGAGGTAGGTGGATCACCTGAGGTCAGGAATTCCAAACATGGTGAAAGTCTGTCCTACTAAAAATACAAAAAAACTGGGTGTGGTGGCACACACCTGTAATCCCAGCTATTTGGGCAGCTGAAGCAGGAGGATCATGTGAACCTGGGAGGCAGAGGTTGCAGTGAGCTGAGATTGTGCCACTGCACTCCAGTCTGGGTGACAGAGTAAGACACTCCAGCCTGGGTGACAGAGTGAGACTCCATCTCAAAAAGACAAAACAAAACAAAACAAAAACCTTATAATGATTCTTTACATAATAAACTATTAGGCAATAATTTTTAAAATATTAAACCATAATTAAACCAAAATATTTCATTTACATGGATAATCCTTCATTTTACTTGCTTATCACTATTCTGCAAATATCAACTTGATGGCAGGCAAAAATACAGACCTGTGCAAGCATGTAAACTATCCAAAATCATGAAAGAAAAGGAACAAATAAAATGCAACACTTACCTCATTTTATTACAAAATAATGCATCCGTCTGCATTTCTGTATTAGGGTCACACATTTAGACCTCAGTTATCACAGACTGTATCATTTACTTAGAAAAGTAGCAGAGATGACTTTTTTTTTTTTTTTACCATTTCTTTAAAATGAATAGAGTTATAATGAAGTTTAAACTGCTGCTTCTCTAGAAATATTGAAATTACACACTGAAAAGGGCCAAATATAAGTGGTCAAATAAAATGAATCTATGAACTTATGCACAAATATTTAAAATTAACATATTTACATATTTGAATTCTTCGTGTTTTCACTAATAATTAAAAAAAGAAATTCAGTTTCTCTCTAGAAATAATCAAGACAAAGGGAAGATAATTTTTTTCAGAAAGTATTATTTATTCTGTAAATCCTTTAACAAGTCTATTGATAAAACAATAGATTGAATAGCCCTAGATCCAATTATGGAATTTTTAAAAGTTACTTAATTTTTTAATATGATGCTTGCAAAATATAAAAATATTATTAACATGTATCACCATTTTTCAAACATAAATAACCCCAAATCCCAATTAAAATATTAAATTACCTGTAATGGCTCTATCTTTGCATACATCTCAAATACAACCATTTTTGCAGTTTTAAAAATAATTTTCCTACATGGTTTTTAAGAGTATACATTAATTACAGAAAAATATTGCTTAAAAATGTTAATATGTTTATAAAAAATGAATGTTGTGACATCTTCAGGAAAAAAATTCACTCTACATAATTTTTTAAGTATATCCAAATTGTTGCAGGTAATTGTTCATTGAATTTTTACTTTGTATAACAATATTCCATTATATGCATTCTGCTATCAAAATAATTTGAGTCTTTTCATGTCTTTTGCTAATATGGTTACTATTAACTGAAAACATTTTTGCATGTATCTCCTGGTATGACTGGAATAATATGTCTGTATTATAATCCTAATAGTGAAATTGCTGAAGCATACAGATTACCATGCTCAGTTTCACAAGATAATTCCCAATTATTTTCCAAAGTAGCTGTAGCAATTACGTGTTAACATTAGTGTATGAGTTTTCTTTGAGTCATATGCTCAGAAGCACTCATTACTTAATTTTTGCCATCCTAGATTTATGTAAAATGCTATGTCACTGTGATTAGCATTGTCCTGATTACTAATTAAGTTGGAAACTATTTCTTTCATTTATTGACTATTCCTATTTCCTGTAAAATGCTTATTATTGTGTTTGCCAATTCTTCTATTGACTTGTTTACTTTCAACTGACTTGTAGTTTTCTCCATATTGTAAATAATAATTCTCTGAGGGTTACATGTTTGTATGAAAAGTATTCTTCTACCCGGTTTGTGGTGTGTCTTTTCATTTTCTTCTTCTATGCCTTTTGATGTGCAATATTTTTAACAAAATGCAATAGAATTTATCAATCATGTTCTCTTTAAAAGTTGTCACTTTCATGTCTTAAGAAATCCTTCCTCATCTTGAATTCATTTGTAAAAATTCTATATTTTCTTCTAAAATTGTTCCATTTGCTTTTGGCATACAACTGCCACTGCCTCCTCCTGTTCCTCCTTGTTTTTAATTGGGGCCTTTTTTCTTGATCTAAGATTTAATCCATAGTGGTCATGTGGTAGCATGCGAATAATGACTTTGACTCTGTTTGAAATACAAGGGGAAACTAACAGAAACACATTTATTTATCAGTAGTCCACAGATTCACATACAGAGATCTATTGTCTATTAACAGAGACTGTGCTTTCTTTTAAAGTTTCCAGATATCACTGGCAAAATCTATTGGTAAGTTTGGGGACCAACATCACAAGAACAGAAAACCAAACACCGCAGGTTCTCACTCATAGGTGGGAACTGAACAATGAGATCACTTGGACTCGGGAATGGGAACATCACACACCGGGTCCTATCATGGGGAGGGGGGAGGGGGGAGGGATTGCATTGGGAGTTATACTTGATGTAAATGATGAGTTGATGGGTGCAGCACAGCAACATGGCACAAGTATACATATGTAACAAACCTGCACGTTGTGCACATGTACCCTAGAACTTAAAGTATAATAATAATAATAAAGAAAAAAGAAAAGGAAAAAAAAGAAAAAAAAAGAAAAAAAAAAACCCAAAGTAATTACAAGATATAAAATTGTCTTGTTACAAATAATGACCAAAACTTTAAAGAAAAGAAAAAAAAAATAACAAAGTATAAGGCAAGTACAAGACAGAAAACCACCTGGTAATTAATAAAACACTCAGAATCTTGAATATGGTAGAAAATCAACACTACAATTAAACAGAAAATAACTTTTAGAACATTACACACAAAAGATCCTTAGAGCCAAAATCCTCACTCAGAAGTAAATAAGAAAACACAAAAGAGAAGCAACAAAACTTGCCAATCAAGAATTCAGAAAATTAACAGCAAAGCATATTTGAGGAAATAATAATGAATGTATTAAGAAGATAAAATATAATTAATGTATTAAAATAAGGTGTTGATAAATTAAAACTATTTTTAGAGGCCAGGCACAGTGGTTCACACCAATAGTCCCAGTAATTTGGGAGGGTGAGGCAGAAAGATCACTTGAAGTCAAAAGTTTTAGACCAGGCTGTGCAACAAAGCAAGACCCTATCTCTGAAAAAGTAAAAATAAAAAAAAAGTTAGCTAGTTATGGCAGCACATGGCTGTAGTTCAGCTACTGGAGAGGCTGAGGCAAAAGGGTCCATTGAACCCAGAAGTTTGAGGTTACAGCCATGATTGTACCACTGTACTACAGTCTGGGGAACAGGGTGAGACCTCGTCTCTAAACTCAAAACAAACAAACATACTATTTTTGGGGTGGAAAAAACTAAACAAATCAATATCTGATGTTTAGAAACATAATTTCTAGCAAAGTTAGAAAAGAATAAAGATATTCATGCATTTGTAATTGTTCCAAAGAATATCACTGATATAATATCTTCCATTTTTGTTTAATTTGGCTTATTGATTTTTATTTAATTATGAAAGTTATCAAAAGGAATGAAAAACTATAATACAAAATCAAGCAAATTAAACAAAAAGGTGAAAACTCTATACCTCTTGTTAATAAGCTTGGTCTAATATTTATAGCACATTTTATTTTCTTTGGACATCACCTATACATTCTAAGGAACTGAAAGTTCAAGTACACTAGCATCATTTCCATAGCTATATAATGGTAGGACTCTTTACCACACATTGAAGGTATCACCTGCTAGTTCCTACATACTCCTCTTCTCAGAAACTTTAAATAGAAAAATAATCACCCTATGCTCGTCTGCCAGAATATTTGCCTTTTATCTCTACTTTCTAAAATATAACTATGTTAAACAAGAGATTGAACTATCAAGACAGACTCATACAAATAGGATACCTTGCATTTTACTTAAAATTTTGAGGATACACACACTGAAGATGCTCAGATACCACATAGGATGGTCTAAAACATTGAGTATAGTTAATTTCTGTGCACATGAGACACAGTCTTGGGTCTCTAAATGACATACACGAAACTACCACATACAGCAGGGGGCATTAAGGTTATAAAACATCTCCATTTTATACCCTGTTAGTTGCATGGTTTATATATTATTTTCTAGAGAACCATGCCTTTAAAATGGATAGATCTTTGGCCATTCCTCCTGCCAGTGGATTCCTCCCAGCTACCATATGCCCTTCTGCCCTTAGGCTGGGAATACATTCTGGCTCTGTTTCCCTGGTTCTGGGCTTCATGTAGAACAGTTAAGCCACTTCCTGCTGTTGCTCAGGCTCCTACCAACTCTCCCACCTATAGGCCTTCCCTTCTAACTCAAGTGCTTATTTCAAGTTATTTTCTAAAGCAAGGATAGTTTCTCCCCAAGAGAAATATCACTGTCAGTTGTTAAAATAATAAAATTCCAACCCCTATTACATTTGTTAATACTTTGGATATATGGTTTTGTATCCTTTTAAAAATAAATTATATTGTGAGCATTTCACCATGTCAATAAAATTTACACAAAAACTGTACATCACAGAATATTACATCATCAGAGTCAGTAAATGTTTCTGGGAAAGGGTTGTGTCAGGAACATCAAGGACATGAGAGGGGCAGGACCCAAGAAGGCTTATGGCCTCACAGGTGAGTTCTATGAAACATTTAAAGAAATAATTTCGATTCTTCTCAATGCCTTCCAAAGAAAATGAAGAAGAGGGAACATGCTTCCAAACTCCTGATCTGAGGCCAGCATTACCCTGATTCCAAAGAGAGGTAAAGACACTATAATAAAAGAGAATTACAGGCCAATACCCCTGATGAACATAAATGCAAAAATGTTCAACAAAATATTAGCAAACCAAATTCAAGAACACATTTAAAGGATCATACACCATGACCAAGTGAAATTTATCCTTGGGATGCAAAGATGGTTCTACACGCATCAATCAATATTATGCACCACATTGAGAAGATGATTAATAAAAATCACACAATCATTTCAATAGATGCAAAAATAGTATTTGACAAAAGTCAATCCCCTGTCATGATAAAACTCTCAACAAATTGACTATAGAAAGAGTGTACCTCACCATAATGAAGGCCGTATAAGGAAGGCCCACAGCTATTGTCATGTGCAATGGCTACAAAGTGAAAGATTTTCTTCTAAGATTTAGAACAAGGCAAGGGTACTCACTTAGGCCACTTTTATGTAATATTGTACTGAAAGTAGCAGCCATAGTAATTAGGCAAGGAAATGAAAAATAAGAGGCCTAAATCAGACAGGAAGAAGTAAAATTATCTCTTTGCAGATGACA
Source organism: Chlorocebus sabaeus (assembly GCF_047675955.1). Lineage (NCBI taxonomy): Eukaryota > Metazoa > Chordata > Mammalia > Primates > Cercopithecidae > Chlorocebus > Chlorocebus sabaeus. The sequence goes on along the minus strand of NC_132927.1, from coordinate 16,596,035 downwards.
TGATATCATACATAGACAATCCTAAAGACTCAACCAAAAAACTATTGGAACTAATAAACAAATTATGTAAATCTGTAGGACACAAATTAACATAGAAAAATCAGTAGCATTTCTATACATTAACAACACATTATTCAAAAAGAAAATTAAGAAAATAATTCCATTCACGATAGCATCAGAAAAAAAAAAAAAGCACTTTCACATAAATTTAACTAAGGAGGTGAAATGTTTGTACAATAAAAACTACAAAATACTGATGAAAAAATTAAAGCATGCACAAGTAAGGGGAAAGGCATTTTGTGCTTGGATAGAAAGAATTAATATTGTACAAATGTCCATACCACTCAAAGTGATCTACAGATTCCAGTTTAATTCCAGTGAAAATCACAATGGTATTTTTTACAGAAATATAAGAAGTAACCCTAAAATTTATATTGAACCACAAAGGACCCCAAATAACCAAAACAATCCTAAGAAAGAACAAAGCTGGAGACATCACATATCCTGATTTTAAAATATCCTATAAAACTACAGTAATTAAAACAGTATGTTACTGGTAGAGAGACAGACACATAGACCAATGGAACAGAATTCAGAGTCAGAAAATTAACCCATGCATATATAGTCAATTGTTCTTCAGTAAGGGTACCAAAAATACACAATAGAGAAAGGGTAGTCTTTTAATAAATGGCTCTGAGAAAACCAGATATATGCATGCAAAAGAATGAGATTGGACCCTTACCTTACACTATACACAAAAATTAACTGAAACTAGATTAAATAATTAAATGTAATGCCTGAAACAGTTAAAATCATAGAAGAAAACGTAGGTGGAAAACCTTTTGGGAATTGGTCGTGGCAATAATTTATTGGATATGGCACCAAAAGCATAGACAGTAAAAGCAAAATAGATAACTGGTACTAACATGTGTCTGCACAGCAAACAACAATGACAACAACTAAAACCTACAACAACAGAGTAAAAAGGCAACCTACAACATAGAATAAAATATCTGCAAACCAGATATCTGATAGTTAACATCCAAAATATATAAAGAACTTCTTCAACTTAGCAGCAAAAAATCAAATAACCTAATTTTTTAAATGGGCCAAGGATTTCAGTAAACATTTCTCAAAAGAACACATAAAAATGGTGTGTGTGTGTGTATATATATACACACACACAAAATTTAATATATATACCATTTATATATACCATTTATATATGATATATATATCATATCATATATGTGATGCCCAATATCATTAATGATCAGAAAACTAAAAATCAAACCATACTGAGCTGTAATCCCACACCTGTTAAGTTGGCTATGATCAACAAAACAAAACAACAAAAGATAACAAGTACTGGTGAGGATGTGGAGAAAGCAAAACCCTTGTGTACTGTTGGTGGAAATGTAAAATGAAGTAGTTGGATGGAAGTAGTTGTATGGAAAACAGTTCGGAGGTTCCTCAAAATTTAAAATAGAAATCTCATATGATCCAGCAATCCTACTTTGTTGCATTTATCCAAAAGAACTGAAATCAGGATTTCAAAGAGATATTTGCATTTCAATATTCATTGAAGCATTTTTCAAAATAGGCAAGTATGAACATCCAAAGTGTCCAATGACAAATACATGAATAAAGAAAATCTGGTATATATAAACAATAACTTTAAAAGAAGGAAATCTTGCCATCTACAACAATATGAAACTTTGTGGACATTATGCTAAATGAAATGCACCAGTTACATATATACTGCATGATTCCATTTATATGAGGTGTCTAAAATACATAAATGCATAGAAGCAGAGTACAATGGTACTTGCCAGGAGCTGGGGGAAGGGAAAAATGGGGAGTTATCAACATGTATAAAATTTCAGTTATGCAAGATGATTGATTTGTAGAGATCTGCTTTACAAAATTGCACCTATAGTTTAAAAAAACTGAATTGTACACTGAAAAATTAAGTGGATAGATCTTATGTTAAGTGTTCTCACCACAGTATAAAATGAATAAATGGATATTCTCACACCCCTCACAAAAAAAAAAAGAACTGTGACCTAAAAGAGTCATCATGTGGTATTTGTTGAGAGACCACATCATTAATCATTTAAGCATTAATTATAAATTATTAAAACATGAATAATATCGGGACACATGATTCTAGTACCTATAAATATATTAGGTGGAGGAATTATTATGTTCAATTAAAGACACATGCATACTTGTCTATATGTTTTCTAGCTGTAAATTTCTTCTTATCTCTATTTACTTTTCTCATTTTGATTCCCTGTATAACCTTGTGCAGTATCTGCTCTTTTTTCTTTGGGGGTTGCTGATTTTGATTTATTTTCCAAATTTGTTTTATCTCTTCCTGTTGACACTGATCATTGCCTATCCTAGATCACTGCTATGCAAAAGTGATCACAGACTTGCTGCTTGTTCAGTGGCAGAAATCTGTAAACTTTGGCTAGTCTGTGGAAATTCTAAGAAAGAGTACAAAGAAGCAATAGAAATTTAAAATATGCACACTTACATTAATAGCAATAATGAAAGCCTTTGATGAGCCCATCAGTAGACTCAATACAGCTAAGGAAAAATCACTGAGCTTCAAAATAAGTCAGTATAACCTTCCTAAATTAAAATACAGAGAAAAGAAGAAAAAATAATATTAAAGAAGTATAGAAAAACATCAAAGGTAGAGCATATGTATAACTTAAATACAACATGGAAAATAAATTTTAAAAAACTACCATAAAATTTTGAAGTGATTACTGTCAAATATAATTAACCACACATCTAGGAAACTTAGAGAGCAACAATCACAATATGTACCGAAAATACTACACCTAGGCATACCATATTCAAACTGCAGACAATCAAATACAAGGAGAATATCTTTCAATAATAAGAAAAAACACGAGGCAAATAATACCTTATCTATTATGGAACAAGAATAAGAATTATAGAAGTATTCTCACCAGAAACAATGCAAGCAATGGGAGAGGTGAGCAAAATATTTGAAGTGTTGAAGAAAAAATACTAAAAATTTTATATCCAGTAAAATTGCTCCTCAAAAATGTAGAAGTAAAGACTCCCAGACAAAAAACAACTGAGGAAATTCATGACCAACAGACTCTCTACAAGAAATGTTAAAAGAAGTTGGTTAGGCAGAAACAAAATAATAGAAGAAAATTAGACCTACATAAAAAAAGAGTATAAGATAAGGAATAAATCAAGGTTAAAATTATATTTAATATTATTGATCTAAAAGATAACTGTTTAATGCAGCAATAGTACAATATGTTGGGTGATTATAGCATATGGATAAGGGGAATGAATGCCAGAAATAATACAAGGGTTGAGAGGAGAATGCGAGAATACTGTGTTATAAGTTGTGTTGCATTACAATTGAAGTTCTGTAATGTTATTTGAAGGTAGACTTACATAAGTTTAAAATGCATTCTGTAAATTTAGGCCAACCACAAAAGTTGTTATAAAAAGAAACTGTGCTAAAAGAGAACGCAAAGTGGAATCACTTAAAAACCCCATCTTTAATGTGTGTGTGTGTATATATGTGTGTGTGTGTATATATACATGTATATATATGTGTGTGTGTATATATACACACATATATGTGTACATATACACACACACATATACATATATGCATACACACACACACATTAGATATAATATATATATTCCCAAAACCTCATCTCTAATATATATTACACTATATATTAGATATATATTAAAAATAACTTACAAAGCAGGAAATCTTACATGTATATAACTTAAAAATAAAGAAATCTTAATTTATATGTAAATATACATATAAATCTGTAGTCCCAGCTATTCAGGCTGAGGTGGGAGGATTGCTTGAACTCAGGAGGTGGAGGTTGCAGTGAGTCAAGATCATGCCACTGCACTCCAGGCTGTGTGATACAGTGAGGATCTGTCTAAATATATATATATATATAAATTTGTGGGGTACAGCTAAGCAGTGTTGAGAAGGGGGATTTATAGCATATAATTATTTTATTGGAAAAAAACTTCTAAAATCAATAACCTAAGTTTCCACCTTAGGAAACAAGAGAAAGAAAAGCAGTTGAAGCCTAAAGCAAGAAAAAGTAAGCAGCAGAAAAAGAAAAAAATTAAAACTGAACTCAAAGAAATTGAAAATCCATGAATAATAGAGAAAATCAATGAAATCAAATGAAATGATAAGCAGTCTTTTGAAAAGATGAATAAGATTGATGGAATTACAGCCTGGCTAATAAGACAAAAAGAAAGAAAGAGACACAGACAGAGAGAAAGATAATCAGTATCAGAAATAAAATAAAAAAGAAGTTATCATTACTAATCATGTAGACCTTAAAAGGATAACAAAAGAACACTATAAACAACTAAATGCTCACAAAATTGACAACCTAGATGCATAGACCAATTGCTTAAAAAACACAAACTATCAAACTCACAATAAAAAGAAATAGAAAATCTGAATAGTCATATATATTTTAAAGAAATTGAATCAATTGATAATTTTGCAAAAACGAAAGCACCAGTCTCCAGCTCTGCCCTGAAGAAGTCTGCAAGAAATTTTACAGAAGGTTTACCACTTCTTAGCAATCTCTTCCAGAAAATAGAAGCAGAGTGGGCACTTCCCGGATCATTCTATGAGTCCAGCATTATCCTAAGATCCAAACCAGATAAAGACATTACGAGAAAAAAAAACTGCAAATTGATATTTCTCAGTAACATAAATACAAAAACCCTCAACAAAATATTAGCAAATTGAGTACATAATTGCATAAAAATGTACACAGTAAAAAAATAAAACTTATTCTACATATGTAAGGCTGGTTCAACATTTCTTCAAAAATCATTCAATGTAATCCACTACTTAAATACACTAAGGGAGAAAAATCATATAATCATGTGAGTTAATACAGAAAAATTATTCAGAAAAATCCAATATCTATTCATGATAAAAACATTAACTTTATTAATAACATCTACAAAACATCCAGAGCTAAGTTATATCTAATGTAAGAGATTAGATGCTTTCTTCCTAAGTTCAATATAAAGGCAAGGTCACCTTTTCTTACCACTCCTATTCAACATCTTATTACAAGTCCTACCTAGCTCAATAAGACAAGAAGACAATATAAGATCAAAAGGAATCAATGAAATACACTTATTTTCAGATGGCATGGTTGCCTATGTAACAAATCTTTAAGGATCAACAGAAAAAACTCTTTTGGAAATAATTTTAGAAATAAGTGTGTATGGCAGAGTCACAATAAAATAGGTCAATATACAAAAGTTACTTGTTTTCTTATATATCAAGAATGAATAATAGCATAAAAGTAAAATAACTTAGGTATAAATATAGCTAAATATGCACAGGCTCTACCTACAAAAAACTATAAAACATTGGAAAAAAATCATTAAACATAACCTAAAAGAATGAAGAGATACTCCATGTTCATGGATTAGATGATTCAATATTGTTAAGATATAAATTCTTCTAAATTTTTCTATAGAGTCAGGGCAATTTCTATCAAGGTCTCAGAAAGTTAATTTTGCATATTTTGAAAACTGGCTCTTAAGTTTGTATAGAAAGGCAAAAGATCAAGTATAGTCAGAATGTTTAAAAAGAACGCATTTGGAAAACTCACTTACCCCAATCGAAGGGTCCCACTTTAACGAAGAACCTAAGATCTCATAGAACTTATGTAATCACATTGTCTAAGTTCCCTCTTAACATAGAGACTTATAATCTAGCTTTTACTCTCTAGATGTACCACGTTAACACTCAGATTCTGATCTGAGTGAGGAAGAAGACAGGACACAAAATATCCATTTGCCTATATGAATTGTGTCAAAGGCAACGTTGTGTTAGGTTTGTCACTCTAATAGTGGTTTCCTGTTATGGTAGATTCTGGATTAAAGTAGAGGTAGAGGTTACTGGAGCCTGCAACACCATTGATATCTATTTGATTCAGAGTTTTCTGAGTAGCAGAAACATTTTAGTTCTGTGGTCTGATTAATGGAGTTGTTCCTGGAAGATCAGTTTAGAGTCCTCAGCCATCCCAATAACTTTGAACTATTAATACCCTTTAACCAATTTTTTTTCTTACACCAGCTAAGGTAGTTTCTTTTGTCTGAAATAAATGGCATAAAACAAAAACTTGAGCAGTTTGTAAATGCTTATTATTAGTAGGTGGGCTCCATGGCCTACAGTGTGTTCTCAGCTTTTGAAATATTCTTGCTACTAAATTATATATAATCTTACACTAAGCTAGAAAGGTAGTTAATCAACTTAATCTTCTAATTTCACAGGTCATAGAAATGCACTTTTAGAGAATGAAATATCCATTTTCTTATTTCATCCTTGCACTTGTTACTGACATGTGAGAATAGATCAAGCTTTATAATGTTGTATGGGGTTTATAAGAGGAAATTAAAGAAATATTTTTCTCTATCCATATTATGTGAGCTATACAACTACACAGAAGTTTTTGAAAATACATGATTTAAGATTCAGAGAAATATTAGAAGACTTGATGACATCGATAATGGGTTGAGGCTAGAGTATGTCATTTTTCTTACCACGTAAACTTTAATCTAGATAGAAAAGCAGGACAGCAATTTAAGGTGAAAAAAATCTTTATAAGTTAAATATAGTACTTATTACTAGAATGTTACAATTTTCTGAATTACACTCAAAAGAGATAGCTTTGAATGTTGTTGCTTATCACTTAAGGAAACTAATTATTCAATCTAAGCTACTTAAAATCACTTCACATAATTAACTGTCAGTGTCTGATATCATTAGTCAACATTGTTAAATAAAATTATATGCCTAACAAGAGAATCCCCATATTTCCCCCTAAGACCTGTTCTCCCATTTTTGTATGCGTGGGCTCTTCTATTATATTCTGGGATAAAAACTAACAAGGTGTTTAGTGTGATCACAGCAGTTTTCACTCTGTGATTACATAGAGCTCAGGTGCTTATCAAGTTTACACTGAGCTGATAATACAAAATTCTCAGACAGAATATCAAAGGCAGGCTTTTAGGAAACTGTTTGCTCTATGCAAATTACACACTGCTGGGTTTTTTTTGGGGGGGTGGCAGGGGTGGCTTGTGGAGCTGGGGTTGTTTTGTTTGTTGCAGCTAGCCTGTTTCAGAATTATCATTTTGACACAGAGAAAATTTCTTTTTCTGTCACTTCTAAGAAGGATCCTACAAAGGCAAATATGCCCCCAAATGCACAAGACTGGAAACAACTTGCAACATGTTCAGAAGCCATAAAGCATTTGTTGAAAAGAAGGTTGATGGGACTTGTTTGTGAAATAGTGCACATCATGTTCTCAATCTCCTACTTTTTAAGAGATATAAAATATGTGATTCTATTTCTGAGATGCAGACTTGTGTTTAGAAAATAATCTGTAGGCTCAAGTAACATTTGAGATTAAATGAAACTAATATAAGCAGTTTATATTATAGTAGGACCTTTAAGACATGGCACAGGATCTACATCTACTATCTATTACAGTAGTCACTAGACATATGGAGCTATTTAAGCTTAAATTTAATAAAAACACAAAGAAATGTAAAACTGAGCTGCCTATTACAAGTGTTCAATAGACACTTTGGCTAGTTGTTCCCATATCAAACAGCATAGATATAGAACATTTTGGCCATTGCAGAAAGTTCTTTTAGACTGCACAGTTTACACATATGTTCTTTGTAGTTTTGTGATCTAGATGATGCTTATTTTTAAAAATTTTCTCAAAATTAAGATAGTCTGCCTTGTCACATTGTGATAAATAGCATCTACTCTTTGTGTTCCCTTACACATCATAAATTATAAAGTGCTTTATATCAACATGACCATGACTGAGGCTGTATTGTATGATTCAATCCTGCCAAAAAGTACAATGAAATAAGGATTACACTTAGGAATAAAGTAGCTTAAAAAATTAAATTTAATGCATTTGGGGGAAAATGTTTAAATTCTTTAAATTGAGAAAATTTATACAAAATAATTTCAGGCTCGTGTTTAGGCAATAATTATAATTAGAATGAGGCAAACATGGTATTCTCTTCAGAGACAAAACTTAAGGAAGTACCAAAAAACTCAGTAATAATATTAAATAATATTTAATGTGATACTTAAAAAATATAAAAATTAATGCAAAGACATATGATGAACAAAAAGCCAAAATTTTAGATTTTAAGAAAAGATCCAAACTTATTATATGTCAATTCATTTACCTTCCCAGGCCTTGTTGCACCCTTTCTTTATTTAAAATTTAGATAACATGAAAATAAAATAAGATAACATCCTGTAATTTGTTAGGTCCTTGAATAGCCCACGGATTCTCTTGTATTAGACATGGATGTCTAGATTAATGAAAATTCCAGAAGATGGTAAAGTTATGTTATTAACTAATTTATATTATGAAATATTAAAAAGATGCTACTGTGAGGAGGAACTAATAACATGGTCACTCATACTGTAAATTTACTGTGTAAATAGGTACAGAATATTTGAAATACATTTAAGTTACATACAAATAACTATAATATTTTTCATAGTATTTTATCTGTTAATCATATTTTAAAAAACTGTAAAATGGCCACCTTACATGTTTATTAAATATAAAACCTATGACAAAGAATTTCATCTCAGTATCGTGTGTCATCGTGATGTAGGATTTTTCTTCTCACTTTGCAAGCTGGGGACTCTCAGCCAGCAACGCCCCACCTGGGCCTCGCTTGGCCATGCTGGCGTGTACCAGCCTATCCCAGTTTGCTTGTGTTATAGCTTGTACCCATGTTCAGCAGTTCCTGTGCTCTTGTATCACATCCAGGAAGAATGAGGATATGCTAAACATTGAAGGATGAGGAGGGCAGAGTATAATTTTATTGAGTGATGAAAAGAGCTTTCAGCAAAGCGGGGATGCAGGGTTGGTCCCTCTGTGGGAAGGCAGGAAAGTTTCCCCATGTGGCTGGGTCTGGGGCCTTTTATGAACTCAGAATGGGGAATGCGGGCTGATTGGTTTGTGAGTAGGTAAAAAAGGTTAAAGTGAATACGCCATACAAAGGTGAGTCTGACAGTGTTGAAAAACCACTTAGCAAAAGGCAGGTATATATAAAATAGGTGATAACTGGGGACCTATCAAAGGAAAGCTCAAACAAGAAGAAAAGTTCTCAGTCCAGTCCGAGGATTTAACTTGTAGCTTGGCTTTCAGGCTTTAAACTGTCTTAGGCTTCAAGGTGAGATTTCAGCAGGGACCCTCCCCTATCTGCCTAGGCATTTGGCTGCCTCCTGTCGCCATCAATAGTAAATAATTGAAAACATTTTTTATATTTAGCAAGATGTGTGTGACTAGATAACCTAAACAACATTCACTGAATGAATTTTAATTTATTAATTGAACTTTATTTTATTGAGTTAAATACTATAATGTGGAAGAGATAAAATACAAATTTTACATACAATGGTATGACTGTATGTAAAAAAAACCATTAAGAAAATACCAAATGAGAATATAGGAAAAGTTTCAGAATTATGTTTTGGTAGTTTGATTATGGATATTTGACATAATATCTTTTATCTTTTTTTACATAATTATCTTTATTCTGTGCATGTGTGCATGTTATTTTTACAATGAAAACATGGTTTAAGGGAGAAAACATACATATTTTTGCCATTTTAAGTGGTACCTAATGTGCTTCTTTAAAATGATTTCAAAACTTACTGTAAATGCTGGCATTTGAGTAACTTTCCCCTGTGCAGACCAAAGGATTATCATGGTTTAGGCTTTGTTTCTTGTCTTATGTTGGTCATCAATTCATTTGACAAGTTTCATTAAAGTACTTTATCTCCAGGCTAGAGTGAGTGAAATGTGCATTACTCAAATTAAAACCAATGCTGTTCCACAGATAAACTTTATAACGGATGTTACCTAATTTGTTCAGAAGACATTCTATTTTGTTCACAACATGCATGTTCTAGCATCATCCCAGTCTCTTGGATATAGGTAGAAGTTGGTAAATGAATACTCCCAGTTTCTAAACATCTAATACGTTGGTTACATTTGTTGATCCAGTAACTCTGTGTGAAAATTTATGTTTCTCTACATTTTTACCTAATAATTTTTTAAGTCGAAATGTCTCAGTTTGTTCCTATTCAGTTCCACCCTGTAATATGGAAATAATCCTTGCTCTAGTTTTAAGTAAGTTGAGGAGTCTGAGCAGTCTTCCAGTATCAAGTATACCTTGCTTCAGTAGCAATCTGATATAATTTCCCACTTTTAATCATGGAGATTTTCCTGAGAGAGTAAGTTCTTTATATAATGAATAGCCCAGGGAGAATTGCTCTCATAGCCATTTAATTATTGTTTTATCATTTTTTGGTAAACTGAAGATGAAGCTTATCCATCACAATGTCTTTTACTAAATACAACAGAAGCCCCACCTCTAATGTATTTAAATAATAAGGCTATTTACTGATTCATATAATAATAGGTGGTGGTTGGCAGGACTATGGTTAGTTCATTCAGGCATATTTCAATAACATCATTAATAATCCAGTTTCTTTTTTCTTGTTATTCTTTTTTTTTAATTTGCCATTTCCTTGATGCCAGCTTTTCCTTTGTCCTTAGTAACATCAAATTTTCAGGTTGGCTGAGGCTATTCTGAGAATAAAGTCCAAAAAGTATCTTCTGGGAGAAAAGAGATGTGTTTCTGTTCTGTCTACCTAAGAGGTAGTTAATTCTTGGAGAGGTCTTGAGTAAACTACCCTTTGTATCTCATTGATTACAACTGGGTAACATGCTTACCCTAAACCAAAAGAAATAATCCATGGATCAATATGACTCCTGATAATCTTTCAAGGGTGTTACAAAGTCAAAACTATTTTCATTATGATAGTAAGATACCATTTGCCTTCTTCAGTATGTTGACTGATGGAGCAAAGGTAATGGTGTGTAAAACTGCCAATACTTTAGCAAAAACAAGCCATTGGTGCAGAATCGCATTAGCAGTTATTATACTGTTGTATTATTGACTGCCACGCAATTGCTTTTTTTTAAAAAAAAAAAAAAAAAAGCCAATTTTATGCACTTTATCTGAGAATGTCCTTGATTTGCAGAAGAAATTTATTTTATCAGACTTCATATATTTTTTAATTTTTAATTTCTACATTTTGTGGATACAGAGCAGATGTATGTATTTATGGGTTATAGGAGATATTTTGACAGGCATACAAGTGAACTATTTCTCCGTGAGTTCACTTGTTTTAAATTTTAGCTCCCACAAATAAGTGATAATGAAGTTTGTCTTTCTGTACCTGGCTTATTTAACTTAACGTAATGACTTCCAGTTCCATCCATGTTCTTGCAAATGACAAGATCTTGTTATTTTTTTAAGGCTGAGTAGTACTCCATTGTGTATATGGACATTTTCTTTATGCATTCATCTGTTGATGGACATGCATTTGGAAGACAGGTTGCTTCCAAATCCTGTCTTTTGGGAACAGAGCTGCAACAAACATGGGAGTGCAGATATGTCTTTGATATGCTGATTTCTTTTGGGTGTATACCAAGCAGTGAGATTGTTAGATTATATAGTGGCTCTATTTTCAGTTTTTTGAGGAACCTCCAAACTGTTCTCCATAATGCTTGTACTGATTTACATTCCCACTAACAGTGTACCAGCATTCCCCTTTCTCCACATCCTTAGCATGTGTTGTTGCCTGTATTTGAAAAAAGTCATTTTAACCAGGATGCGATATCTCATCGTAGTTTTAATTTGCACTTCTTTGATAATAAATAATATTGAGCAGCTCTGCATATACTTGTTTGCCATTTGTATGTCTTCTTTTGAGAAATGTCTATTCAGACGTTTTTCCAATTTAAAAAATCAGGTTATTAGATTTTATCTTAAAGAGTCATTTGAGCTGCCTATATATTCTATTTATTAATCCCTTGTTAGATGGGTAGTGAGCAAATGTTGTATTCTATTCTGTGGATTGTCTCTTCACTTTGTTGATTGTTTCCTTCTCTGTGCAGAAACTTTAGATGTGATCCCATTCATCCATATTTGCTTTTTTTTGCCTGTGTTTGTGGGGTATACTCAATAAATCTTTGCCCAGTCCAATGTCCCAGAGAGTTTTCCCAAATTATTCTTTCAGTAGTTTCATAGTTTGACGTTTTAGATTTCAGTTTTCAATGTATGTTGATTTGATTTTTGTACATGGCAAGAGATAGATAGAGGTCTAGTTTTGTGCTTCTGCATATAGAGTTCCAGTTTTTTCAGTACCATTTATTGAAGAGACTGCCCTTTTCCCAATGTATGTTCTTGGTGTCTTTGTTGAAAATTAGTTCACTGTAAATGTATGGGTTTGTATTGAGGCTCTCTATTCTGTTCCATGGGTCTGGGTCTGTTTTTATGCCAGTGTCATGCCATCGTGGTTTCTCTAGCTCTGTTGTATAATTTGAAGTAAGATAATGTGATTCCTCCACTTTTGCTCTTTTTGCTTAGGATAACTTTGTCTATTTGGGGTCTTTTATAGTTCCATATAAATTTTGGGTTGTTTTTCTATTTCTGTGAAGAATGTCATTCTTATTTTGATAGAAATTATATTAAATCTTTATAGTTCTTTGAATAGTGTTGACATTTTAACAATATTGATTATTCTAGTCTGTGACAAAAGAATATCTTTCTTTTTCAGAGTTCTCTTCATTGTTGAATCAATGTTTTATAGTTTTTCATTGTAGAGATCTTTCACTTGTTTAGTTTGCTTAATTCCTAGGTGTTTAATTTCATTTGTAGCTATTATAAATGGTATTACTTTCCTGGTTTCTTCTTCCAATTGTTTGCTGTTGGCATATAAAAATTTAACACATTTTTGTACGTTGATTCTGTATCTTACAGCTTTACTGAATTTATCAAATAGCGTTTTAGTGCAACATTTAGAATTTCCCAACATCAAATCATATCATCTAGAGACAAGAATAATTTGACTTCTTCTGGCAGGGTCTGACCCACAGACCCAGGCTGTACAATGGATGAATAACATACCCAGACACCAATATTCAGTAAAAGAGTGAGCCAGGGAGCCAGACCACTCACAGAAAGAGTTTTGGCAGTCACACACCCTGACTAGTTGGCTCTGAGGTCACTTACTTAGCATGGATTTAATAACAAAGACTTTGAGTCAACACACCTGAGGGTAATTAATCTGGTCGCCCTCCCCCAGAGAGATCAGTCCTGCCTGAGAAAGATCAAAGGTCAGTCTTAGGACCACATGAGTAAATAAGCTCTTTAGATAACTCCCTTACATTCCTTTGTACCTACTCTAAGTTATTAACTCAAGGTAAGAGGATTAGGCTGCCTTCAGTCAAATCTTTCACTGAAGCTATGCAAACCTCCTGGCCTTCCAAGAAAGTTTGTGTCTATTTCCCATAACTTTATCTTTATAATTTTTCCCACCTCCCTCACTGATCCCCTACATTCTTTCTTTCCAGTTTAGATGCCCTTTATTTTATTATGTTGTCTGATTGCTCTAGCGAGGACTTCCAGTATTATGTTGAATAACAGTGGTGAAAGTGGGTACCCTTATCTTCTTCCAGGTCCTAGAGGAGAGAATTTTCATTTTTTCCCCATTCAGTATGATACTAGCTATAGGTCTGCCATATATGGCTTTTATCATGTTGAGATATGCTTCTTCTATATGCAGTATTTTGAGTTTTTATTATGAAGGCATGTTGAAGCTTATAAAATGATTTTTCAGCAGCAGTTGAAATTATTATGTGTTTTTTTTTCTTTCATTCTGTTGATATAATGTACCACATTGATCGATTTGTGTATATTGAACCATCTGGCAACACTGGGGATATTAGTCCATTCTTACGCTGCTATGATGAAATACCTGAGACTGGGTAATTTATAAAGGAAAGAGGTTTTATTGATTCATGGTTCTGCACGGCTGAGGAGGCCTCAGGAAACTTACAATCATGGCAGCAAGGGAACCAAACACATCCTTCTTTACATGGTGGCAGCAAGGAGACGTGCCAAGCAAAAAGTGAAAAGCCCCTTATAAAGCCATTAGATCTCATGAGAACTCACTCATTATCACAAGAATAGCAGCATGGGAATAACCATCCCCGTGGCTCAATTAACTCCCACTGGGTCCCTCCCATAACACATGGGGATTATAGGAACTACAATTCAAGATGAGATTTGAGTGGAAACACAGCCAAACCATATTATTCTGCCACTGGCCCCTTCCAAATCTCATGTCCTCACATTTCAAAACAAAATCATGTCTTCCCAATAGTCCCCCAAGTCTTAACTCATTCCAACATAAACCCAAAAGTCCAAGTACAAAGTCTCATCTGAGACAAGTCCCTTCCACCTACGAGCATGTAGAATACAAAGCAAACTAATTACTTCCTAGAAACAATGAAGGTGCAGGCAGCAAGTCAATACACCTGTTCCAATAGGAGAAACTGGCCAAAACAAAAAGTCAATAGGCCCAATGAAAGTCCGAAATTCAATAGAGCAGTCATTAAACCTTAAAGTTCAAAATAATCTCCTTTGACTCCATGTCTCACATCCAGGTCATGCTGATGCAAGACATGGGTTCCTATGGTCTTGGGCAGCTCTGTCCCAGTGGATTTGCAGAGTACAGCCACTGTTCTGGCTGCTTTCATGGGCTGGTGTTGGGCGTCTGTGGCTTTTCCAGGTGAATAGTGCAAGCTATCAGTGTTTCTACCATTCTGGGGTTTGGAGGACGGTGGCCTTCTTCTAATACCTCCATTAGGCAATGCTCCCATAGGGAATCTGTGTGGGGGCTCCAATCCCACAGTTCCCTTTCACACTGCCCTAGCAGAGGTTCTCCACGAGGACTGCAACCCTGCAGCAAACTTCTGACTTGACATCCAGACAATTCCATACATCCTCTGAAATCTAGGCAGAAGTTCCTGAACCTCAATTCTTGACTTATGTGCAACTGCAGGCTCAACACCACTTGGAAGCTGCCAAGCCTTGGGGCTTGCATCCTCTGAAACCACGACCCAAGCTGCAACTTGGCCCCTTTAGCCATGGCTGGAGTAGCTGGGACACAGGGCACCAAGTCACTAGACTGCACACAGCCGGGTGGGCATTGAGCCTGACCCACAAAACCATTTTTTCCTCTTGGGCCTCTGGGCCTGTGATGTGAGGGGCTGCTGTGAAAGTCCCTGACATGCCCTGGAAACATTTTTTCCATTGTCTTGGAAAGTAACATGCAGCTCCTCGTTATTTATGCAAATATCTGAAACATGTTTGAATTTCTCCTCAGAAAATGGGTTTTTTCTTTTCTATCACATTGTCAGGCTGCCAGTTTCCCAAACTTTTATGCTCTGGTTCCTCTTAAACACTTTGCCACTTAGAAATTTATTCTGCCAGATACCCTAAATCATCTCTCTTAAGTTAAAAGTTCTACAGATCTCTAGGGCAAGGGTAAAGCACAACAAAAGTTACTTTTATTCCAATTGCTACCAAGTTCCTCATCTCCATCTGAGACCACCTCAGCCTAGATTTCATTGTCCATATCACTATCAGCATTTTGGTCAAAGCCATTCAGCAAGTCTCCAGGAAAGCTCAAACTTTCCCAGATCTTCCTGTCTTCTTATGAGCCCTCCAAACTGTCCCAACCTCTCCCTGTTACCCTGTCCCAAAGTTGCTTCCACATTTTCAGGCATCTTTAGAGCAGAACCCCACTCGTCTGCAGTATCAATTTATTGTATTAGTTCATTCTCACACTGCTATGAAGAAATACCTGAGACTGGATAATTTATAAAGGAAAGAGGTTTGACTTACAGTTGTACAGGGCTGGGGAAACCTCAGAAAACTTACAATCATGGTGGTAGGGGAAGAAAACATATCCTTTACCTGGCAGCAGCAAGAAGTGCCAAACAAAAGGGGAAAAGCCCCCTATAAAACCATTATATCTCATGAGAACTCACTCACTATCATGAGAACAGCATCAAGGTTCTCCCATGATTCGATTACCTCCCACTGAGTCTCTTCCATGACACATGGTATTATGGGAACCACAATTCATGATGAGATTTGAGTGGGGACACAACCTGACCATATCACTGGGATAAATCCCATTTGGTTATGATGAATAATCTTTACAATGTGTTGTATAATTCAGCTTGTTAGTATTTTGTTGACAATTGTTGCAACAATATTCTTTAGTTATATTAGTCTATAGTTGTTTTCTTTTTTTGATGTGCCTTTGTCTGGTTTTGATATCAGGGTAACTGGCCTCATATGAGGCTGGAACTTATTTCTTCCCCTCTATTTTTTAGAAGACTTTGAATAGGATTGATTTTATTTCTTCTTTACAAATTTGGTAAAATTCAGCAGTGACCTCATTGGTTACCAGGCTTTTCTTTGCTGGGAGATTTTTATTACAACTTGAATCTTGTTATCTTGTTATTTGTTATTGGATTTATCTATGGTTCAATCTTGGTAGATTGTATGTGTCTAAGAATTTATTCACTTCTAGATTTTCCAATTTATTGGAAAATAGTTGCTTGTAGTAGCCTCTAACGTCCCTTTAAATTTCTGCGGTATTAGTGATAATGTCTCCTTTTTCATCTCTGATTTTATTTATTTTGGTCTTTTTTCATTTTTTTGGTCTGGCTAAAGATTTGTCCATTTTGTTTATCTTTTCAGCAATCAACTTTTTGTTTCATTAATCATTGATATTTCTTTATTTCAAATTCATTTATTTCTGCTCTGATCCTTATTCCTTTTCTTCTACTAAATTTGGGTTTGGTTTGCTTTTGTTTTTCTATTTCTTTAATACATATTTTTAGGTAGTTTATTTGAAGTATTTCTCTCTCTCTCTCTCTCTCTCTCTTTTGATGTAGGCAGTTATAGCTATAAACTTTCCAATTGGTACTGCTTTGCTATATCCCAGAAGCTTTGTTATGTTGTGTTTCTATTTTCATTTGTTTTAAGAAGTTTACAATTTTCTTCTAACTTTCTTTACTGACCCACTGTTCATTCAGGATATTGTTTCATTTCCATGTGTTCATGTAGTTTCCAAAACTCCTTTTATTATTGATTTCTAGTTTTTTTCCATTGTGGTCAGAGAAAATGCATGATATTAATTCAATTATTTTGAATGTTTTACAATTGCTTTGTGACCTGACATATTGTCTCTCCTTGAGAATTAGCAATGTGATAATATAACAATGTGTATTCTGCAGCATTGGCATGAAATGTTCTGTAAATATCTACTAGGTCAATTTTGTTTATAGTACTGCATATGTCTGAGGTTTTCTGTTGATTATCTGCTTGGAAAATCTGTACAATGATGAAATTGTGGTGTTAAATTCTCCAACTATTATTGTATTGGGGTCCATTTCTCCCTTTAATACTAATAATATTTGTTTTATTTATCTGACTGCTCTAGTGTTGAGTGTGTATATATTTAAAATTATTTTATCTTCATGCTGAATTGACCACTTTATCATTATATAGTGACCTTTTTGTCTCTTACAGTTGTTTTTCTTGAAATCTATTATTTTAGCTACTCATGTTATTTTCTGTTTTTTATTGGCATAGATTTTTTTTTCCATCTTGTTATTTTCAGTCTATGTGTATCTTTAGAGAAAAAGTGTATTTCTTATAAGCAACAGAACAATGGTTGTTTTTCTTATCTATTCAACCACTCTATGTCTATTGATTGAAGAGTTTAGTCCATATACATTCAATGTTGTTATTCATAAGTATGGATTTATTACTAGCATTTTGCTGTTTGTTTTCTGGTTGTTTCATTATCTTCTCTTTTTTATTTTCTTTGTTCCTGTCTTCTTTTACTAAAGGTGATTATATCCGTTGGTATGCTTTAATTTCTTGTTTCCCATTTTTGTGTATCCATTCCATGTTTTGAGGTTACTATGAAGCTTGTGAATACTACCTTAAAACCAATTATTTTAAGCTGGTAACACTGTTTGCATAAACAAACAAAAAGAAAACCAATATAAACTCTATACCTTAACTTCATCCCCCTGTTTTTTAACTTTTTATCGTTTTCATGTATAACATTGTACTGTCTATGTCTTAAAAAGTTTCAGTTACTATATTTGTTTGGTTCATCTCTTAGTCTTTCTACTTGAGAGTGTGTTACATACCACGGTTACAGTGTTGTAATATCCGTGTTTTTCAGTGTACTTACTATTACCAGTAAGTTTTGTACCTTCAGAGGATTATTTAGTGCTCATTAATGTCATTTTCCTTCTGAGTTAAGTATTACCTTCAGCATGTCTTGTAGGACTGGTCCGGTATTGATGAAATCCCTCAGCATTTGTTTGTCTAGAAAAGTCTTTATTTCCCCTTCATGGTTGAAGGACATTTTCACCAGATATAGTGTTCCAGGGTTTTTTTTTTCCTTCAACACTTTTATTGATTTATTTGAGACAGAGTCTCACTATGTCACCCAGGCTGGAGTGTAGTGGTACAATCTTGGCTAAGTGCAGCCTCCACTTCCCAGATTTAAGAAATTCTCCTGCCTTAGCCTTCCAAGTAGATGGGAATGGCAGGTGCCTGCCACCACACCCAGCTAATTTTCATAATTTTAGTAGAGATCAGGTTTCACCATGTTGGCCAGGTTGGTCTCGAACTCCTGACTTCAGATAATCTGCCTGCCTTGACCTCCCAAACTCCTGGGATTACAGGCATAAGCCACTGTGCCCAGTCTTCCTTAAGCACTTTTAACATGGTAGGCCACTGTTTCCTGGCCTGTCAGGTATCCACTGAAAGTCTGCTGCCAGATGTATTGGAGTTCTGTTGTATGTTCTTTCTTATCTCTTGCTGCTTTTAGAATCCTTTCCTTATCCTTAATCTTTGGGGGTTTGATTATTAAATACCCAGAGATAGTCTTTTTGGGGCTAAATCTGCTTTCTGTTCTATAATGTTCTGGGACTCACATATTAATCTCTTTCTTTATGTTTTGAGAGTTCTCTGTTATTATATCATCAATTTAAACAAAACTTCTACCTCTATCTCTTTCTCTATTTTGCCTCCATGACCAATCATTCTTAGATTTGAGCTTTTCAGGTTCTCTTTTAGATCTTGTAGGTGTGATTCTTTTTCATTTGGTTTTCTTTTGTTTCCTCTGACTCTATTTTCAAATAACCTATCTTCAGTTTCACTATTTCTTTTTCCTTCTTCGTAAATTCTGCTATTAAAACAGTCTGTGCATTCTTCAGTAAGTCAATTGCATTTTTTCAACTCCATAATTTCTGTTTATTAATTATTTATCTTTTTGTTAAATTTTTTTGTTAAATTTATCTTTTTGTTAAATTTATCTGAAAGAAATCTGAATTCCTTCCTCTATGTTATCTTGAATTTATCTGAGCTATCAATTCTGGAGAAACAGGAGTATGTAACCTCACAGATAATTCAAATAGAAATTTGAATTCACAGACAGAGAATTCAAATTCAAATTTGAATTCACAGACAGGGAATTCAAATTCAAATTTGAATTCACAGACAGGGAATTCAAATTCAAATTTGAATTCACAGACAGGTAATTCAAATTCAAATTTGAATTCACAGACAGGGAATTCAAATTCAAATTTCCATTTGAATTTCCTGTGATGTCACATAACTCTGTTTCTCCAGTATTGGTCTGTGGTGCCTTATCTAGTTTGGGAGGTAATGATTTCCTGGATGGTCTTTATGCTTATGGATGTTCATCAGTGTCTGGGCATTGAATATTTAGGTATTTATTATAATATTCATAATATTTACAGCCTGGGCTTGTTTGTACCCTTCTGATATGGTTTGGCTGTGTCCCCACCCAAATCTCATCATGAATTCTCATGTGTTTGGGAGAGACCCAGTGGGAAGTAATTGAATCATGGGGGCAGGTCATTCCTGTGCTGTTCTCAGGGTAGTGAATAAGTCTTAGGATATCTGATGATTTTAAAAGGGAAAGTTTCCGTGCACAAGCTCTCTTCTCTTGTCTGCCTCCATGTGAGTCATTTCTTTCACCTTCCACCATGATTGTGAAGCAGCCCCAGCCATGTGGAACTATGAGTCCACTAAACCTCTTTCTTTTGTAAATTGCCTAGTCTTGAGTATGTCTTTATCAGCAGCATGAAAACAGACTAATACAGTACATTGGGACCAAGGTAGTGGGGCACTGCTACAAAGATACCTGAAAATGTGCAAGCAACTTGGGTACTGGGTAGCAGGCAGAGGTTAGAACAGTTTAGAGGGCTCAGAAGAACAGAGAAATGTGGGAAAGTTTGGAACTTCATAGAGACTCGTTGAATGTCTTTGACCAAAATGCTGATAATGATAGGGACAATAAAATCCTGGCTGAGGTGGTCTCAGAAGGAGATAAGGAACTTGCTGGGAACTGGAGCAAAGGTGACTATTGCTATGTTTTAGCAAAAAGACTAGCGGCATTTTCCCCTGCCCTGAAGATTTGGGGAACACTGAACTTGAGAGAGATGATTTGGGTTATGTGGTGGAAGAAATTCCTAAACAGCAAAGCATTCAAGATGTGACTTGGGTGCTGTTAAAGGCATTCAATTTTATAAGGGTAGCTGAGCATAAAAATTTGGAAAAGTTGCAGCCTGGCAATGTGATAGAAAAGAAAATTCCATTTTCTGAGAAGAAATTCAAGCTGGCTGCAGAAATTTCCATGAATAATGAGGAGCCAAATGTTAATCTCCAAGACAATGGGGAAAATGTCCCCAGAGCCTGTCAGAGATATTTGTGGCTGCCCCTCCCATCATAGGCCCAGAGGTTTAGGAGAAATAAAATGGTTTCGTGGGTTAAGCCCAGGGTCCCTGTACTGTGTGCAGTCTAGAGACTTGGTGCCCTGCATCTCAGCCACTGCAGCCATGACTAAAAGGCACAGTTCAGGCTGTTGCTTGAGAGGGTGCAAGCCCCAAGCCTTGGCAGCTTCCACATGGTGTTGAGCCTGTGGGTGCACAGAAGACAAGAACTGAGGTTTGGCTGGCATGCTGGTTCACATCAGTAATCTCAACACTTTGGGAGGCTGAGGTGGGTGGATCACCAAGTCAGGAGTTCAAGACCAGCCTGGCCAAGATGGTGAAACCCTGTCTCTACTAAAACTATAAAAATTAGCCAGGTGCAGTGGCAGTTGCCTGTACTCCCAGCTACTCGGGAGGCTGAGGCAGGGGAATCGCTTGAACCTGGGCAACAGAGGTTGCAGTGAGCCAAGACTGTGCCACTGTACTCTAGCCTGGACAACCGAGTGAGATTCCATCTCAAAAGAGTTGAGGTTTGGGAACCTCTGCCTAGATTTAAGACGATGTATGGAAACGTCCTGATGCCTAGGTAGAAGTCTGCTACAGGGGCAGAGCCCTCATGGAGAACCTCTGCTAGGGTAGTGTGGAAGGGAAATGTGGGGTCAGAGCCCCCGCACAGAGTCCCTACTGGAGCATGACCCAGTGGAGATGTGAGAAGAGGGTCACCATCCTCCAGACCCCAGAATGGTAGCTCCACCAACAGCTCCACTATACACCTTGAAAAGCCACAGACACTCAATGCCAGCCCATAAAAGCAGCCAGGAGGGGGTGTATACCCTGCATAGCTGCAGAGGGAAAGCTGTCCAAGGCTGAAGTAGCCCACCTCTTGCATCAGTGTGACCTGGACGTGAGACATGGAGTCAAAAGAGATTATTTGGGAGCTTTAAGATTTCACTACCCCACTGGATTTCAGACTTTCATGGGTCCTGTAGACCCTTTGTTTTGATCAATTTCTTTCATTTAGAATGGCTCTATTTACCCAATGCCTATATCCCAATTGTATCTAGGAAATAACTAACTTGTTTTTGATTTTACAGGCTCATAGGCATAAAGTACTTGCCTTGTCTTGGATGAGACATTGGATTGTGGACTCTTGGGTTAATGCTAAAATAAGTTAAGACTTTGGAGGACTGTTGGGAAAGGATGATTGGTTTTGAAATATGAGGACACAAAATTTGGGAGAGGCTGGGGTGAAATGATATGCTTTGGCTGTGTCTGCACCCAAATTTCATCTAGAATTCTCATGTGTTGTGGGAGAGACCCGGTGGGAGGTAAATGAGTCATGACGGCAGGTCTTTCCCATGCTGTTCTCGTGATAGTGAGTAAGCCTCATGAGATCTGATGATCTTTTAAGGGGGAGTTTCCCTGCACAAGCTCTCTTCTCTTGTCCGCTGCCATGTGAGACAGTCCTTTCACCTTCCACCATGACTGTGTGGCCTCCCCAGCCATATAGAACTGTGAGTCCATTAAACCTTTCTTTTGTAAATTGCCCAGTCTCGGGTATGTTTTTATTAGTAGCATGACAATAGAGTAATACACCATCTCTCTGGAGAAGGCTTTCTAGATATTTGAAAGGACTTGTGTGTTGTTATATAAGCTGTATCTGCCTTCTGTAGCACCCCAAGTCCAGTAATACTGTGGTTCTTGAAGACTTGTAGTGGCACCACCATCATTGTCTTGGATAAGATTTAAGAGAATTATCTGGTGTACCAGGAAGAGACTCTTGTTCTCTTCCCTTACTTTCTTCCACACAAATAGAGTATCTCTTTGTGCTGATCCACATGTAGCTGGGGCTGGGGTGACATAAGCAACCCTATAGGTGCCACCATTGAGACTGTGTTGGAACAGACATGAAGCCAGCACAACACTGGGTCTCACCCAAGGCCCACTGTAACCATTACCTTGATAACGCCTATGTTTTTTCAAGGCCCTAGGGCTCTACAATGGCAGGTGGTTATGCCAGCCAAGCTTGTGTCCTTCCCTTCAGGGCAGCAAGTTCCCCCAGGCCCTGGGCAGTGCCAGGGGTAATTTCCAGGATCCAGGGACTGAAATAAAAAACCTTAGAAATCTACCTCATGTTCTACTGTATTGCAGCTAAGTTGCCATTCAAATCATGAGTTGCAGTCTTCTCCACTCTTCCCTTCCCTTTCTGCAAGTAAACGAACCTTACCCCATGGTGACAACCATAGGTCTATGGGGAGTACTGCCAAGCTACCACTAATGTTCACTAAGGTCCAAGGGCTCTTCAGTCAGCTTGTGGTGAATGCAGCCAGGCTTGGGACTTGCTTTTCATGGAAGTGGGCTACCTCTGGCCCAGGGAAGGTCAAGAATTGCCATCCAAGAGCCATTCCCTGGAATCACAAACCCCAAGAGCATGATTCTGTAACCCCCTGTGGCTGAAGCGGTACCTAAGGTGTAAGACAAAGTCACTTTTACTTTTCTCCCTGCTTTTCTCAAGAAAAAGGAGTCTCTCCCTTATGCACCACAACTTGGCATGTACTAGATCTCACCCGAAGCTGGTACATCTCAGAGTCTCACCCAAGGCCCACAGCACACTACCTGAGCATCACTGCTGGTAATTCAGGGCACAAGAGCTCATTAGTCAACAGGTTATGGGTCCTGCCAGGACTCAGTCCTTCCCTTAAAGTCAGTGTCTTCTCTGGTGGCCAACAGTGTGTCTGAAAATGTCATCTGGGACCCAGTTCTTGGAATAGGGCCCTCATGACTCTGACCACTGCCTTATCTTACTGTGGCTGAGCTGATATCCAAAATGCGAGACAACATCCTCTTTATAGTTCCCTCTCCTCTCCTCAAGCAAATGGAAGGGGTCTCTTTTGGAACCACAAGCTGTGCTGCCTGGAGTAAGGGGAGGGATGGCCAAGGATTTCCTTAGCTGCCCTGGTTAATGTCTCAGTAGGTCATGTGCCCTTTATGCCCACTGACTCTGGGCCCAGTTCAGCACTAAGACTCACCTAGTAGCTGCCGTTCTTGTGGCCCAGACTGCCTATCAAGTTTATTTAAAACCTCAGGGCACTTTAGCCCATTGTGGGAAGGCTTGCTGGAACTCAAGTTCTGACCACTGGGATTGGCGATTACCCTGTATCAAGGGCTAGTCTATGCTCCCTCCATGGGTAGGTATCAGCTGAACTCAGCCCCGTTTTGTCTTCCCCTGTGACAGGGCAGCACTGAGTTCAATTCAAACTCTCACTATCACTGCACTCTCTCTCTCTCCCAAGCACAAATATTATCTCTGTACACCACTCGGCTGCTGCTGGGTGTGGAGTAGGCATGGCATCAGCAATACAAGACTCTCTTTCCTGCCTTCTTCAGTGCCTCTTTCAGCGATACAAATTAAAACTGGGCACTGTGCGTGCTCACCTGGTTTTTGGCTCTTATGTAGGTGTTTTTTGTGTAGATAGTTGTTAAATTTGGTGTTCCTTTACAGGGTATGGTTGGTAGTCATTTTACTCCACTCAAGCTCCTATTTCATCAAACTTTAACCCTTCAGTTACAAGAATTTTTTAATTTCTGCACAAGAAAATGGAAAGTAGGCTTAAAATACGTCTGCTACATAATGAAGCACAATGACTGTCTCAAGGAAAAGTACTTGATTGCATTTTAAGCTGAACTAGTCAATTTTCCATGAAATTCAATATTTACTTAAAAGAATGATAGAATAAAACACAGGAAGTCAAACTTGGATATTTGATGGAAATTTTCAAAAAATATTCAAAGTGAGCCTATCACTTCAAGGAAAATAATTGACAGCATTTGTTGTTAATGATAAAATGTGAGCATTCAAGTGAAATTTAGAATTTTTAAAAACCTATATCTTACCTACATGAGCTTATAGTTTTTCATACTTAAAGACTTTCCTGATGATATTGATGGTGATATTTACATATTATATTAATAAATTTGATCTTTAATTTATTGTATAATGATGTGTGCTAACATTTTTAAGATCTGCATAACTCAGTTAATCAACATTTTCCTAATGATTAATACACGTTGTCACATAATTACCCAAAGTGCAAGAAAGACAAATGGATTTTAATACAATTAAGTATGAAATGTTCACTAAGACTTCAGATTCCACACTGCAACTAATCTCTATTAAAATATTATTCATTGATTGTTGGTGTAATATCAAAGAATTGCCACAATTTTCTCTATCAGTTTTAAAATACTCCTATTTCCAACTATGAAGCTAATATTATTCCTGACAGGAATATCTCCTCACAAAATTAGCCAGGTCTGAGACTTGTATTTTCTTTCCTTTCTCTTGTTTTCTTTCCTTCCGTTTACCCTCTTTCTCTTTCTTTCTTTTTGTGATATCCCAATACAAATGTCCTTTTCTCAGTAAATATTCCTCTTTTCTCCATATTAGATTAGGTTCCTTATAATATACTCTCACAGATCCCTACATCTATTTGTTTACCATAACTTTAATGAAATGATTTGTATAATTAAATATTATTTATTTAATACTATTTCCTATTAGAACCCAAGCGTATTAGGACAGGATTCATGTTTGATTTCTTCACTGTTGTATAACTCAGAACTTAACATCTTGTCTGGAAGATATTAGGTCTTCAATAAATTTGTGTTGACTAAATGTTGAATGAAATTGTACTGAATTACAGTGTTTCATAAAATTAGAGTAACTTTACAGTATTTTATAAAATTAAAGTAAAACATAGATATGATGTAAAAGAAAGACTAGTCTAGGAACATGTATCCAAATAGGAGGTTTTTGGCTGGATTTTCAACCAATAATAGTAATAATAATCATAATACTTAAGATAGTCATTTAATAGCATTAATTTATTTTAACAATTATATAATATTTTGTATTAAAATTATCATCTTAAATCTAGAAGGTAGTCAGATTCATTATCTTGACCCCAACTTGCCTTTCCTTACTCCCCAAAAAAGCATTAAAATCAGAATTGTTAAATAAGGTTTAGCATAACGCTGCCTCCTTACATATTTTAAGTTCAGCCTGAAGGTTACTCACTTACATTTCTGTATGTCACTTTCTTTTTTCTGTCCATAAATCTTCTTCCACCATGTGGCTGCACTGGTTTCAGAGCCTATTCTGACTTATGAAGTTGTCCAATTCATTGCTCAATTAAACTCCTTTAAATTTAATTCGACAGAAGTTTTTATTTTATCAGGATATAACTTATTCTTTTACTTTGCTGTCAGTATACCAGTGTTTTAGGACAAGACAAATTGGAAAATTTTAATCAATGAAGTCATGACATGGCAAAATTCACATCCCTAAGTGACAATTTAGGTATGATATACATTTTAAAAATATAAAGAAGCTGTATTAGTCAGGATATGCTCATTTCTTTTTGAGAAACTAAACTAAATAAACATATTTGTGCCACTCATGCAAAGTATAGTGTAGATACTGCTGGTTGACTGGCTCTTCTACTAACAGTAGTTCAACAATCAGGGGCCCTTCACTCTAGGGCTACAGAATTTTATGCTGAATATTCTGGATTCATTTGGGAGATCAAAGGGAAAGAATGTGGTAGATCTCCTTGGAGATCTAGGACTAGAAATAGTGTGCATCACTTCTGCCATCATCCTTTTTGCCAAAATCAGTTATTTTTCCCCTACAATTGCAATTAAAACTGGGGAAAAAAAATAGTGATGTTGATCACATGACTAGTATTTTCCACAAAAGTAATTTGTAAAATTTAGACAGCTATACTCATATGTTCATTGAAGCACTATTCACAGCACCAAATCCATGACACCAACCTAAGTGTTCATCAGCTGTTGCCTGGAAAGAAAAGAAGGTGGTATATATATATAGCATGAAATACTATATAGCTATAAAAAAGAATGAAATCATGTCCTTTGCAGCAACATGGATGGATGGAACTAACACATCCAACGTGAACTAACTCGGAAAAAGAAAACCAAATACCAAATGTTCTCACTCATAAGTGGGAGCTAGACAATGGGTTTACATGGACATGAAGATGAATATAATAGATGCTGAGGAGTCCAAAGGGGGAAGAGTGGGAGGGGGTGAGGGATGAAAAAATACCTACTGGGTACAATGTTTACTATTTGGGTAACGGGTACACTAAAAGCCCAATCCCCACCAGCATGTAATACACCCACTGATATCACTTGGCTGTGTCCCTACCCAAATCTCATCTTGAATTCCCATGTGTTGTGGAGCGACCCGGTGGAAGGTAATTGAGTCATGGCAGCAGGTCTTTTCCATGCTATTCTCACGATAGTAAATAAGTCTCACAAGATCTGATGGTTTTATAAGGGGAGTTTCCCTGCATAAACTCTCTTTTTGCCTGCTGTCATTCATATTGACTTGCTCCTCTTTGCCTTCCACCATAATTGTGAGGCCTCCCCAGCCACATGGAACTATAAGTCCATTAACCCTCTTTTTCTTCCCAGTCTCAGGTATGTCTTTATTAGCAGTGTGAAAATGGACTAATACACCCATGAAAGAAATAAACACATGTAAACTTTGAATTAAAAAGATAAATGAATGAATGAATGAATGAATAAATAAATAAATAAATAAATGGGTTATTTCAGAGTAAAACAATGTCATGGTAAACTGAAATACATTGTTTGTAAAGAAAACACATTACAGATAAACCAATAAGCATGACAGTTAGCTAACTATTATTATTATTTCTGTCTTAAAGTTTCCTATCCAAACATTTCTTTAAAGAAAAGCTATTTTTCATTCATAAATACAAATCACACAAATATTTCAAGACTCTTTTATAGTTTTTGCTCAACAAATATAGTCACTTATCAGAAATTGTATAGCTATATACAAATAGAAAAAAAAAGTAGAATAACAATATTGTTTTAAAATATGTAGCTTACCAACAAATTTAAGTAAACACTTTGATCCCAAAAGGTTATACAAACATAACTGTCAAGCACCTTAGGACTCAGAATCCATTACATGTTTTGGGTCACCACCTCATACATCAAGGTCACAGTCATCATTTCTAATTTCCATGGTAATGAAATATTGTAACCATTTTGAGTTATTAGTGCTTCAAGGATTGCTGTGCAAGAGATCAACAATGACATGACTTTGC
This sequence comes from Chlorocebus sabaeus, assembly GCF_047675955.1. Lineage (NCBI taxonomy): Eukaryota > Metazoa > Chordata > Mammalia > Primates > Cercopithecidae > Chlorocebus > Chlorocebus sabaeus. Next base: position 16,568,047 of record NC_132927.1, on the reverse strand, counting down.
TTTAAAGTTCATGCTATGAATTCTCTGTGTGAAAATCATCAGAAAAATGCAACACATGAATGAAGAGAGTAAATTTCTATAAAGTATATCTTTTAAACTTTATGGATAAGTTGGATAAAAAGTAATTCGCTTCAACCACTGAAAAGAAGCCAGTTTACAAATACATTTGGCAATTATTAGAGTTACGGAAGTAAAATATAATTTCATGCTGGTATAAAAATAAAGAGAACTATATTAAAAAAATACAACATGGCCTTAAAAGTCTATATGACACACAGAAGTTAAGAAGTGACAAAACAGTAGTCAAATCATCTCATAATAATGAAAAATCTGATTATCAGCCTACACTACTGAAGGTCTTTGATCTTTATGTTGGTGTTTCAAAATAACAAGGAAAATATGACAATTTATGAGAAGCTAGAAGTTGGTTATATAACTGATAAAAAATATTGCCTACCTCTTTCTAACAAACATTATGAATACCACACTGAAATAATTATAACTTAAAATATATAGTAATGTCTTTCTTGGAAAAAAAGCATAAACACTGTATAAATTATACAAATAAATTGAAAGAACTCACAAAAATCCATAGATTACATACACATGCATTAGTCCTTTAATAAAGGTAAAGGATGTGGTATTTCAGGAAAAAGAAAGCGTAAATAAGACTTGGGAGCCCAAAACACTTCCAGGCACAGCTCCCTGGAATTCACGCCCAGGATGTGCTTCATTTCCAGATCATGAACCACCAAGATATGTGTGAGAAATCCTGGTTTCAAGAGAGCTGAGGATGCTGTTTATAGTGGGATCCTCCAGCAAAGCCAGGGAATGTGACTTACCAACCTTGATGCAAACCATTAGTCAATACATCCCTAAACTAACTAGCCCCAGGTACCTGCAAGATAGTTTCAAAATTCAAATCTCTTATTATGAACACCTTGGCCATAGGTCTGTATTAGTCACTCAAGCATTATTGAAGATAAGCAGAGAACTGTCTGCCCTAACTGAGCAGTAAAATTACTCTGTCTTGTGCAAATTTGATCCTCACATACCACATTGGCTTCTTGGTACTCTACATTTAGACTATTAAGTAAATAAATTAAAAGAACGATGTATAGTTCAAACCATGATTACCAATGTTTGAAAGTATAGTAAATGCTTCTAAATAAAGGGATTTAAAAACAAAATTTTTTGAATACCATTTCATAGGAGATTATCTAAACCTTCATATATATGAAATGGCAAACAGCCTGCATTTGTCAGTGAATAATGAAAAAGTTGCTATATCCCTTGTTCTTAATAATTCAAAGCTAAAAACTTTTAAATATTCAATTGGGCTTCCTAAGAAAATTATTAGAGTGCTGGCATGGACAGTAGGACATGGCAGTGTTTTAGGTCTCCTTCTATTGTTTTCTTTGTTTTTATTCATCCATTCAGCAAATATTTACTACAGGTATCTAATCAAGTCTTTAGTATATCTATCTATATATATAGTATATATATTATATATATACTATATATATTATATATATACTATATATATACTATATATACACTATATATACTATATATATTCATTTATATATATATATAAATGAAAAAAGATGTACATAATTTTTACCCTCACTGAGCATATATTCCAGCAGGAAAAACAAAATAAATAATGAAATAATGAATAAGTAAGCTTCATAGTATATTACATGATTTAAGTGCCATGGGAAAAAAAAATCATGATAGAGAATAGCAGAATAAAGTCAATGAAGAATACATCTGCATAAAAAGCACAGTTACAGAATTAAATAGGATAGTAAAAATGGGCCACATTGTGGAGATAGAATCTGAGCAATCACTTGAAAATCATGAGAGAGTTAATGATATGGTTATCTAGGGAAGAGCATTGCAGGAAGGCAAAATCTGTAGTATGAACGTCCTACAATGCGAGTCTTTTTGTAATGCTCAAGAAATGGCAAGGATTCTAATGTGACTGAAGTACAGTGAGCAAATGGAAAAGGGAGGAGATAAAAAATGTGACAGGGCTGCGTAGAGAGTCAATATGATAGTGCAGGATACAAGGATTCATAGAACATGTCTTAATTCATCTGGGCTGCTATATAACAGAATACTATAGCCTGGGTGGCTTATAATAAACAGCAGAAATTTATTTCTCACAGTTCTGGAGGCTAGAAAGTCCGCTATCAAGGCACAAGCAGATTCGGTGTCTGGTAAGGGCTGGCTTCCTGATTTATAGACAGTTGTCTTCTCACTTTGTACTCACATAGTAGAAGGGATGAGGAAGTCTCTTTATAAAAGCATTAATCCCACTCACCTCACACAGACCCATCTCCAAATACCATCATATTGGATATTAATATTTCAACATTTGAATTTGGGGGGGACACAAACATTCCATCTATAATGTTCCATCCTTAGCCCCCAAGTTTATTTTCTCACATGCAAATACACTAATTTTATCCCAATAACCCCAAAAGTCTAAATGCCTTCCAGCATCAACTTTAAGGTCTAAAGTCCAACATTTTATCTGAATATCATCTAAATCATATAGGGGTGAAATTCAAGGTATGATTTATTTTGAGACAAATTATCTTCTAGCTATGAACCTATAAAACCAAATATGTTATGTGCTTCCAAAATAAATTGTGGGAAAGGCATAATGTATACATTTCCATTCCAAAAGGGAAAAATAGGAAAGAATAAATGGATGACAAGTCCAAAGTTTCATGTGATCTTAAGACTCAAGAATAATCCTGTTTGGTTCAACAATCTGTCTTCCAGGCCAACTGGGGCTATGATCCCTCCCTCGAGATCCTCTGAGTAGAATTCTTGCCCCAAGGATCACTAAAGATGAACCCTCACTTCTAAGGCTTTGGGCAGAGGCTATCTTATCTGTTAAAGGGAAGACAATGGTCCTGCCTTTTGAAACTTAGGAGGTAGCCCTGATGATTCCTCAGTCACCTTCAGGATCATTCTTTCCTCGCTTTGAAGAATAGCGTACATTTGCAGCCAAATAGCTCTATGGTCTTATCCTGTAAAATCCAAGAAGTCCAACAGCTTTCCTTAATCCCTTTCGTTCTCCTTCTTCTTCAGTTCAAACTAATAGTTTTTCTAACATGATCAGTGATCACATCTGTGGTTCACATTCATACCAATCTTCTTATGAGTTATGTGGCCACACTCAGAATTCTCATCCAACACAGTCATTCTTATTCTTTTTAATATAAGTAGGTAAAAAATTTCCTAAATCTCTAATTTCTAGCTCCGTTTTGCTTAACAATTCAATCTTCAGATCATATTTCTCTCTTCTAAAATTCCACTATAAACAGTCATAAGGAGCCAGGCTACAGTTTCAGTACTTTGCTTAGAAATTTCCTCAGCCAGATATCCAATTTTGTTGCTCACAAGTTCTACCTTCCAAAAATCATGACAACACAAACGCAATTCAACCAGGTGCTTTGCCACTTTATACAAAAATAACTTTTCTTCTTGTGTCCAATTACATGTTGTTCATTTCTATGTAAGAACTCATTAGAATTGTCTTTACCATTTATACTTGTACTAGCATTCTGTTCAGGATTGACTACTTAAAAATTTTCTGACAAAACTGAAGCTTTCTCTGAAGCTCTCCCCCCTTTTTTTCTGAGCCCTTACCAGAATTGTCCTTAATGACCCATTTATGGCAAAGTAGGCTTTCTCTAGTATGTACCTCAAAACTCTTGCAGCCTCTACCTGCTACTTGATTCCAGAACCATTTCCATGTTGTTAGGTATTTGTTACATCAGACCTCCCCATCTCAGTACCAATTCTGTCTCAGTCTGTCCAGGCTGCTATAACATAACACCATAGACTAGATGGCTTATAAACAACAGAAATCTATTTCTCACTGTTTTGAAGCCTGGGAATTTCAAGATCAAGGCCTGGTAGATTCCATGTCTAAAGAAGGCCCACTTTCTTGTTTACAAATTGTATTCTCACTGTGTCCTCACTGGGGAGAGAGAATGAGGGAGCTCCCTTTTATAAAGGCATAAACTCTATTCACCAGAGCTCCACTCTTATGACCTATTTACCCTCCAAAGCCCATCTCCAACTATCACATTGAGGATTGAATTTCAATATATAAATTTTTAGGGGACATAAACATTCAGTCTATAAGAGGGTATTGGTATATATTAGCCTAGGCTTTGGGAGACAGGTTTTAGTGAGAGATAGTATTTACCAATCACTACAGTGGAGGTATTAAAAGTCATTGGGGGCCAGGCGCGGTGGCTCACGCCTGTAATCCCAGCACTTTGGGAGGGTGAGGTGGGCAGATCACGAGGTCAAGAGACAGAGACTATACTGGCTAACACGGTGAAACCCTGTTTCTACTAAAAATACAAAAATTAGCCGGGCGCGGTGGCGGGTGTCAGTAGTCCCAGTTACCCGGGAGGCTGAGGCAGGAGAATCGCAGAGGTTGCAGTGAGCTGAGATGGCACCACTGCACTCCAGCCCGGGTGACAGAGCGACTCAGTCTCAAAAAACAAAACAAACAAGTCATGGGGACCAGACTTGGTGGCTCACACCTGTAATCCCAGCACTTTGGGAGGCCAAGGTGGGCAGATCACCTGTTTGAGACCAGCCTGCCAACATAGTGAAACCCCATCTTTTCTAAAAATACAAAAATTAGACGGGTGTGGTGGCGCCCACCTGTAATCCCAGCTACTCAGGAGGTTGAGGCACGAGAATCGCTTGAATCTGGGAGGCAGAGGTTGCAGTGATCAGAGATCGTGACCCAGCACTCCAGCCTGGGTGACAGAACAAGACTCTGTCTCAAAAAACAACAACAACAACAGCAACAAAAAAGTCATGGGCAGAAATTAGCTACCAAGAAACTGAGGAAAGTAACAAAACAGAAAAGGACCAGTGATGGAGACCTGGAATTCGCCTATTTTAAGAAGTCAAGGAGAAAGAAAATAACTGGAAAAGCAGACTGAAAAGAAGTAACCAATGAAATGATAGGGAAATTAAGAGCATGTGGAGTCTTAGAAGCCAAGAGAACAAGGAATATCTAAAAGAGGGAGAAATTAACAGTGTAATTAACTGTGTAATATATGAAGTATTGCTAACAATCAAAGAAAAAATGAAAATTGAGAATTTATCATGGGACTTAGCAGCATCGAAGTGGCTTGTGACTTTGAGAAGAACAGATTTAGGGAGTGGTATGGACAAAAACCTGGAATAATACAAGATGACCCAGAGACAGGGAATAGAGTCAATTCTTCTTAGGAGTTCTGCTGTAAAGGGGATAAAAATTGAGGCAGTAACTAAAGGGGTAATTGGAGTTATAAGGAAGTGTTTTTTTAATAAAAGGGAAACTAAAAACTATGTATGGTTATGAAAATAATCTAGTAGAAAGTTAATTCTGATGATGCAGAAGAAATTTTTTAATTAAAGTTATTATCATGCTAACAATCTGCAAAGCCCTCTTATAAATCATTTACAAATAATAACTCATTTATTCCTCACAATCCTGTGATGTAAGTATTATTATTATCTTTATTATAAAAGATATAAAAATTGAGCATGAGGGAATAACTAAGCTGCTCAAGGTCACAGAGATAGTGTCAGAGCTGGGATTTCAACCCAAGCAGTCTAGCTGTATGGTCCATGCTGATAACAGCTACTCAGTACTATCTTTTAGAGGGAGGAATTATTAGAATATCCCAATACAATGGTATTTGAAGGTGGGGTTTTGTGAGGTAAGTAGGTCCAAAGAATAGAGCCCTGGTGCATGGAGTTTATGTCGTTATAAAAAAAACTCAAAGTGGTTCCCTCATTCTCCCTCTCAAGTGAAGACAGAGTGAGAATGCAATTTATGGACAAGGAAATGGGACTTCTTCAGAAATTGAATCTACCAGGCCTTGATCTTGGACTTCCCAGCCTTCAAAACAGTGAGAAATAAATTTCTGTTGTTCACAAGGCATCCAGTCTATGATGTTCGGTCATAAGAGCCTGAATAGACTGAGACAGAAATTGGTACTGAGACTGGGGGTGCCGATGTAACAAATACCTAACAATATGGAAATGGCTTTGAAATTGGGTGGAAGCTAGTGTGAATGTGCTCTAGTACATCAAAGGGACCATTCGTGTTACGTTAGTATTATTCTGAAACATAGATAGTTATATGATAGGTGAGAAGGAGCTGTGTAGATGCTAGGGTAAGGTTAGATGTGATGTGATGGTGGAGAGTTTTAATGTAATATATATACACATATATATGGGAGGAAGGAAGGAGGGAGTAGAGGGGAGAGAGTCAGAGAAAGTGAGAAAGAGAAAACAGTTTAAAGTAGTAAAATATTTTTTAAACAGAATATAAGAAGCACGAACTATAATAAAAATATTGATAAAAGAGAATATATCAAAACTTAGAATTAAAGTCTTCAATAAAAATTTAAGGCAAGGTTTCTAGAACAAATATAACTGACAAAGAGCTTATGTTCAAAATTATAGTTAATTCTTTCAAATTAATATGAAAAATACAGAGAACCCAATAGAAAAATTGACAAATATATAAAATACCAACTTACCGGAACTTTCTAAAATAGTTTAAACAAGTGGCCACAAATTATATGAGAAGTTCTTCTATTTGTAAATTTAAAAACCCACTCTGCTTAACCAACAACAATAAACTTAGTTTTTGATGTACAGTCAAATTCATGAGATACAACAGGCTACATTCATCACGAAAATTTTTAAGAAAGCATACAGAACAGTAACACAACTTGAACAATAATGGCATACTGAAGGCTCATAATTCCCAAATGGAACTTTTTGATGGTCTCTCTCCTCCCTGTAGGTAACACAGTCAAGAGAGACCAGTTGTTCCTGGATCACCTGTGAAGCACTCATTTCTAAATATATTGCTATCCCACAGCCCTCTCATGGAAAAATGACTAGCTGCCATTTCCCATCTTAGCTGCACCTCATCAATTCGACTTCCCTTGTCAGTGTTAATAATTTCTCAATGAACAACCCCCACAGTGAGGTACAAGTACCTCAGTTTGGTACATAACATTTATATTGGAAACTATACATACAATCCCCTAAATTCATTGACTTAATGATGAAAGAAAGATTCAATGAATATTTAAACCCTTGGATTATCCCTGAGGTTAAAGGAAAGGCAAATGTAATTTAAACATACAATGAGGTGCTGTTCCACACCCACCAAAAGACGTCATTGAAAAGTGTTGGAGATAATAAAAAAAATAGAACTCTCTAAACTACTAGCAGGTATTTAAACTTCTTCCGCAAACATTTTAGAAAGCATGCAGTTGAGCACACACATTGCCTATGATACATTGCTTATATTTCTTAAGTATATTATCCAACTAAATGCACAAATAAGTTTATGAATTGTATGGGAAATGATACAAACCTTGCATGAGTGGGCTGAACAAGTTAAAAAAATGACCTCGGGCAGTCAGACTACAAATATATTCTGCTACTAATGTGTCCATGTTAAACAACCAAGATATTCTGGAAAATCCTCAAACTACTGAAAATGGTTTCTTTTAAGATCCCTTCAGTGTCCAAAGACAGAAAACCCTGATTGGTCTCTTAACTCACTGCCAGATAATCAGCATCTTATTCAAATTATGGAAAATAAAATGTGGCATTTTAACTGAAGTTTGTCCTTTTATATTTTTCCTTTTTTCCAGGTATAAAAATTCTGCTTTTGTATTTGTTAGAAGAAATCAGTCAATTGGTTTTTTCTTGTATACAAGTAAACTGTATGTAAATCATTAATTGTATGTGTTTCAGTTATTGACTAGCAGAAGCCAACAGAAATATACAAGAATATTCACAGCATCATCCCAACGTCTATCAACAACAGCATAGATAAGTAAATTGTGCTGTATTCCTGCATGTAACATGGTTGCATCAATAAATTAACAGCTACTACAAGTAAAAATAGTAATTAATTTTATAAAAATAATGTGGAGCAAGGGAAGCCACACAAAAAGAACACATTTTGTTTGACTCTACTTATGCAAGAAGACAAAACTGAACTATGGTATTAGACATCCAGTGAGATTTCTTCTGGGGAGGGGATCAGAATTTGTAATTGGGAAAGGATACATGGCAAGCCCCTGCATGGTAGTAATGTTTTACTACTAGAGATAACATAAATGTCCATGTAGTGATAACTGATTGAATTGTACACACATCTCTACCTATATGTTTAACTGTAATAAAAATTATTAAGAAATAAAAGTTGTTTAAGAGAGGGGAATTTTGTGGATGTATCCATGCAGACATCTTAGAGGGTGTAAAAAATTCAAAATGTGCTAGTTTTTCAAAATGTATTGTTTATGTATTTCTTTCTTTTGCTAGGGAAAATTACCTTGTTTACTAAATAAGCAAGCAGTTTTGGGAATACCTAATCCTAATGTTAAAGGACAACACTGGCTATTAAAGAAATACCTTTAAAAATGTGTTTTAAAAACAACTAAAAAAACACAAACAAATTCTTAATAAGAATAATAATGCTTTGAGATGAGGGTCAAATAATTGGATTTGTAGACATAAAGAAGTGTTTTCCTACACTTGAAGATTATTAAAATGCCAAGAATGACATTCATGCAATGTTAATAATAATCTATTCATTCTTCTACATTTTTGATACATATTTATCTGATATGAAGGAAATATTCACGTTCTGCATGCCTAGTTTGATTACATTTAATTACGAGTCCTTCACTTGTACAGAAAACTTTGATTCTACAAAAATATGGCTCATTCATGTATCGAAATGTTGTTACAACAAACTAGGAGTTTACATCACAATTTCATACATTATGCTACAGTTGAAAAAGGTTTATAATAATGCACTTACTGGAAATCAAGCATGAGATATATTATCTGTAGTAATCATCAGTTGCTGCCTTTCTTATTAAATTTACACATATATATCCATGGTCTATTCTTGAGAGCACTGGTCCTCAAGATTTTTAAATGTTACTATTAGACAACTATGATTTATTCAATGTGACCCTAATATGATTTTACAAAACTAAGATATAATATATTGAAACACTGACATTTTATAAATCTGAAATATAATAGAACATTCCCAAAACAAAATATTCATGAAAATGATATGTAGATTTTTTCATGTGTTTCTCAGAAAATCAAATATGAATGAAAATAATATATAAATTTTTTAAATCACATTTTCCAGAATATTTTGTACACTTTTAAAGAGCGATTTTCCCACATTAAAGTGAATAAGAATTACTTGAAGGGGCTTGTCATAATACGTAGTCCTATACCCTGCAGCAGAAATTCTCATTCCATTAATCAGCATTTGGATCTAGAAATTTGCCTTTTAATGAGCAGCTAAGGATATAGTTAACCATCTTTTGAGAAACACTCTTTTAAGGATTCAGCTTGTACTTTTTAAAATTCTCTCTTTAAAATATCACCCTGAGAATTCATACCACTAGACCTGTCTTACAAGAGGTCCTTAAGGGAGTGGTAAACATGGAAAACAAAATACGATTACTTGCCACTACAACACACACTTAAGTACATAGACCACTGACACTATAAAGCTCCTACACAATTAATTCTACCTAACAACCAGCTAACAACATGATAACGGGATCCTCCACATATCAATATTAACCTTGAATGTAAACAGGCTAAATCCCCCACTCTTAAAAGGTACAGAGGGGCAAGTTGGATAAAGGAGCAAGACCCCACTGTATGTTGTCTTCAAGAGACCCAATTCACATGCAATTACAAATAGGCTCAAAGTAAAAGAATAGAGAAAAATCTACCAAGCAAATGGAAAATTTAAAAAAAGCAGGAACTGCTATTCTAATTCAGACAAAAAAGGAGGCAGAGGTTGCAGTGAGCCATTACACTCCAGCCTCGGTGATAAGAGCAAGACTCCATCTCAAAATAAAATAAAAAGATAGAAAGAAAGAAGAGAAAGAAAGAAAGAAAGAAAGAAAGAAGAAAGAAAGAAGAAAGAAAGAAAGAAAGAAAGGAAGGGAAGGAAGGAAGGAAGGAAGGAAGGAAGGAAGGAAGGAAGGAAGGAAGGAAGGAAAAATCAGTAGGATTTCTATAGACCAACAATGTCCAAGCTGAGAATCAAATCAACAATGCAATCCTATTTACAATAGCCCCTGCCCCACCACACACACACCACACAAAAATACCACTAACGAGGGAAGTGAAAGTTCTCTAAAATGTGAATTACAAAACCTTGCTGAAAGAAATCAGAAATAATGCAAACAAATGGAAAAACATTCCATGCACTTGGATTGGAAGAATCAACATTGTTAAAATGACCATACTGCCCAAAGCAATTTAAAGATTCAATACTATTTGTATCCAACTGTCAATGACATTTTTCAAAGAATTGGAAAAATCTATTTTAAAGTGCATATAGAACCAAAAAAGAGGCCAAATAGCCAAAGAAATCATATACAAAAAGAATAAAGCTGGAGGCATCACATTACCCTACTTCAGACTATACTGCAAGGCCACAGTGACCAAAATAGCATGGTACTGGTACAAAAACAGGCACATAGACCAATGAAGCAGAATACAGAACCCAGAACTAATGCTGCATACCTACAACCACATGATCTTTAACAAAGTGGACACCAAAACAACAATGAGGAAATCAATAAATGGTGCCAGGATAACTGGCCAGCCATATACAGAAAATTAAAACTGACCCCCTTCCTCTCACAATATGCAAAAATCAACTCAAGGTGGAATAAAGATTTAAGTGTAAAACCTAATACTACAAAAAACCCTAGAAGAAAATCATTCTGGGCGTAGGCTCTGGCAAAGATTTTATGATGAAGACTCCAAAGCAATTGCAACAAAGCAAAAATTGACAAGTGGGACCTAATTAAACTAATAAGCTTCCGCACAGTAAAAGAAATGTACAGAGTAAATAGACAATCTACAGAATGGGAGAAAATATTTACAAGCTACGCATCCAGAAGAAGGTCTAATATCTAGAATCTATAAGAAACTTAATTACCAAGCAAAAAACAAACAATCCCGTTAAAAAATGGGCAAAGAACATGAATAGACACCCCTCAAAAGGATAAATAGCTAAAGCATGTGGGGCTTAATACTTAAGGTGATAGGTTGATATGTGCAGCAAACCACCATTTACCCATGTAACAAACCTGCACATCCTGCAACTGTATTCTGGAATTTAAAATAAAATAAAATAAAAATTTTTAAAAAGTAATATATAATAAACATATGCAATGAAATACTATAAAAATATTTTAAAAGAACTATAAAATATGTAATAGTCTTGAAAAACAATACATTACAATACATTTTATGAAAACTATTTTTTCAAATAGGCTGATAAATCCACCAAAAGGAAATATATCAAAAAAAGGAGACATACACATGGCCAACAAGGATATGAAAATATTCTCAACATCCCTAGTCATTAGAGAAATGCAAATCAAAACCACAATGTGATATCATCTCACACCAGTCAGAATAGCTATTACTAAAAAGTCAATAAATAAAAAATGCTGGCAAGGTTGCAGAGAAAAAGGAAAACTTATACAGTGCTGTTGGGAACATAAATTACTTAAGCCACTCTGGAAAGCAGTTTGGAGATTTCTCAAAGAACTTAGAACTACCATTTGACCCAGTGTTCCAGTTACTGGTATGTACTCAAAAGGATGTAAATTGTTCTACCATAAAACCACATGCACAAATATGATCATCACAACACTATTTAAAATAGCAAAGACATGGAGTCAACTTAATGTCTATCAGTGGCAGGCTGGAAAAAGAAAATGTGTTACATATACATCATGGAATATTATGCAATGCTTAAAAAGAGCAAGATCATATCCTTTGTAGCAACATGAATGACACTAGAGGCCATTACTCTGAGTGAATTAATGTGGGAACAGAAAATAAAATACCACATATTTTCACTTATGACTAGTAGCTAAATATTGAGTACACATAGATGCAAAGAAGGGCACAGTAGACACAGGGTTCTACTGAAAGGTGGAGGTAGAGAGGAGGGTAAGGATCAAAAAATTATCTACCAGGTACTATGCTTATTACCTAGGAGATGAAATAATCTATACACTAAAGCCCTTCAACTTGCAATTTACCCATGTAGCAAACCATTTGTACTGTTTGGACCTAGAGTAAAAATTGGAAGGAAAAATAAATTTAAAAACTAATTTTAATTGATTTTTTTTTTTTAAAAACCAAAGTGTACAAGGAGGTCAAGTTCACCTAAAAGATACTGCCTAAGGTAATAAGATAAAGTAATAATAAACAAATAATTAAACCCAAGACACACTGCAAAGTAAGTGACTAATTCTAGAATTATGCCTGCATTTTTAGAAAGGCCATAAAACATCTGAGTAGATTTGTTATAATGTCAAAATTAGGTAGAAATAAATTTTCTCTAACCGATATTCTATTTATTTGAGAGGGTGGGGTGGCAGACCACATAGTGTAATGAAAGAAGAAAGGATCTAGAGTCAGACCCATCCCCTATACTCTCCACCTCCACGTAAATTACCTCTCTGCCACTTCTTAACATGTGAGCTCAAAGATTTATATTCTCTGTAAGCTTTCGTGTCTTTGCTTTGCAGTTTATGGAAAGATTAAAGATGAGGTATGCTCCTTGAGAATAGGAGGTGCATACTAAGCTGTAAATACAAATATGATGCCTGGCTGTGAGTATGAGTATGCATCATGATACTGTATATGAGAATCATGCTTGAAAATTAATACCTATTTTTATAACTCATCAAAAATAATAAAATAACCCTGAAAATAAGCAGAAAGCTGAAGTCTCATATGCATTTGAAAGAATTGTAACAATATCATGAAAAGAGACTCTCTATTCATTGGCCAGATTCTCAATCCATGAAACCCAATTAGATTTTTTAATAATCATATATCACAAAAAAATAGATTAAAATAACCATATGTATGTAAAACTATAGTTTACTAGAAAATAAAGATTTTTCAAAAGTAAAATTTTAAATAAAAGATTATAAGTAGCATTTTAATTTTTAAATTTGAGTTTGGTTACCTCTTTGACTCAGGGACAAATGACATAGAAATGAAGTAAAAGTTTTCTTCCTAGTTCGTCATTAGTTTTCTCTGTGACTCGTACCAGATACCTTACTTTTCATTGTTAAAAAGTGGCAACACAAACCCATTTTACTGGGAAGCTGAAAGGCTCACATAATTTTTACATAACCAAAGTGCCTACAAATAATTTCTCATAAGTAATAATAGTAAAAAAATATTTGACTAACATTACAATGTAATCTACTGCAACTAACAGAGGTCCTTTTATTTACCTTTGTCCATTATTCCAAATATTCAGATCAGTAAGGCTTGTAGAATATTGGTAAGGCTAACCTCTTATTTAGGAGTTTAGAAACATTATGAATTCTAGGTCACTTTATTGCCACATTTTCAAGCCATTGCCTACTTTTCTCTGTTATAGATATAGGTCTTATGTAGGGTGAATTCCTGCAGGTCATATAATGCTTACAAAACCACAAGAGTCCAAACTTTGAGTATAGTGGAATTGTGATTGTAGTCTATGACCTACATGAATATGCTATGAAGTTAATAAGATGCACACCATTTTCAGCCTCTAAGCCTCTGCAAGAAATTACACATCATAACCCACTCCCAGTAAAGCTTTTAATATTATAGCAAATTGCTAAAATATTAAACCCTGAAACTTTAATATAAAAATACAAATCATATTGAAAGCAGTAAGAAATGCTTACAAAAAAAGTAAAGATTTATTTCCATATGTCTCCATAAGGTTTCTTTTATACACTCCTTTTATTCAGAGTATTGATATTTAGCTTCCAATCTCCAAAATGAACATATACCAACATAAGTAAACAATTTTAGGATGACCCCAAATATATATAATATTTTAATAATAACACCAATATATAGTATTAATTTACATAATATTGTATTAAAATATTAAGCATATTTTTAAACATTCAAAAATATTTAAATGATATATAAAATATAGGAAGTTCTAAACTCCTCCATCCCTACATGGGTCCGCCCAAGCAAGAGCTGTAACACTTACTTTGGTGACTACTATTATTGTAAAGCTTCTGTATTAGTCTGTTCTCACATGCTACAAAGATAACTACCTGAGACTGGGTAATTTATTAAGAAAAGAGATTTCATTGATTCACAGTTTTACACGACTGGTGAGACCTTAGGAAACTTACAATCATGGCAGAAGGAGAAGCAGGCACCTTCTTCACAAGACGATAGGACAGAGAAGAGGAAGCAAAGGATAAACTTGGCAAACACTTATAAAACCATTAGATCTCATGAGAACTCACTTACCATCGTAAGAACAGCATGGGGAAAACCTTGCCAATGATCCACTAACCTTCCACCAAGTCTCTCCCTCAACACCTGGGGTTTATAATTCAAGATGAGATTTGGCTGGGGATACAAAGCCTAACCATATAAGCTCCCTATTGAACTTCCGATGTTTCTCTTTCTTGCTGATTTTATCCAACTGTAAAAGACAACTTTAAGCTCAAACTTTTATGAATTATTTCCATGTTTTAACATTTCCTTAAACTGCATGATTCATAATAGTATTCTCTACATCTTTGGAAATATAACATATTTCATAAATTTTATTGTGCATTTATTGACCCTTCTCTAGGAATATTTGAAACTGATAATTTTTGATGTTTTTCTTTTCTAATTTAAGAAACCTGTTTTTAGTTACAAGTCTTACATCTCATCGCCTTGAGATGCTTTCAAAGATTAGTTACTGGCTATCATAAGTGAACCAAGTAAAAACCTGAGGAATGGGATATGTAAATAATGCTGAAATAATGCTTATAAGTTTCTTTGGAAAGATAAAGAGAAGAATGTAAATAAATCTACTTAATATAAGGAACTATGTAAACATACAAGTGGATCATAGAAAAATAATATAGAACTATAAATGTCCATTCCAGTGGAATCCCATCTTACACAGGGTAAATGTTATAAAGTCAGTCCTTAATTCCTATGTTGTATATAACTAAATTACTATAGGAAAAAAAGCTTTTCCTCCAACAATGGATAAGACAGATGTTTTGTCAGCTGGCAACAGATGGAAGTTTTGACTGGCACTTGGAGCCATTAGTATCTCAATTATGAATCTTCAAACACTAAAATTACAATCAGGCTGCAAGATGCTCACACTATGAAAGCTCCTCTGAAACTAACACTCACCCTCCACCCCATCCCAGCAAAAATCCCACTTTCTTTATTAGATTCACCTTGGATCATAAATACTTTAAGTAAAATATCAGGCAGAATTTTCTGCATTATTTAATTATTCCCCCACTTCTTCTCTTCTTCTCTCCCTCCAAGTACATACTGATCATTGTGAAATTCAGAGTACAAAAACATGCATGATTATTTCACAGTACATTGTGGTCTCTTAGAGTGAGGCATGCAAAAGGTGTCAATTTTCACGAGTAATTTTGGAACAAAGACTAGAGAAATTATATAAATGCAAGACAGTGTTCAATGATTAGAACCTATAGGACATTTTGTTTACATTTCTTTGGGATGTCCAAACATATCGACATATTTTAAATCTCAGTATTTTAATTTTTAAAATTTTCATTTTAAAACAGTATTTTCATTTTGTCTTCATTTAATATATAAAGATAGTAATGCTAAAATCCTCATAAGAGTACACACAGACCTGAATAATGCACACAGATCCTTCATTATACTTTAGTCGGTACAGTTTTACATTTGTATAATGTATGTAATTAGGATATCAAATTTGAATATTCAAAGTTCAAGTATGATGCCCCAGCTTCTATTGAGTTCAAGTATGATACTCCAGATGTCACTATTTTTAGATGTCAACCTTTTAAAAGGAAAGAAGATTATATCTTATTTTATGTAATTGTAGGAATTCATGGTGAATCACAACTATAATAATTAGTAATTTTGTACACCTAATGTTACCAGAAAAATGCTCATACATTTCAAGGGAAAATAATTACATACTTGTGTCACAGGATGCAGAGATATTTACTGCTTTTTGCTGTCTCATTTATGGTTCATATTGTTAGTTTCTGTGTAAATGAAAAAATGTTAAAAATCTTGCTAGCATATGTGTGTGATTTTCTTCTGCTACTCAGGTTATTTAGTTGTCTTATATGTGTGCATAGGGAATTTGGGGGATGGGGAGCAAAATAAAAGCATAGTGTAAGGGATAAAATGAAAAATATTTTTTGATCATCATTTTCCCTTCAATTAATGGAGAAAATGCAAGTTTCTGATTAGATACTTGTATCTCTCTTTATTTGATAATTAGCATTTTAGGGATTATTTTTTGGAAAATAGACCTCTATTAAACTTTTCTCTGTATTTAGTATATTAAGTATCAGTGTAAATGTGTTTTTCATGTGTGTCTTTATGCAAAGCATGTTTCTTTTTCAATTCTGTAGTAGGTAAATTGAAGAATTTATTTTAATATGTATTACAATATATTTTAAGAATATAACAGTATGCTTTATGTCAACTTGGTTTCATCATTCACAGTACCTCAACATTTTATAAATGTGAATTTCTCAACCTTTGAATATAAAACTAAATTAAGGATTAAGATTAAAGTGTTTCCAAAAGATTTATTTTGCCATATTCCTTATGTAAAATAATAGTTTTTGCATATATAATTTTAAAAGCCAGAGAGATTTCAATTTTATTCCAAAGTGGCATAAAAATTTTTTATTTTAAAATAGGCTGGGTGCAGTGGCTCACAACTATAATCCTGGCACTTTGGAAGGCCGAGGTGAGCGAATCACTTGAGGTCAGGAGTTTGAGACCAGCCTGGCCAACATGGTGAAATCCCATCTCTCCTAAAAATACAAAAAATAACCAGGCATGGTTACAGGAATCTGTAATCCCAGCTACTTGAGAGGCTGAGGCAGGAGAACTGCTTGAAAGAGGCAAAGGCTGCAGTGAGCCAACATTGTATAACTGCACTCCAGCAGTTGCAGAGTGGCAAAGGTTGCACTGAGGGGCAAAGGTTGCAGTGAGCCAACATTGTGTAACTGCACTCCAGCCTGGGTGACAGAGTGAGACTCTGTCTCTAAATAAATAAACAAAATAAAATAAAGTAGGTAAATGCATGAAGCCATCATAAAACTATCTTAAATTTTTGTTCAAAATTGTAAGATTTCTTACAGTATTTGTCCCAAATGCAACAAGAATTACATAATTTTAAAACCCATAAAATAAGCCAGGTTTCATTAGTAGATGTTGTGGATACATAAAACTCTTTCTCCAACCTATGCCCTCTTGTTTCTGGGTCCATAACTAGACTAACTTTACTAGACTCATTTGTAGTTAGCTGACTTCAGACTGACCATATGACAAAGCACTAGCCAACAAAATGTGATAACAAATTATATATATATGTATATATATAGATATATTACTTCCTGAACTGTACCGTATTAGGCTGTTGCCACACTGCTCTAAAGACATACCCAAGACTGGGTAATTTACAAAGAAAATTGGTTTAATTGACTCACAGTTCCGCAGGGCTGGGGAGGCCTCAGGAAACTTACAATCATGGTGGAAGAGTAAGAGTCACATCTTACATGGTGTCAGGAGAGAGAGAGAGAGAGAGAGAGAGAGAGAGTGAAGACACAGAGAGACAGCAGACAAGTGAATGGGGAGGAGCCTCTTACGAAACCATCAGATTTCATGAGATCTCACTCACTATCATGAGAACAGCATGAGAGAAACCACCCCCATGATCCAATCACCTCCCACCAGGTCCCACCCTCACGTGGGGATTATGGGGATTACAATTCGAGATGAGATTCAGATGAGGACACAGAGCCAACCTATATCATGTACCACAAAAATCTTCTCCTCTACATTCATGGCCTTGATCTTCTTTGTGGCTGGCTTGATGCAGATGACCAGAGCAATTTCAGATGGCACATTTGAGTTTGACAGAACCACAAGCTGGAAGGAGGTTGGAACCCCGAATTAGTGTTTGGACTTTTCAAGATTGAGAAATACTTTCTCAGTGTTTTTGGCCACTATATATCTTAGTTATCATGTATGTTTAGGTATTTTGTCATTATGACTAGCACAATCTTAAGTAATGCAATGGCCAGTGTGACAGCATTTACTATTTTGAACAAGCAGTTTAACTGAGAAACTTCCTTCGCAATCACTATTTCAATCACCACCCAGGTTCTACTAGAAAAGAAGACTGATAGGTAAGAACAGATGCCCTAGAACTAGAACACCTGAATCAAAACCGACTTCCACTGCTTTCTAGAGGTTTGATGTGGATGAATGATTTACTCTGTTTGTATCTCAGTTTCCTCAGCATTAAAACTAAGAGAGTAATAATATTAAAATGGCTTATTGTGAAGATTAAATGTTTCATATGTGTAAAGTGCTAAAAGTTCTGCCAAATTCATAGTAGACATGTAATAACTGTTAATTGCTGTATTTCTTCTGTACTTGACATCACTCAAGATCCAAATACATTCATTCAATTACCCAAAGGTCACTCCCACTTAGATGTTCCATGGATAAGTTAAACTCAAATTAGTCAGGTTAGGAAGGCATCAGTCAGCATTGGGCAATATTCTGGGCTTTCTTAATGTTCTCAGGGTTCTGGAATTGTACCTACAACAGTATTGTGCAGTGTTACATTTCCTCAGTCTTCTGATTTTCCTTTTGTATTGACCTGAACTAGTCAGCAATAAGTATGTTGTTCAATAGCCATATTGTCTTTGAATGATTGTCATTGCTTTCTGTCATGTGATCTGTTGATATATTATTATTAGATGTGGTAGAAAGTGCCTAATACCAATATATCTAGCTCAGCTGCCATTTTTTTCACTTTTTAGAATTTAGTGATGGATGTTGAAGATCATAAGATAACAAGACTTGACAAAAAGAAAAATGTAGTGAAATCTGAAGACAAAAAGTAAAGCCATTCTTTTCATTACACGATGTCACATGATGTTTGTTAGTGAATCCAGTATTTGTTGTACAAAGTTACATTATGGAGGTTGGGCAATGTGATATTGAGAGAAGAATGGTATTATAAGATATATATCTGTACTGGTAAAAAAAAAAAATGTGTATGTTTCATAAAGGCTTGAGATTCAAACAATTAGCTAATGAGATTAATACAAACTCACCAATTACTACTTGTCACATTAATCTTTGGCTTTTTAAAAGTCACTCCACAAGCCCAATCAAATATATCTATTCAAAAAACAAAGGTAAATGGGTGTCATGTTGGACGTAAAAACCTAGTGTAAGGCATCATCTCCTCACATGCCTACTTCACCTAGCTTTGAAGCCTTAATGAGCATCATCTGCATTAATCGATTTACCTGAGCCATTCTTTGATAGGGGGACTCCGGAAATCTACACTACACTATTCCTGATCTAGTAAATAAACAATAAGTACTTCCTAAGCAATTGCTATTGGAAAAGCCATACAAGAGTAATAAAAGCAAAAAAAGAGTGGCCCTTTCTTATAATATTTTCAGTCTAGTAGATGTATGAAGATAGTTTTCAAATAAGACTTCATGGGCCAGGCACAGTGGTTCACGCCTGTAATCCTAGCACTTTGGGAGACCGAGGTGGGTAGATCACAAGGTCAGGAGTTCAAGACCAGCCTGACCGACATGGTAAAACCCCATCTCTACTAAAAGTACCAAAAAAAAAAAAAAATTCAGCTGGATATTGTGGTGGGTGCCTGTAATCTCAGCTACTCGGAAGCCTGACACAGGAGAATTGCTTAAACCCTGGAGGTGGAGGCTGCAGTGGCCGAGATCGCACCACTGCACTCCAGCCTGGGCAACAGTGCAAGAGTCTGTCTCAAAAAAAATAATAATAATAAAATAAAATAAAAAGAATTGATGAAAAGCATGAAAATGAATAGTAAGGATAATAAATTACATACAATTTCAGAAGAGAAAGCATTTGGAGTTAAAATGTAATGTAGGTGAAGTTTCAGTTATGTTCATAGAATGCTTATGATTTATACAGGATAAGGGGAAAAGGAAGAATTTTCCAAGTAACAGCATAGAAATCAAGTCATGGTTAATGGATATCTAATATTTATTGCTTAGAGAAGAGATAGCTTATAAAACTGACATTTCATATTACAACAACGTTGTGAAGGATTTTGAATGGACAGTGAAGGAGTTTGGGCTACATCCAGTGAATAATACAAAAGGTTACACAAAGTTTCTGATCAGAAATATTGTATCAGAAAAGAAGCAGTTTAAAAGACCTAATTTTGGGAAAGGTTTACAAGTAGTAATTAAGAAAATCTAAGATCCTTATCTATGCTAGTCCATTACTTAAAATAGAATGAGAATCTCCAGATAGTAAGGTATCACCAACAACCAAGGGCAGTAAGTTGTGTGCAACTTAACCAAGAAAAAAAAAATAGATACACTTAATTCAACTTACTAGCTCTCTTTTCATAACCTAACCTAAAAATAGGAACATTCTAAAAGAATAACAGGAGAACAAAATAAATGAAAAACAAAATGCAAAGCAATAGATGGGAATTTGTTAAATTGACTAGAACCAAAAGAAGCAAAGAATGCTCCAAAGGGCATAAAATGAAAATAGAAATGAATTCACATGATACGGCAAGGCAGTGAAGGAGAGAACAACTATGTTTAACAATTAAGCCAAATGCAGTCTCGCCTTACTGTTCTCTTAACTCACTAAGTACAGACATACTTGTATCTCTGGGTCTTGCTACCTGTTGTTCTATTCAGGCAGATGTGTTGTAATTCTTAGACACCCCTGCCAAGAGTCCACTCTGGACATCAAAACACCCACAGCCCTAAAATGTTTCTGGTAGGATACCGCCAAATCTTCTGCAGGATCATTATATCATCAATAATATTAGTGGAGCAAAGCTATAGAACTAGCTCAGAAACTAATTGTCTAATACGATAGTGAATAGAATCTAGAGTAATTGGCACAGGGCTCTAATAAGTTTAAAAGGAATGGAACCTCTGGTTTCTTCCTTCCTCCAACTTAACTTCTCTCCCCAGCCCTTAATAGGAAAAGGCTACAGGAGATTTCGAACTAGGAAATGACATTACTTCTACCAAGAACTAGGGAAGATAAAGAGGAACCAATGGAGGGAGGGAAGGTCCATCACTTATTTTATGTTCATTTATATTCTTATCTACTATATATCTTTCATTTTGATTGTTTCCCGTGGTAAAGCAGCCTTAAACAGAGACAACTTGTCTTTCTTTCAAAGTTCCAGTGTGTGTGTGTGTGTGTGTGTGTGTGTGTGTGTGTGTGTGTGTGTTTTGGTCAGTCCTAGCCCAGCTATATGTTCAACTCGGTCAGTATGAAAGGAAGCACAGAAAAAGCGAAGTAATCACTAAATTCTGGAATGATTTTTTACCACCAGAGTACAGTCCCCAAAGTAAAGGTTATCTACTAACTGACTTTCTTGTTGCCCTTTCACCTGCCTCTCAAAGGAAATGTCTTTCCTACCAAACAGATGGCATCAGAAGCACTGAAATCTGTCATGACACAATCTAAGAAGGTAAGTGTGAACTTGAGCTGGCTTTAAAGAATTATCAGGTTTTAGAAAGAAAGAAAAGATGAGAATGAACCACAGAACATTACTCAGTGAAGCATGAGTATGTTAGACACAGGGTAAGACTTAAAGATTTTCAAAGGTTAATAAGACCAGTTTCTTAAGTGGGTTGGCTATGTATTACACTAAAAGGTAAACATCATCCAGGATGTGGGAAACCTTAGAATCTGAAGATATAAATTCAGCTGCTTTATATGTAGTGTGAAAACTTCACTAAGTCTGGTGTGACCCGTGCAGATCAGAAAAGGAAAGCCTAGCCATAAAACCTCTTTCCTACTGCCTGCAGTGCAATGAATTACACTTTTACACTGGTAGTGGAAACCTTAATACCCTATTTAATCCTGATCTATTTTTAATCTTATTGGGTCTTTAAGAGGTTTCATATGCATGATATTTTATTACACATTTCAACATTTCAAAGAAAGAAATGAAGTGTTCTTAGCTCCATGTAAGAAAGGAATTAAATCTTGTGATATGAGAGAAGCAATTTATGTAACTACTATAAAAGCACCCACGTGAGGTCCCATAGCGTCTGTTGTATCTGTTTTAGCTCACACTTTGGGGGACTGATACTGCTTCATACTCCTCCATTCTATTTGTCTCTAAATTACCAAATTAAGCAAGTTGTAATTGGGGTAATTTAGTGCTTTGTAGTGATATTGTTCTCTGGGGAATAGTAAAGACCAGTTTTAACTTCATTATTTTGTAGAGTTAGGGAATAAATCACTTGGATAAGGTCCTATTACTATAGGTTTTCAAGCTTTTTATATTTGCTGCCTTGATCTCTAATACATGTTATTTTATATATGATTCTTCTGATGTGCATTGATGTGAACATTATTTTAAGTCTTAATTTTGTGCCTAGCTAGTCAAATGATTACCTGTCAATACAAGACACTGATTTTTCCCAAAGTCAAGGACAAACGGGCATCATATATTTAACATTTATGAAAGCCACCCTCCATTTAGTGTCCACTCCTTTAGAATCTTCCTAAGGGAACCATCTCACTTAAGTGAATTGCTTAAACATGTTTCATTCAGGGCTGGTGACTTATGTCTTGCAGTTCCAAAACCTCTTTCAATATTTCTTTCTGCAAATAACATCCCAGTCCCAGACTGAGTTTTGTGTAGACCTATACAGCGTGTAATAGAAAACTCATGATTTCAAGGGACTTTCAACCTAAATGAAAAGACCAAATAGGAAAATTATGAATAAGCTAAATTTAACCTTTGAAGAAGACAAGGACCTGAGATGCTGGAGAATAAAAAACTCAGTGGATTCTTGAGTAGCTAAGAGGTTCTGAGGCATAAAAGGTAAGCCTGAAAAGACTTGTGTGACAGAAAGCTTCACAATACATTGAATTTGGAAAGTGACGGAGTATAATATTAGTACATCTAGAGGACAAATGTATACAAAATCCTCATGTTTCCTTTTACACAATTCTATCAGTCCCTATTATAATTTATAGCTTTTTTAAAAAATAAAATAATCTAGATAAGTTCTTTACAGATGCTTTTAGAATCTCAGGTTTATTAGATTTTAAGTTTTCTCTGACCATATTTAATTTATTGGGGGGATATCAAAAAAATAGTTTCACATCTCCTGCCCCCAACAATTTATGTCATATTAAATTTTAAAAAAAGATCTTAACTCCAATTTGAACAGTGCATCATATCGCTCTTTTATTTATTCTTCTAATTAATCCCTGAATCAGCTGTTAGCCATTTGACATTTTACAAATAAGTGTTCTATGATTCACAATTATTTAAAACACTACAAAACTGTAATTTTGAGGACACATTGTAAAATGTTTTGTATTATTTGCTATTAATTGGAAAAGCTGTTAGTTTATTAAAGTTTGATTCTTTTTATCACTTCTTAAGAAGGCAAAGGCCAGGCATGGAGGCTCACGCCTGTAATCCCAGCATTTTGGGAAGCAGAGGTGGGCGGACCAAGATGTCAGGAGTTCAAGATCAGCCTGACCAATATGGTAAAATCTTGTCTCTACTAAAAATACAAAAAATAGCCAGGCATGTGGTGGATGCCTATAGTCCCAGCTACTCAGGAGGCTGAGGCAGCAAAATTGCTTGAACCCAGAGGCGGAGGTTACAGTGAGCCAAGATTGCACCACTTCCAGCCAGGGTGACAGAGTGAGATTCTGTCTCAAATAAATAAATGAATAAATAGGCAAAAAAAAAAAAAAAAAAAAAAAAAAAAAAAAAAAAAAATCCAATATAAAACCACTATGTTTTGCTATGTTTTAATTTGATTGATTTCCTTTGTTTTGTTGTGGAATGAGTGAGGGAACAAGGAAACGAGGAGATTGCTAGTTCATCTGTGTTCTGCTCAGGTTATAGAAATTATTTATTTCAACAAAAGAAAAATACTGTTTTTGCCTTGCATTTGACTTCAGGCTTAAAGAGTGCCATTAGTAGAGTAATAACATCTGGATCTCAAGCTTCAGCCTGTCTCCCATTATTTAAATTTTATCCTTAGGCTTTAGGTGTGTAGAAAATTTTTCTCAGATCTGTGATATGTTGTTGTGCATTTGCTTAGCAGTGCTTATCTTAGCTCTCAGAATGGGTCTCTGGTGGTTAACTTGAAAGAGTAAAAGCCACTCAATAAAGAGAGATGTGTTCATCTGAGGACTAACACCAGAAACATAACATATTTTGGAATAGTTTTGCTTTTGAGAAAGGTCTACTTTCTGATATGAGATACTTATGTTTTCCTTTGAAAATTACAAGAAAAGCTTCAAGTTTGGGGGCTTTTTTTTCCCTCTTGAGTTTGACCCAGACCTGAGGTATCAATGTGGTTTCATTTTCCTCTAGGTTTGTAACTTTATATATGGTGAAAGCATTTTTTAAAATAATTTCTTGTTTTATTTGTAAAAGATATCCTAGGACAAGAGATTCCTTGAATATGTTCTCCTTCACTTCAGTGTGGTACAGAGGAAACAGGATAGTCTTGGAGCCAGGCAGAAAATTTTTTACCAAGCCAATAACTACTCTAGCTGCAGAGTCTTGGGCCGATTGTTTTACACTTGCCAAGTCTCATTTTTCTCAAATTTAAACTCTAGCATAAGGATAGTTATCACGCAGACTTCTTGTGGCAATGAAATAATATATCGGGAAGCGTCTATCAATAAATCTAGCCTGTAGGAAGCTCTGGGAAGATTAAATGCCCCTGGATTTCTCAGGGTGCTTGTGAAAAGCCCTAGCCTCCAGAGACACGGAAAGGTATATGATGTAAGTTAGGTGATGTAGTCTTTCACTTCCTCTAGAATCACCTTACTCTTCATATAACGTGAAAGTTAGATCTGTGGTCCTCTCTCTGGTTAATTGCTCTGAACTACCAGTGCCAAATGCTCTGGACTAGATCCCTGGGCTAAGTCCAAGGTGCCAAGAAGATGTGACCACTATTTTTCCCTGTATATTTACATTTCAAAAATTAGGAACCCAACTTCTCCCACAGGAGCTCAGTGTGGGTGCATCTATAGACAACCTTTCTGGAACATTTCAGGGTGACCACATCCCCACAGAAGAAGTCCCTCTAGGTTCAGGTTTGCACAAGGGATAGAGTCACAGTTCCTTTCTACTTGGGACATCAACATTCCTGCAGGTTAAAAAAGTGCCTGTTGGATCTAAAGAGCCAGAACACTGACTCAGGAGCGTGTCTGGGAGGTGATATGCTTTCCTGCTGTCCTCGCAGGGGAGCTGAGGTGGGTCTCATCTTTCCCTCTGATAAGACTTCAGTGCATTTCTCTGAGAGCTCCTCCAGCCACCTCTGTCAAGGTGGGGACCTCTGCCATCTATTTATTATTGCATTTATTTACCTGCTTTATCCACAACTGGTTTCTACTCAGGAACACGTCCGCTATTGGTGTGAAGCCTGAACTATTCAACCCAGTAAATAAAATATTGGGGTAAAATAAATAAATGAAAAAGTGCAAACCATGAGGGAATGAGATAAGCTTCAAGAGATCTCTACCATTCCAACCCCATAAGAGACAGTTAATTTGCTCACATATCCAGCATATTGCCGCTACTTCCAGTATTTGAGAAAGCCATTATAAAAAGTTTCTCTACAACCAAGGAACCTACACATGTTCTTCACTCCTAAAACCACCAAGAGCCAAATTAGGGTATAATACATTATGCATATTAAAGTCATATCCTTATGGGGGGAAACGAAATTTTTTAAAAAATCAAATAAAAACAAGTTCAGGAATAATTAGAACAAATAGTCTACCTAAAAGAGGAGAAACCAGACAAATAATTACGGTAGTATGACAAAACAGGATTCTATAATAACCCCAAAAATCATACTAACTCTACAGCAATGGATTCAAACCAAAATGAAATATTTTAAATACAAGATAAATAAGTCAGAAGGTGGATTATTAAGCTCCTCAAAGAGATATCAGGGAAAGACAAAACCAACACAAAGAAATTTTAAAAAAAAATTCAGGATGTGAATGAAAAATTTTCTAAAGAGATAGATTTTATTATTATTATTATACTTTAAGTTCTAGGGTACATGTGCACAACGTGCAAGTTTGTTACATACGTATACATGTGCCATGTTGGTGTGCTGCACCCATTAACTCGTCATTTACATCAGGTATAACTCCCAATGCTAACCCTCCCCCCTACCGCCTCCCCACAATAGGACACGGTGTGTGATGCTCCCCTTCCTGTGTCCAAGTGATCTCATTGTTCAATTCCCACCTATGAGTGAGAACATGCAGTATTTGGTTTTCTGTTCTTGTGATAGTTTGCTAAGAATGATGGTTTCCAGCTGCATCCATGTCCCTACAAAGGACACAAACTCATCCTTTTTTATGGCTGCATAGTATTCCATGGTGTATATGTGCCACATTTTCTTAATCCAGTCTGTCACTGATGGACATTTGGTTTGATTCCAAGTCTTTGCTATTGTGAATAGTGCTGCAATAAACATACGTGTGCATGTGTCTTTATAACAGCATGACATATAATCCTTTCGGTATATACCCAGTAATGGGATGGCTGGGTCAAATGGTATTTCTAGTTCTAGATCCTTGAGGAATCACCACACTGTTTTCCACAATGGTTGAACTAGTTTGCAGTCCCACCAACAATGTAAAAGTGTTCCTATTTCTCCACATCCTCTCCAGCACCTGTTGTTTCCTGATTTTTTAACGATTGGCATTCTAACTGGTGTGAGATGGTATCTCATTGTGGTTTTGATTTGCATTTCTCTGATGGCAAGTGATGATGAACATTTTTTCATGTGTGTTGGCTGTATGAATGTCTTCTTTTGAGAAGTATCTGTTCATATCCTTTGCCCAATTTTTGATCGGGTTGTTTGTTTTTTTCTTGTAAATTTGATTGAGTTCTTTATAGGTTCTGGATATAGCCCTTTGTCAGATGAGTAGATTGCAGAAATTTTCTCCCATTCTGTAGGTTGCCTGTTCACTCTGATGGCAGTTTCTTTTGCTGTGCAGAAACTCTTTAATTTAATTAGATCCCATTTGTCAATTTTGGCTTTTGTTGCCATTGCTTTTGGTGTTTTAGACATGAAGTCCTTGCCCATGCCTATATCCTGAGTGGTATTACCTAGGTTTTCTTCTAGGATTTTTATGGTTTTAGGTCTAACATTTAATTATCTAATCCATCTTGAATTAATTTTCATATAAGAAGTAAAGAAAGGATCCAGTTTCAGTTTTCTACTTATGGCTAGCCAATTTTCGCAGCACCATTTATTAAATAGGGAATCCTTTCCCCATTTCTTGTTTTTCTCAGGTTTGTCAAAGATCAGATGGCTGTAGATGTGTGGTATTATTTCTGAGGACTCTATTCTGTTCCATTGGTCTATATCTCTGTTTTGGTACCAGTACCATGCTGTTTTGGTTACTGTAGCCTTGTAGTATAGTTTGAAGTCAGGTAACGTGATACCTCCAGCTTTGTTCTTTTGGCTTAGGATTGTCTTGGCAATGCAGGGTCTTTTTTGGTTCCATATGAACTTCAAAGCAGTTTTTTCCAATTCTGTGAAGAAACTCATTGGTAGCTTGATGGGGATGGCATTGAATCTATAAATAACCTTGGGCAGTATGGCCATTTTCACGATATTGATTCTTCCTATCCATGAGCATGGTATGTTCTTCCATTTGTTTGTGTCCTCTTTTATTTCACTGAGCAGTGGTTTGTTGTTCTCCATGAAGAGATCCTTTATATCCCTTGTAAGTTGGATTCCTAGATATTTTATTTTCTTTGAAGCTATTGTGAATGGGAGTTAACCCTTGACTTGGCTCTCTGTTTGTCTGTTATTGGTGTATAGGAATGCTGGTGATATTTGCACATTGATTTTGTATCCTGAGACTTTGCTGATGTTGCTTATCAGCTTAAGGAGATTTTGGGCTGAGATTATGGGGTTTTCTAAATATACAATCATGTCATCTGCAGACAGGGACAATTTGACTTCTGCTTTTCTTAACTGAATACCATTTATTTCTTTCTCCCACCTGATTGCCTGGCCAGAACTTCCAACACTATGTTGAATAAGAGTGGTGAGAGAGGGCATCCCTGTTTTGTGCCAGTTATCAAAGGGAATGCTTCCAGTTTTTGCCCATTCAGTATGATATTGGCTGTGGGTTTGTCATAAATAGCTCTTATTATTTTGAGATACATCCCACAATACCTAGTTTATTGACAGTTTTCAGCATAAAGGGCTGTTGAATTTTGTCAAAGGCCTTTTCTGCATCTATTGAGATAATCATGTGGTTTTTGTCTTTGGTTCTGTTTATATGATGGATTACATTTATTGATTTGCATGTGTTGAACCAGCCTTGCATCCCAGGGATGAAGCCAACTTGATCGTGGTGGATAAGCTTTTTGATGTGCTGCTGGATTTGGTTTGCCAGTATTTTACTGAGTATTTTTGCATCGATGTTCATCAGGGATATTGGTCTAAAATTATCTCTTTTTGTTGTGTCTCTGCCAGGCTTTGGTAACAGGATGATGTTGGCCTCATAAAATGAGTTAGGGAGGATTCCCTCTTTTTCTATTGATTGGATTAGTTTCAGAAGAAATGGTACCAGTTCGTCTTTGTACCACTGGTAGAATTTGGCTGTGAATCCGTCTGGTCCTGGACTTTTTTTGGTTGGTAGGCTATTAATTATTGCCTCAATTTCAGAGCCTGCTATAGTTCTATTCAGGGATTCAACTTCTTCCTGGTTTAGTCTTGGAAGAGTGTAAATGTCCAGGAAGTTATCCATTTCTTCTAGGTTTTCTAGTTTATATGTGTAGAGGTGTTTATTGTATTCTCTGATGGTAGTTTGTATTTCTGTGTGGTCGGTGGTGATATCCCCTTTATCATTTTTTATTGCGTCGATTTGATTCTTCTCTCTTTTCTTCTTTATTAATCTTGCTAGCAGTCTATCAATTTTGCTGATCTTTTCAAAAAACCAGCTCCTGCATTCTTGATTTTTTGGAGGGATTTTTTTGTCTCTATCTCCTTCAGTTCTGCTCTGATCTTAGTTATTTCTTGCCTTCTGCTAGCTTTTGAATGTGTTTGCTCTTGCTTCTCTAGTTCTTTTAATTGTGATGTTAGTGTGTCAATTTTAGATCTTTCCAGCTTTCTCTTGTGGGCATTTAGTACTATAAATTTCCCTCTACACACTGCTTTAAATGTGTCCTAGAGATTCTGGTATGCTGTATCTTTGTTCTCATTGGATTCAAAGAACATCTTTATTTCTGCCTTCATTTCGTTATGTACCCAGTAGTCATTCAGGAGCAGGTTGTTCAGTTTCCATGTAGCTGAGCAGTTTTGATAGAGTTTCTTAGTTCTGAGTTCTAGTTTAATTGCACTGTGGTCTGAGAGACAGTTTGTTATAATTTCTGTTCTTTTACATTTGCTGAAGAGTGCTTTACTTCCAACTATGTGGTCAATTTTGGAATAAGTGTGATGTGGTGCTAAGAAGAATGTATATTCTGTTGATTTGGGGTGGAGAGTTCTGTAGATATCTACTAGGTCTGCTTGGTGCAGAGATGAGTTCAATTCCTGGATATCCTTGTTAACTTTCTGTCTCGTTGATCTGTCAAATGTTGACAGTGGGGTGTTGAAGTCTCCCATTATTATTGTATGGGAGTCTAAGTCTCTTTGTAAGTCTCTAAGGACTTGCTTTATGAATCTGGGTGCTCCTGTATTGGGTGCATATATATTTAGGATAGTTAGCTCTTCCTGATGAACTGATCCCTTTACCATTATGTAGTGGCCTTCTTTGTCTCTTTTGATCTTTGATGGTTTAAAGTCTTTTTTATCAGAGACTACGATTGCAACCTCTGCTTTTTTTTTTGTGTTCCATTTCCTTGGTATATCTTCCTCAATTGCTTTATTTTGAGCCTATGTGTCTCTGCATGTGAGATGGGTCTCCTGAATACAGCAAACTGATGGGTCTTGACTCTTTATCTAATTTGCCAGTCTATGTCTTTTAACCGGACCATTTAGTCCATTTACATTTAAGGTTAAGATTGTTATGTGTGATCTTGATCCTGTCAATATGATATTAGCTGGTTATTTTGCTCGCTAGTTGAGGCAGTTTCTTCCTAGCATTGATGGACTTTACGTTTTGACATGTTTTTGCAATGGCTGGTACCGGTTGTTCCTTTCCATGTTTAGTGCTTCCTTCAGGATCTCTTGTAGGGCAGGCCTGGTGGTGACAATATCTCTAAGCATTTGCTTGTCTGTAAAGGATTTTATTTCTCCTTCACTTATGAAACTTAGTTTGGCTAGATATGAAATTCTAGGTTGAAAATTCTTTTCTTTAAGAATGTTGAATATTGGCCCCCACTCTCTTCTGGCTTGGAGAGTTTCTGCCAGGAGATCTGCTGTTAGTCTGATGGGTTTCCCTTTGTGTGTAACCCGAACTTTCTCTCTAGCTGCCCTTAACAGTTTTTTCCTTCATTTCAGCTTTGGTGAATCTGACAATTATGTGTCTTGGAGTTGCTCTTCTCAAGGAGTATCTTTGTGGGGTTCTCTGTATTTCCTGAATTTGGATGTTGGCCTGCCTTACTAGGTTGGGGAAGTTCTCCTGGATGATATCTTGTAGAGTGTTTTCCAACTTGGTTCCATTTTCCCCGTCACTTTCAGGCACACCAATCAGACGTAGATTTGGTCTTTTCACATAATCCCATATTTCTTGGAGGCTTTGTTCATTTCTTTTTACTCTTTTTTCTCCACACTTCTCACTTCATTTCATTCATTTGATCTTCAATCAGTGATACTCTTTCTTCCATTTGATCGAGTCAGTTACTGAAGCTTGTGCATTTGTCATGTATTTCTCATGTTATGGTTTTCATCTCTATCTGTTCTTTCAAGTTCTTCTCTGCATTGATTACTCTAGTTATCCATTCATCCATTGTTTTTTCAAGGTTTTTAGTTTCTTTGAGCTGGTTACATAGTTCCTCCTTTAGCACTGAGAAGTTTGATCAACTGAAGCCTTCTCTTCTCAACTCGTCAAAGTCATTCTCTGTCCAGCTTTGATCTGTTGCTGGTGATGAGCTGCATTCCTTTGGAGAGGGAGATGCACTCTGATTTTTTGAATTTCCATCTTTTCTGCCCTGCTTTTTCCCCATCTTTGTGGTTTTATCTGCCTTTGGTCTTTGATGCTGGTGACGTACTGATGGGGTTTTGGTGTGGGTGTCCTTTCTGTTTGTTAGTTTTCCTTCTAACAGTCAGGACACTCAGCTGTAGGTCTGTTGGATATTGTTTGAGGTCCACTCCAGAACCTGTTTGCCTGGGTATCAGCAGCAGAGGCTGCAGAAGATAGAGTATTGCTGAACAGTGAGTGCTGCTGTCTGATTCTTTCTCTGGAAGCTTCATCCCCTTGCGCTTCCCAGGTGAGGCGATGCCTTGCCCTGCTTCAGCTCTCACTGATTGGGCTGCACCAGCTGACCAGCACCTATTGTCCGGCACTCCCCAGGGAGATGAACCTGGTACCTCAGTTGAAAATGCAGAAATCACCCGTCTTCTGTGTCACTCACGCTGGGAGCTGGAGGCTGGAGCTGTTCCTATTCGGCCATCTTGGGCGCGCCCCTCAAGTGATAGATATTTTAAAGAAAAACTTCAGAATGTCTGGAAATAAAAGATACATTTAGGAAATTACAAAATACAGTGTAAATAATTAACAAGAAACTATACCAAGTAGAAGAAGGAATTTCAGAGCCCAAGGTCAAGGCATTCAAATTAACCCAATGAGACAAAAGTAAAGAATAAAGAATCAAAAGAAATGTGAAAAGCCCTCCAAGAAACATGGGATTATGTAAAATGACCAAGCCTAAGAATAATTTATGTTCCTAAGGGAAAAAAGAAAGCAAAAACGTTTGGAAAACTTATTTAAGGGAATAATTGAAGAAAACTTTCCTGGCCTGGCTAGAAATTTAGATGTCCAAATATAAGCAGCTCAAAGAACTCCCAGGATATTCATTGCAAAAAGGATACCACTAAAGCACATAATCATCAGGCTACCTAAAGCCAACATGAAAAAATAAAAAAGTATTCAAAGAAAAGTGTGGCAAAAGCATTAGGAAACCTATCTATAAAGGAAAACCTAGCAAACTAACAGCAGACTTCACAGTGGAAACCTAACAAGTCAGAAGGGATTCACGTCATATCTTTAGTCTCCTTACACATAATAAATGGTCAGCCAAGAATTTTGTATCCAGCAAAATTAAGTTTCATAAATGAAGGAGAAATAAAGTTATTTTCAGACAAACAAGTGCTGAGAGAATTTGTCACTACAAGACCAGCCCTACAAAAATGCTAAAAGGAGTTCTAAATCTTGAAATAACAGTTTAATATGCACCAGAATAGACTTCTTGAAAGACTCTTAGAACTCACAAGACGTATAAAAAATAACACAACAAAGAAAATAAAGTATTTAGGTGTATTAATCCATTGT
Source organism: Chlorocebus sabaeus (assembly GCF_047675955.1). Lineage (NCBI taxonomy): Eukaryota > Metazoa > Chordata > Mammalia > Primates > Cercopithecidae > Chlorocebus > Chlorocebus sabaeus. The sequence continues at coordinate 16,535,371 of NC_132927.1, read as the reverse complement.
CACACTGCTATAAAGAACTACCTGAGACTGGATAATTTATGAAGAAAAGAAGTTTAATTTACTAATAGTTCCACAGGCTCCCCAGGAATCATGGCTTGGAGGCCTCAGGAAATTTACAATCATGGCAGTAAGTGAAGGGAAGGCAGGAATGTGTTACCATGGTGAAGCAGGAGACAGAATGAAGGGGGAAGTGCCACACACTTTTCAACAACTAGATTGCCTAAACTCACTATCACAAGAACAGCAAGTGGAAATGCACCTCCATGATCCAATTGCCTCCCACGAGGTCCCTCCCCCAACACTGGGAATTACAATTCAACATGAGATTTGAATGGGGGCACAGCACCTAACCATATAACTAGGTAACAATTAACATGATGCCTGGAATAGTACCTCATATTTCAATGTTAACATTGAACATAAATGACCTAAATGCTCCTCTTAAAAGATAAAGATTAGCAGAATGGATAAAAAATTACAAACCAAGTATCTACTATCTTCAAGACATTCATCTAACATGTAAGGATTCATAAAAACTCAAGTTAAAGAGGTTGTAAGAGATATTTTATGGAAATGGAAACCAAAAGTAAGCAGGAATAGTGAGAAGAATTGGTACCAATCCAAAAGACTGAGAAAGAGGAAATTCTCCCTAATTAACTGAAGCCAGCATCACTCTGATACCCAAACCAGGAGAAGACATAACCAACAGAGATAACTACAGACCAATATACTCAATGAACATAGATGGAAAAATACACCTGATGAAAATAGATGGAAAAATCCTCAGCAAAATACTAGGTAAATGAATCCACCAGCACATCATAAAGGTAATACACCATGATCAAGTGTGTTTCATCTTAGGGATGCAGGGATGGTTTAACATATGCAAGTCAGTAAATGTGATATACCACATAAGCAGAAATAAAAACAAAAACTATATGATCACTTCAATAGATGCAAGAAAAAGCACTTGAAAAATATCCAGCATCCCTTTATAATAAAAGCCCTTCACACACTAGGCATAGAAAGGATATATCTCAAAATAATAAAAGCTATATATGACAAACCCACAGCCAACATCATACTGAATGGGGAAAAGTTGAAAGCATTCCCCCTGAGAACTGAAACTAGGCAAGGCCACCCACTTTAAACACATCTATTCAACATAGTACTGGAAGTCCCAGCCAAAGCTTTCAGGCAAGTGAAAGAAATAAACGGCATCCAAATTGGAAAAAAAAAAAAAAAAAAAGTCTACCTACCACTGTTCACCAATGATGTAATTGTATTCCTAGAAAACCCCAGAATCCTCCAAAAGACAATTAGATTTGATAAATGAATTCAGTAAAGTCTCAGGTTACAAAATCAATGTATACACACCAGTAGCACTGCTATACACCAACAATGACCAAGATGAGAATCAAATCAAGAACTCAATCCCTTTTACAATAGCTGCAAAAAAATTACAATACCTTGGAATATACTTCACCAAGGAGGTGAAAGATCTGTACATGGAAAACTATTAAACACTGTTGAAATAAATTACAGATGACAGAAACAAGTGAAAATACATCCCAGACTCATGGACTGGAAGAATTAATATCATGAAAATGACCACACTGCCCAAAGCATTCTAACAATTCAACACAATTCCTATAAAATATTAACATCATTTTTCACAGAATTAGAAAAAAATTCTAAAATTCATATGGTACCAAAACAGAGCCTGAATAGCTAAAGTAATCCTAAGCAAAAAGAACAAATCTAGATGCATCACATTACCTGACTTCAAATTATACTACAAGGCTATAGTTACCAAAACAGCATGGTACTACTATAAAAGTGGACACTAGACCAATGAACAGAATAGAGAACCCAGAAATAAAACCAAATACTTAAAACCTTACTGGTTTATCTTTGACAAAGTATACAAAACATAAATTGGCAAAAGGACATCCTACTTAAAAAATGGTGCAGGGAAAAATGGATACCCACATGTGGAAGAATGAAATTGGATCCCTATCTCTCATACAAAAAATCAACTCGTGATAGATCAAAGAGTTAAATCTAAGACCTAAAACCATTAAAACTGTAGAAGATAACCAAGAAAAACTCTTCTGGATATTAGTTTAGGCAAAGAATTTAAGACTAAGTCCCCAAAAGCAAATGCAATAAAACCAAAAATAAATAAATGGGACCTAATTAAACTAAAAGGTCTTCATACCAAAACAAATAATCAGCAGAGTAAACAGACAACCTACAGAGTTGGAGAAAAGGACCGATATCAGGAATCTACAAGGAACTCAAATCATCAAGAAAAAAAAATTCCATCAAAAAGCAGGCAAATGGCATAAGTAGATATTTATCAAAAGAATATACAGAAATGGTTAATGAGCATATGAACAAAATGCTCAACATCACTAATCATCAGGAAATTCAAATTAAAACCACAATGAGATACCACCTTACCCTTGCAAAAATGGTCATTATTAAACAGTCAAAAAAACAATAGATGTTGTCATACATTTAGTGAAAAGGAAATGCTTATACATTGCTGGTGGGAATGTAAATTTGCACAATCACTACGGAAAACAGTATAGAGGTTTCTTAAAGAAACAAAAGTATTCAGTTTGTACAACAGTAATTGTGAGTTTTGCCATTCCTTTAATGGTAAAATTACTTTAATTAATTACTGTTGCATTAACCTATCGAACAGCAATCCTGCTCCTAGATATCTACCCAAAGAAAAAATCCTTATATCAAAAAGACACCAGCATGTATATGTTTACTGCAGCACAATTCACAATTGCAAAGATATGGAACCAACTTAAGCACTCATCAATGAATGAGTGGATAAAGAAAATATGGTGTATGTGAGATATATATGTGTATCCGTGTGTGTGGGTGTGGGTGTGGGTGCGTATAAAATTTTCTCTGTGTCTCACCTTTGATAAACTTTGAAATTTGTATACAGAAAACATTTGACCTGGCTTTCATAGAGTTACTCCTGGGCTAAAAATCAAAGTGGGAGGAAAACAGATGAATGTTATATGTTTTTTAAATTGATAATAATGTTTCTGATATAGAATGCCAGTGTGTGCACTCAGTGAAAAATGAGTATTAAAAATCCAGCAGTGGCCATATCAGTGCTTTAGAACATTTTACTTAAATAAAGGAACCTTGAATTCAATCATCAGGTTAAGAGAAGTCTCAAGTGACGTTTCCAAAGTCAAGCATTTCTAGAGGGGAGGAACCATGCTCTCTGTTTTTCTTAAAACATTCACAATATTAATCTAGTAGTGACCGGAGACTATAACTCAATATCATTAACACACACATACACACACACAAGAGTTCAATGTTGTTACCTAGGTAAAGACAATTGGATGCAAAATCAGTTAATCAATATTAATTTATTTGAATGGAAATGCCCAACAAATGAAAGTATGATCATGTATATGTATGCATGGGTTCCTGTTACCTAAATATAGTTTTCAAACTGTCAATACTGTGCAAGGCTGCTCAACGACTTTGCCTTTATTACATCTTTCTTCTATGCTTTAGGAGGTGGTTCTAGGAAGATATATCATTTTATAAGGTCACAAAAGCTTATTGCTTTAAAAACTTAAGTAGTCGAAGAAATGGCATCTTGATGTAGAGTCACATTCCCAGAAGCCTTAATAATGCAAAATCTGGGGTACTGTAGTGACCTTTTAGTTACACCCGTAGCTTCTAGGACATTTCTTGGGAAACAGACAAGCAGCATGCTTCTATTGCTGACTTTGAGCTAGTTACTCATTCACAAAAGTTCTATTTGAATTCAGTGTTGGCATTCATACTTGAACTTAGAGTAGAAACAGGGACACTGCATGCATATAAAAATGATTAATTTCTGAAATCAATTAACTGATAAACTGTTTCATTGTTCTTTTAGGTATTTTTCCATCTCTGGTTTTAAAATTAAGTCCTTGTTTTATATTTGTACTAAATTTTCACAAAGTAATCTAAGACAGTTTTTTTCTTGATGGTATCTGTTTTCCTCAGCTTTCAGAAAATTTCACTTTATCCATTGAATAATAGGTATTGACTTCATTCTATGTGTATAACATACTAGACACTAGTGAGAACACACAGGTATAAAAACGATTGAGAATTGTGTAATGTCATTGAGAAAGCAAGTCATTCTCAAAAGGATATGGTGCTGACTATAAATTCTACAGAGGGTCAGACAAGGGGAGACAGTTGTGAATCTCTGTGGTCATGGAAAGCTTCACAGCAATGGGAGAAAATATTCCCAGCATGTAGTGATACATTTTTTATAAAGTAAAAAGGCAAGAAAGAAATAGTTACATCTGTAGGCCCCTGAGGCAATGGCGGTTGCTGGATCACATGGTTAACAAGATAAAGTGGAAAACATATTATTACAAAATACATCAAGACCAGATTACAGAGTCCCATTAAAAAGGGTCAATGGAATATTTTAATAATTTAAGCAACTGGGAGTCTGTTAATCTGATTAAAAATAAATTCTTCAAAAGTCAACACTGAGGGCTTTCTCCTGCTCACTATTTGAGAGCTGACTACCCTCTACTCCCACTCGTCATTATTAATTACTCAGGTGACCAAGAAAACAAAATTAGTTGTTCTCCCCCTACCCCTGCTGGCTGCCCCGGTACTGAGCTTGGATTCTCCAGTGTACTATGCTAAAGAAAATCTGGATCCAAATATCAGCCCTATCATATCATATAGCCCTGGCTATGTGAGCTTGGATGTGACATTTGAATAATTCATGAATGTCAGTTTCATTGCCTATAAAATGGGGATAACTGTCATCTATCTGAAAGAGTGGTTGTGAGGATTATATAAATAATGGAAAGCGCCTGAAACATAAAGGAAAACTAAATGCTTACTTCCAGAATAATTGCTTTCCTTTAAAATGAGTGACTCTTTGCATAATTAGCACAGATCCACAACTCTCTTCCACACCTTGCAAGGAAAAGGAGGAGATTCCTAGCCCAAGAACTATTGTTCTCGCTATTCCCTAAGAGTTTCAGTTTCTGTTGCTGGCAAGGAAACATGGAGAGAGGGAGTGACTGTGTTCTCTGCAAGTGCCCACGGATGCTGGTTGACCCTGGCAGGGAGTAGCAACTCCTCCGCCACAGGGTCTCAACAGGTGCCACAGCATCCACACAGACCAGGGGTAAGTCCTGTTTCTTCACATAGCCCTGAAAGAAGATCATAGACCCTCTCAACTCATGGGGCCACTTGAATTAAGTGTAACCTAGTTTCGGGGGCCAAGCTACATAAAGAGAAGTTATGTACCAATTTTTTTTTTAATTATACTTTAAGTTCTAGGGTACATGTGCACAACGTGTAGGTTTGTTACATATGTATACATGTGCCATGTCGGTGTGCTGCACCCATTAACTTGTTATTTACATTAGGTGTATCTCCTAATTCTATCCCTCCCCCTTTCCCCCACCCCCCTCCCCAAAATAGGCCCTGGTGTGTGATGTTCCCCTTCCTACATCCAAGTGTTCTCATTGTTCAATTCCCACCTATGAGTGAGAACATATGGTGTTTGGTTTTCTGTTCTTGCAATAGTTTGCTGAGAATGATGGTTTCCAGCTGAATCCATGTCCAATTTTATTTTTTCAAAACATATTGAAAGGGATAAAATTTGAAACATGGAAGTCTTTCTTCAATTAAACTACTGAATTGTCATTAAAGTATACTATCCATCTTTGTCTTTAGGCTACAAGTTACAAAATTTCTTGTTCTAGAAAATTGTTTAGACATTTTATCACTCCTCTCTTGCTGTCTGAAACAGGATTAATAAGTTAATCTCCTTAAATTTAAAAGTATTTGAAAATACATAACACTTGAGTGTCTTCTTTCATCAATATTTTTGAGTGCCTGTAATATACTAGGTATTATGCTACGTACTTCAAATTTTCCAGTCCCCTCTGGAATGGGCATTACTAACCTCATCTCTTCCAATTTAAAGATGAAATTGAAGCAAAAAAAGATAACCTATCCATAATCACAATGTATTAAAATAAAGGAATTAAGACTTGGACCCAGAACTTACGACAATTAAATTTTGCCTTCTTTGAATTGCACAAATCTGTTTCCCCAGCAGAAGTTCAGTAAGTATACGTTAAATAGGAAAGTAGTATCTTAAGAATGATAAATTGGAGGCTCCATAGCTTCAAAGTGAAAATACATATAGAAACAGCCCTGAGGAAATAAAAGCCTGGACAGTTTTTGTGAGTAAAGAGAAGATAAACTGATGCATCCAGTTATTGAATCATTCATTTATTCAAAAATCATAAACATCTCTCTGTGCATTAGTTTCCAACTGCTTCCTGGAGGGCTCATGACTCTGGAATCTAATCCACTTTTGTGACCTTGCTTTTCAGTCTTTGGTCCTGGCATGTATTTCCCTTCTCTGTCATACTTTACTCTTACCCATCTGAGGATTACACTTGGATATGCCATTCTGACACTCTTGGCCTATTATGAGAACGTGTAGATTAGACAGTTTACTGAATCTACTGAAAGTCCAGGAGTTGGACAAGTCGTCTTGCTATTTAGAGTTGCCATTCTCCTTTTACCCTCAGGAAAATCTTTAAAATGTGTCTATCACTTCATTTACTTACTTCCTATTTATTTATGACTTACCTTCTTGAAACTGTTAGTTTCAACACTACGAATGTTCTTATGAGCACTGTCAAATACCGCAATTATATTTAAGTTTTCAAATTCAGGGCATTTTCTCAAGGAGATTTTTGAATGTACTGGTTGCCTCCTTATCTACCTTCTTTCTCCTATCTTTCAATTATAAATATTTTTGAGAGTCAGTCTCTTTGGTTCTATAATTTTTTCTCTTTACTTTTTAATCCCTCTGATAATGCATTTATAGTTATGGCTTTATTTTTAACAGCTTTATTAGGATACAAGTTACAAAACATTCAGTTTTCCCACTTTAAGTATATAATTCAATGGCTTTTAGTATATTCACAGAATTGGGTATCCATTCCATAATTATTTTTAGAAAATTTTCATTACTCCCAAAGGAAATCATGTACTCCTCAGCTATCACTCTACAGTCACCCCCAACCCTAAGTAACTGCAAATCTACTTTCTGTTTCTATAGATTTTCCTATTCTGGACATTTATTTTAATTGAGATTGCACAGTATATGGCCCTTTTTGACTGCCTTTAGAGTCATAACTTTAAACTAGCTTCACCATGCACATTTCTCAATCATTTGTTTCTAGACACAACTCCTCTTCTAAATTCCAGTACTGAATTGCCAAGTACATATTCTACATAAATCCACACTTCAGTTTATCATACTTAAAACAGAATTGTTGACTTTCTTTTCAACCAGCTTGTTTGCTTTTGTTCTTTATTTCTGTCAATGTACTTGAATTACAGATACAGACACTGTTATTCTTTCCAAACCTTGTACATACCGTAACTTTATCTATTCACTGCCTTGCATGTAGGTATTTGCTATATGCCATTAGAATGAATATATGATTCAATGACTGAATGCATCAGTTTATCTTCTCTTCACTCACAAAAACTGTCCAAGCCGTCATTTCCTCAAGCCTGTTTCTAAGTTTATTTTTGCTGTAAAGCTATGGAACCTCCAATTTATTATTCTCACAATACCATTTTCCTATTTATCATATGCTTACTGAACTCCTGCTGGGGCAACAGATTTGTTCAATTCAAAGAATACAAGAGTTAATTGTCATAGGGTCAAACGATAAATGATTAATTGAACATTAGTGATGCAAAGATAAGGAACAAAAGATATAATGTCTTTCCTGATGAAGCTTATAATTAACTAGCAAAGAAGATATGTAATAACCACTGGTACAAATGCAAAGTTCTTACTGAGGGAAGTGCTAAAAGATTAGAATTACCAGGATACTGAATGATTTCATGGGGGTGATTGATTTTTATCATGGAGATCAAAAAGGCTACATTAAGAAAGCAATGCTTGAGCAGAAATTTGAGAATAAATAAACTAAAAAAACAGATGCTTATGGAAAGTATGTTAGATGCAAAGGACTGAAGAGTGATGTGTGATTGGAACAAAGAAATTAGGAGTTGTTAGAGATCATTTTTGGGGAGGTATTACAAGTTATATCAAAACGATTGCTTTTGTCCAAAGAAAAATGTGAAATCATTAAAAAATTTAAGTGTGGAAAGCAGGGCAACATGGTCACATTAGTACTTACAATATGGAGAACTAATTGTAGAAAGGCTAAAGTGAATGACTTAGACTATTCAACATATGGCATTATTCAGGCAAAACATCTTAATAACTTGCATAAGAATAGTAGTGATTTTGGTGGAGATGTAGAATAAGAAACAAGTTAAATATTTAAGTGGAAATTTTTAGCAGAATTTGTTAAAACACTGGATGAGGAGTGGCAAGGAAAACAAAGGAGGATGTTAGTATTGCTCCTGTGCTTTTGGCTTATGCACTGAATGGTGCCATTTTTAATATTAGTAACCATGGAAAAAGTAGTATTGGGAGAGAAGGTAACGAGTTCAATTGTCATCTCCACATAGGTGGCTATATGTGAATCAGATCCCCAGGGGAATAGTGAGTGAAGAGTTGGAGGAGGAGAAACCCTTGAACTGAAATGAAATAACATGCAAAGAAACAAGAGAAAGGATGGATAGAGATTTAAAAAAGGGTAATTTCTTAAATTAAAAAAAGAAAGATTTTTAACATAGAAACCCAAGAAAAGAAGTTTCCAAGAAGGAGAAACTGGACATTATTTTCAAATGATTCTGGAATACTGAGATGTTACTGTAAATAGCCTCCAGGATAAGCAGCAGAGAGGCCACTGGTGACCTTATTGAATGATGTCCCAGGGCAGTGATGGACCAAAAACCCAGACTGCAATGGCTTGAGGAGGGAGGAAGACACACTGAGATAATGAAATTCTAGAAAATAAAAATGATTAATTACCAAAATATATGCAGACTTTAAAAGAAGAAGATAGGATAGTAGATATATGGGTTAGGTAGAAATTAAAAGAATTTTTTTTCAATTGTTACTTGATTCATAATGGCAACAGACATGAAACTTTTTTAATTAGTGGGGGAAAATTGTACTTAGAAAGGTTCAGTGTATAATATAAAGAAAGGATAGTGAGAATTCTGAAAGTGAAGATGGCGAGCGAAATGCAAAACACAAGTGCAGGACTTCACATTGCTTAAAATATTTTGTATAGCCATGGCTGTTAAGACATAGACTTATGGGTACATACTGTTGAATGTGTATCGAACATGAAAGTCTCACTCAGTGCAGAGGTTGTGATATACAAAATCAGGTAAATGTTTCCTCATTGAAGATAAAGGAGACCTCTGGATCATTCTAAGCGTGGGAAAGCAGTCACCCATAGAAAAGTGATGCAGGAGATACACAATGTATATAATTTCTACTTTATGGGATGAGGTAAGCAGTAAAGAAGAGACAAAAGGGAAAGTGCCTACTAAGGACCTGCATCAACTGACTGAAGATTTTTCTGTTACTTTTGGTTTTTGTGTATCCACGTGGACCACAACTTTCCACATTTATTAAGTTTACCATGTGTTAAATAGCTATAGGAGACCTATATTGCCAATTAAGATTTTCTTGAATTGCAAATTAAACACCCATAAGAATATTCGATCGACATTGTGCTTCAGATTTCTTTCTTTCTATGGAGTTCTGAAAACCTAGACAAGTGGAGGTAGAAATGATTTTAGAATTATTTCATTATCCCTTAGAATTTCTTTCTTAACAAGAATGTAGCAAAATTATATATTTATAGCAACTGAAATATTTACTATAAATCCATCAAAAGTATTCCATGGAAAACATTTAGAAACCTTAGTTTCATATGCCCTACTCCTTACATTATATTGTGCATATGAGCCATTTATCTTCTAAAGTAACAGTCTCCTTCTCTTTATTAAAAAAGGTAAAATAAGTAATTAAAGTGAAAGTACCATTTATTTTTTAAACTTAAACTTTTTGATAGATATGCCATACTTATATTGGATTCTGAAGTGGGAACAGGAATATGAAATACCTTAAAGTTAAGAAAATACAAGTAAAAATAACAAAATATAAATCTACCTTAAACATTACTCACATTTTTTGCACTATGACATGTTTTCACCAATACAAGTTCAAATGTAAAAGGAAGCTTCATTTTTTACACCAAAAAAAATTAAGTAAACTGTGCTATTTGTAAGAAGCCAGCAAGGCTGATGGAGCATCTGATGTGCTAATTAGCTGGCAGAACTTCTCTTCCCTAATGGCACATCTTTCCCTATTCAAAATAACCATGGCAAGATTGGAGCAAATCACATCTGTCCATTGTTAAGACTGTCATAATGTTCTTGCTAAAAAATGCCATTACAAGTGTTACTGTATTTTCTGGACAGTTTATAAGGGCATACTCCTGATATTTTTCTATCTAGTAGCTTTAAACTGCTTCATAACTGACTATTAGGGTAAAGTGAAAAGGACATGAGCCAATCTACATATAGCATGGCTGTTATAATCAGTCGAGTAGGAAGCAGGTTCAGATGCAATATATTCCTTCAAGACTTCCTGAAAGTATGCCCAATTATTCCATAAAGTGATCTCAGCTAACTTGAATTCTCTCCATAAGTTGTAAAGTTAGTCATTTCAATCTTTTGGAAATTGTATAACCTAAAATAACATAATATCATATGTAATTTCTATTTCAGTCCTTGGATGTAAACTTTTTTTGTAAATTCTTGTTTAATCTAAAATGGCTTTGTAATAGTCTGTTTTCACACTGCTGTAAAGAACTACCTGAGACTGGGCAATTTATGAAGAAAAGAAGTTTAATTGACTCACAGTTCCACAGGCTTAACAGAAAGCATAACTGGGAGGCCTCAGGAGACTTACAGTCATGGTGGAAAGTGAAGGGAAAGCCAGGGCCTTCTTCACATGGAGGGAGGAGAGAGACAGAACAAAGGGGGAAGTGCCACACACTTTTAAACTATCAGATCTCCTGAGAACTCACTAACACGAGAACAGCAGAGGGTGAATTCGCCCCCGTGATCCAATCACCTCCCACCAGGGCCCTCCTTCAATATGATATGAGATTTGGGCAGGGACACAAATTCAAACCATTATCAGGCTTTATTACACTTATCATTAATCAATTCCCTTATAATTGACAGAGATCATTTTATTAGAGGTGATAATATGTTTAAATAGAGTGTGTATGGTTTGCTATTGAAAACATTTTACAGTGTCTCATACATCATAAAATCATAATTTCTTACAAGACTTGGGGACAACATATATATCTATATAAAGCATGCAGCCCTTTATTACATTTTTTATAATTATATGATTATAATTGGTACTAAGACTATTGTTATACCTAAGTAAATTTTTATTACCTCTATTTCCAAACTCTTTTTGTAATTTTTGTTATTTCTTCTAAATAAAAAACAGGATATGTGCAAAACGTGCGGGTTTGTCACATAGGTATACGTGTGCCATGGTAGTTTGCCACACCTATTGACCCATCCACTAAGTTCCCTCTTCTTGCCCCCCACTCCCCAACAGGCCCTGGTGTGTGTTGTTCCCGTTTCTGTATTCATGGATTCTCATTGTTCAACTCCCACTTATAAGTGAGAACATGTGGTGTTTGCTTTTCTGTTCCTGTGTTAGTTTGCTGAGGATGATGGCTTCCAGTTTCATCCATGCCCCTGAAAAGGACATGATCTCATTCATTTTTATGGTTACATAGTATTCCATAGCGTACATGTACCACATTTTCTTTATCCAGTCTATCATTGATGGGCATTTGGGTTAGTTCCATGTCTTTGCTATTGTGAATAGTGCTACAATAAACATACATGTGCATGGGTCTTTATAGTAGAATGATTTATATTCTTTTGGGTGTATACATACTAATGGGATTGCTGGGTCAAATGGTATTTCTGGTTCTAGATCCTTGAGGAATTGCCATATGTCTTCCACAATGATTAAACTAATCTACATTCCCACCAACAGTGTAAAAGCTTTCCTATTTCTCCAAGGCATCACCAGCATCTATTGTTTCTTGACTTTTTAATAATCGCCATTCTGCCTGGTATGAGATGGTATCTCATTGTGGTTTTGATTTGCATTTCTCTGATGATCAGTGATATTGAGCTTTCTTCATATGTTTTTGGCCACATAAATATCTTCTTTTGAGAAGTGTCTGTTCATACCCTTTGCCCACTTTTTGATGTGGTTGTTTTTTTCTTGTAAATTTGTTTCAGTTCCTCATAAATTCTGGATATTAGATCTTTGTCAGATCTAATGACCAGATCTAATGTCAGATTGCAAAAATTTTCTCCCATTCTGTAGGTTGCCTGTTGCCTGTTAACTCTGATGATAGTTTCTTTTGCTGTGCAAAAGCTCTTTAGTTTAATTAGATTCCACTTGTCAATTTTTGCTTTTGTTGCAATTGTTTTTGGCATTTTCATCATGAAGTCTTTGCACATGCCTATGTCCTGAATGGTACTGCCTAGGTTTTCTTCCAGGGTTTTTATGATTTTAGGTTTTACATTTAAGTCGTTAATCCATCTTGAGCTAAATTTTGTATAAGGTATAAGGAAGGGGTCTAGTTTCAGTTTTCTCCACATGGCTAGCCAGTTTTCCCAGTACCATTTATTGAATAGGAGATCTTTTCTCCTAGTGCTTGTTTTTGTCAGGTTGGTAGAAGATCAGATGGTGGTAGATGTGTGGTGTTATGTCTGAGGTCTCTGCTCTGTTCCATTGGTCTATGTATCTGTTTTGGTACTAGTACCATGCTATTTTGATTACTATTGCCTTGTAGCATAGTTTGAAGTCAGGTAGCGTGATGCCTCCACTTTTGTTCTTTTCCCTTATGATTGTCCTGTTTATATGGGATCTTCTGTGGTTGTATATGAAATTTAAAGTAGTTTTTTCTAATTTTTTGAAGAATGACAATGGTAGTTTGATGGGACTAGCTTTGAATCTATAAATTATTTTGGGCAGTATGGACATTTTCATGATATTGATTCTTCCTATTCATGAGGATGGAATGTTTTTTCCATTTGCTTATGTCTTCACTTAATTCCTTGAGCAGTGGTTTGTAGTTCTCCTTGAAGAAGTCCTTCACATCCCCTGTTACCTGTATTCCTAGGTATTTTATTCTCTTTGTAGCAATTGTGAATGGCAGTTCATTAATAATTTGGCTCTCTGCTTGTCTGTTGTTGGTATAATGTAATGCTTGTGATTTTTACACATTGATTTCATATCCTGAGACTTTGCTAAAGTTGTTTATCAGCTTAAGGAGTTTTTGTGCTGAGATGATGGGGTTTTCTAAACATGTAATCATGTTATCTGCAAACAGAGATAACTTGACTTCCTCTCTTTCTATTTGAATACCTTTATTTCCTTCTCTTGCCTGGCTGCCCTGACAGAACTTCCAATACTGTGTTGAATAGGAGTGGTGAGAGAGGGCATCCTTGTCTTCTACCAGTTTTCAAAGGGAACGCTTCCAGCTTTTGCCCATTTAATATGATATTGGCTGTGGGTTTGTCATAAATAGCTCTTATTATTTTGAGATATGTTCCATCAATACCTAGTTTATTGAGAGTTTTTTAGTATGAAGGATGTTGAATTTTATCAAAGGCCTTTTCTGCATCTATTGAGATAATCATGTGATTTTTGTCTTTGGTTCTGTTTATGTGATGGATTATGTTTACTGATTTGCATATGTTGAACCAGCCTTGCATCCCAGGGATGAAACCGACTTGATCGTGGTGAATAAGTTCTCTGATGTGCTGCTGGATTTGGTTTGCCAGTATTTTATTGAGAATTTTCACATCTATGTTCATCAGGGTTATTGGCCTGAAGCTGTAACTTTTTGCTGTGCCTGTTTCCAGTTCGGGTAATAGGATGATCCTGGCTTCATAAAATGAGTTAGAGAGGAGTTCCTCCTTTTCAATTGTTATATTTCCAAACTCTCTGACCTACCCCAGCTTCACACTTTAGGTAATAGTAACCAATTAGAAAGTCCAGAAACACAAAATATTGATTTTAATCTTTCCCAAAGTTTTTCTTCTGAAAGGTGTCCACATGTTTAAAAGAAAGAATTTATATTTATCAACTCATACAAAACATTGTCTCATCTAAAATTACACTCTTGGTAGTGAAGTTAACTGTACATTAATATCACCTTAATGCTCAGTCTGTTACTTTTCCATCATCCCAAGCACCACCAACTTTTATACAGAAAGACAACCCATGTTCAGTCTAGAATGTTCTTTCTTCCTTTGTCAGCCTGGCCAGCTGCTGCTCATCCTTCAAGGCCTTGCACAAATGTCAACATGATGCAGCTTGCCTCAAAACCTTCAGGGATAAAGAATTGCTTCCTCATCTGTATTTCTAAAGAACAGTATATTTCTTTCCAAGAACACATTTCTTCTACTTTGGAAACATTCAACACTTAATGTTATAACTATTAATATAATAGTGTGCTGAATTTTGTAACTTACCATCATTCTGCATTTCCTGTTATACCATAGAAAGCATAGCATGACAAAATATAACCAAAGGTTTTAGTTTTCCAGTGCTGTGTAACAAATTACCACAAATTTGGAGGCTTAAAACAACAGTTATTTACACAATAGCTGCAGGTCAGAAATTCAGGATCAGCATGGCTGGGCTGTCTCTTGAAGGTCTCATCAAGCTGTAATCACATCCCTCATAGGCAGTTCATAGTATAGATGGTTGCTCCTTTAATGCTGGCAGCATCTTCTGTCTATTGTCTCCAACTTCTAGACCCCCTTTCAGAAGCCCATCTATTAGGTCAGGCTCACACAAGATAGTCTCCCTTTTGATTAAATCAGCTGATTAGAGAACTTAATTACATCTGCAAAATTATTTTTATCATATAATGTAACATAATCATGAGAGTGATATCCCAACCTATCCACAGGAGAGAATAGTGACACTGGTCTGCCCAAGCGAGCATTTTCTCAGTGGTATTATTAGAATTGCTGTTTTCATGGTGATATTACAAAGAAGAACATTTGTTAGTCAGTTTTAGTATTATTTTTAAATTATCTAAAGACAATGCACAATCTTGACTGGATGCTGTACCTCATGTCTGTGATCCCAGCACTTTGGGAGGCTGAGGCGGGCAGATCATGAGGTCAGGAGTTCGAGACCAGACTAGCCAACATAGTGAAACCCCATCTCTACTAAAAACACAAAAATTAGCCGGGCATGGTGTCAGGCGCCTGTAATCCCAGCTACTCAGGGGGCTGAAGCAGAGGAATTGCTTGAAATCGAAAGGTGGAGGTTGCAGTGAGCCAAAATCGTGCCCCTGCACCACTCCATCCTGGGCAAAAGAGTGAAACTCTGTCTCAAAAAAACAAAAAGACAATGCACCCTCTAATTGCCTGCACTCTGGGTGGACTGCTCTGACTAGTCCCCAGCTTGGCATACTACCTGTGGTATCAAAAATTTACCTAGTGAGATTATTGATACAGCTTCGGAGATTTTTCTTCCCAGGCAAAATATCAAAAGTACCAACTGGTTTATTTTATCTGCATAGGGAAAAACACATATAGAGAAAGATGAGCTACAGAAAATATAATTATTTATCTAAATTTAAAAGAAATGTAAGAAATAAGAACTTGCTTGTTTAAAATACAGACTGTTTATCATACCTGGTCTTTCCAGACAGTAGACTGTTCTCAAAATCAGAAATGTTATCTGGGCAAAGATTCAGAACTCCTTTGGTAAAATGAATTTCATGTTGAGAAAGCCTCAGAAAGACCCTTTGTTAAGGTTGAGGTGGGAAGATTGCTTGAATCCAGGAGTTTGAGACCAACCTATGCAACACAGTGAGATCCTGTCTCTATAAAAAATTAAAAATCTTAGCCAGGTGTGATGGTGTGTGCCTGTGGTCCTAGCTACTTGGGAGGCTGAGGTGGGAGGACTGCTTGAGCCCAGGAGGTCAAGACCAGCTTGGGCAACATAGTGAGAATCTATCTCTATAAAAAATTAAGGATCTTAGCCAGGCATGGTGATGTGTGCCTGTGTTCCTACTTCTCAGAAAGCTGACACAGGAGGATTTCTTGAGCCCAGAAGGTGGAGACTGCAGTAGGCTACGATTGCGCTACTGTACTCCTGCCTGGGTGACAGAGAGAGACCTTGTCTCACAAAAAGCAAGGAAAGAAAAGGAAAGGAAAGGAGAAGAGAGGAGAGGAGAGGAGAGTGGAGAGGGGAGAGGGGAAGCTGGTTGGTTGATTTAAGGCAGCGCCTTGTAGACCATCTCAACTAGAAAAAAAAAAAAAATGACCTCTAAGAATAACAAGGGCATGGCTCCTAGACCCTCTCAGCTAGATAAAATGTTTTCTAAATTTCTTAAGGGGGCTTCTTAGATTTTCTTACCTAAGAATAAAGGTCTACCACAGCAAACTCACAGGTGACCGAGGTAGAGAAGGGATTTTGTCAGAATGAAATGTAGGTTTGAGTCTAGTCTACTGTAGCGGATTTACAATTTGATACATAAGAACAAATAAAATTAATAAGTGGACCAATTTGTACTTAAAGGAACTGAGAGTAAAACAAAGATGTTTCAGGTCCCTCCAATTTCTATGGAAAGGAAACAGACTGTGAAAACTGCTCAGCTGTGAACATTGGCATTTCTTGTGGAAAATAATAATTCAGTCTGGAACCAAAACCCCAGTGGATAGAGCCAAGCTCTGAAGTAAGCAAATCCCAGAAACAGAACTGATCCCTAGTCAGCACACATTTCCTTCACCCAAAGCAGGGTGAATTACCACCTGAGCCCAACTGGATTTCAGAATTGCTATGAAACAAGGACTCCTATATTCCTTCTATTTTACATTTTTAATGGACATGTCCATGGCACTAATCATGTCCCACCATTCAATGCTGAGTGTGTGGGAAGCAGATACATTGTCTCTGAATTTACAGCATCTTATTTGAGGAGTCTCTTTCATATCTGGACCTGATTTAGATCATGAAATTCTATATTTAGGTCTGATCCCAATGACATAATGAGATGAAACTTTGGGAGTCTTGGGAGGGGCTCAGTATATTTTGTACTTGGGAGGGAAGAAAATCATTGGAATCCACAGAGGGGTACTGTGGAAGTTACTCTCCTAAGATGCCCATCCTCTGCCCCACCAATGAACACCTCCTGGCATATACTTTGCAATGGGGTGGACAGCTCCCACGTTGAATCTTAGCTGATGTATCTTCAGTAGATTAAGGCAGAAATTACACTTCATGATTTTCAATACTAGATATAAAAACCTTGCAGCTTCAGTGTAGATCTCTTAGAATGCTTACCATTAGGACGCCCAATTTAAAAATCCCAATGCCACGCTGTTAGAATATAAAATGCAAGCCACATAGAAAGGCCAAGTGCAGGTGTTCTTGTAAACCGTCCCTATTGGGTTCCCAGGCAACTGATAGCATCCTCTGCCAGCCATGTAAACGAACTGTCAGTAAAGCTCAACAGATGCAGCCCCAGTCAAGAGCTGACTGACACCAAATGAAAGAACCAAAGCAAGAATTAACATCTGATCAGAGTCAACCCACAGAATCTGAATAATAAAGTGTCATTTTAAGCCAGAGGACAGCACAATTTTTGTTCTTTAAAGGACTAGAAAATAAATATTTTCATCATTACAAACTATATAAAATCTCTGTCACGTATTCTTTGCTTTTTTAATTAAAAATTTTAAAAACTAAAAAGATCACAGGACACACAAAAACAGGACACAAACTAGATATGGCACATCAGCTATAATTTGTGAATCCCCATTTTAATCCACTAATATAGAGTGTTTGGTTACACAGCAAAAGATAAAATCATATGAAATAGTGTGCCAAAGGAATAGCATAGCACATATGTTTTTCCACGGCATCAGCTCCTGGGAAGTAGATACAATGTCTTAAATATCTGTGCAATCCCATTGACTGGAGCAGAATGACTATTGTATAAACATTTGTTATCTACAATTCCTTTTAGTTATTAAATATGATTCAGTTATATTTTAGAATCTTCTTAAAATATTTTCAAAGATACTCTTTAAAATATTATATTCATAAAATGTTCTTATGGAATACATGTGTAATATTTATGGAAATTGATAAAAAATATTCTGCTACTGGGATTATGACCTATATGTTGATTGGGAGTATATTCGAATACACCCTAAAGAGGAAAAAGGCATATTTTAAACTAATATTTAGTTTTTTCTCACTCTGCTTTATTCACTTAAGTCTTGATTGACTGCAAAAACATTCTAATTAAGCCATTATACTTGGTCAGACATTATTTGATGTAAGACCCCAATGTTATGTAAGATGACATAATAGTCAAACTAATTAAAATTTCTGGATAAATGTAGAATAAGTTCTCACGTGAAATTAAAGGCTGGTGCATAACAAACAAATGTGAAAAGGAAAACAAATAGTTTTATTTGTAAATCCTAATGTCCTAAAATAAATTGAGATAGAATTTTACAAGAAGCTGATTTCGAGAGCAATATTTTACATAGTGAGGCTAATGCTAACAAAATATTTAACATAAAATATGCATTTATTTCCCAATGCATGACTTTAACAGTTAATTTCAACACATCCTACCTAGAGGAACTTTGGAGCGCTGAACTGTTACTTATGGAACTTCTTTCTAGAAATCAATTATTGCTGTTTGCTATTGATTGAAAATGACTCATGAATGGCATTTATTTTCACAGGTGAACTATGATATTGCTAACACTCTTTTCACACCAATCAGTGTTGTCCTTAATAACAACTTCAGGAACTATTCTATTCTGCATGCATTACTGTCAGACTTAAGTAGGTTTTTCCAGCAATGGTCACCTCAATTACTTTAAATTAAAAAAGCATTTTATTTATTTTTGCTCTTCTAAGAATTTGGGATAGCCCTAGAATAAGAAACCATAGAAAGATTTGGGAAGATATTTTCATGCTTTCATCCTTAGTGCTTGCTGTAATCTTCAGTGATACCTTTGAAAGTAAAAGAGAATACTATTAATAATTATGTCAGGACAAGAGATGGAAGTTGGCCAGAGGACAGGGAGGAATAAAGGGAGAAAGGGAGGAGGGAGAGGGAAGGGAAGGAAGAGCAGAAAGAAGGAAAGGAGGGTGAGGGAAAATGGGGGGAGGAGTGAGAGAGGGAAAAAGAAGGTACCTAGATTAGAAAAGAAGAAATAAAGCTGTCTTTATTAGCAGTTAACATAATTCTTACAGAAAATCCTAAGGAACTAACAGACCCACACACACAACCAAAACTTATAATTGAGTTCAGCAATGTCTCAGGATGAAAAATTCATATACAAAAATCAGTCATCTTTCTACTTACTAGCAAAGATTAGGTAGAAAATGAGATCAACAAAACAATTATATCTGTAATAGTATCAAGAAGAATAAAATATTTGGGAAAATAATTAACAAAAAAGAATGTAAGACTTGAACATTCAAAGAGGCAAAAAAACACTGCAGTGAGAAAGTAGAGACCTAAGTAACTAAAGAGACATTCCACTGTCATGCGTCGAATGACTCTAATTTTTATCTAGCAATTCTCCTCCAAAGCAATCTATTGATTCATCACAATCTGACAGGATTTTTTTTTTTTTTTTTTTTTTTTGCAGAATATGATAAGGCTATTAAGAAAAAAAAGGCAAAATAACAGCAAACAAACAAAAGTTGATGAGAATGTGAAGAAACGTGAACCTTTATATATTGTTGGTAGGAATGTAAAATGGTACAGCTACTTTGGAAAACAGTTTGGCAATTTCTAAAAAATCTACACATAAACCTTCCATATGACTCAGCAATTCTTCCCCTAGGTATCTACCTAAAGGAAACTAAAACATGTCCATGCAAAAATTGTATACAAATGTTCATGGCAGAGTTACTCACGTGAACCAAAAACTAGAAATAACTTTATGTCCAACAATTGGCGAATGTATAAACAAAATATTATATTTCCACACAGTGGAATATTATTTTGCAATAAAAAGGAGCAAACCAGCAAAACATAAATACATGCTACCACATGGATGAACATAAGAAATACTATACTAATAGAAGGAATTTAAATACAGGCAACTATATATTATATGGTTTTATCTTTATGAAACGTCTAAAAAGAGGCAAATCTAGTAAAAAGCAGATTAAGGTTACATAAGGCTGAGAATGAAAGCAGGCATTAACTGCAAACTGGATGACAGAATTTGGAGGTGACAGATGTGTTCTATAATTTGGATGTGATGATGGTTGCATAATTCTATAAACTTACAAAAAATCATTAAATTGAACAATTAAAATGCATGAATTTTATGGTGTATAAATTAGTTGTCTCAATAAATAAGTCAAAACATACTAAACATCCATATTTTAATTTTACCAATATGGTAAAAAGGTAAATTCCTTCATTTCAGTCCAAGAAGGAAAAAAAAAGCTTTAAAATTAGTTCAACCACTGTGGAAGACAGTGTGGTGATTCCTCAAGGATCTAGAACCAGAAACACCATTTGACCCAGCAATCCCATTACTGAGTGTATAACCAAAGGATTATAAATCATTCTACTATAAAGACACAAAGTTTTATATGCTGCACATGTGTGTTTATTGCAGCACTATTCACAATAGCAAAGTCTTGGAACCAACCCAAATGCCCATCAGTGATAGACTAGAGAAAGAAAATGTGGTACAAAAACACCATGGAATACCGTACAGTCATAAAAAAGGATGACTTCATGTCCTTTGCAGGGACATGGATGAAGCTGGAAAACATCGTTCTCAACAAACTAACACAGGAACAGAAAACCAAACACCGCGTGTTCTCACTCATAAGTGGGAACTGAACAATGAGAACACATGAAGACAGAGAGGGGAACAATACACACCAGGGCCTGTCAGGGGTGGGGGGCTAGGAGAGGAATATCATTAGGAGAAATACCTAACATAGATGACGGGTTGATGGGTGCAGCAAACCACCATGGCACGTGTATACCTATGTAACAAATCTGCACATTCTGCACATTTATCCCAGACTTAAAGTATAATATAAAAAGTTATTTTTATTACACAGACATATTCTGTGAAACATTGTCAAAAATACATGTAGTATTTTTATTGCGACCATTTTCCAATTAAAAATTATTATTTTCCTTGAGTTGATATGCCCTACACACTAACAAATATAACAACCATATTATCAATACTAACCACAAAGTTTATCATGAAGAAAAAATTTCTTATTTCTAGTTGTGTCTCTGTGGACAATATTCTGCAATACCGAGATTTCAGAAATGTAACAGAAATTGTTTATGAGGTTCTGGAATTCTGGTGAAAAATACAATTTTCAGTTACTTCTTTCATTATTTTCAAACAATCTTTAAAACACTGGCAAGAATCAAATTCCTAGTGGAAGTTTAAAAATATTGTCATCTTTAAGTAAGATTAACAAGTTATAGAAGTTACAAATCATGTTTACCATTACAAGTTCTAAATAATATATATAAATATATATATGTAATGTAAAATATTCACTCAGTGAAATAAAGAAAAAGTAAAAAGAACATAAACTGAATAATTTTATATAATTTTTAATGAGTCCTTCAGATTAAAAATGTACCATAGTAAGTTATAATCTCTTTTGCGGCTCTTAAACTATTTTGTACCATTAGGCCTTATACTCCAGAAAGTATAGAACTAATGTACATTATATATCCATATAAAAACAAAATGTTTCTTCAATCTGCAAGGCTTCGAATAGCCCCTGAAATGCATCCACTAACAGAATAAGATCCACTGATATAATGTGAATTGATGCTTGAGTATTTTAAAAAGTAAATCCTGCACATCAGAAGTGGCACATAGCACGAAGCAAAAAAAATAAAAAAATTTAAAAAAATTGAAAGCAAACTCTTTATTTTAGACATATTCAGTCAGGAATAATAGCCTTTGATGTACTGAATGTGCTTAACTTCAGAAAGAACTTATATAGAATCATGGTGCCAGTACTTGACAGTCTTCAATAATAATCTGATACAGGTGTTTTGACTTGAGTCATTCAGAAGTTTGGCTATTTTTGAAAATTTACAATTATCCCATGTCAAAAAACAACAATAAAAAATTAATGTGGTGATTAAGACAAGAAGCAAGTTGTTTGAACTGTAGTATATTTAAAACCACCAAAAAAGTTATCAACAGTACATATCTGATTAATTACATTTTATAATCCAAAACAAATACCTTATCAAAGTTCCTGAAAACTAATCAACTGAAAAAATCATGTTTCAAGGGTTAGTGAATGTAATTCATATTGAAATAAACATATGGTAGCAGAAGCCACAAATATTATCATGTATAGAGAGTAATAAAAGTTTTGTATTTTTACCTACCAATTAGTGATTTTTTATATAAAATGTCATTTTACATTTTTCAAAGCCCTATCTAAAAGTCTGTGATAGAACAGTGGTAACATCTGCAGGATATATACCTCATGAGTAATTTACAAAAAAAGTAAAACCAATATTTGAAACCTGATAGGACTTCATTTATCAACACAGGGGACTAATCAATCTTAGAAGGACTTATATTTGCATATTTTGGTAGGGTTGCATGAACACTTATGAGGAAATGCAAGTAAACCCACATGATTTATTATTAAAACTTTTCATGCATTTCTTATTCTGAAAACGAGTAAGTAAAGAAACAATCATTCTGTCAACTTTGTTCAACTTAAAGTTTCATCTTTCCTCTTCCAGATCTTCAGAAGTAGTCTGTACAGTGATCAAGTTAAATATAGCAACATGATGACATAATCCATACTTCCATTTCCAGCTTATTAGTAAAGTATGGATAAAGATAGAGTCAAAAGTTCAAAACAACCCTAAAACTCATGTCAGAGTTTATATCAAAAATCTACGAGACATTTCCCTTAATTATAAAGCTCAAGAAATGTGATTTAAAAACACAACTGATTCAATTACTTAGCTGCCTAAATCCATTCCCAACCCCCTTTCTCCTTTGTTGTCTCTGACTAAAGAGAAATGAAAACATATACTCGCTTTTCCAGCCTCCCTTGCGGCTAGGAATGACCATATGCCCAAATATTATAATATGTAGACAGACATCTACAGGACAGGGAGAGTTCTGAGAGACATTTTGCATTTCTGATTGAAAATAAATAAAAAGAACAGTTGAAGCTTGAAAAAAAAAACCACACAAGTGATGACTCATTCTATAAATTCACAGAAACATAATAAGCCTGTTGACTGTCACCCTATTTTCCTAATTTTCCAAAACATAAGTCTCAGTAGGAAAAGTATGGGTGGGAAATGGGACAAATCATTGGGAAAAAGATAAGAAGAAAATCCAATTGTAATATATGATAAGGATTGTGATTCATAGAGTCACAGCATTGGGTTCAGAATAATATCCCATTTCACGCAAGCAGGCATGCAATAAATGAACAGATATTAGACATTAGGAATTTGTTTTAAGATACACAAATATATATATTTCCTGAGTATAGGTAGGTCTGAGAAAAGGTGTCATCCAACTTTCGACAAGATCATGGTATCAGGAGTGAATCAAATGCAACCTAGTTACTAACGAAGTGTAGAACAGGCCTAGAAAATATTTCAAGAAGCAGAAAAATTATCACAGAGATCAGAAAATGTAGCACAGATAACAGAAAAAAGAATTGCAAAACTATTGGGACCAGATGTGGTGGCTAAAGCTTGTAATCGCAGCACTTTGGGAGACTGAGGCAGGAGAATCATTTGAGGGCGGGAGTTCAAGACCAGCCTGGGCAACATAATGAGATCCTGTCTCTGAAAGAAAAAAAAAAAAAAAAGAATAAATTAGCCAGGCATGGTGGTGTATAAATGTAGTCCACTAGGAAGGCTGAGGCAGGAGGATTGCTTGAGGCCAGGAATTTGAGGATTCAGTGAACTCTGACCATGCCACTGCACCCATCCTGGGTGACAGAGAGAGAGACACTATCTCTTAAAAGTGTGGGGGGGGGGAGAGGGGGAGAGAGAGAGAGAGAGAGAGAGAGAGAGAGAGAGAGAGAGAGAGAGAAAGAGAGAAAGGAATAAAAAATAAAAGGAAAAAGAGAAGAAAAAAGTATTAGGCATCCCAGAAAGCAAGAAAGACTGCATGAATGAAATAGGAACAATTAGGAAGAATGGAACAGACTGCAAATTATAGAGAATAGAATTTTTATGCAAAAAGATGGTAAAAGAAGGATTAAAGAAAAGTATAAATAGGATAATTAAAATGAATTTTGTAAGGCTTGCTTCCAGCCTACTTGAAAGTTCATAAATTAGATTTCCTCCACTACCTTAGAAAATTAAAAAACAAAAAAACAAGACACATGAAACAACAATGTTCAAACATTAGACAATAAGTAGCTAAGGATTGTAAGCCCTGTAAAAAAGCAAATTAAGAAGAGAAGCCCTCAAATTATACCAGTTTATTACCCAAAGCCACTTACCAGTTCCCAAAAAAGGTGGGAGGAACTCACATTGAGAACCTGGTGGTCCCTTTGAACTGAGGAAACAAAGATTAGATTTTGAGAGATCGAAGTATCTAGACAGAATACATGCTGCAGAGTACCAAAAAATAGGGAGCTGTACAGACAGAGATAGATGGAGGTCTTCAGAGTTTCCTCAGGTTTTTATGTGAGTGTGATGTGTACAACCAAATGCAGAAACTATACAATCTGGGGAAACAACTAGCAAAATAGGGAGACATAAAAATTTCCAAAGCTTACACAAGGTGAGGCCTCATAAGACATGGGGAATAAATTTCACAGAAGTCTATCATCTTCATAGTAGGGTTTAATTACACTAAGTGCCAAGAGCAAAGACTTCAAAGCAGACCACAATTAATCCGAGTAACTTAACTGCATACAAAAACAATATACAAAGTTATTATTAAAAACATAATAAAATCCTTCACATATAACATGAAAATCACAATGCCTTGGATCTGATCAAATGTTACAAAGCATGCAAAATATCAGAAATCATGATCCATAATTAGTAGAAGAAAAGTCAAGTCGTGATGAAAACAGAGCCACAAATGACTAAGATAACAGTATGAGCACGCAAGGATGTTAAAACAACTATTGTAAATATTCCTTACA
Source organism: Chlorocebus sabaeus (assembly GCF_047675955.1). Taxonomy (NCBI): domain Eukaryota; kingdom Metazoa; phylum Chordata; class Mammalia; order Primates; family Cercopithecidae; genus Chlorocebus; species Chlorocebus sabaeus. The sequence goes on along the minus strand of NC_132927.1, from coordinate 16,510,110 downwards.
TGTTTAAGAATGTAATAAAAAATAATCATAATGAGTGGGAAAATAGAAGATATTTTAAAAGATCCAAGTGGAGGACCTAGAGATTAAAAATTTAATATCTGGAATAAAAAATATATTGGCTGGATTAACAACAGATCAGAAACTACAGAAGAAAATAAAATCAGTAAACTTGAAGCAATCGAAATAGAAACTATACAAAATGAAGCATGGAAGAAAAAAGGCTTTAAACAAAAACCCAGAGACTGAGTAGGCAATATTAAGCAGTACAATTTGAGCCATGGGAGAATGAAACACAAAAAGTATTTGAAGAAATAATAGCAAAAACTTCCAAGTTTATAAAAACTATAAGCCTACAGATTCCAAAGCAGGATAAATACAAAATAAAATACAACAAGGCTCCCTATAATCAAACTGCTAAAAGCCAAAGCCAAGGAAAAAAAATCAAAACAAACAGGGAAAAATTATTATAGAACAAAATAAAGATAAGGATGATCACAGATTTCTTTTCAGAAATAACTCAAGCTTTAAGATAATGAATGATATCTTTAATGTTCTGAATTTTTGTAAAACCTTATTTACCTAAAATTTTCTATTCAGAGAAAACATCTTGCAAAAATGAATAGGAAACATTTTTCAGGCATTAACAAAGCTGATAATATTTGTTTCCAGAACACATTAGAATTCATGTTAAGAAAAGTTTTTAAATTATGTATTTATTTAGTGAGACAAGGTTTCTGTCACCCAAGCTGGAGCACAGTGGCACCATCATAGCTCACTACAGCTTTGAATTGCTGGGTTCAAGCCATCCTCCTGCCTTGGCCTTCCAAAGTGCTGACATTAGAGACATGAGCCACCGTGCCCAGCCAAGATAAGTTTTTAAAGCAGAAGTATATTGACATTAGATGACAATGTGAATATTCAGTGTAAAGGAGAGCAAAAAATACTATAAATATGTTAATAAATGTTAAGAAATTCTAATTTTAAATTTACTTAAAACCTAATGTAAATGATGAGTTTAATGGGTGCAGCACACCAACATGGCACATGTATACCTATGTAACAAACCTGCACATTGCGCACATGTACCCTAGAACTTAAAGTATAATAATGAAATATATATATATATAACTGACAGCTAAAGCAAAAATAGTAATACTGAATTATGTAGTTTTTAATTTATGTGAAAGAAAAATTCAGGGCAGCAGAACACAAGTATAACGGAATAAATAGAATACTGTCGTAAGTTTCTTATAACATACAGAAGTGAATTTGATCCTGTCATCATGATGCTAGCCAATTATTTTGCAGATTAGTTGATACAGTTTCTTCATATTGCGGATGGGCTTTACAATTTGGTATGTTTTTGCAGTGGCGGGTACTGGTTTTTCCTTTCCATATTTAGTGTTTCCTTCAGGAGCTCTTGTAAAGCAGGCCTTGTGGTGACAAAAATCTCTCAGCATTTGCTTGTCTGGAAAGGATTTTATTTCTCCTTCACTTATGAAGCTTAGTTCGGCTAGATATGAAATTCTGTGTTGAAACTTCTTTTGTTTAAGAATGTTGAATACGGCCCCGACTCCCTTCTGGCTTGTAGGATTTCTGCAGAGAGATCCCCTGTTAGTCTGATGGACTTCCCGTGGTGGGTAACCCGACCTTTCTGTCTGGCTGCCCTTAACATTTTTTCCTTCATTTCAACCTTGGTGAATCTGACGATTATGTTGCTTGGGGTTGTTCCTCTATTTTTGTGGTGTTCTTTGTATTTCCTGAATATGAATGTTGGCCTATCTTGCTAGGTTGGGGAAGTTCTCCCGGATAATATCCTGAAGACTGTTTTCCAACTTGATTCCATTCTCCCCGTCACTTTCAGGTACACCAATCAAACATAGGTTTGGTCTTTTCACATAGCCCCATATTTCTTGAAGGCTTTGTTCATTGCTTTTCATTCTTTTTTCTCTAATCTTGCCTTCACACTTTATTTCATTAAGTTGACCTTCAATCTCTGATATCCTTTCTTCTGCTTGATCAATTCAGCTATTGATACTTGTATATGCTTCATGAAGTTCTCTTGCTGTGTTTTTCAGCTCCATCAGGTCATTTATGTTCTCTAAACTGGTGATTCTAGTTAGAAATTCCTCTAACTTTTTTTCAAGATTCTTAGCTTCCTTGCACTGGGTTAGAACATGCTCCTTTAGCTCAGAGGAGTTTGTTATTTCTCACATTCTGAAGCCGACTTCTGTCAATTCATCAGACTCATTCTCCAGCCGCTTTTGTTCCCTGGCTGGTGAGGAGTTGTGATCTTTTAGAGAAGAGGCGTCCTGGTTTTTGGAATTGTCAGCCTTTTTGCACTGGTTTTTCCTCATCTTTGTGGATTTATCTACTTTCGGTCTTTGATGTTGGTGACCTTCGGATGGGGTTTCTGTGTGGACGTCTTTTTTTGTTGATGTTGATGCTATTCCTTTCTGTTTGTTAGTTTTCCTCCTAATAGTCAGGCCCCTCTGCTGCAGGTCTGTTGGAGTTTGCAGGAGGTCTACTCCAGACCCTGTTTGCCTGGTATCACCAGTGGAGGCTGCAAAATAGCAAAGATTTCTGCCTGTTCCTTCTTCTGGAAGATTTGTCCCAGAGGGGCACCCACAAGATGCCAGCAGGAGCTCTCCTGTATGAGGTGTCTGACACACATAACAATATTAACCTTAAATGTAAATGGGCATTAGCCCATTAAAAGACACAGACTGGCAAAAAGAGTCAAGACCCATCGGTGTGCTGTATTCAGTTGACCGCTCTCATGTGCAAAGACACACATAGGTTCAAAATAAAGGGATGGAGGAATATTTACCAGGCAAATGGAAAGCAAAAAAAGCAGGGGTTGCAATCCCAGTCTCTGATAAAACAGACTTTAAACCAACAAAGATTTTTTTAAAAAGACAAAGAAGGGTATTATATAATGGTAAAGGGATCAATGCAACAAGAAAAGCTAACTATCTTAAATATATATGCACCCAATACAGGAGCACCCAGATTCATAAAACAAGTTCTTAGAGACCTACAAAGAAACACAGACTCCCACACAATAATAGTGGGAGACTTTAACACCCCACTGTCAATATCATATGGATCAATGAGACAGAAAATCAAATAGGGTATTCAGAATTTGAACTCAGCTCTGGACCAAGTGGACCTAATAGATATCCACAGAACTCTCCACCCCAACTCAACAGAATATACATTATTCTTAGCACCACATCACGCTTATTCTTAAATTGAACACATAATCAGAAGTAAAACACTCCTCAGCAAAGGCAAAAGAATGGAAATCATAACAAACAGTCCTTCAGACCACAGTGCAATCAAATTAGAACTCAGGATTAAGAAACTCAGTCAAATAGACCCAATAAAAAATGATAAACAGGATTATCACCACTGATTCCACAGACATATAAACTACTATCAGAGAATACTATAAACATCTCTATGCAAATAAACCAGAAAATCTAGAAGAAATGGATAAATTCCTGGACACATATACTCTCCCAAGACTAAACCATGAAGAAGTCGGATCCTTGAATAGACCAATGACAAGTTCTGAAATTGAGGCAATAATTAATAGCCCACCAACCAAAAAAAAAAAAAAGCCCAGGACCAGACAGATTCACAGCCAAATTCTGTCAGAGGTACAAAGAGGACCTGGTACCATTCCTTCTGAAACTATTCCAAACAAAAGAAAAAGAGGTAGTCCTCCCTAACTCATTTTATGAAGCCAGCGTCATACTGATACCAAAAACTCACAGAGATACAACAAAAAAAGAAAACTTCAGGCCAATATCCCTGATGAACATTGATATGAAAATCCTTAATAAAATACTAGCAAATCAAATCCATCAGCACATCAAAAAGCTTATCGACGACAATTAAGTTGGCTTCTTCCCTGGGATGCAAGACTGGTTCAAAATACACAAATCAATAAACGTAATCCATCACATAAACAGAACCAATCACGAAAACCAGATGGTTATCTCAATAGATGCAGAAAAGACCTTTGATAAAAGTCAACAGCCTTAACGCTAAAAACTCTCAATAACCTAGGTACTGATGGAACGTATCTCAAAATAATAAGAGCTATTTATGACAAACCCACAGCCAATATCATACTGAATGGGCAAAAGCTGAAAGCATTACCTTTGAAAACCAGTAAAAGACAAAGATGCCCTCTCTCACCTATTCAACATAGTTTTGGAAGTTCTGGCCAGGGCAATCAGACAAGAAAAAATATAAAGGGTATTCAAATAGGAAGACAGGAAGTCAAATTGTCTGTTTGCAGATGACATGATTGTATATTTAGTAAACCCCGTTGTCTCAGTCCAACATCTCCTTAAGCTGCTAAGCTACTTCAGCAAAGTCTCAAGATACAAAATCAATGTGCAAATATCACAAGTATTCCTATACACCAACAATAGAGAAACAGAGAACCAAATCATGAGTGAACTCCCATTCATAATTGCTACAAAGAGAATAAAATTCCTAGGAATACAACTTACAAGGTATGTGAAGGAACTTATCAAGGAGAACTACAAACCACCGCTCAAGGAAATAAGAGAGAACACAAACAAATGGAACAACTTTTCATGCTCATGGATAGGAAGAATCAGTTTCGTGAACATGGCCATACAGCCCAAAGTAATTTTTAGATTCAATGCTATCTCCATCATGCTACCATTGACTTTGTTCACAGAATTAGAAAAAACTACTTTAAATTTCAAATGGAACCAAAACAGAGCCTGTATAACTAAGACAATCCTAAGCAAAAAGAACAAAGCTGGAAGCACCACGCTACCAGACTTGAAACTATACCACAAGGCTACAGTAACCAAAACAGCATGGTACTGGTACCAAAACAAACATATAAACCGGTGAAACAGAACAGAGGCCTCAGAAACAAAGCCACACATCTACAACCATCTGGTCTTTAATAAACCTGACCAAAACAAGCAATGGGGACAGGATTCTCTATTTAATAAATGGTGCTGGGAAAACTGGCTAGCTACATGCGGAAAACTAAAACTGGACACCTTCCTTATAGCTTATACAAAAATTAACTCAAGATGGATTAAATACTTAAATGTAAGACTTAAAACTATAAAAAACCTAGAGGAAAACCTAGGCAGTACCATTCAGGACACAGGCAGGGGCAAAGACTTCATGACTAAAACAGTGAAAGCAATGGCAACAAAAGCCAAAATTGACAAATGGAATCTAATTAAACTAAAGAGCTTCTGCACAGCAAAAGAAACTGTCATCAGAGTGAACAGTCAAGCTACAGAATGGGAGAAAAATTTTGCAATCTATCCATCTGACAAAGGGCTAATATCCAGAATCTGCAAAGAACTTAAACAAATTTACAAGAACAAAAACGACCCCATCAAAAAGTGGATGAAGGATATGAACAGATACTTCTCAAAAGAAGATAATTATGCGGCCGACAAATATATGAAAAAAAGCTCATCATCACTGGTCATTAGAGAAATGCAAATCAAAACAACAATGAGATACCATCTCATGCTAGTCAGAATGGTAATCATTAAAAAAATCAGGAAACAACAGATGCTGGAGAGGATGTGGAGAAATAGGAACGCTTTTACACTGGTGGTGGGAGTGTAAATTAGTTCAACCATTGTGAAAGACAGTGTGGGGATTCCTTAAGAATCTGAAACCAGAAATACCATTTGACCCAGCAATCCCATTACTGGGCATATACTCGAAGGATTATAAATCATTCTACTATAAAGACACATAGACACGTATGTTCATTGCAGCACTGTTCACAGTAGCAAAGATTTGGAACCAACTCAAATGCCCATCAATGATAGACTGGACAAAGAAAATGTGGCACATAAACACCATGGAATACTATGCAGCCATAAAAAAGGATGAGTTCGTGTCCTTTGCAGTGACATGGATGAAGGTGGAAACCATCATTCTCAGCAAACTAACACAGGAACAGAAAACCAAACACCACATGTTCTCACTCATAAATGGGAGCTAAACAATGAGATCATACGGACACAGGGAGGAGAATATCACACACTGAGGCCTCTTGAGGGGCGGGGGGCTAGGGGAGGGATAGCATTAATAGAAATACCTAATGTAGATGACGGGTTGATGGGTTGATGGGTGCAGCAAACCACCATGGCACATTTATACCTATGTATCAAACCTGCACATTCTGTACATGTATCCCAGAACTTAAAGTATTATATATATACATATATATGTGTGTGTATATACATATGTATATAAAAATATACGTGTATATAAGTATATATAAATATATATGTGTGTGTATATATGTGTGTGTATATATATACATGTATACACAGAAGTGGTGTTATCTCAAGGTAGCCTGTGATAAGTTAAAAATTGATAGCAAAAATTCTAGAACAAACTCTGAAGAATTAGATTTTTAATAACAGAGTTTAAATGTAACATTAATATTAATCAAAATGAAGGCAAGAAACTCAATCATATCAATAATTACATAAAATGCAAGTGATCTAAACACTTCCAAAAACGACAGGCTGTCAGATTTGATAAAGAACACAACCAGGCCTGGCGCAGTGACTCACACTTGTAATCCCAGCACTTTGGGAGTCCCAGGCAGGTGGATCCCGAGGTCAGGAGTTCAAGACCAGCCTGGCCAACATAGTGAAATCCCATCTCTACTAAAAATACAAAAACAAAACACAAAAAATTAGTCAGGTGTGGTAGCAGGCACCTATAATTCTAGCTACTTGGGAGGCTGAGGTGGAAGTATTGCTTGAACCTGGGAGGTGGAGGTTACAATGAGCCAAGATCATGCCACTGCACACCAGCCCAGGTGACAGTGCAAGACCCCATCTCAAAAAAAAAAAAAAAAAAAAACAAAAAACAAAAAAAAAACCTACATGCAAGTATACAAGTAACTCACTTTAATTATAAAGTCAAAAAAGGAAAAACAAAACAGAAGGGTGTAAAGAGATGTACTAGACTAACACTAAATAAAAGAAGACTGACCGTTTTACTATCAGATAAAATAGATTTCAGAGCAAAGAATATTACCATAGATAATGAGACAAATTAATTAATGGTTAGAAAGTTAATGCATCAAGAACACATGACAATATTTAATGTGTGTGCACCCAATAACAGAGCTTCAAAATACAGGAAGCAAAACTGGACAGGCATAACAGAGAAAAATAAGTAGAATTACAATAGAATATTTTGACACTTCTCTCTTCATAATTGACAGAAGAAATAAAGATGTGGTATAACTGAACAACCCTATTAAGCAAATTAACCTGACTGACATTTATAGAACACACCACAGGGCACAGCATAGCACTCTCAAATTTACCCAATACATTATGGTCAGATCTATGTTTCTTATGCATATAAAAAAAGTTTAGACTCTCTAGTTGGTATTCAAGACTATTTTCAGTAGAGTTATCTACATGCTTCATTAACTTTACATCACTCTCATCCTTGTTCTACATTGGCATTCCTAGACTATCTAGTGATTTAACTTTGTGGCCCTACTGAAGTCATGAGTACATGTGCAGGATGTGCAGGTTTGTTACATAGGTAAATGTGTGCCATGGTGATTTGATGCACAGATCAACCCATCACCTAGGTATTAAACCCAGCATCCACTAGTTATTCTTTTTGATGCTCTCCCTCCCTCACCAAAAAGGCTCCAGTATGTGCTGTCCCCTCACCAAGTGTCCATGTGTTCTCATCACTCAGCTCCCCCTTATAAATGAGAACATGCGGTGTTTGGTTTTTCATTCCTGCATTCTTTTGCTGAGGATAATAGCTTCCAGCTCCATCCATGTCCCTGCAAAGGACACGATCTCATTCCTTTTTATGCTGTGTAATGTTCCATGGTGTATATGTATCACATTTTCTTTATCCAGTCTATCATTGATGGGCATTTGGGTTGATTCCTCATCTTTGTTATTAAGAATAGTGCTGCAATGAACATATTGTGTGCATGTATCTTTGTAACAGAATAATTTATATTCTTTTTGGTGTATGCCCGGTAATAGGATTGCTGGGTTAAATGATATTTCTTCTTCTAGATCTTTGAGGAATCACCACACTGTCTTCCACAATGGTTGAACTAATTTACATTCCCGCCAACCATATAAAACTGTTCCTTTTTCTGCTCAACATTGCCAACATCTGTTGTCTCTTGACTTATTCATAATTGCCATTCTGACTGGCATGAGATGGTATCTCATTTTGGTCTTGATTTGCATTTCTCTAGTGATAGTGAGGTTGAGCTTTTTTTATATGTTTGTTGGCTGCATGAATGTCTTCTTTTGAGAAGTGTCTGTTCACATCCTTTGCCCATATTTTAATGGGGCTCTTTTTTTCCTGTAAATTTGTTTAAGTTAATTGTAGACTCTGGATATTAGACCCTTGTCAGATGGATAGATTGCCAACATTTTCTCCCATTCTGTAGGTTGTCTGTTCACTCTGATGATAATAGTTTATTTTGCTTTGCAGAAGCTCTTGAATTAGATCCCATTGTCAATTTGTGCTTTTGTCCCAATTGCTTTTGGTGTTTTTGTCAGGAATCTTTGTTCTGGTCTATTCCCTGAATGGTATTACCTAGATGGTATTCTAGGGTTTTTATAGTTTTAAGTTCTACATTTAAGTCTTTAATCCATCTTGAGTTAATTTTTGTATAAGGTGTAAGGAAGGGCTCCAGTTTCTATTCTCTGGATATGGCTAGCCAGCTCTCCCAGCACCATTCATTAAATAGGAAATTTGTTCCCCATTGCTTGTTTTTGTCAGAAGATCAGATGGTTGCAACGTGGTCCTTTTTCTGAGTTCTTTATTCTGTTTCACTGGTCTGCATGTCTATTATTGTACCAGTACCAAGCTGTTTTTGGTACTGCAGCCTTGTAGTACAGTTTGAAGTTGGGTAGCATGACACCTCCAGCTTTGTTCTTTTTGCTTAAAAGTGTTTTAGCTATATGGCCTCTTTTTTTTTTGTTCCATTTGAATTTTAAAATCATTTTTTTTCCTAATTCTATTAAAAAAAAAGTCAGTGGTGGTCTAATAGGAAAAGCATTAAATCTATAAATTACTTTGGGCGGTATGACCATTTTCATAATATTGATTCTTCCCTATCTATGAGCATGCAATATATTTCCATTTGTTTGTTTCCTCTCTGATTTTCTTGAGCTGTGGTTTGTAGCTTTCCTTGAAGAAGTCATTCACTTCCCTTGTTAGCTGTATTCCTAGGTATTTTATTCTCTTTGAAGCAAATGTGAATGGGAGTTCATTCATTATTTGGCTCTCTGCATACCTGTTGTTGGTGTATAGGAATGCTAGCAATTTTTGCACATTGATTTCGTATCCTGAAACTTTGCTGAAGTTGTATATTAGCTTAAGAAGCTTTTGGGCTGAGATGATGGGGTTTTCTAGATATAGAATCATGTCATCTGCAAACAGAGACAATTTGACTTCTTCTCTTCCTATTTGAATATGCTTTATTTCTTTTTCTTGCCTGATTGCCCTGGCCAGGACTGCCAATACCATGTTGAATAGGAGTGGTAAGAGAGGGTATCCTTGTCTTGTGCCGGTTTTCAAAGGGAATGCTTCCAGCTTTCACTCATTCAGTATGTTAGCTGTGGGTTTGTCATCACTGGCTCTTATTATTTTGAGGTATGTTCCTTAAATACCTAATTTATCAAGAGTTTGTAACATGAAGCGTTATTGCATTTTATCAAAGGCCTTTTTGGTGTCTATTGAAATAATCATGTGGTTTTTGTCTTTAGTTCTGTTTATGTGATGAATTACATTTATTGATTTGCATGTATTAAATCAACCTTACATCCCAGGAGTGAAGCTGACTTGATTGTAGTGGATAAACCCCTTGATGTGCTGCTGGATTCAGTTTGCTAGTATTTTATGGAGAATTTTTGCATCGATGTTCATCAGGGACACTGGCCTGAAGTTTTCTTTTTTTATTGTATCTCTGCCAGGTTTTAGTATCAGGATGATGCTGGTCTCATAAAATGAGTTAGGGAGGAGTCTCTCCTTTTCAATTGTTTAGAATAGTTTCAGTACAAATGGTACCAGCTCCTCTTCGATAAAAGCAGCGGTTGCTTTTCTAGTTTCTGACAAAACAGAGTTTAACCCAAAGAGATTAAAGTTAAAAAAAAAAAAAAAAAGAAGAAGAGAAGAAGAAGAAGGGCCTTACATAATGGTAAAGGATTTAATTCAACAAGAAGAACATTCCTAAATATATATGTGCTTAATATAGGAGCACCCAGATTCATAAAGAAAATTTTTAGAGACTTAGAAAGAGACTTATACTCTCACACAATAATAGTGGGAGACTTTTTAACACCCCGCTGACAATATTAGACAGGTAATCAAGACAGAAAACTAACAAAGATATTCAGGATCTGATCTCAGCTCTGTATCAAGTGGAGCTGATAGACTTCTACTGAACCCTCCACCCAGATACAACAGAATATACGTTCTTCTCATCACCACATGACACTTATTCTAAAATTGATCACATAAGTAGAAGTAAAACACTCCTCAGCAAATCAAAAGAACTGAAATCATAACAGTCTCTCAGATCACAGCACAATCAAATTAGAACTCAAGATTAAGAAACACACCCAAAGCCACACAACTACTGGGTAAATAATGAAATTAAGGCAGACCCTCTTTCAAACTCATGAGAATAGAGACAACATATCAAAATCTCTGCGATACAGCTAATGCAGTGTTAAGAGGGAAATTTATAGCACTAAATGCCCACATCGACAAGCTAGAAATATCTTACATTGACAATCTAACATCGCTACTAAAAGAACTAGAGAACCAAGAGAAAGCAAACCCCAAAGCTAGCAGAAGGAAGAAATAACCAAGATCAGAGAAGACCTGAAGGAGATAGAGACACACACACAAAAACCTTCAAAGAATCTATGAATCAAGGAGCTGAGTTTTTTTGAAAAATTAATAAAATAGACCACTAGCTAGACTAATACAGAAGAGAGAAGAATCAAATAGACACAATCAGAAATGATAAGGCTGATATCACCACTGATCCCACAGAAATACAACCATGAGAGAATATGATAAACACCTATATGCAAATAAACTAGAAAATCAAGAAGAAATTGATAAATTCCTGGATGCATACACCCTCCCAAGACTGAACCAGGAAGAAATTGAATCCCTAAATAGACCAATAACTAGTTCTAAAATTGAGGCAGTAATAAATAGCCCACCAACCCCCCAAAAAAAGCCTAGGATTACACAGATTTACTGCCGAATTCTACCAGAGGTACAAAGAGGAGCTGGTACCATATCTACTAGATCTCTCCAATATATGTATTTAAAACAATCTGCATATAAATGGACCTACACATTTCAAGCCATGTTGTTCAGGGTCAGCTGTACTTTTTTATATCCATAGAAATACCATATATTTTGTTGCATTTGAATTATACTTTAAAAGACTTGCTTATTTCTTCTTTAATTTTTAGTTACCTGAATGACCAGATTATGATGAACCTTTTATTCCTTCAGATTCTTGGAAATATTCCCGTGCATAGTAAAAGTGCAATCAAATTTTAAGTGAGTTGAAATATTAATGCTGAAAATGTTGCTAAACCATCTTTTATGTCATCATTAGGATGATCTTCTAACTGAATAATCATCTGGAGCAATTAAAGATATCCAAAATTTAATTATGAATTAATTTAAAAATTAGCGTGGTTCTAAAAATAAGAAAATACGAAAGACTTCAGCAAGTATAAATGTCTATAGAGTTTGCTGGAAAATACATTTCTGTATTTTGAGAGTCAAAGAAACAAAAGACCCTAAGTCCTGTGAAAAACTGACATGATCTATGAGTAGACAAAAATTACATAATTAATCTACAGTTTGCATGAAAATAGGTGACCACCCCCATGTGGCAGCTACTTTAAAGAACGACTTCAATAAGAATCCTGTTTTCATACTTTATATCTTAACATTTTCTCCAGAAAATTAAGAGTCTATGCTAAATTATATGGGCAAAATAATGTAACCATTTCTTTTAAGCATCTGTCAACCAAGAAAAACTTATAAATTAAAATTAATTTATATTTATGTATAATTAAGTATAAAATATTTACAGAATTAAAACAATAATATCTTAAAACATATATACATATTTTTGTTCATTTCTAATGTTCAAGAAATTTTTGAAAATTAGAGTAAACTTTAATAATGCTAATTTAAAATGTATACTTGAATAAATGCTTCACATTTGTGATTTAAGTTGAAACAGAACAAATTTTATCTATTACAATATTAAGTGAATATAAATTTTACTATAAGTTTTATATGTTAGGTTTATAAGAAGTATTTAGTTTATTAAAGAGTTTATCAATCAGGAAATTAAAATATTTAAAGGAAAATTAAATATATCACATATATACATGATATTTAAGTTATTCAACATTCTAAAGAACAAATACTAAGTCTCTTAATGGGACCAAACATTACTCAACCACCTTTGGCAGTGATTAAAACAGTATGTTGCTTTTTAGAATCAGGATAAAAAAAATTTTCAAACTTAAAGCTTAGGAGCTAGGTTTTTGTTTATAACTTTTAATTAAATTTTAAGTTATAAAAACAAAATTAATTTCTAAATTATTTACATGTAAAAACCACCCTCAAGGACACACGCATGCACATACACAAACACACACACACAGTCTCGCTATTAATATTTCATTAAAGATATGTAAATGCAGTCCACTAAAGATGAGAAGATTTACTCAAGGTCACAGATTTATTCAGCGTTGAAGTTATATGTGAAACTTAGACCTCTGGAAGTCTACATCAGTGCTCTAGTGAACTAATTTCAGCAAAGTCTAAGTAACAAGTACAGCAATTTTAATGAGCTACCTCATTAATCATAACAATGTCTCTAAATGAAGTTATAGAATAAGGATTTAAAATTATATAATACGTGGTTATACAAACTTAACTCTCTAAACAAACACCTCCTTAACTTCCATGCATGACAACTTTTCTTGGCTTGCTTCAAATAAGGGAACCAGTTATTAAGGAAAAAAAAGCAGTCATTATATTAAGAACAATTTTTTAGAACAAGAGGCACCAGTTGAACAAATTATGTAATAAACAATTAAACAATTTAGAGCTACACCATAAAAAATGGCCAAGATGACAGAAGCAGTTCACCTGAAGGGAAGCAGACTGTCCGCAAGTGCTTGAAAATTAATTTCAAGGAGCCTCTGTTTTCTACATCCACAAAGCTCAGAGTTAAAGGAAAACAGTTTATTCTAGAAGATAGACACTTTATATTAGATACAGAAAGAAGTATATATATATAAAATGCTTACTATAAGTGTGATTAATAAAATTACTATTGTTAAAGATCATAAAAGTTTCATCACAGGGATTTTTAACAGGAAAACAATCATCTATTTTGGAAACTGAAGGTAAAACTTTATTTGCCTGCATAAAAGTGAGCTGCCTAACATTTCATATCAGAGTGAAATCTCTTCTGCCCAAAAGAAATAGGATACAGAAGAACTTTTAAAGCTCACCAAAGCTTACAAAGAATGTTAATTATTATATGGAGATTAATAGGAATGGCATGAGAAATGGAACATTTTTATTTTAATCAATGTAAATTGATACTATTGAATAAAAGAGAACTTAGATCTTATATATGACAGGTAAAATGAACACAGTTTTTACTTATACACTTGCTTATTAAATGCATAACTTATATTTTTCTTACTTTAATAATTTAAATGGTCTCTCTTTAGTTACTTATATTTTTTGACAGGATGAACAGGCCCCACTGCTGAGAAAACCAATGAGTATCTAGATACTTTTGCTTTACGCATTTGAAAAATATCTGGCAAATAATTTTAGATTTGTGATCTCATTCCATTGTGTATTTAGTTTTTCATTTCCGCTGACATGCCTTTTTATCATAATTCCATTGAATAATGTCACACTTTGGAAGGCAGAAGTTTCCCTGTGATCTGCCATCTTTAATACCTCATAGGACCTATTCAGGGATAACCTACTAATTGTGCAGAGAATGTTTATGCTCAATGAGTTCCTCCAAGTGCAGTCATTCAGAGCACTAAATACTTTGGGTGATTATCATGAAAAGACTTTCTTCAAAAAAATGAAAGACTAGCATCTTTCAGGTGAGTAGACACTAGTCTACGCGTATACTAGAATTTTGTTTGCTTGTCTATTTGGCAATTTACATATGCAGCTTAAAAATATGACATGGACTAAATGTTAACTCTAACCTATGAGTAATTAAATACCAAATATTTCAAAAAAATTAGAAATAACCAATTTATAACACTTGAATAATTGCACCATTTACAAATTATCTGTCAGTCTTCACACTCCTGCCAGTTATCAAAATTCAAAGTGCATGAACTAAAAATCTTTCTGATTATCTGGTGAAGTTAAAATGCTACAAATATCAATCTATAGAATGACTTCTATCCAGAGCTGCAAGAATGTTTAAGTCTCTCCTCTTTCCATCATAAAGTTGCCTATTTAACAGTTGGTAACTCTTGAATGCAGTGTTGAGTCTCGATTTCTGTTTGCCTGCAATCAGAGTGTACCACAGGGTAGCCTGGTAAAAGAAATCCTTTTGTGGCTCATTTTCTTTTCTTTCTGACTTTTATTACATCGTTTGCTACTAATTGTCTTGGTTTTTTCGTCTATTTTTCTCTGAATTATGCTTGTTTCTCATTAAGCAGCAGCTGGGAGCCTATGAGTAACAAAATGGACTATTATACCAGCCGAACTAAGTTATCTCTCTCAAAAATGCTGCTTTTGACTCTAGAAAATAGCAAATAAATGCTACAGATATTCAAATCTTATGTAGAATTCAATATAGACTATTCAAATCTGAAGTGTTTTCAATGAAGTGTATCAGCAATATCAAATGTAAAACTCTCTGAAAGTTTTGCTCACTCAATAAATATTTCCTTTTTTTGAGGCATGGTCTTAATTCTAAGCTAGAAGAAACAACAAGCAAAAGCATACACATGAAATGAAAAGGATTATGGAACAATATTGGTAGGAGGAAACAAAAATGCATTCATTAGAGATGTTAAACCAGAGAGGTTTATATCAAGTTGCTTATTAAACAACACTCAGCTCTTCTCATTTTATGTGCAGTTGGTTAGGCCATTAAAACTGAGTAAAGCACAAGCCTACATTTCCTGTGTTAAGAAATATCAAACAGGTAGTAAAAATAAATAAATAAATAAATAAGATCATCATTGTTTCAAACCAAGAAGTTATGAGAAGACAAAAAAGCTGCCCAGAAAAGAACATTCATTTCATACAAAATCCCTATTCTTTCTCATGAGTGTGGATTTCACAATCTGCTGTCATAGTTTCATGTCTTTTGTTCAGTTTCTGTTTTATTAATATGCATATGCACTGTCTTCAAAACTAGATTGTAAGCTTTTTGAGGGATTGCAGAGCCAACTACAGATTTGAATTTAATTTTATTTTTTCCCAAGATGTAGTCAAAGACATGTAGAAGTAACATTTTTGATTTAAAAAATTCCTGCATATTAAATAGTGAATTGTTCTAAAGTACACATTTTAGAAACACATTTTGTATACAGGCCAAATAACAATTTCCATATGTGCCAGCTTCTCAGGCTCCCAAAATAGTAGGAATTAGATTATGTTAACTTTTACTGATGCATTCTGTTCTTCTATACTTTTGTAACTACACTCCTCATAATACATTGTCAGAAATTACATTTAAAAAACCAATTATTTTAAATTATTTACTGCAAAAGCAAAATAGCTCTGAGCAAGTATAATATTTATAACTGATACAATTTGTTCAGAGGAATGGCATGTTTTTCCTATCACCACCAAGAGGGCTCTTGTTCTAAACCCTTATCACCTCTTGTTCTAAACAGAGGACAGAGAGGTTCAAACAAGTGACTGGGCTGTAAGATCACCAGCAATTTTCCTAAGGGGTGCTAGTTTTAGCTTGCCATCCACTTAGCAGAAATAGTCATCTACATAACATGATATTTCTAAACAATTAATTGTTTTATATACTGCTTACTTCGTGTAAATTTATTCTGTTGAACATTTATAGGCATTTTGAACAAGAACTATCACAATCCACATGTCAGACTTGACAATATTCACAAAATTAGCCTGCTTCCTCTCATTCACTTCCATTAGATTAAAATTAAGAAAAACATAAGAAAATGGAAACAAAATCAAGCACTTTCATGTTAATCCTTAGAAATATTACTTAAAACAAATGTTTCTTAATTTACACTATTTCTCATGACATGTAATCATGAAATGTATCAGAATTGAGAGGCATTGCTTTCTTGCCCTTTCTTGCCTTACTAAATTAATATAAAATACCACATTATATTTTCTATATTTCCTATTACCTACACATACATGTTCCATCAGAACTGACTTTCTGTAGTTCTCTGTTTCAGAAAGTATCACGACCCCAGTGGAATGTGCAACAGAGTAAAGTGTTTCTCGAGAGGGCAGAACCCAGGGCATTCGAAATTTGGCATCTTCGAAATGTCTAAAGGCAGACATTCTCTTCTTATTCATTAGCATTCTATCATCATAACTACTGAATGACTAGCAGTGTTATTTTCCCAAACTCATTATATAAAAAAGCCAAATTTTCTCAAGCATAGCAATTAAGTGAGACTACATTAGCACATAAACCTAATGCACGAACTGGCATGTTCATGTGGATCTCCAAATAGCATCTACACCTGTTTCTCAGTGTGTGAAATAATTACCTTTGCCTCCAACTCATTTTAATTTAGAAGAAGACTCATGAAGTAATTTATTTTCTTTGAAAAAGTTCTAGATTATCAAGGCACTGACTTCCATTGAATACATCAGATGTGTTTGATTTTTAAAACAAGATCTTCAATGTAATTGAAATCTCACTGGCTTCTAGACCAGGGAGGAAATGCAGAGCCAGGAGGAACATGGAGAAGGAGATAATATTTTACTTCAAGAGAGTACTTCCAAAACTATGTCAAAAAGCTTTCCAAGAAAATGGATGTGAATTTACTGCCTGAATAAGTCTGACCTCATCCATCACCTTCCAATGAATGATAGATCGTTCAATGCATGGTGTTTGCTTTTTCTATGTTCCCATATTTGACACTTAAAGGAGACAGAAAAAACACAGAAACTCTTCAAAGGCTAACCTTTCACTGCAGCAATTGCTTCTGAAATGCATGTGAGTGACAGAAAGAAGGCTTAGAAGACCACTTTCTGAAAAATGTGTGGCATTTGATAAAGAAACCAGATCATAAGGTGCTTCACTTCCTTCAGATAAATTCTAAATCATTGGTGTCATCTACACAACACATTGAATTAAGTAACACAATTACATCTTAAAAGTATTCTACAACAGGGATCAGTTTTTTAAAAATGGCTGTAGGAAGTTATTCTGCATTAGTAAAATGCCCAAATAACTGCCAATGCAATGGCAATACAAACTCTATGGAATTGCCACAAGTGATTTTTTTAAGATACAATGGTAGCTTCATAAATATGTGTGTTACTATAAGAATTTGACCTTTAATATTTTTAAGTCTGCAGTTTAGTTTCTATTATAAATGGTTCCAATGGTGCTTTTCTCAGTAGTCAAATTTCCTTCAGACTTTTTAAAAAATTCATAAATTAATGAATTTTCTTATCTATTTTTATTTTTAAAATAAATGTTTATATTTGAGGTATACAACATGATCTTATAGGATACATGCAGATAAGAATGGTTAATATAGTGAAGCAGGTTAACATATGTACCATCTCACATAATAATTTGTGTGACAAGAGTAGCTAAAATCTACTTCTTTAACAAAAATCCCCAATACAGTGCAATTTCATTAACTTTAGTACTTATGCTATACATTAGATGTCTAAACTTGTTCATTCTCTTTATCTGCTAATTTATATCCTTTGACATCTCTCCAGTTCCTCTCCTTCCTATACCCTCCCATGGTAACAACCTTTTTATCTGCTATTGCGTATTTGAGCTGTTTTTTTAATACCAAACATACATGAGATCATACAATACTATTTTTATCTGTATCTGGCTTATTTCATGTAGCATAATGTCCTCCAGGTCCATCCATGTTGTGGCAAATGTTCATTGTTCAGGAGCATGTTGTTTAATTTAATAAATGTTTACATTCTCCAAAGTTCCTCCTGTTATTAAGTTTTATTCCATTCTGGTCAAAAAAGATACTTGATATAATTTCAATGTTTTAAAATTTGTTAGGACTTGTTTTGGAACCTAAGTTTTAGTCTATTCTGGACAATGTTCCATGTGCTGTTAAGAAAAATGTGTATTGTGCACCTGTTGAATAGAATCTTCTGTAAACATCTGTTAAATCTTTTTGGTATAGAGTGTGGTTTAATACCAGTGTTTCTTTGTTGATTTTATGTCTCGATGAAAATGATGTATTGAAGTTCATTACTTTTATTGCATGGCAAGCGATCTCTCCCTTTAGGTCTATTAATATTTATTACATATACTTTATCTATTTGGGGATTCCAGTTTTGGATTCATATTATTTTATTCTCTTGCTGTATTGACTCCTTTATCATTATATAATGGCCTTCTTTGTCTTTTCTATCATTCTTAACAATGTCTATTTTTAATAAGTATAACTATTACTTTTGGTTTAATAAGTATAACTATTACTTTTTGTTACTCTTTTTTGGTTTCCATGAACACAGAATATATTTTTCATCTCTTCATTTTCAGTCGATGTGCATCTTTATAAATGAAGTGAGATACTTGTACACAACATGTAATTGGTTCTAGTTTTTTCATCCAGTCAGTCACTCTGTCTTATAATTGTATAATTTAATCCATTTAAATGTAAGGTTATTATTGATAGTTAAGGGTTTCCTATGGCCTTTTTGTTACTTATTTTCTGGTTGATTTGTAGCTGCTTCTTTTTCTTTTTTTCCCTCATTTACAGTTTTTCTTTGTGGCTATTGCCCCTAGGAACATTTTTTTATCCCATGCTATTTATTTTTAGAGTATCTATTACAGGTTTTTGCTTTGTGGTTACCATGAGGCTTACCAAGAAAACATTTTATAGTTACAGCAGGTTATTTTAAACAGATAATAACTTAAAATTGTGAAGTAAATGAAGGTAACAAAAAAAAAGACTACGCTTTAACACTATCCCACCTCCACATTTTGATGTTTGGTGTTTCAATTTAAATTTTTTACAATGCCTATCTCCTAATTATTGTTGTTATTATTGTTTTTAAAAGTTTGTCTTTTAGTCTTTATACTTAAGATTCAAGTGGTTTATTCACTACAATTACAGTATTCGAGTATTTTGAATTTTTTATTTGTGAGTTTAGTATCTTCAGATGTTTTCTTGTTACACATTAGCATCCATTTCTTTCAGACTGAGCAACTTTCTGTAGCATTTTTTTGAAAGACAATTTTGGTGTTAATTCCTTCAGCTTTTGTATGTCTGGGAATGTCTTTATCTCACCTTTGTAGTTGAAGGATAGCTTTACTGAAACAGCATTATGGGTTGACAGATTGTTTTTTTTCCTACAGCACTTTGAATATAGCATACAACTCTTTCTTGGCCTGCAAGAACCTGTTAAGAAATCTGATAAAAGCTGTACTGAGGTTCCATTAAATGTGTTCTTTCTTTCCTCTTACTACTTTCTTCTCTGGTCTTTATTATTTTTTGTCTTTGATTTTTGCTAATTTAATTATAAGAGGTCTTGGGGAATCTCTCTTTGGATTAAAATTGATTGGTGGCCTCTGAGATTTCTGTACCTGATGGGGTCCTCTTTCTCCAGATTTGTGAAATTTTTATCCATTTTCTTAAATATGCTTTCTATGAAATTTTATCTCTTGTCTCCTTTGATAACTACTGTTATGCAAAGAAATATGGTGTCACATAATTATCATATGCCAATTTCTTCACTCTTTTTAAATTCTCTCTTCTTTTCGCTCCTTTGATTGGGTAATTTCATATGCTCTCTTCAAGCTTACTAATTCTTTTCTCTGTTTGACCAAGTTTACTGTTAAAGCTTTCTAATGTATTTTTATTTGCACATTTATTATAATACTTATTTCTGGATTTCTTTATGTTTTTTATAATTGTTTATATTTCTATGTCAAATTTCTCATTTTGTTTCTAGATTAAGAATTTCATTTAGTTTTCTATTCATATTTTCTTATGATTCCCTAAACTTCCTTAGAGAAGATTATTCTGTGTTCTCTATCCAACATTTCAAAGATCTTTAATTTTTCTGGATTCATTGCTGGAGCTTTGTTTCTTTTGGTGGTGTTATATTTCCCTGAATTTTCACAGTTCTTAACTTACTTATGTTGATACCTGTGCATTTCACGAAACAGCCCCCTCTTCCAATTTTTGCCATTGCATTTCAGTGGTGCTAGAACTTTACTATTTAGTTTCAGAATTTAAATTCTGACTTGTTATTTCTACTCATCCTGGAGAGAACCATAGTGAGCACTGAAACTAAAACACCACACTGAAATTAACTCATTGTCCTACCATTGTTGCCTGGCCTGCAGAAGACTTATAGTGAGTGCCATGAACATCGCCCCAGAACTATATTGTTTCCCTGCTATTGCTTCCTAATCTGGGAAGGACTTAAGCAAAACTCATCACAACTTTTTAGTTGTCTCTGGGATAGAGGAAGGCTCTGCATGAGCACCTGGGCTTTGTGCAGATTCAGCCAGGAATTCAGACCTTTCCATGTATTGTACCCCCAGCAGCAATATGGCAGGGGTCAGTCTATTCAGTGTGGCACCTCCACTTATCAGACTGCTGAGTAACCATCAAGATCTACACATCAGTTGCTTCAATCAGTGCTTTGCTCTTTATTCCCAATTTACCCCAGGTAGTTCAGCCCTCCTGACAACTCCAACAGTTCCTGTGGGATTAAACCAGAGTTGGCTTTCCCGTAAAGATTCTCTGGTTAGTGAGGAGATCAAATGTTCAACTTCAGTTTTCTCCTCTCCCCTCAGAAACCATCTGTCTAAGAAAATTCTCTGTGAGTGGCAATGTGCTGGCTTGCATAAAGGGAAAGCACAGTCTGAAATCACCATTTCTTTTACCAGTCATGGCTTCACTCAATTCTGTAGACCTAGAGGGTTTCTCTGCTTCTCAAGGGAGAAAAGTCTAGTAAGGTCAGTAAAGTCTAGTAAAGTCAGTAAAGTCTAGTAAAGTCTAGTAAAGTCTCTCTAGTAAAGTCAGTGTGGTATTCTTGTCTTTAAATAGTTTCAAGTTTAATTTTTGTCAGAAGAGGGATGGCAGGGTATCTTCAACTCTGCCATCTTGCTGATGTCACTGTCAGTTTATCCTTTTTTTTTTTTTTTTTTTTGACCCATTGGTTGTTCAGAAGCATGTTGTTTAATGTCTACATGTTCATGAATTTCCAAGATTTCTTCTGTAACTGATTTCTAGTTTCATATTGTATAGTGAGAAACAATACTAGTTATAATTTAAATCTTGTTGACTCTATTAAGTCTTGTTTCCTGGCCTAACATAAGCTGTATCCTGGCTAACATTCCATGTATGCTAGAAAATAATGCATATTATGCTGCTATTGGTTGAAAAGTTCTATGTATATTTATTAGGTCTACTTGGTCTAAATGATATATAACTCAACTATTTCCTTGTTTACTTTCTGTTGGGTTGATCTATCCATTGTTAAAAGTGGGTATCAATGTCCCTTATTGTTGTTGTATTGCTATTATTTCTTCCTTCATGTCCATTAATATTTGCTTTATGTATTTTGCTGCTTCAATGTTGGGTGCATATTTATAATAATTATATCCTTCTGATGAACTGATCCCTTTATCATTGAATTATGGCCACCTTTATCTCTTGTGACGGTTTCTTTCATGAAGCTCTTTAAGTATAGCAATCCCTGCTCTCTTTTGGTTACTATTTGTAGAGAATATCCTCTTCTATCCCTTCGCTTTCAGTCTATGTGTGTTATTAAAGTTAAAATGGGTCTCTTATAGGCAGCTTAGAATTGATTGTTATTTTGTTCCGCTCAGCGACTCTACCTCCTTTGATTGAAGAGTTTAATCACTTACATTTAAGATTATTATTGATAAATAATTACTTACTCCTACCATTTTGTTCTTTTGTTTGTTTCTTTTATAAACCCTTTGTTCCATTTTTCACTCTTACTGTTCACCTTTGTGGTTTGGTGATTTTCTTCAGTGCTGAGCTTTGATTCCTTTCTTTCTTATTTGTTTATCTGCTGTAATTGTTTGCTGTGAAGTTACTATGTAGCTTACATAAAACAATGTATAATTATAACAGACTATCTTAAGCTGACAACAACTTAACTTTGGTCATATATAAGTCTTCTAGCCGTTTGCCCTCACCCCAACATTTCAAAACATTTCATACTTCTTTTGTCACAGTTTACACCTTTATATATATAGTGTATTTCTTAACAACTTATTGTAGATAGTTGTTTTGACCATTTTAACTTTTAACTTCATACTAGAGATTTGAAAGATTTACACACCACTATTACAGCAATTGAATATTCTGAATTCTACAAATTTACCTTTATTAGTGAATTTTAGACTTTTATTTGTTTTCATAATAGTAATTATTGCTCTTTTGCTTACAATTAAAGTACTTCCTTGAGTATTCCTTATAAAGTTGGTTGGTGGTGATGAATTTCCTCAACTTTTGCTTGTCTGGGAAATACTTTATTTCTCCTTCATTTCTGAAGAACAGCTTTGCTGGGTATAGTATTGAATTCTTTGCTGACAGTTTTTTTCATTTTGAATTTGAATATATAATCCCATTTTCTCCTGGACTGCAAGATTCCGGCAAAAAATCTGCTGGAAGTCTAATAAAGAACTTTTTGTATATCATGTCAAGTTTTCCCTTGCTGCTTTAAAAATTCTACTTTCGACATTTTTGTTACAATGTGCCTTGATGAGGACCTCTTTGGATTAAACATGTTTGATGATCTTTGAGCTTCATAAATCTGAATGTTCATATTTGTCCCAAGACTTGGAAAATTTTCCAGAATTGTTTCATCAGATAAGTTTTCTGTGCCTTTTAACATCTCTTCTCCGTTTAGAATTTCCTTAATGAAAGTATTTCATTAAGGGAAGATTTTTTTTCTATAATTGATTACTAGTTTCATATTGTATGGTCAGAAACAATATTAGTTATAATTTCAGTCTTGTTGAATCTCTTAAGACTTGTTTCATGGCCTAACATATGTTCTATCTTGGTGAACATCCCACGTGTGCTGGAAAATAATGTATATTCTGCTGCTATTGGTTGAAAAATATTTTATTAAGGGAATTCTAGAGGGTGGAGAGATGGCAAAGGCTTTCTTTTTTTCTTTCATTTTTTTTCCTCTCATTGGGTTATTTATAAAAATCTGTCTTTAAATTCAGAAATTCTTCTCTGCTTGTTCTAGTCTGCTATTGACACTCTCAATTGCATTTTTTAATTTCAAAAATTGAGTCCTCCAGTTCTCAGATTTCTGTTTTTTCTTTTTGTTGTTGTTGTTACATTTCTTTGTCGAATTTCTTATTTAGATCATGGTTTGTTTTTCTACATTCATTGGATTATCTATCTGTATTCTCGTCTATCTTGCTTGGTTTTTTAAAGATCATTATTTTGGGCCGGGCGCGGTGGCTCAAGCCTGTAATCCCAGCACTTTGGGAGGCCAAGACGATAGGATCACGAGGTCAGGAGATCGAGACCATCCTGGCTAACATGGTGAAACCCCGACTCTACTAAAAAATACAAAAAAACTAGCCCGGCGAGGTGGCGGGCGCCTGTAGTCCCAGCTACTCGGGAGGCTGAAGCAGGAGAATGGCGTAAACCCGGGAGGCGGAGCTTGCAATGAGCTGAGATGGCACCACTGCACTCCAGCCTGGGCGACAGAGCGAGACTCCGTCTCAAAAAAAAAATCTTTATTTTGAACTCTTTTATGGGCAATTTAAACATTTCCATTTATTTGGGGCTCTGTTACTGGAGATTTATTCTGTTCCTTTGATGGTGTCATGTTTCCTTTCTATGTTTTTTTTATGTCCCTGAGGGGAGAGGGCACTGCATACGGGAGACTCTGGCTCCTGAAGTTGTTGGACATAGCAATTGTGGGACACAGCACTGGACCACGAGCACTGGCAGCAAGGACCTAGGTAAGGTGAGGGACAGATGTGGCTTGGGCTCTGGGGCGGGGGGAGGGGGGCAGGGATCAGTGCAATGTTGGCTTTCCTCCCCAGGGAGGTGGTCTGCTCAGCAGCTAAGACTCCAGAAGGCTATTCTAAATTTTGAGAGACAGGGTGCTGAAGCTGTTCTGCCCAGAGGGCAGGGTGATACAGATCAGTCAAAGATATGTTTCCTTAGGGGTGCTGGATGCCACACAGGCTCAAGGACTGTGGCTGTGGCTGCTCCCCTAGTCAAAGCTCCATTTCCCCAGGAGTGGGGCAGTGGGTTGCTTCATATGCTGAGGGGACATGGCTGCTTTGCTGACTCAGGCACACTTTCTCTCCTGAGCTAGACGTGTTGTTTCTTGGGAGACAGGGTGTCATGTGGGATTGGACGTCAGGGTCATGGCTGTTCTGCTGGGTCTAGGGCTCTAAGTAGCTGGAGACTACTCAGATGGGAGAGACAGAGTGCCTCCCAGGAAGCTTGTTTCCAGTGGCTTGGAAGCTACAGCAACTCAGCTAGCCAATGGTGCACTATTGTGTAAGAGTGTGGTCGAATTGTGGTAGAAGCTGAGGGATGAAGAGCTGCAGTGGCTACTGGTGCCACAGGTAGGATGTACTCTAGCAGTGACTCTAATTCCACAATGTTACAGTACAGTCACATCTTGCATCACAGGGTTGTAAGACATGATGTGGATTCATTCTCTGGAGTCGCGTAGCCACACAAACTCCAGGATGTTCCCTAAACTGGACCTAGGGCCTGTGAGGACTGCAGAATTCTTCAGTATCCCCATGAATTCAAAGACTGCAGGTGTCTTTAGCAGTAATGGAGGCTTCTGGAGGCCTCCTAGATAACTTTTCCCCACAGGGAGAAGTCTTTCCTGGTTCTGAACTTATTCTGACTGGCAAAATGGGACGGCAGAGATAAGGTGTTTCTTTCCCTTCTCTATGTAGCCATCCTGAGTTTCTAGGCTCCACAGAGTTTCCATCACTCCCTTGTGGTACTCCAGTGCTTTCCTTTAGTCACTCTGGTTAAAATGTAGTTGTTTGTAATCTTGGTCCTTTTCTTGTGGTAGGGGATAAATAAGTGTTAGGCATCTCTAGTCAGCCATCTTGCTGATGTCCCCTCCTTCATGTTTTGCTTTTGTTGTTTCTTAAAAATTGGAGCATCTGATGACTCCCATATGGTAGTAAAATACATGTGAAATATTATATTATTTTTACTTGAGAGCTAGTGGACTTTCCATTGAAATGTAGTTTAAAATTTTTACTAAAAAATTCCATGAGCAAAAGCATTGTTTTAGTTTGAACTTTGCTGATAACAAAACCTGGCACAAGGACCAGATGCAGGTGATTTTTCTGGGAAGTTGCCTCAGAAAACAAGGGCAGGAAATGAAGAGAGTGAGGCGGAGAAGCAAGAAAAATGAAGCATACATTGTTGAGCTGATTATCTCTGTGGACAGCTAGGTCTCAATTCCCCAGGAACCTTCTGAGTAACCATGTAGAAAGTGCCTCAGAAATGACCTTCCAAAAGAGAGAAGACTGGGCTTTTACCCATTAGACTCTCCTACTCCACTGTGCAAGAGTTACTTCAGAGGCTTTTATAATCCCCATGAATTCAACCAGACGACTGAGCAAATTCCCTTGGTTTCAGGGAAACCCCTGAGACAGAAAACCAGGAAAATACAGTAAGGTATGATTGCTTGAAATGTACTGTTAGTGTACACTTGACCTGGGTGCTCACCTGCAATGGAATTCAGAGGTGGCCCAGGGATGTGATGTATGGATCAAAAGACATCTGCTATAACCATTAAACTACTAATATTAATTATATTTTTATTTAAGGAGAAGTAAAGCACAAGTAAAGGAATTTGGAATAAAGTATTTTATAAACTTTGAAATCAGACCATATTTGAAACCAGTCCCTACTTCTGAGTAGATGTTCAGCTTTGGGAAAATACGTAAGTCTTCCTAGGAGGTGACAGTATCCATCTTCTCTGGTTATCATTCTGATCAAATAGATTAAGGCATGAGAAGACTGAAACATCATAATTATCTATGAGTGATTGTTACTATTGCTCTTGCCTCATCTATAGTGATAAGATCACATTCATTTGGTATGCATTTTATTCATTTGGTAGTATGGTGGTGCCAGGAAATTTGATTTGCTCAGCTTGTTCATTTTATCTGTGTAGATCCTACGCTGCAAGTTACTACTCTGCTGGAGAGAGTGCCCTCCATTACAACTTGCTTGTTATCAAATTGCATCAGGCTTTTTAAGTTTTATCATAAGTATTGTTTACTCAAGAAAGATTTCCTTAACTCTCTAGACTAGGTTAAGCACCTTGAAAGCTACTACCAAATCACTCAATAAGCCCTCTTTTGTAACACTTCAGGTACTTGTTACTAGTGTAAGCTCTATGACTGAGGAAATTGTTCATCTTGCTTTCCAGGACTTTCAATCAATATTTCTTGAATTGCATCAATATATCTTAATCATATACTAAGGGAATTCGATAGTTTTTGCCCTTCAGCCTTATCTGAAAGCAAAGATCATACAAAATATTGGTTCCTTAGAACACTTAAGATAGTAGAAATGTAGGCAATACAATCTTTTAGATTTGTCACAAAAATAGATGTGGGTATAATTTTAACTCTAAGGCACACCATTGAAATTAAGCCTGAGATGATCTTTATGATTCTTCCACAAGCGTCTATTTATCTCACCATAGAACCACTATCCCCCTCCACTATGCTAGATAAAGGAAGAAAAGGAAAAAGTGGTCAAGAGCCCAAGTGAGGACAAGCACCAGAATACTGCAGGGAGAAGGCAGGAGAGGAAGAGATGCTGAGCGGGAATTTCTGCCTTTAATTCTCCCAAATGCTCTTTTCCATACTACCAGATTGACTAGAGTAGACCGGACAAACCCCCAGATTCAAGTTGTTTAAATATCCCACCAGCCTTTTCTGTTTAGATGATGAAATGAGAACAGAGATTCCTTTTTTCAAGGCCCATTTTCAAGGGAAAAAGTCATATGGATACATTTTCTTGCTTAGTTTTATTTTTTATAATTATTTTCTAATGTAGTATTTGCTTTACTTATTTATGTAATTTTTATATATATATTGTTATTTATTACCTATTTTATATCACTAGACAATAAGCTCCACAAGGCAGGTATGTTTGTCTTTTTTGTTCACTGTGTCCCCTTAGTGCTTAGAAAGGTACCTGGCACAATAGGTGCTCAGTAAATATTTATTAATAAATATTCATTCAAAATGAATGAATTCTTGACCTGAGGAATACATAGTCTTCCTTTGTTCATTAACTTGGGATTGATGAACAAGTCCCTCAAAGTAGAGTTAATATAATCAATGTGTTACCATAGTATTTTGCAATAACCTACAAAGTTTAAATCAAACGGTGTTATGCTTAGTTGTTTAACTTTCTTCTTTACTGTCTACACTACGAGTTCCCTTAGGTTACGTTCCATGCCATGATCATCTGTATACTGATTGTCTGGCATATTGATTGTAACATAGTAGGCACTTGAATACTATTCATTAAAATAAACTTAAAACTAAGTGAACATATTGACTGAAAGCCAATCATAAATTTTATTCTTAAACATCAAGGTAAAAGTTGTTGTCTCTTCAAGGGAGAACTTCGAGAAAATTAGAGTTGACAGGCCAAAATTTTTAATTGCAAAATTCATGTCTGAAAATCTTTGGAGTTCTGCATTTAACAAGAAAGTGTCATTTTAGTAGTCGCAAAAGTTGGAATCACAAAAGAGTCCATAATGAATTATGCAATTAAGCCATTTGTTTGAGAATCCTAGAGCATGTAATGAAGACATTCTTAGGCCCAAAGGGTCTTTAAGTATTTCTCAACTGAATGAAAAGAAAAGAATAACTTGTAATGTTCACTATATCATTTATAGATTATATTCTAAAGCAGCATCTCACAAAATGTGAAAATTATGTTCATGGGATATTAATAAGGATAAATAAAAGTAAGAAGTAACTAACAGGTGAAATAAACCTAAAACAGCTTCTTTACTGCACAATTTGCATAGCTTTTAATATGTGTTGTGATTCACCAAGAAGTCATATTCATACAGAAACTCATATTCTCCAAAAGTTTTTCTTTACAAACCCTTTTATATTTTTCCTTGGACATCTTTTCTCTGAGACACATTTTAGAGGCGTCTCCACAAACAGGAAATACAGATGTGACATATAGTTTAAGAGAAAAAGATGTCAGCAATAGAAACTCTGACTGTAGGTACTGTTCTTCGTTGGGTTGATGCCAAGTGCTATGCTAATGTACAAGCAAGGACCATCTTCATATCATACACCTTACCAGTCATTTATAACTAATACTAAAACACATATTTCAGTTGTATATTCAACATTTCTTTCCATTTAGGAAGATATGTCAGCTGACAGTTCATGGGATCTTCAAGTGCTACCTTAAGATAATGTTAGTCTGAGAAGTTCCTTTGTTTACACCAGAGTAGTTCACCTGGGGATTCTAATAATCTGAAACTACTTAATCATTTTGCCAACCATTTAGATACTTTCAGGCACCACGATTGGATTAAAATATTTTGCAAATGTAAAACACTTTTCTGCTAACCCTGTTTGATAACTAGATGTGTTCTCAACACATCATTTGATGGAGGCTGCTTTTTCCAACTGAATATTCCCCATATCTAAAATGTTTCACAAGACAGTTAAGCAGCTGTGTGAAAAGCTGTTTGATTTCAAAGTGATCTCCAGCCTCATGATTGTCCAAATTCCAAAATACAACTGTGTGTGATTATAGCCTACATAAAAGGTTACAGGCTGTTGAAGGACTGACTCCAAATCAAATGCCAAATGTGTCACCATGTATTGTGCTTTAGACTTGTCTGAAGTCAAACATTTAGAAAACACTTGATTTAATTCAGTAAGTATTCACTGGGTACCCATTATATGCAAAATAGTTGATTTCATGCTAATACCTACAACATAATCTGAAAGTTTTTCCAGCAAAGCATTTATTAGACACCCAGGATATCGGTTCCCTTCAATACCATTATAATTCTGCCTAGCAAATGCTCATTCAAGTCATATGAATGACGTTGAAGACAATTTAATGAGTGTAATTGGAAAGGATCATTAGTGATGGTACCCAAGCCAATTCCCTCTTTGATGAATCAATATAAGGCGAGTCAGACATGTTTTTAACAGGGTTGGATTCTGACACAGGAATCTCATAAATTCATCAATTACTATTAATTTCCAATGAATTGGAAACTAAATGATTAAACAGGGAATGAAGATTTCATATAAACCAAAGTTATAATTTCTAAGAGCCATGAGAGAACATAAAAGATAAATCCTATGTCAGCAAAGGGTGTGCTCCAATGAGTCCAGGTGAGGAGGGTGCTAGAACTGTGTCAGATATCACGATGAAATTCAGGAAAAGATCCAGGGCTAAAAACTAAATCAAACCATACAAGACATTTAATAAATATCAAACAATGCATAAAGAGATGAACCAAAGTTAGGACTAGAAATCACATCAGAATTTAGAAAAAAATTTAGAAAAGATAAAAATATGAGCAAAAGTTAATGTGGCAGTTTGAATGATAGAAGGAGCATCTAGAGAAGGGAAAGAATTAAAGTTTGCTTCTTTGTTTTCAATTAGAGATTAATGCAAATAAATGTTTGAGGTCATTCTCAGGGAGTTTCAAGGCTGATTAGTATTCAATACTGATCCATATGACTTTTTCCCTTGAAAATGGGCCCTGAAAAAAGGAAACTCTGTTGTTCTCATTTCATCATCTAAACAGAAAAGGAATGAGTTTAAATGGAAGAATCTATGCAGCAGACAAGTGTAAAATAATAGATAATATAGCAAGGAAAAGCCTCATAATGTGTCTTTACCTCAAGCATCAGGAACTGTAAGGGCTTAAAACTACTAGGGGGACACCTGCCTAGCACGTGTGAGGAAGTAAAAGGCCAGTGTGACTGCCTTTTAGTAGAGGAGAGAGTAAGAAAAAATGAGATCAAGATCTAAAGGGGCCAGATCAAGGAGAGCTTTACAGGTTACAGTAATGACTTTGCTTTTATTTGAAGTAAGATGACAAGCTGTTGGAGGCTATTAAGCAGAGAAGTGCCATGATTTGGCTTACATATACTTGAATGGGTGCCATGTTGACAGAAGATTAAAGGAGATTAAGACAAAAATAAGAGAGATAAACTAAGAGGTTATTAAAATAATGCAAATAAGAATTGATGGTGGCTCAGGTCACAATAATAGAGAACGATGGGAAGAAGTGTTTGAAGTCTAAGTGTATTTTGAAGGATCTGCTAATGGATATGGAGCCTGAATGAAAGAGGGAAGTCTAAATTACCCCAAGATTTCTGGGCTGAGTTACTTGAAGAACAGAATTGCTAGAAGACTTAACATATATCACACTTTCCTTAGGAGAGGAAATTTTCCTTGATGCTTTAAGGCCCCTTATGTTCATGGTCCCTTCCAATACCTGGAATAGGTCCTGAAAGTATGTTTACATGTTTATATAGTTCTATGATTTACCAAAGTAAGATATTTTGACTAAAATTAGCTAAGATTACTATTTACTTTTTACTTTGTCTCCCCTCAAAATTCCTGCTCCTATATGGTAAGTCTGGAATGGATGCACATATTTTGGGATCAGCTGAAGATAATTTAAATTGAGGGCATATCTGGTTGAGTTTAATGAGATATATGCCTCACTTCTGTGTATAGTTAAGATATTGCTAGACATCCTGACTAGGAGTGGTTTATAGGAGTTTATACTCCTACTACTCAAGTCATGATTCATCTGATAACATGACATATTGTACCAGGGGCTACAATGTGAACATATCCTAAGGCATTCAAGATAAAAAGTATCAGTAATGGAGGAGAAACAAAGATTGAAATGTACTGAACTGAACCAGAATTTAGTGTGTGAGAAATTATTCTAGTTTTATATATATATATATAGTATATATTGTTACATATATATAGTATATATACATACAATTTTATATATATATATAAAATTGTAACTAGAGAATTCTATACTTATTGCCACCTAGTAAAAAGAAATTCTCTTCTGTACTGCTTATACTTAATGATGCAGCTTATATAATTAGTGACATGATTTGGCTGTGTTCCCACCAAAATCTCATTTTCAGTTGTAGCTTCCATAATCTCCATGTATTGTGGGAGGAACCCAGTGGTAGGTAACAGAAACATGAGGGCGATTACCCCCATGCTGCTGTTCTCATGATAGTGAGTGAGTTTTCATGAGATCTAATGCTATTCTAAGAGGCTTTTCCCCCTTTTGCTCAGCACCTCTCCTTCCTGCCATAATGTGAAGGAGGAAATGTTTGCTTCCCCTTCCACCATGATTGTAAGTTTTCTGAAACCTTCCCAGCCATGCAGAACTGTGAGTCAATTAAACCTCTTTCCTTTATAAATTACCCAGTGTCAGGCAGTCCTTTATAGCAGCATAAGAATGGACTAATACAGTAAATTGGTACCAATGGAGTGAGGCGCTGCTTTAAGGATATCCAAAAATGTGGAAGCAACTTTGGAAATGGGTGACAGGCAGAGGTTGGAACAGTTAGGAGAGCTTGACAGAAGACAGGAAAATGTGGGAAAGTTTGGAACCTCCTAGAGACTTGGAGGGCTCAGAAGACAGGAAAGTGTGGGAAAATTTGGAACTTCCTAGAGACTTGCTGAATGGCTTTGACCAAAATCCTGATAGTGATATTAACAATGAAGTCCAGGTGGAGATGGTCTCAGATGGAGATGGAGAACATGGGGGAACTGGAGCATAGGTGAATCTTGTTATGCTTTAGCAAAGAGACTGGTGGCACTGTGGCCCTGCCCTGGAGATCTGTGGATCTCTGAACTTGAGAGAGATGATTTAGGGTATCTGGAGGAAGAAATTTCTAAGTGGTAAAGCATTCAAAAAGAAGCAGAGCATAAAAGGTTTGAAAATTTTCAGTCTTGATGATGCAATATAAAAGAAAAACTCATTTTCTAGAAAGAAATTCAAGCCTGCTGCAGAAATTTGCATAAGAAATGAGGAGCTGAATGTTAATAACCAAGACAATGGGGAAAATGTTGCTAGGGCATGTCAGAGATCTTCATGCAGCCCCTCCTATCACAGGCCCAGAGGCCTAGGAGGGAAAAATGACTTCCTGGGCTGAGTCCATGGCACCCCTACTGTGTGCAACCTTGGGACTTGGTGCCTTGCAACCAAGCCGCTCCAGCCATGACTAAAAGGGGCCAAGGTACAGCTCAGGCTATTACTTGAGAGGGTGCAAGCCCCAAGCCTTGGCAGCTTACATGTATCATTGAGTCTGTGGGTGCACAGAAGTCAAGAATTGAGATTTGGGAACCTCCCCCTAGATTTCAGAGGATGTATGGAAACACATGAATGTTCAAGCAGAAATTTGCTGCAAGGGCATAGCCCTCATGGAGAACCTCTGCTAGGGCAGTGCAGAAGGAAACTGTGGGATCAGAGTCCTCCACACAAAGTCCCCTCTGGGGCATTGCCTAGTAAAACCGTGAG
Organism: Chlorocebus sabaeus; assembly: GCF_047675955.1. Classification (NCBI taxonomy): domain Eukaryota; kingdom Metazoa; phylum Chordata; class Mammalia; order Primates; family Cercopithecidae; genus Chlorocebus; species Chlorocebus sabaeus. The sequence continues at coordinate 16,477,209 of NC_132927.1, read as the reverse complement.
AAGAGGGCCACTATCCTCTAGACCCTAGAATGGTAGATAAACCAACAACTTACACTGTGAACATGGAAAAGCTGCAGACAGTCAATGCCAGCCTGTGGAAGCAGCCAGAAGAGTGGCCATACCCTACAAAGCCACAGGGGCAGAGCCACTCAAGGCCTTGGGAGCCCACCTCTTGCATCACCATGCCCTGGATATGAGAGATGAAATCAAAGGACATTATTTTAAAACTTTAAGATTTGACTGCCTTGTTGGATTTTGGACTTGCAAGGAGCCTGTAGCCCCTTTATTTTGTCCAATTTCTCCCATTTGGAACAGGTGTATTGACCCAATGCCTGTACCCCATTGTATCTAAGAAGTAACTAAATTGCTTTATATTTTACAGTCTTGTAGGTAGTAGGGACTTGTCTCAGATGAGACTTTGGACTTAGACATTTCGGTTAATGCTGAAATGAGTTAAGATTTCAGGGGACTGTGGGAAAGGCATGATTGTGTTTTGAAATGTGAGGACATGAGCTTTAGGTGGGGCCATGGGTGGAATAATACAGTTTAGCTGTGTCCCCACCCAAATCTCATCTTGATTTGTAGTTCCCATAATCCCCATGTGTTGTGGGAGGGACCTGGTGGGAGGTAATTGAATCATGGTGTTGGTCACCCCCATGCTTCTCATGATATTGATGAGTTCTCACCAGAGCTGATGGTTTTATAAGAGGCATTTCTTCCTTTTGCTCAGCACTTCTCCTTCCTGCCATCATGTGAAAAAGGACATGTTTGCTTCCCCTTCCACCATGATTGTAAGTTTCCTGAGGCTTCCCCATGGATGCAGAACTGTGAGTCAATTAAACTTCTTTTCTTTATGAATTTCCAGTGTCAGGCAGTGCTTTATAGCATCATGAGAATGGATGAATACAATTATGATCACAACAATCATTTTGTGACAATCATAAAAAATATAATTTATCATATTTGTCATATTTTTATGACAATCATAAAAAATATAATTTTTACATCTGTAGAAGTATTACAAAGAAGTATGTCTATGTGTGAGGTCACACATTTGTATGCATTCCAGATCATATCTTAGAATATCTGCTGCTTCTTCTAATGAGTTAAGACTTTAGGGGACATTGAGATGGGTTGTAGTAAGTCTTTTGGAGTCAGAGGATGTTATATCATCTTCTCCACAAGATGTTCATGCCCTAAAGCCTGGAGCTTATAAATATGTTCCCTTTTATTGAAAAAGAGACTTTTGTTGACATGATTAAAAGTATATATCTTGAAATAATGTGATTATGGAATATATGTATAATCACATGAGTCCTTAAAAGGAGGGAATCTTTACTGGCTGAGGTCAAAGAGAGATATGATGATGAAGGCAGAATCAGAAAGATAATACATGACAAGGACTTGGCCTGCCATTTCCTGCTTTGAAGATAGAGAAACGAAATCATGATCAAAGGAATTCTGTGGCCTGGAGAAGCAGGAAATGGCCCTTAGCTTAAACCCAGCAAGTAAACAGCCTCAAGTCCTACAACTACAAGGGACAGAATTCTTCTAGCAACTTAAATAAAGAAGGATATAGATTCTCCTTCAGAACCTACAGAAAGGAGAACAAGCCTACTGACATTTCATTTTAGCCCAGTGATACCTGAGTCAGACTTCTAACCTACATAACTGTAATATAATAAACGTGTGTTAATTAAGCCACTAAATTTGTGGTAATTTGTTAAGGCAGTGTGTTATTTCATTTTTTCATTGCTCTCAAGGAATCCCTGTGATTGGGTAACTTATAAAGAAAAGAGGTTTAATTGGCTCACAGTTCTGTGAACTGTAAGGAAGCATGGTGCCAGCATCTGCTTCTGCTGAGGGTCTCAGGGAGCTTACAGTCATGGTGGAAGGCAAAGGGGCGCAGGTGATCACATGGCAAAAGAAGGAGCAAGAAGTGGCAGGGAGGGAGGGGCTGTGCTCTTTTAAACAAAAAGATCTCACGTAAACTCAGAGTAAGAATTCATTCGTTATTGAAAACTAACATAGACATTATTGTAAACTGTGAGCTTACTATTTGTATTATAGTAAGAAATTAAATGTGGCTGTTGGATAGAGTATTTAAGCAAGAATGGCAGGCAAAGTGATGAAGATGCCAAGAAGGATAGGATCAGAGTATGAGAAGCTTTTCATCCAATGGGATTCTTACTTCTATTCAATAGAAAGCAACTGTGGTTACATAAATTAAAAAGTGATATTTTGAAAAACTGACAGAAACCAAGGCAGTTCTAGAAGGCCGAAAGCGATAATTACTTATCTAGAAGAATGCTTCCACCATCACTGCTGCTGAGTCCACAGATTTTGACTATCACTTTGATTTTTCATCAGTTGCTGAAGATTCAGTCACAGAGAGAAATGTCCTGAAAATCAAGCCCATATCAAGTGTATACTAACTTTATAAAAGTTTATAGAGAAAGGATCAGTCCATTTGACTTCTAAAATAAAAAAGAAGGAACTCCCAATGGCCAACATAACACTTAAAGGAGAATTTTCTCAAAATTGAAAAGGGAAATTGTCATCAAAAATGACAAATGTACATATCAAGTTTTATATATGTAACATGATTACATGGTTTGAGTCTGTGTCTCTGCCCAAATCTCATGTCAAATTGTAACCCCCAATGTTGGATGGGGGTCTGGTGGGAGGTGATTGGATCAGAGGGGTGCATTTCCCCTTTGATGTTGTTCCCATGACAGTAAGTTAGTTATCACAAGATTTGTTTGTTTAAAAGAGTGTAGCACCTCCCCACCTCTTTCTCCCTCCTGCTTCAGCCATGTAAGACGTGCCTGCTTCCCCTTCACCTTCCACCATGATTGTAAGCTGACTGAGGCTTCCCCAGCCATGCTTCCTGTACAGCCTGCAGAACCATGAGCCAATTAAACCTGTTTTCTTTATAAATTATCTAGTCTCAGGCATTTCCTTATAATAATGCAAGAATGGACCTATATACATGATTATCAGACATAAGAGTAAAAGAGAAAAGGAAAATCTACCTGACATATAAAGTAGCTTAGGAATGTATAATAGCAATGGATCATATACAACTGCCAATATGTTCTGATGAATTAAAGAAACCATAGAGAAAAGAGAAGCATATAAAGAAAAAAAGCCAATCCTGAACAAAAGTTAAATTAGATTCTGCCTGATAAAACCTTTAAATTCTCAGAACCATGTAATCTACAAGCCTTCAGAGTAAATGAGGCAGGTAAACATCTAGCTGACCATGGCCAGTGACTAAGCAAAAGAATTCATAATATGAGAAACTGACTACTTATACCTCTCAATGGGTACTAAAATATGCATCAGCAACTGGGCTCAGTATTCTGGAAATCCAGACACAAAGACCTTTCTGTACCATCCTTTTTGTGATTTGGAGAGGTTTACTTAGCTACTAACATCTAAAAGCTATTATTTACAGGTACATCCTGCTAATTGCTTGACATAATATTCTTACAAGCACCCTATGAAGTCAGTATTATAGTGCCCCTTCTACAAACAGATTGTGAAGTTCAGAAAGATTTGAGAATTTTCTGAAATCATGCAGATAGTAAGGAACACAATAAGACTTGAACTTAGTCTAGTTTGAGTTCAGATTCTGTATTTTTCATTGCATTTCTGTACCAAAAATTAATTGTATTTTTATCAGTGAAATCATGTGACAAGATGTATGCCCATCTTCATTTTATTTCAAATATTACTTACAGCATTGCCTGTAAAAAGAGTATACGTAAATAACTGGCATATAACCAGAAGAAATTGTGTTAGAGTTGATATCTAGTCTAACTTGATATTTAGACACAGATGTCATATGTACTATTTTAAACAGGTTCTTCATAGAAAAAATATACAAAATATGCATACCAATCCTCCTGGAAAGATTAAAGCAGTGGTTCACAAACTAGTAATATATGGGTCACCAGGTGTCCTTAGAAAATTATAAATATCTGTGCTTGTACCCCAAAAATTTTTTTCTCAGGAAAAATAATTTTAACAAGTAGTCTTAGATAATTCTGACACACAACAACTATAAAAACTTGGAAAGAATGGAAAGAGCACATGAAAAGTAGAATACATTAACTGATTGCATAATTAATATTAATTGGAAATAAAAGAATTTTACTTCAAAATATATGTTGTGGAATAAAGAAATAAGAATTTTCTAGCTAATTTCAGCATTGGTTATATTAGGAAGTAGATAGGTAGTATTCTAGAAACATTCATACAATGGCAAAAAGGACCTCCAAAAATACACCTTTAGGACACTTGAAAAATTAGGAAGAGCAACACTTTCAGAACTCCAGATACTAAACAAAGGACTGTACAAATTCAAGGACTACTTATTCAAAAAAAAAAAAAAAAAAAAAAAAAAAAGGCTCAATGTCAGCAAGAACAGTAACCGTGACCTTTGTGGCATTTTCCTTTTTTTTTTTTTTTCCCCTTAACTTTTATTTTAGAATCAGGGCACCTATGCAGATTTGTTACAAAGGAATATTTCATGATGTTGAGGTTTGGTTGCATGAATGAATTCATCACAGGAATGAACATAATAAGCAACAGGTAGCATTTTCCAAACTTTTCCCCCTACTTCTCTCCTCCTTCTTGTGTTCCCTAGTATCTATTGTTCCCATTTTTATGACCACATATACACAGTGTTTAGCTCCTACTTATAAGTAAGAACTTTAACACAATGTTTAGCTCCCACTTATAAATATTTCATTTTCTGTTTCTGCATTAGTTTGCTTAAAATAATGGCTTCCAGCTGCAGCCATGTTGCTGTGAAGGACATGACTTCATTGCTTTTAAGGCTGCATGGTATTCCATAAGGTACATTGATATGGTTTGACTGTGCCCCCACCAAAATCTCATCTTGAATTGTAGCTCCCATAATTCCCACATGTCATGGGAGGGACCTGATGGGAGGTAATTGAATCACAGGGGCAGGTCTTTCCAGTGAATAGGTCTCATGAGATCTGATGGTTTTATAAATGGGAGTTCCCCTGCACAGGATCTCTTGGTTGCCACCATGTAAGATGTGACTTTGCTCCTCCTTGCCCTCTGCCATGATTGTGGGGCCTCCCCAGCCAGGTGGAACTGTGAGTAAATTAAACCTCTTTTCTTTATAAATTACACATTCTCAGGTATGTCTTTATCAACAGCATGAGAACAGAATAATACATACATGTACCACATTTTCTTTATTCAGTCCTCCACTGAGGGGCACCAAGGTTGATTCCACGCCTTTGCTATCATCAATAGCACTGTGATGAACATATAGGTACACATATCTTTTAGGTATACAGATTAATTTTCCTTTGGGTACATCTCACATAGTGGGATTGCTGGCTTGAATGGTAGTTCACCTCTCTCTTCTTTGAGGAATCTCCAAACCTCTCTCCACTGTAGTTCGACAAATTTATATCCCCACCAGTAGTGTATACGTGTTCCTATTTCTTCACAGCCTTGCTAACAACTGTCATTTTTTGACTTTTTAACAAAAACCATTCTGACTGGTGGGATATGGCATCTCATTGTGGGTTTGGTTTGAATTTCTCTTATGATTAGTGATGACCATTTTTAAATCTTTGTTGGCTGCTTGTCTTCTTTTAAGAAGTGTCTGTTCAATCAACAAGCAAAAAACATATAACCTCATTAAATTCCATGGGCAAAGGATATCAATAGGCATTTTCACTTAACCTATCCCTATTTACCAAAATCTGCATCAGTGTACAAATATTGGAAGAAGCAGAAAAGTTTTGGAGCAAATCAAAAAGACCCTCCTCAGGGAACTGTTACTATTTGGTCTGAGACAGCTCCTGAGAAAGCCTCGATCACAAGGTTTGTCTTTATTTGACATGATTCAGAGCTTTCTGTGAAGCTCTGGGGGAAAAAAAGTCTTTTTCTTAGGATGTTTGCTTAAAACAATTAGCAGAAATCAGTTAAAATCACAGCTTCCTGAAGTAGTGATGCCAATTTGGGCAAACAAGAGATTGGCCAAAAATATAAAAGGAAAATCTAGGGAAGAAAGTATCCACAGAACTTTGAAGAGCTTTAAGAATCTAGAAGGACAGACACACACGTACAGATCTGTAGACATGTCCAGATAATACCTAAGAGTATTATCCTAATCTCTCACCTCTGGCTGACCTGGAGGCTCTGGACAAGAACAAAGCAAAGACTAAGACAGAATTGAAAACTTTCAGAATGTTAAAGATGTGCCCCCAAACATAAACAGAGCCCCTCAGGAATGAATGGATATTTATTGGCTTAAGGTAATTAACAAATCCTCTGTCTGATCATTGACTTATCATGTATCCAAGGAGAAACTTTAGTGTCTGCATACATAAAAAATAAAGACCTTAAATAGTCTGAAAAAGTAACTAAAGAAAAAACAAGAACTACAACAAGAACAAGAAAAGCAATCAACAAAAAATAGCAGAAACAAAAAGTCCTGGGAAAGGAGAGAGATACCACTTTTAGAGTACCTATGATATATTACAAAATATATAGTTTTCAACAACAAAAAATAAAAGAAATGGGAAGGCATAGTCCATAAGCAGGAAAAAGACTCAACTAATGGACACTATCTCTGAAGAGCCGACAGACTATATATCAGCTATTACAAATATGTTCAAAGAACAGAACCATGTCTAAAAAATTTAACGAATTAGTAACAATGATGTCTCACAAAGCTGAAAATATCAGTAAAGATAGTAAATATTGAAAAATACAATAGTGAATTTAGAGTTAAAATGTTCAACAACTTAAATGAATTCACTAGAAGGAATCAACAGCAGATTTGAGGTATCAGAAAAAAGAATAAGTGAACTTGAAGATTTCAATTAATATTATGAAGTCTGAAACACATACAGAAATAAAAGGAATAAAGAAAATGAACAAAGCCTCAGAGACTTCTAGGATACCACCAAGATTACCAAAAAAAAAAAAAAAAAAAAAAAAAAAAAGAATGCATAACAGGAGTCCAAAAAGAAGGGGAGAGATAGAAAGGACATAAAGAATTTTTGAATAAATGATAATAGAAAAATAAAACAATAACCTACACATCCAAGAAATGCAAAAAAAATGCTAAGTGAGGTAAGCACAAAAAAATCCACATCTGGATATATCATAGGCAAAATGTAAAAAGACAAAGATAAAGAGAGAATCTTGAAAGCAGACAGAAAAATGACTCATCACAACCAAAGGATCCTTCATAAGACTAACAACTGAAATAAGAAAATAGAAGATCTATAAACCAACTAGAACTAAAAGAGTGTATAGAGCACTCTACCTAGAAGCATCAGAATAGACATTTTCAAATGCATTTGAAACATTCTCTAGGATTTACCAAATGTTATGCCATAAAAATGCCTCAATAATTTCAAAAGGGCTAAAAATCATATAAAATATCTTTTCTGACCATGTTAGAAATTAGAAATTAATACTAAAAGAAAATTGAAGAGTTCATAAATATTTTGAAAATTAACAACTTATTTCTACACAACCAATGAATCAAAGAAGAAATCACAAGGGAAATTAGAAAATACTTTCATAAACAAACACTAATACGTAAGTTATTCATCTAAAGTATTAACTAGAGGGAAAATACTGTTGTAACCTCTATATTAAAAAACATGAAAGATGTTAAATTATTAGTCTAACTTTCCATCGTAAGAACTAGAAAAAGGAAAGCAAACTAAAACCAAAGCAGGCAAAAGGAAGGATCTAATAAAGATTACAGCGTAAACAAGTTAAATAGTTATAGAAACACAGTAGAGAAATTAAATGATCAGAATTAACAGGGCTTTTGTTTGACCAAGAAATAAGCAGAGAGAATATAGAAATTATTAAAGCAAATATGCAAATTATTAAAACAGCACTGAAGGGGGGAATCATCCTTAATTTTAAGATATAGAAAGAAAAATAAGACAACACTGTGAAATACTATATGCCAACAAATTAGATAGCTTAGATCAAATGAACAAATTTCTAAAAAGACAAAAACTATTTACATTGAGTGAGGAAGAAATACAAAATCTAAATAGACATATAACAATTAAAACGATTGAATTAGTCATTTAAAAAGTGGTGGGGCAATATTATGACTCCCCAAAAAAGTCTATTTTAAACGCTGTAGGTTGTAAATATGTTGCCTTACACAGAGATTTTGCATATGTGATTCAGTTGAGGAATTTGAGATGAGGGGATTAACTCAATCTGTGGTTCTAATATAATTGAGTCCTTAAATGCTGAGAGCTGTTGCCAGCTGTTATCAGAGCAAGATGTGGCTATGGAAGAATGGCCAGAGAAATATAACATCACTGGCTTTGAAAATGGAGGAAGGTGCCACAATAAACATACGTGTGCATGTGTCTTTATAGCAGTATGATTTATAATCCTTTGGGTATATACCCAGTAATGGGATGGCTGGGTCATATGGTACATCTAGTTCTAGATCCTTGAGGAATCGCCATACTGTTTTCCATAATGGTTGAACTAGTTTACAATCCCACCAACAGTGTAAAAGTGTTCCTATTTCTCCACATCCTCTCCAGCACCTGTTGTTTCCTGACTTTTTATTGCGGCACTATTCACAATAGCAAAGACTTGGAATCAACCCAAATGTCCATCAGTGACAGACTGGATTAAGAAAATGTGGCACATATACACCATGGAATACTATGCAGCCATAAAAAAGGATGAGTTTGTGTCCTTTGTAGGGACATGGATGCAGCTGGAAACCATCATTCTTAGCAAACTATCACAAGAACAGAAAACCAAACACCGCATGTTCTCACTCATAGGCGGGAACTGAACAATGAGATCACTTGGACTCGGGAAGGGGAACATCACACACCGGGGCCTATCATGGGGAGGGGGGAGGGGGGAGGGATTGCATTGGGAGTTATACCTGATGTAAATGACGAGTTGATGGGTGCTGACGAGTTGATGGGTGCAGCACAGCAACATGGCACAAGTATACATATGTAACAAACCTGCACGTTATGCACATGTACCCTAGAACTTAAAGTATAATAATAACAATAATAATAATAATAATAAAATAAAATGGAGGAAGGGAACCATGAGCCAAGGAATGTAAGTGCCCTCTAGAAACCTGAAAAGACAAGAAAGTGGATTCTCCCCCAGAAGTTCCAGAAAAAAAAATGTAGGACTGCTGATACCTCTATTTTAATTCAGGAAGAACTGTGCTGGACTGCTAACTCTAGAATTGTAAGATCATAAATTTGTGGTTTTAAGCCACTAAAATCTTACAAGAGCAAAGAAAAACTATACACAAAAACTTCCCACAATAAAACTCCACAAACAAATGCCATCACTTGTGAATTGTACCAAACATTTAAGAATAAATACCATTGCTCCCCAAAGTCTTCCAAAAATAGAAGAGCAGGGCCAGGAGTTATGACTCACATCTGTAATCCCAGAACGTTGGGAGTTCAAGGTAGGAGTTCAAGACCAGCCTGGTCAACATAGTGAAACTCCATCTCTACGAAAAAAAAAAAAAAAAAAAAAAAAAAAAGAAACAAAATGAGCTAAGCATGGTGGTACATGCCTGTAGCTCTAGGTAATTGGGAGGCTGAGGTGGAAGGATCACTTGAGTTGGAGTCTATAGTGAGCCATGATTGTGCCACCACTCTCCAGCCTGGGCAACACAGTGAGATGTTGTCCAAAAAAAAAAAAAAAAAAAAAAAAAAAGTGAACACTTCACTACTTACTCCTTGAAGTTAGTGTTGGACTAACTTCAAAACTAGACAAAGGTACTAAAACTAGACAAGAAGACTACAGATCAATATCTACTCTGAATATAGACACAAAATAAAATCTCAACAAAATTAAAGCAAACTGAATCTGGCAACATATAAAAAGGATTCATCATTAAATTCTTCAGGATTAGTTTAATATGTAAATATCAATCAATGTGATCACCACACTAGTAGAATAAAGGACAAAAAAATGACATGTCCTCAATAAAGCAGAAAAAGCATTTGACAACCTACAACACTTTAATTGTAAAAACACTCAAAAACTTGGGAGTAGAAGGGAACTTTTTCAACCTGCTAATTGGCAGCTATAAAAAACCTACAGCTAACATTACATTAAATAGTGAAACCTAAATTCTTTATTCTTAAGATTTAGAACACAATGTCCACTTTTGTCACCTCTATTCAATATTGTACTGGAAATTCTAGCTAGGACAATAAGGCAAGGAAATAAAAGCATCAAAATTGTAAAAGAAGACATAAAACTATCCCTATTCACATATAACATGATCTTGTACATAGAAAATCTTGAAGAATAAACAAAAAATAATCTTAGAATTAATGAATTCAGCCAAGTTGCAGCGTATGAGATTCATATACCAAAATCATTTTTATATGCTCTAGCAATAAATAAAAATGCAATTAAGAAAACAATTTCACTCATAGTATCAAAAAAATACGTAGGGTTAAATTTAATTAAAGAAATACAAGATATATGTACACTGAAAAATCTGAAATATTGTTCAAAGTAAAGACCCAAGTAAGTGGGAAGAGATCCCAAGTTCATGGATTGGAAGATTTAACATGGTTAAGATGGTAATAATTTTTGTATTTTATATAATTATTTTAAATAAATTCAAGAACTTAGAACAAATTGGTATTTTGATAGAAAACTACCCACCAAAATTGATTCCTGCAAGGACAAAAAGTTTCAATGGAACAATGCCAATAAATAATGCCAATAGATAAAATAGAAAGTACTTAAAGAGCTCTCTCAGGTAAAAGCACCAGGCCCATATGGTTGTTTAGTAATTTATTCTTAAGAAATCCTTACATATCAGATACTACTTAAGTAAGTCTACAGTATTAAAAAAGAGAAATATTCAAATTTCCTTTTATAAAGTAAATATAACACTGTTCTCCAAATCTCACAATGATTGTACCTGAAAACAAGACTACAAAAATGCTCATTTAAAAGTATTAAGACAAAAATATTAAAGAAAAAATGTAAGCAAAGAGAATAGCACATAAAAAATTCATTATGTGAAATAATCTGGACAACAAACCCCCATGACACAAGTTTATCTATATAACAAACCTGGACTTATACCTCTGAACTTAAAATAAAAGTTAAAAAGAAAAAAAAGAAAGAATTCACCATGACTGAGTGTGGTTTATTTCAGAAATTCAAAAGGGGTTCAATCAAAACCTTTAATAAAATCTATCTTATTAAAAGAGTTAGAAATAAGAATCACAACATTCTCTCCATAGATACATAAAAGACATCAACAAAATTCAATATAAATTCATGTTAAATCCTTCAATATAGTGATGAATAATTTCTCAAAAACAAAAAATATGCATATATTTGGCTGCTCAATATTTGCACCAATCTTAAACACTGTGTTGAAGGCATCCACAAGTGGATTAGACAAAAGAAAGGATGAGACACAACATAATTAAAAAGGAAAAATAAGTTTCTGTCTTGCATATCGATTTTATAGCTTGCCATTTGTTAAATTATCCAATTATTTGTAGTAAAATGAAAGTGTACTATTAAAGGATGAAATTTCCTATTGTTACAATCTACTGGTATGGCTGAGCCAAAGCTGGCATTTGCAAAGATTCCTGGTAAGAATTTAAAACTGTGCAACCTTCATGAAAGGAAATTTATCAATATCTAGAATTACATACACATTGATCTTTTTCCAGCATGTACATTTCTAAGATTCCTACCCAAGAAGACACAAAATAACAAAAGACGTACTTATCCATAGGTCTATTAATCATATTCTTTAAATGCTATTAATAAGTTATTTATGACATATCTCACAGTGACTAAGACATCACAGTGTTTAGAGATCCTATAGCTTAAAGTACGAACTTACTGATTTTTTCCAACTTACGCATTAATCTCCAAAGTTGTTCAAATTATTTCTTTTCTTTCATCTCTTTGTCTACCTTGCTATCTGCCCCATTTCAAATTGGCTTGTTCCTGGAGTAAGACGTACATGCACGCTCAATTACATCTCTCAATCTTTATTCTTCAGTTTTTCTTGTACTCTTCTTATATATTCCCTCTACTGTGTTGTTTGATCTCATCATTTTTGTCCGTTTTATGGTCATATTAATTTTCAAAAGTTCTTTAATCATGCTACTAGAATCAATGACTGCCTCTTTTAGAGATGAAAATTAGTAAAATGACCTTGTTGACCCAATGTCTCCTAGAAGAGAATCACTTCTAAATCATGTATAAAAATTGAGACATTTTTTCTGTGAGCACACGCAAGGTACTTTCTCTCATGGACTGAATATTTGTGTCCTCCCCAAAATTATTTTGTTGAAGCCCCAACCCCTAATGTGATGGTATTTGGATATAGGGGCTTTGGGAGGTAATTAGAGTTATATTCAGTCACACGGGTGGGGCCCATATGATGGGATTAGTGGCCTTATAAAAACAGACAGAGAGGGAGATTTCTCTTTTAACATGTACCAAGAAAAGAATATGTGAGGACACAGCAAGAAGGCAGTTGTCCACAAACCAGGAAAAAGCCCTTCAAGGAATCAAATCTGCCAGCAACTTGATCTTGACCTTCCCATCCTCTGGAACTGTGAGAAATAAATCTATGTTGTTTAAGGCACTGAGTGCATGGTATTTTGTTATGGCAACCTAAGTAGACTAAGATATTTTTCTATTAGAGACCATTTACTACCAAATTTCAACCAATTTTTCTCCCTGCTTTACTGTTCTTTATTATAATTAGCTCTCATTTTTCTATATAAAATAGAATTAAAAGCAGGATTAACCTTTGAGGTCTGAAACTTCACCAGAATGTTTGGGATCAAAATTTATTTTTGTAATATTAAATGTTTATTAACTTAATTTAAATTTAATTTTTAATATTGATAATTTATAAATCTTTCAGATTAAAAGCTTAACAATTTAAATTTAAAATTTTATTATTTTTATCAAACTTCAGAAATTCTCAAGTTTTTTCATATATAAGCTTTAAGATTTCACAGCATTTCAAGTTTTCTTAGGCAGTGTCTAATCTTAAATCCTCTTTGAATTGACATCAATCATTAGCAATTGTCCCAATAATTTCACAAACTAGCCCTGCCTCCATACAGTTAAAACAAAGTTTTTCTTCGACAAACCATACACATCCATTGCCCAGGGCTGTAGGACATGTTCATATTGCAATAAAACTTCTGGCCCTGCACCTTAGGCTCACAAAGTCAGATGAGTCAGCACAGTGAGTTTGGGAGTATTTCTGGGCCTCATTTCTACACCAGGATAGCTGGCAACAACTTAACTATATGCAAAAATGTTTGTAAAATATAAATATATTCCACTAACTCTATCTTCCCCCTTAAACAGAACCCAACCATACTATTCTACCACCACCTGAGAGAAGCAAATGTAATGAAGGGAAAGTCAGTGTGATAAAAATGTGGCAGGCCAGGTCTCACTAACAGCTGTTTCAGCACTGACTGAGTGGTTAAGTTAAATATTAAAAGTCAATGACCATATACAAAGGCTGGGATGTAACAAAAGCCCATCAGGAGTTTTGCCTTGGCCTTTCCTGGGCCTAAAGCATGTCAAAGTAATGAAGGAATTCTTAACAGGAACCATTTAGGATTAAACAAGTTTTATTGTGGGTCTGAAGCAACTCCCCAGGCCTCCACAAACAAGTTTATTGGAGGTCTGAAGGAACTTCTGAAACTTCCATGATTTAAGAGCAGACAAGATAAGGGTAATCACCCCAGCACCTGGACCTGTTTAGATTAAGTAAATTTGCTGAGACTCCAGAGGAAAGTCTTCAAGAGTCAGACCTTAGTTATAGATTAAAAGAAGTGAATCACTATGTCTTTAGACGAATGCATACTTACATGTAGACATGTAGCTTGGAAGTAATATAAACTCTGGAAAACTTTGTAATTTTGACTTGGTCTGATGATAATTTCCAGGCCCTCTCCCTGTAATCAGTTACAGAAATAAAAACTCCCTTCCTTCCCAGTTCATCTGCATCTCATTACTGGGCCATGAGAAACAGCAGCTTGACCTTCAGTTTGGTCCGGGAACAAACTGACAGTAGGTCTTAATTAAATGCAGTTAAAGTCATTTATTTTTTGAGAATTTATAAAAACATTCCATCACATGAATATATTGCTAGGCACCTCTCCCAAAGGAAGCAAAAATATCTGAAGCTTAAGTTTTATTAACTTCATAGTAAATCCATCTGTGAACTGAATGCATAGTTTTAGAAAAAAGAATCAGGGTCTCTAATTCTGTTTACCAGGTTTATGCTCATGAAAGTTCTTCATAAGATAATAGAATATTACATAATGAAAAAATTTAATATGATGTCCAACTAAGAATTTGTATGAATCCATTGGTTGGGATGAGGGTCTGGGTGAAGGGGTAGTAATGATGAGAAGAAATGCTACTAATAGAGAAGATAAATAAATCCAGGCTGATGATTCTAATAATCAAAAAGTTAAGAAGAGATCAAACCTAGTCATTTGTTCAGAGTTAACCTAAAAGGAGATCCTTTTTCCTTCTTGCACTGTAAAACCGGGGAGAAGCAACAATCTCAAAATTTATGTACAATCCTAACCTGTAAGCATTTATTAGCTCCCTCCACTATAAATTGTGGCAGTGTTAAGTGTGTGTTCTAAGCTTTAAGACTTTCAAAAATCCATTCCAATAGCCCTTTCTTGGAACACATTTTCTAATGTTATAAAGAATCTGTAGTATGAAGTAGTTTAAAATGTGTCTGTGAAATCTGGATAATTTACAGTTCTCTTTTTCTCCAGTCTAATTAAGGGAGCAAGTAGGCTGGGATTCATTTCCTATTTTAAATGCTATAATTGTAAATTGTCCTCAACTAAATCACCCAATAAATGAACATCTTAAGCTTATAATATTACATTTTCCTGAATCAAAGATTTGGGCACGAAATGATAAAATATTGAAAAATCAGATTAATACATATGAGCTAAAAGAATTTCTGTAGCAAAAGAGGCAGGGAGCTCATTTAATTTTCAAGTATAAAACGTTATGGCAGGGTTCACCCAGCTTCAAGTCTAAAGTTTCAACAACATAGTCATTTAAGGCACATACTAAATTTAAAAATAATCCAGTATACCAGATCCATGAACATAACAACTTTATTTTAGAGTTCAGAGTGAAATTATCCTATGATTGGCCTTTTAACATGCCATTTTACATGCCTCTTTATGGAGACAATCATTTCACAGTCCACTTGGCTTGACTCTCATCAGAAGGAGACTGTAATAGGCAGGGCTTTATTCCCAGAAATATCTCTGTCCTTAATCCAAATGACAATTTCATGTTTACAAGAATACAGAGCAAAATTATTGGCAATATAGAAGCTTGTGGCCTCAAGTTCTGGCTATTGGAAAAAACATTTTATCAAGTTATGCTTCAATCACTACAGCTTTTAAAATTCACAATGTGATAGAAGAAATAAAATCCCAGGTTACATTCAGGTGCTATAGCTGAATTTTGAAAATCAGAAAATGCCATAAGTATGCATACTTTATATCTGCACTGTATTTTTACACACTCTCATATAACCATAAATTTTCCTCTCTGAAAAATCTATATCTGGTTGATTACCAACTCTCATCCTTGCTCCTGCCCCTTTTCTAGTAATAATAATTATACTAAAACTTAGTAAACTCTCTATATTTTGTCCATCCATACTTCCATATTCCTTTATTCTCCTTGTTAAACATTGGAGACTTTGTAGGGAATAAATGCCAATTACACGCCCCCATGTTAAACAATTCGAATGTTTCAATGTATTCACAAGGTGCTGTTAAATCACATATCCACACAGTGTTTTTGCAACCTTTCTGTTTTGGAATCGATTTTATAATTCATTCTGTGTTGATATGCAGGTAACTTATCTGTTCTTTCCTATTATGGAAAACACAGAATTCTTATCTTGACATGTGCCAGTGGCTACTCTAGAAATCTCCATTTAACTTGACTCTCTGCGTATAAAAGGAGTGTCAACCCTCCATCCTAACCTCTACTCTCGGCCTTAGACAAACTGAACAAACTGTGAAAGATTAAAAAGAGTGACTGAATTCTCAAATCAATGGTTTAAAGGCAGCCAATAAAATCTATAGGGAAGACAATCTGTAAAAATGCATTAGGAATTTATTTTTGCCATGGAACTGAGAAATGGAAATGACAAGCAAATGTGCCCTTGATCTTGTCATAAGCTAGTTTTACAGACTTTCAATCTCTTGGCTGGCATCACTCTACGTTTCTTAATGAAGTACTTGGATTCTGGTATTTTCCTCACCTTCTCTTTTTCAAAGTTCCATTCTTCCCCATTCCACTAAATCCATGTGCATATCCATTCAATCTTTCTACCTAGTGGAACTCTCTGAAACTGAAATCTTTTATAAGATCTTTAGGGAAAAATAAATCCTACTCTCACCAGAAAGTTAACCAATTCAGGGCTGCATCATATTTTTATTTCAGAAAACTGAAGTAAAACTGCTCATGCCTTAGGGACAAAAATAATCTCATATTTATTTGATGTACTCACAGAATCTAACAATGCATCAGAGTGCAGTGTTCATTCAAAAATACAGATGGCATACAAAGTACTCAATAGTATAAATTTAAAATAGGTAGCATTTCACTGTTGCTATGGTCTCTAGCACCTCCTGTATTGTGATTGTCAGAGGCCATCTCCGCCATGTGGTAGGGGAAGGAAATCAATTGAAAAGTATTATTTAGATTTAAATGTGTATACCTGCCATAAAATTTAAGAGAAATAATAAATGGATTTAGAATTTGTCTTTAACAGATTAATAAAAATGTTTCAAGTCCTTTCACATGGACATGCACACAGCTACACAATATAGGCTGACAAGTTCGTCTAAAGTGGCAGGTTTTGAAAGAAGTAAAACAATTCATCTTCCGTTGAAGAACACCATCGTTAATTTATGTTTTAAGGGTTTTGTTTTTGGTAGAAAAGCTAGATGTCTATATAAGTCCATCTTTTCTATAAAAACTCAGTATTTTATTTTTATAGTGTTATTAAATGTCTACTCAATATACTAATGTATTAAGATCTCAGTCACAAAGAAAGGTAGCTAATGTTAAACTTGGGGATCCAAATATCTTGACAGTCAAGAATTTTGGTCTCAAGGGTCTGGCATTGGAAGACATTTTCTCCCTATGGAAAACAATTTTTTACTGGGTTTAAACTCTCAGTTGAAACTTGTTACCAGCTAGCCTTACTACACAACAATTTTCCACATGTACACTTTTCCCCTGCTGCTGCCATTATCTATTTCCTTATGTGTACAGCTTACTAACATAGAGAAATTTCCTAATTTAAATATAAAAATAGTAACCACTGTCATCATTATTATTTTCTCATGGCACCTTACATGTTGCAGTTTAATTATCCTATTGAAAATGTGTTAAACACTCCCAAGTACATCATGAATACACATTATTAAATTTGCAGCATTACATACTGCATGGTTTTGGTGAAGCTTGGTTTCCTAAGGCCACTCTGGTCATGGGCAGATTTCCCCTTTAGCTCACTCAACACTTCATCAATGCCCTTGCCTTTGTCTTGTAGTTCCAGCACATAAAACGCAATTACAGATAAAGTCTCTCTGGAGATGAGCTTTTCATTGTCTCTCCAAAGTACATTTCCTTCATGCATTAAATTATATCCCAGGACATCCCACAACAGTAGCAGCAGCTTGGATTCGTGTTTTCTCTGGGTCAAAGTGACCAATTTATATTCTCACTCCAATACCTCTGAGTTCCAGTTGATTCTCCTGCTATAATTATAGTTGCAATCACATTCTTTAAAAGAGGATTCTTATTAATAAATAATCAATAAACATAATTCACTGAAAGTAAAAATGTGAATGAAATAGATTATTTGACACTATGAATTGTAGACTATTTTTCAAATCCTAAACTTTCAACATTTAAAAAATATATATATTTCCTCTTTTCACGTATTACTGCTATCAATTCTATGGCATTTGGCTATAATGTGGTGTTGATTTTCATCTAATTCCCTATAATAACTGTTTTATCTTTCTTGTTATAAGCCATCTGGCCTTTGAATTTTTAGTTATCATCCCATAATATGAGCCTCACTCAATATGCCCAGATGACATTTTACTTTGTTTTCAGTGCATTTGCTTTTCTCTCAGTAAAATACTTAACAGTAACAGGTGGATCAAAGATCATGATCTTTACCTTTTGAATTAAAATTTTATTTAAATCTTCTGCAATTAAAAACTATCTCACACATTTGAAAAATCTGATTGATTTTAATTTCTAAATTTACCACATTTTAAAAAGCTTTTTAAGTCTTTCTCTCTTTTCCTCCCTTCTGCCAATAAATATTTATTAAACACACAGCAACAGAATAGACACTGGTGATACAGCAGGAAATAAGACAAGGACCCTCAATAGCCTTATAAACTATTGTGTTGTGTTGACATATTTTTAAGTGTTGGAGTCTAACTTTGGAATGCTTTTATTATTTCTTATAACCCACTACATTTTTTAACTGAAGCTAAATATATGATAATAAAATAAAATGCAGATCAGATCATGTTGGATTCCTACTTCTTATACACACCTGATATTTTAGCTCATTGGTTAGGAGGAAAAATGACATATATAAATGACTTTTTTCTATCGATATTTAAAAGTGGATCTCTGGGTTGTTAGAATAAGAATAGATACGGGTGAATAAGTTAAGAAGAACCAAAGGTAGTGCAAATGTTGCTTCTCTTGTTCCTATGAAAGAAATTCAACTGTGCCTTAAAGGCCTCTAAGATTCAGGTTTACCACATATGATGGTCATAAGGTAAGCAGGGTATTCAAGGTTATCTCTCTCTACTTTCAGGATGAAGCATATCTTTCAAATACAAATGATAGCTGATGGCCCAGCCTTGCTCCTAAGATCCTACCTATATCTTCCAAAAGGAGGACCCCTTTTAATTATTTGCTCAAATGTGATGCTCAAGCTAATGGTGTCCACAATTCCATTATTAAAAATTTATCTTCCTTCCTCCAAGCAGCAAAACTGTCTTAACTGGCAAATTCTAGTTTTCTTTACAACCATGGAAACTGAATGACTATTTTCCCATCTCTCTGCAAAGCCTGGAAAGAGAAAAGGAAGGCAGGAGCTCAAAATATTGTGGATTGTTTTGGCAGTCCAAGCAACCAGCTGTTGACTGGAGTTCTGCAGAACTAGCCAGGGATGTCAGTAGCTGACTCTGGCATCTGTGTTGTGAATGACATCTCAGGATAAAATCCCTCTCCAGTTTTTTGGCAGCTTAAAAATCTCAGAGTGAGATGAAAACATGGCTCTCTATGCCTAAATGAGTCGCTGGAATATTTTGGACCTGCTTGAGCCAGTATGAGATCTGTGCACATATCTGAATTTCAATCCAGGTTTGAATTGATATTCAGCACCCAAGAAATAGTGACTTGCAGTGAAAAGCATCTTTAATTAGTTCAAAAGCCCAAAGTTCCATTACCTCTGAAGAAAGAATATTTGTAGAGGTTCTTCTGATCTTTCATCTGCCCATGATTGCTTTTCCTAATCAAAAGTAGCAAAGTCAGAGTCTTTTTCTTTTACCATTTGAAATCTACAATAATTTTTGGAAGCAAGCAGAAGGAAATTATCCTTTTCACTAGCAATAGCTATTTAAATTTCGAAGATTCTACAAAAAGAAATGTCCTTGTTCTGCTTACAGCATTTTAATCCTTTCCAGTAGCAGTTTTGGTTATTATATCACAGTTAAAAAAGAAAAGCAGAGATGTAGACTTAAGATGCTCAGTTTACAAGATGGGGAAACAATCCTTGCTAATAGAACATGTCTAAAACTAGGGCATGGGATGGATAGGTGAATTAAGTCACCATATGCCCAGTCAATTAAGTAAAGTCGTGGCATATTAGAAAATGCTTATCTGATTTAAATAGAAAATACTTTGCCTAAAAATGCAAAGAAATGAAAATATAAACTAAATCACACATTGCTGACTAGTTACTGACAGCTAAAATGATTTACAACTGTTGTATAAATATGTTATTTCAGGAAAAGGAATTTAATTTCATAATTACTTTTGAAAATTCCTTATTAGGATCTTATGGAAAACCTCATACATTCATATATGATCATGCATCACTTAACAATGTAGATATGGTCTCAGAAATGCACTGTTAGGCAATTTCATCATAGGGTGAACATGATAGAGTATACTTAGATGATATAGCCTACAGCACGCCTAGGCTATATGGTGTAGCCTCTTGCTTCTAGGCTACAAGTCTGTATAGTATATTACTGCACTGAATACTGTAGGCAATTGTAACACAATTATAAGTACCTGTATATCTCAACATATGTAAACATAGAAAAGATATAGTAAAAATATGGTATTATAATCTTATGAGAGCACTGTCATATATGTGTTTCAATGTTCACCAGAATGTCATTATGGAGCACATGACTATACATATATAGTAAGTCCTCACTTATCTTTGTGGATAGGTTCTTGGAAACTGTGACTTTAAGGGAAACAACATATAAAGAATTTTACCATAGGCTAATTGATATAAACAAGAGTTAAGTTCCTATGGCATATTTCTGGTCACAAAGACATCACCAACTTCAAAATAAAGACCCCAGAAACTTTCAATATGAAACGTTGAAATAAATGTGAGATATACATATATTTAAGAAAGATTAATAAAATAAGTAAGATGATTATTTACTCAATTTTTGGTGAATCAGTGAGTTACAGCAGTTATAATGGTGGGGTGTTAAATCAAGGAATAAATGTTTACAAAGCAAAAACCAACATTCAGTTCAAAAACAATATCAAATGTGGAAGCCATGCTGCGTACTTCCATACTGCATTGTTTATTGTCAATACATAATTATTGTATTCTTTATGAATTTTTATGTCATAATAGTATAATTTATATTTATTAATTCATTTTTTCCAACCCACTTATGTCAGTTCAGGGTCATGAGTGACCTAGGCCTATCCTAGCAGCTCAGAACATAAGGTAGGAATCATCCCTGGACAGGACACCATTCCAACACAGGTCACACTCACACACACTCACTCAGACTGAGACCATGTAGGCATGCCAATTCAACTGACATGCATAGCTTTGGGATGTGGGAGGAAATTGGAATAGTACCCAGCGGAAACTCATACAGACATACGGAAAAACATGTAAACTCCACACACACATGACCTTGGCTGAGAATTTTTTCCTCATCAACATTATAATGAAACGATGTTAAAGGAAACAATGTTATTCAATGACCTGCTGCATACACAACCACACATACACACACACACATTTATACATATATATATACACACACACAGGTGTACATGACTAGTAGTAAATACAAGTATGTTTCATTGTTAAAGTACAAACTCCTTAACAGAAATAGACCACGTGTTTGGAAAAAGCATGATAAAACAAAAAATATCTTCTGCAAATTTTCAAAATTATATATCTTAAGAAAAACATGGTTAAATAATAACTTTTTGGTCTAGAAAATGATATACTCTTTAAACACTACTTTTGTGAGAAAAACAACACTTAAAAATTTTAAAATATTTAAGTTATTTAATTCTATAGGATTCTGTAGGAATAATTATATAAGCCATATGGTGATACTTTATGAAATTATATTTTGTCTATAAAGTCTGTGATTCTATTTTTACTCTCAGTTTGCTTGACTTATTACATAATATAAATTTTAAAATAACCATTTACTGAGCACTTACTACACTAGGCATTGCGCTAACAAATGTATAATATTGCTTTATTTTATATGTACAACAACCCTGTCAGGTACCCTGATTATCTTTTCTTCATAGATGGTGAAACAATCTGAAAAGAAAAAATTATGTAACCAGCCCAACATCATACAACTAGTTGTTCCATACTTTATTAACTCCTAGTCCAGTACTATCAAAAGTAACTATATTCATATCTATATATATCTTGCTGATAATTTTCAATTATTCTCAAAATTTTCAGTTAAAAAGTGGACAAATATCCACATCACCAAGGTTTTGTTTACATGAGGGAGAATCAAGTCCATCAAAGACTAGCTCTTACAACCAACAAGTGTTCAGTGGAAGTGAATAACAATGATTGGTCACACCTGGTTCATTTACTCGGAAACAGAAGTATAAGATTGCCTATATAGGCCAGGTGCAGTGGCTCAAGCCTATAATCCCAGCACTTTGGGAGGCCGAGGTGGGCGGATCACGAGGTCAGGAGTTCAAGACCAGCCTGGTCAACATCTCTACTAAAAATACAAAATTTAGCCAGGTGTGGTGACAAGTGCCTGTAGTCCCAGCTACTTGGGAGGCTGAGGCAGGAGAGTCACTTGAACCTGGGAATTGGAGGTTGCAGTGAGCCTAGATCGCACCACTGCACTCCAGCACTCCAACTCCTGTCTGGGAGCCTGGGTGACACAGACAGACTCTGTCAAAAAAAAAAAAAAAAAAGATTTTCTATGTATCTGATCCATAAACAAAGGATTGGGAGCAAACATGCCCAGTTGCACATTTGTCTAATAATTCATACGGTCAACCGGGCAGTCAGAGTTGCATGGCCACAGTGACCATTGATGAGGAAAGGGGAATAGGAATGGAAAGATTCACTACGAGATCATGTCCTTTCAACTGGTCAATACAGTCAATCCAGCTCTACTCCCCTGGATCACCCTATGCCTACATGCAATTTGGTGGAACAGAAATACTCTCTGATCAGCAATTCTTTACTTACGATAGAATGAACAGAGGAAAAATTCATAATCCCAGTAAACATTGGCTTAAATGGCAGCCTGATCAATTAAATAAGTTAAGTAATCTAAATTGCTAACAAAAGTATCAAATAATATTTTTAATGTTTTATTTTCATGATATGTTAAATGTAATGCTAGTATATTATTTTCAATGTATTTTTAAAACTAGGGTTGAAACATCCTCATTCAGTCAAGCTAGATGTTCTAAGATTTAATAACCATTCCTGTGATATAAATAATGTTCATATCTGTTTTAACATGACCTAGAAGTATTTACTATTTGGAATAAAGTCCTAATCTTTGGGGGCAGACAGAAGGAAATTATCTTTTTCTTTAGCTATTATTTGTATATTCAGTGTTTACATAAGTCAGTTTTTATACTTTTCTCTCCAAGATTAAAGATATATCATATTTGACGGCTTTCATTAATCTCCTTCAAATTTTATCATAACTACAGAACTCTAATGGAGAAGTATATTCAATTGCCTTTGTTGATAACCTAAATATGCTATTTGATTTGCAGATATGAAAATAGGGAAACATTACTTTTAGGAATATAAAACATCTTAATCTAGATATTGACTTTCTCAAGTATATATGATAAGAAACAAAGTCAAAAGTTGTTTGTAGAGCTATTTATATTAGATGATAAGATTTTGTTACAAGAAAGTTTCAGCAATTTTCTAGACATACCCCCCAAATTGGCATTTTCCATTGTTTCAATATGAAATATAATTTTTAAACGTATATAATTTATTCAAATGCTTAGGTTTGTGCATCAATTCTTAAAAGAGTTCAGGGTTTTACAATTGGATTGTCATTGCCATTCTCTCCACAATTGGATTTAAACACACTTGAGTAAAATTTTTGAAATTAAAGTTAAATTAATATCAAATAAATAACAGATACTTTGGTTATTTCTTCAAATAATGGAAGAGTGACCTTCTTTATAGTCACTAGGAAGAATATTCTGCACAAATGTCCGTACATACGAAGTACCTTAAATGCTGAGCTCTAATCATCAGTTTCTCCAGTCTGCCAGTCTTAAAATATTGCAGAGCTGAGCTCCCAGATGCCAGCTGGCAGCCCAATTTAAAGTAGCAGCAGTCTAAAGAATTGTACAAAGGAGCTTATAGGTTATCTTCTTGCTACATGTCATAAAGTCTTCTGCCATCTTATGAGCAATCACAAAGGACGCTATACAATGAAAGAGTTAATCAGGAACCCAGGCAAAACTCATGTGGCATTGTAGTCCTAACATCCTTTTTAACCCCATTTATTATAAATTTTATAATATGTTGTTTGTGCTTTCAGACTGCAAAATGAATTCATTTGAGAATTTTCTGAATACATTCATATCATTCAATTAGATGAACAAGTGAAAAAGTTATTCCTGTAAGAATGCATTTGATAGAAAATTTTACTTGTTGGCCTTTCATCAAAAATGCCATTGCATTTTCAAAGCATTTGTTTGAAGCAATCAGTTAAATATCTGAGTTTTATATAGGCTTCTTATTTTTTGGTTGCTCAAGGGAAGTCTGGCTACAATATCCTACTGCTTTGAAATGAACAGAGGCAAGGGAATATAATGGTAATTTAACTTTAAATAAACCTACTGCTCAGCAATGCTCAGCAGTCATAAATGAATACAATTTTTAGAAGCTGTGAATACTTTATCAGAGCCATTGTTCTTTATAATGTATTTCAGAGGCTTTGCAGGTACTATAATCCCAAATGGTATCCACTTAAAGTTCTCACCAGAAACAGTTTGCACTTAAACAAAAGCCTAAGGAAAGGTCAAGATGAGCATGACCATCACTAGACTAAAACACAGAATAATAAAGGCCCTATATATGCAGGTTATAAGCAAACTAAGTAGACATGTGTCTTACTCTGTTTTCTGCTGCTATGACAGGATACCAGAGGCTGGGTAATTAATAAAGAATAGAAGTTTAGGCTGGGCTAGGTGGCTCAAGCCTGTAATCCCAGCACTTTGGGAGGCCGAGATGGGCGGATCATGAGGTCAGGAGATCGAGACCATCCTGGCTAATACGATGAAACCCCGTCTCTACTAAAAAAAAAAAAAAAAAAATACAAAAAACCAGCCGGGCGAGGTGGCGGGTGCCTGTAGTCCCAGCTACTCGGGAAGCTGAGGCAGGAGAATGGCGTGAACCCAGGAGGCGGAGCTTGCAGTGAGCTGAGATCGCGCCACTGCACTCCAACCTGGGCGACAGAGCGAGACTCCATCTCAAAAAAAAAAAAAGAATAGAAGTTTATTTGGGTCACACTTCAAGGGGCTAGAAGATCCAAGACCATGACACTGACATCTGGCAAGGGTTTTTCTATAGTGGAAGGTATCACGTGGCAAAGTAGTACATGCTTGAGATAGAGAGGGAAAGGGAAACAAACTCCCACAATAATAGCATTCATCTATTTATGAGGATGAAACCCTCCTGAATTAATCACTTCTTCTTAAAGGACTCACTGCCTGATACCATTACAAGGGCAATTACATTTTAAAATGAGTTTTGGTGAGGGCATTCAAACCATACCAACATGCTAAATCAATATAGAATTAACTAGAAGGCCAGAAAAGTTTAAACACTGAGGGCTAAGTATTGGGTTTATTAGATAACTATGTTCCTTTTTAAATTTCTTTCTTCTGGTTTTCTGGTTGCCTGACTTTGAGATATTTAAATATCCATAAGCATGTCCAACAAAGAAAAATGAGAGAAATCTCAAAATTGCTGCAGGCTTGTTAATCTGATAACAGGTCTACAGTTGTAAACTGGAGCCAGTAGTAAAAATAGTATTTTTGAGACATTTGTAGATTTAAGTTGAAGTTAATCTGGAAGCATCATTCATTTGTCCATTCGTTTGCTCATGCTGAGGAACAGTGTCGAACAATGCTCAGGGATGACAGACTCATTTGTTTGAATCCTAGCTCTAAAACTTCTGTATCATGTAACAGGTAAGACGTTTGACTTTCCTTTCTATATTTCAGGTCATCATCACAAAAATGAGGATAATAATAGAACTTCCCACCTAAGGTTCAAAAGAGGATTAAATGAGAATTCCATTTGGGTAGTACTCAATTAGGACATGAGAAAAGCCCTCAAAAACCATTACTTTTAATAGATAACACTTGCTTTGTATTCACTATATAAAAGTACTATGCTAGAAGCTTAGAATACAATAATGTACGATGCAGCCCTAAATTTAATAAGTGCAGTTTCATGAAGGAAACAGAAACAAACAATTATAATAGAGTATTCATGATAAAAATATGTGCAAGGTTTTATAAAGGCCCTTCACATAAGCAGGAGATGAAAAGAAACAATTCCAGAAGAAGATACCATGAGGGCTTATTTTAAAAGCATAAGTAAATAATTTCTGAAAGGATGCAATTTGGATCCTCTGTTGCTACTGGAAGACTTGGTATCATTTTCTAACCTCTTTCCTATCTTCTAATTTTTTACTTGTTTGTATTTGGAATATCTGAAAAAAATATAATGTGCACCAGAAAAATATAAACAAGAGAATAAAGAAAATCGGAAATTGGTCATGAATAACAGCTTGCATTACCCTTTAATTGTACCTCCATGAAGACTTAGTGACAGATGATAGGGTTTGGATATTTGTCCCCTTCAAATTTCATGTTTAAATGTGATCCCAGTATTGGAGGTGGGGCCTAATAAGAGATTTTTGGATCATGGGGGTATATACCTGCCCAAAGCAGCCCACTTCTTGCATCAGTGTGACCTGATGCAAGTGAGATATGGAGTCAAAGGAGATTACTTCAGAACTTTAAGTTTTCATTACTGCCTTATTGGATTTCAGACTTGCATGAGGCCTATAGCCCCTTTGTTTTGGCCAATTTTTCCCATTTGGAATGAGTGTATTTACCCAATCCCTGTACCTCTATTATATCTAGGAAGTAACTAACTTGCTTTTGATTTTACAGGTTCATCAGTGGAAGGGACTTGCCTTGTCTCAGACGAGACTATAGACTTGGACTTTTGGGTTAATGTGGAAATAGGTAAGACTTTGGGGAACCAATGAGAAGGCATGATTGTGTTTTGAAAGGTGAGAAAGATGAGATTTAGGAGGGGCCAGGTGCAGAATGATATGGTCTGACTCTGTGTCCCCACCAAACCTTACCTTGAATTGTAATCTGAATTGTAATCCCCACGTCTTGGGGGAGGGACCTTATGGGGGTGATTAGATTATGGGGGCAGTTCCCCCATGCTGTTCTCATGATAGTGAGTGAGTTCTTACAAAATCTGATAGTTTTATAAGGGGCTTTTTCCCCTTTGCTCTGCACTTCTTTCTCCTGCCACCAAGAAGAAGGTTGTGTTTGCTTCCCCTTCTGCCATGATTGTAAGTGTCCTGAGGCCTCCCCAGTCATGTGGAACTGCAAGTTAATTAAGTCTCTTTCCTTTGTAAGTTAGCCAGTCTCAGGCAGTTTTTTACAGCAACGTGAGAATGGACTGACACAATACATCATGAATGGTTTGATGCTATGCCCATGGTAATGGGTGAGTTATCACTCACCATGGTAATGAGCGAGTTATCACTCTGGTAGTTCACACAAAAGCTGGTTGTTTAAAAGAGCCTGGAACTCCTACCCCTCTTGCTCCTTCTCTCACCACGTGACATGCTGACTCTCCTTCACCTTCTGCCATGACTGGAAGCTTCTTGAGGCCCTCACTAGAAGCAGATGTCAGCACTATGCTTCGTGTACAGCCTACAGAATCATGAGCCAAAATAAATCTCTATTATAAAGTTACCCAGTTTCAGGTTTTCCTTTATAGCAATGCAATAAGACTTTCCTAGGCTTAAAACAGCTAAATGTAGCAAGATATAGAATTCTATAAAAAAAGTGGCCCAACATAACTTTCTAATAAAAGCTAGGGAAAAAATTCTTTGGAAAAGATATAAAAGTTCTATTGTTATGC
Organism: Chlorocebus sabaeus; assembly: GCF_047675955.1. Lineage (NCBI taxonomy): Eukaryota > Metazoa > Chordata > Mammalia > Primates > Cercopithecidae > Chlorocebus > Chlorocebus sabaeus. The sequence goes on along the minus strand of NC_132927.1, from coordinate 16,449,329 downwards.
CAAAAGTTCTGAAAGACAAGGGAAGACTTTGAAGTAGACCCAGGAAAAATAATTATTTTAAGTAAAGGAGAAAATCATGAAGTCATAGATTCCTTGATACCAAAGGTCTGAAGAAATCCAAACTTTTTAATATGCTTAATTGAAGTTTTCGAAGCCCCTAAGTCAATAAAATTGTCAATTACAGTAACTAAGGAAGTAATCAAAATTTTTATGTCTTGTATTAAGATTAGGCATGGACAAATTAACCATAGAAGGGGAGGATGCACAAGAACAAGCAAAAATTATAGGACACTTTTCCACTGTTAGAATAAGTACTCTCTCTTTTCGAAAATCCTTATGGTTAGATCTTAGGGTTGAAATTATAGGAAGGGGTTGATCAAACCTTTATGGTAAAAGGAAAGGAGGACATGGGAAGTACATGCCCACTAAATCTTACTTTATTGTGGCCTTTTGGTCTAGGTTCAGCACAAAACTCAGAAACTTTTACCTGCTGTGTTATGTTCACATGATCTCTTTTTGACAGGGAAGAACTGCCACTGTTCAGTCAATATGTGAAGATGATAACACTACAGTTTCTAAAACTAAATCTACTCTCTATATAGAACATCCATAAAGCCTAGTATGATATCCATTCTCATTTTACAAATAGCTCTTCTAAAATATATTTAAATAACATTCTGCTTCAAGAGAGTGAGTGAAGAACTTTTGAGATTCTGTGAATTATTTCTTACTAGTCATGCACATAGAGTGTTGAGGGAAGGCAAAAATAAATATCAAGGGGAATTTCAAAAGACTTCAAAATCCATGTGGGAAAAAAATGAGAGAAGCAAGTAAATATGTAACACAACCTAAAAAAATAAAGAAAAAAAATCCTCTGCTTTGAGAAACACTATTTGAGCACACATTTTATTTTTATTGAGAATAAAAGAAGAATCAGCAATATCCATCACTCTAGTTCAATTTTTCAGCTAAAGGACAAAAATAAAATTTTACTGTAGTACATGTGCTCTTTAGAAACAGTTTGAATTAACGTTACTTATTCTCTCAGAAACTTTTAAAAGAAACATTTTAGAGTGAGAACCAAAATATAACATATTTCTTGAATTGGGGTTGAAGGAAGATGGAGGCCTCGACACATGTAGGTTGACAATTAAAATGAAATGGCCATATTTACTTCCAGTGCTTATGGGCATTGATTTTGAAAGGAAAAAAATAAGACTGGGAGGTGGCTAACTGTAAGAACAAGAAATTTCTGCAATTGTTGGAAAGAGAACAGGTGGTGGATAAGATCTGGAAAAGTCCTGGATGTAGAGTAGAGTAGAGTAGAAAGGCAAGATGCAACATTTTTTTCCTTCTAATTTCAAATGTCAAGGACCATGGTTTAAGGAAGTAATGTATTGGCTGGGGAGGTCAGGGGCTCAAAATATTTCTCTAAGTGAATTCACCACTGCGCAGGCCCTCAGGCTCACAAAACAGATTTTCTCAGTAATAACAGAATTTGTCCACAAATTAATCAAGTTTACAAAAATGCCTGGGCAAAAACAAAATCAGGCAATTTACCAGGAAAGGTAAAAAAGACAAATATATAAAAATATATTTAGTGTCACAAGTTCTCAACAAATTAATATTAAAGACCAATAGAAATAAATGTTAACGGAGTCAGGAGCAAGATGGCCGAATAGGAACAGCTCCAGCCTCCAGCTCCTAGGGCAAGCGACACAGAAGACTGGTGATTTCAGCATTTTCAACTGAGGTACTGGGTTCATCTCACTGGGGAGTGCCAGACAATCAGTGCTGGTCAGCTGGTGCAGCCCGACCAGCGAGAGCTGAAGCAGGGTGAGGCATCGCCTCACCTGGGAAGCGCAAGGGGGAAGGGAATCCCTTTTCCTAGCCAAGGGAAACTGAGACACATAACACCTGGAAAATCTGGTAACTCCCACCCTAATACTGCACTTTACCAAGGGTCTAAGCAAACAGCACACCAGGAGATTATATCCCACACGTGGCCCGGAGGGTCCCACGCCCACGGAGTCTCCCTCATTGCTAGCAGAGCAGCAGTCTGAGATCTAACTGCAAGGTGGCAGCGAGGTTGGGGGAGGGGCACCCGCCATTACTGAGCCTTAAGTAGGTAAACAAAGCCACGGGGAAGCTCGAACTGGGTGGAGCCCACCACAGCTCAAGAGGCCAGCCCGTCTCTGTAGACTCCACCTCTGGGTGGAGTCTGACAGTTGTCTGACAGCTTTGAAGAGAGCAGTGGATCTCCTAGGATGGAGGTTGAGATTTGAGAATGGACAGATGGCCTGCTCAAGTGGGTCCCTGACCCTGTGTAGCCTAAATGGGAGACATCCCCAACTAGGTGCAGACCAACACCTCACACCTCACACAGCAGGGTACACACCTGAGACGAAGCTTCCAGAGCAAGAATCAGACAGCAGCACTTGCTGTTCAGCAATATTCTATCTTCTGCAGTCTCTGCTGCTGATACCCAGGCAAACAGGGTCTGGAGTGGACCTCAAGCAATTTTCAACCGACCTACAGCTGAGGGTCCTGACTGTTAGAAAGAAAACTAACAAACAGAAAGGACACCCACACCAAAACCCCATCAGTACATCACCAGCATCAAAATCAAAGGCAGATAAAACCACAAAGATGGGGAAAAAGCAGGGCAGAAAAGCTGGAAATTCAAAAAATCAGGGCGCATCTCCCCCTCCAAAGGAACGCAGCTCATCGCCAGCAACGGATCAAAGCTGGACAGAGAATGACTTTGACGAGTTGAGAGGAGAAGGCTTCAATCGATCAAAATTCTCAGAGCTAAAGGAGGAACTATGTACCCAGCACAAAGAAACTAAAAATCTTGAAAAAAGAATGGAAGAATGGATAACTAGAATAATCAATGCAGAGAAGGCCATAAACGAACTGACAGAGATAAAAACCATGACACGAGAAATACGTGACAAATGCACAAGCTTCAGTAACCGACTCGATCAACTGGAAGAAAAGGTATCAATGATTGAAGATCAAATGAATGAAATGAAGCAAGAAGAGAAGCCTAGAGAAAAAAAAGGAAAAAGAAATGAACAAAGCCTCCAAGAAATATGGGATTATGTGAAAAGACCAAATCTACGTCTGATTGGGGTGCCTGAAAGTGACGGGGAAAATGGAACCAAGTTGGAAAACACTCTTCAGGATATCATCCAGGAGAACTTCCCCAACCTAGTAAGGCAGGCCAACATTCAAATTCAGGAAATACAAAGAACACCACAAAGATACTCCTCGAGAAGAGCAACTCCAAGACACATAATTGTCAGATTCACCAAAGTTGAAATGAAGGAAAAAATGTAAAGGGCAGCCAGAGAGAAAGGTTGGGTTACCCACAAAGGGAAGCCTGTCAGACTAACAGCAGGTCTCTTGGCAGAAACTCTTCAAACCAGAAGACAGTGGGGCCAATATTCAACATTCTTAAAGAAAAGAATTTCTAACCCAGAATTTCATATCCAGCCAAACTAAGTTTCATCAGTGAAGGAGAAATAAAATCCTTTACAGATAAGCAAATGTTTAGAGATTTTGTCACCACCAGGTCTGTCCTACAAGAGATCCTGAAGGAAGCACTAAACATGAAAAGGAACAACCAGTGCCAGCCATTGCAAAAACATGCCAAAATGTAAAGACCATCTAAATGCCCACAAGAGAAAGCAGGAGAGATCTAATATTGACACACTAACATCACAATTAAAAGAACTAGAGAAGCAAAAGCAAACACATTGAACAGCTAGCAGAAGGCAAGAAATTAAGATCAGAGCAGAACTGAAGGAGATAGAGACACAAAAAAACCCTCCAAAAAAATCAATGAATCCAGGAGCTGGCCTTTTGAAAAGATCAACAAAATTCATAGACCGCTAGCAAGACTAATAAAGAAGAAAATAGAGAAGAATCAAATAGACACAATAAGAAATGATAAAGGGGATATCACCACCGACCACACAGAAATACAAACTACCATCAGAGAATACTATAAACACCTCTACGCAAATAAACTAGAAAATCTAGAAGAAATGGATAATTTCTTGGACACCTACACTCTCCCAAGGCTAAACCAGGAAGAAGTTGAATCCCTGAATAGAACAATAGCAGGCTCTGAAATTGAGGCAATAATTAATAGCCTACCAACCAAAAAAACTCCAGGACCAGATGGATTCACAGTCGAATTCTACTGGAGGTACAAGGAGGAGCTGGTACCATTCCTTCTGAAACTATTCCAATCAATAGAAAAAGAGGGAATCCTCCCTAACTCATTTTATGAAGCCAACATCATCCTGATACCAAAGCCTGGCAGAGACACAACAAAAAAAGAGAATTTTAGGCCAATATCCCTGATGAACATCGATGTAAATATCCTCAATAAAATACTGGCAAACCGGATCCAGCAGCACATCAAAAAAGCTTATCCACCATGATCAAGTGGGCTTCATCCCTGGGATGCAAAGCTGGTTCTACAAATGCAAGTCAATAAATGTAAACCAGCATATAAACAGAACCAAAGACAAAAACCACATGATTATCTCAATAGATGCAAAAAAGGCCTTTGACAAAATTCAACAGCCCTTTTTGCTAAAAACTCTCAATAAATTCGGTATTGATGGAATGCATCTCAAAATAATAAGAGCTATTTATGACAAATCCACAGCCAATATCATACTAATGGGCCAAAACTGGAAGCATTCCCTTTGAAAACTGGCACAAGACAGGGATGCCCTCTCTCACTACTCCTATTCAACATAGTGTTGGAAGTTCTGGCTAGGGCAAACAAGCAAGAGAAAGAAATCAAGGGTATTCAGTTAGGAAAAGAAGAAGTCAAATTGTCCCTGTGTGCAGATGACATGATTATACATTTAGAAAACCCCATCATCTCAGCCCAAAATCTCCTTAAGCTGATAAGCAACTTCAGCAGAGTCTCAGGATACAAAATCAATGTGCAAAAATCACAAGCATTCTTATACACCAGTAACAGACAAACAGAGAGCCAAATCATGAATGAACTCCCATTCACAATTGCTTCAAAGAGAATAAAATACCTAGGAATCCAACTTACAAGGGATGTAAAGGACCTCTTCAAGAACTACAAACCACTGCTCAGTGAAATAAAAGAGGACACAAACAAATGGAAGAATATACCATGCTCATGGATAGGAATAATCAATATTATGAAAATGGCCATACTGCCCAAGGTAATTTATAGATTCAATGCCATTCCCATCAAGCTACCAATGACTTTCTTCACAGAATTGGAAAAAACTGCTTTAAACTTCATATAGAACCAAAAAAGAGTCCGCATTGCCAAGACAATCCTAAGTCAAACGAACAAAGCTGAAGCCATCACACTACCTGATTTCAAACTATACTACAAGGTTACAGTAACGAAAACAGCATGGTACTGGTACCAAAACAGAGATATAGACCAGTGGAATAGAACAGAGCCCTCAGAAATAATACCACACATGTACAGCCATCTGATCTTTGGCAAACCTGACAAAAACAAGAAATGGGGAAAGGATTCCCTATTTAATAAATGGTGCTGGGAAAATTGGCTAGCCATAAGTAGAAAGCTGAAACTGGATCCTTTCCTTACTCCTTATATGAAAATTAATTCAAGATGGATTAGAGACTTAAATGTTAGACCTAAAACCATAAAAACCCTAGAAGAAAACCTAGGTAACACTATTCAGGGCATAGACATGGGCAAGGACTTCATGTCTAAAACACCAAATGCAATGGCAACAAAAGCCAAAATTGACAAATGGGATCTCATTAAACTAAAGAGCTTCTGCACAGCAAAAGAAACTACCATCAGAGTGAACAGGCAACCTACAGAATGGGAGAAAATTTTTGCAATCTACTCATCTGACAAAGGGCTAATATCCAGAACCTACAAAGAACTCAAACAAATTTACAAGAAAAAAACAAACAACCCCATCAAAAAGTGGGCAAAGGATATGAACAGACATTTCTCAAAAGAAGATATGCATACAACCAACAGATACATGAAAAAATGCTCATCATCACTGGCCATCAGAGAAATGCAAATCAAAACCACAATGAGATACCATCTCACACCAGTTAGAATGGTGATCATTAAAAAGTCAGGAAACAACAGGTGCTGGAGAGGATGTGGAGAAATAGGAACACTTTTACACTGTTGGTGGGATTGTAAACTGGTTCAACCATTGTGGAAAACAGTATGGCAATTCCTCAAGGATCTAGAACTAGAAATACCATATGACCCAGCCATCCCATTACTGGGGATATACCCAAAGGATTATAAATCATGCTGCTATAAAGACACATGCATACACATGTTCATTGCGGCACTATTCACAATAGCAAAGACTTGGTATCAACCCAAATGTCCATCAGTGACAGACTGGATTAAGAAAATGTGGCACATATACACCATGGAATACTATGCAGCCATAAAAAAGTATGAGTTTGTGTCCTTTGTAGGGACATGGATGCAGCTGGAAACCATCATTCTCAGCAAACTATCGCAAGAACAGAAAACCAGACACTGCATGTTCTCACTCATTGGTGGGAATTGAACAATGAGATTAATTGGACTCTGGAAGTGGAACATCACACACCGGGGCCTATAATGGGGAGGGGGGAGGGGGGAGGGATTGCATTGGGAGTTATACCTGATGTAAATGACGAGTTGATGGGTGCTGACGAGTTGATGGGTGCAGCACACCAACATAGCACAAGTATACATATGTAACAAACCTGTACGTTGTGCACAGTGCACATGTACCCTAGAACTTAAAGTATAATAAAAAAGAAAAAAAAAAGAAAGAAATGTTAACTCGGATATCTTAAAAATATATAAATAGTAAGATAATTACTATTTACTAAAAATTATTATGAATTATATCAGAAAATGAGCATTCCTACCTACTCCTTTGGGGAACAAATATTAATGCAAATATTATATAGGGTAATCTAACAAAATGCCTCAAAATCCTACATGAATAGTTTTTCGCCCACATCTAGGAAATTTTCTTGCTAAAATTAGTTAGAATGTACATAAATCTGTATATATATTAGAATGATTTTCAAAACACTGGAAAAAAAGAAGTGGTTATAACCCAAACTTGAAAACGATGGTTAGGGAATAATCTTAGGGAAGTAGAACTGGAAGAATTATAATGATTTAACAGGAAGCTCGATTTATTTTAGCTATTCAGGAAAGAGATTTTATGAACAGAAGGCAGATGGTCTGCTATGGAAACGTAGAGAAAGGAGATCCGTTATCCAGGACCTTAGCTAAAGAAGGCAGAGTTGAACATCATGGTCATGTCTAAAATACTTACTGAGAGAAGATGGTTTTAGGAAAACCTTTCGCAGGGACATTTTTAAAATATTATCTAACACTCTTTGGTCTGATTTTGTGTTCACCAGATAAATTCTGATTTTTGTTCACCAGATAAACTATTTTTTAAATAGGAAGAAATTATATCATCTAGTCCTTTGAGAATTATGGCCTGGTTGTTAGATTTATCCCTGGAATTTATTTAAATGAAATTCGTCTTTTAAGACATATTTGCTTTGATTTTAAAATTTAAATAAAGTTTTAATTTTAGAATAGTCTTAGATTAACAGAAAAGTTGCCAAGATAGTATAAAGTTCCCATATATTCCTTACCCAGTTTCTCCTACTGTTAACATCTTACACTACTAGAATACATTTGTCACAACTAAGGAATCAACTTTGGGTATTACGATTACCTAAACTACATACTTTATTCATGCTTTGACTTATTAAAAGAAACTAAGGTTCCATGTGTAGAAATATGATGGAAACAAACATAACTTTAGAAAATTAATATGTTTAATCATGAAAAGGTCTTAAAAGAGAGAGATGTAAAGAGGCCAAGAATAAAGCAGAAATACAAGTGAAGAAAGAAACAACAATTGCTCTGAGACTCTATTATTCATAAGTGACAGGCAAAATTTTAAAAGTTGTATAGTATAGATTTGGGGGAAAATAGCTATACTCTGCTCATTGCTTATGGGAGTACAATTGCTAGCTCTTCAATGTAAAATAATTTGGCAATAGGTATCAAAATTACAAAGGCATACAATTTTCACTTATCACCTCATCCAAGAATACCCCCTACAGGTATGCTTGGATATGTGAAAAATGATGTATGTACAAGAGTATTTATTACCTTGTGATTATAATAATAACTGAATGCAAACAACCCATAAGCCCATGAATAAATTATGGCATATCCTAAAAACAAATCAGTTATAAAAAGAATGAGAAAGTTCTCTGCGATAATTGGAACTATTGACCCGCAAATATTTATTCCCTGTACTCTTCCTTCTTGGGCAGAATGTACTTCTCCACTCACTGATGTCAGGCTTAATCATAACAGTTGCTTTGACCATTGAGATATAAGGAAGTATACATAGAAGGACAAAAAAGCACTCCCACAATTATAGGAACTTTATTATGAGAGAAATGGCATTTCAGATTGTATCAATTTTCTAAGGCTGCAGTAACCACGTACCACCAACCAGGTGGCTTAAACAAAGACATTTAGTGTCTCATAGTTCTGGAAGCTAGAATTGTTTGGTTACTTCTGAAGGCTGTGAGACAAAATCTGTTCCATGCCTTTTTTTCTAGGTTCTGGTGGTAACATATAGCATTTCTTGGCTTGTAGAGGCATCATTTTTACTTCTGCTTGCTGTTTCCCAGTATGTGTATCTGTATCCAACTTTCCTTTAGTATAATGACACAGTCACACTCCATTAAGGTTACCCGCTATGCCAGCATGACCTCATCTTAACTAAGATCATCTGTAATGATTCTATTTTCAAATAAGGTTACATTCTGAGGTGCTGGGGGTTAGGCCTTTAACATATGAATTGAAGGGGAGACACAATTGAACCTCTAACCCCGATCTATGGAAGAAAGTGATTATTTTTACTAAATAATACTAGGACAGTGGTAACCCACAGAGGGAAAGAGACAAAATTGATTATATCATATAGCAAAAGTGATTCTGGATAGACTGAATATTTAAATATGAAAAACAAATTTTATAAGTTTCACAGGATATCAAGAAATTTTCTCTATGAACTCACAAGAGAAAAATATTTTTTAAATAAGGCACGAACTACATTAATACGTATATGCTCACTAAATTTTACTGCATCAAAATTCAGAAGTAATGTTCACCAAAAGACACAGTAAGGAAATAAAATATCCCTAAATCTAAGTAGAAGATATAAAGAAGCTTTCTAAAAGTCAATAAGAAAAAGATAAATGGCCAAACATAAAAACTGGCAGAAGACATGAATGGGTAATTAATAGGTAATTAATAGGGTAATAAAACACAAATGATCAATAACTATAATAAAAGTTCCCAACATACTTTACAATCAGTAAATGAAAATTACAACCAATGAACATAATATTTTATACCAGCAAATTTTCAAAAACTAACAAATGTGACAAATCCATGTGTTACTAAAGATGTAAAGATTAGAATCAACAAAAACAATTATACACTATGTGAATATGTGTATATTCTATATCCAGCAACACCCTCTCTTTAGTATATACCTGAGAAAATGTCTTTACTGAGGAACTGGAATACATTCAAGAATTTTCATAGATTTCCCATAATAACAACAAAAATATAGGAATAACTCAAATAACCATCAAAGACGAGTGCTTACACACAGTCATATGTGGCTTAACGCCAGGAATATGGTCTGAGAAATGCATTGTTAGGCTATGTTGTCACTGTGTGAACATCATAAGAGTATATATATTCAAACCTAGACACTATAGCCTGTACACACCTATGCTCTACGGCACAGCCTTCTGCTCCTAGGCTACAAACCTATTCAGCATGTTACTTTACTGAATACTGTAGGCAATTGAAACAGAATGGTGTATTTACATATCTAAACATAGAAAAGATAACAGTAAAAATATGTTATATGTATTTCTTTAAAAGGCAAATAATGGGTTTATTTTAGTTATTTCTCTAGTGAACATTTCTCATAAATCATTACTCATAATTTTCTGTCAAAAAAAATCTCAAAATCTTTTTATTCCTTAAAAATGTATCTAAATCTACCACAAAAAACTCAATATTGTGACACTGAAAAAATTGCCAAAATCCCCATAATGAAAGGGATAATCCTTCTCTGTCAATCAAGCAGTAATTTAAGTAAAATAAATAAAATAACTTTAATTTTCTTTTCTTTTTTTTTTTTTTTTTTTGACATGGAGTCTTGCGCTGTCACGGGCTGGAGTGCAGAGGCATGATCTCGGCTGCAACCTCTGCCCCCCGGGTTCAAGCGATTCTTCTGCCTCAGTCTCCCGAGTAGCTAGTGTGTCTGGCATTGGTGGGTTCTTGGTCTCACTGACTTAAAGAATGAAGCCGCGGACCCTTGTGGTGAGTGTTACAGTTCTTAAAGATGGTGTGTCCGGAATTTGTTCCTTCAGACGTTCAGATGTGTCTGGAGCTTCTTCCTTCTGGTGGGTTCGTGGTCTCGCTGACAGGAGTAAAGGTGCAGACCTTCAGGGTGAATGTTACAGCTCTTAAAGGTGGCCCCTCTGGAGTTGTTCATTCTTCCCGGTGGGTTCGTGGTCTTCCCGGCTTCAGGAGTGAAGTTGCAGACTTTCGCAGTAAGTGTTACATCTCTTAAAGGCAGCGTGGACCCAAACAGTGAGCAGCAGCAAGATTTATTATAAAGCTCGAAAGAATAAAGCCTCCAGGGCATGGAAACGGACCCAAGTGGGTTGCCAGTGCTGGCTCCAGCAGCCTGCTTTTATGCCCTTATCTGACCCCACCCACATCCTGCTGATTTGTCCATTTTACAGAGAGCTGATTTCTCTATTTTTACGGAGAACTGATTGGTCCATTTTACGAGAGCTGATTGATCCATTTTGACAGAATGCTGATTGGTGCATTTACAATCCCTCAGTTAGACACAGAGTGCTAATTGGTGCATTTACAATCCTTCAGCTAGAGGCAGAGTGCTAGACAGAAAAGTTCTCCAAGTCCCCACTAGGTTAGCCAGATAGAGAGTACTGATTGGTGTATTTACAAACATTGAGATAGACAAAGGGTACTGATTGGTGTATTTACAATCTCTTAGCTAGACATAAAGGTTCTCCAAGGCCCCATTAGACTCAGGAGCCCGCTGGCTTCACCTAGTGGATCCCACAGGAGGACTGCAGGTGGAGCTGCCCGCCAGTCCCTAGCGGCACCTGCCCTCCTCAGCTCTTGGGCGGTGGATGGGACCAGGCGCCACAGAGCAGGGGGCGGCGCCCGTCGGGGAGGCTCCCAGCGCAGGAGTCCACCCGTGGAGAGGGGAGGGTTGAACATGGCGGGCTGCAGGTCCCCAGCCCTGCCCCACGGGGGAGGCGGCTGAGGCTTGGCGAGAATTCGAGTACGGTGCATGCAAGCTGGCAGTGCTGGGGGACCCAGCACCACCTGCACAGCTGCTGGCCTGGGTGCGAAGCCCCTCACTGCCCTGGCAGGGCCCACGGAGCCCGGGCCGGAACTTGGGCTGGCCTGTGAGCGCCCGGGTATCCCTGGTTACCGCCCCGACCTCTCCCTTCCCAACTCAATCACAATCAGCAGAAGAAATAAATATCTAGAGATACTCCATCCCAGAGTTACAAAGCAAATAATTGAACAGATTAAACCACATTCTGATCTTGAATATAGATTTTTCACATAGGCGGGGGAAGTATTGAATAACAATGTATGCTTCCATGATCTTGCTAAGTTACTCTAGCACTGAATGGTTCAAACATTCAAAGAGAAGTCAGCACCAAACTCTTATTCTTACCTTTTTCTCAGTCATACACATTGTTTTCACAAATTTCTTAGGTGAACTACACAAAGATAATTCACTGTTAAGCAACTGACACATTAAAATATGAAAACTAAGATAAGATTTTTTTATATAAAACCCAAATCAGGCTTTTCCTATTTAGGAAGATAATTGTTTGGATTCTTGCAGCAGCTTCGTGAATTACAGAGGTTCTGATACATATTATAATCACTTAGAGAGCTTTAAACAATATAAATTATATCTGATCACTATATATGTATCAAAATATCACTATGTACCCCTTAAATACACGCAATCAGTATTTCTCAATAATTTTTTTTAAATAGATATTGATTCTAAATTAATCACCCTGGGGTTGGGGTGGTGCTTGGCACTGATATTTTTAAAGAGCTTCCAGTTATTCTAATGGGTATCCATAGTATAAAAGTTTTGAGTACTGGAAAAAGTAAGGAACCTCCAGTGACACAATGCATACTGAACATACATGTTTGTCTCCATTTATGTCTCTGCTCCTCTGAGTCCCAACAACTGAATATATGAGCCTGCCCTGGTCCTGCATGGGCTTCACTCTCTTACATAGATAACTCCTAATCTTTCATCCTTAATTTATCCTTGATAAAAGCCTTTGATTTGTTTCACTCTTCAGTGTTCTCACGAATGAGATGAATGAGTAGTGCAGAGATTCTTGGAGCCTGAATGTTTGCCTCTTGTTTATTCTTATCATTTGAAAACAGGCAATTTCTAGTCACTCAGTGACTCTCTGGGTCATTGTCCAGTTTGGATCATGTACTAATATCATGAGACTAAAGGCACCAAATATTTGAAGCTATGACAGGATTTTGCCAAGGGCAATTTAGAACTTCAGTGACCACACTGGAGAATTTGAAATATGAATATGATAATCCACTACGTGATGCCTTGGAATCAAAGGGTTCAAAGACTTCAAATATTTGATTGTCAGAATTTTTAAGATCCATATGAATAAGCTTCTAAAAGACAAAAAAAGTTTAAATTTCTCCTTTTAAGGAGCCTTTAGAAAAGTCTAATAAAACTTAGAGTATCTGCAATCCAAGCTTTACCTCTCATCTTACAGGTTTTCCTCCCTCTTACAAGTCCACCTGTATATTTGTTTCCTCCTGCCACTTGGTCTGTTCCTCTTTCTGCACCTTCCCTGGACCTTTTCCTCTTTCCCCTATTCTTTCTAAACATAACCATCTCACTGGTCCATAGTGCCTCACAATGTCTTCTAACATAAGTGGGAAAGAACATCACCCCAGTTCCACTGAAAATGTAGCTTCAAACATTGGTCAAGGTCAGAACTATAAGATCTACTCTTCTCTCACACTGAAAAATAAGAATTCATTAAAGAACTGGGAATTGTCCTTGGGTAGTATAGTCTAGGACTCTCTCACCCTTCCCAATTAACATATCTCCTTTTGAGACCCAGAGATACCAAAATCTCTTTTGGAAAAAAAAAAAAAAGCAGAGTAACTTGATTACAAAATTTTTGTTAAATATTTATCAAAGTTTGAACAGAAATGAATAACAAAATGGATATAAAATAGTATAAGATCTCTTAGCAACTACCCCTGATATCTTTTCAAACCAAATTAATTAGCAAAATCTTTAGTCTTATAAAAAGGAAAAAATAAAATTAATCCCCGATCTTAGAGACCATGGCACTACCACCTTTAGAGATTATACCAACCTCAATCAGAGAACATTATATCTGTCCTATGCATCTTTTTGTTAACACTCTTAAAACTGAGTTCACAGATTTAGTTAGGAAGCAGAAGATAAAATAGTCTCCTATCTGCCTCCTATAAACAGATGATACGATGAGCTGTCTGAATTACAAGAGCTGGCAAAAAACTCTGAAGGTACCTTGACTTGAGAAAGAGAAAAATTAAAGACCAAATAATACTTAATTGGATTAAGCAAAAAGGACACCTCCATGCTGAATCTAGACAAAGATATCTGTTCAAATTATAAGAAAATGGGACACTGAAAGAACACTAGCCCTGCCTTAATTCAAAAGACAGAATATCAAAAGAGAAAGGACAAAATTTGTGTAACAAAATAACATCCTTCTAGGACGTAATATTTTCATTTTGCCCAAAATTGCTCTTACCACCAAAAACAAATAAGTAAATGTCCATGTGACTGGCAAAAACACTATCTTCCATTTGCAGTTAACCCTATGACCTTTTTATTATGCCTTTCTTAGAGTCACAAAAAGTTTTCCAGGGTAAAAATCTCAAATATCCTTCAAACTTTGCCTTTGTCTCAACTACTTCCTATCACTCTGGGACACTGCACTAGTCACTAAGCTTTTCTACATAGAAATTTCACTCTGGTGAATCTGCTGGCACAAAACCTATTTTTAAAATGAGGAGCCTCCATTAAAGTTGAATCAGACAGCCACTTTCTAAATAAAATTCCCAGTCTGTGGTTTGATGATAGCACAGATGTTATTACCTGATACCTACTCTATTGATACCTTAAGCTCTGAATCTGTTCCCAAGAGCTTCTGGGCTAAAAACAGTTCAGATGTAGGGCACATAAATGATGCTGAACCTATAATAGCCTCAATTGATCTGGCTGAGTCCCTGGTAAAATTAGCCCAATACACACTAAGGGAGAAATGCCAACTATTCTATCTGGTACCTTCTGAAACAACTCATTAGCCTCTGTATTAGACCTAGTATTAACTCCGTTCTGTTCATTGAAAAGACAAATAGGTGCAGCTACTGTTTTGTGCAAGTTTTAAAGGCCATTAAAAGACTGTGCTTCCTGCTTCCTGTGTTCCCTAACCCCAATATCATTTTCTCCTTGATCACTGACATAGCTATTTACTCTCTAGTGTTAGATCTATTCTCAGCACTCTTTAGTGTACACTTATACCCAGACTTAATGTATCTATTTGCAATTCTCTTGGGAAAATCAACAATATACTTGAATAGTTATATCCCAGGATTTACAGAAGTACTCTCTTACTCCTTGCAAATAATTATAAACTTAGAGACATTGACGTCTCAGTAATCCACTCTTATAGAGTATGTTGATGATCTTCTATTTTACTCTCTGAGAATCTTACAGAAGTAATTCTCTTCACTTGAAAAGAACATTACCAGAAAGGAAACACAAAGTGTCTTAATATAAACTCCAATTTGTCAGTCCTTTACTCTACTCTTTTACAGATTAATATGGCTTAATATCACAAAGGTTTAAGGTATATACTCAAGATTACCACCAATAAGCCAAAATGAGTTCTCATAAATATAAACCACAGGAACCCCTGAATGACCTACAGCCTGGAAACCTGGTTTCAGGGAAATGACATCACTGTAAGACTGCTCTTATACAATTCAGTCCACAGCACTCCCCGATTGTCAACATCCTGCAACATAGTGATACATTTGGTAACAATCAATGAACCTACATTGATGTATCATTATCAAATACGTTTTCAAACAATATAATTTTAAAATGTTGACTTTTATCTAAAAATAAAAGTTAACTGGACAGGACCTTATCAGGCACTATTAACCACAAACACTGCAGTAAATTTCCAATCGACCCTTGAATTCATATTTCCTAGATAAAGATGAAAAAATGTGTATTCTTCAATTGTTGATATATATATTATACATGTAAAACTTTGTATATATTCAAAATTTGTCCATATAGTAAGGCCACAAAACAAATCTTAATAAATTTCAAAGGACTGAAGTCAAACACAGTGTGTCCTCTAGCTTCAATGCAACTAAAAGCAAAGCAAACAGAAAACTAGAAAAACTAGATATTTTTTTAACACTAAGAAGCCATTAAATAGCTAATGCCTCAAAGAAATCATAATTGAAAATAAAACATATTTTGAACAATAACAAAATTCTGCAATACTGAAAATTTTCAGATACAGTTAAAATTACTTGGAAAGAAATTTATAGACCCAATTGCATGCATGAACTGAAAAATAAGAAAAATTAAAAATTAGTGATTTTAGTATCTATATGAAGAATTTAGAAAAGAACAGTACCCTAAACACTTCAGAAAAGAAGAAAATAAATAATTAAATAAGCATATAATAAAAGAATAAATAAAGCCAAAACTCAGTTTTTTGAAAGTCCTAAAATGAAAAATCTCTAGTAATCATCAATGGAAAGAGAAGACATAGATATCCAGTATAAGGAATTCAGAAAGATGAGCTAACTACAGATGTTGCTACTGTTAAAAGAGATAAAAGTATATTATAAATAACTTAAGCAATATATTTTAAATCTTAGATAAAACAGTCATTTCTAGAAAGATATAAGTTACCAAACTGTTTAAAGAAGAAAGAAAAGAAAAAACTGCAGTCTTTCTATTACTCCATAGGCAACCTTCCTCCAAACATTCCTGTCAAACATTTAAGAACAAGTAATTTCTATCTTACAAAAGCTCCTCCAGAGATTTTAAAATGACACAACGCTGCTCTTTTTACTGTGTGAAGCTAACATAATCTTTATAACGAATCTATGAAGGACAATACTGAAAAAGAAACACTCAGTTCTTTCTAATTCAAATATATATACAAACGTTCTAAATAAAATTTTTCAAAATGAACATAAAAAATTTTACAAAGGATAGTATAGCAGAACCAACTTAATTTATCACTGAAATGCAAGGTTGATTTAACATTAGAAAATAAACTAATGCTATTTCCACATCAGAAGATTAAAGGAGAAAGGTTATGCCATCTTGTTAATAGATGCAGGAAAAAAATAATAGATAAAATTATATTTATATTATAAACAATAATTATATTGTTTGAAAACATATTTGATAATGATGTGTCAATGTAGGTTCATTGATTGTTAGCAAATATATCACTGTTTCAGGATGTTGATAATCGGGGAGCTCTGTGGACTGAATTGTGTCCCCCCAAAATCATATATTGAAGCCCTACCCCTCAATGTGATGGCATTAGAGATAGGGCCTTTGGGACGTGATTGGGTTTAGATGAGGGCATGGGGGTGAGGTCCTCATGATGGAATTAGTGCCTTTATAAGAAGAGCAGAGTGCTCATGCTCTCTCTCTCTCTCTCACTCTCTTGTGTTTGTGTGTGTGTGTGTGTATCTCCACCATATGAGGACACAGTGAGAAGGTGTCCATCTGTAAGCCAGGAAGAGGGTCCTTACCAGGAACTGAATCTGCTAGAAAGAACCTTGATCTTAGACTTCTCAGTCTCCAGAACTTTGAGAAATAAATGTTTTTTCTTCAAGCCACCCAGTCTGTGGGTAAATCTGAAGTCTCATCTAACTAGCATGGGATACAAAGTAAAAAATATATATATTTTAAGTAAAGAGTTGAGCTTCATGACACCTGTCATCTGCTATTTGAAAAGCATTTACTATCTTCATTTGGTTCAAGGAAGTCAGCGTCCCATCCTTGGGAATAAATTCATGAACTATATGAAAGGAAGAGACAGGTCATGGGGACTAAAGCACAATGTTGTCAGAGGAAGTGATTCCCAAGAGTTTTAGCCTCACGTTCTGGAGACAGGTGAATGAGTCTGTATCCCAGCTCTGCAGAAAGAGACAGGAGGACAAGGAGGGAAGAAACCTTTGATAGCTCTAGTACTCTATTATTACATGTAGAACAATTATTCTATTATATATATAAAATGATGAGATAAATTGATCTTAAAATCCCATAATTTTTTTAAAAATTCTATGTTACCACTAATGGGACAAAATATTGCTTTGCTGAGATAATGGACTTACTTTTATTGTCAACTTTCTATTCCATGTACTCTAATAACAAATATTGTTTTTATAATCCATGTCAAACTACCTTCTTCAAGAAGTTCGGGTTGGATATAAAAAGAAACATGAAGCTGTGACTTGAGTCACACTAAAAGGCTCAGGCCATGGCAGAACAACTGAATAATCAGTGTCAGGGTTAGGTCCTGGATGGCATTGGGATATATTAAGGAAGACAAGGAAAAGTTTAGCACAGAGGTAGACAAAAGTAAAAAGCTATATCAGGTAATAAAATCATTGAGTAAATACCGGGATAAGTACTTTGAGATGACCACATTAAGGTAAGTCTAATGCCAGGAGTTGCATATAGTTGGATAAAAGGGCCATTAGTCAGAATTTTATGCTGAATCCAAAATCAGAGTGTCTCTTCAAGTAACAACAGAACAGTCAGCTAGCACAGATTCAAGTACAGAGAAAGTGTGAAGATTCAGACAGGCAGAGTAAGTGTTGTGGAAGACTGTTATCATCTCACTGAAGAAATTATGTTAGAGCAAAGGTTAATCAGACACCCTCTGTAATATATCCCTTCCATATTCAGGGCTAAAATGTCATGGCCTATGGTATTTCTCATGCTAAATTACATTCAACCACTTTGTCCAATAGGGCCTAGTAGGGAGGGGTTTTACAGTAAGATAAAATGACAATATCAAGATTCCAACAATAAAATACCACAATTCTAGAAATGTCTCAAATTTAAATATAAAAATCCCATCTACTGTAAAAATTTTCTATGAGAAATTGAATATATTTTTTTTTTTTTTTGCAAATTAAGGCTGAAATTTAAAATCCCAAAGTCCAGACTCAAACTATCTCACGTTTGTGGATTAATTAACATTCAATTATTACCTCCCATCCCAACCTTCTAATTCTCAATCTCAGCTGTTATGGTTAGGGTTCTTTTACCAGATGAGGTTCTGGCTTTTTTACTGGAATCTGTGTGCAGTCCTTTAGGAATTATGTTGTTGAATTATTCAGTAAGTTTCTCTTGAGCCTTGCTTTAAAGAATTCAAAGTATAGTAAGACAAGATTTTTGCCGTTCTGTTCTGATACTCTCCAAATTTAGAAAATAAGCCAATTCCCAGGCCATAGAAGTATTATTAGAAGTAGTTAGGAATGCAGTTGGAGTCAGTTTACCTCAGTTTTTTTTTTAATCCAAGAGCTGTGAACATAAACACAAATGGAAGAACTAGCCTATAAAAATTTAGACACTGCATATTTTGTTTATGTTATCTTAGAAGGGGTAGAAATCCATCAATACAAACTATTCTCTAAACAAGTGACATTGGAAACATTACTGTATTTTCTCAACCTATAGAAAATTTAGAATGTTGATAGACCATACTTACTAATTTTAATTTGAAACATCTTTCTTTTTCAACAGCATATTTCCCCCAAGTACTGAATTAAATGAGGACTCCACTTGAAACTACTGTGTTCATTTTCTCATGAGCAGGCATTTTCAGTCCTATATCACATTGGCTATTTCCCGTGCCTCTTGTAAATTTCTTCAGGACTATCTCACCTACATCCTAGGGAGCATGTTTTCTCATGCAGCCATCCCTGTAATGTGCTGTGACACACTGATGTGCTGTGAATGGCTTACTCATGTACTGAGTCTTGTGTCCTCCAGGCAAGTCATAGCATTGGTACATTTACTCCACTGAGCAGCAAGATACATTATCATGTTCAATATGTGCAATGACATGAAAACGGTTAGGAAATACTGAAACCGATCCAGAACCAGACTGAGGACACCTAATGAAGTATCTCCTGAGTCTGCAGACAGGCAATATGAATACAAGATTATTCCCTTTCTTAATCTTCAATGCCATATACAATAAAATGCAGTTTGGGACAGTCAATCTCACTGTACCTGGCCAGGTCTGTCAACTTATATCTAGAAGAACTACACCAAATCTCAGTGGCCCTCACAGGACTCAGCTGAAAAGCAGTAAATACTCTTCTGTATTTTACATGCAGAATATATTTTCCCTATAACCAGTCCTTGCCCCTGTTGCTTCAGATTTATAGGATTGTTTGTAGAGTGACCATATAACTGATGAAACACTTTTGGTCATAAAATGAAACACTTAAAAACATTATCTAAGTGTTTCCTGAGGAAACTGGCATATATAGCCACCCTAGCCATCCAGAAGCAAGCCAAAAACTAGACAATAGGTTAATTTGGTAAAGTGAGACCCTGAGAATGTGTACTGACCAGGAACTAGGATTGCTTCCCTGAGGATGAGTCAGGGCGCCACGAACAGGGCCCAAGGAGGGAAGATCATCACTTAGAAGCAAATAGTCACCAATGGTTCTCCATCTTTATCTTCTACTTCTCAACAATTTTTGACATGTTTGATTCTTTTCTCTGTTGAAAATCTCTATGTACAACTAGGTAAACTCTCTTATCAGATTTTTCTGCTACTTCACTGCTTGCACTTCCTCAGTTGTCTTAGTTAGCTCCTCCTCCCCTGCCAGACTTTTAAATGTTGGATTGCCTTAAAGGACTCCCCTCAACCTTTTTCTTAACGTCATCTCCCCTTAGGTGACTTTTCTTCCCACAAAATCCCTTAAAACAATATCTATGCCCATAGTCCTGCTAGTCATATCTCCAGACTAGTCAATTCACCTTTGCTACAGATTAATAAACTACTTGACTTGTCATCACCACTGCATCTTAATAAAACCCAAGTAGGACACACTTTCTACCCTGTAAAGTGTACTTATCCTCAAAAATTCACCAAAACTCAGTGAATGGCTCACTCTTCATATGGTTTCTCAAACCTAAAAACTTGGATTGATGCTTGAGTACTCTTTTCTTTCCCATCACACTCAACAACCAATTTACCAATTACTTTCTGTCTCTATCTCAAATATACATCACCTACTGGATCGTTTCTTACTTTTTCCATTGCTAGAACCCTAGTCCAAACCACCATCACCTCTCACCCAGAACACTGCATTAACTTTCCAACAGATATCCCTGTCTCTCGCTCTCCCCAGTGGTCCATCCTCTACAGTGTTTTTCTGAATTGATATCCCCATTTTCTTCTTTTCTCAACACTATTGGCATGCCATTACAACCAGAATAAACTTCTACCATGGCTCCTAAGATCCTGTGTATTCTGGCCCTTGCATACCTCTCTGATCTAATCTCTCTCCACATTCACTACACTCTAGCCATACTGTCCTTATTTCTGTCCCTTTAATAGCCAAAGGTTGTTTACATCCCCAGGGCCTTTGATCTTGCTATTCCTTCTGTTAGGGATGCTGTTCTCCAGGATTTTTGCACATTACTCAAGTTCCAAGACAATTTTCTCAGAGATACTTTTCTTCACTGTGCTAAAGTGGGCCCTCCCATTGTATGTCCTGTTTTACATATATTTACGTATGTGTGTATGTATTTGTCTATGTGTATAAAAAACACTTTTCAACTCCTGAAAATATGGGCCAGTGTGACCTCCTGGATGCAGGAACTCTGAATTATTCACTGCTTAAAACAGTACCTGGCACCTAGCAAGTACCATTAAATATTTCTGAACTGACAGGTATGGGATATCTGTCATTCTGAAAAGCATAACTAAAATTCATGGAAATACTACCTACATCTCAAAACTGTATGCCAAGATTTTTATTTTCACAATCAATTTCAACTCTGAACTTTTTGTTCATTTCTCAGTTCGTTTTTCATCTTCTTCCACAAGACTGATAGCTTTCTTTATTTCAAGTCTTAAAATAGCTATCATCATAGACTAATAATATCCACAAGTTGGAAATTTTACAATATGCTTGTTTTTATGTACCATCATACTTAAAAATATTTATGCAATTTCTGGTCCATCTTTGTTCTTTATTTCTTTGCTTGCCAGTGGAACACAGATACAGGTCTTACAGATCTCCTTCTCTAAATATAGTTCCCTGGTCTTGTTGCCACCACTACATACCTCTCTTGCACCCATACCTCTCATAAATTCCAACATCTGAGAGTTACGGAAAATAGGAAAAAGGGTAAAATAATTTCTTTCTTAACATGCAGCTCTACTTGTTCATTCCCTGCCTATGGCAAAGAATACACAGATCTCAGGGATGCCAATGCTATATACACTCGCCTCCAAGCTCTCAGTAACTAGGCTTTTTTTACTCACAGCTTCACAAATATATTCAGGCACCTTGGAAATTTAATACCATATTACCATTTTAAAATTATATTTCTTAAAGGTCTGTTTCACATTTTTAGGGGGTGGAAAGAGACTGACTCTTTGTTGACAAAAATACTATATAAAAACAAATTTGCTTCCTAAGCCTTGTCCACTGGTTAAGTAGAATCTGGTTATATAAAAAACCCTACAAAGCCACTCTCCTGTATTTCTTATTCTTTTGTCACATTTCACTTTTCTTTAGTAACTGTATAAACCAGAGTGCTTCCTGGGAGACATATTAAGGAAATTAAATTCAGATTTAAACTACATTTTATGAAAACCACTCCTTCCAAGTAAACAACAGTATACCGAGGGTTATTCAAGATCGGCGTTTAAGCAGACTATAGCTTCTGACTTTGCCAGCCTACAATTGCAAGTAGGTTGCAAAAAATGTAAAATTAGGATTTTGAAGATACATTAGCACTCACGTATTCATTGCAGCAGTATTTACAACGGCCAAGATGTAAAAACAACCTAAATGACCATCCACAGATGAATGGATAAGGAAAAGGTGTTATACACATACAATAGAATAATATTCAGCCTTAAAGAAGAAAATTCCTTGGCATGAGACAACATGGAGCTAGGTGTGGTTGTGTGCTTCTGTAGTCCCTCTGCCTATAGTCCCAGTGCCTCTAGAAAGCTGAGGAAGGAGGAGGGCTTGAGGCCAGGAATTTGAGGCTTTATTGCATTGTGATAATGCCTGGGACATGGATGAACCTTGAAGATATTATGCTAAGTGAAAAAAGGGAGTCACAGAAAAAAAAAATGCATGATTCCACTTAATATCAGGTATCTAAAATAATCAAACTCATAGAAGTAAAAAGTAGAATGCTGATTGACAGGGGCTAGGGAGAGAAAGAAATGAGGAGCTGCTAATCAATGTGTGTAAAATTTACTATGTGAGATGAATCAGTTCTAGAGATCTGCTGTCCAACATGGTGCCTAGGGCTAGCAATACTGTTTTGTACTACAGAAAAATCTATTAGAAAGGTAGATCTCAAGTTGTGTTCTTACCACAATAAAAAAAAATTAAGGTTTAGCCTATATATCAGCACTGTGAAAAGGCTTTTATTTTATTCTTTTCATTTAAGGGCACTGTCTAATTTGGCAAGAGCATAGACAATTTACATTTTTCCAGTTATGTAAGGAGTTATGTGTGGAAAGTTGGCTTAAATAAGTATGTTTCATTTCAGTGATATTTCAGCTTCTCTTGTGGATGGTGCCTGAGCTGCTTGGCTGTTCTGTCTCTAAATCTAGCTCAGGTTTTACTACCTTGTTGAGCCTTCGCTTTGTTCACCACAAATTGTACCAGTTGTGCTGGCACCCTTGGGCCAGCTCTACGCAGCCAATTGACCTCAGAGCTGGTTTTTCTACTGTGCTAAGCCCACTCACAGGATGTATTTCATACCTATTTGATATATCAAGTATAGTGTTGAGAACAGCTAGACCAATACTCAGGAACTTCACCAGAGAGAAGAAGTTGAGAATGCTAATAAGAGGAGATCATAGCCTCACAGGAAAGAAAAACCAGAAAGACATAAGACTAGAAAAACAGGAGGCCAGAGAGGCACAGATAAGTAAAGAAGAGATTGAGGGAGGACGTCAATTAGCAGTACAGTGAATCAGGCACTATTTTTAACATAGTATTATTCCTAGACATAACGTGACCCAGATAATAGAAAAACAGAATTAATTGTAAAATGATTCAGTTGTTTAAAAGTAATGCTAATCAAGTTATATTCTTAAAGCACATACTATTTATATCTAATTACTTTGCAGGAAAGTACTGCATATTGTTAAATGCTGAAGAAACCTGAGTGAATTTCAGTTGGTTAAAACAATAAACGCAGACTGTTTGTGCTCAGTCCTCATGGCCTCGGCATTTGCTTCTCTAAATTGGCTCATTGAGTATGACTGTACCTTAGAGAAAATCTGATTTCACTGCAAACCACAGGAAGAGTATCAATTCAGAGATGAATAATTTCTTTACAATAATCCAGTTGATAAAGGCAGAATGTAAAAAGTTTTAAGTACAAAGAAGGAATTGTTGGACTGGGAAAAAATAATAATATTAATTGGTTTCAGCCTTAGTTCAAGTTTGCAAATAGTAAATCTTATTAGTCATTTTAGGTATTTGGTTTCTACAAATGACAAATCCTTTTATTTCTATTTGCTTCCACCTAGATACATATAATAAAGAAAAGGATTATGATAATCCATTTTAATGCCATCATACAATAATAGAAATCTTTTTACCCCAGCAACCAAAATTTTCCAACTGGAAAAAAAAAAAAAAAACACTAGGAAAAATCAGAAGCACATATAGCTAGGAGTAGGAGGATGGCAAGTAACAAGAGAGCAAAAACCCTTTGCAAATACTTCTCGCCTATATTTTTTATTATCTCAGCCAAAAGGAAGCCTATCTTTTCCATTCCCTTTTTTGCAAAGCTATGCTCATTTCTTTCTAGTCATTCCCACCTTCTAATAGCCACTGTTTCATTTGTTGAGAAAACAAAATTATATGCTTAAATAACACACATAAAGTTTTCCATTAGTAGAGTCCCATTAATCCCATACTATAAGAAAATAAATGCAGTATATTAAACTTCAAGCTGAAGTAATGCCTTTAAGATTGCTGTGCCTTAATTATTCTTGTTAGTCTACTCCTAGTAGGCTTTGTGTGCATGTGTATTTATATGTGTACATGTGTATTTATATCAAATTTTATTCTTTAGTAGGCTGCAAAAATGTAAAATTAATGTATAATTGAAAAACTGTAAGGTAAGAAAACACCTATTGTATGTGATTGAAAATAATGACACATAGTGAAATATGTGCTCTTAATGTAGCAAATTTAAGTATTATGACATTACTAATGCATTGGGTGTTTTCCTAAGCTAGCCTAGCCAGTAAAACTTAAATAATGTTGACCACAGAACCCATCCTAAACCATTCTTCTGAATAAAGGTATGTTTATAAAATTAGAATAGATATTTCCTTTCTCTGTGACTCTCGTGGCATTAAGAACATCTAAAATTTAGAATTAAAAGGAGTAGACACTGTTTTTCTACCTAGAGAAAAAAGTAAGCACCAGAAGCCTGGGTAGAATTCAGTGCAGCATCTGAACATCATGGCCAGAACCTGAGTGAAAACATAAAAACAACCGTCAGCACCCTTCATCCACAAGCAGGGCTCTTCAGTGCTTGCTTGGTGGCCTTCCTGATTTTACCAAGAATGCATCCATCTCCAGCATAGTCCAAGTGTGGTGCCCCAGGTAAAACTGACCGACTTCAGTTTCAGGGACTCCCTTTAATTTTTTTTTAAAGCAATTCCATTGAACTCAGTTTCCAGAGACTGGTCCAGGATGGTTATATGTGGTAGGCCATGGCCAGACCTGCTGCACTAAACATTGGGCCTGAAAAATGCAGTAAGAAATACAGCCTGGAAGAATATACCTAAATTTCCTTAGGTGGTAACAGGTGGAAACTAATAGTACATACTCCATTCTGAAGCAAAATAGTACAAAAGGCAGAAAACCCAAGTGGCTTGGCAGATGTCCCACTTTGCGCAAGCTTCAGAGACCACCAAATTTGGGTGTGCAGACTTCAAGAGATTCAAAAGAAGACACTGGGACTTTATGCTCTTAAAGAATACTTTATGTATGCCTTCTTCATTGCCTCTTTGAGAATACAAGAGTAAACAAAACTAAAAGTAAAATAAGCCAACTCCTATGTATTGTCACCATTTCTCAGACATGAAATAGATGATTTGTTCTGGCCAGCTCTTGGAAGAGTCAGTAGGACTGGTAAGTACACAACAAGGGAGGACTGATGTTAGAGTGACACCACCAGGCTACCCAGATAGCCTACTACCACTAGGATCAGGGTCACTTGATCCATGGAATTTGAGGGAAAACTTCTTGGAAAACACATGTAATTTAAGGAGTGGGATGTTAAGACAGAAGGTTTGCCAGCTCTGCCAAATTCCTGTCTTACAGGACCGCACATCAGCTGAAAGCTTCTAAGATGTGGGCATCTTTGTGGAGATTCTGGGGCATTTGGGTGTAGAACACCCAAGTTATGAAGGGTTGGGACAAGAGCTGCGATGCAGAGCTGACTTTGTGTATGGCCTGAGTCTTTCCTCTATAATTCTTTAGCAGTCATGGCATTCATAAAAATGCCCATAGACCTGGAAGCCTAGAGACCAGGCCTTCTGGCCATAGGTTTACTAACCTTTTCACTTTCTGCCTTCTCTCCTTGGAGAACTCTAGGTGAAGATTCCCAGCAAGAATGACCACCTCCTTCCCAAGGTCATCCTTAGGCCACAGTGCCAAGTAATGTTCCACCCCAATTGGACCTGTTAACTCAAAACTAACGTGGATTAGGTAGTGTGATTGTTCAGCAATGCTATAATTAAAGATACTCCAAATTAGAGCTTAGGGAATCAGGATGTCTTGGTAAGCCCCACCTCGTCCTTCTTTCACAGGTGATGGGCTCTTTCCCAATCTCTCTGGCTATTCTACTGAATCATAAGTAAAGCTACAATTACAGGAGGGAGTCCCAGGCCCTCTCCTAGTAAAGAAGCAGCAGAAACATTAGACTAAGCAACAAAAGAAGGGAAGGAATTCAGGTACCATCTCCAAAGTAGAGATGGGTGGTGCTGTTTAACTCTCTTTACATAAAGAGAAGTTCCAGGTTTGTGGGGAGACATCAATGATGTCTGTGATAATGATTGTCGTCCTATTGATGTTTTGTGAGACACCTGGTACTGCTAACTTTGGGTAAACTCCACAAGGGACAACAGAGGAAGAGAGGCATAGCATCATAGAATCACAGAAATGTCTGATATGACCCAGACCCTGCCTGGGGTGTATATGCAGTAGTTTAGGGACTCTTATATTTAATAGTAAGAACATGCAGTACTATGATGTGCCTGTGAGCCAGATGGCCTCTGTCCCACTACATATCTCATGAGGCCCAGACTCTCGGCACCACACCATTCCACCTCTCCTGTTGCCCGGAAATTGCTCAGCATTGATGGAATACTAATCAGTAGTTCTACTTCCAACTGCAGAGATATTAGGAGGGAGTGTTAAGGAGATAAGATATGTGGCAGGCTAGAAGGTATGCTTCACAAATCACCCAGCACCCCAAGGATGAAAGGACATTTTCAGAGCTAGTTAATGAGGCAACAGAGAACTTTGGACCCAAGACACCTGTTACTTAGTTCTGACTAGCTTTGGCACACAACAGTATACTTCAGTGTATCACACTGGTGAAGGATAGTAAAGAAAATATTCTCCAATTTTTTTGGAGGGGAATCTTATAAAGAAAGTATATTTCTTATTAATTTATATTGGAATAAATGGGAAAAGTAAGTTATCCTTCTCAGTAGAGATGCCTTTTTAAGGTCTCCATAATTTAAGCTTAATGCAACTGTTCTTAGTAGAGGTCAGTAAAATGAAGAGCTATCAAAATGAAGGGGTCACAAAGACCAAACCCACTAAATTTAAATTCCACTTTTTAAATTCCAAGAGCCAAGCCTTCATTATCATTTGCGCCGGTCTTTAAATCTAGATCGCCCATTTGGTCTGGCCATCTTCTACTTTAAACCAGTGAAACATGAGTATAGAGATTAGATTGATAGCAGTTTTTTATAGTGTTCTCTGTTCATTAATTGGTTAGGTGTTTATTAAAATTATGTATTTATTGACTATTTAACAATGTATAGACAACAACCTTACTTGTTTGAAATTTTAAAGTATTTCTAAATCTACACATTTATTGTATCAGGGAGACACTCTCTTTTATCAAATTAGTCAAAAGATAGAACCTAGGCAATAGTTTACATTAAAGATGAAAAAGGGAGAAAAGTTACAATTGGATAAATCCAAGAAATTAACTTGAAAAGTCTATGAAAATGTTATTACAACCATGAGGGAGTCTATCTTGTTTGCTAATATCACATGTATCATATGTATCCTCTATGAAGTACATAAAAATGGATAATCTTACATTGATTTTTAATCTATCGTATTCACAAGCACTCAAGAAACTAAATATATCTTTGTATAAGCATGAATTATAGCTGTACTTGGGTCCAATGAGAACATCAATTATTTAGACTAGTTTATAACTTTTACAGCTGCTTGAGTCATTGATCTTTGGAATTTACCACATTGGCCAATTTTCTTCATATAGCATTGCTATCAATAAATATTGATAAACTTATATAGATTTGCTTTAGTCATAATTCATTGCCTCTGTTTTTCTTTAGTTTCAGTTCTTTATTTGTTGCCATTACTTTATTTTGTTTTCTTGTCTCACCCATCTTTGTATTGACATTCTAGTATTGTTTACAATGGCTTTCTCTCTTGAAATATTCATTAAAAGTGTTTAATATCTAACTTCTTTGGTATATTCAGTAAGCATCCACTATTATCATTCATTTATGAAAATTGTGAAAGCTTCTGAAACACTAAGACATGCATAAATAAAAGACTATTTCTAGTTACAATTTTATTAGAAGGTTTTGTGCTTTCATGTGTTTAATGTGAATGTTTAGCATTAACATTTTTACTGCCTAATTAATATGTTTAATGTTCAATGAAATATTTGTGTATACCTACACACTCACAAACATTTCATTGAGCATTTGAGAATACACACACATGCACACCACTTGAAAATGACACTGCCCTGCTAATACTCCTAACCCTCCAAGGGAACACTCCAGAATGAAATGATTAGCCTTCATATCTCCTACATCATCCCAGAAACATGCTAGCATCCAATACACTGCAAGTCATCGTGCACTTAGTCTTCTTTCACATAATTCTGAAGGACAACACTGTGTAAGTTTACAGATTATGGATCAGATGTTTCTTTTAAGACATGGATGTATCTTCAGTGTAAAGTAGCTCTATTAGTGAAGTTCAGTTCCAATCTTTCAAATAAAATTCACACTGATTTTATTTTCAGGAAAAACTAAGCTGCTTGCTTTCTTTCATGGCATGGTCATATAAATGTTAAAAATTTTCTCCTTATGGTGATATAGTATGCAGTGCACAAATTGGCAGACTAAGTGTCATTGTGTCAAAGAGGCTTTAGATCAATAAGTTATTCTTTCCAGGTAAAGGTCTAAGACTTTTATTTATGCAGGCTGGACCAATGGTCTTTAATAACATTTAAATTCAAAATAAAGCTGTGCTTTATGAAGTAGATGTATGTAGGTGACCTCATCATGACTTGGCTCATCTATAACATGACTTCATCTCTATAATTTAAAGACAATTCTAAAAAAAAAAAAAGAACTAGTATACTGGGGATTGAAAATGGTAGGATTGTAAACTAGTTCAACCATTATGGAAAACAGTATGGTGATTCCTCAAGGATCTAGAACTAGAAGTACCATATGACCCAGCCATCCCATTACTGGGTATATACCCAAAGGATTATAAATCATGCTGCTATAAAGACACATGCACACGTATGTTTATTGCAGCACTATTCACAATAGCAAAGACTTGGAATCAACCCAAATGTCCATCAGTCACAGATTGGATTAAGAAAATGTGGCACATAGACACCATGGAATACTATGCAGCCATAAAAAACGATGAGTTTGTGTCCTTTGTAGGGACATGGATGCAGCTGGAAACCATCATTCTTAGCAAACTATCACAAGAACAGAAAACCAAACACCGCATGTTCTCACTCATAGGCGGGAACTGAACAATGAGATCACTTGGACTCGGGAAGGGGGACATCACACACCGGGGCCTATCATGGGGAGGGGGAGGGGGGAGGGATTGCATTGGGAGTTATACCTGATGTAAATGACGAGTTGATGGGTGCAGCACACCAACATGGCACAAGTATACATATGTAGCAAACCTGCACGTTATGCACATGTACCCTAGAACTTAAAGCATAATAATAATAAAAATCAATAAAATAAAATAAAATAATAAAAGAAAAAAAGAAAATGACAAATCTTCATTCCCTAAAACAAAAGATAATTCAGCTAAAAGATGATAGCACTGAGATTCAAACCAATTAGGCAAAATTGATATCCATGTTGTACTAATATGATGACAAACATACATCATTTTGGCAATTTAAATTTCCCCATAAAAAATTTGGAAGTTCTTTATTTATCAATAATGACAGCCAATATTTGAATTCTGCTTTAACTATTAAACACGTTCATAAGTATTATAAGTGGGAAAGTTGATAAGTGACAGTTCTGAGACTCAAATTTAGATCTTTTTCTCCCAGTCCAGCGCTCTATTTGCTGGACTTGAGACTATCCCCCGGATCTAAACCCAGATCCATTAGTCATGTGCCGAAATGTTGGAGTTTAACTCCTCTGGATTTCAGGGTCCTTGTAAGTAAAATAAAAAGACTGAATTTAAGAGATCTCGAAGCTCTGTTTTTAAGTCTATGATTAGAATAACAATAAAAGAAATTGATGAAATATGAAATTATGTTTTCTAAATGGAGCCTAGTGATTTGCAAAACATGTGCTTGTCTATAAAACTAAGAAGTATTGTAATATAGCAAGTAAATCATTTTGTGTGTGTTTCTTTATCCATAGCACATACTATCTAAACTCATAGGTTCCCTAGGAGGATTAATAGTAAACTAAAAAAAAAGAAATATAAACACATATTGTAATTTCTTATGAGGTAAAGCAATATGTAATTTTATTGTTTTGTAATTTTTTGTTATATATTCTGTTTTATAACAGATTTACTGAGATATAATTCACATTCAACAGAAGTCACATTTATAATATGTATAATTCAGTGACTGAAAATACTCTGCTTTCAGCCCTTTGCTCACTTAAAGCTTATGTCAATCTGCCTGAAAGAACATGTAGCTTCTTGGATCGGAGATTGTAAAGTGGCAATCCTCACTTTTATTTTGTTCCTTAAAATGCTCCAGATGTATTCAGAGTCATTGTTAAAGTCCTGCATGTTGTAATTCACTGAAAAATGAAAAATTTAGGCTAAGAGTTAGTCCTTTGACACCAGCTGAACAGTCCTCCTTTGTATTTCTTCTTTTCATACCTTTTCCGGAAGCCTTTGTGATGACTGAAAATGACAAAGAGAGAGTGAAAGCAAATGTCAGCCAAAAGTGAGTTGAGTGGAGTAAGTTAAATGTTCTTTTCTAAAAGACCTTTAAAGTATAGCAATTATAAGGAGTGAGAGATGAGTCAGGATTTGTGCTCTGAATCTGATAGCATATTTGAACATATTTATACAATGAAGAAAAATGAAGTTCAGTAAAGACTATAAAATACCTGATAGTTTTGCTATTTTCTTCTGTGTCTTTTTAGTCTGCTACATTTTTTTCAAACTGTTCTACTCAAATAAACCAAAGAAGGGCATGTGTGTCTGTGAGAGTGTGTGTGTGTGTGTGTATGTGTGATATGTATCAATCCATCATGGACTGCTGTGTATCTCTATGTTTTACCATTAACTATATTCATAAAATTTTCAGTAAAACAGATTCTCCAGAGATACATTTATTTTATCTTAGAGTTTCTATAACTCCCTGGCAAATTACTATAGTATGAGAACACCAAATAGATTTGTATTGCACATCCATTCCTGTGTCTTGAATCCATAATCATAATTTACCTTATTTGTTTTAATTTAGAGGTTTTGAAGTTAATGAACGCTGAACCACTTTAAATAGTCTCTAGATGCACTTACTATGCTCTTCTCCTTTAACTACCATTTGTGGGACTGGTAGGAATATACATATGGTAACTGAGCCTATAATTACCAAAAGGCACACACAGCTGGGCAGTCAAAAGGAACATAAAAGTTTTTCATCCTTTAGGTGCTTTTTCAACCTTTGTCCTTTAATATACATGTGAGCTTAGAAAATACTTTAAAAACAAACAAATGAGTTAATTCAGGGTTAATGATTTTCAAATTAAGATAGAAAACAAGACAGTAGGAGTGGTCTTTATTTCTCTTTTTAATCTTTGTTCCGTCTTCCAAACTCAATTAATTTACTTAATAAAAGCTTTCTAAGATATTGCCCCATGTCTTTCCATTCCCAGTCTACGTTAGGTGGTAATTTGAGCTCTCAGAATATCTTGGACTTGCCTCTAATAGAGCATTTATGACATATTTATAAAATAATGTTCTATTTGCTGATCTACTCCCTAGAAAGTGAGCTTCTTTAGTTCAGGAACCATGTGTTTCACTTATCAAACCCTAGTGTCACCCCGTGTTTAATATGTGTTTGGTAAGTGATAATTAAGGACTTCATACACCCAAAACCATGGATTCTCCTGTCCTCCATTCCATTTTGGTATTTACTGATCTTCTATTACTTGTTTTAAATGGATGTGGACCAGAGTCAACCATTTTTAATCTCAGCTAGAGCTCTCATTTGGCCTTTTCAGATGAATTAGATTGGATTTGCATTCATCTTACAGTTTAAAAATCTTCTCTACAGACAAAATTTACTTTTGATTCAGAACAATATCTCTGCATACAATGCAGTGACCCACTGAAATTTTAATTTAGAAAGGGAAGTCCCATTATATGTGAGATTAAGTTGATCTCCAGGGAATAATTTCAGAGGCTTCAGGAAAGATCTCTATCTAAATCCCTTTCTTGTGAGTCCAACATTGTCCAGTCCATTTTTGGTCTTATAAATAAAACCTGGGATGCCTACCTCATTATCAGCTATTAGCAGTGGCATCTCAGTGTGAATTGATTTTTCTGCTATATTCTCAACATCTACTGGAGATCAACAGCCCCAAAAAGTATAGTTTTGTTAGACAAGAAGTAAAAGATAAAAGGTTCGCTCAGGAGCCTGTAACACTAACTTCCTGGGAGGGAAGAGAGTGGTGGTATCTCATTAGCAGTCTGTAAAAAGTCAGAGAGTAGCAGAGGCCACTGGGCCTCAGAGGTAAAAATTGGAAATACCTATTGCTTGTAGGAAACTACAGTAAGGTATTAAGGGAAGACAGGGCAAAAGACAAAGTTTCTCAACTTTAAAATGTTATGTGTGGCCTGTGTAATATCATTTTTTAATGACGATGACACAGAAGAGGGGAGTAAGTGGCTGATATGGTTTGGCTATGTCCCCACCTAAATCTCAACTTGAATTCCCGTCTGTTATGGGAGGGACCTGGTGGGAGGTAATTGAATCATGGGGGCAGGTCTTTCTGGTGCTGTTCTTGTGATAGTAAGTCTCATGAAATCTGATGGTTTATAAAGAGGAGTTCCCCTGCATAAGCTCTCTCTCTTTGCCTGTCATCATCCATGTAAGACATGACTTGCTTCTCCTTGCCTTCAATATTGATTGTGAGGCCTCCCAGCCATGTGGAACTGTTAAGTCCATCAAACCTCTTTTACTTCCCAGTCTCAGGTTTGTCTTTATTAGCAGCATTAAAATGGACTAATATAGTGGCCAAGTTTACCCTTCTAGGTCTAACCCTACTCTACTCTCACATTTAACAAATAGTCCTGCAATTCAATATTTTGGCAACATATCTTTATACACAGCAGATTGTGTAGTCACTTAGTGAATTAATGCAATCAGTTTTATTTGTGTTGGTTTTGTTCATGCAAAGTGAAAGACAATTTTGCATTGCAGAAATAACCCTTCATATAGAATATCTGCATAAGTATGCTTCAGACTTAAAGTTCACTTCTCACATGACTAAAGCCTCCAAAATACAAATAGTGTCCGTATATCATTTCAGCTGGAATCACTTATACAAATATCTACCACTGGCATTCTGATTTTTAAGCTATTATTTCATTTTAAACTGACAATAAAAATCCTGCTGGACAGTTTATGATATATAATCAAATCAATGTCACTAGAAGGGTGAGGAATAATTTGTAATTCAAAGCGTAGAAAATCATGGACTTGCTTCTGGTTATGAAGAAAGGGCTCTCTAAAGGGAATACTGTTGACACTAAAGACACAGGAAAACACTACCGATAACTAGCACTACACAATCCCTTGCTTTTAAACTATACTAGAAACAAAAACATTTTACCACTTGATTATTTACTTGGGTCTCACATCTACCTCAAGAGATACCTGAGGCAGTTTTACTCAGCTTAATTACATAAAGCCAAGACCAATGTTACATAAGTAGTTGTAAGATCCGTCAGGGCTGGCATCAGTTTTCCTACATCTTAGTCCATTGTTCTTTTCTCCATACACGGTTACACCAGAATCCCTTAACCCTTTTGTTTGGTTATATTGACATGTACAAAAATCCTAGATCAGCAGTTCCCAAGACTTCTGATTTCACAGACCAGTAAAAAATTAGAGAAACTAATATAGAGATTCTAAACCTTTATTCTTATAACAATCAAGCACTTCCCACCACAGAAAAAGGAGAAATGTTAATTTTCAACAAGTCAAAAGAGCAGCAACACAAAATAAAAGGCTTTTTGTAAACTTGAATAAATTTAGCTTCATAGAAAAGTCACTATTTTACCTTTACCTTCTCATTTTGTCACATAAAGTAAAAGAGAAGAGCCTTTCATGAGTAAGTGTAACGGAAATCTCTTTTAAGGTAACATTAGCTCATTGTTGGTAGGGCCTCATGCACGGCTAAAGGGGGTTAATTTGTTTTAACCCAATACACATCTATTAACTAAATAGCTCTTATTGATCTAGATCTTAAGTAACATAAACATCATAACAGCTTGACCCCTGCCTTCAGATAGCTTAGGATCTAATAAAGAAGAAAAGAAACAACAAATATAAGCAAAGATTAAGAGAAATACCATAACAGAGGAATAAAGCAAGATGTGAAGGCTGAAAGAAAAACAGACTATTTACTTAAGTAAATCAGAAAACGCTTCATGGTGAAATTGGAAAATGAAACAGGACTTAAGAAGTGGGTGGCACCTCAGGAAACAGAAGAGAGGGAGAAAGTCTGTATGTGTATGTTTTGGGGGAACCATAAGAATGGGGAAAGAGCCTTCCAGAAAATAGTAGAAGCAAAACGTTGGGTACAAAGTTTACATCCTATTTCAGCAATAGGTTATGTGTAATTATTAAAGGTTTAAAGAGGAAATTACTATAATATAAGAATACTTTCAGAGGAACCAGTTTAAATTTGTTATTTGGGAAAGTTATTAGAGCATATATTATTTCAAGTGCAAGGTTCATTGATTTTCAAATTTCAATCATTGAATTTATAATCCAAGGGGCAAAAAAAAGTCTCCATAATATAAAACATTTGTTATAAGTCCTTCATTGCATTTTGATGATCCAAAATATGTGTCCCTCATACTGAATTCCATGATGAAGAAAGAACATACCACACAGCACTGGCTATAAGATACATGGAAGAAAAGGAACATGATCTAAGAGAGAGAAAGCAGACTTCTGGGGAGAAGCTACTATAAAGTCAAGGAAGAACTAGGGTGGGGTATGGGGACTAGAAACCAATTCTATATAGGTATTAAGAAGTCATTCCAATTATAGGATGGCATCAATCAGGGTGACCAGCAGCCATGAAACCCTTAGCAAGGGTTGAAATAATGAGGAAAGTAAACAGGAACACTGGTTTTCCAACTGAAGTTTAGAACAGGGAGATCTACACTTTTCTGCACTCTTCAAAAGCTGGTATTAGAGACACAGAATAGAGAGTTATGAAGCCCCAGTTACTCCACACACCCAGGCCCAATAAAGTCAAGCAAACTGGCCTCCGCAGGTAGTATTTAAAGAGCCAACCATGCAATAGCATTGCTGGCGTCTAAAAAATTTCAAAAGTTTTAACCCTTGGCTATAGAACACCAAACAACTTATTTCCAAACCTCAATCTCCACTGCCTAATACTAGACTGAGTTAAATTGGTTCCCAAATAAGCAAGGCTGATGGAAGATGGCAGACTTCTCATCCTGAAGCACATTGATAAGTTAGTTTGGGTTCAAGTAATGATGGAGTACAACCCTAATTTTACTATTAGTACCCCTTTGCTTATTATTCATTATCAGCTTAATCTGTTAATTGATCACATTTTTAATTGTATTATTCTTTTATCCACTGAAAGAGATTTCTGTTCCCTTACAATTTGTCCTTTCACATTGGCACCACTTTTTTGCACCACTACCTTCAAATATCCTTCCACTACTTCATTTTATTTATAAGAGGAGATTTATATAGAAACATGTATTTCAGTTTTTGTTTTATAAAAATATCAGTTCCACTCATGTTAGATGGAATGCATAGTCGAAAATGGCAGCTGCAGGACTGAAGGCTTCGTTTCTTGCTGACTGTTGGATGGAGGCCACCATCAGCCTGTAGGCTCTCTCAGTTCTTTCCTCTGTGGGTCTCCCAACATAGGCAGCCCACCACATGGCAACTTCCATCTTCATGGTCAACAAGAGAGTGAGAGACTCCAGCAAGACGGCACTTCATCTTATGTCACGTAATCATGTAACCACATATGCAAGGTCACATACATCTCATCCCCTTTGCATATGCTAGAGCTTAGAAGCAAGTCATATTTCCCACCCATGCTCTAGGGGAGAGAGTCATGTAAGGGCATGAACACCAGGAGTCAGGGACCATGAATGCAACCTTAGATTCTGTCCACCACAATTTATTTATTCCACAGGCTAAGTAATTTTAAATAAGGGGACTACATTTATAAGTCAGGTTTTTCTTTCTCCTTTAGTAAATATGATGAAACTGAGGATATAGTCACATGTAAAACCAATTATTATATTAACTTTCTTTTGGATGTCAAGTTACCCAACCTTTACCGTTATAAAAATGGTGCCAGAATGCCCAGTACAATTTTGAAGTACTGTCAGAACAAGCCAGGTGCAGAGAAGACAAATGTGATCTCTTGGTGGCCATTTTTTGCTGTGCTGCAAATCTCTTTGTTGCTTCCTTGTTTTGTCTTTTTACATTTTTAAGTTTAATTGAAATATCCATTAACAAATTTTAGTACTATCACAGGCAAATATATTTTTTCCATTGCATTAATTTTTATATTTCCTTTAATACCCTTTGTTTACTGAAAAGAAACATACACAAAATCACAATTCAATATTTTATTTTTAGAATATCAGCTATGTTGTAGTTAAGTATGTTCATATGTCAATATATTTATAATATGTGTATCTATCTACTTATATATGTATACTCTTATACAAGATCATAACCCCTTCCTTTTAAGGTTTCTTGTGTTATAAATACTAATATTTCTTTCCTTCTTGTTAGGTTGATTTTCCTTTCATGGGCATTGTTCTTAAATTTGAAGACATTTGTTTGGCACTATATGTGCAACTTCTTACATACACATACACCTTTCCCAAAGTAAAGAACAGCAATACAATAATAATTTGAATTCTACTGAACTGTCTTCCTGACCTTGGTATAATACCAAGGTCTTATACTAATTTATTTCATATTCTGTTTCTCATTTTATCTTTTTGTTCTAACTTTTTAAATGTTTCTTAAACATTTTACTATATATAAAAAAGACTTTTTAAGAGATTTATCAGCAGCAGTTCAATTTTGAAAGTCAAATTAGTGCCAAGTTACTACTGTAAAGATAATCTATGGTACAAAAGAGCATACATCTATTAAGAGAAGATACTATTTACTTTCTTTGAATAGTCACTGCATGGAATAGGTTTCAATTAATGATATGATCTTGGTTTTTGGAATAATGCTATCAAGATTGTATGGAATATGTTAATGACTAGAAAATATGTCTTAGACTCTAATTGTAATTATAACTAACTTCCTAGCAAGCTAACAAAGTTGGGCAGGTGATCTACTGGTTTTACTTGAGATGAACCACCTATTGTTGGCATTTCTGTACCAAAATATTTATTCAACCAACATCACTGCTTCTTTTGCAGCAATCCTTGGTAGTAACTGCCTAATTCCAGCACCCAAAGTACCACAGGCCTAGGAGAGGAGCAGGTTCAACATTATCCTATTTCTGTACTATACAGATTCTAAATCATTATTCTTCCACCTTTATGCAGAACATATTTTGCTTTTAAGACTTACTTGAGGCATATGGAGATTGAAGGTTTGTGTCTTACTACTCACCGCAATGAATGAGCAAGTCAATCTTAAAGTTGTGTACAAGGAGAAAAATCCTGAAACAGAAAACAAAATATCATTTTAGTAATGGATGAGTACATGTCTAGTGTTCCCAGTGTGGCATCAGAGAACAAGACAAGAAAGATTTTCTGCATCTGTACCTTTGAATCTGTGTTTTCACACACAAGTCATGAAAAACTGAAAATGTAGGCAGTATGGTTCCCCAAAGAAACTGCTGCTGTTTATATGCTTAATTTAAGGGATAAATAATATAAGAGAAAGTATCATGCATATATACCAATCATTAATGAACAGTAACATCATGTGGCATGGTTTAGCTGTGCCCCCACCAAAATCTCACCTTGAATTGTAATAATGCCCATGTGTAAAGGTGGGGCCAGGTGGAGATAATTGAATCATGGGGGTAGTTTCCCCCATACTGTTCTCATGGTAGTGATTAAGTCTCACAAGATCTGATGGTTTTACAAATAGGAGTTCCCCTGAACAGGCTCTCTTGCCTGCCACCATGTAAGACGTGTCTTGCTTCCCCTTTGCCTTCTGCCATGATTGTAAGGCATCCCCAGCCACATAGAACTGTGAGTCATTAAACTTTTTCCCTTTATAAATTACCTAGTCTCTGATATGTATTTATTAGCAGTGTGAGAACAGACTAATACATCATCTATTTGTGAAGCATTAAAAATTATCCAGTGAATATTCCAGCTTTATGATAAGTTCTTGGTTTCAAGGGCGATATTGGGGGACAGACCACTGGGAAAAGTAATGTCTAAGACTATCTTCAACAGCTTGACATCTTATATCACTGGCCCCTAACACATTTTGCTCTCCACACATGGATGATATCTATCATGCCTACAGACGCTTGTGCCCATTTCATTCACTATATTTTAGCTAATTTCATCGAGTTGAATGACTAAATTGTCCTATCAGTTTACTTGGGGAAAATCAACACAAATTTTTGTGGATATTCTTTTTAATAATAATTTTATTGATCTTCATTTTTGGAGTAGTAAGAAGGTATTTAATAATATTACTTTCTATTGTTTATCAAAATGTAGTCTATGATAATATCCTTAAAGCCAGTATTGAACAAATTAGTAACCAAGCTATGTTACTCAGGGTTCTCTAGAGGGACAGAACTAATAGGATGGATGTATATATGAAGGGGAGTTTATTAAGGAGTATTGACTCACATGATCACATGGTGAAGTTCCACAACAGGTCGTCTGCAAGCTGAGGAGCAAGCAAGCCAGTATCAGTCACAAAACCTAAAAAGTAGGGAAGCCAAAAGTGCAGCCTTCAGTCTGTGGTCTAAGGTCCAAGAGTCCAAAAGTTGAAGAACTTGGAATCCAACGTTCAAGGGCAGGAAGTATGCAGCACACGAGAAAGATGTAGGCTGGAGGACACAGCCAGCGTAGTCCTTCCACACTCCTTTGCCTGCTTTCATCCTAGCTGTGTTGGCAGCTGACTAGATGGTGCCCACCCAACTTGAGGGTTGGTCTGCCTCTCCCAATCCACTGGTTCAAATGTTATTCTCCTTTGGCAACACCCTCAAAGACACACCCAGAACAATATTTTGCATCTTTAAATCCAATCAAATTGACACTCAATATTAATCATCACAAGTCCACCCCTTGTCAACTTGAACCCATATACATTTCCTGAAATCATATATAATCTTCAAAGAAATAAAATAATAAGGTCATAATTACACCTAACATAAGACAACTATCTTTTGTACAACTGGAAGCACACCAATCCCAACCCAATTGCTATTACATAAAGTTAACATTTAAATGTTGATATGAAGTCAATAAATCTTATGTCACATTATAAAGGAAAAAGAAACTAAAATGAAGACATTTTCTTCATACAAGTGTATACATGCACAGACATGTTCTTAACAGACTAAGGAGGAAATACGACAATTATCGTCCTTGTTTCGGCAACTGGTCACGTGGGCATAGCTGGTATTGATGACTACCTTCTTCTACTACCCATTCTGTATTCCGTTTGCCTTCAGCAAGCACCTCAGCAAGTTGTGGCTTTTTACCTGGTGGAGTGACCCAAACCTTCATTCCTGAAGGGTCTGGACAATTTGTAGTCCTGCCTGGAGGGGTTTAGTTTCCCATTGACCTTAAAAAGGGCAGGGTAATACTAACAGATGCCCTAAGGGATCTCCTGTATTCCACACATACTCTTTCTTACCTCCATTGTGGCATAGTAGACTGATTTCATCTTGATAGTCTAGGTCAATCATCCAGCCAACACTGTAACTCCTTTCTTAGCCTGCTGACTTAGAGGTAGAAGAAGCCCAAAATGGCCAGGTGGCAATTCTAACTTCCAGTTTAATGGAATCATTATGTCTCCTTGGGCAGCACTTCTTCCTCTGGAACTAAGACCTCTAGACCAACACAAACAAATATTGCAGGAACGGGAACCAAAAATTTTGCTAGTGGGTTACTAGAGGTGATGGTAAGTCGTGCCACTTCTACTTCCACCCCTTGATTCTTTGACCCATGAATCCTGGCTATGGGAAAAACAGTAGCATATATTGGACACTGCTTCAGAGCATACACAGTCTTCTGAGAACTTTGTCCCAGCTGCGCAAAGTATTCTCACCTAATGGCATTGTAATTGTGACTTGAAAAGGTCATTCCACTGTTCCATCAATCTAGCTGCTTCAGGATGATGGGGAACATGGTAAGAATCAGGAGTATGAGCCCAATGTCACACTTCCATAGCTATAAAGTGAGTGTCTTGGTCAGAGGCAACACTATGTGAAATACCATGACAGTGGAAAAGGCATTCCATGAGGGCACGGATGGTAGTCTTGGCAGAAGCATTGCATGCAGGATAGGCAAACACATAATTGCAGTAAGTGTCTAGTCTAGTGAAGACAAACTTCTGTCCTTTATTTTATAGAAGAGGTCCAGTATAATCAACCTGCCACCAGGTGGCTGGCTGATCACCCCAAGGAATGGTGCCATATCGAGGACTCAGTATTGATCTCTGGGGCTGGCAAATTGGGCACTCAGCAGTGGCCATAGGCAGGTCAGCCTTGGTGAGTGGAAGTCCATGTTGCTGAGGCCATGTGTAACCTGCAGCCCTGCCATGATGGCCATTTTGTTCATGGGTCCATTGGGTGATGACTGGGATGGCTGGGGCAAGAGGCTGAGTGGTGTCCACAAAACGAGTCATCCCATCTACATAATTATTAAAATCCTCCTCTGCTGAAGTCATCCTTTGGTGAAAATTCACAGCAGATACAAATATCTTCACAGTTTTTTTACCACTCAGAGAGGTCCATCGACATACCTCTTCCCCAAATTTCTTTGTTACCAATTTTCCAATTATACTTCTTCCAAGTCCCTGACTATCTAGCCAAACCATTGGCTACAGCCCATTAACCAGTATATAATCACACATCTGGCTATTTTTCCTTCCAAATAAAGTACACAATGAGGTACACTGCTCAAATTCTGCCAACTGGGAAGATTTCCCTTTGCCACTGTCCTTCAGGGATGTCCTAGAACGGGGTTGTAGTGCTGCAGCTGTCTACTTTCATGTGGTGCCTGCATGTTGTACAGAACCATCTGTAAACCAGGTCCTTGTCTTCTCTTCCTCTGTCAACTGATCATACGGAACTCCCCATGAGGCCATCAGTGCAGGCTTGTGGAGAGAAGGCAGGGTGGCAGGAATGGGGA
Source organism: Chlorocebus sabaeus (assembly GCF_047675955.1). Classification (NCBI taxonomy): domain Eukaryota; kingdom Metazoa; phylum Chordata; class Mammalia; order Primates; family Cercopithecidae; genus Chlorocebus; species Chlorocebus sabaeus. Next base: position 16,407,646 of record NC_132927.1, on the reverse strand, counting down.
CCATAGGCATTTAAGCCACTTCCTCATGTAACTTGTGTCTTCAAGACCTGCTCGAGCCCAATCACGTATATACCACTTTCATTTCACGATTGAATGCTGCTGTGCACAACTCACTTTATGGCTAAATGGGACAGAACGCACCCAGTTCATGATAGTCAGTGCAGGTCGCATGGTGACTTGAGGACTCATAGTCAAACGTTCAGTTTCTACCAAAGCCCAGTAACAGGTCAAGAGCTGTCTCACAAAATGAGAGTAGTTATCTGAAGAAGATGGCAGGGCCTTGCTCCAAAATCCTAGAGGCCTCTGCTGTGATTTACCTATGGGAGCCTGCCAGAGGCTCCAAACAACCTCCCTATCTGCCGCTGACCCCTCAGTCTCATTGGATGTGCTGGGTCATATGGCCCAAGTGGCAGAGCAGCTTGCACAGCAGCCTGGACTTGTTGCAGAGCCTTCTCCTGTTCTGGACCCCACTCAAAATTGGCAGCCTTTCTCATCACTCGATAAATGAGCCAGAGTCACACACCCAAATGAGGAATGTGTTACCTTCAAAATCCAAATAGGTCCACTAGGCATTGTGCCTCTTTCTTGGTTGTAGAAGGGGCCAAATGCAGCAACTTATCCTTCACCTTAGAAGGAATATCTTGACAGACCCCACACCACTGGACCCCCAGAAATTTTACTGATGTAGAGGGTTCCTGATTTTTAGTCAGATTTATTTCCCACCCTCTGGCATACAAATGTCTTACCAGTGTGTTTGCTGCTTCTTGCTCACTGGATCCAACCAGCATAACGTCATCAATGTAATGGACCAGTGTGATATCTTGTGGAAGGAAAAAGCAATCAAGATGTCTCCGAACAAAATTATGACACAAAGCCAGAGAGTTGATATACCTCTGAGGTAGGACAGTGAAGGTATATTGCTGGCCTTGCCAGTTGAAGGCAAATTTCTTCTGGTGGACCTTATGGACATGAATGGAGAAAAAGACATTTCACAAATCTATGGCTGCATACCAGGTACCTGGAGATGTGTTAATTTGCTCAAGCAATGAAACCAAATCTGGTATAGCAGCTGCAATTGGAGTCACCACTTGGTTAAACTTATGATAATCCACTGTCATTCTCCAAGATCCATCTGTCTTCTACACAGGCCAAATGGGAGAGTTTAATGGGGATGTAGTGGGAACCACCACCCCTGCATCTTTCAAGTCCTCAATGGTGGCTCTAATGTCTGCAATCCCTCCAGGGATGCAATATTGTTTCAATTTACTAGTTTTCTAGGTAGAGTCAGCTCTAATAGCTTCCATTTGGCCTTTCCCACCAAATAGTCCTCACCGTATCAGTCAGGAACCTAGTGTGGGGATTCTGCCAGCTGTTAAGTAAGTCTATGCCAATTATGCATTCTGGCACTGGGGAAATGACCACAGGGTGAGTCCGGGGACCCAAAGGACCCACTGTAAATTGAGCCTGAGCTGAAACTCCATTAATACTTAACCTCTATAAGCCCATACTTTAACTGGAGGACCACAATGACATTTTAGGTACCCAGGAATTAACATCAGCTCAGAGCCAGTGTCCAGTAGTCTGTAAAAGGTCTGATGATTTCCCTTTCCCCAATACACAGTTACCCTAGTAAAAGGCCAGCGGTTTCCTTGAGGAAGGATGGGCAAAAGATTAACAATATAAATTGTTTGTAGTATAGTGTAGTGGGGTCCTTCCTCAAAGTCTTCCCAGCCTACCCCTTCATTCAGGGGTTCTGGGTCTGTAAACTGGCTCAGGTCTGGAATTTGATTGAGGGACTGTGATTGTCTGTTTTTGTAATTTAAATTAATCTTTTGTCCACTTGACCCAGAAGTTTTCTGCTTATATAAATTAAGAATGCAGTAGGCTTCCTACAAATTTCACTTCTAGGAACACCATGATTAATTAGTCAATGCCAGAGCCCTGCACAAGTCAGATTATTCTGACTGCTGCTCTGCCTCTGCTGTCCATTACAGTAACTATACCTACCTTGCCATTGGCAGTTGAGTGCCACTGCTTGGCCCCTGCCATCTCAGGATCCAATTATTCCCACTGCATTTAAATTTTGTAGTTGAGTAGCTGCAAGTCCCACTGTAAGATCTGGCATACAGAGAAGAGCAATCACAGAGCTCTTCAAGGATGCAGGTGCTGCCCTCACAAATCTATTTTGCAAAGTTTTGGTGAAAAGTATGTCTTCTGGAGCCACGAGTTAGAATCCCTGAATTTATTGTTTCCTTTCATCACTTTGTCCACTAAACTTAGCAACAACCAAGAAACTTAATCATACTTTTTGGTTCTCCATATATGGTCAAAGGTAATATGTATATAGACAGTCTGGTCCTTTCACGTTCCTTTGCCTGCTTTTATCCTAGCCATGCTGGCAGCTGACCAGATGGTGTCCACTCAGCTTGAGAATGGGTCTGCCTCTCCCAGTCCACTCACTCAAATATTAATCTGTTTTGGCAACACCCACACTGACACACCCCAGAACAATACTTCACATCCTTAAATCCAATCAAGTTGACACTCATATTAACCATCACATAAGCCATTATTAATATTTAGAAAAGGTTTCACTTTCCTGCAAAACACAATACATTTAGTTCACATATGACATTGTGCTTGATCTCTCATTATGGAGACCATAACAGTTGGAAATGTGGTAAAATTGAAATTATCTAAACTAAATTTTAAATTAATTTTTACATGACCTTTCAAATTCTTAAATTCCAAATGGGCTTGACTTGAGAAAAGGGTATAAAATGTAAATATATAACTAGGCCTGTTTATAGAACTTAATAATGTAGTCTTTAGCAGAATTGAAAATATTCATTAAAAATCACACCTGAAGATGAGACAAGTCTATGAAAGGAAATATCTGAATAAACATATAAGGATCTGAAAAAAAGTTGATTCATTAATGTATTACCTGAAAAAAAAACTTTATAATTCATATGTAATGGTTTCAATAATGTTTTTAAAATAATAATATGTTTCTTATTGTTTAATTCACAATTATATTCACTTAGCAAACTTTCAAATGCACTTGTTGCCAGGCTCAAATGCAAATGCTTCATTATTGTCATCTAAAAAGAAATGATTTTATAAATTCAAAGTACAATTATTTGGCTGCTCCTGGAAACTTGAGCTTTATTCTATCTCAAACATCTCAAAAATAGACAACACACACATAAAAAGATAAAGCTGAGGTTATTTTGACCCAAGTAATGAATAAAACCTTAAGCTAAACCAGGACTATTTCTAACAGAACTTTTCTCTTTTCACATTATGTTCTTTTAATCTGTTTATAACTTTGAAAAGGCATATAAAAATAATTTATTAGAGTCAAAGTATAATATTTCTGAATTTAAAAATAAAATAGCTATAGCACACTAATAGTCCCTGAAAGTTAGGCCTTAATACCTATATATTGTTTTGCTCATAAAAATGATATAAAAAGCTACTTAAAACAAATGTAGGAAAAGTATATTTTTCTGAGTTTTTTACGTTTATAAACAATTAAATTTTAAAACCATTATTACTTCAAATTTATACATCTTTACACAGAAATTCACTTCAAACTTGGCAACTGTCTTAAATTCTAAAATGTTTATATAAACATCTAATTGGAGAAAATTAAGACATCTAAACTATTAACAAATTTAGAAATTACCTAGAACTGAATTTTAGTATAAATTTTTGTTGTTGATTTCAAGTGAAATTCAGAAAAAAAAGTGGTATCGGGATAATTTCCATCACATTACTCTCCTCCTCCCTCTCCAGTATGTTGTCATTATTTTTGCCAAATGATTGAGTGGCATTCATGTACTGAACTCCCAACTGATCCAACTGACTATTTAGTACCTTTCCATTTTTTTCTCATTTTATATTACACAAAAAATTTCAAAGGGGTCAACTAATTTTAACCAAATGTAGATGTTAATGATTAACACTAGCATAAGTCTTAGTTACAAAAAGTAACAATGTCTTTCAATACGATCGGTAAAACTTATTAAACATCTGTTGCATAAAGCATTAGTCACAAAGGTCAGGAGTAAAATTATAGATGTTCTGTGTGATAGTCAGTTGCCTGCTACTCATTCCCTTGTATAATTATTTACTCTCCTTGAATGTGGGCGGGACGTAGTGACATGCTTTTAACAAATAGAATATAGCAAAGTGATGGGATGTCATTTCCAAGGTTAGGTTATAAAAGACTGCGACTTTTGTCTCTCACCACTCTCCACTTGATGAAGCAGGCTGTCATGTTGTAAGCTGTCCCATGAAGAAACACATATATATATATATATGGTAAGTAACTGAGGGAAGCTTTTGGCCAACAGTCAGTGAGAAACTGACAACCTCTGTCCAACAACTGGGAAGAAACTAAACCTTGCAACAACCACTGAGTGAGCTGAAAAGCCAATACTACCCCACTTGAACCTTATCATGACCATACCCTCAACTGACATTGTGATTGCAGCCTTGTGAGGGATCCTAAGTCAGAGGGTGTAGTTAAGATGCACCCTGGACTTCTGACTCAGTGACACTGTGAAATAATGATCGTGCATTATTTTAAGCCACTACATGTTGGAGTAATTTGTCATACAGCAACAGGTAACTAATATGCTCTGTCTTCCAAAAATGTATAAGTATTTTAAAAATAAAGTTTATTTTAATATAAGGCAAGATGTGATGTTATCAAGATATTTTTAAAAGCATTATGGTGTTACAAAGAATGATGATTTCTCACAAGCAATATTATTAGGAAAGAGATTGCAAAAATAAGGAAAAGTGACAAAGATTAGAAGTTACATCAGAAAATCCATATTTTAGGAAGAAAATTATGACTCAATTATGCAGACTGGATTAGAAGTAAAACAGAAAATAAGTAGGATAGTAAAAGGCCATTGCAAAAATACAGATGAAAAAGAACAGGAGTTTAAGCCATATGGCATTGGCAGTAGAAAAAGAAATCGGGAAATGGCCATGAAGTGCTTGGGAGCAAAAGTGGTGGGTTCTGGTAAACAAAATACTATGGGGAAACAAATAAAGAAGGAAGCTGAAGATGGCACTAAGATGTTCATCCCAGTTGATCTGGAGAAATGTTGCCATTATGAAACAAAGAAAAGAGCCCAAGTGGAGGAACAATGTAAAGGGACAAAGTAAGTTTGTCTGAATTGAATTTGCTTGAGTAACAGCAGGATAATATGTTCAGTAATAAATTAGCACTTTAAAATACAATTATGATACTTAGGAACAAAGTCAGAACTGCAGGTATGGATTTGGGAATAATTAACTTAAGGATGCTGGTTAAAGCCATGAAAAGAAATGAGATAGCCCACTGAGTGCTTAAACACCTCTTGTTACTCTCCACTACCCGCAGGATTTATACTCTGCTATACTTGGGAGAGTATAAATCATTAGCTCCCCACTTATCCAGCCTCAGCTGGTGCACACTCCAATATACACTCAACATTCCAAACACACAAAATGACTAACAAGTCTCCAAGATACCATCCATTTCTGTGCCCCATGCCCGAGTCCTTGCAGTTTTTCCTTCCTGAAATGCCTCCTCCCCACTAACTCGCTTAGCCTTCATGGAACTTCAGATGTCACCTCTTTTGTGCTTCTAGAACACATTTTCCTAATCACTGTAAAGACTTTATCACATTTTACAAGTTTTCTTGCCTTTCTGTGCACAACACACCAAAACTAGGGCAGAGATCATGACTTATTAATTTTGTATACCCAGTGGTGCCTTGAATATATATAGCACAAACTTGACATTCAAAGCCAAGATAATTATTGGAGAAAAAAAAAGAAGGAAAGGAGGAAGATGGAGAGGCTTAGAAGAAAAAGTTGGAATAATTCTCCTTTAAGAGGCAGATCAAAGAGGAAGAAATGGGGGAGACTAAAGAAACAGAATAGGTTCTTATTTTAAAGGGTGGTGTCTCCTAATATCAAATGTAGAGTTTGCTTCCATCACCACTCTCAAACTGGCTATTTATCATTTCATTCTTTAATACAGTAAAATTCATCTTTTGCAACATTTGATTTTTTAAATAAAAATCAGAAACTTTTATCAAATCTACTAGGAATTGGCACTGTGCCTTAAAAACACTCTGCTGTACTTGGGAGAGTTGCTAATAATTTAATAGTTTTTCCCTAATGCCTCCCATACTAAAGAGTCATAAAACATAAGCCCATCATTATTTCCCATCTTTTTAAGACTCCTAAATTTGCCTCACATTATTTCTTAGTACATATTGATGTAAATTCTTATGGTAACCTAAATAATTATCTTCAATAATATGTCCTGTTGGTCAAACAAGATCCTTCTCCTCCAACCTTCCATGTATTCAAGACCTTTCCCCAAACCCAGCTGCGTTTTTGCTCTTCAGCAGTTTTACAAAACTGGGTAGTTGAAATATTATCCTGCACACAGACCACTGTCTTTACCGCAGTCATTACTTGCCACAGTTGGCTATATAAGGAATAGTGCTTGTTCTGGACACCACAGCCAGCACGTGTCAGATTTATCTTGCTTCAGTATTTTATTTTTGACGGAAATTATAATAACTTGGTTGTTACTCTAAACTCTTTCCTTTCTAAGGTCACTAAGAACCAAAAACAGGTTAATGCATGTGGTTTGGGGGTTTTATTGTTTCTTTAACAGTTTATATACTACTATAAAATTTTGTTTTACTCCTTAGAGAAATCAGGTGTAACTTTTTTCCAATATAGGAGATGCTCTCTTCTTCTTTACAAGATTAAAAATAATAATAAATTATGCCATTCTTCACCTGACAATACATCCCCATGACCACTTACCCTTAATGCTTGCCAAAAAAGATTGACAGTCGAGGGTTATTTTATGATTTTATGGAATAGATTTGCCTTAAAATCAGATACCATATAGTAAACATATAAAAAGTATCTGTCGAGCACTTAGTAGGTGCCAGGCAATGAAATCCTGGGCCTCAGAGAGGTCAAGAGGCATCCCCATAGCTGTGCAATTAAAATGTGTGGCAAAAAAAGAACTCAAATCTAGGATCTGGCTTCAAGGACCAGGTCTTTAACCACTGCTTTATAACCTGCAAGATCTGAATTTCTATAACACCTTATTATTTAAAAAAAAAAAAACTTTAATACATTATGATCCCCAAAACACCAGTGATGTCAGAGCAGACATTTGTAATTAATAAGTGATGAGGTCAAATTTGCTAATTTCAAGGACCATTTTTATGAATTTTCACCATGGGTTCCAGGAACTTCATGAACATATTTCAAAAGACATTATCATAGAAACTGAAAAAAAAAAGTATTGAAATGTAATTCTTTATTAGAGTCCTCACAACAAGTGACTCATTTAGCACTGTATTTCTGATTCAGTTAAGAGTATATATATTTTGGCAGCAATCATTGCTAAGAACTCTCTGAGCTGGTACAAAGTGTCCAGTTGAGCTGATGAGTTTTCCGCCTACAAAGAGAATCTCCTCGGATTCAGTATCTTGCTTGTTGTCTCCAGCCACAGACCATGTCTTCCCCCAAATCCTGTAATCCAACACTTTCCTACCCTCTTCCTTCAAGGTCTAGTTCCCTAAATCTCTAGAGAGAAAAGCAAACCCCCTCATCTATTTCACTTGCAGGGAACATTTTATGTCAGACAAGCGGACAAAAAGTTCATAATGTTTATTCTAAAGAGGGACACATGTTAGAGGACAAAAGTAGTTCAAGAAATACCACGGTGTACCTGCTTGCATTTTTGTACATAGTAGGTGTTCAATAAGAGTTGGTTGATGAAAATTGGGCCCAGATATCTTCCTTTGGCCTATCATACTCCTTCTAGCTCTTTCTTGGTGTTTAAAGTGGCTAGGTAAAATTTTTATTTGTAAAAAAATCAAGAGGGAAGATTCTGGGCTACAATTTCTAATAATGAAAATTAATTTAAAAGGCACAGGGACTGACACAAAGACAATATATTATTAACAATGCAAAATTCCCCCAGGGAGAATTTGGCAAGAGAGTTGGCAAGATCTCTAGTTTAAGAATTTTCCCGGGAGCTGCAGGATGAACTCAATCCTGGCTTTCAGCTACATGCCTTATTCGCTGGTGATTGGACAATGACAGATCTGGAGACACCTCAGGCTACCCCAGGTCCTACTGAAAGCACACTTTCCTTTTCAGACCATGCCAGGAGATGTAAGAGCCCTTCAAGGGCCCTGTATCTGCAGTGACCACCAGAAATTTGTAGATGCTTCTGTCGTGGCTTTACTGTCTATAGTTACAAGAAGGCCAGCTGAGCCATGACCACTTATTTCCCAGTGAAGTGGATGTCTTTGAGGGAATTTGCTTTAGAAATCGACAGGCCTCCATGTTCACTGCAGTTATGCAATCTCATCTGCTGCTCAAGGAACACAATTTCATAATGAGAGAGTTCATCTCAGCGAAGGAGAAAGGAGCAGAAACGGAAGCTGAAGTTTTTAATAATAGTTTTCTCCTTTCTTCCGTCAAAGACGCCTAACTGCTTATCAGAGATTCTGATCAGCATGAGATACTATTACAGAATTATCAACTGAGTGGATATAATTCTATTATGGAGGAGATATTTGACAGATAAGTTAGTTCTTGTCATCTTATCATGCATAAATATTAGATTTCTGTTAGACTTTTTAAATAATTGGAACATCTCAGAGATTCCTTACTATATTCTCAAACTTCAAGGAGCCCAGGAATGCCAAGCTGCCTCCACCAACACAGTTAAAACAAGGCCTTCTACATTTAAAATTGCTGGTAAGCTTTCTGAATATGAAAGAAATGCCTTTTGTGTGGAGAGCCAAAAGCAAGTATAATCCAGATGTCAGCTGAAGCTATCATCTGCTTTATGATTTTCTCTAGCCTCTATCTCATATCTAGGGGAAAGGCAATTCCTTCAGGCAGAATTTTGCCAAATTTGCCAATTTTGCCTGTATCCTGTTACCTCTAATTCTGATTTCCTCTTCTGCTAAATTCACTGTTACTTGTGTTTAACCCAAAATATTTATTCTCTCCTCTCTGCTCAGCACAATCTCAGATATTATAACCCTTTTTCTCTGATTCATCAAACACCATTTGATCAAGAAATTTGTGTATATGACAGATACTGCCGAAGTTATGTGTGGAGCAAAATGCTGATGACAGCTCCTGATAAGAAACACCAAAAGACTGAGTATGGACAATCCTTTCATCATCCCTCTCCTAGGTTTCCACTGTTAATAGTTCTCTACTGTCCATCACTTAGTACTGTGTTCCTGACTCTCTCTTTTTCTGTCCTGGGTTTACTCCCACCTTCAAACAACCACTTATTTCTGATGCTGAGCAGTCCAGCCATCAGTCTCCTTCAAAACCATAGCCTGGAATGCTCTTGCTTCCCAATATAAATAGGTGTCTCAGGGTGTTTGTCCACATGTACCCTAGAACTTAAAGTATAATAAAAAAAAATAATAAATAAAAAATTTTAAAAAAGCACAAACAGAGAATAAGAATAAAAAAATTTTAAAAAATAAAATAAAAAAAAAACAATCACCTGTGTAGGAGAAAAAAGCTGCCACTCCCTTAGGGGCAGAGCAGCGACCTTCGCGTAACTTGTAAACAGCTCTGTTTTCCACTCTGTTCTGAAAGAGTTTTGTCAACCAAACAAAATGCAGGTGTTAACAAAACGTCAACTCAAAAGTGCAATATCATTCTTTGACAATTATACTATTGTAATATCTGTCTTGGTAAGTACAACATAAGCCAACCAACTGAAATAAGTTGTTCATTTATAATAATATTATAAACCATGATTTAAAAAGAAAAAGGAATGTAATCTGGCTATTCACTTTTCCTTAAATTGTTACTTTTTTTAACCTTAAAACAGTGGTGCATTTGTCATGCCTTTAATCAGATTTCCATAATATTTCTGTGAAATGCAAGATTTAAGCCAGAAGTAAACTACAGAAAACCAATTTATTTTATTATTTGTCATTAACTAAATCATATTATACAATGGCTATAAAAGCAACAGCTTTCTTGAGCTTAACTCTGCCAGCTGATGACATGTCTAAATATTACGGGTTCCTATGTGGTGGCGGGGGTGCATGCACATTTGTGTGTATGTGTGCATGTGCATGTGTACTGAGTTCATGTGGCGGCCCGTGAACATTTAGAATGTTAGCCAAAAGTTATATTTTTACAGTTTCTTTATTTTACTAAAATCAAATGAAAAGATTATTTGGTTAAAGTTTTGCTTATCATACCTACTTGTGTTATCTAATACAACATCCTCCAGTAGCAAAGATGTCATTAAAAGATAATTGGGCAATTAAATGTGATGTTCATACTTGACCTAAACAAAAGAGCATTGTAAAGCTATCTGTTTAGGATAAAAATCTAATGAATAAAATCAACATTGTTGCAGAACTGCAATGTTTGCTCAAACCACAAAAACTGCAATTTTCTTGAACAGCATGCTTTTCAATTAAAATTTATGAAGTCTTCAAATGTGCCTCTTAACTGGATCAAATTTTGTATTCATAATGGCCTCCCACAAAGGCTTTGGCCAATAATAATACAATACTACATGTCTCAGAATTTACAGGCATTAAATTAAAATGTAACTATAGTTTATAACATGCCATCGAAGCATACCAACTAGACAAGCATAATCCAGAGGATTATATCAGTCTAGTATTTGGCTATTCAGAGATGTGACATCAAAAATTTGTGTGTGGGAAAAGCAACTTGAAAGCATATTTCATTAAGAACCATTGCAAAAAGTACAGGAAGAGTTATTGTCACTTCACAAATTATCTCTATTATGTACATTTCATGAAACCTACCAGATGCATTGTATTTACAAGGTCTAGTGTTTTAAATGTAGCAATAATTGCAACATAAGCAGAAACTTTAAAATGTAGATGAATCCGACTGTAATATATTAATATTAAATTGAGATATCTTACAAAAGATTTTTTCAGAAGGTCCTTTGACAAATTTTTCATACAGCTAACTACGGGATTCCATTATCACAAAGAAAAAACTATAGATTCTCTATTCCTAATACATTCTTAATACATGCAGAATCCATCTATTTCTTACCACTTCATTGATGGGCTAAACCTCATTTTGGCTTGGGTCTCCTACTTCTACTCTTGTGCATTCCCCAAAGACTATTATTAACACAGCAGCCAGAATCATCTTTTAAAAGTCAAATCGGATCAGGTCACTCCTTTGATCAAAATCTGCAACTGGGCTGGATGCAGTGGCTCACACCTGTTATCCCAGCACTTTGGCAGGCGGAGGAAGGTGGATCGCCTGAGGCTAGGAGTTCAAGACCAGCCTGGCCAACATGGTGAAACTCCGTCTCTACTAAAAATACAAAAATTAGCCGGGCATGGTGGCACACCCCTGTCGTCCCAGATACTCAGGAAGCTGAGGCAGGGGACTCGCTTGAAACTGGGAGGCGGAGGTTGCAGTGAGCCAAGATGGAGCCACGGCACTCCAGCCTGGGTGACAGAGTGAGACTCCATCTCAAAAAAAATAAAAATAAAAAATAATATATGCAGCTGATTCCTTCTCACTGCTGATAAGAGCTGGACAAGGTCCAACGTAGTCTACCTGGCCTCAATTCCTACTTCACTCTTCTTTGCTTACTCTGCTAGCATCCACAGCAGTCGCCTCCAGATACTGACACTCGCTGGACATGCTCCCACCTTGAAAATGTGCTATACAATTTCCTCTGCCTGAAATGCTCTTTCCCCAGGTATCCACTTGGCTAACTCCCTTACTTCTTTAAGATACATTTGATGAACCTCACCTTCTCGATGAAGGCCCCTGCACTATTTAATATAGCAACATGCCGAGCCCCAAGCCTCTTCCCCTCACTATACTCCTGATCCTATTCAACCCATTTCAGTTTTCCCACAGTTTTTTTATCACCTTTTTAAAATTTATATATTATTTCTCTTGAATGTTAGTTCCTTTTTAGTTCACTAATGTATCCCCCGCCCCACTATTTTTTTTTTAAACAGAGTCTCACTCTGCTGCCCAGACTGGAATGCAGTGGTATGATCTCAGCTAGTGCAACCTCAGCCTCCCATAATTAGGCAATCCTCATGCCTCATTCTCCTGAGTAGCTGGGATTACAGGCACATGTCACCATGCCCAACTATTTTTTGTGTTTTTAGTAGAGATGGGGGTGTCGCCATGATGGCTAGACTGGTCTCAAACTCCTGGCCTCAGGTAATCCACCTGCCTCGGCCTCCCAAAGTGCTGGGATTACAGGCATGAGACACCATGCCCGCCCTAATATATTCCATTTCTAAATAGGCTGGGCACTCCATAAATATTCATTGAATGTTGAATGAATAAACACGTGATATGAATGCCCCATGAGAAAGCTTCCCGTCACCAACACAGACAGTATAAAAGCTTCATGGGAAAGAATTGTTTATATCACTAAGTATTCAAACCTAAGTAAATGATATAAGATGGCCCTCTATAAGTGCCAACAGACATCCTGAAACATCCTTCCAGAAACTGAGAATAATTTACTCTCTATGCATTATTACTGAGAGTCTTATAATTTTATAATTTACCACGGAAAAAACAGACACTAGGATCCCTTGGATAGTGATATGGTTTGGCTGTGTGCCCACCCAAATCTCATCTTGAATTGTAGCTCCCATAATCCCCATGTGTTCCCCTGGGAGGTAACTGAATCATGGGGTGGGTTCTTCCCATGCTGTTCTCGTGATAGTTAATAAGTCTCATGAGATGGTTTTATAAAGGGCAGTTCCCCGCAACAGTGGAGGACATGGAGCAATAGGCTTAGGATGATGCATATGTGAGGCCACAGTAGTCTGAAAATGTGCATAAGATGTATCTGATAGTTCAGCCATTAAAAACAGTCCTGCTTTTGGCATGATTTATGACTCCCTGGATTATGCAAAGAAAAATGAACCCAAACATAGACTTGCAAGACATGGCCTGTATGAGAAGAAAAAGACCTCAAGAAAGCAACGAAAGGAACGCAAGAACAGAATGAAGAAAGTCAGGGGGACTGCAAAGGCCAATGTTGGTGCTGGCAAAAAGTGAGCTGGAGATTGGATCACAGCCAAAAGAGTAAAGGTGCTGCAGTAAAGGCTACCTGTGTCCATTTTGGATTTTTCACAAGCAGATTAATAAACTAAAAACTTTCATGTGAAAAAAAAAAAAAAAAAAAAAAAAAAAAAAAAAAAAACAGTCCTGCTAAGTTACTGAAAGGATAATGTCTCAGGATTTGCCTAAAACTTTTGTCCTTGCAGACATTCTTTCCTATATTTATTCTTTGCTCATTTTTAAGTAATATTGTCTGTTTCCTATAGAAAAAGGACAAGGTATTTGCCTATCTTGCAAGACATAACCCATCAGTTGCATCTAATTTTCCCAAGGAAGCAACCCAGAAGCCTGAACTAAACAACACCCAGAGCACAGATGAACCAGGCATGATCACACATTCTATCAATTCTAATGATCACGTATTCTATCAATTCTAACGATCACATATTCTATCAATTCTAAGTATTTTTCTCTGAGAATATAAAACCATTTTGATGCAACTCCCCCAGAATTATCTCAAATTAGTTTTTCAACTAAAATTCTTCACAAATATCTGCTAGATGTACATAATACAAAAGTATGATAGTTACAATGGAAAATGCATAAGTATTAACAAGAACTACTTCTCTTCTTCTCTATGTACATTTTGTATTTTCCAACATATTTAACCATAAACTATATATTATTTTTATACTAGAAAAATAATAAAAACTTGTAAGATGTGATTCTAGGGAGAAAAATGGTTTTTGTATTCTAAGGAGTTCTAAGGTTCAAAATGTTGTCTCTTTTGTTCATTGCTATTGGTTTATGGTTCTTTTAATTAATGAGAGGAAACATTAATTTAGAGCCACTAATGAACTTGGAAAAATAATCTTTAAAAAAAACGTAGTCCATAAACTAAAAAAAGAATTTAAAGTGTCCTGGATTTGCCATGAATCTTGTAGTAAGTGACAAAGCTCAATGGTAAAGGGTTCAGTTCATCAAGAAGAGCTAACTGTCCTAAACACATATGCACACAATACAGGAGCACCCAGATTCATAAAGCAAGTTCTTAGAGACTTACAAAGAGATTTAGACACCCACACAATAATAGTGGGAGATGTTAACACCCTACTGACAGTATTAGACAGGTAATTGAGACAGAAAATTAACAAACATATTCAGGACGTGAACTCGACTCTGGATCAAGTGGACCTGAGAGATATCTACGGAACTCTTCACCCAAAAACAACAGAATATACATTCTTCTTATCACCACATGACACTTACTCTAAAATTGATCACATAATGGGAAGTAAAACACCCCTCATAATATGCAAAATAACTGAAATTATAGCAGTCTCTCAGACCACAGCACAATCAAATTAGAACTCAAGATTAAACTCAAAACCACAAAACTACATGGAAATTGAACAACCTGCTCCTGAATGACTCCTGGATAAATAGTGAAATTAAGAAAGAAGTTCTTTGAAACTAATGAGTAAAAAGAGAACAACATACCAGAATCTCTGGGATGCAGCTAAAGCACTGTAAAGACGGAAATTTATATCACTAAATGCCCACATGAAAAAGCTAGAAAGATCTCAACAACCTAACACCTCAACAAAAAGAGCTAGAGAACCAAGAGCAAACAAACCTCAAAGCTAGCAGAAGACCAAAAAAAAAAAAAACAAATTCAGAGCCGAGCTGAAGGAAATAGAGACATGGAAAACTCTTCAAAAAATCAATGAATCCAGGAGCTGGTTTTTTGAAAACATGAATCAGATAGACCACTAGCTAGACTAACAAAGAAGAAAAGAGAGAAGAATCAAACACAATCAGAAATGATAAGAGGAATATTACTACTGACCCCACAGAAATACAAACAACCATCAGAGAATACAATAAACACCTCTATTAACATAAACTAGAAAAAAAAATTCCTGAACAAATACACCCTCCCAAGACTGAACCAGGAAGAAACTGAAGCCCTGAATAGACCAATAATGTGTTCTGAAATTGAGGCAGTAATAAAGAGCCTACTGCCAAAAAAAAAAAAGCCCAGGACTGGATGGATTCACAGCCAAATTCTACAGGGATACAAAGAAGACTTTATACCACTTCTACTGAAACTATTCCCAAAAATTGAAGAGGGAGGACTCCTCCCTAACTTATTCTATAAGGCCAGAATCATCCTGATACCAAAACCTGGCAGAGATACAACAACATAAAAAGAAAACTTCAGGCCAATATCCTTGATGAATATCAATGCAAAAATGCTCAATAAAATACTGGCAAACTGAATCTAGCAGCACATCAAATAGCTTACACCATGATCAAGTTGGCTTCATCCCCAAGATGCAAGACTGTTTCAACATACACAAATCAATAAATATGATCCACCACATAAACAGAACTAAAGACAAAAAATACTTGTGGGGTGGGAGGGAGACTATCGGGAAGAATAAAATGGATGCTGGGCTTAATACCTGGGTGATGGGATGATCTGTGCAGTAAATCACCATAGCACACGTTTACCTATATAACAAATCTGCACATCCTGTACGTGTACCCCAGAACGTAAAATAAAAGTTGAAGGAAAATTATGTATTCACTACTGCTTGTTCTTATATTAAACAGCATAGTACAAATGCTCAAAAAGTTATCTAAACTAGTTATTGGGAGGTGGCTGAAGTCAGAGCACTGAAGTAGACTGGAATATGCTGGCAGCGAGTCTTCTTATATTAGACTCTCCAAGCTCACAGAATTAAAAAAAAATTTATATGCATTGTGTATTTTTAATAGAAAAAATACATATAAGCCACATTTTACTCTCAAAACATTTTTACTTTTAATTAACATTTTAAAGAAATTTAACTTTTCTACAAAATAAAAAGCATTTCAAAACTTAACGAAAAAGAGAGACAAGGCCTAAACAGGATATGCAGAGCATAAGCTATAAAAGACGTGAAATGAGCATCCGTAACAGTCTCCTCACTGCAGGTGCACCATGCTAGGTTTGCAGGAGGTATTTTAACTTAAAGTGCACTCAGTCAATCCCTTGTGCTCAGAGACCTTCAAAGGTTGGTAGGTGGAATTTCTCACGTACAAAAACACTGTAACACAAGAGTGTACGTCTACAATGAGAAGTATCAGCTTTCAGAGTCTACATTACCTCTGCTTCCTTCACCATGAAAAATCATTAATGATCCATGGAACTCTCAGTAGGATCGCAGGTGTGCCTCTTTGTGCCAGTCAGAATGTCAAATAATCAAAGAACTGGAAAGGATCTTCAGGACTCGCTAATGCAGTGCTTCATTCTGGAAAATGAGATCCAGGAAGAATAAGTACTTTGTTCCTAAAATGTTCTATACCAAAAAAAAAAAAAAAAAAAAAAAAAATCATCAATGTATTAAGATAGTTTGCCTCTTAATTCCATAGTCTATCCTTTCATTATTGTAAAAGATCAACAAACTCCACACAGATAAACATATAATTTTCTCAAAGACAAGTCAACTTTAACATAACAACACCAACTCCAAAACAAATATATATACTTGAAAACTAAGATTGTGGCAGTGAAGACCTACATTATTGACTCAAATTTAAGAAAAATCTCCTATCCTTATTCCAATGAAAATCCACCCCCCACCACCAAATAATCATCTTCCTTATTCTGGATTCAAATTTTAGCCTACAGATAAGAAGCATTTGTCCATACAGCACCAAACTCCATTTAGTATACCAAATAAGAATGTCACAGATTGGCCAGCTTTGAAATCACCAATTAAAGAAGTGCTGTGAGAAGAGAAAATTGACATTTTTCTCAACTTGTTTTTGCCAATAATCAAAGCTACAATTGGGATAGTTAGTAACTCCATATTACCCTGTGTAGTGCAAAAACAGACACGAAGTACAACAAGTTAGCACTTGATTATAATAAAGCATATTTTCGCTGAACCACAAAGTGAAGGATGGAAGGTATATAAGCTTCACAAAACAGAGACCTGGGATCTAGCACGTGCTAGATGTGAAACTCTATGTGAGGTAATCTTTCACATAACATTTCCTTATCTATAAAATGACAAGGATAATGTCTTAAATGTCTTAAATGAGATGGTGTTGCCAAAGTTGTTGGCCCAAAGAAGGTAACTAACATAGGTAGATATATATTTTTCATATGTACCCCAAAGGGTAAGGTCATTTTATCTCAGTTTGCATTTGTTTTATACATTTTTATAAGCAGTTTTATTGAGATATAATTCATATACCATAAAATTCACCCTTTTAAAGTGTACACTTCCATGGGTTTTAGTATATTTACAGAATTATAAATCATTAATGAAATCTAATTTTAAAATATCTTCATTACCGTAAAAAGAAATTCTGTACCCATTAATAGTTACTCTCATTCCCCTCTCCTACTTGGTAAGCCTAGGCATTCACTAATCTTTCTGGATGTACAGAGTTGCATTTTCTTAGCATTACAATATCAATGGAATTATATATGTTTTCTTACTGGCTTCTTTCACATCATGTTTTCAAGTTTTATCCAAGCTACAGAATATGTCAGTATTTTATTTCTTCGTATTGCTGAATAATATTCCACTGTGTTGATATGTTACATTTTAGTTTTCTACTCATCAGTTGATAGATATTTGAGTTTATGCTTTGAAGTATTATGAATAATGCTGCTATGAACATCAGTGTACAGGGTTTCATATTGGCATGTTTTTATTTTTCTTGGTTTTATAAATATATAAGAGTAGAATTGAAGCAAGCATGTATAGTAATTCAGTAATTAATATTTGTGTATGCACCAATGAAATTTCTGGATCTAATTATGATAATTCTGTTTACCCATTTGGAAGTACAGTCAAACTGTCATAGTTCATTCATTAGAAATGGTCTCTATAAACAAATATTTTCACTGTAGTGCTATTAATTTAAGCACAGCAGCTACACAGGCTCTTTGAATCAGCCAGATCTAGATTAAAATCCTGGGTCTGTCACTGACTTGCTTTGTGAATATTAAGTATCTTAAATTCTTTCAGCCTCAGTTTACTTATTCTTAACACCTACCTATAAGAGCCACTGTGAGCATTAAATATAACCACACATATAAAAGAACAAGCAACGAATAGATTTCAATACATATTTCCTTTCCCTCTTCCCTTCCTTTCTAAAATCTACATTTACTTAAAGAATGCCTGAGCTGTGGTGTTTGGTTTCTTAGTGTAATAATGCCATCTGCTGGAAATGCCAATATGGTACTTAAGAGAAAATGGATCACACAGAGACATTAAATATGAAGTTCTACTATTCCTGAAATCAAAGCAACATTTTTCTCAATCTGTTTATATTTAAAGGTGCCTCACTCTCTACATACATACATGTCAATTTTCTTAAGATCGTTCATGATTATATTTTCTTCAGTATATCAAAGGAGTAAATTAGTAGTAGAAACAACTTGCCATGAGTTAAAGTTGTTCTCTTAATAATACATTTTCCTAAGAACTATAGTTTGCTTTCAAATGTTTGTTATAGATCTATGAATTTAGCTATGAACTCAGATTTTTTAATCACATGGGAACCTTGTTACTAACAAAAAAAACTTTTTTAACTCTTACATCACAATACTTTCATTTCACAAGAAATGACCCAAAAGATGACCAGTCTGTTTACTTCTTAGAAGTAAACTGAAAATGTACTTTTATAGGGTAAAACTGTCTCTGAAAATTTTCTAATTGTATAAAAATAGATGATTGATTAGATGGATTAAAACATAGCATATACTTATTATGGAATACTAGTCATTAAAGATCAAGTCCTCAAAAATGTGTTATAATATATAAAAATCACAATTATATATATGGATTAAATATATCATAAAACAACATGTATGACTTGATCAAAAGTTTGTTCAGATAAGTAAATAGAAAAATTATAGATAGGTTAGTAGACCCAAATGGTCACCAAAATGTTGATGATGGTTTTTATATATTAACTGTGAAATTAATGTATTTTTTATGTGCCTAGAACAGAATTCTTTAATTTCCTGCAGTAACTGGCATTGTATCACAATGACTTTTTTCTTGCTTATTGGGACATATTCATATGAGTACTAATCTTTTTCCTTAACATCTTTACAAGCTATATTTGGTAAAATTTTAAGTTGATTATTTCCCTTTAAAATATCCTTCCCAGTTCTTGCAGATTGCTTGGGTGAAATTTAATAATTCTTTGTATAGTCTTCCTTCATTAACAGTAACCCAAGATGTGACCTGACATATAACTAAAGAAAAAAAATCCATAAATACTCAAAGTTACTGTGGAGGTTTTATCACTAAGAGATGCTGTCCTTCCAGGAGTTCTACAGCGTTCAATGCTGCAATGACTCTTGATTTTTATGCATTTTAAAGACTGAGGAAAAGTCTAAATACAGTCGGAAAGACAAAGAAACTTTAAATGTGCTCAGCATAATGACAAAAATAAGCATTTTCCCTCATTTGTTGAAGGGTAGTTCTGCAGGATTCCAACCACAGTAAAGAAAATGTTTGTATTTGAAACATGGATTTTGGTTTTGCCATTTGTGTATGTATAAGTAATCCATTGGACACCAAAAAAAGATGGAAAAGGATATGGATACCTCACTAGATAGAATCCTCCAAGGGACCAGATTTAGAGGGCTAAAGCCCAGCCTCACAGTCTGTTGGGAGATGTCCATGTCCCACAACAGGAGCAA
Source organism: Chlorocebus sabaeus (assembly GCF_047675955.1). NCBI lineage: Eukaryota > Metazoa > Chordata > Mammalia > Primates > Cercopithecidae > Chlorocebus > Chlorocebus sabaeus. Next base: position 16,387,782 of record NC_132927.1, on the reverse strand, counting down.
GGAATGTATCCTATGGCAAGACAGTCATGTGAGGTGGTGGGATTTGTTACAGGGGCATGGAGATCTCCATGCAGAGTTTTGAAAAACAAAGCAGAAGAGATACTCCTGAATGCAGAAGAATCTGAGGTACATCCACGAAATCTGAAATAAATTTAACCCTTTTATTCTCTTTCCATGGCTCATGAGTACCATGATATTTCAACATTTGATTTAATATTTATTTTCATGTCTCCTACATAGTAATCTCTACCAGATCAACTCCCTCAGTAAATAGCCATATAGACTTGGAAAATGGTCAATTAGAATTAGCAGTGATAAAATAGAACTGAGGCTTTCCCACATTCATTTCTTTAAGATCCAAATGTGGTAAGATCCAAATGTGCTTTCCCACATTCATTTCTTTAAGATCCAACATGAGAGGAAAGGAATTCTGAGAAGTATCCAGCACGAATCCATCTTTTTTTGCCTAGGTCAGATCAAAGTACAGCAGGGAAAGATAAAGCACAGAATTGACTTAGAACTGAACATTATACAAACAAGGTTTTTTGCTGACTATCCTATTGAGAGGTAATCTTTGAAAGGGGTAGAGCAAGAGGGAGGGGTACTGAAATCAGGATTACCCATACACATTTGGAGGCTAAGTGATCAGTTGAAATTCAGAAACATATTGAATTTCCACACGTAGTGAAAAGCACTGTTTTTGTAAATGAGAGAAAATTCCTAATCAAGTTGAAAAATAGGTCAAATAGATCCTTTGATATAAATCACCCAGACTATATCAAAGTCACATAGCTGTTCCTGGAGAGACCAGAGGGGCCTAATTTTAACTTGGGTAACTATAATTTTTGGCTTAGTTTTATTATTATTTTATGGTAATTAATAATTCATGATGATCACACTTATTTAGATGCTTTTCACAATTATCTCATTAAAATATAACAAAGAAATCAATTTTTGTTTCCACTTAACAGAAGGAAACAGAAATCAGAGAGATTAAGTAACAACTGCAAAGCTTGCAAATGACAGGAGTTCTATAGCAGGTCTGCATGACTCCAGACTTCCAAAAAGAGATTAAACTTTTCTTATTTGTTTTTACTAAGAGATCATTGGAATACATTTTGGATATGAGAGGAAAATAGGTAAATTAAGTCTGAATTTTTTTAGTGTATAATTGGGCAGTGGGAAAGAAGGCATGATATAAAATGTCCTTTCCCGTTTAATGTCTGATGTACATACTATGCTTACTTCCTGAGGAAATATATGTGTATAAATAGGCATCACAGAGAGTGCCAAAACGTAAACCAGTCTACAAATTTCTCAGGAGCCAATCAAAAACACTATTAAGTACTATATATATGAGTACTTACTTATTTAGGTAGATACACTTTAAAAATTTAATTGCAAGTAGATATCAAATATTATGAATTGCTAAATAGATGTTATAAACAAAAAGTCAATCACAAGTCCAAAGGAAAGGACATTAACATATTCTGGGTCAGATAAGAAAACTCAGACCTGGAAGAAATTTAACGGAAAGGGCTTGAGGGAGCACGAAAGGCAAAAATTTACAGATGAGAATATTATTACCTTGAGTGAACAAACTAGGCAAAGAAAGCTGTACTAAAATGACAGGCCAGCTAGTAAACTGTCCTGGGATCAGTCTACAAAAGACACTGAATTATAACAGAATAAAGCATCAACGTGATGCTAGAAACTCAGGTCATTCAATAACATATAGATTTGTCCTATTCCTGCTAAAGAAAAAAAATATATGGCTAGAGTGAAAATTGAAATAAACAAAAAGAATGTTTGTTGTTGCAGACTCCACCACCAATAGTATTGAGCAAATACTTTAAGAATATTGGTTTCATAGGGTACTATTTATTAACTGGCCCTGCGAAGCTTAGTAATCAGCCTATCTGAGGAAACTAAATGCCTCCATTAAGGCTATCCTAGGAGAGTGGGTGAAAAGATATGCCTGGAATAGAGAAACTACTTAGAGTTTGGAACTAATTTGTATAGGTCCTTAAATAACAGTATCTTTTTTTTTTTTTTTTTTTTTTTTTGAGACGGAGTCTCGCTCTGTCGCCCAGGCTGGAGTGCAGTGGCCGGATCTCAGCTCACTGCAAGCTCCGCCTCCCGGGTTCACGCCATTCTCCTGCCTCAGCCTCCCAAGTAGCTGGGACTACAGGCGCCCGCCACTGCGCCCGGCTAATTTTTTTCTATTTTTTAGTAGAGACGGGGTTTCACCATGGTCTCCATCTCCTGACCTTGTGATCCGCCCGCCTCGGCCTCCCAAAGTGCTGGGATTACAGGCGTAAATAACAGTATCTTTAAACCAACATCCCTTACCTGTACCTATTGCCCAAGATGAGAATGTAATTACCTTGAGTGAAGAAATTAGGATAAGTTCCTAGCATTTTCCAAAGCGTTGTCTACAGGTGTCTCCATTTCATCTTCTCATGTTAACTCCTCAATCCAATCCATTATGGCCTCCGACCCTTACACAACATGGAATTATTCCTCTTAAGGTCACACATGGCTTCCTTGTTGCCAGATTAATGGACCCGCCTTTCTGGCCTCATCCCGTTTTATTTTAAGTGACATTTGACAGAATCAGCAGTTCCTTTCCTTGAGAAACACCACATCCTCAGCCTTGAGAAAACCAGACTTTTTCCTCCTGCCATTTTGGCCACTGCTATTCAATCTTCCTTACTAGCTCCTCTGCCCATCCCCAATATCTACATGACAGAGTTCCTCAAGATCTTGCACAAATCTCTTTCTCTCCCTCTACACACCCAATCTGCTGGTCTCACCTTTCCTATGGCTTACATATGGGCCATATGATGCCATCTCCCTAATTTACATCTCTAGCTTAGACCTATCCTTTGAGTTCTAGTCTTTGTAATCTAATATCTTATTTGATATCTTCACTTGGATGTCTCACAAGAGGCCAAACTTACAGATGAGAATATTATTACTTTGCAGATGATAATATTATTGAAAGAAGTCTGATACTGACTTCTTGATTTTACTTCAAATTATGTTTCTCGTCTACTTCTCTCTCAATGAATGGTAAGCTAAGAACCTGAGGAAAAAAACCTTTATTCTTCCCTCTCCCTCACCTCCCAAACCAGTCTATCTGTAATTCCTGCTAATTCTATTTCAAAATTATATCTTGTTTATTGCTCCCCATCTCCATGGCCACCACTGTAGTCCAAGACCGTACTGTTTTTCTCACAGAATGCCTCCTAATCGGTTTCTTGCTGCTTCTGTTGCCCTCTGCTAATCCATTATACCCAGAGCAGCAGAGTAAACTTTCATAAATTAAAAATGTAAACCAAATCTTGTTAACATCTGCTTAATACCCTGCAGGGTTTCCCATTATAATTGGAATGAAATCTAAAGGCTTTATACGCCTTAGCCTCTGATTATATCTCCTCTTGGACCTCTCTCCTGCCGTGCACCACACACCAGCTGCACTGGCCTTCTTTCAATTCCTATAACAGGCCAAGTTCTACGTCTGGGAGGCTCTTCTCAAGGGTATTCATAGGATTGGCTGCTTCTTGTCCTTTGGGTCTTGGCTTTAAACTTCCACAGCTCAGAAAAAGCCTCTTCACCACTTATCTGAGTAGAGTCCTTTTCCCACACTGCCACTGCTCTATTCCATCACAGCACAACTTGTGTCTTTCATAGTACTTTGCAATGTCAAATGGCACCTTCATATTAAGAACTTCTAGTTGTTTTTTTTTCTAATCCCTTATTTCTTAGAAGTTATTATTTCCTTTTATTTCTGTAAGCATCCTCGTCATTTACATTGTATTTTATTTATTGCTTTTTCTGAGGCCTTCTCATTGTATTTTTTAGTTCCTTTTCATCTCCAAGTTCGTCTTCACTCCCTGCCCCATTCCCAGACAACCATTCTAATGTTTTAGATACATAATCCTTCAACGGTCTGTCTTTTTAAATATGTAGAGCTATTTCCTAGACACATATGCATAATTTACATACATGTTATTGTCTTATAGACTTCATTCTAGTTCTGCTATTTTTGTTCAGGTACTTATTTTTTAAATCTATGCTGGTCTATGTCCATTAGTCATTGTTTCTAAGTGCTACATACTATTCCATTATGTTCAATTTATTTGCTGCCTCAAGCCTCCCACCATCACTAACAAGCCTGCAACAATTTTTTTCACTTGTTCTTATGAAAATGCTTCTATGAAAAAAAAAAGCCCAGGAGTCAATGGGTTATAGGAAATATTGGTATATAATTCAATAAGTACTCCAGAATTGCCCTCCAGAATGGCTACTCCAATCTACGTTTCCACAAGGGTTCCAGACTTCTTCACAAGCTGGTGAAGGGTTCTAGGAAAGAACAGAAGAGCTAGGTATTTTGAGACCTAAGATCCAAACAGGCACAACACCTCTCTTCCCCCTTCTATTGGCTAAAGAAAGTTAATAAGGCAACCCAAATGCAAGGATAGTGAAATAGTCTCTATCACTTGATGGGAGGAGTTTGCAAGGTCACAGTGTAGAGGACAAGATTAAAAGGAAGCCATTAGTTGTGGCTATCAATGCTACCAATCTACTGTAAAAGGTAAAAAGTAACTTCTAGGTCAAAAATATCTTATAATAAATGATTGAAGGATTAACATAAAGGAGATATCATATTTTGGGTCATTTTCTTCAAATTAGAACCTGTGGGTAGGAGTGGGAATTCACTCATTATTGAGTGCAGACTACCTGTATGGGACTGAGCTAGATGCTGGAGACAGAAGGAAGAGACAGCTCTCCTGCCCAACTTCCATGGCAGGATACAGACAAGCCAACAAAGGTTTATCATGGCAATATGGTATGTGGTAAATGAGATCAAGAAAGGCTTTCAAGTGACATCTAAGAAAAGTCCTATAACATGAGCAAGTAGTGAGGAGAAAGTCTGAAGAGGAAAAAACATGTAGAAAGAAGTTAACTATATAGATTTTTTTTGTTGTTGTTCTAATCCGATGGCAAGGACACATCTGGGACACAATATCAGGATTAAATACTATCACTTCTTTCTTTGCCTTCTACCAGTCTCCACCCAAACCTGTTTTCCTTTTATCCTGGAAACCACTGCACTGACCACAGTCTTTGTAACTCTTAACTGAGTATGTAGCAACTAGTTAACCTTCCAATTACTTCATCTCACCTATCTGCTTCCAGAATTCACCAGAGTGCTTATATCTCACTCTCCTGTGCCTATGCTTCCTATTCAATGTCTTAAACTTCATAGAATGTTATGTTTTATTGTTCATAATAATGAGCAACACTCCAAATCACGCTGCTTTGAAAGCACTAATAGTCTAAATTCGAAGTCTCACAACTATTGTGATGACCCCATCAAAAAGAAAAAGCAAAACTTCAAGAAACCAATGTCAAATTAACGCTAGAAAATGCTAGAAAGACCTCACAGGCTACAATTTATTTGGCAATTCTTTAAAGAAATGAATTCTGATAAAGAACCATAGCCAAAATGGTCTTTAATGACAATAAAATAAACTATGTAAGTACACGGCATGAAGATACTTATAGGTATCTCTAATAAGCACATTTTTTGTTGAAAAGTTGTATAATGAAACACAAACTGTCTGCTAATTTCATTAGGGATCTATTAAGCTAGCAGGACTCTAATACACAAATGGAGTAATTGTCTTCATCAACAGCAGGAGGACAATTTACCGGAAGAAGAAACCATTTAGATGGCACAATTAAGTTATATTTCTTCTCCTTTTCTTCCAGATAAATTAAAAAGATGAGCATTAATGTTACTTATTGTTTTCAGAGTTTTCTTCCATTTTCTCTTTTTGCCTTGTTTTACCATCACTTACTGTCAAGCTCCTTCTATGTGTCAGACACTCTCGATTACCTATTCAGCAGCCATTGCCCTTTTTGTCCTTCTGCATAAACACGGGTCCCAGGCCTAGCCCCAGAAGCAGAGCCTGATTAATCCAGGCAGTCACAGTAATTCCAGTCCCTCTTGGCATGAACATGTGATGTGATTTTTGGTCAATGAGAAAGAAGAGGAAAGCTACCAAAGTCTTTTGGTAGAAGTTTCTGTGGCCATAAAAAGAGGCAAGGAGGCCGGGCACGGTGGCTCAAGCCTGTAATCCCAGCACTTTGGGAGGCCGAGGCGGGCGGATCACAAGGTCAGGAGATCGAGACCATCCTGGCTAACGGGGTGAAACCCCGTCTCTACTAAAAATACAAAAAATTAGCTGGGCGTGGTGGCGGGCACCTGTAGTCCCAGCTACTTGGGAGGCTGAGGCAGGAGAATGGCGGGAACCCAGGAGGCAGAGCTTGCAGTGAGCTGAGATCCGGCCACTGCACTCCAGCCTGGGCGACAGAGCGAGACTCTGTTTCAAAAAAAAAAAAAAAAAGAGGCAAGGAAAAGATGGTCCCACTTCTTCTCCTGGATGTTATTGTATTTCCACATGACTGACTTCAGGATTGTAACAACCATCTTGTAACCCATGAGAAAAGGAACCCACCATAATGAAAATGGCAGAGAGACAAGACATAAAGAATCAGATCATTGATGACTTCATTGCATTGTATCCTCTAATTAACTAACCTTGGAGCAGTCCTATCATACATGATAAAATAAATTTCTTATAATCTCTTTTTTGGTTGGGGCTTTTCTGTTATATATAGTAGAAAACATTCTAACCAAATAATAGACCCTAAATACAAATTTCTTCATTGTGAACTCTTGTAGTATATAATTTGGAAAGAGCCAGTTGTACATCAAACCGACCAGTATTTAATAGAGAGAACTCAGCACTATGAAGGAGACCTCGATAACTAAATTAACTGTGATGAAACAATTCAGACAAACCAAAACCATCAAACAGAGGTGAAAACTTGTCTTTAAAATACTGATATTACTATACTGACATGTTTCAACTTAAATGACTACAGAGACAAAATCATGATACTAAATTGTAGTAAATTAATAATTGTGAGTCAATAAAAGTATTTGCCTTTTTAAAATGGAAACAAATATTTCTCTATTTATATTGTATTTTAAAATTTATAAGTGCCTTATAAAAAGTAGAACATTTTACTAGCCTCACATCAAAGGCAATGTACTCTAGTTGTCATGCTAAGAAATCAGACAGATCTTTTCGGTGTTTTTTGTTGTTGTTGTTTCATTACAGTCAAGTTGTCAAAACAAAATTTTATTTTTTTTAATGTAGAGAAGTGGGGTCTTACTATGTTGCTCAGACTGGTCTTGAATTCCTGGCCTCAAGCAATGCTTCTGCCTCAGACTCCCAAAGTGCTGGAATTACAGGTGTGAGTCACCATGCCTGAGAAATCAGACAGATCTTGATTGAACCTGCAAATTATTTGTCTTTCTATGTCTAAGTTTCTTAATCTATAACATCAAGATTATACTAATTACCTCATAACATTTATATAAGGGTAAGTTGAAATAATCCCTGTAATGTCCTAATATATTTAAAGTGGTTGGTATTGTAAGCTATCATTGTTGTTCCTATTTTAATTGATATTAGTTTATAATTCCTTAAAGAGATGCTCCCCAATGTCAATGGCAATGAACTCATTTCCCAACCTATAAAGTTTCTATTGATCATAGCAGGTTGTTGAACCCAATCCAGAATAAAATTCCAGAGATTCGCTGGAAGAACATTGAGCAACGGAGACTACTATTTGAAATTCTTGCGTGTTTCCTTACTGCTTATGAACTAAAATGTTGCAACCATGGTTGTTACTATTTATAAGGTAATCATGAAATACTAGTCCTGTCTATGATGACAAAATATAGAATTCTGAGTTTCTTGCAGAAAATCCTGCAGAATAGGAGATAGCAAAACACCATGAGTAGTGATCTCAGTGAGAGTGAGCATTGCTAGCTAGCATTTGTTTTGGCCCTGCCATCCAACTATATGACCTTGGGTATGTCTCCTTACATCTCTGATTGTCCTGTAAAATAAAGGAATTGTGAGTCATCATTTTAATAGTCCTTTTTATCTCTCACATTTCATCACTATTATCACTACCACAGATATGAGATAACATGTGTTGACTATAATCTAAAAACTGTGCTAGGTGCTTTATGTGCAGGTGCCATTTAATTATCCCAATAGATTTAGTAGGCAAATATTCTTTTCCCCATAAAAATTATGAAACTCAGACTGAGAGAGGTTAAATGATTTGCTTGGCATATCAGTCAGAATGCTTATAATTTCCTATTCTGGATTCCTTATTTCTAGTAGCTAACAAATAACTACATAGAGAACAGTCTGAAATATATTATGATGCACCCCTGTTGTGGTACTTTGCTCTTAAAATTACAGACACCTGAGTTAAGTTGACTCATATTTTTAAAAACGAAAAAGAAAAATTTTTATTATGACATGTTTGTCAAGTCATAAAAAGTGAAAAGATCAATTTTCTATGTTAAATATCCTTTTTAAAATCAATATATATCAGGTTTGCTTACCTAGAAATAGCTTTGTAATATTTTAATCATACTTTAAATGTACATCTGTCTTTCTACACAGTATCACCATAAATTCCATATATTGTTCTTTATGGTAAAGAACCAAAGAAATTTTTAAGATAAGTAATATATTAATTTTCTGGTACTTTTGCCCTTTCTTAAGTTTCTAGTTCACTTACCAGCTGGATATCCAATACATACATAATTTTATTTTGAGAAATGAGAGTCTGTTCTAGACATGACCCACCTGCCATTGTAACAGATAGAATTACTGATTATATATACCCTTCTCAACAGATAAAGGATACACAATTGCCTCCTAGACTGTGATAGCAAGATGGCAGTTACAATTGGCACCTAAAGAAACAATACATAATTGCCATCCACTAAACTAACAGAGAGACAAAGAGAGGAGGAGAGAGAGAGATTACAGGCACAACAGCCAAAGCAGTAGAGAGAATAAACAACGCTCAGTACTTATTTTGAGCAGAAGAGAAAAAAGGCAATTTACACTTAGAAATACCATCTCAGGAGAAATCTATGGTTGAAGGATGACTCATATTATGTCTTTTACAAGTTCCTTTTGCTCACTCTACAGATGAAACAGGAAAAGGTGAATATAAAATCTGACTTAGCCAGTCCACAGGCACCAGGAAAACAAGTTATGATGACTTCGCCAATGACAATTATAAATGACTTTATATACAGTGAAGTTTTACAGAGCAAGACATAAAATTGATATTTCCTCTGGAAGTTAATTTTTTCCTAGAAAATCAGGTTTATACCATAGTCGCTTATCTTATGTTGGTGGGAAACATACAATATAGATGGTCTAATAATATGGGTACTGGGCTACATGCTATTCCTACAAGGTATTTCAATGTACAGATTTTTAAGATACTTTTCATCTTCACATTTCTTGCTAATTTTTTTATGTTTAATATCAAATTACACCAGTTTTATAACTCCTTCCTCTAAGTTTGTTATCAGTACTTGAAAAGAATAAAGAGGACTGACTTTTCTATCAACACAAATACAGATACAAATGTGTGTACAAATAAAAATGTGTGATCTTAACGAGACAGAGACAGAAACAGAGAGAATAAGACTGATTCCTGCTGATTGATAGCTGTGGGCCTGGGTGAACTAAGCTTATATGGATATTTTTATAAAAATAAATACTGACAACTGCTGTGCTTCTTCCTATTTTTGAAAAATATGGGGGGAAAAAAACACTTCTGCATCCCTTGAACACAAAACCCAGCCAAGACATGAACAGATTATTAGCATTGTGGAGGATTGCAAAATTTAACCACATATGTGCTATCTCAGCAGTATAATCCATAAAGGATGATGTCTGCACAATCTGCAGAAGCATGAATTGTACTGCAAGAGAACAGTATTTCGGAAGTTACAATATTGTGATGTTTGTGGCAGGGCTGGTAAATTGAAAAGGTAGCAAAAGCCCATAAACAGATAGTAATGTTTCTTTTTTACAAAGAAATTAATATAATGAAAGAGATTATTATATAATACATAGAATTCCTAACACTCTAATGACTATCTCCATTATAAATTAAACAAGGATCTTTGACATGTTTATCCTGCCTTTGCCTTAGTGTTGAGGTGGGGAAAGAGGCTCAGAGTTCACTCTTCTTATTGAAAGTGAAGCCCCTTATATAATCTAAGAAAAAGAAAACCAACAGCAAAGCAAATAGATTAAGATTAAAAAGCATTTCATTTTTAAGGTCATTATCCTATATTCTGATATCTCTTTCATTGGAAAGGCCTGGTGTCAACATCTATACAATATAATGTTCAGCACCATATAGTTCTAGAAACATTTTCACCATAGGTCTGTTTAAATAGTAACAAGAATCTCCACCAATATTTACAGGGTACCTACTGTGTACTGGGCCTTATTTTGGGATCTTCACATGTATGTACCTCTCACTTAATCCTCATAGTAACTCTTTAAAGAGCGATAATTACTACTATTTTGAAAATAAGGAATTGAGACTCAAATAAATTAAGGAACTTTCCTAATGTTGCGCAATTATTATATTATGGAGTTGGTATTCTCTTAATTTTTTCAGTTCCCAAGTTCATCAACTCATGTACACATCACGCTGATTTTTGGCATAATCCCATCAGGGAAAAATGCCAATCTCAGGACTACTTGAGTCAATCTGGGTTATGCACAGCATTTCCCAACATGGTCATGTATGTGGTTGCCCAAACAATGATCATACAATATCATTAGCATTTATAAACCAATGTGTTGACAGGAAAATCAGAGCAAGTTAATGGCATCACAACACTGCCAATTCTTCCTTCATGTTGTCATATTTCTCAGCTTTTACTAATGATAAACAAAAGCAATAATAATTTGTGGCATTTTTTATATTATGAAGTTGTTATCTAAGACATGCGCCATTATCCCTTTGAATGCATAAAGACTCATACAATCAACTCCTTCTATCTGGGGGAAATGTTTTAACTCTAAACAACTATTAATGTATTTTTTATTTAGATTTATAGCTGCACAACCTGTTTCTCTCTTTGTCTTGGCTGACTTGAAATTAAGAACTAAAATCCTTTTATCTACTATATCAGCTTCTTCAGTTTAGGGTTTTCATATGATACTTTCCTCCTATGGATTATATGGTTGCAATGAACTGACAGGATGTTCATTCATCTTCACTAGGCTTCCCTTCTAGCCTACTGGTTAAAAAAATACTGATGCTAGGATTACACTCCCCAAAATTCTGATTTATTGATTTGGGTTGAATTCCAAGGGTTATAATTTTTAAATATATCCAGATGATTCTAATGTTCAGCTGTGGCCTAGTACGATTAACAGAGCACTCTTGGATCAAGAGTTAAATAGAATGTGCTAGGATTGCTGAAGGAATCATTTCAATTAGGAAAAAACTGTCAGACTCTCACTGTGTTGCTAACCATCTTGTCTCAGGGATTACTAAAATAAAGTATCCCATCAAATCCTAAATACCAGTCTACACACTACCATTCTTTTATATAAGGGAGTTAGAGTGCCTAAGGGAAGCCATCTTTTCATGGAGCAGTACATAGCATCAGCTCTTCCTAATCCTCAATGGAGGATCCTTCACCATGGAGGAAGAGGGCACATTCAATTCACCCCTTCAGTAGAGGCAGAACAGAAGCACTGGCACAGTTTTCTGCAACTGTGTAGAATGTGATGGCATTTTTTTATGATTTGCTAAGTTATTTGCTGAGTGTCAGGAGAGGGGGATCATGCAGGTGAAAGTAAGCAAAGTTGAGAGCAGGTGCCACTAAGATATACGAGATTCTCTTCAATAAAGAGGAAGTTGTGTGGATACTCAACAGTTCATGAAGACTCCAATAGCAAAAGGTTTCACCTTTGTTAGGAAGAAAACTTACTACAGAACTGTGCACAGCAAAGCTGAGCAGAGCCCTCAAAGGATTAATAATTATACTGCAGCTAACAGTCAGAACACCAACCTCAGTCACCCAGGGAACCAATGACCAGTTTCACAGCAAGTTCATCAGTAACCAACAGGCAGTAAATAGCACCTCTCACCCATTGGCCACACATACGTGAATATCTCCAGGAACCCACTCCAGCATACACCCACCATGCCATGTCATCAGGCTAGGGCAGGTTTGGGAAAGCAAACCCAGGAGGAACAGGAAGCCTGAATCTTGCAGATCTCCACCACCAAGAAGCCCCTTCTTACATCCACCCCGACTGTTCTGGAGCTGAGATTGATAAATTGGGAAGTGGTTAAGATTTGGCTACTTACAGGACTGGGCTGATATTTGAACTGGAATGAAACAAAACATAAGCTGTTTTCTTAAGGAAGCTTAGGTGATTCAAGGTCAAGAATGATCCTTGGAGAGTTTCAAATTATGCACAATTCACATTTGTACCTATCTAAGTGTTGACTATTCAACCAAGCTTCTCCATAATTATAAATTTCATTTTCCATTTGCAATTCAAAATTTTTGGCTCTTTTCTCATTATTCATGTTTTAGGAGCATAAGTTGAGTACTTTTTAACCTTTTAATTGGGAGCTGCTTCAAATGACATCTATTTTGAGCAGTAATGATTCACACGATGTATGACAAAAATACGTTTACTAAACATAGTTCATTTACTACCAAATTATGTCACTGTATGTTTTAGGAGCATAAGTTGAGTACTTTTTAACCTTTTAATTGAGAGCTGTTTCAAAAAACATCTATTTTGATCAGTAATGATTAACATGATGAAGGACTAAAATACCTCTACTGAACATAGTTCATTTACTACCAAGTTATGTCACTCTGTTACAATCTGGGATTGTTACCAGGAAGCACAGAAGTCTCTAGTCCTTGTCAACTTGGAAGAAAGATTTCAGTCGAGAGGCATTTTAAAGATAACGGAGAGCGTCACTGAAGGAAAACAGGGAAAAAAGAGCTTATTGCAGAAAAAAATAAGCACACACCAAGACAGAAGTGGGCTGCTCTTGCAGGAAAACAGCCCCAAGGGCCCTGCACTGTGAGTTTTATCATGTCAGGCTCCCTCTTCAAGTTCCCTCCTCTGTCTCAAGTTTCCACCTTTTCCTTTTGTCTAGTTTTCCCACTCCTGGCTTAGGTCCCTGCCTTTGTCCCCACCCAGACTTGTGGGACCCTCCTTTACTGTTGGTTAATCCACATACACGGGCCAGTGATCAATATGAATCTTGATAAGGGTGGTACTGCTCATTACCACCACCCCAGAAAAGTTGTATAGCAGTCACATCTCTACTTATTGCACCTGTGTATCTCCTGGGAAGGCCCCTTTTGCCCTCTTTCCTCCTTTATCATCATGTACCTAGCAACATTCTCACATTTTAACTGTAGAGTGAATGATTATTGTGACATCTTCAGAGGCATTCCAGGGTGTTTCTGCCTAGGTACCTCCTCTCCTTGCTGCTCACCCACTCCAGCATTAGAGATGCTATTAATATGTAAATTTGGGGTGGTCCTTCAGGTCTGAGACTTTCCAGACTTTTCTTTTCTCAAGGCTACCCCTCCTGCTCATGCCTGGCTATCTGCCGATTCTAACAGGTTCATGCATGTAATAAGACATTGTGTTTGTCTTGAAGTTTTTGAATTATTGTACTCTTAACTGGTTAAAAGCTCACTGCCTGGATTTGGACATATGTGCATTCGAACTATGTTCGCCAAAAGTTAGAAGGAATAGGCTATAAAGGAACTGGATTTTAATGTAAATGTGAAGTTTTAATTATTTAAATGTTCACTGGAAGTCAATTATATTTCCATTAAAACGCAAATGTGCATTTGAATTCAAGCAGAGGTACATTACAGAAAGGAATCGGCAGTGAAGTGCAGGGGATTTTTGTGACCAGGTGATGGGAAAGAGGATAAAGAGTTGGGTGAGTGCTGTACTAACTTGGTGTGCTTTTTGAAAAGAAAGAAAAGTGAATGAAGTAGAAGCTACCAAGGATACGCTCCTACAGCCTGGGAAGAAGAGAATTTTATAGTGAGGCAGAAGGAAATTAGTCATTCTGTTTCAGGAAAGGGGTCCTGATCCAGACCCCAAGAGAGGGTTCTTGGATCTCATTTAAGAAAGAATTCAGGGTGAGTCCACAGTGCAAAGTAAAAGCAAGTTTATGAAGAAAGTCAAGTGGTGAAAGGACAGCTACTCCACAGACAGAGTAAGATGACCCTGAAAGTAAGATGAGGAACACATCCACCCTAGGTACAATGCTTGTATATATAGGGAGATGTGGTCAGCTACAAAGATTTGTGATCAAGGATTAATTTTCTTAATTAACTATATTTTGCAAGAATCAGTATTATTATCTTTAAAGCAAAATTAAGAATGCCTTTGTTCTCCAGATATTGGGATATCTGAACACTCCCTAGTCTGGGTTTGTTTTAGTAAACATTATTAATTTGTTTCCTTAACCGTAAACATCTAGAGGCTAGGAATGCCTGATTTTCTGAGAATGTGGCCCAGCAAGTCTCAGCCTCATTTTCCTAGCCCTCACTCAAAATGGAGTCGCTCTGGTTCTAGTGTCTCTGACAGTTCTACAGGGAATTAGCTACTCTGGGAATACTAGGAAATGTTGACTTGAAGGGGAGGCCCAGAATTACCTTGATTGTCACTATAATATAGAGGAATAAACTATAACCATAACCAAGAAAGTCTCAATGCCTTAAAGAAAACAGCTTGAACATGATATTCTTTATTTGTTTCATAGGGCTGCTATAACAAATTACCATAAATGTGGTCTTAAAGCTACAGAAATTTATTTTCTTACAGTTCCAGAGACAACAGTCCAAAATTAGGGGGTCAGCAGGGCCACACCACCTCCAGAGGCTCAAGGGGAGACTCCTTCCTTGCCTCTTCCCGCTCCTCGCAGATGCTGGCATTCCTTGACCTCCTTGGCTTATGGCCACATGACACCAATCTCTGCCCCTGTCTCCACACTGCCTTCTCCCGCATGTGTATCTTTCTCTCTTCTCTCTTATAAAGACCTTGGCATTGAATTTAAGGCCCACCTGGGTAATCCAGGGTAATATCTCAAGGTTATTTAATTATATCTACAAAAACCTTTTTTCCAAATAAGGTAACTTTCATTGGTTTCAGAGATTTACATGTGTACATAGGTCTTTGAGAGCCAGAATTCAAACCACTGTAGTCCACCCTATTGCCCTCAAATATTTATATCTTTCCAATGTGCAAAACACATTCAGGTCACCCCAACATCCTCTGAAATATCAGCCTATTACAGCCATCAACTACAAGTACACAATCCTATCTGAATGTCAGAGGCTCAAAAGTCACAGATCTCTTCATCTAAAGCAGGTATGGGTAAAACTGTTAATAGCAGTGAATCCATATGGGTCTGCAGCAACCTTAATTCTTGCCTCCTCAGAAGAAACAATTTGACCAAGGGGCATAAGGTGAGTGAAAGACCTTGGCAAATTTTAGAGTGGGGGTGAAAGTTAATTCAAAAGCTTTAGAGCAGAAATGACAAAAAATAAACAGTATGCTTGGAAGATGGCTAAGCAGGCAAATTGAGAGATCAAGTGCACTGTTCGATCTTTGACTTGGAATTTTATATACCAGCATACTTCCCAGGGGTGGTGTCCCTTTTGTACTGACTCTTTCCTTGGGGTGGGCTGTCCACATTTGCAGTGTCCTGCCAGCACTTGGGAGGGGTCACATGAACAGTGTGTTTACTGGAGTTGTACACATGCTCATTTGTGGTGTTCTTCCCTCACCAGTCAAATGTTCCTAGAAGGTCATCTACCAGTTAAACTCCACTATTTTGCCATTTAGTGCACATGCTTGAGGCCATGCCCAATTCCTGAGATCTTACTGGGAAGCTGCTAATCACCAGTTTCAGGTGTTTCTATTTATTGGAAGACTTCCTTACCCTTGTACTGGCTATGACCAATTATTATTTTAGAGAGACAGTTAACAACCACCTGATCATCAGCTGATGATTGCCTGACATTCCTGGGTTGGGTGGAGGAGGCCCCCCCCGATCTGCTCATGTCTGACTAGCTACCTACTGTAACAAAACTAGATATGAATAATCCTGGAGCCAAATTCCTCTTCATCTGTGGACCTGTGAAACTATAAAACAAGTGATCTGCTCTTAAGATAAAATGCTGAGAGTGGAATAGGGTAACAGTTACAGATATTCCCGTTTCAAAGAGGAGAAATTGGAATAAGGAAGTCACCCATCCTTAGAAAGTCTAACATGCAGCAGGGGAAATATTAGGTTTCAAGGCCCAAGAATAATCCTCTGTGACTCTAGGCTCCAATCACCGGGCCTACTGCTCTGCCCTAATAGGCCTCTGGGCCTGTGGCTTATATCTCTGTCTCTGGGGTTATAGCTCTGGCATTGGAATCATTCTTTTATCTTGAAGGGTAGCACATGTTTCTAGGCAAGTAGTTCTTGCAGCCCATATTCTGCCTTTAGACTTCCAGTAGTCCAACAGCCTTCTTTCATTTCATCCTCTGTCTCTTTCAGTCCAGCCTGGTAGTGTGTCTGCAGACATAACATCTTCACAAACCTTGTGGATTTCCTAAGTATGTCGACCAGTCTTGTGTCATTAGGGAAGAAGATCCTCCACAGATTTCCCTGGATAACCTCCTCTCTATTCCTGACTTCTGCTGACATGGCTGAGTGATTCCATAAATCATACATCTAATCTCAGCAAAAAGTGGTCCAGCCATACCCTTGGCTTCTCTCCAGAGCATGCTTTCCTAATAGTAGCATCTTCTGCAATCTGTACATATTGCAAATTTCCCAAATCACATGTGCTGCTTTTTTTGCCTCAATGGTTCCTTCCTCAATTTATCTTTTTCATTTTATTGTAATCAAAATGAAGAAACAAAGCCACACCTTTAATACTTAGCTTGGAAATTTCCCTGGCTAAATATTCAAAGGCTATCACCTACAAGTTCTGTTTTCCATACAAATATGGGACACAATTTGGCCAAAGTTTCTTCTACTAGTTTAAAAAGGATTAGCTTTCCTCCAGTTTACAATAACATGCTCCTCATTTCCTTCTGAGCTTTTATCAGAAACATTTTTGCTCATGGCACTATATGTGTTCTCGAAGATGATAGAAGCTTTCTCTAGCATGATCCTCACTTCTTTTAAGCAATCACCATAATTTGGCTTTTTTTATCATGGCCTCAAAATTCTTCCAACCTCTACCTATTATCCATTTCTAAAAACCACTTTCACTGTTGAATGTTGTCGAAGGCCATTTCTGAATGTATTGAGATAATCATGTGATTTTTGTCTTTGGTTCTGTTTATATGCTGGATTACGTTTATTGATTTGCATATGTTGAACCAAACTAGCATCCCAGGGATGAAGCCCACTTGATCTTGGTTGGATAAGCTTTTTGATGTGCTACTGGATTCGGTTTGCCAGTATTTTATTGAGGATTTCTGTATCAATGTTCATCAGGGATATTGGTCTAAAATTCTGTTTTTTTGTTGTGTCTCTGCCAGGCTTTGGTATCAGGATGATGTTGGCCTCGTAAAATGAGTTAGGGAGGATTCCCTCTTTTTCTATTGATTGGAATAGTTTCAGAAGGAATGGTATCAACTCCTCCTTGTACCTCTGGTAGAATTCAGCTGTGAATCCATCTGGTCCTGGACTTTTTTTGGTTGGTAGGCTATTAATTATTGCCTCAATTTCAGAGCCTGCTATTGGCCTATTCAGGGATTCAACTTCTTCCTGGTTTAGTCTTGGGAGAGTGTAAGTGTCCAGGAAAGTATCCATTTCTTTTAGGTTTTCTAGTTTATTTGCATAGGGGTGTTTATAGGATTCTCTGATGGTGGTTTGTATTTCTGTAGGGTCGGTGGTGATATCCCCTTTATCATTTCTTATTGTGTCTATTTGATTCTTCTCTCTTTTCTTCTTTATTAGTCTTGCTAGTGGTCTATCAATTTTGTTGATCTTTTCAAAAAACCAGCTCCTGGATTCATTAATTTTTTGGAGGGTTTTTTGCTTCTCTATCTCCTTGAGTTCTGCTCTGATCTTTGTTATTTCTTCTCTTCTGCTAGCTTTTGAATGTGTTTGCTCTTGCTTCTCTAGTTCTTTTAACTGTGATATTAGGGTGTCAATTTTAGATCTTTCCTGCTTTCTCTTATGGGCATTTAGTGCTATAAATTTCCCTCTACACACTGCCTTAAATGTGTCCCAGAGATTCTGGTATGTTGTATCTTGGTTCTCTTGGGTTTCAAAGAACATCTTTATTTCTGCCTTCATTTCATTATGCTAAAAACACTCAAAAAATTCGGTATTGATGGAATGTATCTCAAAACAATAACAGCTATTTATGACAAACCCACAGCCAATATCATACTGAATGGGCAAAAACTGGAAGCACTCCCTTTGAAAACTGGCACAAGATAGGGATGCCCTCTCTCACTACACCCATTCAATATAGTGTTGGAAGTTCTGGCTAGGGCAATCATACAAGAGAAAGAAATCAAGGGTATGCAGTTAGGAAAAGAAGAAGTCAAATTGTCCCTGTTTGCAGATGACATGATTGTATATTTAGAAAACCCCATTGTCTCAGCCCAAAATCTCCTTAAGCTGATAAGCAACTTCAGCAAAGTCTCAGGATACAAAATCAATATGCAATAATCACAAGCATTCTTATACACCAGTAATAGACAAACCGAGAGCCAAATCATGAGTGAACTCCCATTCACAATTGCTCCAAAGAGAATAAAATACCTAGGAATCCAACTTACAAGGGATGTGAAGGACCTCTTCAAGGAGAACTACAAACCACTGCTCAATGAAATAAAAGAGGACACAAACAAATGGAAGAACATACCATGCTCATGGATTGGAAGAATCAATATCATGAAAATGGCCATACTGCCCAAGGTAATTTATAGGTTCAATGCCATCCCCATCAAGCTACCAATGACTTTTTTCACAGAATTGGAAAAAAACTACTTTAAAGTTCATATGGAACCAAAAAAGAGGCTGCATTGCCAAGACAATCTTAAGCCAAAAGAACAAAGCTGGTGGCATCAGGCTACCTGACTTCAAACTATACTACAAGGCTACAGTAACCAAAACAGCATGGTACTGGTACCAAAACAGAGATATAGACTAATGGAACAGAACAGAGCCCTCAGAAATAATACCACACATCTACAACCATCTGATCTTTGATAAACCTGAGAAAAACAAGAAATGGGGAAAGGATTCCCTATTTAATAAATGGTGTTGGGAAAATTGGCTAGCCATAAGTAGAAAGCTGAAATTGGATCCTTTCCTTATTTCTTATACGAAAATTAATTCAAGATGGATTAGAGACTTAAATGTTAGACCTAAAACCATAAAAACCTTAGAAGAAAACCTAGGGAATACCATTCAGGACATAGGCATGGGCAAGGACTTCATGTCTAAAACACCAAAAGCAATGGCAACAAAAGCCAAAATTGACAAATGGGATCTAATTAAACTAAAGAGCTTCTGCATAGCAAAAGAAACTACCATCAGAGTGAACAGGCAACCTACAGAATGGGAGACAATTTTTGCAATCTATCCATCTGACAAAGGGCTAACATCCAGAACCTATAAAGAACTCAATCAAATTTACAAGAAAAAAACAAACAACCCCATCAAAAAATGGACAAAGGATATAAACAGACACTTCTCAAAAGAAGACATTCATACAGCCAACAGACACATGAAAAAATGCTCATCATCACTGGCCATCAGAGAAATGCAAATCAAAACCACAAGGAGATACCATCTCACACCAGTTAGAATGGCAATGATTAAAAAATCAGGAAACAACAGGTGCTGGAGAGGATGTCGAGAAATAGGAACACTTTTACACTGTTGGTGGGACTGTAAACTAGTTCAACCATTGTGGAAAACAATGTGGCAATTCCTCAAGGATCTAGAACTAGAAATACCATTTGACCCAGCCATCCCATTACTGGGGATATACCCAAAGGATTATAAGTCATGCTGCTATAAAGACACATGCACACGTATGTTTATTTTGGCACTATTCACAACAGCAAAGACTTGGAATCAACCCAAATGTCCATCAGTGACAGACTGGATTAAGAAAATGTGGCACATATACGCCATGGAATACTATGCAGCCATAAAAAAGGATGAGTTCATGTCCTTTGTAGGGACATGGATGCAGCTGGAAATCATCATTCTCAGCAAACTATCGCAAGAACAGAAAACCAAATACCGCATGTTCTCACTCATAGGTGGGAATTTAACAATGAGATCACTTGGACACAGGAAGGGGAGCATCACAGTCCGGGTCCTATTGTGGGGAGGGGGGTAGGAGGAAAAGATAGCATTAGGAGATATACCTAATGTAAATGACCAGTTAATGGGTGTAGCACACCAACATGGCACATGTATACATGTGTAACAAACCTGCACGTTGTGCACATGTACCCTAGAACTTAAAGTATAATAAAAAAAAAAGAGAGAGAAAAGTGAAAACACATAAATTGCATCATTTTATTTGTGTAAAAATTTTTATAAATCTACAGCTAGACAGGAGGAATAAGTTCTCGTGTTCTATGCCACTGTATGATGACTATGGCTAACAATACTGTTACATAGGTTCAAATAGCTAGAAAAAGGACATTGAATGTTCCCAACACAAATAAATGGTAAATGTTTGAAATGATGAATATGCTAATTACTCTTATCTGATCACTTTACATTATATGTATCACATCACTATGTACCCCACAAATATATGCAATTAGTATGTGTCAATTAAAATGATTTTCTCTTAGGAAAATAACAAATTTTTACAACTTTTAGAATATCTCTTTGCATTTTCAGAATAAAGTAATGAAAATTTTCACAATTATTCTGGGAAAAATATTCATATGCTATTTTCAGGATAACATGATTTATGTCATCTGACATTTTGGGGTCTTTTGCTGGCAATGAAGGTTCACATGCAGAGGGTGGCTAAGCATGCTGCAAAGTGATTTCTCAGTTGCTATTGAGGTGTTTTAAGGTTTATTCCCTGTAAACACATTAATTTCTAGAGTGTTGTTTTTTCAAACCTCTCAAGAGTTTACATCTCTGTAAAATGTCATTTAATGTCACTGGGATTCATGCAAATTGAAGCTTTTACCTCTGGTGTAAAAATAAAGGTTATCACCTACAATGGAAAAAATAAAATAAAAATAAAACCACTTTCATGTTTTTAGGCATTTGTTACAGCAGCACTCCACTTCCCCATACCAAAATCTATACTAGTTTCCTATGGCTGCCACAACAAATTATCACAGATTAGATGTCTTAAAACAATAGAATTTTATTCTCTTACAATTCTGTCAGTCAAAACTCCAAAATCAAGATATAGGTAAAAAGTACAATCCTTCTGGAAGCTCTAAGGGAGAATTCTTCCTTGCCTCTTTCTGACTTCTGGTGGCTTTCTGCAATCTTTGGCTTTCTTGTCTTGTGGCTACATCACTATCATGTCTGCATCCATCTTTCCATTGCCTTCTCCTTCTCCCTTGTGTGCCTATTATGAGTATACTTATAGTTATGTACTTATAAGAATATAAATTGGAGTATACTTGTAAAAACCACAACCCTAAGGGTCAGATTTCAAAAAAAAAAGAGGGCAGGTGGGGAATTTGTGAATGAAAGGGAAATAAGAACAGCAAACCCCTAAGATCAGCCAGTGATCAGCTGCCTAAACACTTGAGCCTCTGGAAGGAGCACTTGTGCTTTATTCTAACGTAACATTTGGTCACCACTGCTCCTGTAGACCACAGCAACATTCAGTTATGTACTTTGGCCAGTATGTATGTCGAACATGTGGACCTCAGGACAGAGTGAGGAGGAGAAGATTACAAAGAGGAAATGAGACTGAAATTAGGAATGCCATGGAACTTTGGGGAATGTATATAATGAGGCAATGTTCTTAGTGTCATGCCCTAAGACAGTGGCAAAAAAAAAAAAAAAAAAAAAAAGTTTATAGGGGACTTTTAAAGAGTTAAAGAAAGGGAAACCATTTGGGTTGAAACACTTTCCTCTTTTCATCATGCTATCTCTAGTTTCTAACTGAGCAACTTTCAAAATTTCCTCTTAAAAGCACTCTTAAATAGAATTGTGCCTACCACAAAGTACCTGCTCCATGAAAGCCCCTACCCTCCTGGCAAATTTCTCTACTACTCAGCTTCTCAGGGCATTACTGCTCTGTAGTGTTTCTAAAACCAGATTTTTGTGATTGTTACACCATATTCCATGCTTACCTAACTAATGATCTTTGTTCTTTACTGCAAGTTGAAGAAGATTATTTTCTGAAGAGAAAAAATCAATAAACTTTAATAAACTTTTAAAGATTTACAAAGATAATTAATGCTTAAATGACCTTGAATCTTTTATAAATAAATGTCTTTTTTAATGAAAGAAATATTTTTCTCCTATGTCCCTGGAATTTCAATCTAGCATAGGTTTTTATGGTCAATTTATAAAGCTACTAAAATAGAATTTACTGAGAAAGTAATAGAACACAAATTCAATTAAGGGAACACAGTCGTCTTCCTTAGCATGTAAAGGAAGTACATCAAAAAGCAACTCTATGGCAAGATGTAGGAGCAAGGTCACATCTTTCTTAGGCTAAATTAAGATAAATTTCAAAACTCCCTTCTTAACACCTTGCTAAAGAAAATTGCATTTCTTTCTACTATATTTACTAAAGTTGCTGTGCTTCCTGCCTTTAATGACCAACCTCTTTGACCAGGCTCTGCTGAAATCTCACAAAGATGAACTTCAATTATAAGCATAGTGCAGTGTCAAAGTTGCATAAGCTAACTGCGAACAGCTGTCCAATGCCTAGATGAGGGAGCTACTTCTCTGTGTTGGCTCTGTTCTAGGATTGCCCTTGATTGAACTGACCAAAGAGAACTACTTTCTTTAATATCCTTTTCATCATCTATATTTTTTTCAATGCACACAGAAAGAAGATTTTAAAAGCTGAGATTTCTAGTCTGCCTGAATCACCCTGATTGCATTACATGACCTTGGCTAACTGGGTTCTAATGTTTCTGCTGGCTTAGCATAAAATAGAATACTTCCTTTCTATAGAGACAGTCCCACAGTACCTCAGGAAAGTGACTTGGTATGCCATGGATATTTTATTAGCTGAAAATTTGACAAGATTCATCAGTTTTCAAAGATCATATGTGCAACCACATGGTTAAGGTAGATGTCATTACAGAGGTAGACTTAGATTCCAAAAAGCACTCTTGACTATAGAATCAGAAGCATTTATCAGAGTCCTTATACTAAAAAGAAAAAACAAAACTTATGCCTATAGATTTTCAAATATTAGCTATTGGCTTACATCTGCTGGACTACTTCAAATATCTCCCAGCATTGCTTGCCTATTGCTAAATTGGTATTTCAGACCTAGCTGTCTTATTTTCCCCCTATTATTCCATGCCACTAGCCTCTGGAACATAGAAGATCTCTTTATCAAGCCTTTACATTAATTTATTCTAATGCTGGTTTTTAATGCCACTCAAGTAAAAATAATATAGAACACAAAGCTATCACCAATGAAAGACTAACAAATATATAAATGGTAAGGTATTAATGGACTTTACAAATCTATTTTAGTTATCATAACTAAATTTTCTCTCAGTCTGTGGCAGACTAGATGTTCCATGTGTCCTGCTGTCAGCCTGACTTTCATGTTAGCCCATGTCTCTTCTGGTGCTTATTTCCTCTGAACCCCACACCAATCAGCCAAAATGTTATTTGATTTTTTTTAGGTGTTTTCAAAAAGTGTTCCATTACTATAGAAAAAGAAAAGTTACAATGAACTACCCAGTTTTCCAAATATATTTATTTTAGTAGAGTGTTCATTAAGTTGATATATTAGAGTTATATCATTATGTTCCAAGATAAAACAGCTTCATTTTAGTAAATAGATACTGAAAAGTAAAGTACTAAACTCAACAGGGAAAGAAGAATGTCCTGTGCACCTATCATTTTATTTCCCTGCTCTGAAATATTTTGAGAATTTTGTTGGGTTATTGTAAAGTTTAGGGTTGCTGTTAGCTGAATTTAGGGAAATTGTGAAATGGAAAGAATTGAAGAAACATGCAGAATCATTAGTATTTGATGACAGAACAAACTACTAAATATAACACTAGAATGCTAATCTAACTATACTTCTTTCTTGAGATATACATGGGATTAAAATGGGTATAATGTTTTCATTACAGTGTGTGACTGACCTAAGTACAAAAAATAGAGAATGTGTTTTTTACAGCTGTTCAAAGAGTAATCATTGTAACCCCCAAAACTAGAGCAATTTCCTTTACCTATTAAGAGAAGGTGACCACATATTTATCATTCTGAATTCTTCTTAGTGATGACACTCTAATGCGATAGTTAATTCACTTTTCCAATACACATCTTACACTAAATGCAGTATTACTCAAACTCTAAGCTAGATTTCAAAGACTCAAAAGTAGAACACAATCCTTTCAACCCAAATTTCAGCATTAAGACTATTTGTTTAATCAACTTGTGAGCAACGGAGAAGTCAGGAATGGGACCCTGGACTCTAAACCACAGGTTGTACTTTGTAATCAACTGACAATAATTACAAAGACTGACCAACTAGCCTGTGTACACTCTGCGGAGAAAGATAATATGGAATATATTTGGCCTCTGGAAAATTGCAAAGGCAAACAGTTAAGAGTCCACTGTTTTCTCCTGCAACAGAATTCATATTCTATACCCAGGTATTTTCTTCATGTAGCTGGGATTACAAGCATGCGCCACCATGCCTGGCTAGTTTTGCTCAACAAAGTGCCTACTGTGGCCTCCTATAAAGTCACATACTGTTTCTACAAAGGCATTTTTCAGAGTTACCCCAGGAAAAGCAATGGCACCATAATCCATTTAAATATCTCAAATTAAATTCACAGCATAAGAATCCTCATGCCTTCTTAATTAATGTGTTTACCTCTTTTACTTACTTTCCAGATAAAATATGCCTTACAAAAAAATTGAACTGCAAATCTGTCATACATAATCTCAAGAATTATTAGAGTCTAAGTATTTAATGTCTTCTAATATGTTATAAATGTAGATGAAGAAGGAAATGGATGATTAATTACATGTCCATTATACAAAAATGTCTGGAAGAATAGTCAACATTTAAAACAAAGTACAAGACTAAAGAAATTACTGTAAGATAAACTATATAGATCTATAAATATATATATATATATATATATATATATATATATATATATATCCCACATTTTCTTTATACATTCGTTGATTTATGGGCACTTGGGCTGGTTCCATATTTTTGCACTTGCAAATTGTGTTGCTATAAAACTTGTGTGTGCAAGTGTTTTTCTCATATGACTTCTTTTCTTCTGGTAGATACCTAGTAGTGGGACAGCGGGATCAAATGGTAGATCTACTGTTACTTCTTTAAGGAATCTCCACATTGTTTTCCACAGTGATTGACTAGTTTAGAATCCTGCCAACAGTGTAAAAGTGATCCCTTTTCATCACATCCACGCCAATATCTACTTTTTTTGTTGTTGTTGTTAATGGCCATTTTTGTAGGAGTAAAGTGAAATCACATTGTGTTTTTGATATGCGTTTCCCTGATCATGAGTGATGCTGAACATTTTTTCGTATGTTTGTTGATCATTGGTATATCTCATTTTGAGAACTGTGTAATCATGTCCTTAGCCCAGTTTTTTATGGGATTGCTTTTTTTCTTGGTGATTTGAGTTCTCTGTAGATTCTGGCTATTAGTCCCCTGTTGGATGCATACACTGTGAATATTTTCTTCTACTCTGTGGGTTGTCTGTTAACTCTGCTGATTTTTTATTATTATTATTTTGAGATGGAGTCTCCACTTGTCACCCAGGCTGAATGCAATGGTACAATCTCGGCTCACTGCAACCTCCACCTCCTGGGTTCAAGCTACTCTCCTGCTTCAGCCTCCTGAGTAGCTGGGGTTACAGGCATGCGCGACCATGCCCACCTAATTTTCTGTATCTTTAGTAGAAATGGGGTTTCACCTTGTTGGCCAGGCTGGTCTTCAACTCCTGACCTCATGATCCACTCATCTCAGCCTCCCAAAGTGTTAGGATTACTGGCATGAGCACATAAAGGTGTTCATAGTAGTCTTGAATAATCTTTTGTGTTTCTGTGGTACCAGTTGTGACATCTCTCCCATTTTGTTTCTAATTGAGTTTATTTGGATCATCTCTCTTTTCTTGGTTAATCTCGCTAATGATCTATAAATTTTATTTATCTTTTCAAAGAACTAGCTTTCTGTTTCATTTACCCTTTGCATTGCTGGGTTTTTTTTGTTTTGTTTTGTTTTGTTTTGTTTTTTAATTTCTTTAAGTTCTGCTCTGATCTTCATTATTTCTTTTCTTCTGCTGAGTTGGGGTTTGGATCATTCTTGTTTCTCCAGTTCCATGAGGTGTGACCTTAGATTGTCTATTTGTGCTCTTTCAGACTTTTTCATGAAGACATTTAATGCTATGAACTTTCCTCTTAGCAGTGCTTTTGCTGTATCGCAGAGGTTTTGATAGGTTGTGTCACATTGTTCAGTTTGAAAAAAAATTTAATTTCCATCTTGATTTCATTGTTAACCCAATGATCATTCAGGAGCATGTTTCTTGTTGTTGTTTTTTTGTGTGTATGTGTAATGTTTTGTTGTTGTTTTGTTTTGCTTTGAGATGGAGTCTCACTCTGTCACCCAGGCTGGAATACAGTGGCATAATCTCAGCTCACTGCAACCTCTGCCTCCCGGGTTCAAGTGATTCTCCTGCCTCAGTCTCCTGAGTAGCTGAGACTACAGGCACGCACCACCACGTCTGGCTAATTTTTTAGTAGAGACGGGGTTTCAACATGTTGGTCAGGCTGGTCTCGAACTCCTGACCTGATGATCCACCTGCCTCAGCCTCCCAAAGTGCTGAGATTACAGGTGTGAGCCACTGCACCTGGCCAGCATCATGTTTTTTTAATTTCCATGTATTTGCACGGTTTTGAGGTTCCTTTTAGAGTTGATTTCCAATTTTATTCCACTGTGGTCTAACAGAGTACTTGATATAATTTTGATTTTCTTAAATTTAGTGAAACCTGTTTTGTGGCCTATCATATGGTCTATCTTGGAGAATGTTCCATGTGCTGATGAATAGAATGTATATTCTGCAGCTATTGGGTAGAATATTCTGTAAGTATCTGTTAAGTCCATTTTTTATAGGCTATAGTTTAAGTCTACTGTTTATTTGTTGAATTTCTGTCTTGATGACCTGTCTAGTGCTGTCACTGGAGTATAAAGTCCCACGATATTATTGTATTGCCATCTATCTCATTTCTTAGGTCTACTAGTAATTGTTTTATAAATTTGGAAGCTCCAGTGTTAGTTGCATATATATTTAGAATTGTGATATTTTCCTGTTGGACTAGTCCTTTTATTATTACATAACGTCTCACTTTGCCCTTTTTAACAACTGTTGCTTTAAAATTTGTTTTGGCTGATATAAGAAGAGCTACTCCTGCTTGCTTTTGGTCTCCATTTGCATGGAATATCTTTTTCCACCCCTTTACCTTAAGTTCATGTGAGTCCTTATATGTTAGATACGTCTCCTGAAGACAGAAGAAATGTGGTTGGTGAATTCTTATACAGTCTGCCATTCTGTATCTTTTAAATGGAACATTTAGGCCATTTACATTCAACATTAGTATTGACATGTGAGGTACTATTCTATTCATCATGCTATTTGTTGCCTGAATACCTTGGGTTTTATTTTTTTTCATTGTGTTATTGTTATATAGGTCCTTTGATATGTATGCTTTAAGAAAGTTCTATTCTGGTGTATTTCAAGGATTTGTTTCAAGATTTAGAGCTATGTTTTACAGTTCTTTTAGTGCTGGCTTGCTAGTGGTGAATTTTCTCAGTATTTGCTTGTCTGGAAAATACTGTATCTTTCCTTGATTTATGAAGCTTAGTCTTGCTGGATACAAAGTTCTTGGCTGATAATTGTTTTGTTTATGGAGGCTAAAAATGGGACCCCAATCCCCTCTAGCTTGTAGGGTTTCTGCTGATAGGTGTTCCTTTGTAGTTTACCTGATGCTTTTGCCACACATCTATTAAGATTCTTTCCTTCGTCTTAATTTAGATAACCTGATGACTACATACCTAGGTTTTTTTTGTGTGTGTGATCAATTTCCCAGGTGTTCTTTGAGCTTCTTGTATTTGGATGTCTAGATCTCTAACAAGGCCAAGGAAGTTTTTCTCGATTATTCCCTCAAATATGTTTTCCAAACTTCTAGATTTATCATATTCCTCAGGAACACCAATTATTCTTAAGTTTGGATGTTTAACATAGTCCCAAACTTCTTGAAGGCTTTGTTCATTTTTTTAAATTATTTTTTGTATTTGACAGATTGGGCTAATTCAAAAGCCTTGTCTTTGAGCTCTGAAGTTCTTTCTTCTTCTTGTTCAATGCTATTGCCAAAACTCTCCAGTGCATTTTGCATTTCTCTAAGTGTGTTCTTGATTTCCAGAAGTTGTGATTTTTTTATTTATGCTATTTCACTGAAGAATTTACCTTTCATATCCCATATCATATTTTTTATTTCTTTAAGTTGGACTTCATCTTTCTCTGGTACCTTCTTGATTAGCTTTATAATTGACCTTCAGAATTCTTTTTCTGGCAATTCAGAGATTTCTTCTTGGTTTGAATCCATTGCTGGTGAGCTGGTATGATCTTTTGGGTGTGTGAAAAAAACATGATTTATCATATTACCAGAATTATTTTTCTCGTTCCTTCTCATTTGAGTAGACTATGTCACAGGGAAGATTGGGGATTCAAAGGTTGCTCTTCAGTTTCTTTTGTTCTACAGAGTGCTTTTCCCCTTCCCCTCAGAATGGGGCTTCCTGAGAGCCAAACTGTAGTGATTGTTTTGTTATTTTGGGTCTAGCAACCCAGTAGAGGTACTGGGCTCTGGACTGGTACTTGGGGGTGTCTGCAAAGAGTCCTGTGACATGATCTATCTTCAGGTCTTACAGCCATGGATACCAGCACCTGGTTTGGTTGAGGTCATAGGAGACTGAAATGGACTCTGTGAGAGTTCTCGGTTGTATTTTTTTTAGTGTGCTGGGTTTGTGTTGGTTGGCCTCCAGCCAGGAGGTGGTGCTTTCAAGAGTGCATCAGCTTCAGCCCTATAAGGAGGATGCAAACTTGCCCTAAAGACACCTGGTTAAGTATTCAGGTTGCTCAGGCAGTGGGCAGGGCCATAAAGTTCCCAAGAGATTATGACCTCTGTCTTCAGCTACCAGGGTGGGTAGAGAAAGACCACCAGGTTGGGGCAGGGATAGACTAGGTATGTCTGAGCTCAGCCTCTCCTTGGGTGGGGCTTGCTGCAGCTGCACTGCTGTGGGGAATAGGGGTGTGATTCCCAATCCAATGGAGTTATAGTCCCAGGGGAATTATGGTGCCTCTGCTGAGTCTTACAGATCACCAGGGAAGTGGGGGAGCTGGCAGTCACAGGCCTCACCCCACTCCCATGCAGTCCATAGTCCGAAAGGCTGGTTTCACTCCAATCATGCCCCCTCAACAATACCGAGTCTATATCCAGGCAGCTGGTGATCAGGACCGAGAACTTGCTCCAGACCACAAGCCTCCCCATTGAGAAAACAAGTGGACTCACAGTGTTTCAGTGTCTCAGGGAGCCTGAGCAGTAATCCAGTCCCTTCAAAGGGTCTGTAGATTCTCTCAGCTTTCCTGGTATGTTCCTGTGGTAGTTCTTGGAGCAAAGGTTCATGATACGAGTCTCCACACACTGCTCTGTCCATCCCAGCGGGAGCTGCAAGTTAGTCCTGCCTGCTATCCACCATCTTTCATAGTTAACTCTAAGATAGATTTTAAATGTATAAATATATCAACTAAGGAAGGAGCCAGAATGTATAAACCTTTATCAAAAGCAGACACATCTTGCCCAAAGAAGACATTTTATGCTTTCCTAAAAATACCCATTTAATTTACATTTTTAAATAATTTTTCCAGTACTAAACAGGAAGGCAATGTCCTAATCAACTTTGAGCTCAAAGTAAAAGAGTAAAAGAGAAGGGGTACTAGATAAAAATAACCAGCTTTTTGTCTTCCAAATTTAAGCAGGGGTGAAACATGAGACATTCTCAGTGTTTATCTAAGATCCTGTAGGGAGGTATTAAGAGAAAGTTGAGCAATCTAATGGTGCTCAAATCAACTTTTCCACCTCATCTTAGCCTCGTATGTGAGTATACTGCCATACTAAAATGTCATTCAACAGCCTGAATCTCAGAGGTACTTTGAGTTTCCAGCCTCTGCTATGATAAGGCTAGGTCTATCAGTCACAAGTCTCTAAACAACACAAAGGCTATGGACTAAAGTAAATATGAAGGAGTCATACAGAAAATGCCAGTTCAAAAAGAAAGCATCTAATTTTGTCTCAATTACGAGAATTCCAGAATGGTTCAGAGGAAGTAGCTGAAGACCACCATCTCTAATAGTTATGAGAAATAAAGTTTCATGACTTTAAAGGGGAACATTTAAAAGAAAAATATTTAAAAATTTGAAATTTTTTTAAAATCCTAAAACTTAAGAATATTATATCAACTTACATTTTTCAATTTACTTGAATAACTGCATTATTAATTCAGTTTTATTTTTAACTAATTGCATTTTATTGGAGAAGATTTATGGTATAGAGAAGGAGTAATCATTATGAATGGTGAAGTTATTCTTTTCTTTTTTTTTTTTTTTTTTTTTGAGACAGAGTCTTGCACTGTTGCCCTGGCTAGAGTGCAGTGGCATGATCCTGGCTCACCGCAACCTCCACCTCCCAGGTTCAAGCATTTCTCCTTGCCTCAGTCTCCCAAATAGCTGGGATTACAGGGGCCCACCATTAATTTTTTTGGTATTTTTAGAAGAGACAGGGGTTTCACTATGTTGGCCATGCTGGTCTCAAATTCCTGACCTAGTGATCTGCCTGCCTTATCCTCCCAAAGTGCTGGGATTACAGGCGTGGGCCACCGCACCTGGCTGGAGAAGTTATTCTTAAATTTCGGATTATTCTCAATTTTTCACATAAAAAATGCATATTTAATGTTTTGTCATACCTTTATAGGCCAATTGCATAATGCTTCATGTACATTTCATCAAAAGATGAGTATTTAATGGTATATGTCAAAAACAAATTCATTCCTTCAACTTGGAGTTAAAACATCATCATAACTACAACGATGCCACCATGTGGCAAAAAGTGTGATTTCTTAACCTGACATTCTGTGTATCATGACTTAAGAAAATTCATACATTAAGAAATTTCAAAATTTAATGAGTGAGGTTGTGCTATTTATTAAAACCTTGCTGTCTGCCTTTGGCTCATTTATTATTCCCTATTAAATCATGTCTTCTCCAAGCTTATCTGCATTGTAATTCATTCAACAATTATTGAACTCTTGACTCTCTGCTAGTCACAGTAGCTAAGCCCTAGAAACATGGGAATTCACAGGTCAAATATTGTCTCTGCCTTCGCTGTGCTTAGACTCTCACAACCTTTTTACCAAACTTGCTTACTTATACCTTTAGAGTTAAAAAAAAAAAAAAAGAAAGAAAAGAAAAGAAAAAGAAAAGATTCCTTCTTAAATCTACAAAACCCAATCCTGTGAAAGATAAGGTATCAAAAGCATCTTTACATTCAGTTCAAACATTCACATTCATTAAAGCATTTCTAATTGTGATCTTTGACCTCCTGGAGAATTGCAAGACAGCTCTTTTGTCAATACTAATGAATCACTGTGTATTTTTTGTATCACTATTAGGCAATTAAAGACACACCGAATAATGCACTTTTAAAAATGGTTTGTGCCCACCTAAATGACATTTCAAAGTGGTATTGATTTAAGGAGTGTAGCAAAAATGGGTCATTTTAGCTAAGGAAATTCTACTATAAGTGGATCTCACTGCACACATACCTAGTACCCTGCATATCAAAATATCCAATTTCAGGCACTCAATGAATCTTTTTCATTAAAGTAACTTGAAATTCTTCTATTTTTAGAGTGCCATTATAGTAAACTCCAAATACTGCTGTCAATTATCTAAAGTTCAGCAAAATGGTAGCAACAAAATAGAATCAAAGGACAGAGCCAAAACAAATTCACTTTAAAACTCACAGCCTTGACGCACATAAGTGGAGTTTCCCTGCCAATTAATTCTTGCAAGTTTTATAAAAGATAATTCATTTTCAAATTAATATCCCAGCAATAAGATGGTTAGAAGAGGATCCAAAGAATAATTGTTTGAGAATGACAAAATTAAATTCCACCAATAAACACAAAGACACTAGGACAAGAAATGTATGCTTCATTTTTTAAAATACCCCCTGGATTACAGGAAAACTTGTCTTTCTCCTGAAGATACTAGGAACTGTGTATTTCAGGAAATTGGGAGGGGTTGTTATTCAGAGAAAAAAATCCCTAAACACCGGGGTCTTTCCCAAATCTATGTGCAAAACAACTAAAATATATACACTTTATATAAATCTGTCAAATAACCTGAGAATGAAACAACCTCCCTTCCATTTCTTTTTCTTTTGTCATTACTTTAATAGTTCTTTTAGTCATCCAGGATTAAGATGAGGGAGCGAGCCTTGATTTCTGCTGCTTTACCATCTAGATCTAATATGTTCTGGGTTCTTTGATTTACCCTGGAATTTCTTGAGAAGTTGTCGACAAGAGCATAAGTTCAAATACTGTCTCCACTGCTTTTACCTATGTGACTTGGGTGAATCACCACGTACATGTTTCAATTTCTTCATCTGTAAAATGAGGACAAGAGTACCTTCCTTAGAGAACTGTTGTGAAGATTTCATAAGTGAGTGTGAGAGAAGTATTTAGGGCAGCGTCTACAACACAATAAATTCTGTAAAGCACTGGTTCTGATGATTATCCGTCACGGTTTTTCTCTTTCCTCTTGGTCTCCACCCCAAGTCCATCCTTCATCATCGCCTCACACGTATTGTCTACAACGTATTCCTACCTATGCCCAGTTTCTTCCTCCTCCATTCAATCCTGTGTGGGTCCTCATGCCAAGTGATTCTAGCTAAATTACTACTTTTATAATTTTACTTGATGTTCACCCTGATATCTCCAGATAGTCCTTATTAACAAACTGCCTACCAATTTTCTAGTGCTTGGTGAAATCCAATTAAGCCTTTTATAGAGTAATTCTAAAATGAAGAAAGAAGGTAGATGTCAAACTATATAGACCACTCTCTCGGTGCTGGAGAGGATGTGGAGAAATAGGAACACTTTTACACTGTTGGTGGGATTGTAAACTAGTTCAACCATTATGGAAAACAGTATGGCGATTCCTCAAGGATCTAGAACTAGATGTACCATATGACCCAGCCATCCCATTACTGGGTATATACCCAAAGGATTATAAATTATGCTGCTATAAGGACACATGCACACGTATGTTTATTGCAGCACTATTCACAATAGCAAAGACTTGGAATCAACCCAAATGTCCATCAGTGACAGATTGGATTAAGAAAATGTGGCACATATACACCATGGAATACTATGCAGCCATAAAAAAGGATGAGTTTGTGTCCTTTGTAGGGACATGGATGCAGCTGGAAACCATCATTCTTAGCAAACTATCACAAGAACAGAAAACCAAACACCGCATGTTCTCACTCGTAGGTGGGAACTGAACAATGAGATCACTTGGACTCGGGAAGGGGAACATCACACACCGGGGCCTATCATGGGGAGGGGGGAGGGGGGAGGGATTGCATTGGGAGTTATACCTGATGTAAATGACGAGTTGATGGGTGCAGCACACCAACATGGCACAAGTATACATATGTAGCAAACCTGCACGTTGTGCACATGTACCCTACAACTTGAAGTTTAATAATAATAATAAATAAATTTAAAAAAAAAAGAAAGAAAATGCCTGGGACAGCATGTTTTCTTCAATTTATAATTTTTAAATTCATATTTCTCCTACTTAAATTTTTTTCTGTGTAAACATTTCCCTCTAACATCTAAATTTGTCAGTAGTAGAGCCCTCTATCTTTTGCAACTCCTCCTACAATTATTAACAGAATTCTAAGCAAATAAAAGACCTGGAATTCTTGAATATGTAGCAAAATGCAATTCTGAATGAGATGCACATTAATGCCACTAAATATCAAGCTAGCAAGAATAAAGTTAAAATTTTTGATAATCAATCAATGCTATTTCCCCCCACTACATTCCTTGCCCTATTCTCTCCTATTTTTTGTCTGTTTTTGGTTTCATCTCATTTTTAAAATTTTAAGTTCCAGGATACATGTGCAGGATGTCCAGGTCTGTCACACAGATAAACATGTGACATGGTGGTTTGCTGTACCTATCAACCCATCACCTAGGTATTAAGCCTAGCATGTATTAGCTATTTTTCCTAACGCTCTCCCTCCCCCTACTCTATCCCCCAACAGGCCTCAGAGTGTATTGTTTTCCTCCCTGCATCCATCTGTTCTCATTGTGCGGCTCCTACTTACAAGTGAGAACAAGCAGTGTTTGGTTTTCTGTTCCTGCATTCGTTTGCTGAGGATAATGGCTTTCAGTTCCATTCACGACCCGGCAAAGGACAGGATCTCATTACTTTTTATGGCTACATAGTATTTCATGGTGTATATGTATATATTCCATGGTGTGTATGCATCTAGTCTATCACTGATGGGTATTTGGGTTGACTCTATGTCTTTGCTTTTGTAAATAGTGCTGCAATCAACATACGTGTCCATGTATCTTTGTAATAGAACGATTTATATACTTTTGGGTACATGCCTAGTAACACTATTGCTGGATCAAATAGTATTTCTGGTTCTAGATTTTGAGGAATTGGCACAGCATCTTCCACAATAGTTGAACTAATTTACATTCCCACCAACAGTGTAAAATTGTTCCTATTTCTCTGCAGTATCTGATGTTCACTAGCATCTGTTGTTTCTTGACTTTTTCATAATCACCATTCTGACTGGTATGAGATGGTATCTCATTGTGGCTTTGATTTGCATTTCTCTAATGATCAATGATGCTGAGTTTTTTTTCATATGTTCGTTGGCTGCATGACTGTCTTCTTTTGAGAAGTGTCTGTTCATGTCTGTTGCCCACTTTTTAATGGGGTTGTTTTCTCTTGTAAATTTGTTTAAGTTCCTTGTAGATTCTGGATATTAGACCTTTGTCAGATGAATAGCTTGCAAAAATTTTTTTCCACTCTGTAGGTTGCCTGTTTGCTCTGATGAGAGTTTCTTTTGCTGTGCAGAAGCTCTTTAGTTTAATTAGATCCTATTTGTCAATTTTTGCTTCTGTTGAAATTGCTTTTGGCATTTTGTCATGAAATATTTGTCCCTGCCTATGTCCTTAATGGTGTCACCTAGATTTTCTTTTAGGGTTTTTATAGTTTGGGGTTTTACATTTAAGTTTTTAATCCATTCTGTTCATTTTTGTAAAAGGTGAAAGGAAGGGATTCAGTTTCAATTTTTTTACATATAGCTAGCCAGGTTTCCCAGCACCATTTATTAAAAAGGGAATCATGTCCCCATTGCCTGTTTTTGTCAGCTCTGTTGAAGAGAAGATGGTTGTAGATGTGTAGTCTTCTTTCTGAGTTATCTCTGTTAGTCTATGTGTCTGTTATTGTATCAGCACCATGCTGTTTTGGTTATTGTAGCTTTGTAATATAGTTTGAAGTCTGATAACGAGCTTTGTTCTTTTTACTTAGGATTGTCTTGACTGTACAGGGTCTTCTTTGATTGCATATGAAATATAATTTTTTTCTAATTCTGTGAAGAGTGTCAATGGTAGTTTGATGGGAATAGCATTGAATCTGTATATTACTTTAGGCAGTATGGCCATTTTCACAATATTGATTCTTCCTATCTATGAGCATGGAAAGTTTTTCCATTTGTTTGTGTCCTCTCTGATTTCCTTGAGCAGTGGTTTCTAGTTCTCCTTGAGGAGATCCTTTACTTCCCTTGTTGGCTGTATTCCTAGGTATTTTATTCTTTTTGTAGCAATTGTGAATGGGAATTTATTCATGATTTGGCTCTCTGCTTGTCTCTTGTTGGTGTATTCGAATGCTTGTGACATTTGCACATTGATTTTATATCCTGAGACTTTGTTGAAGTTGCTTATCAGCTCAAAAACTTTGGGACTGAGACAATGGGGTTTTCTAGATATAAGATCATGCCATCTGCAAATGAAGACAATTTAATTTCTTCTTTTCGCATTTGAATACCCTTTGTTTCTTCCTCTTGCCTGATTGCCCTTGCCAGAATTTCCAATACTATGCTGAATAGGAGTAGTGAGAGAGGGCATCCTTGTCTTGTGCCAGTTTCCAAGGGGAATGCTTCCAGCTTTTGCCCATTCTGTATGATATTGGCTGTCTACTCCCTCACTCTTGATGTCAAGGGAGGAATGGAGAACTGAAAAACTCCTTAACAGTTTTTCTAAAATTTTCTTTTTCAAAAAACTTTAGACTCTTAGGGGAATTTAGATGTTTTAAGCATTTGGGATAAACAGATATATCTGAAATACAGAAATATATTTTGTACAAAATACACACACGCACGCACACACACACACAAAGAGTGGCATTCCCAGTTCTATCTAACTTGATGGACAAACAGTCCCATAGCTCATACTAGAAAAAGGAGGGGGAGAGGAGAGAACAGAAGAGTGTGAATAAACATAATGAACTTTTGCTAAGACCACTCCTGAGGGTCACGTCAAGGCCAGATCCTAAAGAAGGAATGGCTGTATTATTCATAGTCAGATGGAACCACTAACATAGTGTCCTATGTTCAAGGAGTTGCATAGAAGTTGCAAAGATAATAAATGGAAACAAATGGTCAAAGCAAGCAAAGTAATGATAACCTGGTTGGATAAGGGAATAAACTGAAAGGCCAACAGGTGGCATTTCAACAACTAAGATTGCATTTATGTTTTTTCACAGGCCAACTGTGGTAGTTTTTAGGGTTGCTTCATAAAAAAGGAAGGTATCTTTATCTCACCTTAGGCCAACAAATGCTTATCTAAGTATTCACTAGAAAAGCATTCTCTAAATTATAACTCAATCAAATCAAACAACCTATATTCATTTATATTCTTCACAGAATCAGATCAGATGACTCACTAATAAACTAGCACCTCCTCTTCCATGAGGCAAGTATTCCCTTAACAAATTTTCATCCATTCTCTCCCAAAACAGTGTCAGTGATGGGGAGCTCACTGCTCTATTTGGCTGCAAACATCATGATTCTTCCTCATATTATAACAAAAATTACCTTTCCATAACTTTCCAGTCCAGGGGGCACTTACGAAAGCAGAGTGCTGACCTGAATCCACAGCATATTGCACAGAGAAGGCACTCAGTAATTATTTACTAAACAAAGGAACAAATAAGCAGTAATTGACCTCATTTTAGCGTCTAGAGCCACACAGAACAAACTTATTCTTCTACGTAATAATCCTTTAAGTAATGGAAAAGAAAGCCATAAATGTTCACCCTCTCCTTCAAATCTGGTTAGACCTTATTGGGGAATGAATCTCAACACTTCAGAATTAAATTTTCTTAGGTACTTCTACTTCCTCTAAGCTTCTATGTTAAAGAGCTAATAATTTGTGGGCAAACAATTAAGCACCCTTCTAGAAATATGGTTAAATTAAAAAAAAATTCTGCAGTAAATGATTATACCTCTCTTCAGTTTATCCTTTTTATTAACAAATTATTAATTCAGATTTTTATATATTAGCATATGTAATGGGGAGACAAAAGTATATGTTTATACATAAAATATGGGGCCGGGCACAGTGGCTCATGCCTGTAATCCCAGCGCTTTGGGAAGCAGAGGCGGCAGGATCACGAGGTCAGGAGACAGAGACCATCCTGGCTAACACAGTGAGATCCCGTCTCTACTAAAAAAAAAAAAAAAAAAAAAAAAAAAAAAAAAAAAAATTAGCCAGGCGTGGCATGCATGCCTGTAGTCCCAGCTACTCAGGAGGCTGAGAGGAGAATTGCTTGAACCCAGGAAGCAGAGGGTTGCAGTGAGCCAAGATCAAGCCATTGCACTCCAGCCTGGGCAAAGAGCGAGACTCCATCTCAAAATTTAAAAAAATAAAATATGAACAAAAATAAAATTATAAATACACATAAATTACATATTAATTATATATTACATAGTATGCTATTATGTGAATATTTAAATTATAAATATAAATGTGTACAAAATTATATAAATGAGATATTAATCTAAATTCTGTTAACAAAATAAAAATTTTGAATGACTTAAAGTCAAATTCCAAATAATTACAGTAAACTTAACCTCCTAACGTTTTTTATCGGTAATGAACATTTTGAATCAGATCCTTTTCAAAGTAAAGCAACCCTAAGAATTATTTAAGACAGTGATTTTATAGATAAAAACAGGGTTCATGGAGGTTTTCTGACACCAAGATTAAAAATATTCAGTAACAAACTGTAACTCAACTCTAAATCTCCTGAGTACCTGGCCATTTGTATTCCTCCTCTGATATTAAATACGTATTGGAATGCAAATATACTTGCAAAATAGAATTTGGTAAATAGAAAATGTAGCAGGCCATATGACTAGTTGCAAGAAGAATGAACAACTGAAAAGTAAGTTATTTATTCATCCTACTTAATGCGAAAATCATGGGAAACAGCAAGTAGTGTAATGTGGCATTTTCAGCAATCATCTCTAAAAAGTTATCATTTGTCTTAGCAGAGTGAGACAAAGCACTATACACAATCACACTGTAGAAAGAGAAGAATTTCTCACCTGCCAGTGATGATAATATAAGCACAGAGATAACAGAAAAGAAGATATTTTGTGAACATCTATAAGAGTAAAATATTCAGTAGCAGTGCATTAATCAATACCAATTGGAGATAGCGAGCAAGTAATGCATACTTTATTTAACCACTTAACATTTGACTCCAACTACCATGGATTCTTACAGTTAAATAAACTTGGCACACTGCATAGATCATATATATAATATTTCCTTGTATGTGCAGTAGACTGTTTCAAGTTAATGCCTTTGCAGGCAACAATCCTTTACATTTTGCTATTGCTTGTTACAAGCCAATTCTAGGGCATCCATATTCAGCAATCAAAAGGGAGAACAAAATACAGACAATTTTAATCCCCCCTCAAAGCAGTTTAGTAAATATTAATGTTTATTCATGAATTTAAAAAGAGAATATTTGCCTGAACTGCTGATTGTTTAATTTTACAGTTTAAGGTGCAAAAAAGGGGCCCCATTCATATCTCTCAGTGCAAGGCTCAAGCACTCATGTACATGTAAGTTCCAACTCCCTCCCCTTTATGCATCCAGGGATTCCTGTGTACTATATGCTTATTGGAGAATGTGCAAGTGTTTTGGGGAGAGGGTGGAAAAGAATGAGGTGGGGATGATGGGGAGAGATGGCACCCCCACGAGGATGTATTGAAGAGGAATGCCTGCTAAGCAGAAGCTTTGTTTGGGGTTATGTCTCAAATGTAATTACTCAACAAAATATTCTACACTGTAAATAAAGGCAATCAGGTTCCACTTCCTCTAGTCAATGAAAAAGACTTCCCTTCAAAATTTTGACCCGTGGGTTAAATATTCTTTTGATTTTTGGACTCTGCCACGCTATATGAAGCTACCCCAGGGCAGGGATCAGAATAAGTTACTGTTTCTGTTTCTGTTGGCTATGGTGCAGAAATGGGACATGAAACTGAACCACCTATGAAATGAAAGCTAGGGAGAGGCAGCAAGAATTGAGCTTTCTCCCAGAGATGTGGGGCTTGTAGAGCAATAGCACCGCTATTGGTAAAACTAACTGAAATATCTGAGTCCCAGAGATTGAGCCTGGGTCTTCTATTCTTACTGATTCCTAGAACATTTCTAGATATAGCAGCCCTTTAAAGAAGGAGGTTATAGATGTTAGTGTCATTTGTCAAATATTTCTGCTTCTGTGCCACTGGTGACATGATAGGACGGTATTTTCTGCCTCTTTTGTGGTGTGGAGGCACCACATGACTAGTTTTGGTCAATGAGATGGAATGAGAGTGATGTGTATCAGTGCTAGGAAAAAAGCATTCATTTGGCAGTGCAGTGCCCTTCGATTTCTTTTTCTTGCTGCCAAAATGACCAGGAACATCCGGGAATGGATAGACATGTAGGAAAAACAAGGGAGAAAAATTGTGTTATCACTGTAAGACATGGGGGCTCTTTGTTACTGCTGCATGACATAGCCTTTCCTTATTGAGGGATTTTTTTTTTAATTGTAAGCTCACTTGAGAGTGCTCCATACCTCAGAAGACTTATGCACCCAGAGACTAACCATTTCTTCGAATTCACACACACAGCCATTTCCTAGATTCAAGGCAACATATTGAGGGCTCAGGACAGCTTTTTAACACATGTCACTACTCTCCTTAAAACCACTTACTCTCCTTAATCTTAATTCCAGACTCAGAGTTAGAACTACCCCATGGGTCCAATCTTTCCCTTTGCTCATGGTTACATCATTTCAGGGAACCCACTGTGCCTCCCCACAGCAGGACTTTTTCAGAAACTCCCTTAAACATAATGATGGAGGGACAGAGCAAGATGGCTGGATAGAAGGCTCCACCAATTATCCTTCCAACCCTGGGCAAGGACACCAATTTAACAACTACCCACACACAAAAAAGAATCTTCATAAGAGCCAAAAATCAGATGGGCACTCACAGTACCTGGATTTAACTTCATAGCTCTTAAAGAGGCAAAGAAGAGGGTAGAAAAGGCAGTCTTGAATTGTTGATGCCACCCCTCTCCCATCCCCTGATAGTGACTATGTGGCACACGAAGAGAATCTGTCCGCTTGGGGGAAGGAGAGCACAGTGATTGTGAGACAATGCATTGAACTCAGTGCTGACCTGTCACAGCCAAAAGAAAAATGTGGCTGAACTCAGCAGACTCATGTCCACAGAGGGAATATTTAAACTGGCCCTAGCCAGAGGGGTGTCACTCATCCTGGCAATCAGAACTTCAGTTCTTGCAAGCCTCACCACCGTGGGATAAAGCACTCTGAGGCTCTAAATAAACTTGAAAGTGTGGGTCAAAGGATCAATTAAGAAAGAAGTTAAAAAATTTCTTGAAACAAATGATAACAGAAACACAACATACCCATACCTATGGGATACAGCAAAAGCAGAACTAAGAGGGAATTTTATAGCTGTAAGTGCCTATATCAATAAAGAAGAAAACTTCAAATAAACAACCTAATGATGCGTCTTAAAGAACTAAAAAAGCAAGAGTAAACCAAACCCAAAAAACAGTAGAGGAAAATAAATAATAAAGATCAGAGCAGAAATAAATGAAATTGAAATGAAAAAAATAACAGAAGATCAATGAAACAAAGTTGTTTTTTCAAAAAGATTTAAAATATTGACAAACTTTTAGCCAAACTAAGAAAAAAAAGGAGAAGACACAAATACATAAAAGCAGAGTCCCTTCAGTAAGTGGTGCTGGGAAAACTGGATATCCATGTACAGAAGAATGAAACTAGACTCCTATCTCTTGTCATATACAAAAATCAAATCAAAATGAATTTAAGATGAAAAGAGAGACATTACAACTGATACCACAGAAATTCAAAAGTTCATTAGAGACTACTATAACTACATGCCAATACATTGGAAAATATAGAAGAAATAAATAATTCCTAGACACATACAACCTAACAAAATTGAACTCTGAAAAAATTCAAAATCTGAACAGATGAATAACAAGTAATGAGATCAAAGCTGTAATAAAAAGTCTCCCAGCAAATAAAAGTCTGGGACCCAATGGCTTCACTGCTGAATTCTACAAAACATTTAAAGAAGAACTATTATCAATTCTACTCAAACTATTCCAAAAAATAAGGAGGAAGGAATATTTTCAAACTCATTCTACAAGACCAGTCTTACCCTGATATCAAAACCAAACAAAGACATATCAATAAAAGGAAACTACATGCTAATATCACTGAATGTTGATGCAAATATTCTCAACAAAGTACTAGCAAATGAAATTAACAATAAATTAAAAAGATCATTCATCATGACCAAGTGGGATTTATCACAGGGTTTTAAGGATGGTTCCGCATATGTAAATCAACTAATGTGATACA
The DNA here is from genome assembly GCF_047675955.1 of Chlorocebus sabaeus. NCBI lineage: Eukaryota > Metazoa > Chordata > Mammalia > Primates > Cercopithecidae > Chlorocebus > Chlorocebus sabaeus. Next base: position 16,345,447 of record NC_132927.1, on the reverse strand, counting down.
TCATGTCAAGAGAATAAAGGACAAAAATCATATGATCATTTTATTGATGCTGAAAAAGCATTTGATAAAATTCAACATACCTTCATAATAAAAACCCTCAAAAAACTGGGTATAGAAGGAACATACCTCAACATAATAAAAGCCATATATAACAGATCCATAGCTAATATCATACTGAACTGGGAAAAAAACTGAAAGCCTTTTCTCTAAGATAAGAACATGGCTGGGGCTCAAGCCTGTAATCCCAGCACTTTGGGAGGCCGAGACGGGCGGATCACGAGGTCAGGAGATCGAGACCATCCTGGCTAACACGGTGAAACCCCGTCTCTACTAAAAAAATACAAAAAACTAGCCGGGCGAGGTGGCGGGCGCCTGTAGTCCCAGCTACTCGGGAGGCTGAGGCAGGAGAATGGCGTAAACCCGGGAGGCGGAGCTTGCAGTGAGCTGAGATCCGGCCACTGCACTCCAGCCTGGGCGACAGAGCGAGACTCCGTCTCAAAAAAAAAAAAAAAAAAAGAAAAAAAAAAAAAAAAAGAACATGACAAGGATACCCTTTTTCATCACTGTTATTCAACATAGTACTAGAAGTTCCAGCTGGAACAATCAGACAAGAGAAAGAAATAAAGGGCATCCAAATTAAAAAGGAAAAAGTCAAATTATCCTTGTTTACATACGATATGATCTTATATTTAGAAAAATCCAAAGTCTCCACCTGAAAAAAAAACTATTAGAACTGATAAACGAATTTAGTAAAGTTGCAGGGTATGAAATCAACATAGAAAAATCAGTAGTATTTCCATATGCCAACAACAAACAATCTGAAAAATAAATCAAGAAAGAAATTCCACTATGAATGAAATTAAATATGTAGGAATTATTATGCTAAGAAATGAAAGATCTCTACAAAGGAAATATAAAACATTGATGCAAGAAATCAAAGAAGACACACACAAAAGGGAAAAATATTTCATTTTCGTGGATTAGAAGAACGAATATTGTTAAAATATCCATAATACCCAAATAAATCTATAAATTTGATGTGATCCCTATCAAAATACCAATGGTATTCTTCATTTAAGTAAAAAAAAAAATTATAAAATTTATACCAAACCACAAAAGACCCAGAATAGCCAATGCTATTCTAAGCAAAAAGAATAAAATTGGAGAAATCACACTACCTGACATTAAGTTATACCACAGAGTTATAGTAACCAAAACAGTGTGGTATTGGCATAAAAAGAGACATAGATCAGTGGAACAGAATAGAGTGCCTAGAGGTAAGTCAATACATCTACAGTGAACTCTTTTTTGATTAAATTGCCAAGAACATACAGTGGGGAAAGAAGAGTCCCTTCAGTAAGCGGTGCTGGGAAAACTGGATATCCATGTGCAGAAGAATGAAACTAGACTCCTATCTCTTGTCATATACAAAAACAAAATCAAAATGGATTTAAGACTTAAATCTAAGACTTCGAACTATGAAATTACTAAAAGAAAACAGAGGCGAGAATTTCCAGGACATTGGACAGGGCAAAAATGTCTTGAGTAATACCCCACAAGCACAGGCAATCAAAGCAAAAATGGATATATGAGGTCACAAGTTTAAAAGCTTCTGCGCAGCAAAGGAAACAATAAACAAAGTGAAGAGACAACCCACAGGATGAGAGAAAATATTTGCAAACTACCTATGTGATAAAGGATTAATAACTAGGATATATAAGTAAAGAAACTCTACAGGAAAAGAAATCTAATAATCTGGTTAAAAATGAGTGAAAGATTTGGAAAGACATTACTCAAAGGAAGACATACAAATGGCAAACAGGTATATGAAAAGATGCTCAAAATAATTGATCATCAGAGAAATGGAAAGTTAAAACTACAATGAGATATCATCTTACCCCAGTTAAAATGCCTTATATCCAAAAGAGGCAATAACAAATGCTGGTGAGGATGTGGAGAAAAGGGAACCCCTACAGACTTTTGGTGAGAATGTATATTAGTGCAAGTGAGAGGTGACAACGTGCTAGCAGCCCTCATTCTCGGCACCTCCTCAGCCTGGGCATCCACTCTGGCCGCGTTTGAACAGCCCTTCAGCCTGCCACTGCACTGTGGGAGCCTCTCTCTGGGCTGGCCAAGGCTGGAGCTGGCTCCTCTGCTTGTGGGGAGGTGTGGAGGGAGAGGCACCGGCGGGAACCAGGGCTGTGCAGCTGTGCTCACAGGCCAGCATGAGTTCCGGGGGGCACGGGTGCGGGCTCCACTGGCCCCACACTGGGAGCAGCCAGCAGGCACTGCTGGCCCAGGGCTGTGAGGGGCTTGGCACCCAGACCAGCAGCTGCAGAGTCTGCGCCAGGTCCCCCAGGACTACTGGCGCTGGGCTCAAATTCTCACCAGGCCTCAGTTGCCTCCCAGCAGGGCAGGGCTCAGGACCTGTAGCCCACCATGCCCAAGTCCTCCCACTCCACGGTGGGCTCCCGAGAGCCCCAGCCTCCCTGATGGGCACTGCCTCCTGCTCCGTAGTGCCTGGTCCTACGGACCTCCCAAGGGCTGAGGAGTGCAGGCAGGGCTCGGCACTGGTGGGCAGCTCTGCCTGCAGCCCTGGTGTGGGATCCACTGGGTGAGGCCAGCTGGGCTCCTGAGTCTGGTGTGGACTTGGGGAACTTTTATGTCTAGCTAAGGGATCCTAAACGCATGAGTCAGCACTCTGTGTCTAGCTCAGGGTTTGTAAATACACTAATCAGTACTCTGTATCTAGCTAACCTAGTGGGGACTTGGAGTACTTTTATGTCTAGCTCTCTGTGTCTAGCTAAAGGATTGTAAACACACCAATCAACACTCTGTGTCTAGCTCAGGGTTTGTAAATACACCAATCAGCACCCTGTGTCTAGCTCAGGGTTTGCAAATATACCAATCAGTACTATGTATCTATCTAACCTAGTGGGGACTTGGAGAACTTTTATGTCTAACTAGAGGATTGTAAATGCACCAATCAGCACTCTGTCAAAACAAACCAATCAGCTCTCTGTAAAATGAACCAATCAGCAGAATGTGGGTGGGGCCAGATAAGGGAATAAAAGCAGGCTGCCAGGAGCCTACTAGTGGCCACCCTCTTGGGTCCCCTTCCACACTGTGGAAGGTTTGTTCTTTTGCTCTTTGCAATAAATCTTGCTGCTGTTCACTCTTTGGGTACACATTGCCTTTATGAGCTGTAACACTCACTGCAAAGGTCTGCAGCTTCACTCCTGAAGCCAGCGAGACCATGAACCCAATGGGAAGAATGAACAACTCCAGACCAGGAACCCACCAAAAGGAAGAAGCTCCAGACACCTCTGAACGTCTGAAGGAACAAACTCGGGACACACGGTCTTTAAGAACTGTAACATTAACCACGAGGGTCCGCAGCTTCATTCTTGAAGTCAGCGAGACCAAGAACCCACCAATTCCGAATATACAACCACTAAGGAGAATAGCTTGGAAGTATCTCAAAAACCTAAAAATAGAGCTACCATATGATCCAGCAATCCCACTCATAGGTATACAGCCAAAAGAAAGGAAATTAATATATGCAAGAGATAGCTTCACTACCAAGTTTATTGCAGCACTACTCACAATAATCAAGATTTGGGAACAACCTAAGTGCTCAGAAGATGAATGGGTAATGCAAAAGTGTTATGTATACGCAATAGAGTACTAGCCAGTAATAATAATACAAATAAAAAACAAGATCCTGTAATTTGCAACAACATGGATGGAACCAGAGGTTATTATGTTAAGCAAAACAAGCCAGGCACAGAAAGCCAAACTTTGCATGTTCTCACTTGTTTCTGGGAGCTAAAAATTAAAATAATTACACTCACAGAGATAAAACACAATTGCATTGTTTGTAACATAAAGGGTAAGTGCTTGAGGTGATGGGTACCCCCTCCACACCAAAAAAAAAAAAAAAAAAATCATACTGATGGATCTCCCTTAGCTATCCGAGAGCTCTAACAACATTTAGAAGAGTTAGTTTCCATCAGTCTAGAGAAAAATACTCTTTTCCCTCATGTAGCGTTCCTACCAGGTAAATGTTAGAAAAACTAAGGGATCTGTACCAACAAAAATTTCTAGTAGTTCAATCATCTATAGCTGTTTTCTCTGACTATACAAGAACAGCTCCTTATGTTCAAGCGAGAAAAAACATTTATGATAGAATACTTAGTAAAGTTCTAATTATGTATGACCTTACCTTTTTTCTAGTTCATTTTCATGCACAAATTTCAGCCCAAACTTGACTAAACATACAAGGATATTAAAGTTGTTCGTAGAGGTATCTGCACATGTGCATGTGTGCATGGTGTGTTTTCTGGCTCTTGGTCTTCCCTACACAATGATACCACGCACAATTACAAAATTAAAAGGGTATGAAAAATTGCATATTTTTTTCAAGTCAAGAGGCAGCAAAAACCTGACATGAACTAATATAAGGCTATTTATGGTGCTTTTTATCTTAATAAGAAATATGAATATTCATATTTTACTGCAGAAATAGTAATTAATCTAGCTACAGAGCCCACTGGGAACATTATGTAATATATAGTTCTGAACTGCATTACCTTTTAAGAATCTGAAACCCAGCTGGTCCTAAGTTACAGATAATGGGTTGTAGGCCTCTACATCCTCTGACAACTCGCATCCATCAGGCCATTTTCACATCAACAGCAGTTCTCTATTAAATCTGGTACACCCATTAAATCTGACTACGATTGCATACGTGTACTCTGTAAGTCTGACTATTAAAATTCCTGAGACAATCCACTGCGTGTGGGCCCTGATAGATCCATTTCACAAGCAGAAGGACTTCAGGTTGTATGGGTATGATAGGCAGAATAATGATCTCCAAAAGATGTCCATGTCCTAATACTCAGAACCTGTAAATATGTTACCTTAAATGGCAAAAGAAACTTCACATATGTGACTAAGTAAGGGATTCTGAGATGGAAAATTACCCTGGATTATCCATTGGCCCAATATAATCATAAGAGTCCTTATAGGAGGGAGTCAGGAGAGTCAGTCGGAGAATGAGATGTAAGGACAGAAGCAGAAGTCAGAGAGAGACAGATTTGAAGATGCTACACAGCTGGCTTTAAATATAAGGGAAGGATTCGCAAGCCAAGGTACGTAGGCAGCCTCTAAGAGCTTGAAAAGGCAGGGAAACAAATTCTTCCCTAGAGCCTCTAGAAAGAACGCAGGCCAACCAACACCTTCATTTTAGCCCAGTTATGCTCGTTTTAGAATTTTGGCCCCTAGAACTGTAAGAGAATAAATTTGTGTTGTTTTAAGCTACTAAATTTGTGATAATTTTTATTAATAGGAAATTAATAGAGTAGAACAGTTAGGATACAAATACCAACATTTACCCTTAAGATTTAGCCAATCTAAGTCAATAACAGACCTTTTCCCTGAGGCATAAAAAAATAGTTCCCTCTAGAATTTACAGGTCCTTCTTCTGATTTGAAAGGGGGAGAAAAAACACATTAGAAACAACATGAAAGTTTCTTCATTTTTTTCTTTTCTTGATTGGAAACTTGAAAATTAAGGTTTACATGAAATCAGAAATGTTTTACACTTTTTATTGCTTGATAATTCAATCTATAGTCAATAATATAGAGGATCTAATAATTCAGAAGCTCAAGAATAATTATATTAGAATACTGAAAATCATAAATAAATATAGGAAATACAATAAAGGCACTATTATACTATCTTCTAACAACTGTAAATGGTTTACAATTGTCTCATGTAATACTTCTATGATTGCAAAATAAAACCGCAGCTCTTTTTGTTTTAAATTGTCCCTAAATTCCGAGAATATTATACTTAAACAGTATGATATTCCAGATAGCTTCGGACATGGGGAATAGGTGTCTAGTTTATGTGTTCATCCGTGCAAGTCTCTGTGGTTGCCTGAACCATTGCTTTGTTTCAGCTCCTGGTTTCTACAAATATCTGACGAAGGAAAAGCTGATGTCTCAGAATTATGACAGTTTGTAAGAACTCATTCTCCCAGGATTCAAAAGCAATTTTTTAAAAAAAATCTCACATAGATTTTAAACAACTGTATTTAAAACTACACAAAAGGAAAATGATTTGGTTAATACAATTCACTTTAATCTTCCAACTTTCTTCATCATTCAGCTTACAATTGGTAATTTGAGGGGAATTGTCTTCTTTCTTAAAAAATAAAAAAGAACTCCCATGCTTAGTGAGCAAAAGCAACAAGACATGGAAGTCACAAACTTGATCTACCTCTTGGTATTCTCTCTTACTGATTTCTACGTTCTGGGTTGCTTCGTTCCCTTCAGCACTGACAAACCCAGCTGGTACTCCAAAGGGGTGCTTTGTTAGATGCTATATTCACCTGCTCAGGCTATGATAACAAAGCACCACAGACTTGGTGGCTTAAACAAGAAAATTTTATTGTTCACAGTTCCGAAGAAGTCTAAGAGGTTAAGGTGTCAACAGGTCTGGTTTCTCCCAAGGCCTCTCTCCTTGGCTAACAGATGGTCACCTTCTGTTTTTTCTGTGCACACACATCCCTGGTATCTCTTTGTGTGTCCAAATTTCCTCTTCTTATAAAACAGCAATCAGATTAGAATAGGGCCCATCTTAATGGCCTATTTTACCTTAACCATCTCTTTAAAGACTCCAAATATAGTCACACTCTGAGGTACTAGGGGTAAGAGCTTCAACATAGGAATTTGGGGAGGGTGGCACAATTCTGCCCCTAATGGATGCTGAAGCAGAAATGGAAAAAGAAAGTAAAAATGGGTCAAAGAGATAAAACAATTCAACTTAGACAAATGTAAATTATTTTCATTGTTGCTTAATTGTTTTTCCCTAACTGGCCCTTAAAACCTGGTCTATCCCATACTCCTGACACAGAGAAAAGAGAATTTCAATATCTTAGCTTCCAAGGGTTAGTTCAGAGACACCAGCTTCACACCATAAATCTTTCTTCACAAATCCCAGGAGGCCTCACACAGAGAATACCTCTAGGACCTAGCAGCCTTTCAGTCACTGTGATGCCTCCATAATCCAAGAAGGATTCTAACACTAATGCCCAATGAATGTCCTCCTACCCCTAATTTCTGGTTTCAGGGACAAGTCTCTCTCCTAAGTAAACAGCAGGTCTATAAGGACTTTATCCTCAGGGTGTGACTCAGCCTACTTTGTGGAGAAATGTGTCTTATTGCAATACCAGGCTGGGTAATATAGCAAAAATCCCTTAATCATACAATAAAAAGTATGCATATGAGAGAATTGTACAGGTGCAGACACAAGCACAAGCAAGGCAGCAGCTTGACTGTCATCATAATAATTCAAATACAAAAACTGAAAATTCACTATTACGAGAATGTGCTGTAAAACTAGTCGCGATGAAGTAGAATTCAACATAAGATGGTTCTCTTCAAATCTATTCCAAAACCTTTAGTTACAGAGAAAATCATTAGAAAGTGGTGACTTCATACCAGAATTCTAAGTTCATTTCTAACTTCCTCAACTGGAGTTATAGTGAGATCATTACATATAGACAATGAGAATCCATAATTCATAATCACAGCAAGTTCCTGCCAATGCCGTCATGTGTTTATTTGTTATTTGGTTTATTTGTATCACCTTACATGATATTTGACAGCGCATTTAAATAATAAAAAACATAATATTTGCAAATATCATTTTCTTTAGTTATTTCTATATAACATCAAAATAATCAAAACACCAATATTAAACTATGTTCCCTTTTGTCTGTTTCTCTTTAGCATGTTCAAAAGAAACAAAGGAAAAATCTCTTTCTAAATTATAAAGATTCTCCTAATCAATCAAGTATAAAACTGTAAGCATAATATAATGAACAAATTTCTGTAGGCATTAAAATCTATTTTTTAAAATCTCACACTTAATAGGTTTGTTTTTTTTTTTAAGACGGAGTTTCGCTGGACTTCAGTAGCACAATATCGGCTCACTGCAAGCTCCGCCTTCCAGTTTCAAGTGATTCTCCTGCCTCAGCCTCCCGAGTAGCTGGGATTACAGGCACCCACCACCATACCCAGCTAATTTTTGGATTTTAGTAGAGGTGGGATTTCACCACGTTGACCAGGCTGGTCTTGAACTCTTGACCTCATGATCTGCCCTCCTCGGCCTCCCAAAGTGCTGGGATTACAGGCATGAGCCTCTGTGCCCAGCCACTTAATAGGATTTATATAGATTTTTAGAACTAAGAAGACATCCAAATGGGACTGAAAAAAAAAATGTCTAAAATATTGTGAATTTTTCAGTGATAATATTCTTAAACTCAGCCTATATCCATGCCATAGAATTAGAGAATCCCAAGAGCTGGAAAGCAACTTAGTTGTTCCAGTCTAATCTCAACACAATAGGAAAATCCCTACTATGGAATCCCTAATACATTTTATTCAGCAGCTACCTGAATGTCACCAATGTTGCAGAGCTTGCTTATTTACAAGCAACCTGCTACATCACTAGAAGATAAATATTAGGAAGAAAAATAATTTTTGTTGAACACTTACTATATGCTACAGTGGGCTTCAAACAGGTTTCAGTTTTGCAAGTCAGAAAGAGATATTTGATGACAACGTGAGAAATAAAGACTTTCAAGTTCAGTTAGGAGACTAATTCCAAAGCATACATGATGATGAATGTTTGAACCAAGTATATTAACAACAGAGATAGAAAGTGTGTGGTAGATGTGGAAGGCAGTTTAAATAGAATTAGCAGGACTTGGTGGGGTTTCTATTCAGTACAAAATAACTCTGAGAAATTTTACTTTTAAAAACATATCTGAGTATGAGATAGAATTGCTCTGGATATCCAACTAACTCCAGCCATAAGCTAACAACAATGACTGTAATAATTACACTAGACAACATTTATTGAATGTCTATTACACGCCAAGCACTCTTCTAATCACCTTTTGTGTGTTTTAAAATTGAATCCTCACAACAACTCTATGAGATAAGTCTATTATATCCTTTGTAGTCCAAGGGAATTGACATACTGAGAGGTAAATAACTTTTGAGACTACTCAATAAGTGGTAAAGTCAGAATTCAAAGCCAGGTAATCAAATTCTACAGTCTAAGCTATAGCTGAGGACCAGGGTGAAGGAGGCTATTTCAGACAGACAGGGATAAAAAATAAAGATCGTACTGAAGAATACATTTAATTCTCATTTCCCCTCCTCTCTATATTTTTTATTCTTTTTTCTCTCCAGTTCATTGTCTGTCGGGACACAGAATGATAGCCTCTTTCTTATGCATCTGAATGACTGGTTTATTTCTAAAGACTTCTCTTTAGGGAAGACTGTCTCAAAAGAAACATTACCATTTATTTTCATGAGAATGCAGTAGGCATAAGTGATTATATGCTGTGAAGACTTTTAATAATTTCAAAGCAAAATGCTATCATTCAAATGAATTTTTTTAAATATTGTTAGACATTAACATTTAAGTAATAGATTTCTGATGCTCTTATTTTTTCCATTTGTTCATTATGATTTAAGTTATTTAGGTTTGGGTTATTAAGACATATACTTCTAAGAAATACTGCACTTATTCAAATAAATATATTCATTGTTCATACGGTACTTCATAAAAGTCAAAGAATTATTGAGATATAAATGATCTTATAGATTATCAAATGCTCCCTAATTATGTGGCAAACAAAGAACTGAGCAGTTATAGATCAAGGGCTTTGTGCAAATTTCCAAAGAACAGCAGAGGTGGAACAAGCACCCAGAACCTTCAACCAGCAACCTGTGTTGAGAAAGGAGTCTTAAAATGTCATCTATAATGTTCTTGTCCAAGTGCTTTTCCTGCCCATGCTTCAACATCCCTGGTTAGGAACTTTTCACCTTCCATAGGGGTAAAGTGCCAGCCTAATAAAATAGGCTCCAGGTGGACCTTTCTAACCTCTTTGGCAAACTACTCACCTTTTGAGTTATGATTGTCCATTTCAGCAAGCACTTATTAGATACATATAAAGATAACAGAAATGTATGGGGATGAAAACAGTGCTCCTGCTTTGGGTACTTGATGAAACAGATGTATAATGTGGTGTGTAAAGTGCTATACTGGGCCCATGTGGAAATTATTATAGCAGTGACTAGAGGTTTAAAAAGCTCCCCCAGTTCCCTGGGATAGTATTTGAGAGTGAAATCTTCCCTTTTGTTTATTCCTTCTAATTAAGGGACTTGACCTTAGACCAGTGAGGCTGTGTTGATGACTTATGTTGGGTAACAATGAGGAATGTGAGATGAGGACAGATGTTTCCCAACGAATCTCTGAGTAAAGGAAAGTCAAGATCTTCCCGCAATGTAATGGAACTTCCATTTCAATCCCATTTAAGTCCCTTCCCAACATCTATGAGAATTATAATTGATGATAATGAAAAATCCTGAATGAAAGCTGCCTATAAATGTACAATCCTGGATTTCCTAAAGTACTAAGACAAAAATCAGAGAAATGAAAAAGTCATAGGTCACAGAAGTTGCTTGTATGTCTTGGCAAAAGGTCTAGACAAGATTCAAAAACTAACATATGTTTAATGTTTGTATTTTAGCAGATTCAGGCAATAGACTTCCAACTACTAAAAATGTCTTGCCATATGCTATGTAAAAAGCCAAGTTTTTATAATCAGTTGAGCTGGATTTTAATCCCAGATCTACCTACAACTATTATATAACCTTGGGATATTTTTTAAATCTATCTAAACCCCAAGTTTTATTCTTATCTGTAAAATGAAAATAATAATATAAAAATCACCCATTGTTTTAAGATTAAAATAAGTAGTATATGTAAAATTGCTGACACTGGGGTGGTAAATTAAAATTATTTCTTTTTTTGTTTCCCCAACCCCTTCTCCCTTGCTTCAATGGTAAAAGATCTTACTTACATTTGCTTTTGACTTAACCAATACAGAAGATAACTTAATTCCTAGAATGTACAATCCCCAACACACAACAAGGATCATGCATCCTTGTAAGGACACACCACTAACCAGAGACACACATTGCAAGGAAGATTTACAAAATTCAAGTCATGGTCCTCTGCCCCTAGAGGCTCAGATCCTGATCCCTAGGGCCTCCTCCAGTCAGCATTAGCAGTAAATATAAGGCTTTTCACAACTACCTTAGAACTTAAGGTCCAGCAGCACATATCAGGCTAACGGTAACCTCAGAAAGTGTTACAGCGTCTCTATTCATTTCCATCACACATTTCTCTTGGAAAACTCATGGTTAGCCAAACACTATGCTTTCTGGAGAACTTATTCTATGGTCATTATTTACACTTTAGTGAACGTTGCTTTCACCTTCTGGGCTTATATGCAACCTGGGGGCTCTGCTTCACAGCAGCGTTGCTAAGTGGAAGCTGCTTCTCCATATCCATGTCTCTCTTTGGGAAATGGTTGTAGAGGCTCCTTTCTCTCCTCCTGGGTTCCTATGCAGGTCCACACTGAATGTGTGACCCTAAGAAGAGTTATTTAATCTTGGCAAGACTCAGATTCCTCATTTGTGAAGTGGAAAAAATTATGGTAGCTATCTCTGAGATTACTCTTACAACGCAATGAAATCATGTATGTAAAGCAATTTGATCAACAAATGACATTTAGTAAGTACTCAAATTATGGCTATTATTCTCATCATCCAGATTATCTTTGTCATTATAATTACTATCTAATCTTTCATTGCTTTTTAAAGGCATAGTTTTGGCATACCTGTAATATATTTGTATTTCTCTAAATTCCCCAGGGGACAATACTCAATATACAGAAGGAATTTAATCATTTAATCTCCCTATTTTTAGATATTTTCCAATAGCAACAACCAATTCTTGTATTCTCTGGATACCAACTGGATGTTCAACAATTCAGTTCAATTTGGCATTAGCTCCCTGGAATTAGCACAGACCCTATAGATTAAGGGTTCAGTCCTGCAAGACTGCTTTCGCCACTCAGATTTCCCAGGCCTCTCAAAAATCCTGGACCTTCTGCATGTCTGAACAACTGCCTATACTTATGGGGTTCACACAAGCCCCACCCCCTCAAGTTCACTAATTTTCTAGAATGGTTCACAGAACTCAGGAAGGCACTTTAGTTACATTTACTGGTTTATTATAAAGAATATAAATGAATAACCAGATAAAGAGGTACATAGGATAAGGTACAAAAAGATCTCTCTCAAGTGCATTAGCTTCTGTCCTACGGAGTTAGGGTGCATCACCCTCCCAACACATGAACACATTCACAAATATGACAGCACTCTGAATCCCATCACTTAGAGGATTTTATGGAGGTGTCATCATGTAGTCAGGACCTGTTATTAACATAATCTCCAGCTTCGCTGTCCTCCAAGAAGTTAGAGAGGGATAGGGCTGAAAGTTCTAGGCTTTATAGCTGAATTATAACTTTGAAGCCTGGGACTTTCAGCCCTACCCCTCTCTGACCAGCCCCTATCCTGAAGTTATTGAGGGTCCTACCAAGAGCTACCTCATTAGAACAAAAGATGCTCCTATAACCTGGGAAATTCCAAGGGACTTAGGAGCTCTGTGTTAGGAACGAACAGAGCTTTGTCCTGTGTTAGGACAAAGACAACATATTAGAAAAAAAAAAAAAAAGACATTCCTCTCACCCCTATCATAAGGGTCTTAAGACAGCTATGTTAGGAACTGAAAACGAGGACCAAATATGTATTTCTTATTATGCCAGATTTATGAAAGCCATAGGGAGGTATCCAGAGGAAGTTCCACAGGATTGTCGCACAACATTGTAAACTTTATTTATGAAGGAAAGGAAGAAAACAATATGCTTCAGTTAGGATAAAAGTGTTTATCACCAGAGAATACATGTGATGTGGTAGAGGAAAATGTCTAACTCTCTTTCTGGGGGTCGCAAATATGATTAAATTTACCATCACCTTATAAAGCCAGAAGACAAGTACATTAGTGAAATGATGACAGGTATACCCTACGCTGGGATTCATGTTCTATGATACAATCTTCACATGAAAAACATACTGAAAAACAATAGATAAAAGCAGCAATCAGAGTACGGTGTGTGCTTGGAGAACAAGCAAGCAAACAAAACAGCAGCCTTAGTGGAGTGGGTTTTGTTTCAGCCTCCTTAGGTGTCCCGTACCATCATGTCTAGCTGAAAACCTTTCACATGATCCACCCTGACTGCGGTGTGTGCATCTGCTAGTGTGTTTGCATGTCAGTTTTTTTCCAAGCTCAACACTTTATTGGTAACTTTATCTAATTATTTCCTTGATCATAATAATATTTATCATGCTCAAGTGGAGAAAACTCTAAAAATGAATTAGCAAAAAGCCTACCAGAATGTCTGTTGCAGAATAAAACTCCATTAAAGCAAAACAAGACAAAATAAAACAGCTAGAGAATCATTAAACTTAAACTGGATCTGGAAAATAGCAATTAAATGAAATGAATTCACTGAGACTATGAGGTAAATAAGTGGAAAGACAAGACATCCAGTGGTTATAATCGACTTCACTACTCCACAGTGGTCAACAGAAAAATGCCAAGGTGAATTTTATTATTAAAAAATCATCAATAGCCCAAAGGGTACAATTTTATATTCAGTATTGAGTTTTATAGACTATGTATCTTCATTTGGTTTATTTTGGAATCATTTTTAAAATTTTCAACTAATCTAAGTTATAAGCATCTTGAAGGTAGGAACTGTTACCCTTATTATTAAGAACTATAATAATACCCTTATTATTAAATGTGTCCTGCATGCACAAAAGGCCACATTAAAAATGCTCTTTATTTCATACAGTGAACAGAGAGGAAAAAATATAACACGTGGCTTTTTGGAGATTCTCAGGGCTACTATGTATTATAACATATACTGAAAAGTTCCACATCCTGGGAAAGCCCCTTCTTCTAACCCAAGGAAGCTGAGATTAGTTGGTCATCCTATAAGACGATGAGGTGTATATTATTATTCAACACTCTATTCACTTGCTGACCTTTAAAAAATGGTTCTTTATTGCCCTTAAGCATCTAGTTTTGTAATTTGCTTTCCTGTAAATTAATTTTAGGTTCCTTCCCACTGCATCCTAAAAAATTAATGTAAAAGAAAAAAGAATTCAAAAAATTTAGGTATCTAATATTCTGAGAAAGATTCATTGTACATGTGTTTAACCCCTGATAGAATTCTGCCTTGTTCAAAATGTTCAGTTTTATTTCAGATGATTTTTCTAATCATTTTTCTCCACAGAATTTTAGAGCTTTAAAGAAGAAACGAGTAAATTCCATCATTTCGAGTCAAATTTAGGTATTTACATAACACAGAATATGTTTCAAAAAGTGCCAAGCTCTGTCTTCCCAAGAAAGAACTTCACAAATTAAGATATTCCCTTCAAAAACACCATTAACCACATTTGATAAAATAAATCTATTTCCATAGCTTCTACAGCCAATCATAAAGATAGAGGAGTTTAGGTTAAATAGCCCCCCTGGTAACAGACACTGTGAGGGTAGGAAATTAGAAATGTATTAAACATTCCATTGCAGAAAAAAAAAATGTTTGATTGGTCAACCAAGTATGCAAACAATATTTATATCCATGTTGTTATAAAATTACATGATTATTAATGATTATTGCTTATAAGCAGTTTTTTCTTCCTAATTTTGATGTCTAAAGTTGATCGTCAAGTTCCTTTAGCTACCATTCATCAGATTTAAGATTTCAGTACCTTGACATAAAATCTTAAAACATAGAAAAGTGCTAAATTTTAAAGTACTTTATCCAAAATATTCAAAATTTAATATTTGCCATTTTTCTGGTCATTCCCACCCAAAGGGTCCTGGAAAAATAATTATCTCAAAGTCAGGTATCTTAAGATTTGAGTTTCCAACCTCTGAGTATAGAATCATTATCACCTGCCAATATTCTAATTCTTTACTATATTGATAACATGATCTTTGCCAGTTACTGAAGGTAAATTTTAGTAGCTTTGGTGGTTCAAAAGGGAAATTATGACCAATAAGCATGCTAACTAGTTCAATCATTAAAGTCATAACATTAGTAACTGACCAATATAAATTTTAAGAATGCAGGTTCTAAAGCCTGATTGCCTAGGTTGGAATCTTGCTTTGACACTTACATTCTGTATGACATTGGAAAGTGAGTTAAACTCTCTATACCTATTCCTCTTACCTGTAAAATAGGGCTGGCTGAGCACAGTGGCTCACGCCTCTAATCCCAGTACTTTGAGAGGCTGAGGCTGTCGAATCATGAGTCAGGAGATTGAGACCATCCATCCTGGCTAACATGGTAAAACTCCATCTCTGCTAAAAACACAAAAAATTAGCCAGGCATGCTGGCATGCGCCTGTAGTCCCAAATACTCGGGAGGCTGAGGCACGAGAATCATTTGAACCCAGGAGTTGGAGGTTGTAGTGAGGCAAGATTGCACCACTTCACTCCAGCCTGGGCAATAGAGTGAGACTTCATCAAAAAAAAAAAAAAAAAAAAAAGATGAGGGCTAATAGCAGGTCTTATCTCAAAGGGTACTGTGAGGGATACTTGAGTTAATACCTATAAAACTCTTAGAAGGATTCATAGTAGGCTCTTGGCAAATGTTTTATTATTTGTTATTATCATTATTATGTTTATGAAATATTTCAAGTTTTGTCTTAATGATTAAATTATATTTTCTTAGTAGTGAAAAGAGAGCAGGTTGATTACAAAAATTAGTTAAAATGTATGTTTTTCTTTAGAAAAGTAATACAAACTTCAGTTACAGTTTGGTTAAGGATTAAATATTATATATTTAATGCACCTTAGTCATGGTAGACACTGAAAATCAGAAAAAGATCACTGTATTAATATTTCAAAACTAGTACAGTTAACTATCTTAAAGTTAAGATTTTAAAATTCCAGTGTGAGTAGATAATTTACAGGAATCAAATGTCCAAGTCAATTTAAAATTCACCTTCACATAGAAATTATTCATATTTTACAAATTTTCCAGTTCAGAATCAATTCTGCTAAAACAAGCAAACAAAAACACATCTACATATAAAACACTGTTTTTAAATTCAGATATGTACCAGAAGTCAACAGATTAGAAGGATTTTTCAGATTATGCTGAATAGTTCTGATTACCTACCTTTTCCTATAGAATATATTTACCAATTAAAAGTAATGGCAAAAACCGCGATTACTTTTGCACCAACCTCATAATTGCTTTTTATAATGACATAAGCATGGGGAATATCTCCTGAGTGTAAATTATTTGGAAGAAAGATGGGCAGATATTCTTGAAGAAAACAATGTTACTTGATGCATATACTAAAACATGGGGCTACTTGGCCCTTTTCTCTCAAAAGCAAATAAATTAGCTGATCACATTTAGGATTGATTGAGTAGATAAGTGCACTTACGTTTTCATGAAATCTTTTAAAAATAGTAAGAGGACTTTGCTAAAAGGTAGTGACATAGTTTGGATATTTGTCCTTGTCCAAATCTCATGTTGAAATGTAATCCTTCAACGCTGGAGATGGGGCCTGGTGCGGGGTGGGGGAGTAGATTATAGGGGCAGATCCCACATAGCTTCATGCTGTCCTCACGATAGTGAGTTCTCAGGAGATAACGGTCATTTAAAAGTGTGGTACCTTCCCTTCACCCTCTCTTGCTCTAGCTTCTGCCATGTGAAAAAACTGCTCTCCCTTCACCTTCCGCCATGATTATAAGCTTCCTAGACAGCCTGCAGAACCATGAGTCAATTAAACCTCTTTTCTTAAAAATTACCCATCTCCAGTCTCAGGTATTTCTTTCGTTTTGTTTTGAAGTGGAGTCTCGCTGTGTCACCCAGGCTAGAGTGCAGTGGTTTGATCCTGGCCCACTGCAACCTCTGCCTCCCAGCTTCAAGCAATTCTCCGGCTTCAGTCTCCCAAGTAGCTGAGACCATAGGTACGCACCACCATGCCTGGTTAGTTTTTGTATTTTTAGTAGAAATAGGGTTTCACTACATTGGCCAGGCTGATCTCAAACTTCTGACCTCAAGTGATCTGCCCGCCTCGGCCTCCCGAAGTGTTGGGATTACAGGCGTGGTCCAATATAGGTATTACCTTTTCCCCTGGTGTTTCTGTCAGGTAAACTGGGACTGAGAACCCTCAGGAATAAAGCCACTGGCTAGGCAGGTAACAATGAAAAATTATTACTTGGAAAATTTCTACTAATAAGAATTAATAATACTCAGGGATCATGTTAAAGGTTGAGAGGAAATTATATACATACACACTTTGGTAATTACATCAGTAACCTATTCCAACAGTACACTCCTAAAAAAGCCCATCCAAAACCCAATGGCTTACAACCACAGGGATGTATTCTCACACTCATGTGTCTGAGGATCAATAGTGATTCCAATGAAGAGGGCTGGGCTCAGCCAACTGGACAGCTGTGCTTCAGGCTGTGGATCTTGTTAGCCTTTGTCCTAGGCTATGGGCTGGACACAGGTCTATATTACATACATGATCTACCTGAGGGTCTTATAAGGGTCTATAGAGCATAAAATAGGGCAGAAACTTCTAAAGCCCCTGCTTCGGTCATATCTGCTAACATTTCATTGGTCAAAGCAAATAATATGACCAACCCCAACATCAATGGAGCAGGTCGACATACTCCTGGGTCTTGCCAGCCTCCTACCTGGGTCTTGCCAGTCTCCCTTACTCTAGGGGCTGGTCCACGATTTCCATATCTTTGACAAATTGCTAGAATTCTCTGGAATCATGGTATTGACAACAAACTGGTTCAAAGCCAAGTCTCCTTTTCAATTCACCAAACTTAACCTCATGATTCCAACTGATGGCAACTCCTGGGATACCAAAGCTGGATTACGATAAACCTCTTCCCCTCAGTGCTTGTTGTCTTCTCTCAATAGGCCTGTTGCTGAGTTGCCAGAGTACATGGTGGCTGAGGACTTGTGGGTTAGAAGATTATAATTTGGTCTCCAAATTTGGGACAAGGTACACCTGGAAATGTATTACCTTCTTAGGTACTTTCTTAACCAACTTGGAATTTCATTTCCTTTACATGTACCTAATTATGGTAAAGTTAATATGTAAAATTATATATTTGTCTTTGTACTGTTTGGATTAAGGTGAGTGACTAGGCAGCTGTGAGACTTTAGGCTTTAAGTCACTGGCTAAAGATCACAAGTTAATCAAAAGAAAGATGAAGCAAAGCCAGATTCTTTTCACTTTCATTTCATTGAGCCTCTACCTCTGCATTTCTCTGCAGATCAGTATAATCTGTTAAGGACTGAATGTCTGTGTCTCCCCTGACATTTATATGTTAAAATTCTAACCCCAATATGATAGTATTTTGATGTTGATCCTTTGAGAGGTAATGAGAGTGGGATTAGTGCCCTTGTAAAGGGCATTCTGAAGAGCTCTCTCACTGCCATCCTGCCCTGTGAGGAAGCAATGAGAAATCAGCGGTCTGCAACCCAGAAGAGGGTCCTCACTAGTAGGCAACCATGTTGACACCCTAATCTCAGACTTTCAGTCTCCAAAACTGTAAGAAATACATTTCTGTTGTTTATGAGACACCCAGTCTATGCTACTTTGTAATAGCAGCCCAAACTAAGAGTTGCTATGGTTAAAATCTGAAAAGTTGCCTATTTCCCCCACAAATGTTACTTACTTAGCTCATTCAATGAAACACAAGAGATTAAAGATCTGTTTATCAGCTTTTTAATCATCTAATAAAATATACAGTCTTTAACATGAATCTTATTATATTCATTGGTGTGCATTTGAATGAATAAAATTAAGTATTTAATCTTAGTCTCCTGTTCCTTTATTGTTCCTCTCTGTAACATGAATTTTCATCTTCACTGACTTGTTTCCGCAAATACACCAAATGCCTTCATGCCTGCAAAGATTTTCTAATTTTAAATAAGATAAATCATTAGACTTCAAAGTCTATACTCTGATATATTTCATTAGTTAATTTTTTCATGTAACAGCTACTGTCACTTTTTATGAATAAGCTTATGCTGGGCAACCACAGATGTAACATTGAACACAGAGATAATGGCTTTTAGCCTTAGAATCAGAGTCCCATCTATTTGATGAGATATCCTCAATACTGATCCAATTTGAAAGACTTATAATATTACTGTGTTTATACATGTATGATTACATTTATACATTTTGATATCTGGACATCCTATTTGTCTCTTGTAGTTTAACTGACATTCAGTATTCCCTACAGACATTCTGCTATCACCCTGATCAAGGTTTGTTTTAACTGTACTAGAAAAAGCAATTCATTTCACTTCTTACCACTGTCATATTGAAATATTGTCCTTATCTGAAGTATCTTTAATAAAGCTAAAGGACCAATTATATGTGAAAAATATGTTCATAAATACATTAGTCACAACATTTTATTCTGAATGCTTAACCTATTTTTTCATCCATGGAAGATCAGAAAATCTGATGGCTATTACTCCTCTTAAATTAAAAAAAATATGTTTAAAATAGTCTTTGAAAATGTCTGTTCTTAGCCAGGTGTGGCAGAGGGCCCAGGTAACCACAACTACTTGGGAGGCTGGGAAACGGAGGTTGCAGTGAACCAAGATCGTGCCATTGCACCTCAGCCTGGGTGATACAGCGAGACTACATCTCAAAAAAAAAAGAAAAGAAAAGAAAAGAAAAAAGAAAGTGTCTGCTCCTCTGGGGAGTCACTAAAATTCGTATGTGCCCTATTAGGAACAAATGTGAAAAACAAATAAAAATTTCAATCTGTATGGTTTTTATGACAGAAACGCTTAACATAGATCAACCTTCTTTTATTTTCTACCTTCATATAATCTAACCACTGTGGTTTTAGAGCTTGATATTTTTCCCTTACAATAAATATTTCTCATAATACTGAATAAATAATTGCTGGGGCTAAGTTTATATATACTTGTAAAATAAGTAATTGCATTATGAACTATAGAAGTATTTCTCTCATTCTTATTTTCATTTTTAAGTTCCTAAAGCAAACATTGATACTTTTGCATCCTCAATTATTACATTATATAATATGAAGTTAAACAAATGAAATTCTTTACATGTGACCAATTTGTTCTACAAAAATGGAAATTTTCATGTCTCAACCTAACAGTTATTTATTTATCTGCTTCTCTTCCTTCATGGCCAGGGACTGTACTTTATTTGTATTTGAATAAGCTGAATGCCCACAAGTATCTTTCTGCACCTGAAAAACTAGATTTGGCTCGAGGTTTCTTTCTACACCCTCCAGTGCCTTTGGCAAGACTATAACTATCCAGAATGGGTAACTCTAGCAGTAACTTCAACTTGCTACCAAAGAATCCTTGTGGGGATAAAATGAGAAAATATATTTGAAATCCTGAATGCAGTTCCTGTCACATAGTAAGGCTGTAATACATTAGTACTTATTACTAATATTGTTATTACAAAAATAGGGGCATATGCCAGGTAAGTGACAACTTATATGGAGTTCTACCAAGAGTGATAAGAGGAATATATTAGCTAATGCTTCCAGGAAATATCTCAAAAGACTGAAGAGTTTTTATGGTTACCTGGGCTAAGGATTAGTGGGGAAGGGCTATAGCACATAGCTGATCAGACTAGAATGCAAAGAGAGGCCCTATAGATGAAAGGGAAAGGATTGACTTAGATTTCAAAGCAGCCAACCCTGTTTATACAACAGATTCACACTTTCAACAGTTCTTGGTACATTTGGAAAGAAACACCTGTGTGTCTCATACGATCGTTCCTTTTCTGTAATAAACAGAGTGGTGTTAGGATTCACTGAAACGCTCTCATCCTTTGACCTAGCACCATATGCATCCATAGAGATATCTTATGTTTGTCTCTCCAGATTTCAAATATAATTTGTTAATATTCCTATACACCTTAAAAATCATGCAGTGTAAATTGTGGGTTAGATTAAAAGAATTGTTCAATACTACATTTTCAATAAATTTTTTTGCCTCATACTATTATGCCATTTACTTTGAGGTCCTCTAAATTGGTCTTAAGGGTGAGGAATTAAACACAAATTATTTCTGAGAAGGATCCTTCAATCATTGAAACATTTCTTGTCACATTAAAAAAGACCAAAAAGGGAATAATTTTAAAAAATGAATTTTCATAGCACTTACTATGTGCCAGGACTATGCTAAGTACAGTGGGTGTAGGAGTTTGATAAGACTATGTATAAAAAGTACTATGTGCCAGGACTATACTGTGCTAAGTAAATATTCTTCTAAATAGTCTTCTACTGTGCTAAGTACAGTCTTGGCACATAGTAATTTTTGTATACTTTGTGGGCTATCTTTATTCCCATTTTACAGATGCAGAAACCGAAGGTTATCCCAATTTAGGTAATATGCCCAATGTCCTACTGTGAGTAAATAAAAGAACCAGATTTAATCCTAGGTTTGTCTGGCTTTTGGTTCTGGGATTGAGCAACTGATACTAGTGAGCAGCTGGGAGCTCTGTTACCAACGTGCACATTTACCACAGCTGAACTTTAGCTTAGGCTAAAAGTATTCACCAAGGAATAGCTATGTAAGCATTCAAAATTCCCCCATTCTTCATTCTGTGTGAACAATAAAAACATGTTAGTTTTATTTGTACATTTGTCATCTTGAAATGTGCCATAAGTGAAAGGAGATACGACACTGGGTCATTTCCAGAAAATGTAAGAGTATATAATTTACATACATTTATGTATTTATTTTATAGCTTGGCATTAGTAACTCAGATAAATTAGACATGTTTTATTTAAACAAACAAATCCCAGATTTCAGTAAAAGCTGAACAAACTCCAAATTACTAAACCTGCTAATAGTTTAATACTGTCTCTTTAAAGTCAGAGGCTATTTCTCATTCATATGTGTATCCATACATCTGGCACAAGCCCTAAGGAATGGCACTTGATAAAAGTCATTGAGTTTAGTTTATTCAAAGGAATACTGAAGAGACATGCATGAAATGTGGGTGTTTGGGCTCTAAAGGCTTTAACAAAATACACCACAATGAACAGACTTGCCAAAAGCAGTTAAAGATTGAAATTGAAGCTGTGTTTTTAAACATGCCGCATTCTTAGTTTACTTGATTAGAAATAATAACGTATAACTTCGTGTTTACCTACTGTGTGCTAGAGAATATGCCAAATGAGGTTTATATGGAGTATGGCATTTACTTTTCATTCTCATTTTACTGATAAGAAAGTTTAAGTTCAGAGTTTTAGTAACATGGCCAGTGAGTAGTGAAGACAGAATTTTTAAATCCCAGCAACTTTACTATTTATTATTATTTAACTACCCTAAATTTATGCCATAAAGCCTTTTTAGAAGCATCAATAATCTATATGTTTTCTCACTTATAAAATTACAGGGTGCTTTATTATAGTTCTGTTCATCCATAGCTAAAATCTGTATTTGTCTGGCATCATAAAAATACCTGACTATCACAAGGGACTTGTCTTAAAGATTTCCCTTAAGTGGTTATATCGTTACCTTTTTTTCTGTTTCTCTATTTGTATAATAGTTTAATAACAGAGGTAGGAGAGAAAAGGAAGGAAGTGAGGAAATGTTTCTATTATCAAAGTATTTCTTCAATTACCAGCTTTCCTCTTCACAACTACATAAATGACATTTTAATACCCTAATTAATATCCATTTTTAACTCTATGCCATGTTTTTATTGTCATCCTCTCATTAAAAATCTAATGAGCATTAGCATACTGACAAGGATAATAAATGCCAACAATTCATATACAGTTATTAAAGCTAATGGTTTTCCCATTGGAATGTAATATATGCTTCAAGCTTTTTTGCCAAAAGCTCAATGATACTTTTATCTCCAGTCGACCAATTGCACATTTAATTTAATACCTATTAAATGCAAACAGCAACCCAGAAATTACATTAGAGTTGTTACCCGAGCCATCCAGAGCGAGCAACTAGAAAGTGAAGATTAGGTAAAGGACTAATGTTAGTCACAGAATAGAAATGATAAGTAAACTCCTGCCTCAGCAAAGTGGCTTATTTAAAAAGAAGAAATAAGTCATATGACAGGCTCTAAGTACCATAGCAGGACAGAAATTGCTGCTTCTCACACAATGCTGAAAAAAATATTCTTCAAAACACTCTTGTTTCTATGAACCCTTCCAATTAGCAAATCTTAGCTCTAAATTCTATTTTGTCTAGTTTTCCAAAAACTACAACTTTTTTCTCTTGGCAATACCTGTTCTCCAAGTTGTTAGCTTGACACTTTCTTTTAAAAGGAAGAGGACGGTTTAAAAAAATAAATATTAAAAGCTGCAGAAATTGATTTGGACAAAACAGAAAGCCTTTGTGTCTAAGAGTTTGTTGGACCTGAAATTAGGAACGGTGTCATGAATGTATTACTTAATGACATAGATATATTCTCTCTCTGAAAGGTGAATTATGCTAAATCTAAACCATGTCACATAACCATTTAAATACTACAATATAGCCATTGGTTTGGAGTTTGCACATCCAAACTGTACAAAGTATAAATTCTGTATTGATTTTAAATTCATTTTATACTTTTTCTTCAAAATGTTTTGTTTCCTTTGAAATGAGCAATATCATCATCAATAAAGCCTAAATGTCCCTTTTAGACTAACGGTTTAAAAACACCAAGGAAATCTCAAAATTCTTTTTCTAAATATTTTAAACATCTCCTGATTTTACAAATCAATATATACAAGTATAAGATTATGAATTCAGGAAAAGTAAGACTTTGTTAACTTTTATACTTCAAAAGAATCAATGTATCAAACAAAAATCACTATTATCACAAGTATGAGATACTAGTCAAAGAATTAAGATGGCTAAAATTTGAGGTAAGTAAATTTAGAGGTGAAGGTTATTAAGACAATGTAGTCAGATCTCTAGCCTTTTTCAGATATCTTATAATGCCAAGATTGCAAGGCCCTGACTACTCTTTTACCCGAACCATTACTCAGAGTTGTTATGCAGCCGATAACTGTAAGAGATGAAGTAATGTCTTCTTTTCCACAACTCTGACAAAGAACAGGCTTGCTTACTCTTGCTACAGAAGTGGTGGATTCCCCAATTCCTATATTCCTCAGTTGCAATACAAATCGACTTGAGTGCAGATCAGATATCTGAACCAATTGCATTGCCCCCATGGGCTTGCAGCTGAAGGGGAACCAGAACAAATACACTGATGCTCATGTGCCATATGTAATAAGTTCTTTGGTCTCTGACCCTAGAGTCTCATATCTTCCACCAGCACCCAGGAAACATTAATAATCTTATTTAGCAGCTTCTAAAAAGGACAAGATCAAATTTAAGACCTGATGAAGGTTACTTAAGGTAAGGTTAATTAACCTCTCTAAGCTTCACTTTCCTCATCTGTAAAAAAAGGAGACAGAATAATGCCTATCTTGAGAATGTTTAAGAGGATTAGATGATACTGTGCCTATGAAGTTTCTAGTACAAAGAAAATGCTTAGCAAACATTTGCTTCTCCTGAAGTACTGCCACATAAGGGAATATTTAAAACCATGTCAGAAGGTTTATTAAGTTTATTCTAGGCATTTTAAAAGTCCTCACATTTATTCAAATCTACCTTTCAGTCCTTAGAAAATTTTTGTAGAAATATAACACAGAATTGCCTTATGACACTAAACTGAACTCCACTTGATCTCATTGTAGTATTTATTTAATATACAGCTAATTTCTATTTGTTAATATTTTATTTTAAAGTTTTTATCTCATCCTAAACTATATTCGTATGTAGTTTTCTATTTTTCTGCTATTAGGTTTCATATAATAAACTGAAGATTCTCCGTTAATTCTATATATTTTAGAAGACTTAAACATTAGAATTATCTCATGTTTCTAAAACGTACATTAGGGAGAACCCTAATCTTCTAAATCTTTCTGAGATGAGCCCTTTTATAGGAGACAGTTCTTAGACAAATTTTTCAATGTCCTTCACTGTTACTGGTCTAGTCTGGATTTCTATAAAGACAAACATTGCCAGTTGCTTAACACACATTCCCTTTCTCACTATCACTACAGAGGCTGAAAAGGAGATATATTTTTCTACCCTCTCTTGCAGTTCAATGGGGCCATGCTGTCTCAGTTACAGTTGATAAACTGAAAAGGAAAGCCTGATGTTTGTAATGGCAGATTGAAGGTAGCTGAAAGAGAACCTCCTCTCACTAGCTGCTTTATTCACCTTATTACTGGCCCATTACCATAGCTCCAGCCTTGCCTTTCCACCTTCACTGCCAAAGGAAGCTTCAGGATGAATGTCCACCAACTCCACCACCATGCGCTAGGCACCAGGGAAGCCCTCAGGTCTTTCATTTGCTGCCTGCTTCATCAACGCCTCACTCCCAGTCTTTGCTGGTCTGACATCAGAGGTTCATTCCTCTCTTGTGGAAACCTAGATATTTACTTTTTATGGTATTTTCCTTTACCTCAGTCCAAGCTTACCGTCACTATACTTTTCACAAATTACTCAAGGCTTCACTATACTTTCCATATATTCCTCAGAATCACTTCTGTTTAAAGCACAGACAGCGATTTTAATACACACATGTGCATGTGCACATAGGACTTTTGGTCATTTCAATAGGATTAGAGGAAATATAAATTGTTACAAATAACTAGACTGAAACAGAGATGCTCACCACATATTCTGTAAGATCTGGATAATATCAACCTCAAAAGGTTAAAAAAGATCAAAGGGGTCAATGATAATCTGGGGTCACTGAAACTGCTCGAAAACTATTTACAGAGATTTACACTAAAGGTAATCTCAGTTTGCCAGAAAACTAAGGATGTTTCCCATGACAAAAACACACTGTGGAAGAAGTAACAGGCCCCATTAGATGAATTCATTGAACCTGAAGAATAATGGAGAAAGAAATAAAAAATAAGCTAAGATTTCAGTCTTACAGCACACTTGACAGAAATGAGCAAGTTTAATGGGAGGAGAAACCTGAAGTGAGACATAAAAGGCAATTTTTAAAGGCTTTTAGGGTTTTGTGTTTCATATGAAGACAATACTAAGAGAGAAAATACCCTGTTGATGGATGGAGACACAGGACCAAACTCATGGTCTAGCACTACAGACCTGAGAGGAAGTCATCAACCCAGATGTATCCTCTGAAGCCCGCCGAGTAGACTGCTTCTCTGAGAGGAGAGAGCAGAGAGGGACACAGGACCAAGACATGACTTCACAGTTAGAATCTCAAGGCAGAGTATTAAGCATAAAAGAAGAAACCTGGAACATTAAAACTATTCACTTTTCTTTAAATTGTCATTTGTGGTCATAAATGAAATTTTATCCTCTCCATTTTGATTCCATTTTTTTCAAATTAACTCTTGCTTTGTTGTTCTATGACCATATTTACAACTGTCCACAATAACTTCATGAAATTTCAAGATTTTAGTGATATTTTCTGTTACACGGAAACTGAAATTTTTATCAATTGCTTTCGGTTCCATGACATTCATAACAAAATTATAATGTAAAATTCAAAGCTGAGCTTTTCTACTAACTGCAATCTAAGCTACCTACTTTAACATGCAATATCATTAGCTAGTTTGTGATACTTGGGACAATTTTTAATCTAATTTGTGATGTTTCCAGCCAAATTCATTTAATTAATTTGGTTAAGAAAATTTCATGAGACCTTTCCTATACAGGTATTTTACTAAAAATCAATATCCTCAAATATATTTTCTTCACTTATCAATTATAATATTCTGTCATCCTAATACTGTAATTTAAATAATGATTTACTCTTGCTAGCCACCTTTTCTCAACTCTTCTGAGATTTTAGAAGACAATAATCACAATATTATTTTGAATATGTTATGTCCTATTAAAGAAACCAGATAAAATTTAAAAATATATTAACATATATAGATGGAAAAAATCAATAAGTAAGCAATAAGTTTAAAGAAAATTAGAGTATAATTGTGACAGGAAAATCCATTTTTAAGTCAAAGAAAATCCTATTGTATTAATCCAAAATGAACACATCTTAACTACATCCCAGAGAATTCTGGCTGAGATGATTGTGTTCAAAAGCCCAGTATGTTTGTAAAAATCTATATGCCTTCAGCAAAAATAGAACAGAGAAAAGACTTGGCATTAAAGAATGACTAAAGCACTCTAAGGTCACGCTGCTAAAACCAATGCCGAGAATTGAAACTCTCTCCTTGAAATCTCAAAATCAAATTACTGCACCTCATAGCAACAGGCTCAGAAGAAATCATTCAGTAGGGAAACACAAGACAAATCTCCCCAAAGGCAGGCTAGGATTTAAAATAAAGTGCTGAAAAAGTAAGAAATCCAACTCCATCAGCCAGGAGCAGGGCGGAGTGGGGGTAGGGGGGAAGATTACCTCCTGAAACAATGAAAGGAAACATACCAGTTGTACTTAAAAGAAAGCAAAAAGTAAGTTTTTTATCAGTGACATGGAAAAATTTTTTAATAAAAGGAGATGGATACTTGCTGTTGTGAGGATTTTAGGAAAAATAAATCCTTAAGCAAACAAAATATGCTGAAGATGTGTGATCATCTACCCTTAATTCTACTGGCCTTTGTCATGTGTGTATCATGAGAAAAAACAGAGTTTTCATGTAATGTGGGAATATGTCCAGCACTATGCTACATACTGGGCTATAATGATGCCCTTTAAGTGTATCAGAGTTCAGAGAAGGGGACAGTTAAATAATTTTGCGTGGTCTAATCATGCTACAGTAATAGGAGCTGGCATAGAAATTAGCAAATGGGACCAGGTGAGTTGTTGGAAAAAGCTGTTTAGACTGGGAAGCAGAAGCTAGGGTGAGAAAGAGCAGAAGGTAATTAGGTGAAAAGGGGATAATTAGTCAAGAAAGAGGACACAGCCCAGGAAGATCCAGAAGCAAGAGAGCACAGAAGGCTCACCAGAGTGGAAGGAGTTCAGCATTTTTAGGGAGCAGAAATTGTTGGAGAGTAGTTTTTTTTAAAAAAAAAAAAAAAAAACAGTCCTCTGGAAGTGACATTCCTGTGCTTTGCAGAATTTTCAAACTGTCACATCCATTATTTTTGTGTTGGTAAAAATGCGGCCAATATTATTTAGCATTGGGACCTTTTAAAATATATTCTGAAAACAGACATTCAAGACAACCTGAAAATATTTGATTCAGGCAAAAGGTAATAAAGACATTTTTTAATAAAGAAAAACTGGATGTGTGCTACAAGCATAGTTAATCAATGAGAAACCAAAATAAAAATAAAAAAATAATTGCCCACTCAAGTCCCATCAAGAACCAGAGTAAAGGAAAGACAAGTATACAAATTAAATTTGCAAACATAAATTTTGTGAATAAAATTAATTTAGGAGAAGGAAAATTTCATAACTAAGACTTTAATATTTATATAGATATAGATAATATAGTTAAATGAAAGTACCTCAAGAAAAATAAGTAAAGGCATATATAACAGAGGAAAGGGTCCTGACAAGAAATATCAAGAAACAGAAATAATACATAAATATGTTATTTGAGTTTATATTAGTGATGAGTTAGTTATCACCTATTAAATGTAGGTCCGTTCATTATCATCAGCTTATTTTCTGAGCTCTTACTGTGTCCAAGAACTTTTTCTTCATAAACTAATTTAATTTTTAAAATAACTCTCTGCTATAAAATTACTACACTAGTGTTATAGATAAATAAAATGAGGCTTAAAGAAGCTATATAAGTAGCATCAGCTCATCCAGGTGTTTCTGACACCTAAGTCCGTGTAAGGTACTTATCCCTGCTATTGAGGAATGCATGACTGAGAAGAGAAACTAACGAGATTATCTGAAGGTTTGGCCTAAATACTTATATAAAACATTCCAGAAAGAGGAAAGAACATACATTTTTAGGAAGTCTTTTGGGGACATTCTTGACTGATTAGTTCAATTTATCATTCTTTGCTAAGACCTGGATTTAATTCTTGCTCAATCCAATCATCTTCACAGTTCACAGATTCTAACCCCGGTCAGCTGTCTTATACATATATACTATATCCACAAGAGAAGCTGGGTGACAGAGTGAATGCCAATGAGTGAATGCTAAGGAGCAATTTTTCCATTTCAGTTCACAGCCCTGGAGGGAGGTCAAAAGCCTTGGTGTACAGAGATAACTGTGGCAATCATAATCACCAGTTCACCTTAGATGTACATTAAGGTTCCTAGTTCTCAACCCTCACCATGTATTATAATATAATCATCTTGGGGTTTCCTAGGACATATCAAAAGATTCTGATTCAATTAATCTAGTGTGGCCCAAGCACTGATATTTTTAAAATCTCCCATGATGTTAAATTGCATCCAGGGTTGTGAACCACTGAAGCAAGCCAATCAAGATAGTCACATTGCCATTGCTAATGATTGCTTTAGGAATAAGCATGAGGTTCAACTGGCCAATGGAACATGAGAGAAAGTATTTTGGAGCAATTCTGGGAAATTTTTCCTAGCTTTGGAAAACAGAAACCAATGGAAAGATGCACTCCTCTCCTTTTGAATATTATCATGTCTGGAATTAATCTTTGGAATATATACCAGGCATCTTGTGACCTTAACAGAAACCAACTTTAAGATAGAGTCAATGTTGAGGACACCAGAATGGAAAAATGAAAGGAAACAGGGTCCTGATGACGTTATTGATGTCTGAGATCCATCCTGCCTTCAGACTTCCAATCATGAGAAGGTAGAGGTTTTCTTGTTTAATACATTTTGAATCAGAGTTATCTATTGCTGTTACCCAAATCTCCCTTACTGATTTAGCACATGACAATAATCATTATATGTTATATTTCTGCGACCAAATAATTCTAAAAGTATATTAAAAGCTTACTTCAGTTTTTAACATTATTGCTCGAGATTAATTATGTCATTGTTACCTACAGTTTCTAGCCATTTGAATTTAGAAATGTGTCAGAATTTATTCTATTTAGAAATTTCTTCACAATTCAGGATCTGAAAATTAGAGATAAGTCATTTTTTTTCTGAGTTTATTCTACTATGCTTATGTAGCCCAGCCTAATTTCTAAAGCTATCGTGACTACAAGTAGTTCTAAGAATCTCCAAACAATAAATAATCTTGCCTTATCATCATTCATTTCTTTAGGTAGTTGGTCAACAAACACTTACTAAGCATTTTCTACAGACCAGAAACCATGCTCCTGCTGGGATATATAGATTTTAAAACATGTTACCTGCTCTCAAGAAGGTCCCAGTCTAGTAAGAAAAACAATATAGAACAGATCGTTACAATACCACTTGATTAAATTATCCTGGAGACTAATAAGATGATTTTTGCCAAAAAGAAAAGTCAAGTACAGTTTTAAAGCAGAGAAACAAATCTTATTAATTCATACTTTTATTAAACTTCCAAATATTTTTGTATATTAAAATAACTACAGTATCTCTTAGGGTAACAGGAGAATTCTAAAAAGTGAAAACGAAGTAGTCAAGAGGAATAAAAAACAGAAATAAGATACCTCAATTGTAAAGCTAAGAGTCTAATTTTAAAACAATATAGAAATCCTGAAACTGTGATATATGGATTTTTTTAAAAACATTGGGGGAAGCTGTTCCTAAAACTTAATGTTTTACACAACTGTTTTATTTGAAGCAGAGGGCATTAATGAAACTGCCTATACAGAAAGTCATAAATAAGAGCAAAATATCCTTCTATCCTTAGGTATTAATTTTCCACATCAATCATCTTTGTTCTGTTAGAAAGCTAGCATTGCTCTATAATATTTTCCAATTTCCCAGAAAACTTGGTTTGCATAATATGACTTCAGAAACAACTGTCAAAAAGAAAACCAATTTGATTACACCCTAGATTTCTAAGACTGACTAAACAAGCACTTTATAGAAAGAGCTCAATTTATAAAGCTCGGATGTTTTCCACAAAATATTGACCATGGGAAAGAAATAATAAACCGTGTTTGGTTTTTAGATGCAGGTACTCTTTGATATGCAATTTTAGATCCTAATATAGGAATCAAAAATCCTCTTCTGTCAGCTCATAAAAACATGTCATCAGACACTTGAGTAGAATATATGTTTTAAAAGCAAGTAATATCCCAAATATCCTGCTCAATTTCAAAGTTCTACATGATTCTAAAAAATCACATCTTGGGTATACATCTGTTTGATTATTCTAATCTTGAAAAATACTCTAATAAGTGTAAACTAAAATTGATTGGTTGCCATTTCAAAAAGTAATTATATTGTATTTACAAAACACTTTTGCCTAAGGAGTATGTGTCCTTATAGTAAATTTGATTATTAAATGTTATCTGATATTCTTTTGTGGGAATATGATCCACCAAGCACAAATTCTTTTCCTGAAATACATTCTACTTCCTAAAATTATAAGTCTGAACCTTTAGAAAGACCAGAAAATGACTTATACTTTGGACCTGATAAGGATGATTTGCAATTATCCCAGCCTATCTTCTGAGTGCCCAGATTGATATTCAGGTCTTGAGGAATCCAGCACAGCTGCAAGCTAGACTATTGAAGTTGTCCTAAATTTCCTTTATCTGGAAGATTTAATTAAGGTTTATGACAAATCCATTAAATGCAGGAAATAAACTTCATTCTGGAGCTTTCAAAAAAGGAACAGAGGATAAGCTAGGTAAGGAAGCCTTGGTCATGCCTGACACTAGTCAGATTTCATTGTCAGGTGATAGTCTTAGGAGGTATATGGACTCAAGCACTGATTGACAGCTCATTCGTGGACCTTTCAGTGTGGGTATATTACAAATGCTAGAGCTCCCAGCAATGATGGATATAACTCTATCACCAACTTACTACTCACTAGTTCTGTATATTTTCGATCCTTCAAAGTAAGGAACACGTAGTAGTTTCCTTTATGCTGCACAGAGACTACGTGTGCTATTGATTTTCATGATAGAAAGAAAATAGAATTTGCCCTGTTTGCCTTTGAAGATTCTTGATGTCAACTAATTCACATTTTAAAAGCTTTTGACACTCAAGAATATTTTGCTGTAAATATTTTCCTATGAAACCAAAGTTGTGATATATTTAGTCTTATCAAAAATATATATTTAATAGCCCATGAAAATCTATCTCTGGTGAATAAACCATTTTAAGTATACAGTCTGCCTTTGAAGTGTAAAAACAGCTCAAACATTATCCCTCCAACACATTTATGTACACACACACACATTTGTTGCCAAGGAACCCTAAGAGTCTAGAATTAAAACTATGGAGCTAACAGATCTTCAAATGTTCCCTTTGAACACTGAAGCTGGCCAAAGAAAATTACTTTGATTTTTATATTGTTTATAAATTCATATTTATATAAAAAATACTTGCCAAAAAAATCAAAGTAGTTTTATACTTTATTATGTTTGTCTTCTTGGTGTCCCTGTGACATTTGTAGAATCAATTTATAGAAAATGAATCGTAAGAAGAGAAAGTTAAAAATTGTTTAAGAAGTTAAATAAACTAAGAGTCATACTATCTGAATAATGGTCAACACTGCCACCAACAACTAATGACTTCTACACACATACTACATCCAGCTACTCAGGAGGCTGAGGCAGGAGAATGGTGTGAACCCGGGAGGCGGAGCTTGCAGTGAGCCCAGATTGCGCCGCTGCACTCCAGTCTGGGTGACAAGGCGGAGACTCTGTCTCAAAAAAAATAAAATAAAATAAAATAAAGAAATAAAAAATAAATAAAAAGTAAACTGAAGGATAGAGACTTCTCTGATACCCCATCTTGAAAAAGCAAGCACAAAATGTTCCATTTCTCAAAAAGTTTAGAAAATTGAGATTTTTCTAGGCATACACAGGAAAACTTGATATTTTCCAGTGATGGTTACATATGACTTGTAAACTAAATTTGAACCAAATGACCAAATGAATAACTAAAAAGTGAGAAAGAGAAAATAAGTGAATGAAAAAGAAGTCAAGAATAGGGCTGGATATCCAACTTTAACATCTAATTCCCTTGTTAATTAATGAATTGATTAAAAACTTTGCATATGTTCATTTTATATTTGTATGAAGTCATGATTTTGCTTTTTTGAAAATTATTCTCCAGCAGTTTTGGAGGACCCACTGAGCTGCTCAAGATGCCTACGGTATTCATTAAACTGCATTGTTCAAACTCTTTTTTAACGTTGTCTTAGCCAGGCATGTATTTTCCTGGCTCTAAGAGTGAATACCAAGAACCAGTAGAATATTAAAGTTACTGACTCTAGTTTTTCATCTGATCATGAATTTATCGTGGGTTTTTTGCTGTTTCTGATTTGCAAAAGGATGTTAATTTTTCTGCAATGCTGGTAGCATAGATTGAGAATTTGGTGACCTCTGTCAAGTTCATAATAGAAATTCTATTCTTTCAGCTGAAAGATGACAGAATCTGGTGGTTAGATGTTTTTGTTTATCTACTGGCCAGTTCGTGAGTGCAAATCAATTAAGGAAATATTTAGTGACCATTGGCAAGGAGAACAACTCTGAAATACAGATTGATGAACTTCAGACCTGTAGTTGACATCATAGATCAAAAGCTATTTGCCCTTATGTGCCCATAAATGAGATAAGCTTTTCACTTTGAGAGGTATTAATAAATTTGATTGTAAAGCACCTTATTCAAAAAAAAGAAAGATTCATCCACTCAGTTTTTCTATATCAAAGTCCACATTCACGTAAGTGAATCTTTGGACAAATCAGATGGGTTTATTAACTTTGGCTTAAGGGAAAATAACGTCTCTTCTCTGACTTATGATTGTACATGGTAAAATAACATTTACATTTGTTTTCATAAGGTTTAGATTAACTTATTATTCTTATTAACTGATCAAATAAGCTAAGATTACTCCTATGTAATGTTTAAGTTAATGAAAA
Organism: Chlorocebus sabaeus; assembly: GCF_047675955.1. NCBI lineage: Eukaryota > Metazoa > Chordata > Mammalia > Primates > Cercopithecidae > Chlorocebus > Chlorocebus sabaeus. Next base: position 16,311,429 of record NC_132927.1, on the reverse strand, counting down.
ATATAAATTTGTGTTTAATAAATTGAACCATAACAAAATGTTTATATCAATAGTAATTATACCTTGTAGTATGACAGTTTAAATGTAACTTCCATAATCCTAAATCAAAACCTTATGACTAATATTTAATTAAGTTAATAAGTAATGCTTGGATATGCAGATAATTTCTACATAAGATAGAATACTAAAACACTAACTTAACTTTATATAATTTTACTTATTATATTCTGCAGAGTAGATATATGTTTGTGTCTTATTGATGAACATGTTTCTTTTTTACCACTGTAAGATGTGAAAGGGATGTTTGCAGCTGTAGAAAGTTATGTCATGTATATTTATAAACTTTGCTGGTTTGCTAGAATGCTTGTATATCAGAGTTTCAACTAGGCATCACCCCCTGCCCACCACCACACTTTTTTCTTTGAAATAAAATATTAGATACATTGGTGAAAAGTTATCAATATAGGTTGTTGAGACAATCATAGAAGTAACTACTGACATAGAAATGTCCCTGTGTATGTGATTTTGTTTTTCCAAGAGACCACATTCTTCCTAGCACATCTCAGTTTGTTCCAGAATATGAAAGATCATAGTGAAAGGCAAAAGTTGAGGGAGTGTAAAAAGTAGTAGCGTTTTAATTTTAAACAAGTGAATTTTATTTACCTTGGCTTATAATACCTGAATCTGAAAGAAAACCATAAACTGGGTTAAAATTTTGACAAATTCACTCAGTTTTAATGAGCTTAATCAAAAGATAATAAATACAGATTAGGTGACTCACGAAAATTTATTTCCAAGTATTATATTAAAGCAAAATAAAACTTTGATTTTCTCTGTAAAGTAATGAATTGGTGTTAGGGTCCTTAACAAGGCAGAGTAAAGGGATTTTTTAACTTTCCTTGTAACCTGCCTAGATAGCACGGATTCTATATTTTACCAGCATAATATTTTATGTTTTATGCTATTATGATAAACTTTTTATTTAAAAATTCAAAAAGCAAAGTTATTTATTTTTCAGCGACTTCATTTACATACAATTCTGTTATATTCTTCTAGTTATATTTTGAAATATTTTACAGTCACTCTGACTAATTAGATAACTAAGCTGTTATTTCTCAGGCATCCATGATACTGTATTAATCAAATAATCAGGTATTTTTATTAGGCCTTTTTAAGTTTGCCGTATAAGAACCAGATCTAAAATCTAAAACAGATCAACAAATAAATAAAGTGCCAGGATGTCCTATACACCTAAAAGCAATCTCATGAGATTTCCCAGAAAGCCACTGGGGAAGCAAAAATATTTAATCTTTCATCATACGAAATGAGAAATACTAGAATTAGCATTTTATGTATGGAGTATGCTCCCTAATTTTTTTCCCCAAATTAAACTTTTTATTTTGAAATAATTATATATTCACATGCAGTTGCAGGAAATAATACAGACATATGGTGTACCCTTTACCCAGTGTCCCCCAGTGGTAATATCTGTCAAATTATAGCACAATGTAACAACCAAGTTACTGACATGGTTGCAGTCAAGATAAAGAAAATTTCTATCACCACAAGGGTCCCTCATGTTGCCCTTTTATAGCACACCCATTTCCCTTCCCTCACCACCTGTTTAATCCTCATGACTCCCTAATCTATTCTCCATTCCTATAATGTCATTTGAAAAAATATTTTATAAGTAGAATCACATGGTATGTAAACTTTGGGGATTGACTATTTTCACTCACCATAATTTTCTGGAGACTCATGCAGCTTCCTGAGTGTATCAGTAGTTTGTTCCTTTTTTTTTTTTTTTTTTTTTTTTCCTTTTTCCAATATCTTTTTTTTTTTTTTAATACTTTAAGTTCTAGGGTACATGTGCATAACATGCAGGTTTGTTACATATGTATACTTGTGCCATGTTGGTGTGCTGCACCCACCAACTCGTCAGCACCCATCAACTCGTCATTTACATCAGGTATAACTCCCAGTGCAATCCCTTCCCCCTCTCCCCTCCCCATGATAAGCCCTGGTGTATGATGTTCCCCTTCCGAGTCTAAGTGATCTCATTGTTCAGTTCCCACCTATGAGTGAGAACATGCGGTGTTTGGTTTTCTGTTCTTGCGATAGTTTACTGAGACTGATGGTTTCCAGCTGCATCCATGTCCCTACAAAGGACACAAACTCATCCTTTTTTATGGCTGCATAGTATTCCATGGTGTATATGTGCCACATTTTCTTAATCCAGTCTGTCACTGATGGACATTTGGGTTGATTCCAAGTCTTTGCTATTGTGAATAGTGCCGCAATAAACATACGTGTGCATGTGTCTTTATAGCAGCATGATTTATAATCCTTTGGGTATATACCCAGTAATGGGATGGCTGGGTCATATGGTACTTCTAGTTCTAGATCCTTGAGGAATCGTCATACTGTTTTCCATAATGGTTGAACTAGTTTACAGTCCCACCAACAGTGTAAAAGTGTTCCTATTTCTCTACATCCTCTTCAGCACCGGTTGTTTCCTGACTTTTTAATGATTGCCATTCTAACTGGTGTGAGATGGTATCTCATTGTGGTTTTGATTTGCATTTCTCCGATGGTCAGTGATGATGAGCATTTTTTCATGTGTCTGTTGGCTGTATGAATGTCTTCTTTTGAGAAATGTCTGTTCATATCCTTTGCCCACTTTTTGATGGGGTTATTTGCTTTTTTCTTGTAAATTTGTTTGAGTTCTTTGTAGGTTCTGGATATTAGCCCTTTGTCAGATGAGTAGATTGCAAAAATTGTCTCCCATTCTGTAGGTTGCCTGTTCACTCTCATGGTAGTTTCTTTTGCTATGCAGAAGCTCTTTAGTTTACTGAGATCCCATTTGTCAATTTTGGCTTTTGTTGCCGTTGCTTTTGATGTTTTAGACATGAAGTCCTTGCCCATGTCTATGTCCTCAATGGTATTCCCTAGGTTTTCTTCTAAGGTTTTTATGGTATTAGGTCTAACATTTAAGTCTCTAATCCATCTTGAATTAATTTTCGTATAAGGAGTAAGGAAAGGATCCAGTTTCAGCTTTCTACTTATGGCTAGCCAATTTTCCCAACACCATTTATTAAATAGGGAATCCTTTCCCCATTTCTTGTTTTTCTCACGTTTGTCAAAGATCAGATGGCTGTAGATGTGTGGTATTATTTCTGAGGGCTCTGTTCTGTTCCATTGGTCTATATCTCTGTTTTGGTACCAGTACCATGCTGTTTTGGTTACTGTAGCCTTGTAGTATAGTTTGAAGTCAGGTAGCATAATGCCTCCAGCTTTGTTCTTTTGACTTAGGATTGTCTTGGCAATGTGGGCTCTTTTTTTGTTCCATATGAACTTTAAAGTAGTTTTTTCCAATTCTATGAAGAAATTCATTGGTAGCTTGATGGGGATGGCATTGAATCTATAAATTACCTTGGGCAGTATGGACATTTTCATGATATTGATTCTTCCTATCCATGAGCATGGTATGTTCTTCCATTTGTTTGTGTCCTCTTTTATTTCACTGAGCAGTGGTTGTAGTTCTCCTTGAAGAGGTCCTTTACATCCCTTGTAAGTTGGATTCCTAGGTATTTTGTTCTCTTTGAAGCAATTGTGAATGGAAGTTCATTCATGATTTGGCTCTCTGTCTGTTACTGGTGTATAAGAATGCTTGTGATTTTTGCACAGTAATTTTGTATCCTGAGACTTTGCTGAAGTTGCTTATCAGCTTAAGGAGATTTTGGGCTGAGACAATGGGGTTTTCTAAATATACAATCATGTCCTCTGCAAACAGGGACAATTTGACTTCTTCTTTTCCTAACTGAATACCCTTGATTTCTTTCTCTTGCCTGATTGCCCTAGCCAGAACTTCCAACACTATGTTGAATAGGAGTGGTGAGAGAGGGCATCCCTGTCTTGTGCCACTTTTCAAAGGGAATTTTTCCAGGTTTTGCCCATTCAGTATGATATTGGCTGTGGGTTTGTCATAAATAGCTCTTATTATTTTGAGATATGTTCCATCAATACCAAATTTATTGACCGTTTTTAGCATGAAGGGCTGTTGAATTTTGTCAAAGGCCTTTTCTGCATCTATTGAGATATCATGTGGTTTTTGTCTTTGGTTCTGTTTATATGCTGGATTACGTTTATTGATTTGCGTATGTTGAACCAGTATGCTCCCTATTTCTTAACTAGCTCAATTATTTTTAACACCTACTATGGAAATATCAAACCAGAACAGATGCTCAGCATTCAATGGGTTAAATTTATATAGGCAGATGTTATTAGCATAAATATTTCAAAAAGTATATATTTTATAGGTAGAAGCTTGATATTCATCAATGTCCCCACTGTTAATCAAGTTTTAGATTTCTTCAAACCTAATTAAACAGAGTAATAAGTAATGAGATCAAAGTCATTATAAAAAGTCTCCCTGTAAAGAAAAGCCCAGGACTCAGTGACTTCACGGTTGAATTCTACCAAACATTTAAAGAACTAGTACCAATCTTACTTAAACTATTCCAAAAAATAGAGAAGGGAATACTTCCATAATCATTCTATGAGGCCAGTATTACCCTAATGCCAAAACCAGACAATAATACAGCAGAAAAATAAAACCCTACAGACCAGTATATTTGGTGAATATTGATTTTTTTTAAATCCTAATCAAAATACTGGCACTTAATTCTACAACACATTAAAAATATCATTCATTATAACTAAATGAGATTTATCCCAGGGATACAAGGATAGTTCAACACATGCAAATCAATCAGTGTGATACATCATATCAACAGAATGAAGAACGAAGATCATATAATCATTTCAATTGATGCTGAGAAAACACTTGATGAAATTCAACTTCCCTTTATGGTAAAAACCCTCAAATAGTTGAAGATAGAGGTAACCTACCTTAACATAATAAAATCCATATACAACAGACCCACAGCTACTATCACACCAAATAAGAAAAATCTGAGAGCTTTTTATCTAAGATTTGGAACATAACAAAGATGCCCAGTTTTACTACTGTTATTCAACACAGTACTGGAAGTCATAGCTAGAGCAATCAGACAAGAGAAAGAAATAAAGGGCATCCAAATTGGAAAGGAGAGTCAAATTATCCTTGTTTGCAGATGGTATGATCTTATGTTTGGAAAACCCTAAAGACTCCACACACAAAAAAACTGTTAGAACTGATAAACTAATTCAGTAAATTTGCAGGACACAAAATCAACATACAAAAAAGTCAGTAGCATTTCTGACAACAGCGTACAATCTGGAAGAAAAAAAAAACTTTAAAAGTAATCCTATTTATAATATCTAAAAAAAATAAGTACCTAGAAATTAGCTTAACCAAAGTAGTGAAAGATTCCTATAACTTTAAAACACTGATGAAAGAACTTGAAAAGGACACCAAAAATTGGAGATGTTTCATGTTCATGTATTCAAAGAATTATTATTGTCAAAATATTTCTACTACCCAAAGTGATCTACAGATTCAATGCAATCCTTGTCAAAATACAAATAACACTCTTCACAGAAATAGAAAAAAGAATTCTGAAATTTATATGGCATCACAAGAGACCCAGAGTAGCCAAAGCTATCCTGAGGAAAGAGAACAAAAGAGGAGGAATCACATTACCTGACTTCAAATTATCCTACAGAGCTATAGTAACAAAAACAGCATGGTACTGGCATAAAAACAGACACACATACCAATGAAACAGAATAGAGAACCCAGAAACAAATCCACATACCTACAGTGAACTCATTTTCTGCAAAGGTGCCAAGAACATACACTGGGGAAAAGACAGTCACTTTAATAAATGGTACTGGGAAAATTGCATATGTATAGGCAGAAAAATAAAACTAGACCTCTCAAACCATACACAAAAATCAAATCAAAATGGATTAAAAACTTAAATCTAAGACCTCAGCTGTGAAACTACTAGAACAAAACTTCAGGAACGTCTCCAAAACATCAGTCTGGGCAAACATTTATTGAGTAATACCCAATAATTATAGGCAACCATAGCAAAAATGGACAAATGAGATCACATCAAGTTAAAAAAGATTTGGCACAGCAGAGGAAACAATCAACAAAGTGAAGAAACAATCCACAGAATGAGAGAAAATAGTTGCCATCTACCCATCTGACAAGGGATTAATAACCAGAATATATAAGGAGCTCAAGCAACTCTATTTAAAAAAAAAAAAACAACTAATACTTCAATCAAAAAATGGGCAAAAGATTTAAATAGACATCTCTCAAAAGAAAACATACAAATGGCAAAGAGTCATTTGAAAAGGTGCTCACATAATTGATCATCAGAGAAATGCAAATCAAAACTACAATGTGGTATCATCTTACCCCAATCAAAATGGCTTATATTCAAAGGATTGATAATAATAAATGCTGGTGAGGATGTAGAGAAAAGGGAAAACTTGTACTATGTTGGAGGGAATGTAAATTAGTACAACCACTATAGAGAATTGTTTGGAGGTTCCTCAAAAAAACTAAAAATAGAGCACTGTGTGATCCAGCAATCCCACTGCTGATCACTGCTGACCATAGCAATACACTGCTATGTATCCAAAAGAAACCAAATCAGTATATCAAAGACATATCTGCACCCCCATGTTTGTTGTAACCCTCTTCATAATAGTCAAGATTTGGAAGCAACCTAAGTGTTAATATTAGTTAGGCTTCCTAGAGGGACAGAACTACTAGGCAGGCAGACAGGCAGAGACAGACAGACAGACAGATAGATAGGAGTTTATTAAGTATTAATTTACATGATTACAAGATCCCAGAGTAGGCTGTTTGCAAGCTTGAGAAGCAAGGAGAGCTAGTCGGAGTCTCAAAACTGAAGAACTTGGAGTCCGATGTTTGAGGGCAGGAATCATCCAGCACAAGAGAAGATGTTGGCTGGGAGGCTAGGCCAGTCCCAGTTTTTCATGATTTTCTGCCTGGCAGCTGATTAGATTGTGCCCACCAGATTAAGGGTGGGTCTGCCTTCCCCAGCCCACTGTCTCAAATGTTAAATCTCTTTTGGCAGCACCCTCACAGACATACCCAGGATCAATACTTTGCATCCTTCAATCCAATCAAGTTGACACTTAACATTAATCATCACAAGTCCACCCCTTGTCAACTTGAATCCACACACATCTCCTGAGATCATACATAATCTCCAAATAAAGATAATAATAAGGTCATAATTACACCTAACATAATAGAACTATCCTTCATACAACCGGAAATGCACCAATCCTCAAACCAAATACTATTACATAAAGTTAACAATACTTAAATGCTGATATGAAGTCAACAAATCTTATGTCATGTGATAACGGAAAAGGAAATAAAATGAAGATATTTTCTTAGTAAAAGTGTATATATACACAAACATGTTTCTAACAAAAGAAGGAGGAAATACTCCTGACAATTACAGTTCTCATTTCTGCATCTGGTCACATGTTCGTAGCTGGTATTGGTGACTTTCTTCTACTACCGATTTTGTATTCCCTTTGCCTTCAGCAAGCAGCTCAGCAGGTCATGGTTAGTTTCCTTGCGGAGTGACCCAAACCTCCATTCCTGAGGTGTCTGGGTCAAATCCTGCCTGGATTGGGCTGTTGTAGTTTCCTATTGACTAAGAAATGTCCTAATGGATCTCCTGTATTCCATGTATGCTCTTCTTTACCTCCAATATGGAATAGTAGACTGATTTCATCTTGATAGTCTGGGTCAACACCACAGCCAACACTGTAACTTCCTTCTTGGCCTGTTGACGTAAATGTAAAAGGAGCCCAAAGTGTCCAGGTGGCAATCTTAACATCCAGTATGGAATCATTGTTGTCTCTCCTGATGGCAGTGTTCCTCCCTCTGGAACTAAGACCTCTAGGCCAGGAGAACATAATGTCATGGGAACAGGAAGCAAAAATGTTGCTACTGGATCACTAGGGGTGATGGTGAGTGGTGCCACTTCCATCCCTTGATTCTTGGACCTGTCCTGGCTATGGGAGAAATAGTACCATATATTGGACGCTGATTTAAAGCATACCCAGCCTTCTGGAGAACTTTGTCCCAGCCCTGCAAAGTATTGTCACCTAGTTGGCATTTTAATTGTACTTCAAAAGGCCATTCCACAGTTTTATCAATCCAGCTTCTTCAGGATGATGGAGAACATGGTAAGACCAGTGGATTCCATGAGTATGAGCCCACTGCCTCACTTCTTCAGCCATAAAGTGAGTGCCTTGGTCAGAAGCAATGCTGTGTGGAATACCATGATGGTGGATAATGCATTCTGTGAATCCACGGATGGTAGTCTGGCAGAAGCATTGCATTCAGGAGAGGCAAACCAATATCTGGAGTAAGTGTCTACTACAGTGAGGACAAACCTCTGCCCTTTCCATGATGGAAGAGGTCCAATATAATCAATCTATCACCAGGTAGCTGGCTGATCACTCCTAGGAATGGTGTCATATCAAGAACTCAGTGTTGATCTCTGCTGCTGGCAAATTGAGCACTCTGCAGTTTCCGTAGCCAGGTCAGCCTTTGTGAGTGGAAGTCCATGTTGCTGAGCCAACCTACAACCTCCATCCCTGCCACCATGACCACTTTGTTCATGGGCCCATTGGGTGATGACAGGTGTGGCTAGGGAAAGGCTAAGCAGTGTCCACAGAACAGGTAATCCTATCCACTTGATTATTAAAATCCTCCTATGCTGAGGTCACCCATTGGTAAGCACTCACATGGGATACAAATGTATTCAACATTTTTGACCACTCAGACAGGTCCATCCACATACCTCTTCCCCAAATTTCTTTTTCACCAATTTTCCAATCATGCTTCTTCCAAGTCCCTGACCATCCAGCCAAGCCATTGGCTACAGCCCACAAATCAGTGTATAATCGCACATCTGGCCATTTCTCTTTCCATGCAAAGTGCACAACCAGGTGCACTGCTCAAAGTTCTGCCCACTAGGAAGGTTTCCCTTCACTGCTGTCCTTCAGGGATGTCCTAGAAAAAACAGCTGTCTACTTTAGGGTGGTGCCTGTGTATTGTGCATAACCATCTGTGAACCAGGCCCTGGTCTTCTCTTCCTCTGACAACTTATCATAGGGAACTTCCCATGAGGCTATTGGTGCAGGGTAGGAGAGAGAAGGTAGGGTTGCAGGAGTGGAGACCATGGGCATTTGAGCCACTTCTTCATGTAACTTACTTATGCCTTCAAGACCTGCTCAAGCCCAATCACATATATATCACTTCCATTTGATGATGGAATGCTGCTGTGCATGACCCACTTTATGGGTAGATAGGTCAGAAAGCACCGAGTTCATGATAGACAGTTCAGGTCACATGGTGACTTGATGACCCATAGTCAAACACTCAGTTTCCATCAAAGCCCAGTAACAGGCCAAGAGGTATCTCTCAAAAGGAGAGTAGTTATCTGCAGAAGATGGCAGGGCCTTGCTCTAAAATCCTAGAGGTCTTTGCTGTGATTCACCTATGGGGGCCTGCCAGAGACTCCAAACAGCATCTCTATCTGCTACCGATACCTCAAGCACCATTGAATCTGCTGGATCATATGGCCCAAGTGTCAGAGCAACCTGCACAGTAGCCTGGACCTGTTGTAGAGCCTTCTCCTGTTCTGAATCTCACTCAAAACTGGCAGCCTTTCAGGTCACTTGATAAATGGGCCAGAGTAACACACCCAAATGAGAAATCTGTTGCCTCCAAAATCCAAATAGGTCCATGAGGCATTGTGCCTCTTTCTTGGTAGTGGTGGTGGCGTCAAATGCAGCAACCTATCCTTCACCTTAGAAGGAATATCTCAACATGCCCCAAACCATTGGATCCCTAGAAATTTTACTGATGTATAACGTCTCTGAATTTTAGTCATATTTATTACCAATTCTCTGGCACACAAATGTCTCACCAATATGTCCAGTGTGTTTGCTACCTCTTACTCACTGGATCCAATGAGCATAATGTCATCAATGTAATGAACCAGTGTGATATGTTATAGAAAGGAAAAGTGATCAAGGTCTGTCCAAATAAGATTATGACACAAAGCCAGAGAGTTGATATGCCCCTAAGGTAGGAAAGTAAAGGTATATTGATGGCCCTGCCAGCTAAAGGCAAATTTCTTCTGGTGGCCCTTATGGACAGGAATGGAGAAAAAGGCATTTGCCAAATCAGTGGCTGTATACCAGGTACCAGAAGATGTGCTAATTTGCTCAAGCAATGAAACCACATCTGGTGCAGCAGCTGCAGTTAGAGTCACCACTTGGTTAAGCTTACAATAATCCACTGTCATTCTCCAAGATCCATCTGTCTTCTACACAGGCAAAATGGTAGAGTTGAATGGGGGTGTGGTGGGAATTACCACCCCTGCATCTTTCAAGTGCTTGATGGTGGCTCTAATCACTGCAATCCCTTCAGGGTTGCAACATTGTTATTTACTTACATTTTTCTAGGTAGAGGCAGCTCTAATGGTTTCCATTTTGCCTTCCCGCCATAACAGCCTTCACCCAACCAGTCAGGGAGCCAATGTAGGGGTTCTGCCAGCTGCTAAGTATGACATACATTCTAACACTGAGGAAATGACCACAGGATGAGTCCAGGGACACACTGGACCCGCTGTAAGTCAGACTTGAACTAAAACTCCATCAATTACCTGACCTCCATAAGCCCCTACTTTAACTAGATGACTATAATGACATTGTGGGTCCCCTGGAATCAATGTCAATTCAGAGCCAGAATCAATGTCAGTTCAGAGCCAGTATCCAGTAATCCCTGACAGGTCTGATCATTTCCCTTGCTCCAATGCACGGTTACTCTGGTCGGTCTCCTTGGGGAAGGATGAGAGAAACATTCACTGCATAAATTGTCAGTAATGTAGTGGGCCGGCCTCTTCAGTCAGGGGGTTCTGGGTCTGTAAACTGGCTCAAGTCTGGAAATTGATTGACAGCCCATGATTCTCTGTTTTTATAATTCAAATTAGTCTTTTGTCCATTTGACCTAGAAGTTTTCTCCTTATATAAATTAAGTAGGACTGCAGGAGGCTTCCTATCAATTTCACTTCTAGGAACACTGCGATTAATTAACTAATGCCAGAGCGCTACATGAGTCAGACTATTCTGATTGTTGCTTTGTCTTTGCTGTCCATTACGGTGGCTATGCCCACCTTGCCTTTGACAGTTGAGTGCCTCCACTTGGCCCCTGTCACCTCGAGATCCAATTATTCCCACTGTATTTAAATTTTGTAGTTGAGTGACTCCAGTTCCCACCTTAGATCCAACATACAGAGAACAGCAATTACAGGACTCTTCGAAGATGCAGGTTCTGCCCTCAGAAATCTATTTTGCCAGGCATTGGTCAAGGGTATATCTTCTGGACCCTCCCAGCTGGAATGAGTCGGTCTAAAGTGACTAATCCACTCCACTATTCTAATCTCCCTAAGCCTTTGGATCACTTCCTCTACATTAAATCAAGGGAGATCAGGCATTTCCAGCTCACTCACGGTAGGCCATCTTTTAATCCATATTTCAATTAGCCAAGCAAATAAACTATTAGAACCTTTTTTAACTCCCTGAGCTGCAACATTAAATGAAGAGTCCCTACTTAGTTGGCCCAGATCAATAAATTCAGCTTGATCCAACTCTATGTTCTTCCACCATTTTCCCATACCCTTAATATCCATTCCCGTGTCTATTCTCCATACTTCTGTTTATATAAATTAGAGAACTCAAGCAGTTCAAGTGTAACACACCTCCTCATTGGTCACACTCTCAACCTCACCTCTAGGGGCCCACTGGGACTTTAGTCTAGTTATAGGTCTAGAAGCAAACAGGAGTGTTGCAGTGGCTCCTAAGGAGAATCAACATTATCTTGCCTGACAACTGCCTCAGGGGAGGCCATCACTGTTGTCTCAGGCAGCACAGGGTTTATCTCCTCAGACAAAGGTGGAAAGGCTGATGGCAACATCAGTCAGGGAGGGAATACTGCCACTACTGGGGATGGGGAAGCTGTTCCTTCTGGTGAAAAAAAGTTCATAGAGTTTACAAACTCAGTGTCCCTAGCTGCATGAGGATCCTCCCACATGTACCCATTCCAACTTGCAGAGTACCATTCTTTTCCAATCAATGTCCTCACTTTAACAACAGACACCTGGTGAGGCTGTGCATGCATCTTTTGTTACAAGTCAGCCACTTGCATGATAAGAGCTTGTGTCTGTTTTTCCACAATTTCAGCTCTTTCTCTATAGGAGATAAGACTCCCACTCAGGTCAATCTTAGCAGATTTGAGGCTCAATATCTGCTTCTGAAGCCAGAGACAGAATCCCTGAATTCATCATTTTCTTTCATCACTTTGTGCACTGAACTTAGGAGCAACCAACCAGCTTCATTATGTTCCGTGGTTCTCCACATATGGTCAAAGGTATTATGTATAGAGTCACTAAACTCATTGCCACTCGCAAGCAGTGAATCAGGAATGTCAAGAGCATTTATTTTGCATAATTCTCTAAACAGTTCACACTAAGGGCTATCAGTGTTCTCCATACTATTAGAACTAGAATCCTTAGCATTTTGGGATCGAATCATATTAAGCAGCCAACTCCAGAAAGCCCAAAACCAATGAAAGGACTCCATCCTTAATATTCTGTTCCTCTATAACCACTCATGATACCAAAATCTTTACTAGTCAGGGTTCCCTAGAGGGACAGACCTAATAGGATATATATGGGAGTTCATTAAATATTAACTTGCATGATTACAAGGTCCCACAATAGGCTGTCTGCAAGCTTGAGGAGCAAGGAGAGTCAGTCCATGTGTCAAAACTGAAGAACTTGGAGTCCAACGTTTGAGGGCAGGAAGCATCCAGCACAGGAGAAAATATAGGCTAGGAGGCTAGGCCAGTCTCACCTTTTCATGTTTTTCTGCCTGCTTTATATTCACTGGCAGTTGATTAGATTGTGCTCACCAGATTAAGGGTGGGTCTGCCTTTACCCACCCACTGACTCAAATGTTAATCTCCCTTGGCAATAACCTCACAGACACACCCAGGAAGTAGCAAGCCCTTCAGGCAAACATGTGAGAAAAAAGAAATTATGTATTGTTGCATCCTCCGATCCAATCAAGTTGACACTCAGTAATAACTATCATGGTGTCTATCAACAGATAAGTGGATAGTGAAAATATGGTACTTATACACAGTTTAGTACTATTCAATCATAAAAAAGAATGAAACTCTGTCATTTGCAACATCATGGATGGAACTGGAGGTCATTATGTCAAATGAAATAAGCCAGGCAGAGAACGACAAGCATCACATATTCTCACTTATTTTTGGGACTTGAAAATAAAAACAATTGAAATGGAGACAGACAGTAGAAGGATGGTTACCAGAGGGTGGGAAGAGTAGTGAGGGGATGATGGGGAAGTAGAGATGATTAATGGGTACCAAAAAAATTGTTAGAAATAAGACATAGTATTTGATAGCATAACGGAGTGACAATAGTCAATAATTTAATTGCACCTTTAAAAATAAATAAGAGTATAAAGTATTTGATAGCACAACAGAGTGACAATAGTCAATAATTTAATTGTACATTTACAAATAAGTAAGAGTATAATTAGATTGTTAATAACACAAAGGATAAATGCCTGAGGGTATGGATCCCCCATTTTATACGAGGTGATTATTATGCATTGTATACCTCCATGAAAATATCTCATGTACTCCATATATATACCTACTCTGACCTACAAAAATTAAAAATTAAAAATAACATATTCATATCCTCAGGGAAATGGATAAAACCCTTATAACACAGTTATTTACTATACCTCAATAGATAATTTTATCTCCTCAGTTCTATTATTGGTTATCATAACAAATTAACTCCTCAGTTCTATTATTCATTATTGTAATAAATTAACTACAATCATTCAATCTTTGTTAACTATACATAATTTCTTTTTTCTTGCATGCTTGCCTGAAGGGCCTGCTACAAGCTAGAATTTGTGGATTCAACATATAGAGTATTCTCAGAACTTTATGGCAAATACTCTACCAGGTATTCTAAACATTGCTAATTGAAAGAACAGTCCTAATTACTAGCTTCCATGCTGACATCTCTTGAATTACTTTCAGACCACACCATGGACAGAGTCAGAATTTCCAGCACATTTTAAATCTGGAAACAGGTGAGTTTCTGAAAGAAAACAGCTGATATAACATCCAGTGAAATAAAGACGAATTACATAGGACCAAATAAACTAATAAAGGGGATTTAATTATGAATGTTAGTCTGAAAAATTGTTATTTTTAACTCTCCATTTGTATAGATGTTTGACCTTTGTCTTTCTTCTTAATCTACTTTAAACCCTCAACTATCCTATTTTAAACTGAAATAAAACATTTTTAATGATATCTGATTTCACTGACCTTTGAAAATTTATAAAGAAATACTTTTATTAATTTTCTTTGATTTGTTGTTGTTATAGTTCTTTGCATAGATTCAATAATAATTTGTTCTCTTTTTTAAAAGGATGTCACTGGATAAATCAATTGTGCTGTCAAGACCATTCCTGGAGTGTCATATTTGAGACTAAGCCTCTTGAAAATATGTATGACAAGCCTTATATGTGGAGTCAATGCCAACAAAGCCCTCCCAGGAAAACAGAACTGGTATCTGACTTACTGATGATTCCCAGGGGTGTTACCCTGTAATCAGACCAACGACCTTAGCAAATTGGTAGACCTTGAAAATAAAACAATTCATTTGACTTTATAGATTTTACAGGAAAATTTAGTGAGGGATGTTTCTTGGGCGTGGTTTTCTACCTCAGAGTAGTGGGGCAAGTAACAGAGTCTGAAAAATCCAATCCAAAATTACTTAAGAAGCATACATAAATAAATTAACTCTGTAGCTTTATCAGTACTTTAGAATCTTAAAGTATTAAGCAAATTTCAATCCCAGATGCTCAATACTTTAGGGCTCTAAAGTAGTATCATTTGAAAATGAGTTCACTGTATATATGTGGGTTTGTTTCTGGTTCTCTGTTCTCTTCTATTGGTCCATGTGTCTGTTTTTATGCCAGTACCATGCTGTTTGGGTTACTATAGCTCTATAGGATAATTTGAAACAAGTAATGTGATTCCTCCACTTTTGTTCTCCTTCCACAGGATTGCTATGGCTACTCTGGGTCTCTTGTGATGCCATATAAATTTCAGAATTATTTTTTCTATTTCTGTGAAGAGTGTCATTTGTATTTTGACAGGTATTGTATTGAATCTGTAGATTGCCTTGGCTAGTATACATATTTTGACAATAACAATTTTTCAAATCCATGAACATAGAATATCTTTCCATCTTTTGATGACCTCTTCAAGTTCTTTCAATAGTATTTTAAAGTTTTCATTATAGAACTCTTTCACTTCTTTGGTTAATTTCTAGGTACTTAATTTTTTAGCTATTGTAAATAGAACTATTTTAAAGTTCTTTTTTTTCTTCAGATTGTTTGCTGTTAGCATACAGAAATCCTACTGACTTTTTTGTACATTGATTTTGTACCCTGTAACTTCACTTAATTAGTTTATCACTTTTTTTTTTTTTTTTTTTTTTTTATACTTTAAGTTGTAGGGTACATGTGCACAACGTGCAGGTTTGTTACATATGTATACTTGTGCCATGTTGGTGTGCTGCACCCATCAACTCGTCATTTATATCAGGTATAACTCCCAATGCAATCCCTCCCCCATACCCCCTCCCCATGATAGGCCCTGGTGTGTGATGTTCACCTTCCCGAGTCCAAGTGATCTCATTGTTCAGTTCCCACCTATGAGTGAGAACATGCGGTGTTTGGTTTTCTGTTCTTGTGATAGTTTGCTAAGAATGATGGTTTCCAGCTGCATCCATGTCCCTACAAAGGACACAAACTCATCCTTTTTTATGGCTGCATAGTATTCCATGGTGTATATGTGCCACATTTTCTTAATCCAATCTGTCACTGATGGACATTTGGATTGATTCCAAGTCTTTGCTATTGTGAATAGTGCTGCAATAAACATACGTGTGCATGTGTCTTTATAGCAGCATAATTTATAATCCTTTGGGTATATACCCAGTAATGGGATGGCTGGGTCATATGGTACATCTAGTTCTAGATCCTTGAGGAATCGCCATACTGTTTTCCATAATGGTTGAACTAGTTTACAATCCCACCAACAGTGTAAAAGTGTTCCTATTTCTCCACATCCTCTCCAGCACCTGTTGTTTCCTGACTTTTGAATGATCGCCATTCTAACTGGTGTGAGATGGTATCTCATTGTGGTTTTGATTTGCATTTCTCTGATGGCCAGTGATGATGAGCATTTTTTCATGTGTCTGTTGGCTGTATGAATGTCTTCTTTTGAGAAATGTCTGTTCATATCCTTTGCCCACTTTTTGATGGGGTTGTTTGTTTTTTCCTTGTAAATTTGTTTGAGTTCTTTGTAGGTTCTGGATATTAGCCCTTTGTCAGATGAGTAGATTGCAAAAATTGTCTCCCATTCTGTAGGATGCCTGTTCACGCTGATGGTAGTTTCTTTTGCTGTGCAGAAGCTCTTTAGTTTAATGAGATCCCATTTGTCAATTTTGGCTTTTGCTGCCGTTGCTTTTGGTGTTTTAGACATGAAGTCTTTGCCCATGCCTATGTCCTGAATGGTACTACCTAGGTTTTCCTCTAGGATTTTTATGGTATTAGGTCTAACATTTAAGTCTCTAATCCATCTTGAATTAATTTTCGTATAAGGAGTAAGGAAAGGATCCAGTTTCAGCTTTCTACTTATGGCTAGCCAATTTTCCCAGCACCATTTATTAAATAGGGAATCCTTTCCCCATTTCTTGTCTCTCTCAGGTTTGTCAAAGATCAGATGGCTGTAGATGTGTGGTATGATTTCTGAGGACTCTGTTCTGTTCCATTGGTCTATATCTCTGTTTTGGTACCAGTACCATGCTGTTTTGGTTACTGTAGCCTTGTAGTATAGTTTGAAGTCAGGTAGCGTGATGCCTCCAGCTTTGTTCTTTTGACTTAGGATTGTCTTGGAGATGCGGGCTCTTTTTTGGTTCCATATGAACTTTAAAGCAGTTTTTTCCAATTCTGTGAAGAAGCTCATTGGTAGCTTGATGGGGATGGCATTGAATCTATAAATTACCTTGGGCAGTATGGCCATTTTCACGATATTGATTCTTCCTATCCATGAGCATGGTATGTTCTTCCATTTGTTTGTGTCCTCTTTGATTTCACTGAGCAGTGGTTTGTAGTTCTCCTTGAAGAGGTCCTTTACATCCCTTGTAAGTTGGATTCCTAGGTATTTTATTCTCTTTGAAGCAATTGTGAATGGAAGTTCATTCCTGATTTGGCTCTCTGTTTGTCTGTTACTGGTGTATAAGAATGCTTGTGATTTTTGCACAGTAATTTTGTATCCTGAGACTTTGCTGAAGTTGCTTATCAGCTGAAGGAGATTTTGGGCTGAGACAATGGGGTTTTCTAAATATACAATCATGTCATCTGCAAACAGGGACAATTTGACTTCTTCTTTTCCTAACTGAATACCCTTGATTTCTTTCTCTTGCCTGATTGCCCTAGCCAGAACTTCCAACACTATGTTGAATAGGAGTGGTGAGAGCGGGCATCCCTGTCTTGTGCCAGTTTTCAAAGGGAATTTTTCCAGTTTTTGCCCATTCAGTATGATATTGGCTGTGGGTTTGTCATAAATAGCTCTTATTATTTTGAGGTACGTTCCATCAATACCGAATTTCTTGAGCGTTTTTAGCATGAAGGGCTGTTGAATTTTGTCAAAAGCCTTTTCTGCATCTATTGAGATAATGATGTGGTTCTTGTCTTTGGTTCTGTTTATATGCTGGATTATGTTTATTGATTTGCGAATGTTGAACCAGCCTTGCATCCCAGGGATGAAGCCCACTTGATCATGGTGGATAAGCTTTTTGATGTGCTGCTGAATCCGGTTTGCCAGTATTTTATTGAGGATTTTTGCATCGATGTTCATCAGGGATATTGGTCTAAAATTGTCTTTTTTTGTTGTGTCTCTGCCAGGCTTTGGTATCAGGATGATGTTGGCCTCATAAAATGAGTTAGGGAGGATTCCCTCTTTTTCTATTGATTGGAATAGTTTCAGAAGGAATGGTACCAGCTCCTCCTTGTACCTCTGGTAGAATTTGGCTGTGAATCCATCTGGTCCTGGACTTTTTTTGGTTGGTAGGCTATTAATTATTGCCTCAATTTCAGAGCCTGCTATTGGTCTATTCAGGGATTCAACTTCTTCCTGGTTTAGTCTTGGAAGAGTGTAAGTGTCCAGGAAATTATCCATTTCTTCTAGATTTTACAGTTTATTTGCATAGAGGTGTTTATAGTATTCTCTGATGGTAGTTTGTATTTCTGTGGGGTCGGTGGTGATATCCCCTTTATCATTTTTAATTGCGACAATTTGATTCTTCTCTCTTTTCTTCTTTATTAGTCTTGCTAGTGGTCTGTCAATTTTGTTGATCTTTTCAAAAAACCAACTCCTGGATTCACTGATATTTTGGAGGGTTTTTTGTGTCTCTATCTCCTTCAGTTCTGCTCTGATCTTAGTTATTTCTTGCCTTCTGCTAGCTTTCGAATGTGTTTGCTCTTGCTTCTCTAGTTCTTTTAATTGCGATGTTAGAGTGTCAATTTTAGATCTTTCCTGCTTTCTCTTGTGGGCATTTAGTGCTATAAATTTCCCTCTACACACTGCTTTAAATGTGTCCCAGAGATTCTGGTATGTTGTATCTTTGTTCTCATTGGTTTCAAAGAACATCTTTATTTCTGACTTCATTTCGTTATGTACCCAGTAGTCATTCAGGAGCAGGTTGTTCAGTTTCCATGTAGTTGAGCGGTTTTGATTGAGTTTCTTAGTCCTGAGTTCTAGTTTGATTGCACTGTGGTCTGAGAGACAGTTTGTTATAATTTCTGTTCTTGTACATTTGCTGAGGAGTGCTTTACTTCCAATTATGTGGTCAATTTTGGAGTAAGTACGATGTGGTGCTGAGAAGAATGTATATTCTGTTGATTTGGGGTGGAGAGTTCTATAGATGTCTATTAGGTCTGTTTGGTGCAGAGATCAGTTCAATTCCTGGATATCGTTGTTAACTTTCTGTCTCGTTGATCTGTCTAATGTTGACAGTGGAGTGTTGAAGTCTCCCATTATTATTGTATGGGAGTCTAAGTCTCTTTGTAAGTCTCTAAGGACTTGCTTTATGAATCTGGGTGCTCCTGTATTGGGTGCATATATATTTAGGATAGTTAGCTCTTCCTGTTGAATTGATCCCTTTACCATTATGTAATGGCCTTCTTTGTCTCTTTTGATCTGTGATGGTTTAAAGTCTGTTTTATCAGAGACTAGTATTGCAACCCCTGCTTTTTTTTGTTCTCCATTTGCTTGGTAAATCTTCCTCCATCCCTTTATTTTGAGCCTATGTATGTCTCTGCGTGTGAGATGGGTCTCCTGAATACAGCAGACTGATGGGTCTTGACTCTTTATCCAGTTTGCCAGTCTGTGTCTTTTAATTGGAGCATTTAGTCCATTTACATTTAAGGTTAAGATTGTTATGTGTGAACTTGATCCTGCCATTATGATATTAACTGGTTATTTTGCTCATTAGTTGATGCAGTTTCTTCCTAGCCTTGATGGTCTTTACATTTTGGCATGTTTTTGCAATGGCTGGTACCGGTTGTTCCTTTCCATGTTTAGTGCTTCCTTCAAGGTCTCTTGTAAGGCAGGCCTAGTGGTGACAAAATCTCTAAGCATTTGCTTATCTGTAAAGGATTTTATTTCTCCTTCACTTATGAAACTTAGTTTGGCTGGATATAAATTCTGGGTTTAAAATTCTTTTCTTTAAGAATGTTGAATATTGGCCCCCACTCTCTTCTGGCTTGAAGAGTTTCTGCCGAGAGATCTGCTGTTAGTCTGATGGGCTTCCCTTTGTGGGTAACCCAACCTTTCTCTCTGGCTGCCCTTAAGATTTTTTCCTTCATTTCAACTTTGGTGAATCTGGCAATTATGTGTCTTGGAGTTGCTCTTCTCGAGGAGTATCTTTGTGGCGTTCTCTGTATTTCCTGGATCTGAATGTTGGCCTGCCCTACTAGGTTGGGGAAGTTCTCCTGGATGATATCCTGAAGAGTGTTTTCCAACTTGGTTCCATTTTCCCCCTCACTTTCAGGCACCCCAATCAGACGTAGATTTGGTCTTTTTACATAATCCCATACTTCTTGCAGGCTTTGTTCATTTCTTTTTCTTCTTTTTTCTTTTGGTTTCTCTTCTCACTTCATTTCATTCATTTGATCCTCCATCGCTGACATTCTTTCTTCCAGTTGATCGAGTCGGTTACTGAAGCTTGTGCATTTGTCACGTATTTCTCGTGCCATGGTTTTCGTCTCTTTCATTTCGTTTGTGAGCTTCTCTGCATTAATTACTCTAGCCATCAATTCTTCCACTTTTTTTTCAAGATTTTTAGTTTCTTTGTGCTGGGTATGTAATTCCTCCTTTAGCTCTGAGAAATTTGATGGACTGAAGCCTTCTTCTCTCATCTCGTCGATGTCATTCTCCGTCCAGCTTTGATCCGTTGCTGGCGATGAGCTGCGCTCCTTTGCCGGGGGAGATGCGCTCTTATTTTTTGAATTACCAGCTTTTCTGCCCTGCTTTTTCCCCATCTTTGTGGTTTTATCTGCCTCTGGTCTTTGATGATGGTGATGTACTGATGGGGTTTTGGTGTAGGTGTCCTTCCTGTTTGATAGTTTTCCTTCTAACAGTCAGGACCCTCAGCTGTAGGTCTGTTGGAGATTGCTTGAGGTCCACTCCAGACCCTGTTTGCCTGGGTATCAGCAGCAGAGGTTGCAGAAGATAGAATATTTCTGAACAGCAAGTGTACCTGTCTGATTCTTGCTTTGGAAGCTTCCTCTCAGGGGTGTACTCCACCCTGTGAGGTGTGGGGTGTCAGACTGCCCCTAGTGGGGGATGTCTCCCAGTTAGGCTACTCAGGGGTCAGGGACCCACTTGAGCAGGGAGTCTGTCCCTTCTCAGATCTCAACCTCCGTGTTGGGAGATCCACTGCTCTCTTCAAAGCTGTCAGACAGAGTCGTTTGCGTCTGCAGAGCTTTCTGTTGTTATTGTTTACTGTGCCCTGTCCCCAGAGGTGGAGTCTACAGAGACAGGCAGGTTTCCTTGAGCTGCTGTGAGCTCCACTCAGTTCGATCTTCCAGTTTATCACTTCTAACAGGTTTTTGTGTGTGTGGAGTCTTTAGGTTCTTCTGAACATATTATCTGCAAACACAGACAATTTGACTCTTTCCTTTACAATTTGGATTCCCTTTATTTCTCTTGTCTAATTGCTTTAGCTATGACTTCCAGTACTGTGTTGAATAATCGTGGTAAAAGTGGGCATCTTTTTCATGTTCCAAATCTTAGATGAAAGGCATTTGGAATTTTTCTCATTTGGTATGATACTAGCTGTGGGTCTGTTGTATACAGCTTTTATTACCTTGAGGTAAGTTTCTTCTATATTCATTAATTTGAGAGCTTTTGTCATGAAGGAATGGTGAATTTTATCAAAAGCTTTTTCAACATCAATTGAAATAATCATATGGTTTCTGTCCTTCATTCTGTTGATATGATGTATCACATTGATTGATTTGTGCATGTTGAAACATCCTTGAATCTCTGGGATAAATCCCACCTGGTCATAATGAATGAGCGTGTTTTGTGTATTGTTGAATTCAGTTTGCTGGCATTTTGTTAAGGATTATTGCATCAATATTCATCAGAGATATTGTCCTGTAGTTTTCTTTTTTTGCTGTGTCATTGTTTGGTTTTGGTATCAGGGTAATACTGGCCTCATAGAATCATTATGGAAGTATTCCTTCCTCCTCTATTTTTCAGAATAGTTCGCACAGGATTGGTATTAGTTCTTTTTTAAAGAATTCTCAGAATTCAGGAGTGAAGCCTTTGGGTCCTGGGCTTTTCTTTACAGGGAGACTTTTTATTATGGCTTTGATCTCCTTATTTGTTACTTTTCCATTCAGGTTTTGAATTTCTTCCTGGTTCAATCTTGGTAGGTTTTATGTGTCTAAGAATTTTTTCATTTTGCTAGATTTTCCTATTTATTAGAATATAGTTGCTCATAGTAGCCACTAATGATCTTTCAAATTTCTGTATTATCTTTTGTAAAGTCTTCTTTTTGATCTCTGATTTTATTTGAATCTTCTCTTTTTTCTTTGTCTGGATAAAGATTTGTCAAATTTTTTATTTTTTCAAAAAAAATAACTATTTTGTTTCATTGATTTTCTGTTACTGTTTTTCATTTCAATTTCATTTATTTCTGTTCTGATCTTTATTATTTCTTTTCTTGTACTAATTTTGGGCTTGGTTTGCTCTTGCTCTTCTAGTTCTTTAAGATGCATCATTAGGTTGTTTATTTGAAGTGTTTCTTCTTCTTTGATGTAAGTACTTACAGTTATAAAATTTCCTCTCAGTACTGCTTTTGCTGTATCCCATAAGTTTTGGTATATTGTGTTTTCATTCTTTGTTTCAAGAAGCTTTCCAATTTCCTTCTGACTTTCTTCACTGACCCACTGGTCATTCAGAAGCATATTTTTTAATTTCCATGTATTCGTATAGTTTCCAAAATTCTTCTTGTTATTGATTTCTGGTTTTATTCCATTATGGTCAGAGAAGATGCTTATTTGAATCATTTTGAATGTTTTAAGACTTACTTTGTGACCCAACATATTGTCTATCTTTGAGAATGATTGGTGTTCTGAGAAAAATAACATGTATTCTGCAGACTTTGGAATAAATGTTCTTAGAACATTAGGTCTATTTAGTCTATAGCAGTCTCCAACCTTTTTGGCACCAGGGACTGCTTTCATGGAAGACAAATTTTCATGTATTGGGGATAGTTTTAGAATGAAACTGTTCTAGCTCAGATCATGAGACATTAGATTCTCATAAGGAATACACAACCTAGATCCCTCACATGTGCAGTTCACAATAGAATTCATGCTCCTAGGAGAATCTAATGCCACCAATTTAACAGGAGGTGGAGCTCAGTTAGTAATGCTTGCTTGCCCACTCACCTCCTGTTGGGTGGCCCAGTTTCTAACAGGCCATGAACCAGTACTAGTCCATGGCCCAGGGGTTGCAGACCCATGGTCTATAGTGAAGATTAAGTCTGAAGTTTCTTTGTTAATTTTTCTGTATGGAAAGTTTGTCCGATGTTTAAAGTGGGGTGTTGAAATCTCCAGCTATTATTGTATTTTGGCCTATGCCTCTCTTTAGTTCTAATAATACTTGCTTTATATATCTGGGTTCTCCAGCATTGGATGCATATATATTTAAAATAGTTATATGATCTTGCTGAATTGACCCCTTTATCATTATATAGTGACCTTCTTTTTCCCTTTTTATAGTTGTCTTTAAATCTATTTTGTCTGATATGATTGTAGCTGCTTTTTCTCTTTTTTGCTTTATATTGGTATAAAATATCTTTTTTCCATTGTTTTCTTTTCAGTCTATATGTGTCTTTATAGGAAACACATGTATCTTGTAGGCAGCAGATCAATAGGTCTTGGTTTTTCATCCATTCAGCCTTTCTATGTCTTTCAATTGGAGAGTTGAGTTTGTTTACATTCAATGTTATTCTTGATAAGTAAGGAGTGACTCCTGCCATTTCATTATTTGTTTTCTGGTTATTTTCTAGTCTTCTCTTCCTTCTTTTCCCCTTCCTCTCTTCCTTTAAATGAAGGCAATTTTCTCTGGTGATATGATTGTTTCTGCTTCCTATTTTCTTATTACTTGTGTATGTGGTATGTTTTTTGGTTTGAGGTTACTATGAGGCTTGCAAGTACTATATTATAACCCATTATTTTAAGCTGCTAGCAAATTAACACTGTTTGCATAAACAAATAAGAAAAACAAAAACTAATTAAGATTTGACCTTTTGTTTCCATGATTTTTAACTTTTTGCTATTTCTATATTATTGTGTTTTCTATGTCTTGAAAAGTTGTTATTAGTCTTTTTGTTTCATCATTTAATCTTTCTACTTAAGAATAGTTTGCACGCCACAGTTTTAGTGTTATAATTTTTGTGTTTTTCTGTGTACTTACTATTACCAGCAAGTTTTATACCTTCAGGTGATTACTTATTGCTCATTAAAGTCCATATCTTTCTGATTGAAGTACTCCCTTTAGCATTACTTACAGGACAGGCCTGGGGTTGATAAAATCCCTCAACTTTTATTTGTCTGGGAAAGTCTTCCTTTCTCCTTCATGTGAAGGATATTTTCACCAGATACACTATTTTAGGGTAAAATTTTTCCCTTCAGCACTTACTAACATGTCATGCCACTCTCGTCTGGCCTATAAGGTTTCCACTGAAAAGTCTGCTGTCAGATGTATTGGAGCTTCATTATATGTTATTTTTTTCTTTTCTCTTGCTGTTTTTTTGGTGGGATGCAGGGATCCTTCCTTTGTCCTTGACCTTTAGGAGTTCAATTATTAAATGCTGTGATGTAGTCTTTTTTGGGTAAAATCTGCTTTGTGTTCTACAACTTTCTTGTACCTGGGGATATTGGTATCTTTCTCTAGGTTTAGGAAGTTCTCTGTTATTATCCCTCTGAATAAACCTTCTATTCCTATCTCTTTCTCAACCTTCTCTGTAAAGCTAATAACTCTTTTAATTTCCCTTTTGAGACTATTTTCTAGATCCTGTAGGTGTGCTTCATTGTGTGTTTTGTCTTCTCTGACTGTATATGTTCAAATAGATTACCTTTGAGCTCACTAATTCTTTCTTCTGCTTAAGTCATTCTGCTATTAAAAGACTCTGATGCATTGTTCAGTATGTCAATAGCATTGTTCAGCTACATATTATCTGCTTGATTTTTAATTATTTCAATCCATTTGTTAAATTTGTCTGATAGAATTCTGAAGTCCTTCTCTGTGTTATCTTGAATTTGAGGTTCCTCAAACAGTTTTTTTGAATTATCTGTCTGAAAGGTCACATATCTCTTGTTATCCAGGATTGGTCTCTGGTGCCTTATTTAGTTCATTTGGTGAACTGGATGTTCTTAATATTTGTATATATTCCTCTGTGTCTGGACATTGAAGAGTTAAGTATTTATTGTAGTCTGCCCAGTCTGAGCTTTTTGTACCCATCCATCTTGAAAAGGCTTTCCAGGCACTCAAAATGACTTGGGTGTTGTTATCTAAGCTGTATCTGCTTTAGGGGACACCTCAAGTCCAGTAACACTGTGGTTCTTGAAGACTCACAGAAGTATCAACTTGATCTTGAACAAGATCCAGATGAATTCTCTGGATTACCAGGGAGACACTCTTCTTCACTTCCCTTACTTTCCCCAAAACAAATGGAATCTCTGTTCTGAGCCACCTAAAGCTGAAGGTGGAGTGACAAGCACCCCCGTGACCAACACCACTATCACTGTGCTGGGTCAGACCTAAAGCCAGCACAGCACTGGGTCTTTCCCAAGGCCCTCTGTAACTACTGCCTGACTACTGCCTATGTTAACTCAAGGCCCTGGGGCTCTACAATCAGTAAGTGGCAAATCCAGCCAGTCTTGTGCCCTTCCCTTTAGGGTGGCAAGTTCCCCTATGCCCTGGTGGATCCAAGAGCTGCTGACCAGGAGCCAGAGCCTAGAGTCAAAAACCTTAGAAGTCTACCTGGTACTGTATTGTACTGCAATTGAACTGGTACTCAAACCACAAGATGCAGTTCTTCACATTCTTCCCTCCCCTTTCCCAAGGCAGAGGAGCCTCAACTATGACCACTGCCACCATGGGCCCACAAGGAATATTTCCAGACTATCACTGATGTTTCCTTAAGGCCCAAGGGCTCTTCAGTCAGCTCGTGGTGATTGTTGCCTGGCCTGGAACTCATCCTTCAGGGAAGTGGGCTTCCCTCTGGCCTAGGGTAGGTCCAGAAATGCCATGCAAGAGCCAAGTCTTGGAATCCGGGACCCCAAGAGCCAGCTTGGTGCTCTACCCCTCTACGGCTGTGCTGGTACCTAAAATGTAAGACAGAGTCCCCTTTATTTTTTCCTTCCACTTTTCTCAAGTGGAAAGAGTCTCACCTGTAGCAACCACAGCTGAGAATGTACTGAGTCTCACGCAAAGCTATAAAGTTTCAAGAGGCTTTTCCAAGGCCCTCAATGTAGCACCTGTGTATTGCTCTGGTTATTCAGTGCCCAGGGCCTCTTCAGTTAGAGGTCATGAATGCTGTCAGGACTGGGTGCTTCTCTTCAGGACAGCGGGCTCCCGTCTGGCTGAGGGTGTGCCTAGAAATGTTCTCCAGGAGCTAGTGACTGAAAAGGGGCCTCATGACTCTTTCTGGTGCCCTATCCTCTGTGGCTGAGTTTGTATCTAAGATGCAAGTCAAAGTCCTCTACACTCTTCCCTCTCTTCTCCTCTAGCAGAGGGAAGGGGTCTCTTTTGGAGTTGCAAGTTTTGCAGCCTGGAGTTACAGGGGGATGTGAGCACTCCCTTTGCCACCTCAGCTGGTGTCTCAGCAGGTAACATGCCCCCCACCAGTCCACTGACTGTGGGCCCAGCTCAGCACCAGGACTCACCTAGGAGTTACAGTCCTTGTAGCCTAGACTGCCTTTCAATTCTATTTATCATCCCATAGTGCTTTAGCCAATGGTGGTGAGGCTTGTGGGAACTCAACTTCTGACCACTGGAATCAGCAATTTCTCTCTGGCTAGGGCTGGTTTAAATGATCCTTCTTTAGATGGATGTCAAATGGCTTTGGTATAGTTTTGCTTTCCATTAAAACAGGATAACACTGAGTTCAATGCCTCACAATGACTGTGCTCTCCCTCTCCCCAGAACACAGAAACACTCTCCACACCATACACTTCCACCTGTGGGGCAAAGAGTAGTGGTAGTGTCAGTGAATCAAAACTATCTTTCCTCTCTATTCAGTGCCTCTTTCAGTGATATGAAGTCAAAACCAGGTACTGTGAGTGTTCACCTGATTTTTGGTTCTTATGAAGGTGCTTTTTTGTGTGTGCAGACAGTTGTTAAATTGGTGTCCTGGCAGGGGAGATGATTGGTGAAGCCTCTATTTCACCATCTTGTTCCACCCCCTCCCTATTTAAACTTTAACTTGGATTTTTTAAAGGCCAAATATTTAATTATTTAATAAGTAGTAATATTTTTAAACTATGTAAAATCTAGCAACATCTATAATATCTAAAATCTAATTTATCAATTGATGTTATTTTGCACCTCTAATGGCTCATCTAACACCCTGACCCTGCATTCTCTCAAGCCTACTACTGATGTCACATAGCTCTCACTTGTCACATCAAACCTCTTCACATTCTTAGGGATTCATTTCTGAGCTAAGAGGCTCAATTTTGGTAAGTTTTAACACTGGTTCCTCTCTCTGGCCTTTTCTCTTCAGTTCCCATCCCACCTGCACTGCCTTTAACAGGCAATGTGCAACACAGTAGTCCAAGGTACGCCTCTGAATCATGGTCCCTGTGGTTAGATCTCAGAGTTGGCATCACATATACCAGATACAATAGTTCATTGCAATCCCCATGTCCACTGTTGACCCTTTTGAACTCACTCACGCTGGGCCTTTTTGGAACGTTGCTTAGATATAAGCTATTAAGACCTCATCCGTAGAGAGCCTGGCATCCCTTACATGTCTGACTGGATTGTGTACACAGCCTACCTGGTTTGGCTAAACTCACAACCTCCAGAGCCCAAGCAGTGACATCCACTGCCTCAGGCAAACATCATCATGTCATTTCAAATACAGAACAATTTCTGAATCTGAAGTACATGACATTTCAAAGCTGGCATTGTTCTGCAAATATATTTCACAATAAAGCAAAAGGACACTGTGAAAAGGAAAGGCAATTTTCTCCAACCAAAGGGAAAAGTAACTTCTCACTGATAAAATTGCTGACATCTAAAACTATTAATGCAAAAAAAAAAAAAAAAAAAAAAGAATTAAAGTCAGGGTGAGAAGAATGAGGGTTTAGTCCTTATTCTGCCCCTTGCAAGCCATGAAATGTCAGGCAATCATTTAACCTCACTGAGTCTCAGTTTCATTATCTGCCTAAGAAGTCAGCTGGGAGACTTTTTGAATAAGATAATGTATGTGAAAATATAGGTATAAAAGTTAATGTGTCAAATTAATGTAAAGTATTACACATTAACACAATTATTGTTAGACCCCTCAGTCAGGAAAGAAAATTCATGATTTGCAAAATTTGCTCTAAGAATTTGAAAAGCTGGCCACTTATTAAACAAATTCTGCTCATTTAAAATCAGAATAACATTTAGCCAAAAATGTCCATTTCTTCCCTCTATACCTTTAAACCATCCCCAGTATAAGGTTTGAAATATCATGGTTAGAATAGGCAATAGAAGAGAGACTCTGACCATAATTCATGCACATTTTAGAATGAAATTATTAGAAGGGACAGGTGATTTGATCCAGTAACCCAGGTTAACCTTGAATTTTAAATCTCCTCTGCAATGTAAAAGTAGTCATTTAGTCTGAACTTGAACATAGTTAACAGGTAACTCATTACCTCAACAAGGGCTACTCTATGTTTTCCTTAATTTGAGATGAACTATAATAAAAAATCATTATGATGTATATGAGTTGGGGGTAAGAGAGGAGGGATGGAGAAATATCTGGCCAAGAATATCAGTAATAACATACACTTTTAAGTTATTTGGATGCATTAATGAAAAGAAGCCCAAGTGGATTTTGTAGAGACTGAGAAAAGCGATGCTATGATGGCATCATACAGGTGATGCATATTTTTGTGTAGCGGTTCAATGATGTGCTACTAAGGAGATACTTAACCCTGAAGTGTATGTATTATGGTTTTTTTTAATGTCATAGCATAAATTAACATTTTTTAAAAGCCAGTCTAAGCCCTCAAGTTAATTTGTTTCCAATGTCTCCTTTTCCCCAACTTCAACATCTTACAATTTCTAATATTCCTTTTGTGATACATTTTTTGAGTTTATTTTGCCATTTCGGCCACTATTCTTTGGGCACACTTCAGATTCTCTCTGTCACTTAAATTGTGGTGTTCAGCATGAAACAAAACACTTCAGGATTAATATAACTAGTAAATATTTTGATTTTCCACCTTAGGTAGCCAAACATTTTTGTTAATGCAGCCTAGAGTTGTGTTAAGTGGCTGTTTGTGTCTACATCACACTTTTAACTCATATTGCTTTCTGGCAATTAAAACTCTATCTCACATGTCATTTTTATATATCTTGTATACAGTAGTTGATCATTTGAGTGTGGGATATGTATTCAGGGCCCTAAATGCATTCTTAATGATATTTCACTTTGTCAGATATTGTCCTACCTTAGAACAGCACAGATGCTGGGGTTTAAAGAGAAGGAAAGGGGTGCAAGTGTGGCCATGCTCCACTGGTCATTTAATAGCTATTCTTTTTCTTCTATCTTATTCTATTCACAAGTTTCATGACTTGGAATTTTATACCCATATCCAAGTAGTTAGCAATTATAGCTACATTTTTTAGCATTTACCACACACTACTGCTTTGTTAACTGCTTTACATGATTTATCCCACTAATTGTATTAGGTAGATACATTTATTTACTATAGCCATTTTAAAGATAAGGAAACTGAGACAGATTCAGTACCTTGCCCAAAGTCATACTGTAATAAGTGGTGGGAGCAGGATTTGAGCCCAGATAGTCTGAGACCAGCACTCTAATTGTGGCAACTATATTATACCATGTTGCCTTTGTCAGTCATTAGAAAATAAACAAAATGACCATAAACAAAATGACCAGGCACGGTGGCTCACTTCTGTAATCCCAACACTTTGGGAGTCCTGTAACCCCAGAACTTTGGGATCACAAGGTCAGGAGTTCGAGACCAGCCTGGCCAACTTAGTGAAATCTCGTCTCTACTAAAACTACAAAAAATTAGCCAGACGTGGTGGCGGGCACCTGCAATCCCAGCTACTCAGGAGGCTGAGGCAGGAGAATTGCTTGAACCCAGGAAGCAGAGGTTACAGTGAGCCAAGATCGTGCCACTGCACTCCAGTCTAGGTGACAGAGTGAGACACCATCTCAATAAATAAATAAATAAACAAACAAACAAAATAAGATTAAGGACAGAAGGTATACCTTTATGGAAACTGCCCAACAACACTGATGTACTAATTATCTCCAGGTATTGTTTTTTACTCACTCACCTAATATCACTAACATTTAGCTAATCAGCTACCATCTTAACCCGAAGCTATCTTGAAATATTTGGTCAATGCCTTGCTTTTGCCCAAATACACTGTTTGGTGCATTCCTCTGATCTAATGATCTAATAACTCCATCAGAGAAGGAAAGTTGATTCATTTGACGTTTTTTCTTAGTAAACACATACCAGCCCTAGGAATTATTGCCTCCATTGCTAGCTGCTCACTCACCATTTCTTTCATCTTTAATTTTAAAATATTATCTAGAGTAACTTATTTTCCTACATAAACTACAGTTTATGGCAAACTTGTTATTCCTTAAGAAAAATTAAGAGAATTCACCTGTCTTCATTCTTCCAATATTGCTCTCATTCTTCACAATGAATAATTTTGAAGAAAAGATCAAAAGGTCTAACCAGTCTGTCTCAATTTTTTTTTTGTACTTTACAGCACTAAGTGCTGGGGCATGTGGCTAATTTTGTGTCAGCAGTACATAAATTGTGTTTTGAAGTGATAAATATATGGCAATAAAAACTGTAGAGTTCATGTTTACAAAATAATGAAAAGTAAATTGTTCTTCCATCTGAAGTAAATTGATGAAATGCCCTCTATAAAACCTGTGCTTGAAAGTAAGTGCTTATGGCACATTCCAACTATTGATTTCTGCAAGTTAATAATTTCTAGCAGCGGTATGCCATCCTTAGATGGCTGGTAAAACATCTGTCAACCCGTGTCATGTTTTAAAAAGTTAGTCAGTAGGTCAATAAAATTTGTGAATGTCTTTGGTGTGCAGACCATTCTAGAGGGTACAGTAGGGAAATGTAAAATAAATAAATGTATGAATTCATTCAGAGACCAATGAATCTCAATGACAGTTCTGTACCGCAGGAAAATAGAAAGTAAAATTTAGGGCAATTTAATGCCCCTTTTGCAACAGATACAAAGTTTTCCTGAAGTGGCAAGTTATTTTAAATCTATATATTTGCAGTTATATTTTTCCCTGCTAATAGAAAAAACATGTTTTTAAAAATGTTAGATTTTATAGTAATGATATATCCTATACCTGTTGAGCTTTAAGCTCCCTCTTCAGGCATGAGGGTGTTTATTAGATAACCCAAGGAGTAGCAAGATGTCCACGAAATCTTAGAATGAGGTGGACCTTACCCCTCCAGTCATCCCAGAAGAGTAGAGTAGGTAGGTTACCCAGTACAATACTTTAGGCACTCAGCTCAGAAGCAGAGGCAGGGAGAGGAAGAGAGGCCACTCCTAAAGCAACATTTGGTAGCAGGATCCTGAGAATTCAAGGAATCGTGGTCATCGTTATTTAAAGGCAATCCCTAGCAAACACAGTATCCCTGCACAGGCAGATGTAAAACAAGAACACTGAAATTGCAGCCTTTGAACAATGTAAGGAGGGAGATCAAGATCTGAACACAGCAGATCATTCTCTGAACCAGACCTGAATGAGTGATCTGAGTTAAATTATTCTCAGTGTAACAAATTATTCTCTGAACGGAATCTTAAGAAGAAAAAATTGGATGTGAGTCATCAGAATCCAGTCTGTAAAGTTCTTCTTAACATAGCTTCTGGTTGGCTTCATGTTTTTAAGAAATCCTTCAGATGTGGAATAAAAAGACATATGAATCAGGTGGCTAAAACTAGTATTACTGTGGTGCTCTGGGTCCTAATGGAATATTGCTTGCTTAACGTAACTTTTTTCTCTCTCTGTGGAGATTACAGGCCCAAAGACACCAAGACAGAATATAAACACTAAAGGTATTCTTTTGCACCTCATCTGCATACCTCTTAGTAGAACCTCCATAATACTACATGAATTAATAAGTTGAATGAGCAGATAATTAGACATAAGTATTTTCATACTCTAACTCAGCTTTTATATGACCTCTATTTCAAAAACTACCAAGGAAACTTGTTAAAAATGCATTAGACCCCAGACCTAGACCTACCAAAACAGGATTTCCAGGGTAACAGCCCAGGAATTCACATTTAAATTAGGTTTTTCAAGTGGTTCTCACACACACTGAAGTTTAAAAAAAAAAACAAAACTCTTCAGAAAAAGCAAATATAAGATTCTAGGCAAATAATTCTCTGGATTCAGACTAAGTTCTGCTATGTACTTGCCCTGTGACCTTGAGCAAGTTTCACTACCTCTCTATGCCTCAGTTGTCTCACCACAAAGCAATGTGCAGAGTGGTAAAATCACAAGGGTACTGTGGAGATCACATTAGATCAATGTGCATGAAGCACACAGAACCATGCCTGCCACCTGCTTAGTGTAAAGGAAATGAGAGCATTGTAATTAGCAAATGCCACATAGAGTTAATAACAGAGGAGAGAATATTTTGGCACTTTTGTTCCCATCAAGAAATGATAATCAGCCGGGCGCGGTGGCTCACGCCTGTAATCCCAGCACTTTGGGAGGCCGAGGCGGGCGGATCACAAGGTCAGGAGATCGAGACCATGGTGAAACCCCGTCTCTACTGAAAATAGAAAAAAATTAGCCGGGCGCAGTGGCGGGCGCCTGTAGCCCCAGCTACTCGGGAGGCTGAGGCAGGAGAATGGCGTGAACCCGGGAGGCGGAGCTTGCAGTGAGCCGAGATTGCGCCACTGCACTCCAGCCTGGGCGACAGAGCGAGACTCCGTCTCAAAAAAAAAAAAAAAAAAAAAAAAAAAAAAAAAAAAAGAAATGATAATCACCAATCACAACCATTAACTGTTAACCATTATTATTATTAAATACTAACTATGTGCTAAACAGAGTCCAGAATAGGTACTTTACATGGGATAATATATTTGCAATGAATTTAGCATTGTATCTCTTGCATAGAGAAGAAAACTGTAGCTCAACATGGTGATGTAAACTCCTCACATCTTTATAGGTGGAGAATGACAGAGTTCTCCTTTACACTCAGTTCTGAGGCTCTAAGCCAATGACCTGCCTCTGAATCCCACACCTTTACTGTATAATAAGTATCCTAGGTTTTAAAAATACATTATTTTTTTCATGTGAAGAATAAAAGAGATTTTTCCCTTAAAACTCTCAAGGGTGAGTTTTTTGAGTGTGATAACCAATTTTAAAATGGGGACTTATCTTTTAACAGTCTTATTTATAGTCAGGGAGAACATCTTGAACAGGAAGCCCATTATCAAACTGTCTTGATTAAGATCTTATAAAGACTATTCAATATAAAAGACTTGTTAGCAACTGAAATTTATTACCTAAGAATTTCCTTTACAGGCTATTTTTCATAAACAAGATCATCAGGCCGATATGCTGGTCAGTAATATTTATTGAGCAGCTGTTAAATGGTCGTGAGAGGGAAGACATGTCTGTTCAGTATTTTGTAGTTAGACTTCACAGTCCTGTTGATCCAGTAAAAAGCTTTTCTCACTTAATAACTTAGCATTTGTTTACAAAACTCTCTTTATTTCAAGTCCAGTAGTCTACGCTTTCTACAATTACTTCTGTTTCTTCTCTTTTCATCCATAAAGCAGTAAGCGACTCCCACTTTGCAATCTTCCAGTTTTCTGTCATGTTAGTATTCGTAACTTTTGTTGCTTTGAATTTTTAAAAATTTTTTTGTTGGTTTAGGGTTCAAAATATTTAAATAATAAAAAGAAATCAATACTCGTGGTGGGCAAATGAAGGCTACCAATCTAAATAAGTGACTTCTTCATACATCAGTCCTCTCCAGGATAAGGTGAATCACTTCATGCAATTTCAGATTTGAATCACTCTATGCGTGTTTTAGGGCTCTTGATAGTATACCCAGTTTCCAGCTCTTTCCTTGTCTTAAAAATTCTGGTTGAATGATTTCTTGGGAAAGAGAGTTCTATTTTGTTTCTCCCATTAGCTTAATTGGTTCCAAGAAAAATACTGAATATGTAATAAGGTTGGAATTAGCTGGAATGTGAGTTGGCATCAAGGACATCACTCAACAATGGGGTCCCCAGGTAGTAATTTCGTTAGCAGGCAGCATAACTTCCCTATGACAAAAGTTGACTGAAGATGGCACAGAAAGGGTTCAGAATGAATGCTGATGCTGCTTCCCCTTGTGACATCTCCTTTACCCAAGCTTTTCTCACTGGGCACAATGCAGTAGTCAGAACCTTTCTCATTGAAGACACAGCTTAAGAACAGGGCTAAGCATGCTGCCTGATGGACCTGCTGATCTGGAGCCCCAAGGTTTCCTTTTGGCTTTCAATTTCTTTCCTATTAGATGTGAATGCTAAAGCAACAACTCAGGAGCTATGGCTCTCATTAGAATGTGCCAAAGAGCAGCAGTAAAAAAAAAGAGCTTTCATTTGAACTTCCAACCTGACAAATCTAATTTGCAAAACAAGTGAACCTAAGGGAATGCAGAGTCTCACTGGTCAGAATGCATGTTCCACCCGAGTCATTATTCCAGGTTACAGCCTGACAGCCCGTGAAAGCCTTAACAAGGCAAACTAACCTTTAGTAATCAGTTTATATTCTGAAAGTACCTCTGCTAAAGAGGCTTGCTCTGGAAGAAAAACACATGATTGTATGTTTTACTAATTCAAAATTGCATCCATTCATGCTACACGTATTTATTGATAACCTACGTGATATCAGGCAGAGCTGTGTGAAACACTGTAGGGCAAAGGTAGGGGAACCTCATGGTGATAGATGACCATAAACCTGCCCTCAGAATAGACACATTTCATGAGAAAGACAAATCACCTATGCTACAAGTTACAACAGCAAAACATGATGACTTTTACTGCAGGAAAGTGTAGAAGACCATGAGTGTATATTGGAAGGATCTCATTTTGTTTTAGCATCAGGGATGACTTCTGGAGAAAGTGATATTTGATCTGATCTCTGTGGGATAAGTAGAGGTTACCCAACATGTTAGGCCCTCTTCTGCATCATTTCAGATGATCTCAGCCTCACCCTGCTCTTGTTTCAGCTGCCACAATATTAACCAGCTCTTGGCAGGTTCTGACCAACTTCATGCAGTCACAACTCTAAACCTTGCATGTCTCTCAACTCCCACATTGGTGCTGCCCTGCTGATCCCTCAGAACTCACTCGGTGACCACATACATACCACCTGAAGTGGGGGGATTCAGTAGCATGTGGATTGAACCTTTGACCAGTGAGAGGAGGGACTGATAAAGTCATCATTTACATTATAATAGAAACCATGGAAGTGTAGGTGATGTTCCAGAAACAGCATATAGAGGGGGAGAAAAGAGGAACACTCCACATCCTCATTTGCACTGGAACCTAGCTCTCTGTGAAGTATTGTCCCTATAGTGCCATTGAGGAGAGGCCATTGGTCCCACACATCCTTGCACCCTGGGGTTCAGCAGAGATTCAGAATCATCCATGTTCCTTGTTTCCTCTTCTAGACTATTAACACTCCTACCTTTTATTAAAATTCCTGTTACTCCAAGACTTTTGTTGTTGTTGTTTACTATAACATGCTATAGCCCTCATTACTGCTGTCTTCTACTCATGTCCTGGGCTTTTCCCCTCATTTACTGAAAAGTTTACAGTTAGGTTCTCTCCAGCTCTCCTCCTTTCATGTCAATTCTGACATTATCCTCAGAGACTTTAAGGCACAACACCATGACCACTTGGTTTCTTGACAGGCACAATGAGAAGTGTTGTGCCTCTCATTCCCGTAAGTCTACCATGAATCTGGCTATCATATGCAAAATTATGGATTCTAGGATTTCTCTGAAGTTTTCTATATTTCTCTTTCCTTAGCTACCTTTCTCCTTGAATCACATTAGCACTTTCTCTTTCTTCCTGTCATTCTGCCTACTCCTGTTTTCTATTCCTTATCCTGTTTGTGTTTCATCATTTTCAATACCCTCACTTTCTTGACCTTTTATTCTTTTCCCAAACATATCTAGTAAAAATCCAAAACCATATGAATTCAAACATGCATCTCTTGCTTGCCTGCCCTCAATACTGCTGAAGGAAACCACAAAACAGACAGTGGGGTAGAATGAAGTCACTCTTAATTTGTGGTCACCAACTCACCTGAGCACTCAACACTGTCTTTAAATCTGACTACATCTCTTTAGGTATCATTTTTCCCATCATCCTTAGTGCCATCAAATCTCAACTTTTCCTACCTCTCACTTTAATCTCAGCAAATGATCTCTCTCAACAAATGATCTCTCTGCTGCCTCACAGAGAAAATACACACTGTCATATAAACTCTCTTGGCTTCCTATCATAAAACAGAACATCTGCAAGTCTTAGCCAGAGCAATCAGGTAAAAGAAAGAAATGAAAGGCATTCAAATAAGAAAAGTCGAAGTCAAACTATCTATCTTAATCTACTATATGATTCTATACCTAGAAAACTCTAAAGACGCTGGCAGCCAAAACACTCCTGGAAATAATAAATGACCTAAGTTTCAGAATACAAAATCAGTGTACAAAAATCAGTAGCATTTCTATACACCAATAACATGCAAGTTGAAAGCCAAAAAGAATATCTTAAGAGCATTCATACATAGTGACTTGAAAAGAAAGGTTCTGCTCTCCTAGCTAAGACACATCCCTCCAAACATACTCACATCATTGCTCCTCCAACTTTTCTCAGAACCATTTTAGTCCATTCGGGTTGCTATCACAAAATACCATAGACTGGGTGACTTATAAACAACAGAAATTTCTTTCTCATCATTCTGGGGACTGAGGAATTCCAGATCAGGGCACCAACAGATTTGGTGTCTTGTGAGAACCTGCATTCTGGCTCATAGATGGCACTTTGGAGCTGTGTTCCTCACCAGGTGGAAGGGCTGAGAAGAGGTCTCACTGGGGTCTCTTTCATAAGGGCACTAATCTCATTCAAGAGGGTTCATTCTTGCAACATAATCGTTTGGAAAAGGCCCCTTTTTAAATACGATCACCTTGGGGGTTAACATTTCCACGTATGAATTTGTGGGCAACAAACATTCACACCAGAGCAAGAACATACACTATAAATAATTCCTGTGATATCCTCTATCTGCCACCTGTACCTCTCTAATAAATCCTTGTCAGGAGCCTTTAAATATCCTTAAGTATTTCAGATCTTTAAAATAAAACAAAATAAAACAAAACCTTCCTCAAAGAATCTCCTTATTTGTCTTCTTAGAAAGGCTTAGGATTTCTTCATCCGTTTCTTCATTTCCTGTTAGCTTTTAACTCACCAACCACTAACCAAAAACCTGTTGTATGCCCTGAATACTCCAAAATCCCTGTATAAACAAACACTTCTGCTCTCTACATGGGCATGTTATCTTCAAACGTGGTATTATTGTATCTGATTGCCTTTTTCATTGTATCAGTTTTCTTCTATTGTGTTTTTCACTAAATAATGTGAGAAATTTTATCACGACTTTAACTTTTACTTATTTATTCCTGATCAGCAAGAAGCACAGGGTTATCCATGCCAAAAGCAAACAGGCTAAATGGATTTTTTCTAGTTGGTGCTGTTATGCCCCATACAGTCCCCGGCACTAGACCTCCAGGTGAAACCCTGAACAATAATGTTAGCCAATTAAAAAGGTGGCAGTTAAGTTAAAAACCACTGAGCTGAGTGACTCAGAAGAACTGGAAAAACCAATTCACCTTTGACAGAGTAGTGGCAACCAGCCTTGCCCTAGGGCAATTCAAGCCTTTATTTCCTCAGGTTTCAACAGCTCTTTATGAGGACAGATAGCTTTTACTGCTTAGTCTTTAACTTGCCAACAATTTAACGTTAACTCATGACCTACCAAAAAGAAGCAATAGGAAGCTTCACCTAGGTAGAAGGTCCCCTTGATAAAACAACTCAGGTCAAATATCTCTGAAACTCCCATTCTTAAGATAGAATAGAGGCACTTTTCCTAGTTTCCCTTTGTCATCAGCCTGCTGCAATATAATGCCGTATTTAATAAATAGATCTCTCACTCTGCTCTAAGGAACTGCCCCACTGGGAACACTACTCCATCTTATTTAAAATGCTACAATCGTTCTTCTTTGTTGATTCTTAACCAGGGATATATTGAGAATCTCTTGAGGAAGTTTTTAAAATATGGATGACTAGGCACTGCATCTAAATATTTTGTTTCAGTAGGACTGTGATGAAGTCTGAGTTATATGTATTCTACCAGGTTCCCCAAGGGATTCTGCTAGAACTATTGCAAGTTTTTATTTGAGTGCTTCAAGTGTGCCAGGTGCAGTGTAAAAAGCTTTTCACACATTGTCTTATTTATTTTTCACAGAAACTTTATTTGTGGTCAGCAGTGTTGATTCATTAAACAATATACTTTCTCCACTCTTCTTTTTAAGCAAAACTCTGACTTTATTCAGATATTCACCCTCTACCATAAAGCCAAGTAATAAGGTTCTTATTGATCTAACATAAAAATGGTAGTCTCTTTCTATTGGCCAGTGATTAGTGATTATGTACTGCCATGAGATGTTATTCTAGCCCATAGGGGTAAGGGAAGACCTGCTAGGAGACTTGAGGTAAAGGGGCCTCCATTCCTAACAGTAAAATACATATAGGTAATTTCTTCTCCTTCTGGATGTTATGTCTGCCTCTAATTCCTGCAACAACTACAGCTATCATGAGGTCAAGAGTGAAGCTTGCCTGAGGTCAATGCCAACACAAAGGATGGCAGAATGGAAAGTGCATACAGGTGTTCCTGGACTTATGATAGGGTTATGTCTCGATAAACCCATCATGAAGTCGAAAAATTTAAGGTGAATTATAAGAATTAATCAGGGTTCTTAGTTTCAAGCAACATAAAACAATTCCAGCTAAGTTAAGGACAAAGATAATTTGTTAAAATCATTTAGAAAATTAGGCTTGAAGCTATACAACTAGTAACAAAATCTCAAACCACACAGCAGAACTGGAGTATGGAGTAAATTGCTGCTACTGTCTCTGAGAAACTCAACCTTGCTACAGTTACCTCCGCTGCCACTTCAGGGCTGGGAACTTCATTTGCAACCACTATCCCTTTGCTTCTATCACTGATTCTGAAGAATGGCATAGCGCATCTATTTGGCAGTGTCTAGGCCTTCAGTCTGTAGTCCAGCAGCAAGGAATGTTTTGAAGGCAAGTTACCAGGAATTTCAGGTTTCAGCTTTGCTACTGGTCTCTGCCCCAACCAGGATCTCATAAGATGAGGAATCCTAAATTCCTCAAAACATAGCCAGGAGTTTCAGATGCTGAGAAGTCAGAAATAATGATGAAAACCCACTACAAGTGAGAAGAAGCTGAGTCTTAGGAGATATTTTTAAATCAATAGAAGAAAACTCATTATACTCTACTATTTTTGTATATGATCAAAATGTTATTTAATGTAAATGAATAAATTCATTGAAAATTGAAAACTAACCAGTTGTTAATCCCATTCTCAGGCGTATTTGTTTTCTATTGCTGCTGTAACAAATTACCTGAAAGTAGTGGTTTTAAACAACACAGATTTACTATCTACAGTTCTGGAGGTCAGTTCTAAAACCAAGTTGCTGGCATTCCTCCTGCAGGCTCTCAGGGATATTTCATTGCCTTGCCTTTTCCAGCTTCTAGAGGCTGCCTGCATGACTAGGCTCATGGCCCCTTCCAGCAATGGTATCGCTCTGTCCTCTGCATCTGTTGTTCTATCTCCTTCTCAAACTCTTACCCTCTAGCCTTCCCCTTATAAAACTCTTGAGATTGCATTGGGCCTATCTGGCTAAAACAGGATAATCTTTTCTTGGCAAGACTGTTAATTTAAACACATCCACAAAGTCCTTTTTTTTTTAACCATATAAAGTAAGATTCACAGGTTCTGGGGCATAATACCCAGACATCTTTGGGGTCCACTAATCAGCCTACCATACCTGGTAATAGCACTAACTCCTTCCCGTATTATGATTCTTATGCAAATCAATGTCTCATTGGAGGAACTGGCCTCTCTGAGTAACAGTCATCCTTTCTTCATCTCACCTTGTCCAATAGATGACATATTCAAATATAGCGATTTGAGGAGAGCTTAGTAAAGGGACTATTTATGAAAGTATGGACCAGGTATAAGGACTACGAGAGAGAATGCTGTGCCAAGGACTAGTACACAAGGTTGCTGTGGACTCCCTAAGCCTGCAGGTAAACTGTTATCATAACTGAAGCAAAGACAAGCAAAGCAATTGACAAGAGGTGTCCTAATATTGAGGAGTGCAGCCAGTGTCTTTGATCTAATTGGCCAAAAGAAAGGACTTCAATATCACTTGGCTCCAGGAGATCTGGACACTGGAAAATATCTAAGACTTTAGGTTCTCTTCTCTACTGGGCATTTGCCTATTTCACATTGGCTTTTAGACTTTTCTGTCTCTTGCATGACCTGAGGGATGTCCAGAGATCAGCAGTCTCCCAGTATACCCTTGTCACCTTCCTCAACCGCAAATCACTTTCACTTATTGCCTATGGAAAAAACCATTAATGAAATCTTTCAAAGACAGGTAGGTAGTATGCCTGGCAGTTTGGATATGGCAAATGTATCACATAATACTATTCAAAGTCTATAGCTGATAACATAATTTTGGCTTATCTACAAACCGAAGAAATTTAGAGCCAGAAGAAAACTAAGATACCATGCTATCTAATGCATTATTTTAGACCTAAATAATTAGAGACCCAAGAGTATATGGTTATGTGGTGCACAACCCATGCTTCCTGCCACTCTGTCCTTGCCCTGTCCCATTTCTCTGAGCATCTTTGTATTTTGTTACTGGATTGTACTGAAGGCTGAAAAAGGTATTAAATATAACGCCAAGAGAAAAATCACTGGCAAAGTCACAGTTCCTGACATCAATGGATAAAAAGCAGAAGGCAACATTTTACTCACTGCGACATCCATGATGATAACTCAAAGAGAACAGTGAACATTTATGCTCATCACTGAATTGCTATTTTAACATCATTTGTACCTTGCAAAACTATCCTTAGGAGACATGCAGAATGTAATGTCAGTCCTCTTGGGTGTTTATTTAAAAATCATATATATCTTCTATTCAGAAACTCAACTATTTAAGTATAAACACACAATGGAATATTATTTGGCCACTAAATGGAGGGAAATTCTGACATAGGTTACAAAATGAATGACTCTTGAGGACATTATGATAAGTCAAATAAGCCACTCACAAAAAGACAAATATTATATGATTATACTTACAAGCGGTAGAGTAATCAAAATCATAGATATTGGGATAGTGGTTGCCAGGGGGTGGGGCAAGGGGAAATTAGTTATTGTTTAATAGGTATAGCGTTTCAGTTTTACAAAATGAAAAGCGTTATTACAGACACAGATGGTAGTGATGGTTGCTCAACAACATAAATGTATTTAATACCACTAAACTGTGTAGTTTAAAATGGTTAACATGATAAATTTTATGTTATTTGTATATTAACACAATTTTTTAAATTGGGAAAAAAGTAATTCATCTAGAAGTTTATGAACCTGTTATGAATTTATAAATTTCTGTGTGAATTCAATGACAAGAAATGTGCTCAAGACATGTAAGCTCTTGTAAAAAGTAACTATTTTTTCTTAACTATAGATTCAGTAATCATATAACACTTTACCTTAAATTCTGACTAGTAACAAATAGTAGGCACATCACAGTAATTTCAAAATTCATTAGATACAAGAAAAGGAGATGTTAACCTCCTCTCTACTATTTTCTAATTACACCATATTCCAGGCCATTTCCTCATCATCCTTTTGATATTTTCCTGGAAGTTAGCCTTTCTCACTGTAATAGGACAAATAAATTTAGATACTTACTGGTTAAAAAGCATGTGCTATAGTCATATTATTTAGAGAGACAGTTTGTTGACAATAGAAGCAATTTTGAAGACATCTAAATTCAGTGGTTCTCAACCCAATCAGACTGAATACTTCTTTTTATATCAAATATTTAGTAATGGTGCCTTTATTATCCCAAAATTTAAATTCAAAGACAACATAACCAACCTG
Organism: Chlorocebus sabaeus; assembly: GCF_047675955.1. NCBI lineage: Eukaryota > Metazoa > Chordata > Mammalia > Primates > Cercopithecidae > Chlorocebus > Chlorocebus sabaeus. Next base: position 16,269,112 of record NC_132927.1, on the reverse strand, counting down.
CACACAATATCAAATAGGTGTGCATAATTCCATACTGTAATAAAAAGAATGACAAATTAAGTTTAAATAAAATAATATGTATTCAAAAGTGTAGATGCTTGTGTACAACTACATTGGAAAATATAACAAAGTAGTCAGACTTAAGCTCTGCATAAATTACCATAACTGCCACTGCTACAAATGCAGACTGCACAAGAGTATTAGCTATTCAAATTCCATGAGGAGCACACTGTTGGAACATCATTTCCTGGACGGTGAACAACTCTTTGAGAGTCCCAAAGAAAACAAATTAAAATTTTCTCCCAAGATACACATAAGGACTCCTGTAAAATATAACATCTGTTAAATTTTGTACCTGATTTCTCAATATGATACAGAAAATACCTTGTTGGATATGTAAAAGGAGTTAGGTCCTATGCTCAGAAAATTACAAACAGGTTTTGTTTTGCCTATATAAATGTTCACTGGGATAGTCAAATGTCATGTCGGATAAAGGACAATTTTTGATTGTGCAGGACCCATTTTAAGACATTAGGCATTTCTGTTTCCACCTATAAATGTGAGTTGAGTTTCCCTAATCATTTTGACAGTTGAAAACATCCCCACAGCTTTCTAAAATGCCCCAGAGACATTAAAACCAGTAATATAGACGAGCCCTCATTTAAGGAACTTGAGGTTCAGAGAGTTTGCACTTTCCCATGGTTACAAAGCTAGTTGAAAGTGCAGACTAATGTAAGAATGACAGAAGTCTCCTCTTACTGTGCTGTGCCGCATCTCTTCCATCCTTCAGTACTTGGTATTCAATATGTAAATTAGAATGCCCATGCTCCATCAACGCTAAATAACAAAAACTGCTGCTTCTCTCAAAAACTTTGTTTATCTTCTCCCTTGAGATCCATTAGCTGTAAGAGCTAAAGGCATTCTTTCTAGCATTCCCTGTGCATCAGCTTTTGGCCCACTCTCCTATTACTTCCCACCTATATGTTAGCCCCAAGTCAAGTCTGATAAAATACTCAGGGATTCTCACCTAAAACTGAAAAGAAGTTAGGATTACTTTAAACCAATTATCTGTAAGCACTCTTTATGGCCTTTTCTGTACGAGGGAAAAACAGGTCAAGATCCATCAAGGTTTCGGTTGGCATTCTCTGAGCACTATGGTTTTATGTTCTTTCATCCCACAATGCAAAATTCATTCTAAATCTGGCAGAAAGTTGAAAAGAAAGGAGAGTGTAGGAGGAGCTATGAGGACTGCCTCACAGCTGACAACAACCCAAGTTAAAATATCACTTCTGCCATAGACATGAGTGTGGTTTTAGCGCACAGCCATCTGAGCCACTCTTAGTAGCTACTGTCAGAAATGCAATGTGTAAGACCATAATGTTCTTGGTATTGTATTAGGTAATTGGTTATCTAACTAACCTCATATTGATGGAAATGTTTACCAAAGAAGTACATGCTTTTCTAACATCACATACCTTTTACATATGTTCTGTCACTGGGCAAGAGAAAGTTATGAGCATATCGGTTTCTTTCTATGACTTTTGGTATTAAATCACAGTTCTTTATGCATAAAGAAATCAATTCTGCTGAAATGTTCTTAATGTTAGCATTCTTTGCATTGACAGAATCCCTAAACAACCTGTCAAAATGAAAAGGGCTTTTATCTCCAGTGATTCTGCAGACACACTCAGATAAGTTAAACACAAATCCTATCCTACATAAAGGATAATTAAAAATATCTAATTTAAGGTTCATGAAGTTATTCCTGAAATAATGTCTCATCATATGAAATTTAATACATTTCTCAGAGAAAGTCTGGCTATATTTAAAACCCATCAAAGTTACGACTTCTTAGGTATTCCAGTTAGATGATGCTTAACAAAAAGTCAATTCCAATTTTAAGAAGGATTAATATTCAGTGAAAAGATTCAACAGGCATTCTATTCAACAAAGAATAAGTGCTTCAGAGGTATTAGAGAATAAGAAATTAGATGATTAGTTTCCTTTAAAATACGGACTTTTGAACTAAACAATGAACAAAATACTAGATTCTATCTTTTGAACTAGAGAATATGTTTATATCTTTATCGATCTTAAAATTAGGAGAAAATGTTTTTGTGAGACACATAACAAATCCTTTTCTTTCTCCTTCCTTCTTTTATTTTGTTTCATGTGTCTTCTACTACTACTACAACAAGCACTACTGTACTACAACACACATACAACCTGAAACAAGCATAGCATAAGCCCAACCCAACTCTATCTCTAAAACAAACATTCCTCAAGCATTTTCCTACTGGATGGAAGAATTATCAAAGAATTCAAGAAAGATATACTTGGCTATATACAGTATTCAAGAGCTATGTTCTAGGCATTAGGAATAACAAAATAAGTCATACATAATTCTTCCCCTAGTAAAATTCAATAATAACCAAAATTATAATTAATAAAGACACATCCTAAGTTAGGTCACTAACTTATTTTCATTGGGTGATTTCACCTCAGTCATGTCCACCTCTACTTAGGCCTCCAGCAGGCACACATCAACCTGATCCCCACCATGGGCTTTTTCCCATATCCAGATCCAATCTGCCACAACAGCAGCTTTCCAGTCACCAGCTGGATTCATTTTAAAGCCTGCACATACAAGCTCCCTTCTTCCTACTGCTTTCCCTCCTACTAGGGATTAGAAAGGAAAATGAGACACAGCCCCAGCCCACTTGAACCTCTATCACTATAGAGGAGACTTTAGCCTATTGAGTGGCATTTATTATTTAGTTACCATGGATATTAAGGAAGAAGTGAGTAAAATTGGAAGCAAAAACAACTTTAAATTAGTAGAAGCCCTTATCCCTATTTCTGACTAGCTTTTTAAAAATTATTTAATATATTTTTTAAACTGACAATATAAACATCACCAAATTTTCATTATGAACATCTGCAATTAATGTTTTCCATGGTTTACTGTGAACACATACAGTGCCACCCATGGTACTCTTTAACCAACAATACTGTTGGTTAAAAGTCCTAGGAAGAGCTCTCATCCTAACTTCTGGCTGTCTGCAGTGTTCAAGATAACTACTTTCTTACCCCTCTCTCTACTGAAAAAAATCTCACTGTCCCAGTGTCCTTCTCCAGAATGTCTTTTCACTTTTGATGAAGTCCAGGGGGCCCCATAATATGAGGCTCTGGTCCAAGGTTGATTTCTTAACTACTACTTGACTCTAATGGATCATTCGGCAGGGTTCTTTATGTACCATGCTTGAGGATATTCTGCTAATAAAATGCACCCTCTTGTACAATATCAGCAATAGAGAGCTCAACCAATAATTTTATTAATTAGCCATGCTTACAAAATTGTGCTAAGGTACATACAAACTATGAAATTCCAAACTCAGCTGATTAGGAAGAAACTATTCTTTAAAACAAAAGGAGGAAGCAAAAACGAAATACTTACAAAGCAGTATTTAGAACAGAAAGTACTATTTGCAGTGCAGCATGGTGGCTCACGCCTGTAATCCCAGCACTTTGGGAGGCCAAGGCGGGTGGATCACAATGTCAGGAGTTCGAGACCAGCCAATATGGTAAAACCCCGTCTCTATTGAAAATACAAAAATTAGCCAGGCATGGTGGCGCATGCCTGCAGTCCCAGCTACTAAGGAGGCTGATGCAGGAGAATCACCTGAACTCGGGAGATGGAGGTTGCAGTGAGCCAAGATCACACCACTGCACTCCAACCTGGGTGACAAAGCAAGACTCCATCTCAAAAGAAAAAAAAAAAATTTGCTTAACTAGCAAATAGATATCACTTGTAATCACAAAAGTATATATATATAAACTAATAAAGTACAACATGTGATGTGGGCATGTGAAGGGCTAGCTCAAAAGCTACACATAATGAGAGCTATACATCCCAGGACCTCCCTATATGGTTCAAAAGGTCAATAAAGCTAATTTTTAAAAAAAGTAATGAGATAGCCAGGTGGAAGGGGGTCCCTGAAGAAACTCCAACCAGACTGCCCACTGAGGTGGAGTCTCGGGGAGTTCATGCCCTTTGCAGTGGGGAGTGAGCCGGGCCCCTCCTCTCCCTATGTGGAACTTGGGATTCAAACGGCGGGTGGGAAACACTCTAGCTGGGACTCTGGCCTTGCATAGGATCCCTGTTTCCCCCTTTTTTCCTTTTTCTCCCAATAAAACCCTGCTTTACTCACCCTTTAAACTGTCTGTGAGCCTAAATTTTCATAGTCATAGGACAGACAGGAATTCCATCTTTAGCTGAACTAAGGAAAAGTCCTGCAACAGTAGTATTTGAAAACCAGTTAGACCCTTACACCTACATTAAGGATATATATAAAAGGTCAAGAGTGAAAATAGTTTTTGCAAAAAAAAAAAATTGTTTGGGCTTTTTTAAATTTTTTTTTTTGAAATGAGTCTTGCTGTGTTGCCCAGGCTGGAGTACAATGGCATGATCTCGGCTCACTGCAACCTCCATCTCCCAGGTTCAAGCAATTCTCCTGCCTCAGTTTCCTGAGTAGCTGGGACTATAGGTGGGCGCCACCACACCTTGCTAATTTCTGTATTTTTAGCAGAGGCAGGGCTTCACCATGTTGGCAAAGCTAGTCTTGAACTCTTGACCTCAGGTGATCCGCCTGCCTCAGCCTCCCAAAGTGCTGGGATTACAGAATTGAGCCACCATGTCCGGCCAAGGATGCTGTGGACCCCAATCTTCCCAAAAAGGGAGGGAAGGTATGTCACTCCTTACCTCAAATCTAGAGAAAAAGCTTCAATAGCACTACTTAGAAAACCTAACAACTGCTATTTCAGAGTTGGCGAGAGACTGAATTATCTGATTCAAAGTTGAAAAATCTAAGAGCAGAAACTAGCCGGCCACTTAATGGCAGAGTAAAGGTGAGATAGCAATTTGATGATTATCCTGGCCTCCTAGAATGCATCAGAACAAAGAACTCTAGAGGGTTTTCTGGGAGTCACGTGCAAGAGAGCACTAAAGTGGAGTCATTTTAGGTCTTGTCCAAGAGAGTGGGCTGGAAAGCTGAAGGGTCCTCAGCAGAAAGTAGCTAGATATGAATGATTGAATTCTCAGGAGATGAGGAAGCAGTTATATGAGATAAGATGTAATAAAAGAACATCTTCCTTTGTCAAGGATACTCTAGAATAAAGGGTCTCCAGAGACCGCAGAATCTCTTAAAAATAATAAAAAATAACTGCAAATGAGTCCCACAATAGAGTCAGACATACACATCCACCAAGCTCGGAGAAAACGAGGGCAATGTTTGCAGTACCAGTGAAGGAAAAAACTTTCCTGCCCTCTTTGATATCTTCACTACACCCTCCACCCAGCTCTAATGCCAGGAGAGTTGGAAATCATGGTTAGCAGGCGTGGAGAGAAGAACACGCGAAGTATAGAAAGGAAGCAGCAGCTGTCAATATGCTCCCTAACTGCATGCAGCCAGCCCACAGAAATTTCAGCTCAGAGACAGATGTTTTCACTTTAAATCAAGTGTGAAGTTTTGACAATCCTATGGGGTTAGGCAATTTAACTTCTGGACCAGTACCATTTGTATTACCTACGAATAACAAGGAAAGTAGAGCATCTTACTGAATTTTTGAACTGTTGGAGGAAAATAAACATTCCCACCGAATGAATATTAACGAAGAAAGACAAAAGTAAAATTGCTTTCTGATTGGTGTTCCACAATTGTGCCTGTTCAAAATAACAGCTGTAGCACTCATTAGCACGGATCATGAGGCAACAGGGGCAGTCCTAGGAAGAGCCACTGACAACAGGGTTTAGACACAGAGACACAGTGTGAAAGCCACCCCTGGATTTGGGCAGCTGAACAGCCCTGATGCCAGGAGCTTTACATACATGACCTCTGATGGTTCATTTTATGTGTCAGCCTCTCTGAGCCACACGGTGCCCAAATTAAATGTTCTTTCAGAGTGTGTGTGTGAGGGTGTTTCAGGATGAGATTAGCATTTGAATCAGTGAACTCGGTAGATTATCCTCCCCCATATGAGTGGACGTTACCCAATCCATTGAGGGCCTGAGTAGAACGAACGGTCAAAGAAGACAGAATTTGCTTTTTTTAAATGTATCTCCCTGAGTTAGCTGGGACATCTCATTTTATCTTCTCCTGCTTTTGGAGTGGGATTTACACCATTGGCTGCCCTGGTTCTCAGGCCTTAGGACTTAGACTTAATTATATTACTAGCTTTTCTGGGTCTTCAGCTTTCAGACAGCAGACTTCTCAAGCTCTCCAGCCTCCATAAACATATAAACCAGGTCCTCATAACAAATCTCCTTTTATTCATATATATGTCTATATAGGTTTGTATGTGTATATACATATACACATATATATATATCACAAATGTAAACACAAATGTTTGTGTGTATATACAATCTCTCCACAACTTGTGAAGAGATAAATAAGAGCACAGAGCTATGCCCCCATTTAATCTCTCACAAAGTCAACACCAAGCACCAGGTTTCCCACTTCTCAGGTGTGTCCTGTTACATTAGTTTAACCTGATCATTTCTACTTTCTAAAAGTTCAAAAGCTTTTGTCTTCTGCACATAAAAATTATTCAGCAACTAATTGTTGAACAACATGATGAATGAATCAATCTAATCAAATGATGCCAAGCTCTAATGCCAATATTCGACTCACAAAATGTCACCATTTTTCTAGCTCTTGAGATTTTTATTCAATTTTATTTTATTTTTTTACTGCTAAACCTGAATGACTAGATACAATGGGGTTATATTTGTCAATCATTAAGCATTAGTGTTTTTGCAGATGTCATTTTTTGTTTTTAAAGAATCTGTCCTCATTTTACCTATCAAAACAGAAATAATCAGCAATGTTCATTGATGCATTTAACAAAAATTTATTCATTGCCCCCTTTATACCAATGTGTCAGAACTCAATTCTATTCATCTAACACACAGTGGCTTAAGTCAAAAGTGAAATAATTGACTCAAATGATTGAAAGATCCTCGTATAAAAAGGTTTTAGTCCTGGCTTATTGAAACCACCAGGTCCCAAGTATCTCTTTCCATCTTGCCGAATTCTGCTTCCTCTGGATTAGGTCCATTCTCACACAGCCTCTCCACTTATGGTAGTGATGTGGCCACAGCAGTTCACTGTGATATCTCCTTTCAAGCTTAAAATCTAGTGGCAAAAAAAAAGAAACCACTTCCCTGCTAACATGCTTTTAAAGTCTTAGAATTTAGTGTCTATGGATAAAGAGTTAACAGAACCATTTCCCCTGCTGCATGATAATCTGACCTTTGTTCAACCATTTAGCTCTGCTCCTCTGGCCATCTGATAAGAGTCAAGGGTCAGGATATCGCTAGATAATATTGCTTACCATAAAATAGGACCCTTGATTAGTAGATTGCATCTGGACTTGGAGGAACTATAAATCAACTAAACAACTGATGGGGCTGTCGTGGTTTGGACTTCCTTGAGTTCAGTGACTCTTCCAAATGATGTTTCTCACAGAGACCCTTGAAGTTAAGCCTAAAGATTTGTTACAAATGATATTGGTTATTGGAGATGACGATTTCCTCACCTGTGCAATGCAGATTATGTTATCTTGTATCTTAGCTTTATTGCTAAGCTAGACTTCTGCAAGGACTTTTGCAAGAAAGAATGTCTAATTCCATTCTACTGGAAAGCTGTGTTTTCTCTCTTATAACCTTCCTTGTATAGTAGTATCAAGGGTGATGTATGGAAGTGAGCTTAAACGTTTAGTTCAGCTGTGAAGACACCTAGTCAGTGTTGCAGTACCTATCTCTGAACCAATAACTACAACCAGGGGAAAAGAAATGACTGATTGTAATAATCTTAGGTTACATGTCCTGCCTGTGGAAGAAGGGAATGCTGAGCTGCTTCACTGAAACTTCCAGGGCTGACAATGGGGCAGGATTGGTTCCCTAAAACCCAATAAGAGTTCTTACCAAAAGGAAGAAGAATCAAAACCCCAATAACCAGAACAGCAAATATTTACTATGCAATTAACTTCTTTCCACACACTGCATCAAAGCACACGGAATTTTAATTCTTTCCTCAACCAAATGATAAATTACATATGAATAACTTATTAATATACATGTAAATCATAAAAATTGCACATATTTTAAATTTCAAATACGAAAAAATCTACAATAAGTTATTGGTAGTATCTCTTTAGAAATGACAATCTACAACTAGACTTTGGCTTACTTATTAGGGGTTCCATGAAAGGATTCAGCAATAAATCTTCAGATGTCTGTTAAAATTGTGATTTCCTTGCAAATGGTTTAAAGTGAAATATTGAAATTAATTTCTGTCCAAGAGAAAGTTAAGAGTACAGACTCTAAAAGAAAAATACAGATGTGAGGCCTGCTGCCTCTAACTAGCAGTTGATTTTAGACAAAGCTGTTAAATCTCGATTTCTCGATTCATTATGAGACTGATACCTACCTTGCTGTATTATTTTGAGAAGTAAATAAATACATATAAAACACACGAGTGCCTGGCAAAAAGGAAACAGCACACATTTCCAAATACAACCATTATCATCATCATCATAGGAATTTTAAAATTTTATGTATACAATCCGCATCTCAAACTGACATTTTTTTTTTTTTCCTACTTGTAGTCCCTTCCATAATGTGGTAAGATTTTGTCACTTTGGGGGAAAATAGGCATCAAGTAAGACAGAAAGCTTTATTTAATCAAACTTTAAAAAATGGCTAATGTAAAGCAAGATATACAGAAATGTGATTATATAAAAAATTGATTACTTGTGCAAATATTCCTAGGCTTTGAAATTTAGGGATTTGCGGAAGGGGGTCTCCAAAATCTATACCTGGCAAACACCAAGAATCTAACAAAACTGCTGCAAAAATGGGCCAGATGCAATAATTAACATGTGTTACACTGAGTAAGTTCCATGTCATTTCAGGAAATAACAACGCGAGGCTCATTATGTGTTACGCACTGTCCTTGAAAAGCTCACAGCCTAGTGGGTAAAAAAGATCCATAAATAAGTAAGTGCAATGCAATGTGCTCAGTGCTGTGTGAAGGCATGCACTGGGTGTTCTTTTCCCATAGCAGATGGGGTTAAAATTTGAGATACCTTTTAGTCAGATTATATTCATTCCACTGCATTTCAGGGGCTCCTCTGTGCCTGTCTGTAAAAGCACATAATGGTAAAATACCAGCCCTTCCTACTCCTTAGACAGGCCCATGTGAACATCAGCCAGTTAATGTACATTAAATCATTGAGCTTTTCTAAAATGAATTGCTATTTTGAAAAATAAATACCCAAGGGACTGTCACTGAGATGATCACAGCATCCTGCAATCTTCTTTTATCTTTATCAAAAGAAACTGAGCACAAACACAGCACTGACATTATTTCAAACGCATAAAGAAGATGACTACCTCCTAGATACATAATAGCCCCAAAATATAGACCTACGCTTTATCTGGAGAGAGACAGAGACAGAGAGAGAGACAGAGAGAAAGAGGAGAGAGAGGAGAGATGTCAGGGTGAAGACAAAAGAATTGCTTCAAAAAAATTCTGCAAGGACTTTATGTTTCTAAAAAGGGAGGAAATGGGAAATAGAAGAATACAAAAGAATTTTAAACTAGAAGTGAGTTTAAAGATTATCTAATACATTCATTTATTTTAAGAAGACCTAAAGGGATGAAGCAGCTAGTCTAAATTAATAGAGGAGCCAGAAATAGCAATCAAGTCTAAAACTCTCCCCTATGGAAGGGACACCCACAATTTTTTTTAAGGTCTATCATCGTATTGATAATAGTGTAGTGTCTGTGTCAGATTCACAGCAAGTTAAACAGGCTTTTGTTTCCAAGACTAAGATCTACCATTTTTTACATTGCTTTCGTGAAAAATAAAAAAACAACAACTAAACTTTCTAAATTTCAATAAAACTTACAACCAAAAAGAAACCTCCCTAATACACCCATTTTTCATTTCATTCTTATGCATTAATAACACAGACTTCCGATGATGTCCTCTCGCTTTTCCCTCATTCGAAACAGTATCTACTTTATTACCTTTTAATTTTTTCCTAATTTATTATCATGAATATAAATATCAGAAGCCTGATAGTGTCAGCACAAATTTGATTTTGAATAAGAACTGCCCTAAGGAAGGGATCATAAAATAAGAATGTCAAAATGCTTATACATTGTACAATTTCAGGTTTCCCTCCTAAAACCTATCATACTCTATGCTTTCACCAATTGACATTAAACTTGACTCTTCTCTTTGAAATAAAACTGCTTACGTTTTTTAAATACGTGATGGTTCATCCCATTAAAAATGCTGAAGTATTTAACTGTTGAAAAGGCACAGCTTGAAATGCATCATAAACTAAAACCATCATCGGAGTATTCACTCTCAGATTTTCTTCACCTACCTTCATGGCAAAAGCTTTTGACACTTAGTAATGTGTTTAGCTGTCTAATGGAAAATAACAAAATGAAAAACAGGAAAAGTCGTAAGTCACCTTGCAAAGTTACATCCCTGAACTTGAACTGAGATTCAGTGAAGATAATCACAATATAGATCTATCGAGTATGTAATTTTAGGTTCTGTTTTAATCTAGCTTTAAGAAAGTATTAATTGTTTGCACTTTGTAAACTTAAAATGCTTTTGGCCCATTACCCAGGTAGATGTTAGACGTTAGACAGAAAAGTGTATCTTATATTTACTGCTAGCATTATAATAAACATTTTATTGTGACCATTATCTGAGGCCTATTTCAGTTTTCATTGCTGCGGTGCTTGCCATCTCTACAAATTATTTTACAGGTAAGAAGTCTGAACTAGGGAGATAGCCTGAAGCTACTAAAATTGGAAATCATCATTTTTAATGTTTTCATCAACAAGGTCATTCAGTGTTCTCCACATTTGTTAGAAAGCGTGCCAACAGAAAGAGAGAAAACAAGTACTAGATAATCCAGAGTTGCGAGTGTCAAACAACTATAACAGAAGAAATAGGAGCAAAGGCATTGACACTGGTGCAGAGAAAGTGGCTGGGCCTTAACCTGACAGAGAAGGGAGTGAAGCCAGGAAGGAAAGACAGGCCAGGAAAATAAGGGGTTTGAGGTTCAAGTTGGAATTAATTTCAAAGATTGTTTAGTCTCCATGAGGAAGAAAGAAAGGTACAATATTTGGGTCAGAGTTTGACATTTCACAGTTTTAAGATTTTACAGAAAGAGCACTTCTAGATGAGGGCAATGACAAGCAGAGAGTGATGAGGAGGAGGAAGGTGAAACAAAAATGAAAATGAAGGGCACTGCTGTGAGCAGGTCATGAAATGTGAAGCCATGTATAGGATGAGGCACCCATTAAGACAATTCTCCATGGCTGAATATATTTCTGGACTATATTTTTTAGGATATTTGTATTGTGAGCAGCCTTGGAAGACAGAAAGCATCTCCCTCTGGAGCAAAGGGCAAACATGCTAACTCTGCCCATTATAGAGATTCAGGCACCTTATGTTCAGGATTTCTCTCCTAAAATGCAACCCACTGAATTACTGAAGTACCATCCAGCCCTCTTCTCTACGAAAATTGGAAAACGGGCTTATATTCTGGTTACTGCTATTACTGTGAGACAATATAAGCAGTTCTTTACTTCTGACTCAGTAGCGTCATAGCCTCTACCATCAGACATGAAATTATGCGAGGTTAACTTGTTACCTTGCAAGTAGGGTACAATCTCAGACCCTTTACGTTCTTGACAGTTTTGGCAGTGAGGATTGAGTGCTGGAAAATACATGGATTTCTGCAAGAGGAAAGATGAGGACATTTAACAAAATATGAGAAAAGTCTATGAGAACTGGTAGTAAACATGTTAATCAAATGGTATGGTCTATGGATAACCAATAGTCCCCCAGTGCATTGTTTAGTAAAGAGAGAAAAAAATGGGAAGGTGATTACAGGCCTACTACCAGAAAGTGGATTCAAAGACAAAAATCAGTTGTGGCTGACTCTCCTTTGTGTAGGATGACTTCCTTGCCAATCAATCAGCCTCAGTTCTTTCCTCTTGCAACAACTAGTGTCAATATTCATCCTGGTTCCATGGGGAAACTGAATCTTTTATAATGGGCAGTGACCACGCCTGCTTACATCCTTGAAAAGAAGATCTTGAACAAAGAAACATTTATAACAAAGGAACTTTCAGAACAAAGAGCATCACTCTTAATACATGCACATAAAGCAAGAGACACATGGAGAATTATCTCACAACAATCTCCACTCCTCATTTCTACACCATCTTGGCATCTCGTGAATTGTACCACGCGTACACCATTCTCTCAGTGACTAATTCGTGTTGGGACGTAATTCATTCAATTTGTCTAATACAGTATTTAATTATAGGTACTATCAACAGAACTTCAAGCATTATTATCTCAACCATGCCCTGCTCAGGGTCCCAGATGCAGTCAGCTGAACAAGTCTGATAAACCACCAGATGGCTTACTCCTTAGGTCTCTGTACTGACCTTCTGCTTGCCTCAAGGCATTCACTCATATACAGCAGGATGTATTAGTGATTGCACAAACTCTACCTTGGCCCACAAGGAAGAAGCCGAGTAAAATTTTATCATGGAAAACATCTCTTGTGGAAGTATGTTTCTTTCAACCATCACTGGAATATTTAATGAATACAGATAACAAAATAACCCAGGCCAGTGAGTTCAAGCTGGCTTGAATGGCTTACAGAATCAGGATGTTGTCATCAATCACTTTAGCTAATGTCAGAGACAAATTTATTATCAGTTTAAGTGGATAACCCATGTTGCAGGTAAAACTGCCCACAGTAGGGACATAAATAATGTCAGTTATTCCTCCACAAAGCTGTCTAAAGTAACTAAGGGTAGTTTCATTTAAGAGACCTCCACAGTTGTCTGAGAATTACATGAGCCATAGGGTTCCCTTAAATATGTGCAGGTCTCTTATTGCTGCCCATAAGGAGCAGGTCACTGTGTTTAGTGAGGGAAGCACTACCACACATTAGTGTTTCTTGTCCTAGACCATAATTATCATAATGTACTCAAACAGTATGTACTCCTTTGTGTAATTCTTCCACTTAGCATAATGTTTTTGAGGTTCATGCATGTTGCAGTAGTTTTTATTGCTAAGTAGTAATCATATGACTATACATCAGTTTATCTACTTTCTTGATAAACATCTGTATTTTTTCCAGTTTTTGGACATTGTAAACAGGACTGTTATAAACATTTTTGCGAAGTCTTTTTGTGGACTTAAGTTTTCATTTCTCTTGGGTAAACACCTAGAAGTGGAATTGCCAGGTCATAGTAGAGGTGTATGTTTACTTTAAAAAAGAAATTGTCAGACCTTTTCCAAAGTGGTTGTACCATTCCCACTCTCACCAAAAAAGTACTAGAGTTTTGTTTTCTCTACATCCTTGCCAGCATTTGGTGTTGTCAGTCTTTCCAGTTGTAGCTATTCTGGTAATTTTGAAGTAGTATCTTATTCATATTTTTGCCTACGGATTTTAAAGTTTGTTCCTTTCAATCATCGCTGAAATATTTAGTGAATATAGAGAAAATAAAAAGAATAGGAAATTAATGGGAAAATGTTGCTAGATGTATAAGCCCTTTCCTCAAATGCTATAATCCCATGTGATGTTCAGAGAGTAGGGTGATGAGCAAGGAACATCTGGAATCCAGGCAGAACAACATTCAAATCCCAGCTTTGTGACTTAGTAACCTGGGATTCTTTGGTATAATACATAAAACCTCTGATTTTCAGTTTCCTGATAAAATTACGGAGAGAAAACACTTAAAGTTATGTTCAGCATTAAACACAGAATTATAGTTACAATTTTGATATGAGACAGCCTGAGCCCATTAGCTGCGACTTTGTAAATTTTGCTTAACTTTTTGACATGTCTGTTTCTGCACTTATAAAATGGGAAAATAAGTCTAAACAGAGTATGGTTGGCATGGCTTCAAAGATATATAATAGTAACCAACTTCCATGATTTGAATGTGTCCCCCAAATTTCATGTGTTGGAAATTTAATTCCCACTGCAACAGTGTTAGGAGGTGGGGGCCAATAATAGGTGATCAGGTCATGAGGGTTCTGCCCTCATGAATTAATTACTGTTGTTATCATGGTAGTAGGTTACTATCAAAGTAAGTTCAGCTTCCTTATTCTCTCTTGCTCTCACCGTCTCTTGCCCTTCTGCCTTCCCCCATGACATAGCATGAAGGCTCTCACCAAGTGCTGGTGTCATGTTCTTGGACCTTCCAGTTCCCAGAACCATGAAACAAATAAACTTCTATTGTTTATAAATTACCTAGTCTGTGGTATTCTGTATTGGTATTCTGTAATAGCAACACAAAACAGATGAAGACACCAACATTTCTATAAAACTTACTACGTACTATGTTTAGCAATATACATGGATCATTTAATTCAAATCTCACAAGTTCCACAAGCTTAAAAGGCGGGTGCATCATTATCTCCATTTTGCAAGGGCTTTGCAAAATCTTGTGACTTACCTCAGCTTTCACAGCAAGTAGCCACACTCTGAAACCTGTGAATACATTGTCTCCACTAAAAAAAAAAAAAAAAAAAAAAAAAAATTAAAAAACTAATTCTGCTTATCACTTATTATAGCTATAGTCTCTATTTCCTTTTATTACCCTTTTTCTAACACATTTTTAAAAGCTAAAAACACCGTTGAATTCAAAGACTGGGTGGCTCTTTGGAAGAAAATCAAAATATATTTGATTAATTACTTGATCAATTATTGTGCCAGACAAACTTCTAGCAGTATTTCTGCCCTATTATATCAGTCAACAAACATAAAACAAAAATGCTGTAATGCAACAATTTGGTGAAACAAATATTGCAAGCTGAGAGCTTGCCATAGGTTGGCTAGTGAGCATCAATGGCAACCTGGGGTTCTCTATATGGTTCCATGGCCCTGCAAGTTGTAAAGGGTAAAAGGGTCTTGAACTATTTCTTCCTTAACTGAGTTCTTTGGCCTTCCTTTTAGAAATGCATACAAACAGATCATCATCTTCTATCCCATGCCTATCACTATTGGACAAGAATGTCATTTTTATCAGAAAGTACCATCTGCCTTGTGCAGCTTATCTAGGGGATTTCTCATCATATCCCATAAAATTAATCACCAAACAGCACCTAAGCAAGAGTGAAATGAGGGGCAAAATGCACAATTCACCACAGTGCAAAATCATCTAATCCCTTAAGAAAGAATTGCAAGTTCATTGCTTGTTCTGTAATCCATCAGCAAGGTCTGCAAACCATTTAAGCTCCGTCATGCACAAGTGATTACAGAAAGAACCATATACAAAATAGGTTTTCATACTAAAAGGCTATTGGAAAGTTATGTCCCAGCTATATTCCTGTGTTTTGAAAAGGAAAATGGTCACATGAAACATCAATCAACAGCTTGAGCTCAGTGAAATAACGGAAATAAGCATTTATAAATAAATGAATCCAACTAGCTAAAGATGAAGAAGTAACTTATTTAAAGTTCCAAGGTCTTTACTTATAAGAGTATGATCAAGCTGTGACCAATGACACGAAAAGATTTGCAGATTGTATATTATCATAGAAATGAAGATGTCACTCCAAGGTTAGCCCCATTTGAATTTATTGATGATAGTCTTTA
This sequence comes from Chlorocebus sabaeus, assembly GCF_047675955.1. Taxonomy (NCBI): domain Eukaryota; kingdom Metazoa; phylum Chordata; class Mammalia; order Primates; family Cercopithecidae; genus Chlorocebus; species Chlorocebus sabaeus. The sequence goes on along the minus strand of NC_132927.1, from coordinate 16,253,389 downwards.
ATGCACAAGGCTAAAATGCTTGAATGCTTTAATTGAGTTACAACCTTATGAGTAAAAAAGCATATGATGAAACACTGAATATATAAAGGAAAATTGTAATAAAATAAGAACAGGAATATAGCTGCTAAAGAATTGTTGTCCTTGCCTTAACTTGAACAACAATAACAAAAAGTTCTACTATTTGAAGAGCATTAGAAACATCTTTCACTGAACCAAAACAACAATTTGGAAAACACTCATTCATCCAGGGCTGAAGCTTCAGGTCAAAGAACATACAGAGAGCCATATGGGAAACATTTTCCATCTTAGTCTCCCTGGGATGAAGTAGGTGGCATCCCCTAGGAGGCCTTACCTCCAAAGATTCAATAGCATCATACTCTGAGGTTAACAGGTGAGACCTGCTAGCAGGAGGTATAATATGTTTCATTTGAAATGATTCTTCTGTTACCTGTTGAGCTATTAGCCTACTCCCCGCAGAAGCCTCCATCAGCACACCAGGATAGTACTGCTGTAGTTCCGATGGTACAAATTATATTAAAGAAATTAAAAAGTAGCACCTTCTAATGTTGAAAAAAAAAAAATGTGTCTAATATCTGGTGTTGTAAATCCCCACTTTTTTTCTTCTTTTTTGAAATATGTTCTACAATGCAGTGTGTATCCACAAATATGCCAATTGCTTATGAATGAGGCATGTTTTGAAGAGTTTGGTGGTAAGCATTCTGATATTGCTTAGAAGCTTTGAAGAATTCAAAATGTATTAAGGTCCATACAGTATCTCTCTACACTGTCCTCTTTAATGGGAGGATCAGATAAGAAATTAAGCCACTACATGAACAGTAGGGTAGGTCTTAATAGCTGAGAAACAGTTCGGTCTGCAAATAATGCCACTTGGGTCTAAGAGTCAAATTTGGGTTTGGATTCTGTAAGCCGTATGATCTTGGGGAAGTTATTCAATCGTTTATACCTCTGTTTCCTCATCTGTAAGTTGGAGATAAGTAAAAATATCAGTTAAATTGGTTAACTATAAAGATTAAATGAGATAACAATCATAAAACACGTAGGACAGTGGCTGGCACATAGTATATACTCAGTCAATCTTAGCTATTATTGTTATCATCTCAGGCATCATTATGATTTGCAAAAGAAAAAGAGAACTTTTGCAAGAAAATAAAATCACTCAGCTAGATAGAAGGCTCTTAAAGAGATGAGATTTATGCCAAAGATTCTTAAAGTCATCTCTTGCCCTTCAAAACAGAACAGAAACCTAAAAAGTGTATCCTCCTGTGAACCCAAAATTATCTGAGACAGATCTCAATTTATAAAATTCATTTTGCAAAAGTTAAGGACACACCTGTGACACAGCTTCAGAAGTTCCTGACAACATGTTTCCAAGGTGATCAAGGTATAGCTTGCTTTTATACATTTTACGGAGACATAAAACATCAAGGAATACACATAAGATTTACACTGGTTTGATCTGGAAGGGTAAGACAACTAGAAGTGGGGGCTTCCAGGTCACAGGTAGATTTAAAATTTTTCTGATTGGCAATTTGTTGAAAGAGTTATTATCAATAGAAAGGAATGTCTGGGAGAGAACAGACTGTAAATGTTTCTTATCAGACTTAAGGTCTGTGTTGACATTAATTCTAAAGGGTATAATGAGGCAGGTCTGACCCCCTCTTCCATCATGGCCTGAACTAGTTTATCAGGTTAACTCTGGAATGCCCTTGGCAGAGAGTAGGGGTCCATTCAGATGGTTAGGGGAACCTTAGAATTTTATCTTTGGTTTATACTTCCTTCCATTACAATGTTTATCAAACTTTCATAGGCAAACAAATCCTCTGGGGATCTTATCAAAATGCAGGTTCTGATTTAATAGGTCTAGGTGGGGACTGAGATTCTGCATTTCTAATGAGCTCCCTACTGATGCCAGTACTGCTGGGCCACACTTGGACTAACAAGGTTCTACAAGGCAAGTTCTCTCTCTCTCCTTTGCACACCACCAAATATCTAGCAAGTGATAAGACTTGAATCTGGGGCATCCTGACCTGTCTTCAATGTATAGCTGAGTGGACCAATACCTCCACTGTTTCCTCTATATCCTTTCTAAGTACCATGTTCTGATCAAGAACTAATCAAAATTTTCCTTATCCTGGGCAGGTGTGGTGGCTCATGCCTGTAATCCCAACACTTTGGGAGGCCTAGGCAGATGGATCACTTGAGGTCAGGAGTTTGAGACCAGCCTTGCCAACATGGTAAAACCCCATCTCTACTAAAAATACAAAAATTAGCCCAGTGTGGTGGCAGGTGACTGTAATCCCAGCTACTCAGGAGGCTAAGGCAGGGTAATCACTTGAACCCAGGAGGCAGAGGTTGCAGTGAGCCAAGATCGTGCCAGTGTACTCCAGACTGGGCAACAGAGTGAGACTCCATTTCAAAAACAAAACAAAAAAAATTTTCCTTCTCCCTTACCCCATTAAAAGAAAGTGTTATAAAGTCTCCAAGCTTAACATTATACACTTTCTGTTAAAGTAGACTATTTTCCAAAATAATAATTCATAATTCAAACTATTTTCCAAAATAATTTATAGCATAGAAAGTAGTCAACTTTTACAGCAAAAAAACTGGGTTGTTAATTTCCAGGTAAACAGTATAGCTATTTCCTAATTCCTTTACCTACTGCTCCAATCCCGAATACAAATAACTAACCGACCAGCTTTTGCTTGAACTACTTCACCAAAGAATAGAAAATAGCTTTGTTATTGTTGTTGTTGTTGAGATGGAGTCTCATGCTGTCACCAGGCTGGAGTGCAGTGGCGCAGTCTTGGCTCACTGTAACCTCCCCCTCCCGGGTTCAAGCAATTCTTCTTCCTCAGCCTCCTGAGTAGCTGGGACTACAGGTGCGTGTCACCATGCCGAGCTAATTTTTGTATCTTTAGTAGAGACAGGGTTTCACCATGTTGGGCAGGATGGTCTCAACCTCTTGACCTCATGATCCGCCTGCCTTGGCCTCCCAAACTGCTGGGATTACAGGCATGCGCCACTGTGCCCAGCTGAAAATAACTCTCTAAATGTGATAAAATAGTACTTACAACAGTATACATATTAATGTAAGCTATTAATAAACTGCCTAATATATGAACAAAAACAGATAACCTGAGAGACATTTAGTGGTTAGGAGTATGAGTTCTGCAGAAAGACTACGTGGATTCAAATTCTGGAGCTACTCCTCCTTGTGTATGTGACAATGATCAAGTTACCTTACCTCTCTGTCCCTCAACTTCTTCATCTGTAAACTGAGAATAGTAATAGTAGCTAACTCTTAGGAATGTTATAAGTGTTAAGTCAATTAATTGGTTAATTTATATAAGGTGCACAGTACTCTATCTGATAAGTACTAAGTGCTATATCTTTAAATTATCAAGCAGTTTAGTGTGCATTTATTTAAACAGTAAGAGTATTTTAGAAAATAACATATATTTAGTAAAGATTTCAATGGAACATAAACCCACCGGCTTATATTGTTTATCTTATTTATTACAAAACTATAGTTTTCCACCTTAAACAGCTCTTAGCTTTTCCCAGTGCCTCAGGAGATCACTTTTCTGCATTTTTTCTTAGATTCTATATTTTCTAGTTAATATGCTTTGAATTTAGAACCCTATATCACACAGTCTCATCAGAACAAAGAGGTTTCATTAAACAGGGGTGGAAAAATGACTCACTGTTCCATGTTCCTAATAATACTGAACATAGTCACGGGCATTTAAGAGCTCAACAAAGTAGAATGAATCATTTTATAAACACATAGGAAGTTCTTCAAAGGTTTAAGTGTATAATCAGGAGACACACCAGATTGGAAATCTTAAGAAAAACAAAATCTTGAGTAAATCTTGAAGAATCTTAAAAAATATACTGTTATTCAAGCTTGTTATTTTTCTCTTTCCAATGCTCATTAAGATTATTGCCCTTCAATATGTCATTGTAACAAGACTTCCCTTTAAGGAATAAACCTTTAGGAGTGCTAGAGGACACAAAAAAGATAGAACCCATTCTAATTTGCTCACATTTAAAAGATTGTATTAGTACGTACTTGTACATTCCTACGTGAGGTCATGGAGGACTCCGATCACCTATAAAAGGTGTACATCTTGACTACATTATATTGGGGGAATAAGTTCTCCCATTATACAGTTTCACAATCCTCTTCATGTTTTAGTTCTACAATGTCAACACCACAAAACTCAAATACTATGACAAAGAGCAGATCGAAAGATCCCTAGTTTGCCTTCTTATTAGCTCTCAATATCTTGTGGCATCTAGCATCCATGAACAAAGAGCGGTGCCCAGATGGATAGAAGTTTTACTTGACATCTTCCAACCAACAGTATTGACTATTGATCTCTCTCATTTCCACCACCAAAAAATATATAACATGTCCGAATATGGGGAAAGTGAAGACTAAATATCCTAAGACAGAGGAATGCACGACTTTCTCTTTTGGTAGCCCTATTTAATAGGTAGGGAAACAAAGATGAGAAAGAGTGATGATAGTCTAATCTAGAAAAACAGAAAGAAAAAAAAATTCTAATCCAGGCATATTTGTCTTCAGCAAGCCTAACATTTAAGAAATGAATGCTGATTAAAACCCACTACATGATTGCCCAGTTGTTTGTTAGACACTCTCCCTTTTTCTTAGATGCTGTCAATTTCCTTTATATTGAAACCCACAAAACTACTCCAAAAAGGCAGAGTCTGTTTTCTTTGTTTTGTGTTTTGTTCAGGGATTAAACAAATTACAAATGCTTGAAACATTGCCTTGGTTCTATAGACATGCAACCAAGGTGAAATAAATGAATGAATCCTATTTCTTCTGTGTTTGGGGAAAAACTGAAGTGATAAGCATTCAAGAGTTTGGAGAGAAAGTACATGGCATATTACAAACATGAGCATCAGACAGTAGTCTTTTACTTTTGGCAAAAACATCTTAGAATTGGCTCCAGGGCACACAGGTGCAGGTAATTTTTATTGGTAACAAGTTCTACATTCAATGGCTCATCTTGCTTTCCCTTCTGAGATGCAGGCTAATATCATGTAGTAGCATATGGGCTCTGGGAGCACACAGAGGTTTGAATTGTGGCTTTACCACTCACTATCTGTGCTAGCTTAAGCAGAAGAATTACCCTAAGATCCAATTTCTTCATCTATGATATAGAGATAATGGTAGTTCTTACCTTTCAGGGTTATTGTGAGGATTAAGCAAAATAAAACTGATAGAGCTCTTCGTGCCTACCCATAGAAAGCGCTAAATGAACATTTAGCTCAAGTTAATATTAACTCCCTGGAAAGACACTAGATGGGTCCAAAACACTCAATAGAGGCCTCTCTATAATTGGACATACAGAAATGGGGAAAAGAAAACTAAGAAAATACACCACTTTTTAAGGTGTTATCAAATTGTAATTACATTTAAAATAAGGCTTTTTCAACACTCACAACCAAACATAAAAATAATATAGCACATAAATATAACAACTGCTCCCTGGTGTACCTGCAGAAGCACATAGCTAAAATTTTCTAATGTACAAAATACAGAAAATCGTTTACACACAATACAATCAATACAACAGTAGTTGCATAGCATTGACAACTTTGCATTATCTCACAAAATTTGTGCCTTTGTGAATTATCAATTATGTTATATTCAGGGTTTTGTACACTAGCTACACATAGTCTTAGCTCAAACACAGAGACATACTTTGATACAATTACCTCTATACAGGGAGTGATTCCTGGGGCAGTGTCTGCTAAGGCAATGGATTAAAGCCTGAATTATTTTCCCAGGTGACTCAACCTCCCCAGAACTCCTTCCTAATTTCCCTCACTGATATCTTATTTTATACATTAAGGTTTTTTGTGCTCTCCCTAAGAATGAATACTACTACTACCACTACTATTTATGAAGCATTTACATTTACTAGACACTAGGCAAAGCTTTTTTTGTACATTGCCTCATTTATTGTGGAAAGAGAATATACATTATTTGGCTGTTACACTGTCAATAAGTACTGAAGCTGGGATTTAAAAATAGATTAAATGATTCCAAAGACTCAACTTTTAACCATCATGTTATATTAAGACAATATTCCAGAAACTGCTACCCAAAAAGTGCCTATGTAGTTTTAGATAATTAAAAACGTAGTCAATATTTTATTCATATATAAAATTTCAGAAGTTTTTAGAATCATTCTCATGAAATAATTTATGTTCTTTCTTACAGGAGGAAGATAGTGCTCAATTGAGTAATTTTCTGTGGCTGATTTTTTTCCCCAGAGAATTTAAATGAAGTAATGCTACTTAACTCGAATATGTAAAACAAATATCCCTTAAACAGCAACCTTTGAATATTATTGATATTGGAACTTTGTCATAAAATTATAACATGTCATTAAATGTTACACAGATATATAGAGTAAAACAAATTCAGATTAAACCTTGAAATTTATGATTAATATTATTCATGAAAGAAATAGACACATTTCACTCTATTGTTTTAATCCTTGCTCATAATATTTCTTGTATTCTATACTAATGATTCTAAACATCTGGGATAGTCACAAACCCCATTTAAATATCAGAGGAAGGCTATGGGTCCTCTCTTTTAAAGCAGATGTATATCCACATACCACAATGTTTCAAATAATTTTAAAGAGAGTTTCTTGGGGTGATCAGACCCAACACCAGGTAGCGGGGGGGGGCGGGTGACAAAGTCCAGTGGAGTCAAAGAATTGAGAAAAAGACAGTTTGAGAGAGAAAGGTGGGACCCCAGGGGGGCATTGTGATCCTGGAGGCTGCGAAGGCCCTGAGCTCTGGGAGCCCACGCTATTTATTGGTAATCCAACAAAGAAACAGGTAGTGAGAATGTGGTGGTTGAAAGGGCACGTTGCATTAAGCACATGATTTACAGCTGTGATGGTTTAGCATTTGCTCTGCTACTTGAGTTAATGGAGAGTAGGTTCTTTTAACTCAAGATACAATCAACCCTGAGAGAGCAAGAAGCCAGCAAGTCTAGACACATTCCAGAGCCATAAGCCCTGGATTCTACCCAAGTCACGAGGGATTTTATGCCATGGACTCAGATTATGGTGTGTCAGGGTATCCTTCCACCCTTCAGCACAGAGCTTGGTGTTCCAAAGGCCACAAGGGGTTTTAGAACCTGGACCCCGGACATGTTCCAAGATCTTTTACATTATATCAGACATGCAAGCCCTGCCTCAGCTTCTCCCAACACTCAGCTTTTCCCAGCAGAGTTGATAAGAATTTCTTTTCTACATCATTTTCAATGAGTTTGTATTGGTAGAAAATACTAGTATCTAGATTTATTCTGTATTCCAGTTGTCCATGAAGAAGACAAATGACATCTGGTTATAGAACTTAACAAGGTATGTTGTCCATTAAGTGAAAAATATCCAGCTTACAGTAATGAGATACAAGAATAAAGCTTCTTCAACAAGATTACTTCAGCACAGCACATGTCAAATAAGCTAAACGACTACGTTACCTCTCAGAAATTATAGCTGCATTATCGATATCCAAAGAACTTGTCTTCAATTTTCATTTCCAGAACTGGACATACAATAGAGATAATTTCAAACAAAGATGTATTTATTTTCCCTGGGATAGAGATGAAGATGAAGTAGAAAACATTCTACCACACACATATTTTTAAAAGACTAATAAGTCCACATATCTGCAAAAGACCCTCCATTCCTAATATCATAGATTCTCTCAGGTTGCAAGGGAGATACCTACACACCTTAGCTAATATTCTTTGTGTGTGTAAGGAAATAGATACTTAAAACTGTAAGTCCAAGGTCACAGCTAGATTTCACAGAACGTAAATGTCATCCCACTTTCCATACTCTCTCAGTGGTTTCACACAGCTTCAATAGTTTTTTATGCCAAAGTTACTGTTACAACTACAGAAAATGTTTTAAAAGACAAAGAGAAATAGATGTGTGTTTAATCCTTTTACTTCTCATGCCTAAATTCACGTTCTTTCCAATTCTCTAGGTTATTTTCCATTAGTTTAATTTACCGAAAAGTGATCTGGGACGAAGAGATGATTAAACTAATCCAAGTCGAAAGAAGGTGATCTAATTATGAATCATGGAGCCTCATTCTCATAAAGAAGATTCAAAAAATGGGTGAACATTTAGATAATTTTGAAATAATTATATACTTAAGAGTATATAATGTAAGGTTGATTATCTGACTAATGACCATCAATGGCAAGCAAATTATTAGATTATACATATGCTAACATTTCTTAAACTGAAATTCTGTTTATTTCCATTGATTAATATTATTCCATCAGTGCAGTATTTAAGAACCTAACAATTAGCTTAAGAGAAAGCAGGAAAGGGGAGGGAAGCAGCCAAATGGAAAGTAAATACAAAGGTAATCCCTCATGTTGACAATGTTTTCATATATTAACAGAGACCTAAGATGGGTAGCCATTAGTTAAATAAACAATTATGATTAAAACATAACTATCAGCATAGGTCTAAATTTCCAAACTTTGATGATAGTCAATTTTAGCCTAGAGATGTTTAGAATTACTATTTGTTAGCTTCAGAAATAATACTATTTATTATGACCATTACTTATGTACATAGATACATTAAAATCTAGAGCCCTATGTTTCTGCCAGTATGCACAAAATAGATTCTTTGTGAAACTATTTGTGCCTGAGGCTTCCTGTGGCACACCATTTCTGATTGTGAAATGTCAATTGTTTCCCTGTGACTTGTTTTCAAATTGCCTTCACATCACATTGTTGAAAGCTTCAGTCTCTTCATTATTTCAGCCGATTTTCACCTCAATAATTCTATGTATTTTACTTCCTCCAATTCATCCAACTCATTCTAAAGTAATAGGGTAAACTTTTGCTCAAATCCTTCATTGGCTTCCCAGTTGGTACTCAGCATAGATGTGGTATAGTTTTCTGTATTAACTAGTCTTCTCAATATAACATTGTGAAATGAGTGCTTACCTTGTATTTCAAATATTGCCAGAAGTCATAATGAGAAACAAAGAATCTATCAATGTTTCATGAAATTGATTATATGGAAGAGCTCATAAAATTTGGCGAGTTTGGATGCACTGCATTTGGGGGCATTGCACATGGTATGACTTTCATATAAGACTTGTGTGGAACAGAGTCTATGACCTAAAATGACAGCAGATATATGTAAACAAAATTGAGACTGGTGCCAGATGTATACAAACTGAATATATTGCAATTAAATCAGTTAACCTAATACAAAACTGGCAAGAAATAAACCTCTGGAATTCACATGCATGTTCCTTCTGTCAAATATATATATTATATATGAGATATATATTATATAGATATATATTATATATATGATATATATTATATAGATATATATTATATATATGATATATATTATATAGATATATATTATATAGAGATATATATTATATAGGTATATATTATATATAGACATATAATATAGGTATATATTATATATTGTATATCATATATATGAATATTTGATGCTGGGGCATGTTAATATATCTTGCTGGGGACTAAGTATTCTGCTATGCCCAAATCTCATGCACCTTGAAAGCAGCCACCATGTTAAGAATATTGTGGAACTGTTAATATCAGTTTACTTATTCTCTGTGGTAAAAGAAAAATTTTAGGTTAATTTAACAGCTTATTTGGGCAAAGAATGATTCATGAATCAGGCAGCAATCAGAACCATAAGAGGGTCAGAGAGCTCCACCCAGCAGAATGAGCAACAAGTTGGTATAGGCTGCACATGGAAGCAAAGCAGAGAAATTACTTAATAGGCCACAGCTAGGCATCTGCCTTGAGAATGAGCCAATTGGTTGGCTGCCTGTGATTGGCTGAAGCATAGCTGTTTGTGATTGGCTGAAACTCAGCCATTGGTTACTAAATATACTCCTAAATTAGGTTTCAGAGGTTTACATACTAAGTTAGGTTGTGGTTTGTTATATAGGAACTCAGATTAATGGCCTCCTGCTTATTTTGCTTTAATACCTGCCAGAAATCATTTTAAAAGCAAGTTGCCCAAGTTCATACATAATGATACTGTATGTTTCTACCCCACCCCACTACAGGGACATCCTTAGCCACCCTTCAGTTATGCTATAAAATATGCCAAAAACATGAGGCCAAGGCAAAAGACAAGCTGATCCAGACGTGTGTCTTGCAGAATGCCAGTAATGCTGGCTGCTATAACAACTTACTATAGACTGAGTGGCTCATAAACAATAGAAATGTATTTCTCACAGTTCTAGAAGCTAGAAGTCTAAGATCGGGGTGCCAAAATGGCCAGGTTCTGGTGAGGGCCCTCTTCCAGGTTTCAGACTGCCAACTCCTTCCTGTGCCCTAACATAGTGGAAGGGATAAGGATCATTCCGGGGTCTCTTTTATAAGTTCACTAACCCCATTCCCAAAAGCTCCACCTCCTAATACCATCAGCTTGAGGGTTAGGATTTCAACATATACATTTCGGAGGCACATAAACATTCAGACCATAGCATATAAAAATAAAATTTCTGCTGTTTTCACTTTATTCCTATTCCCTGAGTGAATCTATACACACTCATAGTTTTGATTACCCACTGCATGCTGAAAATTCCCAAACCTGTATGTCAAGCCCTTTCAATCTGATTTTCTAACTTCCTTATCCAACTATCTACAGGGTATTTCCAGCCAAATGTCTCTCAGTGATACCAAATTTAGTATTTCTGTAACTGATCTCCTTGTGTTTCATCACACCCATGTCCAAATGCTACTTATGTCAGTTTGGGTCCTCCAAGAAGTAGAAGCCACTTTGAGATTAGAGGTGCAAGGGATCTGGAAGGAGAAACACCTGTGAAGGACAACGTGGGAGGCAGCTGGAGTAGCCAATGAGACCCTTCAGACCACAATGTGAATCTGATGCCTGTGAAAGGAGAGGGTAGAGGCGGAGTTGGGTAGAAAAAGTCTGAGACTGCACTGCAGTTCTCAGAGTCCTAGCCACAACAATGGGAAATCTTTGAGCAAAATTGCCCATGGAAGAATGTCACACCAGACAGGAATGGCCTGACTCTGGGGCAACCATAGTGATCAGGCATTGCTCATAGCCGCTCAGGGATCCCTTGCTATGGTAGATCCAAAGGCACCATAGTTGAGGCTGTCGGTCACTACATTCCCCGCCATGGGTACACTTGGGAGAGTACATAGGTGACACATCAGCACTGCCCTCACACTCGTCATTCTCTCTCATCTGGTGGTCCCACCATCCTTCCAATTTACCCACATTAGTAACCCAGCAGTCATCCTTAACTCTTTTTCTCTAATTCCACCTAAATCCATTAAATTAAATTAAATTTTATTAAATTTATCAAGGCCATCTTATCCTCCCATCTCCTACTCCAACTGTCCCTGCTCAATCCCCATCCCCTCCCACCTGCCCTACTAACTCCCTGACTCATCTTGTTTTCCTCAAATCCACCCTACACACAAGGTCTGCCAGAGAGACCCATGTGCTTAAAACCGAATCCTGCTATGGCTCCCCATTTCCAACAGAAATATATTTATGCTCTTACAGACAGGTGTGAGGCCCCACCACATATGACTCTTCCCTTTCTTTCCAGCATGATCTCCCCCTTTTATTCTATGACCCAGTAACACTAAATGCTGTTTTATGACTCTCATATGGTTGCTGTCCTTCTCCCTTCTGCCTAGTGTTCCCTTCTCATCTTCCTATCCCTGACTCATTCTTAGAAGTATTAATTCTTTAAGATTCAGCTCAGACATTACCTAATTTAGGAACCCCCCCAACCTTGATCACACTTGGTCATATGTATACTCTCTGGTCTCACATAAAACTCCGTGTGCTTTCTAGATTACATTATAAATGTTCGCATCTCACTTCTCTAAGAGGCTGTTTCTTCGAGGCATAGTTTTATTCATACTGATGTTCCCCACATTTAGAAAAGTGCCTGGTACATAGGTCAATAATCAAGACATTTGGTTAAATAATTATTGGAAGGAGAAAGAGAAAGAAACAAACAAAAAAGATTATTGGATGCCAAGACTGTGTCAAGTGCTACAAATATTTACCCCCTCTAATTCTTACAACAAGCCGGTAAAGTTAGATGCTATATCTCCAGTTTAAAGACTAGGAAATTGCAGCTCAGAGAGGTCAAATCAGGTTCTGTAATAGAAACCCAGTTATTTGACTCCAAAGCCTCTTTGTCATGGTTCCCCTCTTCATGGTCCAATTGAATTCCACTGAGTAAATCTCCTGGTATAGGCATCTCTGATTATACTCAACAACACAATAGGCCATACTAAGAAAAGCAGTGGCTTTAAAGCTAATCAGACCCAGTTTTCCACCTACCAGCTGTGGGTATTGGGCAAATTATATAAACTTTCTGAAGTTCAGTTGCTTTTCTGTTTGAAAAAAGAAAAGATGTATCAATACCTACTATGCAGAGATCTTTGTAAGGATTAGAACAACTATATGTGACCTAGCAAGATGCCTGGTGAAGATTAAGCATTTAATAGTTAGCAGTGGTAGAATGAATTATTCCATCCAGACACAGCCAAGATACTCACCATTAGAGAAATGACCCATCATATGATAGTCCTGTCCTGTCCCCTCCTCAGAGAGTTGTGGTAAGAAAGGACTACAAACAGTAAGTCAACAGAGGGAAGGGAATGTTTAAAAACAAAGACTTTTATAACCATTAATGGGCTGTCCTAGCCTGCTTGGGCTGCTGTAACAAAATATCATAGACTAGCTGCCTTAAACCAGAGAAATGTATTTTCTCACAGTTGTAGAGACTGGGAACTCCAAGATCAGGGTGGCAGCACTGTCAGTTTCTGTCAAGGGCTCTCTACCTGGCTTGCAGGTGGTCGACTTTTTGCTGTGTCTTTATATGGTGGTGAGAAAGAAAAATCTTTTTTCTTCTTCTTATAAAATCACCAATCCTAGCAAGTTAGGACCCGTGCCTTTGTATCTCATTTAACCTTAGTTACTTAAAAGCACCTTTACATACAGCAGTCAAATTGGTGGTTAGAGTATCAACATATGAATTTGGGGTTGCAGGAACACAATTCAGTCCATTGCATAGGGTAATTAAATCTTGGAAAATTGGTAAATAAAAATACAGCTTAAAATGACTATCTGAAGAAAAAGGTATTCTTCTGTGGGTATATTAGACAACTCAAACAATCGTAGATAATTTTGTTTCTCTTCTTTGTATGTCTACAACAGGAAAAGCATCTTTTGTAAAATAAAGGGATCTCCTTGGGAAGATATTATTTGATATTTGAAGGTACCAAAAATGCTGCAATATGAAAGAATTCTGTTGAGTGTTTTTTATTTACATCATAAACTAAAAATTATTTTGACTGGGTTATCTGTGTATTGCCTAAAAGTATAATGCTTGGAAAATGTCTTGTTTCTTGATGCCTTCTTCCTTCTTGCAGCAGCCAGTTGCACTGTGAAAATGCAAAGTCTTTCAGTAGTCTGTCAAGGTGGCTGATAAACTCAGAATTCTTACTATACCGCATTTGTTTTTTATTACCCTATTCATTTGTTCTGTTGGGCAAAGAATTTGAAGCTAACTTATACCCCATCTTAATCTAAATCTTGACATCTTCAAAATTTTACCAGATCTTTCAGAGCAATTTAAAATCAGTTTGAAGGCAAGTCCACACTGAAAAAGCAAATCTGGACCTGCCCAATTATTCAGTGATCATTAAACAACAGAAAGGCTATGAGAAGGCAAGCCAAGAATGAAGGCAATTTGTGCATGTACAAGAGTACTAGTAATGCTCTGTTCCATCGCAGAACTAAAGTAGGCATTTGGATGTTTCTGTGAACATTTCTAACTATTTCTGTCATGTTGTTAATAAAATTATAAATAAATTATCTGCATCTTTGTTAAAGCTTAAGAAGATGGGTTATGGGTAATGAAAATTTTGGAAATAGTTAACTTACTGTTGTTTTCTTGTATATAAGATTTATAGGATTATTTATCCTGAAGTATTACTGAAAGTATTAAAAAATACAACCTGCTCTAAAATGTTTCTATTTAAAATAATTACTGTCCATGTAAATAACTTTTTCCATATATAGAGTTTCAAAATAGCTGCTAAAGTGAGACGTGGTGATGGCATGTTGTCTATGGCTCACCCTGGCCCAATTTGTACTATCTAGACAGAAGTTGTCATTGGTAGTCAAAATGACATGACAAAAGTGTTGCTGACCATTTAAGAGTTGGGCAGTTCTTTCAATTTATATATTTTGGTGGATAGCAATTGTTTTAGAGCTTGACTTGCTACCTTGCAATTAGACAAATATTACATACCAGCTCTAAGGTAAGACAGCACTTTGTTCAAATATAAGATAAGATTTTCTCTTGAAATTGGTTAAGTATTTCTAACTCAGTGCTAAAAGTATTTCAGAAGTGACTACCCAATGGGCATCAAAAGGTTGAGAACCAGCCATCTATCCATTGATTAAGTCACCTTTCTGAGACAGGTTGATTTGTGGACACCAAACAATTTTGAGCCATTCTCTAGACCTGTATCAGAGTCAGATATGGTACGCTACTGTTCCCTCAGCAAACAATGGGATCTTTCTGATCATGCTATTCACCTTTTCATTAGCTTTAGATTAAAAGTGTTCTTCATTAGACTGAGGAGCCACATTGCCTATAAATGGCACACTAGGATGACAAAAATAAGATCTGTCCTACTAGAATATATCTGTTTTTGATAATATTAAAGAGAAACTATGCTTTCCAGTTAAATAAATTTTAACAGATTTCAATGAAAATTGAGGACATAGAATAGTACATTTCCCAAGAAAATAGCATTATCAAACATAAGCAAGAAAAATAGTTACTATTGAATGTAAATCTATATTTATGTAGTCTAATTATGGCATAGTATTTACAGCAATAAAGAAGGCTCACTAATGACCAGTCTTGCTGCTGAAAACATAAATTTTTTAATTTCTATAGCATTACAGTCTGGATTTTTGTGTTCCCCAGAATTCATATGTTGAAATCCTAGCCCCCAAGATGCTGATATTAAAAAGTGGAGTCTTTCAGAAGGTCATTAAGTCACGAGGGTAGAGATCTCATGAACGATATCAGAAATTTTATCAAAGAGGCCCCAAAGAGCTGCCTTACCCTTTCCACCATATGAGGACATAGCTAGAAGGCACCCTCTATGAGGAATGAGCCTTCACCAGACACCAAATCTGCAAGCACCTTAATCTTAGACTTCCTAGTCTCCAGAGGTATAAGAAATAAATGTCTTTGTTTATAAGCCACCCAGTCTATGACATCCTTTTACAGCAGCCCCAACGGACTAAGACATATAGCCAGGGTCCTCTTATCATTGAGTTATATAAAGTCAGAAACACAATTCATCACAATATAAAAGTCCAAGGTGCCTTAACATAAGCAAGACAGAATGTCATGGCATGTCTAACTCTTCATTTTCAGACACAATGATCTATACTAAAACATCAATTTTATTATATCTAGGCACTAGCAAAATATTTTCATCTTTTTAGGGTGAGGTTTTATCCAATAAACAGTAGAGATTTTTAATTAAACCAAATCTAAGCAGTATTTGAGAATGAAGGAATGCTAATAATACCTCAGTGATTTAATCTGTTGCCTTTACATAATGTTATAGATGGTCAACATTTGCAACTACACTGCTTTGTTTATACAAAAGACTGATTTTAATGTATTATACTTTACTTATTTTGTGTTCCCTTTAAGAGTGGTAGTCATTGAGTCATTGTAATAAAATCTTATGATTATAAATTTTCTCCAGGAATTGTATTCTTTACAGAGTATGGTTTACTTGGAAGCTGTTTTGTAATTTGGTACTAATCAATATACCACCATATAAAGAAATGAGTATAAAGCCTCAATTCCGAGAATGTAATTGTTCAGTTTATAAAACAACAAACTTAACAATAAATACAATTAGGAAGCTGCTTGAAAATAAAAGTATTTTTAGCAAAGTGAAATGGGTCGGAATTATGACAAGGCACAGAGAAGTATAACACAACCCATCCACAGACTTCTATGTGAGGGTCCATTTGAGATGCAAAAAAAATTTCACAGCTGCCTTCAAAGTATCATCTGTAACATGGGTCCCTTTCAATTTAAAAAAAAAAAAAAAAAAAAAAAAAAAAAAAAAAACCTTTGGAGCACTGAGCAATGTAAAAGCAGGAAACAGCAATATTATTATACCACGTACCATGCAAACAGCATGTTGGGACAAAGACACAGTGCATCCCATTAGTTCAGTGAATATAAACTCAGAAACTTGAGTAAGCACTACCAGTCAAACAACTGTCAATGAAAATGCCTTGCAGACAGTTCTTTGCCCCCTCTTTTCTTGGCTGTGGGGATGGTTAACTTTGATTTGTTTTTTATCTAGTACAAATTCAATCTCACCTGAAAGGTTAAAAAGAGATGCCAACTATATAAAGCACTGTGCTAGCCTCTTAGGAAAATTCAAAGAAATGTAAGATGCAGTCCCTGACTTCAAAAAATTTAATAATAGGAAAGAGATTTCACATAAAGTGGGACTTTAGGGGAAGGCTTCACAGGTGTGGAACTAGTAAGAATCTTCAAAAGTTTAAGTCTCTGGGCCAGGGGTTCTCAAATATGGCTGTACATTGGAATTATTTGCAGAGCTCCAAAAAATACTGAGGCCTGGGCCCCATGCCCAGAAATCCTGATTAATTTGTCTGAGGAGGTAGGGATTTTAAAAGTTCCCCCAGGTTATTTTACTACTCAGACAACTATAAAAATTGTTCTAGGTCCTTCGTTTATGTCAGTGGCCTGAACTGGGGGTAAATGTGTCCCCAGAGGATATCTGGTAACGACTAGAAACATATTTGATTGTTACAATGAGGATAATACAGGCATCTATTGGGTAGAGGGCAGAAATGCTGGTAAACATTCTACAACATACAGGAAAGCCTCCAAGAAAAAGAATTATTAGGTCAGAAATGTCAACAGTGCCAAGGTTGAAAAGCCCTGATTCATTCATTCAAGAAATATGAGCCAAAGCCAGATTCCATGACAGACACTGATGGTACTAGAAACCCAGAAATAAAGGATAAAACCTCTGTCCTCCAGAATCTCCATCCACAAGCAAGGACAATGAATCTAGCCACAAAGGACTGTGCAATATGGCAAGAACCAGCTAGTGTTCATCACAGAGGAATATGCGAAACAGCAAAAGCAGTGCCTAAGCTTGTCAGGAGGGCAAAGGAAGGCTTCCCACAGGAGGGCACTGTCAATCCACATCAGCTGTTAGCAATGGCTGTGAGGATGACTGATGGTCTCAGACTTTCTGGTTCAAATCCTGACTTTAGAAAAATTAGTTACAGACCCTCACTGTGCCTCAGTTTTCTCCTCTGTAAAATCCAGAAAATAATAGTACTTATTTCAGAATGGGAATGAGATGTGTTACTACATGTAAAGAACTTAGAATGGTGCCCAATATATAGTAAGTACTTAATAATTTAGCTATCATTATTGTGGTTATTACATTTTTATTGAAGGAGCATAGAAGTAGTTAAGTACAGAAGACAGTTATAGGCAAAGTGAACAGCAGATGCAAAAATTAAAGGAAGCATTTAGAGAACTATGCAGAATTCATTATTGCTATGCATAACAAATAAGTTGGGGCTTAATGAGAATGGGAGATGAAGACGTAGGAAAGAATCACTGATTGACAGCAGAAACTCCCCAATTGTCACCGTTCCCTATATCCTCACCCTTTGCTTTGTGGCTTTGTAGTTCCTCCTATCAAAAGCCTATTTCCCTACTACTCCTGCATCTGGGCTCACTTCTTTCTTTGGCCAGTGGAATCCAGCAGAAACAACAGTGTGCCAGAACCAAGCCTAGGTCTCAAGAGGCTTGTACAGTTCCAATCCCTCTCCTGGAGCCAGGATCAACAGCCAGAGAACATGTCCCAACTGCTAGATAAGGAGACTCATGGCCTAGTCACTCCACCACCACAGCCAAGAGCCAGCCACCTGACACCAGCCAGCTGACCATAGATGTATCAGAGGGCCAAGGTGAGGCCAGCAAAGCCTAAGTGAGATCAGCAAAACTTCCCACCGACCTGTAGACTCATAAAGAAAAAATGCTCATTGTTTTAAGGCACCGAGTTGCATGTTTGTTTGTTATGCAGCATTCTTGCCGCAATAGTCAACTGATACAGAAACATTCATTGTTATAAGACATATCACATGCCATGCTGCAGAGTTTGAACTTTTATATTGAAGCTAATGAGAAGTCATTGAATGACTTAGCAGGAGACATTTATGAATAGTTTTAAGAAAAATTATTCTGGCAGCAATGTGACAGAGGGATCACAGTGGGGCAAACCTGGAGTTGTAACTGTAGAGATGAAAAGAACCAGATGTCAGAGTTGCTACTGGCTATCTTTACTCAGTAATAGAGAGTTGGGAGCTATGAAAAGATATCTAAACTTTGATGGGAAAAAAATAGGTTTTACAAATTATATTCTATAAGTGTGATATTGATATCCTCCACTGCAAAATTCTAAAAGATTAAATTCTCTAAGATCACTTTATACTCAATTAACCTTTCTTTTTTTTAACAGGATTAATACAATGGTAAAATCACAGTTGATGACATAGACACAGTATATCTTAATTCAAGCCAAGGTCAGATGGCCATCTTTTGAAGTGATATGCAAAAACTTCAATGAATGAGGAAATAACTTCCAAATTCCATTTCAACTCTTTTTTTCTAGGGTTCTATTGGGAAAAGACGGTAGAATATGTGAAACTGCAGTGCGCTCATTTTTTTACAAGAGCCTACCACCACTGCTATCATCAAATTTAGAAGACTACCTTTGTTTTCTCAAACAAGCAAGAAACAAATTACAGAAACTAATCTAAAAGCCTTACTCACATATACCTATACAGAACACTGTTATATATTCACATATATACACATATAAAAACATATATACACATATAAAAACACTGTTTTATATTCACAATACAGAGAGAAGCTGTGAAAATAGATCAAAAAGGCCAATGACACTACTAACATGTTACTAATTATTTTTCTAGTCTTTTTCAAGAACACTGTGTGATATATACAAATTCAACCAGCACCTCATTGTCCACATTTTACAGAAAAGGCAGGGAATATGAGTCCCAAGGTTTCTAGTAAACAAATTAGAATAGAAAATAGAACCAAAGTCATCTGTATGATTTTTTTGTTTTTGAGATGGAGTTTCACTCTTGTTGCCCAAGCTGGAGTGCAATGGCAAGATCTCGGCTCACTGCAACCTCCGCCTCCCAGGCTCAAGCGATTCTCCTGCCTCAGCCTCCCGAGTAGCTGGAATTACAGGCACATGCCACCATGCCAGGCTAATTTTTTGTATTTTTAGTAGAAAGGGGGTTTCACCATGTTAGCCAGGCTGGTCTCAAACTCCTGATCTCAGGTGATCCACCCGCCTCAGCCTCCCAAAGTGCAGGGATTACAGGCATGAGCCACTGTGCCCAGCCCTGTATGATTTTTTTCCTACCAAGTATCTATGCCTGCCTCTTGCTTCAATACGCTAAGTAACAGTATTCTTTTAGTTTTAGGCAATAATTATTTAACCTTTATCCATATTGCAATGACTATTTTTGAGCCCTTTTTGTTCCCAGATTTTTTTTATTTCACTTTGCTGTCCAGGACAAGTCTCACTTTAATCTCTTTAGAGTTTTTGCCTCCTTGTAAGTTTCTCCTGCCTTTCTGCTTCTCAGGCATATTCAAAATGTGAATCTCCTCCTTTTTCTATCCAATTCCCAAACCTAGCATTCAAAGTGAGTTTCTATATGGAACACAAACCTCAGACATCTGAGTGCCTTTAAAATTTCAGTATGCAATCAGAAATAATTTCTCCACACATTTGTTCTGTTTCAGTGCTTTGAAAATGATTACAATAAATCTGTGAATTATATCTAGAACGTCTTTTTTTCAGGCCATGGTTTCTTTTACTACTTGCAAAGTCTTGGATAATTTACTGCTCACCCCCTTCCAACTACCTTCAACTCTCATGGTAGCAGGTGACACAAGCCATACAGATAATACAACACACACTTCCACCATGGGAAATAAGCTCCTTTTGTGTAAAGCTTCTCATGAATTAATCTTTTCTAAAGGGTAAAGGTTGTTTTTTCATTTTTCAAAATAAAAATGTATAAAGAATTCATAGATTACATTGTCTTCAAAGTATTTCCTACTCTGAATCCTTCCTCTCTTTAAAGTTTATAGCTGAAAATAAAATGTATTCAACATTTGCAAGACTCAGAAATGTTCTTTGCCAGTTATTAATGCAGTAATCGACCTTATTAACAGTTAAGATCATGAAAATAACACACAAAAAGGTAGAGATCTATAACATAAAGAATGTAGAATATAGTGTAGTTATTATGTGCCTTGTTTAAAGCCTATAAAATGGAAAATATGAAAGTAAATATGTGTTTATCATTTTATATTCACAATACAGAGAGAAGCTGTGAAAATAGATCAAAAAGGCCAATGACACTACTAACATGTTACTAATTGTTTTTCTAGTCTTTTTCAAGAAATATATTTACATAATTGATTGTGCCATAGATCTGCTTTATAACTTTATGTAAAATTATAGCTTAAGTATTGCCCCATTTTGAGTATAAGTTTATTAAAACAGCATACATTGAGTATTTACAACATGCCAGGTTCTTGGCCAGATTCACAGAAGTAGGTTCATTTAATCATCACTATTACTTTTTAAGGTAATTATTGGATTGTCCTAATTATACAAAATTTAAGGTAATTATCCTTCTAATTTTACAAATAGAGAAACTACAGCATGGAGATATTACCATCTGCTAGTGTTCTTTAAAACATGTTCTGCAGAAGAATTAACTAGGGTGCTTATTAAAATCCAAATTCATGTACCTGTACTCCAACCCTTCTGAATTGAAATCTTTGAGGAAATATACAAATTCAGCCAGCACCCCAAGTGATTTTTCTTTTCTACTGAAATGTAAGAACTATTGCCTCTTTGTAACTACTGCTAGATTGCCTCATCAAGCTATAACCAAGGGCATAATTACACCATTCTTTTTTTTTTTTTTTTTAAAGTCATTTACTTTGAACCATGTGTAGGAATATTAGAGTGAGTCTTATGTATGACAAGGTTAGGAAGATCTAAATTTTAGATTTGAACAAAAAGCATTCTGGGGGAGAAAATTAGTCTACTCTTTTCACCGGAGATACTGATAAAGTGGTCAAATTGTACTGTAATCCTTCTAGTGTCCCCATTATAATATCTTTTAGCTCGGCTTCCAAAATAATTTCAAAAACAATTGTCTTCTACCTAAGTTCTTTAATTTTACCTAGTTGATGTGTCTATTTGATTATTTTAATTAAAAAAGTTTACAGGCAAAGAAGTGACCATGAAGACTTTGTTCATCAGTCATTTAGACCATGCCTACATTTCTCAAGAGAGAAGTTTAGGAGTCTAGTAGTGTTTTTGTCCAGCGCATGTCACATCTGGAGTTTGTTGTGTGTGTGTGTGCATGTGTGTGTGTATGCAGCATACCCCAATATTTGCTTCACTGTCCAGATATTATAGAGGTGGAGTCTATAGACAAACACTTGAGGTGGAGTATATAGACAAACACTTGAAAGTGATACCATTTCATAACACATATCTCTGAGAATATTCAAACATGGTGATTTTAATAGATGAAATTCAGATCAATACCCAACAGATCTTGTGATGAGACTGAGGCATTGATCACAGCTCAGTTTGGAAGTTGTTGCTGGTTTGATTTGCTACTAGAAGTCAGCTGGCCATCTCAGCTCCTTGGGGACTGGAGCTGTAGGGTTGGACATTTAATTTTTGATGATACAACTCAAGCCTTGTGGTAATATTTCAACACTATCAGACAACCCAAAAGTAATAGAACTACTCAAATTCTGTGGTATCTGTCTCCTGAGATGCTCATCATCAGGCAACTGGTCATTTGGCTATTACAGAACATGTTCAGTATAGCACAGCACTTTTAGTCATGTTTCTCTCACCTTGATTCTTAATCTTGAGTTCTCCCTCACTTAACTGAAAAACTTATTCAAAAAACATTTCTAAGAGAAATACAGCAAGCCTTCAAATAATATTTTGCTCAATGCCATTGCCTTATAATGTTGATGAGAAAAAAATAGATTCCTGGCCAGGGCCATCATCTGTGTGGAGTCTTCATGTTCTCCACATGTCTGTATGGGTTTTCTCCAGGTATCCCAGTTGCCTCCCACATCCCAAAAACGTGCACGTCACCTTAGGTGAACTGGTGTGTCTAAATTGTCCCAGCATGAGTGAGTGGGTGAGTGTGTGTGAGTAGTCCTGCAATAGGATGGCATCCCATCCAGGGTTAGTTCCCCCCTGGCACCCTGGGCTGCCAGGATGGGCTCCAGCCACCTGCAACCCTGAACTGGAATAAGTAGGTTGGAAAATAAATGAATGAATACAAATTATTGTAAAATAAAAATTCCTAAAGTTTCCGATAATAATATAAATGCATGACAATAAACAAAGCAGTACAAAAGCACTCAGTGAGCCCTCCATGTTTGTTATCATTTGAACTGAGAGGTGCTAGGTGTCCCTTACCATCTCACTTCGCAAACATTTATTCCTTGATTTAATCCACCACAACTATGACCACTGTCACTCACTGATTCACCAAAAAATGGGTAATTATCTCACTTTTTTTTATTGATCTTTCTTAAATGTATATAGCTCACATTTATTGCACTGTTTCATTTAGAAGTCTGTTGGGTCTTTATTTAGAAGTGTGGTGATTTTTTGTGACTAGCAATATGCTGCAGGAACTTAACTCTTGTTTATATCAATTCACCTAAGGTAAAATTGGTTTTGTTAATGCCATTTTGCCTAAAGTTGCAGTTTTCAAGAGCCTATCAACAACATTATTGAGGATTTATTTTACTTAGATATTTTACTTTTTAAGCCCTTGAGTGATTGAGTATGCTGTTACAGAGAAGGCTGAAGCCAATCAGATTCTTGTTTCTTGGTCCATAGTTTTTTTATGATAGTAAAATTGTCTTCATAGTTTTGTAATTTAAATATTTTGCTATTATACTACTAAGTATAAATAACCTAGATTTTGCCTAAAATTTAATAAGCAGTTCCACTATGTAAGTCAAATTTGTTTTATTCAATTTTTGTTGTTTGGGCTGAGAAAAGTTTTGTTCCACTATGTCTTAATTATTGTCTCTATTATGACTGGGTTTTCCCTATATCAAGAACACCATTTAATTCTAGGAATGATTTTGTATTCTGTACCCTAGTATCTGTCATCTTCTGGTTCTATTATAGCTGATAAATACACTTTCAAAATCGGTGCTCCTTTTATAACTCTGGCATTTAAAATTTAGAAATATGTAGCATACGCATGACAATTTCAAAAGAGTTATCAAAGTAACTGAAAAAACATGGACTTGGAGTTTTTGAGCACATAAGCAAGTTCACTAGGAATTCATTTAAGTAATGTTGATAAATATGATTATTTAGCTCTCAGTATGTTAAAGTTTCCATATTAAAGAAACTATGTTAAAGTTTCTCTATTAAATAGCTTAATAGCACTGTCACTATTGATGGCCACTTAGGTTATCAACACAGAGCAATTTGATACTTTGATCAAAATCTGCAATTTATGATCTAGCTAGGTTTGATAAATATCTCTTATTATAGAATAAATTATCAGTCAAAGAGGGAGTAATTTACTATATAGGTGAATTTTTAATTCCTGCTGAGAAAATCTGAGTAATAAATGTCCTTGCAAATATTGTCAGTCTTGATATATATAGTTATGAGTTTGGCAGTAAAACAAATTAGCAGAGTCTCTCAGTTCACATCTGCTAACAAGAAGTTTATAGTTCTCAATTTATTTTGCTTTCAAAAAGGAATAACTTATGAGAGACTATATTTATATCC
Organism: Chlorocebus sabaeus; assembly: GCF_047675955.1. Classification (NCBI taxonomy): domain Eukaryota; kingdom Metazoa; phylum Chordata; class Mammalia; order Primates; family Cercopithecidae; genus Chlorocebus; species Chlorocebus sabaeus. The sequence goes on along the minus strand of NC_132927.1, from coordinate 16,229,262 downwards.
CTATAATTCTTGGGCGTGTTCATTTTTTCTGGCTCTTAGAGCTATGTAGTAAAAAGTAGTTCAAGATATTCTTTAGAGCTAAAGACAAAAGTAGACAATCGATTCAATATCCAAATGGCAATTTAAAGTCCTAGATTTTGACTAGAATAAAATAAATATTCCTCACCACAAACAGGAAAAATCAATGGTAATACAATAAAGAGTTTAAGGTAACATTCTTCAGTGTTCTATTCTTTTTGAACTAAGGCAGTATTTTTGGAAATTAACTTTGCAAAAGATAAAAACATCTAGTTTTGAGAGACAATGGATAAACTATAAAAGAAGCAAAGCAGACTTTAGGGTGGTAAAAAATATTTAATAAACAATGCTATATCTCATACTCAAAAATATTTGAATTATTAAAGAAATACTACATTATTAAAGGCTCTAAAATATACCAAGCAAAATAGTACCAAACAAAATTTACTTTATAGCCATCACCACAGTTATATCAGCTGATAATTGGCAAGAACACGCTGGATAGATTTTGCCCTGTATGGTTTACATAAGTCCTGAGTACCAGCTTTCATTAAAACTGAAATTAATTCTTTCTTCACTGCCTCATCCAACACTATTTCCAATTAACTTCTAAACAAAATAAGATTTCCAGTAAAAGACTTCAGGATACAACCTGACTTTGGGTGGTATTATAAATTAATTCCCCTTCCCTGACTGATTATGAGTAGACCAAACTGTGAATGAGCCATTCTGGATTATTGAATGCAATGAACCAAAGAAACAAAAATATGCTTGTGGAGATAAAAGTTCATTCTCCTGAGATCTTTCTATATTTGCATCCTGTGTGATGTTTCTCAGATCAATCCTTAAAAGAGTTTCAAAAAGAGTAGCAAATGTTTTGCCTAAAATATATTTCCTCCAACTAAGAGTTTTCTCTTTAGGCTGCTGGTCATCTCTGTCTTGATCATCAAATAGCATAAAGTCTCAGGGCACCAATACATAATACTTTTCAATAAACAATATTTTAAAGAAATGTACACCAGAGAACCTTTCAAACTCATAAGCCCATTTGCATTGTAGCTCTGCTTGCATGGCAGAGATTGTTTTTGCCTCACAGCCCTTCTGCACTCTCCAGTATTTTCCCCACATAGTGAGATCATTTTATTCAAATCTTAATGTAGGTATTACTCTTCTCCTACCTTCCCCCTTCATCCTGTGTACCATTTTATCTCGCTGTGTCAGTACCTTTAGTGTATCAATACAACATTTATCCACATTTCTGACTCCCTGACTAGAGCGAGATTCCTTAATCTCAGGAACAATTTCCCATATATCTTTGTAATCCCAGAAAGCAATAAATTAATATATGATAAACAGAACTGGGCTTTTTTATAACTAGCAACCATTTGAAATAATATTCAACTTAGATTTTTCTAGCCCTAATCCCACTGACAAATTTTACCCCTAAGCAATCAATTGAGAGTGGTACAACTGAAAGAATTAGAGTATGAAACTAAGTAGTTCTGAGTCATAAATGTTTCAAGACTGAAATAAACTTCACCTCTACCCCAGGCTAGTGTCCTGAATATTGGACTCAAAATTCCCCTTCTAATAGACTTTCAGCCTATTGCTCATTTCAATTCTGATCAGCCAACACACCTACTCGAACCTCAGAAGTACTAGTACCCCTAAAACTAAACGATTTTACTTATTTTTAAAAACTACATCTTCCAGTGTTGACCAAGATGAAGTAAACCCACTGCAGCCTCTCCTTCCCACTGATTACAAATAAAATCTGCAGTAAAAATACATGAGGCAACTACATGAAAATTCTGAAAGGTAAATAACAGTAGGTAGATTGAAAAAAGTAGTTAAAACTTGAAGAAGTGACTACTATAGTGCTGAGCATCCTGTCTCCCTTCACTCCCCTATAGGCTTTGGGTTGAATTGTATCCCCACGAAAAGATATGTTGGGGTCCTAAATCACTGTGCCACCTCATCATTTGACATTATTTGAGAAAAGGCCTTTACAGAGGTAGTCAAATTAAAACAAGGTGATTAGGGTGGTCCCTAATCCAATGACTGGTCTCCTTATAAAAAGAGAACATCTGTACACAGAAGCAGACATGGTCACCAAAAGAACACGATATGAAGATTGGAGTTATGCTGCCACAATCAAGGAGCTACTAGAAGCTACAAGAGGGGCCTGGAACAAATCTTTCCTCCACTGACATCAAAGGAGAATAGCCAATACTTGATTTTGGATTCCTAGCTTCTAGAACTGTGAGACAATACAGTTTTATTGTTTGAGCTACTCACTTTATATACTTTGCTATGATAACCCTTGCAAACTAATATATCATCTTTTCTCTCCTACCTTTGACCTCAGAGTGGCCCCTTTTATGGAATTATGCAATAGGCACAGGCAACAAAAATCCCAAAGAGAAGTCTTGTCTTTCTGGCAAAAGAACCACAGAAAGAGAATCTTAGAAGCCAAGGAGTGTGGGAGGGACTTCTGTACAAAGTTGGAGAAGGGAATTTTCTAATTCTGTGTATGATTCAGAACACGTGCCAGGCTAACCTGCTGCATGCACAACACAAACCCAAATTAACATAGCAAAGGTTATGAAAAGCGAACTACAGTATAATACACATTCCATTTGCCAAAATAAGCCCTGAGAGGCGCATGCACAAAACTTAGTCAAAATAGCCAAGTGAAGCCTTTGAAAGCCGAAATGACATTGGAAACCCTACCCACAGAATGTGGGATAAAACTGATGGTCTGAACCTAATCAGGTTGTAGATTGACTGCCTAAAAAATTTAAGGGGCAGTTCCAAGATGGGCGAATAGGAACAACTCCAGGCTACAGCTCCCAGTGTGAGCGACCCAGAAGATGGGTGATTTCTGTGTTTCCAACTAAGGTACCGGGTTCATCTCACTGGGGCATGTGAGACAGTGGATGCAGGACAGTGGGTGCAGCCCACCGAGCAAGAGCCAAAGCAGGGGGAGGCATTGTCTCACCTGGGAAGCACAAGGGGTAAGGGAATTCCCTTTCCTAGCCAAGGAAAAACACGACACACAGCACCTGGAAAATCAGGTCACTCCCACTCTAATACCATGCTTTTCTAAGGGTCTTAGCAAATGGCACACCAGGAGATTATATCCCACACCTGGCTCAGAGGATCCCACACCCACGAGGCCTCCCTCATTGCTAGCACAGCAGTCTGAGATTTAACTGCAAGGTGGCAGTGAGGCTGGGGGAGGGGCACTCACAATTGCTGAGGCTTGAGTAGGGAAACAAAGCAGAGAAGCTCGAACTGGGTGGAACCCATCGCAGTTGAACGAGGCCTGCCTGCCTCTGTGGACTCCACCTCTGGGGATAGGGCATAGCCAAACAAAAGGCAGCAGAAACCTTTGCAGATTTAAATGTCCCTGTCTGACATCTTTAAAGAGAGTAGTGGTTCTCCCAGCATGAAGTCTGAGATCTGAGAATGGACAAATTGCCTCCTCAAGTCGGTCCCTGACCCCTGAGTAACTGGGAGTCACCCCCAAGTAAGGACAGACTGACACCTCACATGGCCAGGTACACCTCTGAGATGAAGCTTCCATAGGAATGATCAGGCAGCAACATTTGCTGTTCAGCAATACTCACTCTTCTTCAGCCTCCGCTGCTGATACCCAAACAGAGTCTGGAGAGGACCTCCAGCAAACTCCAACAGATGTGTAGCTGAGAGTCCTGACTGTTAGAAGGAAAACTAACAAACAGAAAGGACATCCACACCAAAACCCCATCTGCACATCACCATCATCAAAGACCAAAGGTAGATAAAACCACAAAGATGGGGAGAAACCAGAGCAGAAAAGCTGATAATTCTAAAAATCAGAGCACCTCTCCCCGTCCAAAGGAACGCAGATCCTTGCCAGCAACAGAACAAAGCTGGATGGAGAATGCCTTTGACGAGTTGAGAGAAGAAGGCTTCAGACAATCAAACTTCTCCAAGCTAAAGGAGGACGTCCAAACCCATGCAAAGAAGCTAAAAACCTTGAAAAAAGAATAGACGAATGGCTAACTAGAATAACCAATGTAGAGAAGTCTTTAAATGACCCGATAGAGCTGAAAACCATGGCACGAGAACTACGTGACATATGCACAAGCTTTGGTAGCTGATTTGATCAACTGAAAGAAAGGGTATCAGTGATGGAAGATCAAATAAATGAAATGAAGTGAGAAGTTTAGAGAAAAAAAGAGTAAAAAGAAACGAAGAAAGCCTCCAAGAATATGGGATTATGTGAAAAGACCAAACCTACATGTGATTGGTGTACCTCAAAGTGATGGGGAGAATGGAACCAAGTTGGAAAACACTCTTCAGGATATCATCCAGGAGAACTTCCCCAACCTAGCAAGGCAGGCCAACATTCAAATTCAGGAAATACAGAGAATGCCACAAAGATACTCCTCAAGAAGAGCAACTCCAAGACACATAATTGTCAGATTCACCAAAGTTGAAATGAAGGAAAAAATGTTAAGGGCAGCTAGAGAGAAAGGTCGGGTTACCCACGAAGGGAAGCCCATCAGACTAACAGCAGATCTCTCAACAGAAACTCTACAAGCCAGAAGAGAGTGGGGGCCAATATTCAACATTCTTAAAGAAAAGAATTTTTAACCCAGAATTTCATATCCAGCCAAATTAAGTTTCATAAGTGAAGGAGAAATAAAATCCTTTACAGACAAGCAAATGCTGAGAGATTTTGTCACCACTAGGCCTGCCCTACAAGAGCTCCTGAAGGAAGCATTAAACATGCAAAGGAACAACTGGTACCAGCCACTGCAAAAACATGCCAAAATGTAAAGACCATCGATGCTAGGAAGAAACTACATCAACTAAGGAGCAAAATAACCAGCTAACATCATAATGACAGGATCAAATTCACACATAACAATATTAACCTTCAATGAAAATGGGCTAAGTGCTGCAATTAAAAGGCACAGACTGGCAAATTAGATAAAGAGTCAAAACCCATCAGTGTGCTGTATTCAGGAGACCCATCTCACATGCAGAGACACACAAAATAGGCTCAAAATAAAGGGATAGAGGATGATCTACCAAGCAAATGGAAAAAAAAAAAAAAGCAGGGGTTGCAATCCTAGACCCTGATAAAATAGACTTTAAACCAATAAAGATCAAAAGAGATAAAGAAGACCATTACATAGTGGTAAAGGGATCAATTCAACGAGAAGAGCTAACTACCCTAAATATATATGCACCTAATACAGGAGCACCTAGATTCATAAAGCAAGTCCTTAGAGACTTACAAAGAGACTTAGACTCCCATACAATAATAATGAGAGATTTTAACACCCCACTGTCAACATAGACAGATTAAAGAGACAGAAAGCTAACAAGGATGTCCAGGAATTGAACTCAACTCTGCACCAAGCGGACCTAATAGACATCTACAAAACTCGCCACCTCAAATCAACAGAATACACCTTCTTCTTAGCACCACATTGCACTTATTTCAAAATTGACCACACAGTTGGAAGTAAAGCATTCCTCAGCAAATGTACAAGAACAGAAATTATAACAAACTGTCTCTCAGACCACAGTGCAATCAAACTAGAACTCAGGATTAAGAAACTCATTCAAAACCTCTCAACTACATGGAAACTGAAAATCTGCTCCTGAATGACTACTGGGTACATAATGAAATGAAGGCAGAAATAAAGATGTTCTTTGCAACTAATGTGAACAAAGATACAACATACCAGAACCTCTGGGACACATTTAAAGCAGTGTGTAGAGGGAAATTTATAGCACTAAATGCCCATAAGGGAAAGAGGAAAGATCTAAAATTGACACCCTAACATCACAATTAAAAGAATTAGAGAAGCAAGAGCAAACATATTCAAAAGCTAGCAGAAGGCAAGAAATAACTAAGATCAGAGCAGAGCTAAAAGAGACAGAGACACAAAAAACTCTTTAAAAAAATCAATGAATCCAGGAGCTGGTTTTTTGAAAAGATCAACAAAATTGATAGACCACTAACAACACAAATAAAGAAGAAAAGAGAGAAGAATCAAATAGACACAATAAAAAATGATAAAGAGGATATCACGACCAACCCCACAGAAATACAAACTACTATCAGAGAATACTATAAACAACTCTACGCAAATAAACTAGAAAACCTAGAAGAAATGGATAAATTCCTACACACATACACTCTCCCAAGACTAAACCAGGAAGAAGTTGAATCCCTGAATAGACCAATAACAGGCTCTGAAATTGAGGCAATAATTAATAGCCTACCAACCAAAAAAAGTCCAGGACCAGATGAATTCACAGCCAAATTCTACCAGAGACACAAGGAGGAGCTGGTACCATTCCTTCTGAAACTATTCCAATCAATACAAAAAGAGGGAATCCTCCTTAACTCATTTTTGAGGCTAACATCATCCTGATACCAAAGCCTGGCAGAGACATAACAAAAAAAGAGAATTTTAGACCAATATCCCTGATGAACATCGATGCAAAAATCCTCAATAAAATACTGGCAAACCGGATCCAGCAGCACATCAAAAAGCTTATCCACCATGATCAAGTGGGCATCATCCCTGGGATGTAAGGCTGGTTCAACATATGCAAATCAATAAACATAATCCAGCAATATAAACACAAGCAAAGAAAAAACAACATGATTATTTCAATAAATGCAGAAAAGGCCTTTGACAAAATTCAACAGCGCTTCATGCTAAAAACTCTCAATAAATTCAGTATTGATGGAACATAACTCAAAATAATAAGAGCTATTTATGACAAACCCACATCCAATAGCATACTGAATGGGCAAAAACTGGAAGCATTCCCTCTGAAAACTGGCACAAGACAGGGATGCCCTCTCTCACCACTCCTATTCAACATAGTGTTAGAAGTTCCAGCCAGGGCAATCAGGCAGGAGAAAGAAATAAAGGGTATTCAATTAGGAAAAGCGGAAGTCAAATTGTCCCTTGACAAATTGCAGATGACATGATTGTATATTTAGAAAACCCCATTGTCTCAGCCAAAAATCTCCCTAAGTTGATAAGTAACGTCAGTAAAGTCTCAGGATACAAAATCAATGTGCAAAATCACAAGCATTCTTACACACCAATAACAGACAAAAAGACAGCCAAATCATGAGTGAATTCCCATTCACAATTGCTTCAAATAGAATGAAATACTTAGGAATCCAACTTACAAGGGATGTGAAGGACTTCTTCAAGGAGAACTACAAACCACTGCTCAATGAAATAAAAAAGGACACAAACAAATGGAAGAACATTCCATGCTCATGGATAGAAAGAATCAATATCATGAAAATGGCCATACTGCCCGAGGTAATTTATAGATTCAATGCCATCCCCATTAAGCTACCAATGACTTTCTTCACAGAATTGGAAAAAAACTACTTTAAAGTTCATATGGAACCAAAAAAGAGCCCGTATTGCCAAGACAATCTTAAGCAAAAAGAACAAAGCTGGAGGCCTCACACTACCTGACTTCAAACTATACTACAAGGCTACAGTAACCAAAACAGCATGGTACTGGTACCAAAACAGAGATATAGACCAATGGAATGGAACAGAGCCCTCAGAAATAATACCACACATCTACAACCATCTGATCTTTGACAAACCTGACAAAAACAAGAAATGGGGAAACGATTCCCTGTTTAATAAATGGTGCTAGGAAAACTTACTAGCCATATGTAGAAAGCTGAAACTGGATCCTTTCCTTACACCTTATACAAAAATTAATTTAAGATGGATTAAAGACTTAAATGATATACATAAAACCATAAAAACCCCAGAAGAAAACCTCAGGACACAGGCCTCTTCAAGCACTTCATGACTATAACACCAAAAGCAAAGACAACAAAAGCCAAAATTGACAAATGGGATCTAATTAAACTAAAGAGCTTCTTCACGGCAAAAGAAGCTACCATCAGAGTGAACAGGTAACCTACAGAATGGGATAAAATTTTTGCAATCTACCCATCTGACAAACGGCTAATATCTAGAATCTACAAAGAACTTTAGCAAATTTGCATGAAAAAAAACATACAACCCCATCAAAAAGTGGGTGAAGGTTATGAACAGACACTTCTCAAATGAAGACATTTCATGTGCAACAGACACATGCAAAAATGCTCATCATCACTGGTCATCAGCAAAATGCAAATCAAAATCACAATGTGATACCATCTCACACCAGTTAGAATGACGATGATTAAAAAGTCAGGAAACAACAGATGCTGGAGAGGATGTGAAGAAATAGGAATGCTTTTACACTGTTGGTGGGAGTGTAAATTAGTTCAACCATAGTGGAAGACAGTGGCGATTCCTCAAGGATCGAGAACTAGAAATACCATTTGACCCTGAGATCCCATTACTGGGTATATACCCAAAGGATTATAAATCATTCTACTATAAAGACACACGCACATGTATGATTATTGCGGCACTATTCACAATAGCAAAGACTTGGAACCAACTCAAATGTCCATCAATGATAGAATGGATTAAGAAAATGTGGCACATATACACCATGGAGTATTATGGAGCCATAAAAAAGGATAAGTTCATGTCCTTTCCAGGGACATAGATGCAGCTGGAAATCATCATTCTCAGCAAACTATCACAAGGACAGAAAACCAAACACCACATGTTTTCACTCACAGATGGGAATTGAACAATGAAAACACTTGGACACAGGGCGGGGAACATCACACACTGGGGCCTGTCAGGGAGTGGGGGGTGCTGATGGAGGGATAACATTAGGAGAAATACCTAATGTAAGCAACAAGTTGATGGGTACAGCAAACCAACATGGCCCATGTACACCTATGTAACTAACCTGCATGTTGTACACAAGTACCCTAGAACTTAGAGTATAATCTAAAAAATAAATAAAATAAAATAAACCAGAAAAAGAAGAACAAGTTAAATCCAAAGCAAGCAAAAGGAAGGAAATAAAGGAAAAATAATGAAATTGAAAACATAGAGAAAAAAATTAATGACACCTACAACTAGTTTATTGAAAAAATAAAATTAATAGACCTCTAGTCAAACCAACCAATACAAAAAAGGAAGGAAGGCACAAGTTACAAATATCAATAAAGAAAAGGGATGTCAGGGCATGGTGACTCATGCCTGTAATCCTAGCACTTTGGGAGGCCAAGGTGGGCAAATCATTTGAGGTCAGGAGTTTGAGATCAGCCTGACCAACATGGTGAAACCCCATCTCTTCTAAAAAAAAAAAAACAAAAAAAAATTAGCCAGGCATGGTGGCACACACCAGTAATCCCAGCTACTTGGGAGGCTGAGGCAGAAGAATCACTTGAACCCAAGAAACAGAGTTTGCAGTGAGCAGAGATTGCGCCACTGTACTCCAGCCTGGGTGACAGAATGAGACTATCTCAAAAAGAAAAAAAAAGAATAAGTAGATATCACTATAGACTCTATAATCATTAAAAAGTATACTAAGAAAATACTGCAAAAAGACTTTATGTCAACCAACTTGACAACTCAAAAAATGTGCAAGTTCCTGGAAATACACAAGTACAAAAAAAAAAAAAAAAAAAAAAAAAAAAACCTCAAGAAAACTGGATAAAATAGTCCTATATCTGTTTTTAAAAATGTAATTCATTGTTGAAAACCTTCCAACAAAGAAAACACGAGAGTCAGACAGTTTCATGGGCTAATTCTACCAAATATCTTAGGAAGAAAAGAGAACAATATTTCTCATGAAAACAGGCCTAATTCTTTAAAAAATAATGATAGAAAACTGAAGTAGGCAATATATAAAGAGGATAGTGTACCACAAACAAGTGGGGTTTAGCCTGGGAATACAAGACTGGCTTAACATTAAAAATAAATAATTAGCTATAAAACATTATTCCAAAGAAAAAATATCTAATCATCCCAACAGATGGCAAAAAAACAATGTGTGGCAAAATTCAACACACATCTGTAATAAAAAGGCAACTACAAAGAAACACACAAAAAATGTGTTAAATCCTAAAGCTCATGTCATTCTTAATGATGTAAGATAATGTTTGACCTATAAGATTAGGAATGACTCAAGAATGTCTGTCCTCACCACTCAGATTTAGCATCATACTATAAATCTTAGCCACTGCAGTAAGAAAAAATAATAAAATAATGTGTATAAAAAAAGAATAAGTAAAACTGTTGCTGTTCAGAGGTGACATGATTGTTGTCATGGGCTGAATTTTGTCTCCTCCAGAACTGATATGAAGTTTTAATCCCCAGTCTCTCAGAATGTGAGAATGTGACTGCATTTGGAAATAAGGTATTTAAAGAGGTAATTACACGAGGTCATTAGGTTAGGCCCTTATCCAATATAACTGGTATTCTTAGGAGAAAAGGAGATTAGGACATAGATACACACTGAGGAAAGATCATGTGAAGATACAAGAAAATGGCCATCTACAAGCCAGAGAGGCCTTAGAAGAAACCAATTCTTCCAATACCTTGATGTTGAACTTCTTTTCCTCTAGAATCATGAGAAAATCAATTTCATTTTTGTAAGCCATCCCATCTGTGGTATTTTCAACCTTAACAAACGAATGCAATTGGCTATTAGAAAGATGTCCTAAAACCAACATATAAATTTTAAAAGGTCACAGGATACAAAGTTCAATATAGAAATTTCAACTCTGTTTCTATTAGCCATGAACAACTAGAAATTAAAATTTTAGAGCAATATAATGCATAATAGCATTATAACATTATATATACATGCATAATAAAACACGTATATATAAACCTAACAAATTAGACTCATAATATGTATGCTGAAAACTATACAACTGATAAGAGAAATAAAAAACTCATATATAGAGAGAGATATATACCATGTTCATGAATTAGAAGATTTGATACTCTTAATATTATAATATTCACCAAATTTATTTTAGATTTAACACAATTTCAGTCAAAATATCACGTAATTTTATGTAGCAAACATAATTCAAAAATATATAGATTTCAAAAATATATAGAAAGGCAGATAACTAAAACAGCCAAAACAATTTTGCAGAAGAACAAAGTTGGATAACACATACTAATTAACTTCAAATATTACTGCAAAATCAGTGTGGTATGGGCAAAATAATAGGCACACTGCTCAATATAGCAGAATAATCCAGAAATGTTTCACCCACACATATATGGACAACTTAATTTTGGTAAAAGTACAAAGACAGTTCAATAGGAAAATAATAGTCTTTTCAAAAATGGTGCTAGAACAATTGGTCCCTATATGCAAAAAAGTACTTCAACTCATATACAAAACTTAAAATATATCACAGACCTAAATTTAAAACCTAAAACTATAAAACTTCTGGAAGAAAATGTAGGAGAAATATTTGCGATCTTGAATTGGGCAATGTTTTTAAATATGACACTCAAATAATGATTCTTAAAAGACAAAATTTGTTAAATTGAACTTCATTAAAACCAAAACTTTTGCCTGTAAAAGATACTGTTAAGAGAACAAAAAGATAAACCATGGACTTGGAGAAAATATTTGTAAATCACCTATCTGACAAATGACTTATCCAGAATATAAGAGCCTTACAAACTCAACAACAAAAAAATACCAAAAATGGGCAAAATATTTGAAAAAATACTTCCATCAAAAAACATAGACAGATGGCAAATAATCACATGGAAAAAAGCTCGACATCACTATTCATCAGAGAGACACAAATTAAAACAAGATATGACTATATATCATCTAAACAGCAAAATGTTTTTTAAAAAAAATCAACAATACCAAATGTTGGTGAAAATGCAGAGCAACTGGAATATTCACACATTACATGTGGGAATGAAAAATGGTACATTCATTTTAGAAACAGTTGGTCAATTTTCTGTACAGTTAAAAATATATTACTGTATCACAGTGATCACATTTCTAGGTATTTATCCAAGAAAAATGAAAACTGTGGTCACATCCAAACTTGTATGCAAGAGCTTATAGTGATTTATTCACAGTCACTCAAAACTGAGAACAACCCTAATGAATGGAAAGACAAACTGCAGCACAACAGCAATAAAAAGGAACAAACTTTTAATACCTACAGCATCATAAATAAATCTGAAACATATTAAGTGAAAAAAGCCAGGCTCAAAAAGCTATGGATAGTACGATTTCATTTATTTGACACTCTGAATAAGGCAAAACTATATGGATGGAGAACAGATAGATCACTGTTGACAGAGGTTGAGGTGGGAGGAAGGGTTGATGAAGTAGAGGGAGCACGGCGGAGCACGGAAAAATAATTTGAGACAATTGGTCTTCTCTGTATCTTGATGGTGGTAGTGGTCACATGATTCCATGTATTGGTTAAAATTCTTAAACCTGTGCATCCAGAAGAGTGAAGTTTATTGTGAGTAAATTAAAAAGTGAATATTAAATTTAAAAACATTTTTAAAGTTAAATTTGCAGTTTTCCATTGCTCTCAGAAGATAGGCAACAGAATCACCAGGATAACATCTGATCTTCATAATTATCTATGCCCTAAGAATAAGAAAAAGTATATTAACACTCTTGGACATTTTTGTTAATAATTTAAATAGGTTTTCTGTACTAAATTCTGACAACAAGCCACGTCTAGATTTTGCCACTAAATACTGCTCTTTCCTACCTTAACACCATTTGGAAAGGCAGCTGGTAAATTCTAGAGCTGCAAGACTCCTGTGTTCTTATACAAAGGCAATAATGAAAACAGAACTATAAAAGTCCTACTTTATTTCGGAATGAAAGTTCTTTCTGCCTGTCTGTATTTATTCAAAATCTCTAAAGAATTGCTCAACTGTTAACTTTCTCTCTTCTCCTAATTAGTATCCTGTTTTAACAAAATGAGAAATGGTGAATACTGCTTGCCCTAGGGATGAATCCATTTTCTCTCTCCTCCCCTTCCCATGAAAAAGACAAAATGGAACAGTAGATTTGTAGGCCCCATGTATAAGCAGAAACACACGGTTTTATTTTGATGGCTGAAGGAAAATTGCCTATGGTTAAGCAGGTTTTTTTCAAAACATTTAGCTGTTTAGATTCAACTAAATGAGTTCTGTAAATAGTGGCAGCCCCAGTGTTTATTATTACAATATGAGTGTTTACTATTGTAAATTATAATTGTCCTCTCATTTGAATAAAATAATTTTAAAATATCTCTATTGGGATAGCAAAATTAATTAGGATAATAAATGCAGTTGTGATTCTGGCTTTGATGTGTGCTGGTTCCACATTAGTTCAATACTGATCTGAAAAGTCTTAAACATGATGAGTGAATGCAAATCAGCATTGTTTGTACTACCTGAATGTTGAAAGTAGAAAGATCATTCTATTACATGAAGATGTAAGAAGGAAGACAGCAATTGTCTATTTTAGTATCTGATCATATAGCAATAGGAACATTGCACTATATAGGACTTAATTTTTGACTTACTATAAAGTTGCTTCTTAGGAGTAGTAGACCACATAATGCAACAGAAAATAAGCTATATTGGCAATATTTATTGAAACTTACTTTTTCACGTTTAGACAAAATGATGGTGGTTGATCCAGCAAAACCTTGCCATAAGGCTATGAGTAGAGTCAAAACACATACACACACACACACACACACGCGCACACACACACACACACACAGGTAAAATACAGGATTCCATTCTTGCAAAGTTAATGAAACAAGAGATTGATCCAAGTCCATCTGGTCTAACTGCAGCCTGGCACTCTGGTGTCATTTTCCTGTTACAATTTAAATATCAAGAGAACTTTAAAGAAACAAGAATTCCAGGGATATGATGTTTGGGGGACAAAGAAGGGTCAATTTCATCAGCCTGAACCAAAAAGGATGGGTCAGGAGGCTACTTGGAGAACACTGGGAACAAATGTCTCTAATTTCTACTCTGCTGCTTTTGAAGAAGGGGATTGCCTGGTACTTGAAGTTTCCTCACAGGGTCCCACACTCCTGTCTCTATTTCCCAGGCTTACCACTACCACCACCATGACTTCTACTGCCACCAGAGGATGATAACTTTAGCCTACCACTCACCCCCACTACCTGGCTGTTTAATATCAGGGGCTGGGCAGAGGATGGGGGTAGGAGGCAATTGCCAAATATTTATGATACTCAGATTCACATTATTGTTGTGTTGTCCTATAGTTGAAAGACTGAAAGAATACAAGCGTTTTTGAGAAAGACAGATAATCTGATAAGGAAAGTATAGGAGCTAATGCAGATATCTTAAACTTCCATGTAAGAATGCTACATTTTATTTCTTTACTATATTTTTAACAAATTACTAAATAAAATATGCAGTAATCATGATCTTCCACCTAAGTTATACTACAAACACTGCACAAGTGTCCACCAAACACAAACACTGATGCACACACTCCCCTTAAAAAGCACCTGCTTTAGAATGAAGTCTGAATGCCAATATTTGGTCACAGAAGTGGGTAACATTCAAAATGTCGTATTTCCCTTTCTATTGTATAAATATCCTTCGTGATTAAATCATTCAGCAAATTCTCAGTGACTACCCACCATGCACCAAGCACTGAACTAAACACTAGAGAGGAGTTCAAAGTCTATCAGAAGAGAAGATCCTTGACAAATAATTACACACACGTCTTACGGAGTTATAGTTGTGACCATCCTAAATCACAGTGTGTAATGTACCTTGGCTTTCATCCCATCACATTAAAGTGGATTTTTTTCTCATGTATGGTCAATCTAAACCCATAAAGCACAGGCAGGGGAAAAAATTCTATGGCTTCAGATATTTCTCCAACAACTGTCTTATAAAAGCCTAAATGTCCCATGGTTCAACAGCAGGCATTTGAACTTTTGCTCAAGGCTCCCTTTTATTTAAGAGCAGACTGCTTCTGTTGAGTGACTATGGCAGGGATATGAGAACAAACCCTCTAGCTCTTATGGACTCCTTCTAGGCTTATTCTTGGAAATATCTCTCTCTGCCCCTTATAAAACAGAGATGCAGTCTTCCATTCCAAATAACAGGATTGGAGTAACACATTTCTAAGGTTTACTCTTATGATCTAGTTTGAGAGTTCATCTAACCACTAGACTGAGAACTAAGAAAATCCTCCCGCTTCCCGAAAAAATAGTCCAACATCTGAGAGTTCATTTGAGTTTCTGAAAGTGTGCCTATTGCCCAGAGCCCCTAACTGTATCTACAGAATATCAATATAGCCATTAAATCCAAGAGCTAAAAGTGCCACATAACAACATGGAAGAGTTCTCCTAGAGAATATAAACTAGGTCTTCTTTAAATAACTCCCTGAGTTTTGCAAATAAGGCTTTCTGAACTCCAGAACTTTTTGTCAGTGGCTATCTCAATTTTTCTTTCTTTTCCTTCAGGCATATCAACACATTGAGAGAACTTTTCTGTTAACCAAGCCAGAAGCTGCAATTCAGAAAAACATACCTAACTAAAAGATACTGCATTTTTACATAATTACCCAGGGTTTTGTAATGGTATACATTTTATAATATCCATCTTATAGATTTATATTGCTACATGATGTGTCATTTTGAATTATTGTTAGATTAATAAAACCACAGACCAGGTTTAAGTGGAAGGTTTATGAAAGTGTTTATGACAGGATCAGTCAGGCTTCAGGCAGGATTAAACTTAAACTTTTTATGGTTTGGGATTGAATTGCTTAATGAACCAATCAGCACTTTATTTTCTGCCTTCAGCTATACATTTTTAAAAATGATGCTCTACTATTAATCATCAGTTTAGACTCTCATAGTTACTAAATATGTAAGTACTTACGAATCCTAATCCCCCATGAAAGTAGGCTGTATATGCTGTGTGTCTCAGTGAAAAAAGATGTGAGAAAAACATCAGCCTAACTCTTCAAACGTGTTCATGGGGATTAGAATAATTATTTTCTCTATGATAAATTTTAGGACCAAAAACTCAAGTTTGCTCATAAGAATGTTCATATCCCCAAAGATTAAATTTGAGTTGCTAATTGCTTTATTTAAGGTAAATCAAAAGCAATTAGCGGGATATTCCCTAATCAGCACTTTTGGAAATATGTTGATTGTTTCTGGCAACTAATGTTCTCAAATGGTAGAGAGGAAGAAAGCTTTATTGCAAGTATTTGAGGGCCTCAGAACAAAGAATATTTTTCAAGGTACCTACCATACTGAGAAACTTAACTAACTGAATCTCTAGAATCCAAAGGAGAGGAAAATAGTAGTTTTTAAAGATCTTTTAAATAATAATACATAAGGTATGGCAGAACTATAATATGCCTTCTTATTACATGGATTCAGATAAACAATAGGATAAATAATGTTCCTTAAAATAAGTAAGCTGCCTACTGTAAAAGGGTTTCACAGCAAAACCACTGTGAAAGTATGTGAAACCTATCTGACATCAGTTGTATTTGTTAGGTGAAAAAGTAATTGTGGTTTTTGCCATTACTTTCAATAGCAAAAGCCACGATTACTTTTGTACCAACCTAATATAAAGCATTCCTTAAATATTTTAATTGTGATGTATGTGAAAATTATCAAAAATGAAAGTGTTATTTCCTAAATGTCAAATCAGTGTCTTACAATTAATGGAATGCTGTTACATTTTTAGAGCATTTTCCTTTTCTCAGTGGCTTCACTATATCATATAATTTTATCTTCATGAAAAGATGATGAGGGAATTAAAGCTCAACAAGGTTAAGTGACCTCATCCAAGGCTCCAAAGGTAGTAAACGGCAGAGCTAAGACTTAAGCATATATCTTTGGACTAAAGAACCTTAGGAATTTTCTACTATATTCAGTATCTTCTATTGTTTAGAGCTTATAGCCTTGTTACTTGGGTTTTGCTTAGCCTCAGTTGCTAAAAAATGAGTATGTTTTCTCTCTCTGGATACCTATGTGATAAAGAGAGCCCTGGGATTTGGAGGAAAAACATACAAAGCAAGATCCTATTACTACTTTATTACTCATGGGAAAATCACTTTGCCTTTCCAAACTTTCATTTTATTTTATTATTTTTTGGAAACAGAGTCTCACTCTGTTGCCCAGGCTGGAGTGCAGTGGCACGATCTCGCTCACTGCAACCTCCAGCTCCTGAGTTCAAGCAATTCTCCTGCCTCAGCCTCCTGAGTAGCTGGGATTAAAGCCATGTGCAACCATGCCAAGCTAATTTTTATATTTTTAGTAGAGAAGGGGTTTCACCATGTTGGCCAGGCTGGTCTTGAAATCCTGACCTCAGGTGATCTGCCTTTCCAAACTTTTATTTCTCTCTATATATTTTTTTAAAACCATAAAATGAAATAAATTCATAAAATTTGCTATGAATCAATGAGATATATACGTTAAAGATGGCAGCAAAATGCTAGAAATATTACACCTATATTCTTTGTACCCAATTCATCTCCACTTCCTCAAATGCATCTAACATCATTCTTTGTTTGCAACTGGTACTCAATAAATTATTTATAATTGGTAATGAAACTTCTAAGTAAGCCAAAGTTTCCACACACAAAAGCATCCGAGCTACTTAATTCACACAAACCACCAGATATTTTGAATAATGGCTGATTTCAATTACCATTTTGCTGTTTGTATGTATAAAGATACTGACTACTGTTTTACTGTTTTGAGTCAAAATATACCAACTATAGTAACATAAATGAGGTAAGAAGCGCCTCATTTATTTAACATGCACTAAGAGGTTGAAGAGAAAACCCGGGCTATTCAGAAACTTAAAAAATTTTCTCTATGGGAGCATTTTTTAAATTCCTGAAAAGAGAACACCAAAATATGAATTCAGGGTATAAAACCATGAGGGAAAACATGAATTTGAGAGGGGTCAAAAAGCTGAGGAGCCAAAAAAATGTATAATATTCACAGAAGTAAACATTTAAGGGTTTACTTTGTACCAGGCAATCTGCTAAGCCAGTTTCAATCATGATCTGATTTAAAGCTCATATAATCCCTGTAGAATAAGTACTCTTATGATGATTGCCATTCCATAGCTGATGCTTCCAAAGGTAAAACGATTTGCTGATGAGCACACAGCTAGAGGGGGCAGAGTTTATACCAAAGCCATTCTATCTATCATGCACTAAAGAAGACGGTTTCCTTCCATTTGCTTAAATATCTTCTGCCCCTTGTTGTCCCCATCCCTCTCTCTCTAGTCCTCTACTTCTTTCTCTGATCCTAGATTCCTAAGATATTCTAGCTTTACAGTTTCTTCAACCTATCCTTCTTTTTAGAAATTGTTTTAATTACTGTATCCTAGCCCAACATTATCAACATTATTCAGACCTTTCAGTCTCATGCAGTTAAGGATGAATAGAGTGTTAGAGAAATAAAAATGCAATTGTTCCTGCCCCAGTCTAGATAAATATCCTCATTTTACCACAATTTAAGAGAAAATTACATGGCAACTCATCATTCATTCATGAACCAAATAACTAAGCTCCATTTATCCAATTACACTGTTAGCCAGACACAGGCCCACTTAGATTGCTGGGAAAGCCTACACAGACACATCCACTACCCACACCTGCACTTAGTTTCTCAAACACGCAACTTCTTCTTTCTCAAGACACTTGACTCTGCTGGAAATTTTTCTCTTCAACTCCTAGGGCTTACTTTAAATATTACAACCTCAGAAAGGTCTTCGTTGACAATGTCATCTAAAGAATTTCCCAATTATTTTCTCTCTCAGCCCAATGCTCTCTTTATAAACTTTCACGATTTGTAACTGCTTCCAATATTCACCTCTTCACTTGTTAGTGTCCCATAAGAGATTCTGAAGGACTAAAAAGTTTCCATTTGAAATGCTGTATAACCTGTACTTAGTTCCAAAACAGTTTCAACACCACAAAGTTACTCTTACCAGTTAAGCAGTTTCTCTGCATTCTTCCTTTCTCCTAGACCCTGACAAACACCAATATGCATTCTGTCTCTATATAATGATCTATTAAGGACATCTCATATAAATAGAGTCATACAATATCTGACTTTTTGCACCTACCTGCTTCCACTTAACAATGTTTTGGGGGTTCATTCACCTTGTAGCCCCACATATCAGTACTTCACTTTATGGCTAAACAATATTCCATTGTATGTATGTTCCACAATTTATTTACCCATTTATTCATTGATGGGTATTTGTGCTTTTTCTACCTTTTGGCTATTGTAAATAGTTGTGTTTATGTTTTTTTTTTTTTAAATATGTTAGAAGTACATCTTGAAGTGTTTCTGGATTAAATGATATATCTAAATTTTGTATTAAAATACCACAGCCAAAAACCAAAAATAAAAGTGGATATAGATGAAATAAGATTGGAGAAATCTTGATAATTGCTAAAGCTGAAAGATAAGTGAAGGGGTGTTATACTATTCTCTCTACTTTTATATACAATTGAAAATTTTCATAAGAGCCCATTTTTACAAGGCTTGAAAAACTGAAGATCTGAATTATAATGTTTTGCTTTTATAAGATTAATAATATATTCTCTAGCATATAATATATTCTGTATAGTCTCCCTAATCTTCCTTCATCGTAAAAAAAGTCATATATGCAGAATGTATGCCATGACTGGTTAGCAAGAGAAGAATGGTCTGGAAAGTTAATAAATGATTGACTTGATTCTGCTGGGAAACTATAAATAAAAATAGAATTTCCTCCCCATCTAGAAAACTTCTCCACAAAGGTAGAAGACAAGAAAGATAATTTTATTATTGAATAATCATTAAACTAGATCATGATTGCCCATCACAGGCAATCTGCCAAGAGAATGCAAAGGCAAAGAAATCTCACCTTTTTACATAGTCAAGCAGACTGGACCCATTACATACTTGTTCTTAAGTATATAACTAAGAGGACTTGACAGTATTGTTTGTCACATACAGTTTGTTCTAAATTCGGTCGACAGTTGGCGTAACCTTCTGTGTTAGCTAGTCGGCTTTATCCATAAACTTTTCACAGCTTTATGACAAAAGGTAGTTTTGAAATTTGGAGAGACAGGGGAGCTCACCAAAGTTAAGGTCCTACCTTACCCCAGAAACTGGGAGACAGGGGCATTATCTTCCTTGATTATATCTCAAAGAGATGGCTCTCGTATCTTTGAGAAAGACATTTCTTGATCATAAGCTGGCTAGAGGTGTATTTAGGTTTTTAAAAGTTTTACATATATTTCAGAGACAGAGAAAGACATTACAATTTTTCTGAAGTAAATGTTCTAAGAAAAGAAAACAAGAGTCTCTTATATTCACCAGGGAGAATTAAGCATCTTGTCATTTTGTATTTGCCACTATAAGTCTTTGCAGCAGGAAAAACAACATTGGAAGAGATGATCTCATTATAAATTACCCCTAGAGTGCTTTGTTTCCAAAATGTGCATGATATCAGCTTATTTTAATGGAATATATTCAAGAGTCAGGAATAAATCTGTAGTTTGGGTAACATGCACATTGTGGGAGTTAATTCTTAGTGTTAACTTGACTAGATTGAAGGATGCAAAGTATTGATTCGGGTGTGTCTGTGAGGGTGTTGCCAAAGGAGATTAACATTTGAGTCAGTGACCTGGGACAGGCAGACCCCACCCTTAATCTGGGTGGGCACCATCTAATCAGCTGCCAGTGTGGCAAAATTTTAAACAGGCAGAAAACCATGAAAAGACTAAACTGGCCTAGCCTCCCAGCCTATATCTTTCTCCCGTGCTGGATGTTTCTTCCCCTCAAATATTGGACTCTGAATTCTTCAGTTTTGGGAGTTAGACTGGCTTCTCCTTGCTCCTCAGCTTGTAGATGACCTATTGTGGGACCTTGTGATCGTGTGAGTTAATACTTAATAAACTTCCCTTTATCTGCACTCCAACCTGGCGACAGTGAGGCTGTCTCAAAATAAATAAATATATATATTACATATCCTATTAGTTCTACCCCTCTAGAGAACCCTGACTAATACACACATTAAAAGGTCCACTAAGGCAAACCTTCTCAAACTTTAATGCCCATTTGAATCACCTGGAGATCTTGTTAAAACAGATTCTGGCTCTTTGGTCTGGGGTTGAGTCTGAGATCCTGCACTTCTGACAAGCTCCTAGGCAAAGCCCACACTGCTGATCCACTAACCACACACTGAGCATCAAGGCTCTATCTCAGTTATTGTCAAAGTTTAGTCCTCAAATCAGCAGCATCAGCAATATTGGGGAACTTGTTTAAAATGCAAATTCCCGAGTCTACCTTTAGGTTATTGAATTAGAAGCTATTCTGAGTTTTAATAAATCCTCCCAGTATTCTGATATATGCTAAAGTGTGATAACCCCTGCTATATGTTAATGGTCTCACATTTTAGATGCACACTGAAATCACCTCGGAAATTTCCAAAGACATACTGATGCCTGTGTTGACCACTCCATTATGATTCCATTGGCATAAGGCAAAACCTAGGCATCAGTAGACTCAAAATCTCCCCCAAGTGATTCTAATATGCAGCAAAGTTTGAGAACCCTTGAACTAGAATGTAAGTTCCACACAAGCAGGAATTTGTTTGGTCATTGCTGAATTCCAAGTGCCTAGAAAAATGTCAGGCACTAGTTGACATCTCATAAATATTTATTGAATGAATGAATAAATAAGAGAATGAGCAGAAAAATAAACCCCTCTGTTACTCTAAAAACAGTTGCTTGATGATATTACAGAAGAAACAACATATTTGTCATCTTTCTCTTTTATGAGAAATCTGTTTTCAGCTCAGAATACAATGTGGACATAACTGTTCCCACCAAAATATATTTGAAATACCCCTCATCTTCACAGCAATATTTTGGTGCAAGAAAATATAGAATCAAAGCTGGCAGATCTTAAGAAAAGAGAACTAAAACTAAATACAGTTATTAAATATAATAAAATGAATAAACAAGGCATGAAATTGGCAAGTTATAGAGAGTATAGAAGGAAATGTAATGTTATATAAATGAATAAAGGCTTAAGACCTGCAACTTTGAATAGTTGCATTGACACAGAAGGATAGGACTCTAGACCAAAGCAAGATAGAAAGTACCTTTTGGCCATCCTAATTAAAAGTTCCTAAGTGGAAAAAAAAATTGATGTGAAAACCCATGGCACAGTATTCATAGTTATTGTAAGTAAACATGTATTGAGTTAGTGTATAGCAAAATGTAATTATATAGGGAAAATTTAATCATACTGCATTGCAGGATAGAATATTACTGTAACTTTAACTTTTCATTGTATTGTATGAAAAGAATACACATCCATTTTTGTTGACTTATAAAATAAAGCAGGCAAGCAATATGCATACTTTAGGACACAGTCATTTGTTGCTGTCAAATTTCTCCATGCAAACTTATCACTCTATATGTTCTCCAGTCAAATCACCGCAGAAGTGTAAACACTGAATTAAAAGAACTCCTCTCCGAAGTCACAGTTTCTCAAAAAGTGTCTAGTTTGATATTTAAACCAGCAAGGGGTTAACAGAAGACTGACTCCACGTTCCCATAATATTTACAGGAATAGAGAAGGCCTAAATATAGGGAATGAGCTGCTGAGGCCCAGAAATTAGGCCCAGGAAGTTAATCCCAGAGAAATCAGTGGACTGGGAAGGAAATGAGAAATAGGGACTCATTTTCTGGAAAAACAGCTTAAAAATGAGGCATTCCGCACAAAGAAAAAAAAAAAAAAAAAGCCAATGTTCAGGTTTTAGGATTAAGGTAAAAAAATTACAGTAAAATAAGCCAAAAGAATAAAAATGCTAAGCTACTACACTTGCATTTCTTGAATTTCTCCTTAAGAGCTCTATTGTTCACAGGGCTGGAGGATGGAGAGATTGAAATTTCCATTTAAAGGTAAGTAGTCACAGCTATGAGGTCCACGTAGGCCCAAAAAGCCACAGGACACATTATTGAGTTTTTTGCAGCTTTAGAGTAATACAAAATGGTCCAAAAAGGTCCAAAGGATCATTACAAGAAAATTACATGGAAAAAAAATTGGAGGCTGTAAAATGGTTCACTGTAAATATGTTAGAATTCCTTATACACAGAGGTAATATCATATATTTTATTTACGACACAATATTAGAAAAATCCAAAAACCAACATAATAAATTACTTCTAAGGCTTTTCAACTACCAAATTCCCAGAAAACAGAGAAACATTTATTTTTTCCCATTCATTGTTTAGTTTTTGACAATTCTTTAGCTTTTGAAATGAATTCTTCTGTTTAACTTATCTTCTTTGTAACTCAATATATAATGTAACTCAAAGATAAAATGTAAGAAGTCACAATTCCTGCAATATCTTATCAAAAATACCTTAAAGAAAATACAAGCTCTGTGATTCAGAAATGAGATTCAAGTCCCGACGTTCTGCAGAAAAAAGTAGGGTCAGACGAGAACACTGTCCCAATCAGTAGCTATATTTAGGGTCTAAGTGTCCAAACCAGATTAAAAAGGAATAGAATGGATTTCCAAGAGGGCAGGAAGCAAAGTCTGAGGTTTCGTTGTAGGAAAGAGGCTTTCTACACTTAGCCGGACTACGTGCACCCTGCTTAGAGCAGGCAGACCCATGCAGGGAGGACTAGAGTCCAATGAACAGTAACTAACCATTGAGTGCAGCAAAGGCAAGTTGATTGGTGGTCTGCAGAGCTCCAACAGTTATAACAGTAATTCAGCCAAATACAAAAAATTTGAAAGAATGGAATATTTACATTCTTCTTAGAAAAAAGAACACGAATTCATTATTCAGAGATGTAATTCAACAGTGTACTTTATATACTCCAAAAAGAACATGATATAGGCATATATACCCATTCTGCCCCACCTATGAGTGAGAACATGCAGTGTTTGGTTTTCTGTTCTTGTGATAGTTTGCTAAGAATGATGGTTTCCAGCTGCAAACATGTCCCTACAAAGAACACAAACTCATCTTTTTTTTATGGCTACATAGTATTCCATGGTGTCTATGTGCCACATTTTCTTAATCCAGTCTGTCACTGATGGACATTTGGGTTGATACCAAGTCTTTGCTATTGTGAATAGTGCCACAATAAACATATGTGTGCATGTGTCTTTATAGCAGCATGATTTATAATCCTTTGGGTATATACCCAGTAATGGGATGGTTGGGTCATATGGTACATCTAGTTCTAGATCCTTGAGGAATCGCCATACTGTTTTCCATAATGGTTGAACTAGTTTACAATCCCACCAACAGTGTAAAAGTGTTCCTATTTCTCTACATCCTCTCTAGCACCTGTTGTTTCCGGACTTTTTAATGATTGCCATTCTAATTGGTGTGAGATGGTATCTCATTGTGGTTTTGATTTGCATTTCTCTGATGGCCAGTGATGATGAGCATTTTTTCATGTGTCTGTTGGCTGTATGAATATCTTCTTTTGAGAAATGTCTGTTCATATCCTTTGCCCACTTTTTGATGGGGTTGTTTGCTTTTTTCTTGTAAATTTGATTGAGTTCTTTATAGATTCTGGATATTAGCCCTTTGTCAGATGAGTAGATTGCAAAAATTTTCTGCCTTTCTGTAGGTTGCCTGTTCACTCTGATGGTAGTTTCTTTTGCTGTGCAGAAGCTCTTTAGTTTAATGAGATCCCATTTGTCAATTTTGACTTTTGTTGCCATGGCTTTGGTGTTTTAGACATGAAGTCCTTGCCCATGCCTATGTCCTGAATGGTATTCCCTAGGTTTTCTTCTAGGGTTTCTATGGTTTTAGGTCTAACATTTAAGTCTTTAATCCATCTTGAATTAATTTTCATATAAGGAGTAAGGAAAGGATCCAGTTTCAGCTTTCTACTTATGGCTAGCCAATTTTCCCAGCACCATTTATTAAATAGGGAATCTTTTCCCCATTTCTTGTTTTTCTCAGGTTTGTCAAAGATCAGATGGCTGTAGATGTGTGGTATTATTTCTGAGGACTCTGTTCTGTTCCATTGGTCTATATCTCTGTTTTGGTACCAGTACCATGCTGTTTTGGTTACTGTAGCCTTGTAGTATAGTTTGAAGTCAGGTAGCATGATGCCTCCAGCTTTGTTCTTTTGGCTTAGGATTGTCTTGGCAATGCGGGTTCTTTTTTGGTTCCATATGAACTTTAAAGCAGTTTTTTCCAATTCTGTGAAAAAAGTCATTGGTAGCTTAATGGGGATGGCATTGAATCTATAAATTACCTTGGGCAGTATGGACATTTTCACGATATTGATTCTTCCTATCCATGAGCATGGTATGTTCTTCCATTTGTTTGTGTCCTCTTTTATTTCACTGAGCAGTGGTTTGTAGTTCTTCTTGAAGAGGTCTTTTACATCCCTTGTAAGTTGGATTCCTAAGTATTTTATTCTCTTTGAAGCTATTGTGAATGGGAGTTCATTCATGATTTAACTCTCTGTTTGTCTGTTACTGGTGTATAAGAATGCTTGTGATTTTTGCACATTGATTTTGTAACCTGAGACTTTGCTGAAGTTGCTTATCAGCTTAAGGAGATTTTGGGCTGAGATGATGGGGTTTTCTAAATATAAAATCATGTCATCTGCAAACAGGGACAATTTGACTTCTTCTTTTCCTAACTGAATACCCTTGATTTCTTTCCTAGCCAGAACTTCCAACACTATGTTGAATAGGAGTGGTGAGAGAGGGCATCCCTGTCTTGTGCCAGTTTTCAAAGGGAACACTTCCAGTTTTTGCCCATTCAGTATGATATTGGCTGTGGGTTTTTCATAAATAGCTCTTATTATTTTGAGATACGTTCCATCAATACCGAATTTATTGAGCGTTTTTAGCATGAAGGGCTGTTGAATTTTTTCAAAGGCCTTTTCTGCATCTATTGAAATAATCATGTGGTTTCTGTCTTTAGTTCTGTTTATATGCTGGACTACATTTATTGATATGCATATGTTGAACCAGCCTTGCATCCCAGGGATGAAGCCCAGTTGATCATGGCAGATAAGCTTTTTGATGTGCTGCAGGATTCAGTTTGCCAGTATTTTATTGAAGATTTTTGCATCGATGTTCATCAGGGATATTGGTCTAAAATTCTCTTTTTTTGTTGTATCTCTGTCAGGCTTTGGTATCAGGATGATGTTGGCCCAAGAGATCCTGAAGGAAGCACTAAACATGTCACAAGACTTTTAAACTATTGTACTGAAGAAGTTTCAGATACACCATCAGAAAGTTGAAACTTGTGGCAGACACCATGTGCCCACCTACTGTTATGTAACTCTTTGCTTCACCCTCACCCTACAGACTCTAGATGGTGATGTGCTCAGCTCAAAAATGAACAATGAAAAAACCCTTATATACTTCCCAGATACCCTCTCTTGCAGTCAAGAGAAGCAACATTACCCATTCTGGCCAATAGATTGAAGCAAAAGCCTACTGGAAATTCCTGGAAAATTCTTGCTTTCCTGACAGGGGCTCTACCCTCTCCTCCTTGAGTCCATCCTCTCTGGCCTGAAGTATATTTTTGTGACTGCAGTGGACTCAGCCCTAAGATCCTTCAGTGGCATATACTACAGAACACTTACAAGATATTTGTTCATATTTTTATTGCTAAGAAAATATCGGTAGAAAGCTTAATAACACTGGACTTGGTAACGATCTCCTGGACATCACACCAAAAGCACAGACAACAAAAGAAAAAAATAGATAAGTTGCACTTTATCAAGGTTAAAAACATTTGTGCAAAGGACACAATCAACCGAGTAGAAAGGCAACCCACAAAATGGGAGAAAATATTTCCAAGTCATATATCTGATGAAGGATAAATATCCAGAATATGCAAAGAAATCTTACAACTCAACAACAACAAAAAACTAAAGATGAACAAAGGACTTGAATAAACATTTCTCTCCAAACAAGATATATGAATGGCCAATAAGCACATGAAAAGATGCTCAACATCACTAATCATCAGGAAATGTAAATCAAAGCCTCAATGAGACACCACTTCACATATTACATAACAAGAGTTGGCAAAATGTGGAGAAATTGGAACCCTCTTACATGACTGGTGGGAATGTAAAATGATACAGTCATTGTGAAAAACAGCGTGGTGGGGAGGTTTCTCAAAAAATATATATATATAGAATTACCATCCTCAAAAAAACAAATATAGAATTACTGTATGATCTGCCAATTTACTTTTGTTATATAGTCCAAAGAATACTTAATTGAGAATGAGTCCCTCCAAAGGGACTCAAACAGATATTTATACACCAGTGTTCATAGTATTATTCACAATAGCCAAAATGTGAAATAACCAAAATGTCCATGGATGGATGAATAAACCAAATGTTCTACACATACAACATTTGTATATACAACAATGGTATATACATACAATAGAATATTATTCAGCCTTATAAAGGATAAAATTCAGCTACATGATACAATATGGATGAAACCTAAAGATATGCTATATGAAATAAGCCAGACAGAAAAAAGGACAAATATTATGATTCCACTTATATGAGGTACCCAAAATAGTCAAATTTATTGAGATAGAAAGAATAGTGGTTACTAGGGGCTGGGGGGTTGGGGGAAGGAGTAGTTACTGTTTAATGGGTGCAGAGTTTCAGTTTGGGATAAGGAAAGAGTTCTGGGTGGCTCATTGTGAGGGATGCACAACAAGGTGAATACACTTAATGCCACTAATATGTGCTAATATGTGCAATTAAAGAGCATTAAAATGATAAATTTTGGGTTATGCCTATTTTACAATAAAAAATAATTTTGATTGCCTTTGCTAGACCTTAGTAGGACACATTGTAATGTGCCAAATTTTATTCCTACGTATGCTTTAATATTGTCCTGGGCCAGCTGAGGTATGCTAGCATCTTAGATTCATTTGGCTTAAATACAGGCTCTTAAGTGTTACTGGACACCAAGCAGTCTCATATTAACTCTGAATTTGTTTATTGCATAGTTTCTGTTCTGGCTTTGCATTTCAGACACCAATATTTCATTTAACCCTGGGTAGATTATATTGATAAATAAGGAATTAATGTTTGACAAAGAATATATCACCTGTTGAGGGTGAATAAACTATTCAAAAGCCTGAAAATACAATTATAAATGGTAGTTCTTGGACCTCAAAAGCTCTGTTGCTTTGGAGTTATATCAGCTAAGAAACCAAAGAAAAACTGGACTGATGTAAAACTGGGCTTTAGTCTTACTATCATAACAGGAACACTGGTAAAATAAAAAGAAAAAAATAACAGGAGGAGAGAGATTGGTTGGTTAAACTTGAGGAAAAAAATAGATTTCCTTAAAGGAAAGAAAGTGTAAACAGAAGCTAAAGGGAAAGTGAGGTGCTGAAGGCAACAGAGATAAAGGGTAAAGAAGATGTACCAGTCACAACCATTTTGAGAGTGGCCATCAGAGAAGAGGAAGGATGCTTTAGTTGCTTCCAGAGCAGAAATGATGAGTGGAGCCCCAAAGACTTATATCAGGGGGATGAGCAGTAGGACCTCAGCAAACAGATGATTAGTTGCACACCCTCCTCCAGGTTTGTGAAAGCTAAAGAATAAATTATGTAAAATATAAACAGATTTGAAAGGAGAACACTGAAAAGACGACTGTATAATTTTCAAAGAATTATTGGATAGGTTTTCATATGACAGTCTGTTCTCTTAGAGAATATGGATGCTCAGGAATTAGAAATCTAATAAGGCACAAAAAAGAGAAGACATTAAAGGAGAGCCAGGCAGGACAAGCCTGACTTAGATATTTTTCTGATGGGAGACTATCTTTTAGGTGGGATTATCCACCTCAGAATGGTGAGAGTGGACAAGTTTGCTAGAACAATCATCACATTTAGCAGGCATAGAATCTTTTAATTTCATCTCTCTCACAATGGAAGACTCCCAAAAACAAAATTTAAAATTTTGCAAAATAAATGCCTAGGCCAAAAAGCGAAAGGGAACGTAAAGGAAAGACAATACACAGATGCAACAAAGAATGTTCACCCTATATAGACTAAAGAAAAGAGATCAGCCTAGAGAGAATAATAAAAGGGAGGAGCGTGGAAGAACTGAGTGAAACCAAAATAAAGAACTGAGGGAAGAAACCAAAAACCCACTACTTGAGAAAAAGATATAGGAGAAAGAAATGCCATTCAAGTCTGGAACTTCTAAAAGCCGAGGAAAGGCAGTGCAGCCTCTAGGAAATCATGACACAGGTCTTGGCTCTCACCAGGGTCCTGAGGGCACAGGCTTCAGAGTATCAATAGAGCTACATTTGTGTAATCAGCTGAGGATAATTTTCCAGCTTAAATAAGTGTGTAGACCAGGGGGAAAGATCTCCTAAAAACGGGTTACCCAAACCGCAGCAATTCTACCAGAAGCAGTGGTCTCCAGCAAATGACCCAGGACTCAAAATGCTTGTTCACAAGAGAATGTGGGAGCAATGTCATTGCATTCAGTGTAGAACTAGAACGCTAGAATCCCAGCGTTTAGAAGCAAAATAGAAATTAAGAAGCTTTTAATATGCTGAAAAAGTTTCTGTAATAACACTAATGACAGTGACTGCGACTATTCTAAATTTCTAAACTTATAAGAAGAAGGTCTCCAATAAGAGATGAGAACATGCAAAAAGGGATCCCTCTCCTCCAAGAGCCCACCTCCCCTGACAAATATGGAAGCCAGTGCTACAGTTAATTCCCTAAATTGACATATCAGCAGAGAGCCACACTCAGACACACACAGTTTGGGTTTACATTCATACATTTTGGGGTATTTAAAACTGACACAAACTGACTCGTGGAAAACCAGATTTTTCTCTACCTGTCCACTTTCCCTTAGGTACCAATAAGTTTCAATAGTAAAGTAAGTTTGAACAATATTAGAAGTTGGGTTTTTCTGAGACTACATATTTTGTTTTCCAAATTTTATGGGAGGAGAGGGGCATCGTCATATAAGGTGGGTAACTTCTGGGTCTCCATCTATCATGAACCAGGGTCCCAGACAAATTCCCTATCATGTGAATTTAGAAACAGATGAATAATAAAGGAGACACGAACATAGACCAAGAACCAACAGGACCATGGAAGGTTTGGGCCCTGAACTTCCCATCACCACATGGAGAGGCACAACAGGAACTGGGTCTATAATGTAATTCTGCATTCCAGTGGAGGAACTCTTCTCCCTTCCCTGCCACCCCATGATTCTTCCCCCCTTGTCAGTGGGAGAATACAGAGGCTGCTTGGTGTCAACCAGTCTGGATCTGTGGACCCAGTTGCTTATAGAAGTCCACTGGGAATAACTAACACCCAGTAGCTACAGGCCTTGAGCCCTCATCAGGGGTGAGACAATGTTGTCCTGTGGGAAGCCAAGTTATGTGTATACCCTCCCACAGAAAGTAGATTCTAGAAATTGTGTTCATTGTACTGCATAGATATGATCATCTTATAGCTCCAGGATATCTATGATTTTTTAAAAAGTGACAGAAGAGAATGATTCTTCTTCTGAAGTTCTGAAACAGCTACATGCAATCAAATGGAAGATAGTCTAGTCTAAAGCTGCTAAAAGAACTTGACAATTTCCCAGCCATCTCAAATGTCTCAGCTAAGATTCATCAAGAAATAAGAAACTGAGAGCATGAAACTTTAATTTCTTTGGAATTTTAGCCCACATACACAAGAAAATTTTATTTTTTCTATTTTAATTCCTTCAGATTTGACTTCTTTGGACTTTAATTTGCAGCTTTTCTGGTACCTTATAGAATTTAACTCTTTTCTGTTTCTTTCTATGAATGTCTGAGCAAGCCTTAGGCAAGCACTTAGCCATTGATCTAGAAAAATTTTCACCAAAAATGTTTTAGCATTTATAATAGAATCCAAAATGTCTTCAGAAGTAACAATGTTTTTGCACTTTCTGAAACTCAAAGATATAGAGACAAAAAGAGATCTTTGAGATGATTAAACTTAAGCCCTGTATTTATGAATTCCCTCAGCTCCCTTTACTAAGAGACTTGCTAGCTATGTCATAACTATCAGTAGCAGTTCTACCATGTATTAATAGGCAGGAAGAAGAGAAGTGTAGACCAGAGGAAAAAGAAAAATTGGTAAAATATTTAGGTTACCTTAATGCAGCTAAATTCCCCAAGTGTCAAAATGTCTTATCTCCAAGTCAGCACTAGAAAAGAATAATGTACAGATTTTCTAAAGTTTTGACTATATTGCAAAGTAAAATGTGACTTTTAAATAAAATTATTCACTACTTCTTTTTTCAATTAATATAGGTAACACCCATTAAAATTGCACTTAATTGTGTAAGAAATGTACGTAAACTCAACTAAATGTGCCCATGCATATATGCATATGTATGTGTGTATACATATTATTCATTCAGGAGACTAACTAGACATATACTAATGTTTTCACAAGTAGATGGAACAGCCATAAAAAAATTGATACGTTAAAACAGCACTTTGTAATCCCTTCTAAGAATATACAGAAGCCTTGTAATTGATTATGATCACTCATATTTAAGGATTCATTTTAAGTTCTCAGTGTGATTATAGTAATAATTGAATTTTTTCTTCTGCGGCATAACCAAAAACATACTTAGACTTAGATCTCATAAACTTAATTAAATTGATAAGCAAGATATTGTATTCTCATTACTAGGAAATGCCAATGCTCTGTTAGACTTTCTCATAAAAAGTAGTCTTGTCTTTATTTTCCATTTTTAAATAACAATATGAGGAATAAAGAAATCATCTAACACATTTTCACTGAGAGGTTTGGTAAAAGACTAGAACTGTCAGAAACTATTACCACAAATGGAGCCTGGCATTTCAAAGAAAGAAAAAGGTTTAATTTGATTTCAAAAGATAAATTGAAATAGAAACCATGGAGATGGAATCCTTGTAATCCTACTGAAACATAGAGAAGGCTTTTTATAGTAATTATTTTCATTTTTAATGTACTGCATTTTGAAGGAAAAACATTATCCATACACCTAGCAAATGTGAGAAAAGGGGAAGCAGTATTCAAGTATGAAAGATGATAGAGAAATTCACACGAACTATTTCAATAACTGGAAAAAAATGCTTTCTTTGATGTCTCTGAAAATGTAATTCTAAAGATTCAGTTTTACTTTAAATTTTTAAAAATTCTAGGATCATAACAGACATAAATGCTTACAGAAAGTCCTCCATGACTTTCTTCCTTTCCTCTATATTTCTTGGGGACACTCCTGGGAATTTTTTCCTTAAAAGCTGCTGACTTCACTGGGATACTACAAACAGACACAGTCAAAAGTCAGAGTTATTCTCTGGCCTGGTTGCTCCGTTAACTTGAAAAGGAGAATTACGTTAAGTGAAGTTTTACACTGTCCTTTTTGCCAGTCAATTTTGGAAGAGGTCTGTCTTGAAAGAAAAATATCAGAAGAAATGTTTTGTTCAAAAGAAGCATGAGGATGACAATACAAATAGGGGATGTGTAAGGGAGCAGAAAGATGATTTCATCTGTGACTCTAATGTTGCCATGGAAGTATTGAGATTTTCCTAAGTCAGAGGTATATTGGCTTTTTAAATTCCCAAAACACCAAATTTTGGAACACAATTAAAAGGGAACTAAAAGACACCCTATAATCTAGACACAGGAAAGCACATGAAGCTGAAAATCATACTAATTGTTTTTCATACTAATTGTTTTCCCTTTCCTTAGTAAAGGGAGCTGAGGGAATTAGTATGAAAAACATACTAATTGTTTTTCAATTGTTTTCCAAATATTCAAGTTAACATATTTAATAGTTTTTTAATAGTTAAACATATTTAATAGTTAACATATTTAATAGAAACCAAATATTCAAGTTAACATATTTAATAGTTTTCCTCTTCTGCTTATCTAGAATGAGAGATAACATAGCAAGTAGAGAATCATAGATAGGAGAACATCCTGATATTTTATTGCATAGGGGAATATGAGCAAATCACTTATTTTAAGAAGGCAGGGACATGGTTACATCAGTCATATCCTGTGCCATATTTTATCAAGTCTATATTATATCGAGTCCTAAAGTGAAAAAATATAATGATTGAAATGGCTAACCAGTAAAATGCAGGAAGCACAACATACAGGAAAATCTTAGAGGTACTTGAACAAGAAACATACAGTTATTGAGGAAGCATGCAGAAGCTCATAAGGGAAGACACACACAATTTAATGGTGTGTTGGAGGGAAACAAAACTTCTATCAAAAGACAATTGCCTGTAATCCCAGCTACTTGGGAGGCTGAGGAAGGAGAATCGCTTGAACCTGGAAAGTGGAGGTTGCAGTGAGCCAAGGTTGCACCATAGCACTCCAGCCTGGGTGACAAGAGCGAAACTCCATCCCAGGAAAACAAAACAAAAAAGAGACAATTGTAGACAGAGGCAGGAGGATTGCTTGAGTTCAAGAGTTTGAGACTAGCCTGTGCAACACAGTGAGACTACATCTCTACAAAACACTTTCAAAAACTCAGCAGGGCCTGATGGTGTACACCTGTATTCCTAGCTACTCAGGAGGCTCAGTGGGGAAGACTGCTTGAACCCAGAAGCTCAAGGTTGCAATGAGCTATGACCACACTTCTGCACTCTAGCCTGGGTGACAGAGTAAGACTGTCTCTTAAAAAAAAAAAAAAAAAAAAAAAAAAAATTGCATAAATACTGTCCTGATAAACAGAGGTGAAATATGTCCCAAAGCAGAATAGCACAGGGCAAAAATAGTAAGGACACTGGGAAGATGAGCAGCATAATATGAAAATAAATGGGGTGCTCCCCAACCAGACCACGGTGATCCATATTCTATACCTAGTGTGCAAAATTGGGTATTTAAATTCATTTAATAGCCACCCTTTAATAATAGTAAAAGTCCATTAATATTAATAATAGCCACCTGAGGCTAATGAATTCATAATTATTGAATGTCTACCATGTGTCAGACACTGTTCTAAGTGCTTTATACATTTCTTTCTTTAATCCTCAAAACTATCCTACAACGTAAATATTATTAGATAGATGAAGACACTGAGGTTTGAAGTGCTTAAGAAATTCTCTATCAAATAGTGGTATCACTATTTAGACTCAGTGGTTCTAACTGACTGCAACATGCTGAATTCTTCCATGGTGCCACGATGTGTTTTAGAGACGAACACCATAGCAACACTGATCCTATAGAGTTATGAGACATGTTGTTCCACTTCCACATTTTAAAATCCATCAGGCATATTTCTTCTCTTGAATAAAGGAGTTGTGACACTTTAAGGACACCACTGCAAAATAAAAATTTCCTCTATTTCAGAATTTTTTTATTAATATCCTCCCAATCAAGGGGAAGAAATCCCTCCCTGAAAAGTATTTAAGAAATAGAAAAGAGAGACAAAATCGTTTTTCTACTCCCTTTGAGAAGCCTGAGGTAGTCTCCCTGCTTCTCCTCCTTCCACTCACCTTCTCTGACACTGTTATTAGTCAAAGTGAGAATTACAGTCATCAGAAAATAGAATGCATGCCAAGTTTACTTTTCCCTTGAAAACTTTTCCAGCAAAACACACACAAAAAAAATAATTTCCTGGCCATGCACAGTGGCTCACATCTGTAATCCCAGCAATTCGGGAGGCCAAGGTGGGCGGATCACCTGAGGTCAGGAGTTTGAGGCCAGCCTGACCAACATGGAGAAACCCCCGTCTCTGCTAAAAATACAAAATTAGAAGCACATGGTGGCACATGCCTGTAATCCCAGCTACTCAAGAGGCTGAGGCAGGAGAATCGCTTGAAGCTGGGAGGCCGAGGTTGCGGTGAGCCGAGATCGCGCCACTGTGCTCCAGCCAGGGCAACAAGAGAGAAACCCTGTCTCAAAAAATAATAACGATAATAATTTCCTGATGGCCTGTTAATGGAAA
Source organism: Chlorocebus sabaeus (assembly GCF_047675955.1). NCBI lineage: Eukaryota > Metazoa > Chordata > Mammalia > Primates > Cercopithecidae > Chlorocebus > Chlorocebus sabaeus. Next base: position 16,194,284 of record NC_132927.1, on the reverse strand, counting down.
TTTTTTTAAGAATTTGAAAACAAGTTTTGACCAACAAAAATTGAAAAATAAGTCATATTTTCTGACAGAAAATAAGTCTGGTTTATTGGCAGACGATGCTTTTCTCAATTAGGTTAATAGCAAACACAGATTACTTAATTTCGCTAATATAAAATCAAAACATATTTAAAGTACAGTTACAAGAAAGGCATTTTGTTTAAAATGTGGTAGTGGCAGTGGTGTATTGAAATTAACAATATTCTCAATGCTTTTAAATGTGGACAATAAACAAGGTACCACTATAAATAGCTATAATAGCCATTTAATTAGTCTTAATAATTATATTTGTAATACCTGCCAGAAATTTTGAAAGTGAATGGTACTAATGACCAAGTAGCAAATCGTTTTATAAGTTGGGGTTTGTTTTCCCCAATTCTTAGATTTCAAAAAGAGAAAAAATAAATAAATAAATAAAAACCTGAAGCAAAATCTAACCACGTTGTCAGCCAATTGCCAATTTGAAAAATAGTTTATAATGATGGATCACTGTGTCCAGAGTCTACTTAAAAAGCAGAAATCAAACTAGATATTTCAAATGAAGAGATTTAATGTAGGGAATTGGTTTCACAGTTGTTAAAACTGTGAGAGTGAACAAGGAACTTGAAGTCACCCAGGGATAACTACAGAAAGCAGCTGCAACCTCAACTGTTGGGGGAATAAAGGATTTGGTGTCCTTAGGGTGTCAGAACTACTTTATTCAAGAGAAGAAATATGCCTAATGAATTTTAAAATGTGAAAATGGAACATGTCTCACAACTCTACAGGATCAATGTTGCAATAGTGCTGGTCTCTGAAACATAGCTTTGCATCATGATACCAAAAGACATCTCTGGAGAATAAGGGTACTCCAACGCTGTGGTACCTCTAAGGGGTAAGGGAGCCACAGGTCTAGTTCTGACAGTACCAGAAATTAAGAGGATCAACCAATTGTGCTGCCGTGTCACAGATAAGTACAGAGGAAACATAAAGGAGTTCCCTTTTTCCCCTTCTCCTGCCATCACATCTCCCCTTAGACGGCTGAAGGGTTGGGAAATGCATTTTGTTGAATCCCAGTCCCTGAATCCCACAAAAAGACTAGAGAAGGGTGGGTTCAGGAGTAAGAAAAAAAAAAAAAAAACAGTAAATAAACAGAACATCCTGATACAATAAAACTCTATTCCAATTTACTTTTTTAAATAAACAAGGTTTTGGTTGTCCAATCTACAGAAATGAAAAAATATAAATTAGTATTGAGCTGTTCCTCATTCTATAAGGAGAGAAGTAAATAGCTCATCTCAACAAGAGATACATTCTCAATTTTAAAAATTTAATAACAATTATTTACTAAAATTGGTAAATCATATGCTACTTTGATCAATTGTAAAATTTAATAATTGACAATCAAGAAAAAGAAGATTTATCATTTAAAGACATATTGACACTATAAATTTAATTTCAACTTACATATACATATTTTTGTTTGCAGAAAATTATGAAGGAACAATCACTGAAAGACTCCCAAGCATAAAAGTATATTATATTAAGAAAAAAATCTATGAGTAAAAATGGAATGGAGTACAAGTTCAAAAGGAAATAAAGAATGAAAACCTTTTGACTATTGAAGAGAAAACATAATTGCCTATGTATTTCTTTATATTTAAGAAATAATTGTATTTACATGTCTTAGATACTCTTAAAACATTCATTGGTGATATAGTTTGGTTATGTCCCCACCCAAATGTCAACTCAAATTGTAGTTCCCATAATCCCCATATGTTGTGGGAGGGACCCAGTGGGAGGTAATTAAATCACGGGGGGCAGTTACCCCTATGCTGCTGTTCTTACGATAGTGAGTGAGTTCTCATAAGACCTGATGGTTTTATAAGGGACTTTTCCCCCTTTTGGTCAGCACTTCTCCTTTTTGTCATCATGTGAAGATAGACCTGTTTGCTTCCCCTTCCACGATGCTTGTAAGTTTCCTGAGGCCTCCCCAGCCAGGTGGAACTGTAAGTCAATTAAATCACTTTCCTTTATAAATTACCCAGTCTCAAGCAGTCCTTTATAGCAGTGTGAGAATGGACGAACACAAATGGAAGCATATAAACACTGTCAATATTTATATTATTAAGAAAATATGGACAGATGGGGGCAGAGCAAGATGGCCGAATAGGAACAGCTCCAGTCTCCAACTCCCAGCTCGTGAGCAACACAGAAGACCGGCGATTTCTGCATTTTCAACTGAGGTACTGGGTTCATCTCACTAGGGAGTGCCGGACAATCGGTGCTGGTCAGCTGCTGCAGCCCGACCAGCCAGAGCTGAAGCAGGGCGAGGCATCGCCTCACCTGGGAAGCACAAGGGGAAAGGGAATCCCTTTTCCTAGCCAGGGGAACTGAGACACACAACACCTGGAAAATCGGGTAACTCCCACCCCAATACTACACTTTAAGCAAACAGGCACACCAGGAGACTATATCCCACACCTGGCTGGGAGGGTCCCACGCCCACGGAGCCTCCTTCATTGCTAGCACAGCAGTCTGCGATCTCGCGGCAAGGCAGCAGCGAGGCTGAGGGAGGGGCGCCCGCCATTGCTGAGGCTTAAGTAGGTAAACAAAGCCGCTGGGAAGCTCGAACTGGGTGGAGCTCACAGCAGCTCAAGGAAACCTGCCTGTCTCTGTAGACTCCACCTCTGGGGACAGGGCACAGTAGACAACAACGAAAGCAGCAGAAACCTCTGCAGGCAAACGTCTCTGTCTGACAGCTTTGAAGAGAAAAGTGGATCTCCCAACACGGAGGTTGAGATCTGAGAAGGGACAGACTGCCTGCTCAAGTGGGTTCCTGACCCCTGAGTAGCCTAACTGGGAGACATCCCCCACTAGGGGCAGTCTGACACCCCACACCTCACAGGGTGGAGTACACCCATGAGAGGAAGCCTCCAAAGCAAGAGTCAGACAGGTACACTCACTGTTCAACAATATTCTATCTTCTGCAGCCTCTGCTGCTGACACCCAGGCAAACAGGGTCTGGAGTGTACCTCAAGCAATCTCCAACAGACCTACAGCTGAGGGCCCTGACTGTTAGAAGGAAAACTAACAAACAGGAAGGACACCTACACTAAAACCCCCATCAGTACGTCACCATCATCATCAAAGACCAGAGGCAGATAAAACCACAAAGATGGGGAAAAAGCAGGGCAGAAAAGCTGGAAATTCAAAAAATAAGAGCGCAGCTCACCCGGCAAAGGAGCGCAGCTCATCGTCAGCAATGGATCAAAGCTGGATGGAGAATGACTTTGACAAGATGAGAGAAGAAGGCTTCAGTCCATCAAACTTCTCAGAGCTAAAGGAGGAATTACGTACCCAGTGCAAAGAAACTAAAAATCTTGAAAAAAAAGTGGAAGAACTGATGGCTAGAGTAATTAATGCAGAGAAGGTCATAAACGAAATGAAAGAGATGAAAACCATGACACGAAAAATATGTGACAAATGCACAAGCTTCAGTAACCGACTCGATCAACTGGAAGAAAGAGTATCAGTGATTGAGGATCAAATGAATGATATGAAGCGAGAAGAGAAACCAAAAGAAAAAAGAAGAAAAAGAAATGAACAAAGCCTGCAAGAAGTATGGGATTATGTAAAAAGACCAAATCTACGTCTGATTGGGGTGCCTGAAAGTGAGGGGGAAAATGGAACCAAGTTGGAAAACACTCTTCAGGATATCATCCAGGAGAATTTCCCCAACCTAGTAGGGCAGGCCAACATTCAAATCCAGGAAATACAGAGAATGCCACAAAGATACTCCTCGAGAAGAGCAACTCCAAGACACATAATTGACACATTCACCAAAGTTGAAATGAAGGAAAAAATCTTAAGGGCAGCCAGAGAGAAAGGTCGGGTTACCCACAAAGGGAAGCCCATCAGACTAACAGCAGATCTCTCGGCAGAAACTCTACAAGCCAGAAGAGAGTGGGGGCCAATATTCAACATTCTTAAAGAAAAGAATTTTCAACACAGAATTTCATATCCAGCCAAACTAAGCTTCATAAGTGAAGGAGAAATAAAATCCTCTACAGATAAGCAAATGCTTAGAGATTTTGTCACCACTAGGCCTGCCTTACAAGAGACCCTGAAGGAAGCACTAAACATGGAAAGGAACAACCGGTACCAGCCATTGCAAAAACATGCCAAAATGTAAAGACCATTTAGGCTAGGAAGAAACTGCATCAACTAATGAGCAAAATAACCAGTTAATATCATAATGGCAGGATCAAGTTCACACATAACAATATTAACCTTAAATGTAAATGGACTAAATGGTCCAGTTAAAAGACACAGACTGGCAAACTGGATAAAGAGTCAAGACCTATCAGTCTGCTGTATTCAGGAGACCCATCTCACATGCAGAGACATACATAGGCTCAAAATAAAGGGATGGAGGAAGATTTACCAAGCAAATGGAGAGCAAAAAAAAGCAGGGGTTGCAATACTAGTCTCTGATAAAATAGACTTTAAACCATCAAAGATCAAAAGAGACAAAGAAGGCCATTACATAATGGTAAAGGGATCAATTCAACAGGAAGAGCTAACTATCCTAAATATATATGCACCCAATACAGGAGCACCCAGATTCACAAAGCAAGTCCTTAGAGACTTACAAAGAGACTTAGACTCCCATACAATAATAATGGGAGACTTCAACACTCCACTGTCAACATTAGACAGATCAACGAGACAGAAAGTTAACAAGGATATCCAGGAATTGAACACATCTCTGCAGCAAGCAGACCTAATAGACATCTATAGAACTCTCCACCCCAAATCAACAGAATATACATTCTTCTCAGCACCACATCGCACTTATTCCAAAATTGAACACATAATTGGAAGTAAAGCACTCCTCAGCAAATGTACAAGAACAGAATATAATTTCTGTTATAACAAAATTATATATAACAGAATATAATTTTTGTTATAATACAAACTGTCTCTCAGACCACAGTGCAATCAAACTAGAACTCAGGACTAAGAAACTCAATCAAAACCACTCAACTACATAGAAACTGAATACCCTGCTCCTGAATGACTACTGGGTACATAACGAAATGAAGGCAGAAATAAAGATGTTCTTTGAAACCAATGAGAACGAAGATACAACATACCAGAATCTCGGGGACACATTTAAAGCAGTGTGTAGAGGGAAATTTATAGCACTAAATGCCCACAAGAGAAAGCAGGAAAGATCTAAAATTGACACTCTAACATCACAATTAAAAGAACTAGAGAAGCAAGAGCAAATTCATTCAAAAGCTAGCAGAAGGCAAGAAATAACTAAGATCAGAGCAGAACTGAAGGAGATAGAGACACAAAAAACCCTCCAAAAAATCAATGAATCCAGGAGTTGGTTTTTTGAAAAGATCAACAAAATTGACAGACCGCTAGCAAGACTAATAAAGAAGAAAAGAGAGAAGAATCAAATAGATGCAATAAAAAATGATAAAGGGGATATCACCACCGACCCCACAGAAATACAAACTACCATCAGAGAATACTATAAACACCTCTATGCAAATAAACTAGAAAATCTAGAAGAAATGGATAATTTCCTGGACACTTACACTCTTCCAAGACTAAACCAGGAAGAAGTTGAATCCCTGAATAGACCAATAGCAGGCTCTGAAATTGAGGCAATAATTAATAGCCTACCAACCAAAAAAAGTCCAGGACCAGATGGATTCACAGCTGAATTCTACCAGAGGTACAAGGAGGAGTTGGTACCATTCCTTCTGAAACTATTCCAATCAATAGAAAAAGAGGGAATCCTCCCTAACTCATTTTATGAGGCCAACATCATCCTGATACCAAAGCCTGGCAGAGACACAACAAAAAAAGAGAATTTTAGACCAATATCCCTGATGAACATCGATGCAAAAATCCTCAATAAAATACTGGCAAACCGGATTCAGCAGCACATCAAAAAGCTTATCCACCATGATCAAGTGGGCTTCATCCCTGGGATGCAAGGCTGGTTCAACATTCGCAAATCAATAAACATAATCCAGCATATAAACAGAACCAAAGACAAGAACCACATGATTATCTCAATAGATGCAGAAAAGGCTTTTGACAAAATTCAACAGCCCTTCATGCTAAAAACGCTCAATAAATTTGGTATTGATGGAACGTACCTCAAAATAATAAGAGCTATTTATGACAAACCCACAGCCAATATCATACTGAATGGGCAAAAACTGGAAAAATTCCCTTTGAAAACTGGCACAAGACAGGGATGCCCTCTCTCACCACTCCTATTCAACAGTGGAAGTTCTGGCTAGGGCAATCAGGCAAGAGAAAGAAATCAAGGGTATTCAGTTAGGAAAAAAAGAAGTCCAATTGTCCCTGTTTGCAGACGACATGATTGTGTATTTAGAAAACCGCATCGTCTCAGCCTAAAATCTCCTTAAGCTGATAAGCAACTACAGCAAAGTCTCATGATACAAAATTAATGTGCAAAAATCACAAGCATTCGTATACCATAAAAAATCACAAGCATTCGTATACCATAAAAACCCTAGAGGAAAACCTAGGTAGTACCATTCAGGATATAGGCATGGGCAAAGACTTCATGTCTAAAACACCAAAAGCAACGGCAACAAAAGCCAAAATTGACAAATGGGATCTCATTAAACTAAAGAGCTTCTGCACAGCAAAAGAAACTACCATCAGAGTGAACAGGCAACCTACAGAATGGGAGAAAATTTTTGCAACCTACTCATCTGACAAAGGGCTAATATCCAGAACCTACAAAGAACTCAAACAAATTTATGAGAAAAAAACAAACAACCCCATCAAAAAGTGGGCAAAGGATATGAACAGACATTTCTCAAAAGAGGACATTCATACAGCCAACAGACACATGAAAAAATGCTCATCATCACTGGCCATCAGAGAAATGCAAATCAAAACCACAATGAGATACCATCTCACACCAGTTAGAATGGTGATCATTAAAAAGTCAGGAATCAACAGGTGCTGGAGAGGATGTGGAGAAATAGGAACACTTTTACACTGTTGGTGGGATTGTAAACTAGTTCAACCATTATGGAAAACAGTATGGCGATTCCTCAAAGATCTAGAACTAGATGTGCCATATGACCCAGCCATCCCATTGCTGGGTATATACCCAAAGGATTATAAATCATGCTGCTACAAAGACACATGCACACGTATGTTTATTGCGGCACTATTCACAATAGCAAAGACTTGGAATCAACCCAAATGTCCATCAGTCACAGACTGGATTAAGAAAATGTGGCACATAGACACCATGGAATACTATGCAGCCATAAAAAAGGATGAGTTTGTGTCCTTTGTAGGGACATGGATGCAGCTGGAAACCATCATTCTTAGCAAACTATCACAAGAACAGAAAACCAAACACCGCATGTTCTCACTCATAGGTGGGAACTGAACAATGAGATCACTTGGACTCGGGAAGGGGAACATCACACACCAGGGCCTATCATGGGGAGGGGGGAGGGGGGAGGGATTGCATTGGGAGTTATACCTGATGTAAATGACGAGTTGATGGGTGCTGACGAGTTGATGGGTGCAGCACACCAACATGGTACAAGTATACATATGTAACAAACCTGCAGGTTATGTACATGTACCCTAAAACTTAAAGTATAATAATAATAATAAATAAATTTAAAAAAAAGAAAAAAAAAACAAAGAAAATATATCACTTCTAGCTACTTAAATTTACAATTAAAAAAGTTAGATGTCAAGCTAAAACCATATGAGAGACTACATAGGTTATTTTTGGTTTAAAATTATTTTAAGAAATAATATAGCATAAAGATTGAAAGACCACAGAAATAAACTATTTGTAATTCATCTCGTATCCCTTTTTTAAATTTATATCCCTTACCTCACAGTCTCTCCAGAGATCTTCTTTCTTTCTATGCAAATTTCTCCTATTCTAAATCTTTTTATTTAAAAAAAAAAAAAAAACTCTAATTTTGCCTACCTTCCTTACTTTTTCCCCAATGAGTCTATTCAATGAGTGCAATTTGTCATCTCATCAGTTGAGAAACTCTATTAAGTCTCATAACTCATTTCCTTGGAGTCTCACCTGACACCAAAGTTTTTGACCTCAGCAATTGATACATCATAATTCCATAAGTGAATTTATCCCAAGACAAGAAAGTAAAATGCTAAAGCAAGTGCCGTACGTATATGAACATTTTAATGTCCTTGCAAGGCCAGGATCTTTCAAACACTTTCTCCAGAAAATGAGATAATGAAATTTAATCCTACAAGAATGAATTAGTGGTTATAGAATAATCAGGAGAACAGAGTTGCTCTATCAAGTAACTTGGCAGCTAATTAGCTTCAGTATCTGCCTAATTTTATTCACCAAAGCCTGCCAAATGAGAATTATCTAAGGAAGGTAAGAAGACACATGATTTCTAGAACCTCTTCACCCAAGATGCAACCATATTTTACAACAGGTAAAAGCTCTTTACAGAAAGAAATTTAAACATAGTTCTTTAACTCTCATTTATGTCCAAATGGCCTGTTCAGTGGAATTTTACTCTTAAACATTAGGCCGGTACAACATAGTTATCGTCTATATCAATTCAACTGTTGATTTCTAAACTATTTGTTTGCTGGGAAAACAACTAAAATGATATATAAGAGTATAAACATTTACATCTATCTTCCTAAACTTTCTTTTAAAAACAAGACTATACTACTTTAAAAGCCAGGGAGACAATTCTTTCTCTGCAGGTAACTGTACATGAAGTAAGCAGAACAACACTTCATACCACATCTCATATACATGATGTCCGTCTCAAAGATTCATCTTGTGATAGCATAACAGGTAATTTCTCAATCAGATTTTCTCTTTGCCTCATCCAAATAGAGAGATTAGAAATAAGCATCAGATGCTTTGATGCTGAGACTATACAATCTTCACCGGGAGGCAAAAGGTGAAATGGTCCAGGGGTCTGTAATTCATTTCATTATAATTACATTTCATTGCCTGCAGCTTCTCCAGTAATTAAAAGCACAGTGTCAGTATTAAACAAGATCTATGAGAAAATGTCAGATCTCTCACCAAGAGACATCAAATTAGACTAGGAAAGACTGTCAAAAGATTATTCCCTGAGTGAATACTGAAATATTTGGAGGAATACATACACATCTGAAGTTGTAAAATTGAATCATTTTGCCAAGATTTTCAAATTTTGTTCATTTTAGGTCAGATGGGAATATTTTTAAAGTCTTTGTCAGATACATATCCAGTTGTTAATGTTTCAATATTTGAATAAATCAAGAGAAGTTGATCCAAAATTGGACAAAAATAGTGACATCTGAGTCAGATTGGTATGCTTGCAGAAGTAAAACACTTCCAAGTATTTGAAACAGAACCCATTTTCGAGTTAATATCAGCACCTTGTTTCTATGAGACTATATTTTGCTCACATTACTACTAAACTTCAATCAATGGAGGCACTAATTTTAAAAAGCCCACAGCAGAGATAGCCAATAATTCTTTTTTAGGGGCAGCAGAAGTTTTGCAAAAAGGAATACTCAGAAGAGATAGGGAAATATTAGCCACTGAAAACACTGGCAGTGACAAAATAAATGAATTTCCCCCAGAAAACATTCTGTTAACAGCTAAACAATATCTGTAATAATAAAAATCACTTGCTTCCTCAAAGTTAAACGTCATCTCACTAAATATCCCACAAGCAATACACTCTCTATTTGTTTTCACACTTCTCTAATTCATAGAAAGCAAGCTTTGAGTGCTTTGATTTGTATCTAGCTGAATGTAATAGTAAATAACTAATCTGTACTCTGCTTGGACTATTGAAGTGATTTATTCTCCAGCATTTCCACAAACATCATAGTAGACTGTGTACCACATTGAAGTCTATTGTTTCAACTTATTTAACCAGTGCTATCAAATATAGTGAATGGGTAAACTTGCAGGTCAGTGGTTACATTTTTAAAATGATTTTCCCTTATTTAAAATTGTTGTATTGTCTGATTTAAACACAAAACAATTTGATTAAGATTTTAATTAGGTTTTCAAGAGGCATACAAGTTTAAGAATTTATTATATTAAAAGCTCTCACTGTGCCTCTAAGCACCTCAAATATCCTATGTTGTCTCTGTGCTGGAGGTACCATTATCACATTTTGCTTATGAAAATTTAACAGGTAAATGATATTGTCCTCCTGTATTTGAAGGCTGAAGCAGATGCTATGCTGTGCTGCACAATCAAGACACTTATTTACCCAACTGTTGGGAGTGTCACCTGTTGACAATTCACAGCTCACAGCTGAATCTCCCAAAGAATTACACTCATCCAAAGGTCCTTCCTTGCCCATGGTCATGCTCCCTTCCTGACACAAATTTGCAACAAATAACTGAATAATGAGAGGTACAGAGACCCCACATCATTGCCTCAATTTGGGACATCTTGGAAGGACATTCCAGAGCTTCCAGTCCAACTTCTCCCTCCACCCAATTTTCTCACAGGTATTGTGGGGAGAGTGCTCTCCAGAAAATTTCCTTCATGCAATCTCAGAATTTGTTTCCTGAGAAACCAGACCAAAAATAGGTGGTGTCTGTAATGATCTGAGCAAGCCGACTCTAAAATTAGGATCTGAATCACCCACCAGCAAGCTGGCCATGAGGATCCCATGTCTGATAGTAGGTAGAAAATGGAAGGTACATGGCATGCTCTAGTGGTGCAACTGTTAAAACGTTCACCAGTGTGAACTGGGAAGGGACACCATTAGAAGAGAAGGCACTAGTCAATTAACATTTCATGAGTTTCAGAGGTTTAAGAAGTAGTAATTAATTATATGGATAACAGTATCAGATGGCTCTTGCTAGTGCTATTGATAAGCTAGAGAAAGACAAAGGTTAAGGTTGATTCATCACCAAAGTAAGGTGAAATACGAAAGTGAGAAAGCTCCCTTGGCAGCAGTTTATATAGACTTGACTCCTGCAGCCAAAGAATAGGACAGACTTAGGTCCAGGCCCAGAACATAACTTTAAAGACAGTGGGAGCTCCAAAAAGGTTCAAAGCTCAATCTCAGCAAGTTCGCTGTGCCAAGATTAAGGCCTTGTTTGGGGAAGGTAGGGCCTTGAGATTTAAGATCAGGACATCAGGATCCATGCATTCAAAAATCTTTAAAGCCCACATTCCCCTGAAACTATTAAACTTTCAGAATTTTCCCTCCCCTCCCTGTTAAAGGATGATGCTTCCTCTTGCCTAAGTATAATGTAACAGCCAGTGCCAAGTGGGCCTGCTAAAGAAGGAAAAGAACTATTTGCTAAAAGATTTGCAAGATCTAACCAAAATGTAGCAGCAGAAGCCAAAAGAGTATGTATGGGGATGGATATTTAGGATGCTGGATCAAGCAAGAGGAGCAGAACATAAAGGGTTTTCTTTTTCTTTGGTTTTTTGTGTGTGGTTTTTTTTTGTTGTTGTTTTGTTTTTTGTTTTTTTCTCTTGAGATAGAGTCTCACTCTGTCACCCAGGCTGGAGTGCAGTGGCGCAGTCTTGGCTCACTGCAGCCTCTGCCTCCTGGGTTCCAGCAATTCTCCTGACTCAGCCTCCCAAGTAGCTGGGACTACAGGCGTGTGCCACCACGCCTGGCTAATTTTTGTATTTTTTTTAGTAGAGACAGGGTTTCACCATATTGGCCAGGCTGGTCTCAAAACTCCTGACCTCATGATCCACCTGCCTCAGCCTCCCAGAGTGCTAGGATTATAGGCGTGAGCCACCGCACCCGGCCAAGAACAAAGGTTAATAAGGGAAGCTCTATCACAGAGTACTGTCCCATGACACAGAATTTAACACCCTGACCAAAAAAAAACAAAACAAACAAAACAAAACAACAAAAAAAAAAATGGGCTGATGGTGCTCACACCATGCTTGGATAGCTCTGGGAGGCAGAAAAAAAAAAATCTATGCTCCATACTATCTGATGTAGAATCCCTAGAATTCTCATGGTAGATGGAAAAAAAGCCTGGAGGTGATTCATCACCAACTTAAGGAAAATATAAAGGTACAGAGAAATAGGTATGCTAGTGTGAATACGCCACAAAAGTTTGAAAAACCCACCAGCCAACTGTGTATCTGCAAGGGGTGCTGAAAGATATTCCATTCACCAAAGCAATCAGGAATGTACTGGTGAAAGGGGCACCTGCATCACTGAGAAGCTGTCTTCTCCATAAGCCAGGACTAATGGTGGACAATGCTATTATAGAACTGGTTCCTTGGTAACAGTGGGGATGATAATAGGATCCTGAAACAACATAGGCTGGGTAAATGGCATTTGCTTTGGTGAAGCTGTGGAGTGCTAGCCCACATTTGGTCAGAGAGGTTCCACTGGCTCCACAGACCCACCAAATGGCCATTTCCCAGGTTCTCAGATGTATAATTGAAATGAACATACCTGGTAATTGGCAGGATACCCACAATGACATTTGGGTAAGAGCCATTATAGTGGGGAAATAACTAGACAAGATAGTAAGTCAAAAATAATATCCAACATCCCAGAAGAAATGACAGATTAGTGTTATGCTTAAAAACATAAAGGATACATAGTATCCTTGTATTCTATCTCCACCTAATAACCCAGTCTGGCAAATACCACGCGGATACTGGATGATGACAGTGGACTTCTGAAAACTTAACCAATTATTAGCAGTTATAATATGATAGTAGTTATATCAGATGTGGTATATTTGCTAGAGTAAATGAATGTGGCCATGAGCACATGGTATGTAGCTGTTGATATCTATCATAGAGGAAGATTAGACACAGTCCTCATTCACTTGGAATAAATAACTGTAGGCATTTATGTTTATACCTGAGGCTTTATTAATTCTGCCTCCCTCTATCATAATACAGTCTGAGGAAACCTGGATCATGTGAACATTCTGCAGAAAAACAAATTGGCCTATTATATTGATGACATCATGTTCATTGAACCTGATGGGAAAGAAGGTGCAAGTAAATTGGAAATCTTAATGAGACAAATGTACTCATGAAGCTAGAATACAAAACCTATAAAAATTCAGGAACCTACACATCAGTGAAGGTTTTAGGAATCCTGTACTCTTGAGTTATGGTAGAACATCATCTCCAAAGTAAAATACAAACAAGTGCATCTTGCATTTCCCACCTGGTAGGCCTCACTGGATTCTGAAGGCAGCATATCAACACTTGGGAATCATCCTTTGTACCCAGAGATACAGAAAGCCTGCAGCTTTGGAAGGACTCAAATCAGGAAAGGTCTCTGCAGCAAGTCCAGACTGTAATTCAAGTTACCCTGTTGCTTGGCCCATAACATGTGGCAAACCTACGGTAATAGAGGTATCTGTGCTAGGAAAATATAACCTGTAGGATTTAAGGCCCAATAGGTGAATTGCAACATAGACCTCTGGTGTCCTGGATTAAGACCATGCCCTGGTAAAGAATGTAGAACGCTATGTTCTACAGACCTATAGGTCCTACTTCTACCAGGGAACATAGCAGGAGTTCCACTAAATTTTAAGCTACATCTGCAACCCAGTCATTTGGGGTTTCTTTTGCCAAAACATCTATAGGCAAACACAGAAGCCACCATCCTGGTAGGAGTAACTTACTCTGATCATGAAAGGTGAAATTACAGAACAGAGGCAAGGAAGAATACATTTGTCATACAAATAATCCAGTGGGATACCTATTGGTACTCCCTCGCCTAATTTTGACAGAAAATGAGCAAGTGAAGTAGCCACTCTCTGAGAAAAGAACCCCAGAGGTGGTCTGGACTACTGCACCATACAAGCCAGCTGACCAGTCAAGGTGTTAGCTGAAGATTTATATATTTATTCATTTATTTATTTTGAGACAAAGTCTCACTATGTCTCCCAGGCTGGAGTGCAGTGGTGCGATCTCGGCTCCCTACAACCTCTACCTCCGGGGTTCAAGCGATTCTCGTGCCTCAGCCTCTCGAGTAGCTAGGATTGCAGGTGCCTGCCACCACACCCAGCCTTTTTTTTTTTTAAGTAGACATGGTTTCACCATGTTGGCCAGGCTGGTCCCAAACTGCTGATCTCAGGTGATCCACCTGCCTCGGCCTCCCCAAGGTGCTGGGATTACAGGTGTGAGCCACCGTGCCTGGCCTAGCTGAAGATTTTTTAAAATCTAGAAGGATAACTTTTTTGGCATAGTCCTGAGACCAGCTACATCAGCAAGGGATATAGTACATTTCCTAAACCCCCTTTTATAAACTTCCTCAGTAAAAGAGATTGACTAGAATTCAGGACGAGCAGGTCTCAGATGAGGTAAACTTATACAGATCAAATGAATTTGAGCAGTGCATTGTGATGGATACTCTGGTACAGCATCAAAATCCTCCCTTCAGGACCCAGCCATTCATTCCCCAAGCTGCTGGTAGTGTTTTCCATTGAGGATTCACAGCTGAGTCCTGTGGGTAGAATTTTTATCTACCCACAAACCCACAGAAACTGCTTAATCCAACAGTACCCATCCTCCTCAGTGACAGCCCACATCTAATGACAAGCTGATCAGAGGTACAAAGGTCTGGCTCCCTTACCTCATTTCAGGACAACTCTAAAGACCATACAGTGCTTCCCTGTAATTGGCTGAAACCTTTGTTGCAATTGCCTCACTGTTCAATTTCTTCCTCTGCGCAATCTCGATCTCTTCATTCTCTCACAAATCCTATTACTAAGAGCATTCCAAAACATATTGTCTGTATACAAATCTCATCTCAAGGGTTTTTCAGGGGAGTATGATGACTACAATACCACATAGCTTGCATTTTACAGTTTCCAGAACATTTATTACCTCATTACGTTCTCATCACAATTCCAGGAGATAAGATGAATAGTTACTATTCCTACTTTGTAAATAATAAAACTCAGTTTCAGTTGATTAATTTATCAGTTAACACAGGAAACATTTTTTAAATTAGTATAATTCCATATCATTTAAGAAAAATATGAAAGGAGCCCAGATTTATGAAAGAATAGTTAGAGACAAAATGTGGGTCTTGTAAATACAAGTATTCTGATTTCTACTTCAGTGCATCAGAAAAATAACAATGAGCACATGTGGTGGCATTCATCTATAGTCCTAGCTATTCAGGAAGCTGAGGCAAGAGGATCACTTGAGCCCAGGTGTTTGAGGCTGCAGTGAGTTATAATGGCCACTGTACTCTGGCCTGGGTATCAGAAGGAGACCCTGTCTCAAAAATTAAAAAATAAAACAGAATAGCTTCATGACCTTGAATTGAGCAAAGATTTCTTAGATATAACATAAAATATGATCCATAGAAGAAAAATCTAATAAATTGGACTTAATCAAATTTTTAATTAGAAAATTTTAAAAATAATGATAGTACAATTTGCATGATAAAATTGATCAGTTATGTTATTTGTATGGTTAAGATATTTATTCAATTACATAACTAAAGTGAAAGTCACTTAGAATTACAGTTGATATTTGAACAACACAGGTTTGACCTGTGAAGATCCACTTAAACACAGATTTTTTTTTCCTCTTCTGATACCTCTGAGACACCAAGACGAACTCCTGCTCACCCTATTTAACATGAAGATGCAGATGAAGACCTTTGTGATGATCTACTTCCACTTAATAAATAATAAATATATTTTCGTTATGTTTTCTTAATATCTTTTTTTTTTTCTTGAGATGGCACCTTGCTCTGTCACCCAGGCTGGAGTGCAATGGCACAGTCTCAGCTCACTGCAACCTCCGCCTCCAGGGTTCAAATGATTCTTCTGCCTCAGCCTCCAGAGAAGCTGGGATTACAGGTACGCACCACCATGTCCAGGTAATTTTTGTATTTTTAGTAGAGATGGGGTTTCGCCGTGTTGACCAGGCTGGTCTTGAACTCCCAACCTCAGGTGATCTGCCTGCCTTGGCCTCCCAAAGTGCTGGGATTGCAGGCTGAGCCACCTGGTGGCGGTTTCTTTATTGTAAGAATATAGCATGTGATACAAATAACATACAAAATATGTTAATCGTTTATGTTATTGGTAAGGCTTCCAGTTAACAGTAGACTATTAGTGATTAGGTTTTAGGGCAGTCCAAAGTTATACATGAATTTTCTACTCCATAGAAGGGGACTGGTATCCCTAACCTCTTGTTGTTCAGGGGTCAACTGTATTAATCTTTTTTCCAAGAAGGAGCCGATAAATTGACATAAGCTAGCACTGCCCTAAATTTAAAAATCTTACTTTGAAAGCGGCCTCTTCACATTGCTCTAGGAGCATTAACCATCCTTAAACGTATAAATCACCCTGAAACCCAACATGGGGTTGCATTTATGTGAGGTCAGACGATCACAATCGTCAACCATCTGGACAAAGTCTGCCCACATCTCACCCCTACCCTGAAGTTGCCCAGAGTGAATTCCCTGTATGTCTAACCAGTATTTTTAGTCAGGCCATTTCAAGCATAAAATCTAAATGTAGTGAAAACCTGTTAGTCTTTTTAGTAATGAAGTAAAAGATAAATAGAATGAGTTTGAATTTATGTAGATACCACCCTTAAAGGAGAACTTTCTGGACCTCTGTCATTATAAGAGCAAACTTTTTGCTTGACAACCATAGGGAAGGCATGACTGCACTCCTCAGTTCAGAAGCCTGTGCATTCCTCCCAGTGCCTTTGCTGTAGCAAAAACTGGTATAGAACTACTCTCCTGGAATGCCTGCAGAACCCAAAGTGCATTTTCAAAAGTTGTAGCACATTTTTAATTTTTGTAATGAATCCCTGTTCTTTAAGTTTGAATTAGATTTTTGAAAACAGACAAAAGCTATTTTGAGCCAAGTTCGAATAAGGCAAAAGTGCTAGCATAATGTGGCCAGAAAGTCCTGTGAGGAAATTCTCAAAATTGCCAATTCTGTGTGAAGCGTAAGAATAGAAGTCACACTGTCCAGAAGTCTTAAGAAAGGAAAATTATTCCCTTCATGCAAAGAGAACCTTAGCCTGCCAAAATTCTGTGTTCAAAGGAAAGCTTCTCTCTTCCCTCCTCTCTGAATCCTGAATGATATTTACTGTAAATTAAGAGGAAAGGAATGAGAGTTTTTAGTTCCCTCACTATACTCAGAAATATAAATTAAGGGCAGACACTCAGTAAGAGTTCCGGCTACTCTCTTATAATGGAATCTGTAAGGACTTTACAAAATGCTGCAACATTTGTCACTTCTCCCTGTTTATTATTTGTATTATTCCCTGCCTACTTTCCTAAAGCTTAGGGAATTGCAGTAGGAGAACAGTAGAGGGAAGCAGCATTTGTGGAAAGAGGAATATCAGGAATAAGACTGGGTGGTAGCAGCAACCAAAATATGAATCAACAGGCTTAGAAGCAGAGTCTGGTACATGCAAAGCAAATTATGGGGTCGGGGGAATGGAAGAAGGGAGTCAATCAGTCATTATTTATATTCCTCCAGCCCAGAGATGCTTATCCTTTATATGCCTTATCTCCTTATGGAATTAAAATATTTTTGAAAACACGGTCTGTATCTATGAATTCACGTTGATCTCTCTATACCCAGAAGCATGCTCTGCAAACACTGGACACTCGATATTTTTGTGTGACTTAAAATTTAACCCTAGAAATGTATATTTACTGTCTCTAAAACTATTATCGATTTTTCATCTATGTATCTAAAGTCAGATGTCTGTTAATTAGAACACATTTTTCACAAATTTCTGTGAATTTTTATCTTCAAGCTCATCTGTTAGAAGATGCTATGCAGCCTCTTTGGAAGTTTTATCAAATTTGCGTGCTTTTTTTTCAGTGCTCTAGCAAATCATTCAACAGATGAGTTAGGGAGTCCACTGAGCGTTTGGTTGTAACATATTCTAAAAGTAACTTAGGCATATCCAATGTACTCTCATAAAAATTACTTGTAACTCCTGTTCCATAGAGTTTCTAGGTATTAAACAGAGTTGTGCATCAGAGATGAGGTTTGGGACAGATGCACATGTTCACCAGAGGTTTGATGATCCAGGATAATGGTTCCTGTATTGAAGTGCAACTAAATGTTGCAGATGCTAAATTACCTACTTAACATATTTTTAACCTGCTATGTCAAAGCAAGTAGGCAAAAAGACACAATATACCTCTTTTCTGAAACAATTCTGTTTTCATTTTTACTATAACGTCTCAGTTGTCTCCCCTTCTGTAATTTTGTTAAGAAACAAACTGACAGATGGCTGTTTCCATTCACAATTTAGGGCAAAAATATAATTATGAAAATTTGAACCATTATATTTATTACATTTTGAAATAAGTCTCCAATATCACCCATATCAATTTCTTTATCATTTCCCTCTATTTTACTAATTTTAATAGTTTATATTTAAATCTGCCTTCCAAGACTCCAGAGGGGAAAAGAAACCTCAGTAAACAATAAAAATATTAACACAATTTCAATGAATAGGATGAAAAGTTTCTTAATACTTTACTCTTCCACAATATCAGGACCAAGTGAAGGAGGTACACAAGTGGTTTTCCATTATCTCAATAAACATCAGTATTTTGTCAAATTCCTTTAATCCCTAGACCATAAGAAACACATTTTTTTCTTATATCATTAGATTTTTCAACCCACAGGAAAGTAAGTGGCACTTAATTAAATCTTAACTCTTAGGTTCTTTCCAGAAAATTTTGTTGAAATGATCAGAAATACTTTAAAGATTTTAGTCACTGTTTAAATTCTCTGGGGTTGAAATCCTATTTATTAAAACTATTCTAATTCTACTGTATCCAGGTTCTTTCCAGAAAATTTTGTTGAAATGATCAGAAATACTTGAAAGATTTTAGTCACTGTTTAAATTCTCTGGGGTTGAAATCCTATTTATTAAAACTATTCTAATTCTACTGTATCCCCAAGTCTCGAATTAACCAAATCACATTCACATTTGGATGTTTATTATGTTAGCTTATTTATTCCCTAAGTAAATGCTGCAATTCAGTAATGCAATTCGTCTATTCAATGATAATATTGTACTTCAAATTTCAGATATATTGTTCATAGATAATCCCTTTCTTGGTCTTTGAGATGGATAGTTACCATCTGGGGAGAGGCAACACAAACTCCTTTCCTATTTCTGGAGAGTTCTCAACTGGTTACACCACCAGTGGGATAAGGTATCTTGCCTCCAACCAAGCAAGCTTAAGAGAGGAGGTGGTATTTTTTCCCACTCCATCCCTGAGATTCTGGACACAGGCAGGAGAAGTAGCTTTAGCCAATCAGACATCTGGTATTTTCCCCCAAGACTTTGAATCTTGAGAGAGGAATGCAAAGGCACAGGACAAGTTTAGAAATCAGTCACTCTGAAGTGGGCAGTAGGAAGAGGCCATCAGAAGTGGTTGTGGTCCCAGCTGTAGCATTCTAACAAGACTATTCCAGCAGCATAAGTCGACTCAGGTAGTGGTTGCTGGTGTCTTTTGCCATACATGTTTTTTGCTGTCTGAGTGATTCTGTGAGCTATCTAATATATTTCTAACAAATTTATTTTCAGCTTTAAGTTACCCAGTCAGTTTCTATTACTAGCAATCAAGAACCCTGATTAATATAGTCTTGGAAAATAAGAATTCTTTTTCTAAGTCATTTTTAGTGCGCTTTCTTTTTTGCATTTTGAAATATTTTGCATCTTGGTTTGCTTAAGTCTCTACCCCACTGGCATTGGTAACATATGCTTTGAACTCTGGGTTTTCTATTTTAAGTACCCAAATATCTCTTCATTCTTACTTTCATTTTATAAAATGTTGTCTTTTCATATACTGTATATGAGAAGCATATATGTACAGGCCCTCAGAAAGAAGAGGGCTGCTCCTGCAGGACCCAGGAGACACCCCAAATACTGAGTGCCCCAGCTGCGGAAGTGGAAAAGGGAGAATCTTCCCTCCCGAACACACATCTGCACTGGAGAAACTGATGGTCTGTTTGCGGAAGAAGTTTCCAACCCAACCTGGAGCTGAGCCAATTTAGAGAACAGAGAAAAGTACAGGGTAGAGCAAGCAGTGGGAAAGGCCCTGGGAGTTCGCTGGGTTCCCAAGCAGGCCATTCCTGCCTGGCACCACAGGGATCCACTGGAAGGGCAGTCAGAGGAGCAGGGGGAAAACACAGGGAGAAGGAAATCTCCAGCTAGACTTTGTAACAATTTAAATGGGGCGAGAAGCCTCCTGGCCAGAACTCGAGGGAGGATACAAATCCAGTGTGCAGACCACAGGCTGGAGAAGAACCAAGCCTTTTTCTTTCACAGCTGGGAAGTGAGCAGCCTGGCACAAGTTCTCAAACCCAGCTCACCCACCACCTGGAAACAGATTCAGGGCTTTTGAGGGGCACTGTGGGAGTGAGACTGGCCCTTCAGTTTGTGTGGGAACTGAGTGAGGCCTGTGACTGCCAACTTTCCCCCACTTCCCTGACAGCCTGTATGACACAGCACAGGCATCCATAATCCTCCTACATACACAACTCCATTGACCTGGGAACCTCACCCCCATCCCCCACAGCAAGACCCACCCAAGGATAGTCTGAACTCAAGACACTAGCCCTGCCCCCATCTGATGGGCCTTCTCTATCAACCCTTGTAGCTAAAGACAAAGGGCATATAATCTTGAGAGTTCTAGGGCCCCACCCACTGCTGGTTCCTCTACATACTACCACAGCTGATGCTCTGTGGAAAGGGCCACCTCCCAGCAGGAAGTCAACCAGCATGAAAACAGAACAGTAAACCACCAAAGCTAAGAACCCTCATGGAGTCCATTTCACACCCCTGCCACCTCCACAGCAACAGATACTGGCATTTACAGCTAAGAGACCTATAGACGGTTCACATCACAGGACTCTGTAGACAATCGCAGTACCAGCCCGGAGCTGGGCAGACTTTCTGGGTGGCTAGACCCAGAAGAGAGACAACAGTCACTGCAGGTTGACTCACAGGAAGCCACATCCATAGGAAAAAGGGAAGAGTACTACATCAAGGGAACACCTCATGGGACAAAATAATGTGAACAATTGCCTTCCACCCTAGAACTGAAGCTGTTCTAGGGTTGATGAAGCCGATCCAAATGAGAAAGAACCAGAAAACCAACTCTGGTAATACGACAAAACAAGGCTCTTTAACACCCCCCACCCCAAAGAAAAAACAAATCATACTAGTTCACCAGCAATGGATCCAAACCAAAAAGAAATCCCTACTTTACCTGAAAAAGAATTCAGGAAGTTAGTTATTAAGTCAATCAGGATGGCACCAGAAAAAGTCATGCCCATTGCAAGGAAATCCAAAGAATGATACAAGAAGTGAAGGGAGAAATATTCAAGGAAATAGCATAAAGAAAAAACATTCAAATCTTCAGAAAACATTGGATACAT
Source organism: Chlorocebus sabaeus (assembly GCF_047675955.1). Classification (NCBI taxonomy): domain Eukaryota; kingdom Metazoa; phylum Chordata; class Mammalia; order Primates; family Cercopithecidae; genus Chlorocebus; species Chlorocebus sabaeus. The sequence continues at coordinate 16,172,813 of NC_132927.1, read as the reverse complement.
TTATAGAAATGCAAAATGCTCTGGAAAGTCTCAGCGATAGAATTGAACAAATAGAAGAAAAAAATCAGAGCTTGAAGACAATATCTTTGAATTAATCCTATCCAACATAGACAAAGGAAAAAGAATAAGAAAATTTGAACAAAGCCTCCAAGATGTCTGGGATTATGTTAAATGACCAAACCTAAGAATAATCAGTGTTCCTGGGAAAGAAAAGAAATCTAAAAGCTTTAAAAACATGCTTGTGAAAATAATTAAGGAAAACTTCCCTGGCCTTGCTAGAGAGCCAGACATCCAAATACAAGAAGCACAAAGAATATCTGGGAAATTTATCTCAAAAACATCATCACCTAGGCACATTGTCATCAGGTTATCTAAAGTTAAGATGAAGGAAATAATCTTAAGAGCTGTGAGAAAAAAGCACAATATAATCTATAAAGGAAAACCGATCAGATTCACAGCAGATTTCTCAGCAGAAACCCTTCAAGCTAGAAGGGCTTGGGGACCTATCTTCAGCCTCCCCAAACAAAACAATTATAAGCAAAGCATTTTGTATCTGATGAAACTAAGCATTATTCACAGATGAAGGAAAGATACAGTCTTTTTCAGACAAACGCTGAGAGAATTTGCCACTATTAAGGCATCACTGTAAGAACTGCTAAAAGGAGCTCTAAATCTTGAAACAAATCCTGGAAACACATCAAAACAGAAACTCTTTAAAGTATAAATCACACAGGACCTATAAAACAAAAATACAAGTTAAAAAGCAAAAACAAAAAACAAAAGTACACAGGCAACAAATAACATGATAAATGTAAGGGTACCTCAAATCTCAATATCCACATTAAATGTAGATGGTCTAAATACTCCACTTAAAAGATACAGAACTGCAAAATGGATAACTCACCAACCAACTATCTGCTGCATTCAGGAGACTCACCTAATACATAAGGACTCACATAAACTTAAAGGGGTGGGAAAAAGGCATTTCATGCAAATGAACACCTAAAGCAAGGAGGGGTAGCTATTCTTATATCAGACAAAAAAAAACTTTAAAGCAACAGCAGTTAAAAGAGACAAAGAGGGACATTATATAATGGTAAAAGGCCATGTCCAATCAAAAAATATCACAATCCTAAACATATATGCACCTAACACTGGAGCCCCCAAATTTATAAAACAAAACAATTGCTAATAGACCTAAGAAATTAGATAGACAGTAACAAAATAATAGTGGGGGACTTCAGTACTCCACTGACAGCACTAGACAGGTCAGCAAGACAATCAACAAAGAAACAATGGATTTAAACTATATCTTGAAACAAATGGACTTAACAGATATATACAGAACATTTCATCCAACAACTGAAGAATACACATTCTTTCAATAATACATGGAACTTTCTCCAAGATAGACCATATGATGAGTCATGAATCTCAATAAATTTAAGAAAATTGAAATTATATCAAGCACTCTCTCAGACCACAGTGGAATAAAACTGGAAGTCATATCCAAAAGGAACCTTTAAAACCATGCAAATACATGGAAATTAAATAATTTGCTCCTGAATGAGCAATGTGTCAAAAATGATATCAAGATGGAAATTTAAAAATTCTTCAAACTGGATGACAATAATGACACAAACTATAAAAACCTCTGGGATACAGCAAAGGTGGTGCTAAGAGGATAGTTCATAGATCTAAACGCCGACATCAAAAAGACTGAAAGAGCACAAATTGACATTCTAAGGTCACACCTCAAGGAACAAGAGAAACAAGAACAAACAAAAGAGCTAGGTTATTTATTTCCTTCTTCCAGCAGAATAAAGGAAATAACCAAGATCAGAGCAGAACTAAATGAAATTGAGACAACAAAAAAAAAATACAAAAGATAAACAGTTGGCTCTTTGAAAAAATAAAATTGATAGACCATTAGCAAGATTAACCAAGATAAGAAGGGAGAAAATGCAAATAATCTCATTAAAAAATGAAACAAGAGATATTACAACAAACACCACTGAAATACAAAAGATCACTCAAGGCTACTATGAACACCTTTACACACATTAACTAGAACACTTAAAAGAGATGGATAAATTCCTGGAAAAATAACAACCCTCCTAGCTTAAATCAGGAAGAATTACCTACTCTGAACAGACCAGTACAAAGCAGCAAGACTAAAATAGTAATTAAACAATTACCAACAAAAAAATGCCCAGGACCAGGCGAATTAACAGCAAATTCTACGCGACATTCAAAGAATTGGTACCAATCCTTTTGACACTATTCAACAAGGTAGAGAAAGAAGGAACCCTCTGTAATTCATTCTATGAAGCCAGCATCACCCTATTACCAAAACCAGGAAAGGACATAACCATAAGAGAAAACTACAGACCAATATCCTTGATGAACATAGATGCTAAAATCCTTAACAAAATAGTAGCTAATAGAATCCAACAACATATCGAAAAGTTAATCCACCATGATCAAGTGGGTTTTTTACCAGGGATGCAGGGATGGTTTAAAATATGCAAGACAATAAATAATGATACACCAAATAAACAGAATTGAAAACAAAAATCACATGATATCTCAATAGATGCAGAAAAAGCATTTGACAAAATCCAGCATCACTTTATGATTAAAACTCTCAGCAAAATTGGCATACAAGGGACATACCTCAATGTAATCAAAGCCATCTATGACAAACCCACAGCCAACATAATACTGAGTGGGGAAAAGTTGAAAGCATTCCCACTGAGAACGGGAACAGGACAAGGATGCCCACTCTCACCACCCCTCTGCAACACAGTACTGGAAGTCCTAGCCAGAGCAATCAGAAAAGAGAAAGAAATAAAAGGCATCCAAATCGGTAAAGAGGAAGTCAAACTGTAACTGTTTGCTGATGATGTGATTGTTTACCTTGAAAACCCTAAAGACTCCTCCATAAAGTTCCTAGAACTGATAAAATAATTCAGCAAAGTTTCCGGATACAAGATTAAGATTAATGTACACAAATCAGTAGCTCTTCTATACACCAACAGTAGTCAAGCAGAAAATCAAATCAAGTACTCAACCCGTTTTACAATAGCTGCAAAAAATAAAATAAAATACTTAGGAATATACCTAACAAAGGAGTCGAAAGACCTCTACAAGGAAAACTACAAAACACTGCTAAAAGAAATCATAGATGACACAAACAAATGGAAACACATCCCCATGCTCATGGATGGGTAGAATCAATACTGTGAAAATGACCATACTGCCAAAAGCAACCTACAAATTCAATGCAATCGCCATCAAAATACCATCATTCTTCACAGAACTAGCAAAAACAATTCTAAAATTCATATGAAACCAAAAAAGACCCCACCTAGCCAAAGCAAGTCTTAGCAAAAAGAACAAATCTAGAGGCATCACACTACCTGATTTCAAACTATACTATAAGGCCATAGTCACCAAAACAGCATGGTACTGGTATAAAAATACACACATAGACCAATGAAACAGAATAGAGAACCCATAAATAAACCCAAATACTTACAATGAACTTTGGGACTTGAGGGGAAGGGTGAGGTGGGGGAAGGGCAAGAGATAAAAGACTACAAATAGAGTACAGTATATACTGCTTGGGTGATGGGTGCAACAAAATCTCACAAATCGCCACTAAAGAACTTACTCATGTAACCAAATACTACCTGTAACCCAATAACTTATGAAAAAATTACCTATGAAAAAATAAAAAAGCATATATGTTTGTTTTTTATGTATTTTAATTTTTCACACTTTAATAGAAAAACATCTTTAAGACCATGTACTTCTGTATTACAGAAATTGTTTTTCCTTGATAATAACGTTTCCACATTCCACTGTTGCTCCCTTGTTTGTTCCCTCGGTGGTGGTGTTTTTTTGTTTCATGAATATTGCGTGGAATTCTTCTTAATTGATCTTAATGATCTTTACCACACTTCTTCATTTAAGAAAATTGCCATTAAAGTAGCATTTCCTAAGTCATATTCCACAGAAGCTTCCATAAATAAGTGTGATAAACACAAAGTTAACAAAACAGCAAAAAAGTTATGTTCTCTGCAGCCCTTCTCAGAGCCTTTAATACACTAATCTTCTCTATGAATTTCTGAGAGAGGAAACAAAATAGAAAAATTTTTGTGATTCTTCACATAAACAGACCTAAAGACAAAAAACACTTGATTATCTCAATAGATGCAGAAAAATCTTTCAATAAAATTCAATACCCCTTCATATTAAAAACTCTCAATATACTAGGTATTAAAGGAACATACTTCAATATAGTAAGAGTCATCTATGACAAACCCACAGCCAATATCATACTGAAGGGGCAAAAGCTATAAGCATTCCTTGAAAACTGGCACAAGACAAGGATGACCTCTCTCACGTGACACTCCTAGTCAACACAGTATTGGAAGTCCTGAGAAAAAAATAAAGGGCACCCAGGTAAGAAGACAGGAAGTCAAACTATCCCTGTTTACAAACGACATGATCCTGTATCTAGAAAGTTTAAACAACATGATCCTGTAACTAGAAAACTCCATAGTCTGGGCCCAAAAGCTCCTTCAGCTTATAACTTCAAGACAATCTCAGGATACAAAATCAACCTATAAAAATCACTAGCATTCTGACACACCAACAACAGTCAAGCTTAGAGCCACAGAAAGAATAAAATACTTAGGAATACAGCTAACCAGGGAGGTGAAAGATGTCTACAATGAGAACTACAGAACAATGCTAAAAGGAATCAGAGGTGATACAAATAGAAAAACATTCCATGCTTATGGATAGGAAGAATCAACATCGTTAAAATGATCATACTGCCCAAAGCAATTTACAGATTCAATGCTATTCCTATCAAACTACCAATGACATAATTAAAAGAACTAGAAACAACTATTTTAAAATTCATACAGAAACAAAAGAGGCTGGGTGTGGTGGCTCACACCTGTAATCCCAGCATACTGGGAGACTGAGGTGGGCAGATCACTTGAGGTCAGGAGTTCAAGACCAGCCTGGCCAAACGGAGAAGCCCCATCTCTACTAAATATACAAAACTTAGCTGGGTGTTGTGGTACAAGCCTATAATCCCACCTACTCAGGAGACTGAGGCAGGAGAATTGCTTGAAACTAGGAGGCAGGAAGTTGCAAGTGAGCCAAGATGACACCACTTTTCTCCAGCCTGGGTGACACAGCAGGACTCCATCTGCTCTATCAAAAATTAAAAAGCTATTAAGAAATCATAAGGAAAAGAAAATATATTTATCATTTATTAGGTGGAAGTAGATCATCACAAAGGTCTTCATCTGCATCTGCTCCGATGATGGGTGCACCAAAATCTCACAAATCACCACTAAAGAACTTACTCATGTAACCAAATACCACCTGTACCCCAATCACTTATGGAAAAAATTTTTTTAAAAAAATGCTGCACTGAAAAGAACATGTTGAATGCAAATATAATCGTATCTCCTTCCTGATTAAAAATCTTCAATTATTAATGAGAGTTCATCAATAACAGTAGCAGGATCAGAAAACAATGGCCCATGGTGGACCAAATCATACCTGCAGTTTGTCTTAGTTCAGTCTTCAGACTATGAATTGTTTTTATATGTGTTAATGTTGTAAAAAATCAAAAGAAGAACACTACTATTTCGTGACATGTAGACGTTATATAAAATGTGAATTACAGTGTCCATAAAGTTGTAGTAGAATATACCCATGCTCATTCACGTGGTTCATGTCTGCTTTCATGCGACAATGAGAGTTGAGTCATTGTAACAGACTCAGATTTGGTTTATTTGTAAACGAAAATGTCAATTTACTAGTAATGGGAGATATTAAAGTGTATGGCCCACAAAGCCTAAACTATTTACTACATAGAAAAAAATAAAAATAAAAAATTTACTACCGGGCTTATTGTAGAAAAAGTGTGCCAACCCGTATGCTATAGAACAAGGTCTAACTCCCTTACCAAACAAAAGGGCGTTTTAAAATCTATCCCACGCCTAGCTATCCAGGCCAATCTCCCATATCTCCTACTTGTGTTTAAAAAACAACCACAAAACCTGTCTGAAGTTGCACTATCTCATGTGCAAATTATGTTAATCAGTTTTTAACAATTTTGCAAAACAAAAATTTTTAAGAGATACTGGATATTCAAAGAAAATTTGAGTCTTTTTTTTCTGTAATAACAAAAATATCTTAATTCCATTTCAAAAGAGATTTTTCATGGCTTACCAACCTCAAAAGCACTGTATTTTGGCTTTTCTCAAAGAAATCACTTCACCAGATGTTTGAGAATTTTTGTGTACACATTTATGCCTTCGGAGATAAATTTATTGACTGCATTTACTCGAAAACAGCCCTTCCACAAAGGGAATGTAAATTTTATACTGGAAAATTTATCACACATTTTTTTCTCTGAGGAATTTTAGTACTAAATTAATTCTTTAAATTATTGCTTAAAGTAGCAAAGCTTTTTTGGCATAGTTTCTAAATATCCCTTACCTAAAAGATCATTTTGATAAAGCCAAAATATAAACCTTAGGCCAAACAACCACCACCACAATGCCCCAGATTGTGCATAAGTGGATGGAAACTACTCAGCATTTCTGCATGGCGATGCGTGGCCTGCCCGCTTGGTATGCATTGCTCCAGAGAGGCATTTTAAGACACAGAGGCTCTTAGCCCAGTGATAGCCTCTCTGTGGCATGTTTTTCAGATCTCGGGAATGAGCAGGAATATCTACAGACAAGTCATAGCATAACATGGCAATAATAAAACATACTTAATGGAAAAATACCAGACACACATCTAGCATCTTCTAAGCCTGTTTTCCTGACAGAGAACTCAAATACAGTAATTTTCAGTTAAAAATCAGACACTTAGAAACCCCAAATTTATAAACCAACCTGTCATTTTACTAACAAGAGGAGATACTAAAATGTCAGAATACTTCCCACATCTGAATTATACCCTCCCTAAACTAGGAAGTAGCACTCCCAGACGTTTGTTTGCATGAGGAGACCCAGAGAAGGATGCAAACCACAAAAGTCCATTATTTCTTCTGAGAATTAAATATATGAAAAGACTTAGTAAACTAACTTGCCCTTAACTTAAAAACACATTGTTTGCCTTTCTCATATCATTGAGGCTTCTCATTTGCAAAATTATGGAAATGTAATTACAGAAGACAGAATTTTCAAAGAAAGTAGTGTGGCGCAGACCAGCTCCTTAGAGGATGCTTAATAAGAAATATATGTGGCTGTTGGGGGGTGGGTATGTCCATCTCTCCCCAGACTGGACATCTGTCTATGCTCAATTTGTATGGCTATGGCATTCTTTTCACATGACAGCTGGAGTTCCACAGCTCTCATAAATGATAAAACAATTCTATGCTTGCTGTTTCACTTGTTCAACAAATGTATCTGAGTGCTTTCACTAAATACTAGTCTGAGTCATTGCTGAGACAGGCAAATTGTATTCCTTATAAAATACACTTATCCAGAACCTTAAAAAAAGACTATACATAAGTAGTGATATCCATATTATACCAAGGTCAAGCAAAAAAACAATAGTAAACTTTCAGGAAATCACCAGTCACATTTTCCACCAGCAGTCTCTGGCTAGGCAGACAAGACGGAGTACACAGTCCATCCCACCACTGGAAAGTACTTCTTCATTAGTGGTGATGGCACGGGCAATGGAGCAGGCACAGTTAGATGCCAGCACAATAATGAAAAACAATGAATCATCACTAGAACTTTGCATAGAAACATATCTTGCAATTAAACCAATTTTGTTAAGCAGAAAAGAACATCAGGATTAAGTTGCTCTGCTTTAGAATACATGCAAAATAGACTTCTGTAATAAAATCACAAAACAGATAATACATTACAAAAAAGATTTCTGCATAACAAAAATACTACGTATTCACATACTAACAGCTCATTTATTTAGTTAATAAATACTTATTGGTTACTATCCTGCACAAGCATTCCTCAATGGACACAACAATTACACTGTAATTCCTTCCTTCAAGAAGTGATAGTCTAGAAAAATGTAATGTGGCACAGTAGAGCTATAGTTAAAATTTGTTGCTATCAGGAAGAAATGGAAATAAGAGTATCAGAGGAAAAAAATAATGAAAGTAAATGGGTAGAAAGAGTATGCATATTGTTTCATGCAAACTTGAGAAGTCTCAAGACTTAGAACTAAAATGACAGGCAGAGAGGAAGAGAAAGGGAATTACTCTTTCCATGTACTATTCTCATATCACTTTCTCATATTTGTTAATCCTCCACAGAGAACCTGGACAAATTTCATCCATCTACATTTCCTTTGGACAGGCAATATGATTTCTAGCAGCACAGTCAAATATAATAAAATATTCACCAACAAAGACAACCATCAATGTATTACAAAGAGATTTTACTTTTATCTGTAAAGCATTACAGTAAAATGAATTCAATGAGAATGCATGGCCACCAAGAGAATAGACTGATTCACTTCAGCTTAAATCCATAAGTTGCACATTTTTGCTCTAATATTTAAAAAGGTCTTCTTGTTTATTCTATTTATAACAGCAAAGTACATTTTCCAAAATTCTGAATATTGTCAGAAAACAGACCCATAGAAACCTAACACTGTCACATTGTATGGAACGGTGGTCCCATAAGATTACTGCAAAGCTGAAAAAATCCTATCACCTAGTGACATTGTAGCCATCATAATGTCATAGATGTAACACATTATTTACCTTGTGGTGATGCTAGTGTAAACAAACAGACTGTGCTGCCAGTCACTACAAATAAAGCACATATAATTAGGTACAGTACAAAATAATAATAAAAATCTATCTTATTTATATATTTACTACACTTTTTATCATTATTTTAGAGTGTATTCCTTCTACCTATAAAAAAAGTTAATCAAAAAACAGCCTCAGGCAAGTTCCTCAGGAAGTATTCCAGAAGAAGGCATTGTTATCATAGGAGATGACAGCTCCATGCATGTTATTATCCCTGACGACCTTCCAGGGGAACAAGAGATGGAGGCAGAAAACAGTAATATTGATGATCCTAACCCCTATGTAAGCTCCAGCTAATGTGTATCTTTGTGTCTTAGTTTTTAACAAAAAAGTTTAAAAAGTAAAAAATTTAAAAATAGAGAAAAGCTTATAAAATATAAAGAAAATATTTTTGTACAGCTGTACAATCTGTGTTTTAAGCTTATTATGACAAAAGAGTCTAAAACGTAAAAAAATTACAGTAAGCTAAGGTTAATTTACCAAAGAAAAAGACTTTTAATAAATTTAGTGTAGCCTAACTATACAGTGTTTATAAAGTGTACAGACACCACATCACCTCCCCACTCACTCACTGTCATACCCAGAGCAATTCTCAGTCCTGCAAGCTCCATTCATGGTAAGCACTCTACACAGGTGTGCCATTTTTATTTCTTATATTGTATTTTTACTGTACCTTCTATGTTTAGCTACACAAATAACCATTTTGTTACAACTGCAGAAGATGTAGGAGATGTTGGGATCCAAGGAGCCCCAATCAGTGCCATCTCTTCTGGTGAGTTCTGAAGCAATTAAAAAATAAGAAAAGTGTATGAGGCAAGCTCAAGTCCGAAATGTCACCCTTGTCACTGATAAATACAGCAGAGAGCTACTTCAAGATTAAACATTGCATCTAGAGATGTTCTCTTGCACAGATACTCTTTCCACTGGTGGGTCCATGTATTCTTAAAGGGTGGTGTTGTACGAGGAGAGAGATGTTTAAAATGGCAAATGTTTAAAATTGAGCATTTGGATCTGGTGAATTTTGAAATCATCACACTGAAGATACTTTCCTTCCAAGTTCAATAAACAAGCTAACAGATATTTTGTAACCCAAATGCTTCAGTCCCATCCTCATTGTGTCAATGGTATCCAGCTAGGGATGGAAGAATATTATCTGTGAAATACATAGTCATAGGTATTTCATGGTCCATTAGCTTAACTCTATTCTGGCTGTTGTAGAGTGCTTAAATAGCTTTAGAAGTCTCTATGTTTGAAGTCAGGTAGCGTGATGCCTCCAGCTTTGTTCTTTTGACTTAGGATTGTCTTGGCAATGTGGGCTCTTTTTTGGTTCCATATGAACTTTAAAGCAGTTTTTTCCAATTCTGTGAAGAAACTCATTGGTAGCTTGATGGGGATGGCATTGAATCTATAAATAACCTTGGGCAGTATGGCCATTTTCACGATATTGATTCTTCCTATCCATGAGCATGGTATGTTCTTCCATTTGTTTATGTCCTCTTTTATTTCACTGAGCAGTGGCTTGTAGTTCTCCTTGAAGAGGTCCTTTACATCCCTTGTAAGTTGGATTCCTAGGTGTTTTATTCTCTTTGAAGCAATTGTGAATGGAAGTTCATTCATGAGTTGGCTCTCTGTTTGTCTGTTACTGGTATATACGAATGCTTGTGATTTTTGCACATTAATTTTGTATCATGAGACTTTGCTGAAATTGCTCATCAGCTTAAGAAGATTTTGGGCTGAGACAATGGGGTTTTCTAAGTATACAATCATGTCATCTGCAAAGAGGGACAATTTGACTTCTTCTTTTCCTAACTGAATCCCCTTGATTTCTTTCTCTTGCCTGATTGCCCTAGCCAGAACTTCCAACACTATGTTGAATAGGAGTGGTGAGAGAGGGCATCCCTGTCTTGTGCCAGTTTTCAAAGGGAATTTTTCCAGTTTTTGCCCATTCAGTATGATATTGGCTGTGGGTTTGTCATAAATAGCTCTTATTATTTTGAAGTACATTCAATCAATACTGAATTCAAACTATACTACAAGGCTACAGTAACCAAAACAGCATGGTACTGGTACCAAAACAGAGATGTAGACCAATGGAACACAACAGAGTCCTCAGAAATAATACCACACATCTATAGCCATCTGATCTTTGACAAACCTGAGAGAAACAAGAAATGGGAAAAGGATTCCCTATTTAATAAATGGTGCTGGGAAAATTGGCTAGCCATAAGTAGAAAGCTGAAACTGGATCCTTTCCTTACTCCTTATATGAAAATTAATTCAAGATGGATTAGAGACTTAAATATTTGACCTAATACCATAAAAACCCTAGAAGAAAACCTAGGTAGTACCATTCAGGACATAGGCATGGGCAAAGATTTCATGTCTAAAACACCAAAAGCAATGGCAGCAAAAGCTAAAATTGACAAATGGGATATCATTAAACTAAAGAGCTTCTGCACAGCAAAAGAAACTACCATCAGAGTGAACAGGCAACCTACAGAAAGGCAGAAAATTTTTGCAATCTACTCATCTGACAAAGGGCTAATATCCAGAACCTACAAAGAACTCAAACAAATTTACAAGAAAAAAACAAACAACCCCATCAAAAAGTGGGCAAAGGATATGAACAGACATTTCTCAAAAGAAGACATTCATACAGCCAACAGACACATGAAAAAATGCTCATCATCACTGGCCATCAGAGAAATGCAAATCAAAACCACAATGAGATACCATCTCACACCAATTAGAATGGCAATCATTAAAAAGTCAGGAAACAACAGGTGCTGAAGAGGATGTGTAGAAATAGGAACACTTTTACACTGTTGGTGGGATTGTAAACTAGTTCAACCATTATGGAAAACAGTATGGCGATTCCTCAAGGATCTAGAACTAGATGTACCATATGACCCAGCCATCCCATTACTGGGTATATACCCAAAGTATTATAAATCATGCTGCTATAAAGACACATGCACACGTATGTTTATTGTGACATTATTCACAATAGCAAAGACTTGGAATCAACCCAAATGTCCATCAGTCACAGACTGGATTAAGAAAATGTGGCACATATACACCATGGAATACTATGCAGCCATAAAAAAGGATGAGTTTGTGTCCTTTGTAGGGACATGGATGCAGCTGGAAACCATCATTCTTAGCAAACTATCACAAGAACAGAAAACCAAACACCGCATGTTCTCACTCATAGGTGGGAACTGAACAATGAGATCACCTGGACTCGGGAAGGGGAACATCACACACCGGGGCCTATCATGGGGAGGAGGGAGGGGGGAGGGACTGCACTGGGAGTTATACCTGATGTAAATGACGGGTTGATGGGTGCTGACGAGTTGAGGGGCAGCACACCAACATGGCACAAGTATACATATGTAACAAGCCTGCACGTTATGCACATGTACCCTAGAACTTAAAGTATAATAATAATAAATTAATTTTTTAAAAAAAGAAGTCTCTATGGAGATAGAGCATATTTTAAAGAAGTTATCAAGCATGCAAATTCTAGCATTTCATTTCAAAGTCTAAGTCAAAATTCTGTAACACTATAAATGGTTTAATTGCTAAGCTGTTTTGTTGGCCGTGGGGTTCAGGTAGAAGAATCTTTGTAGTTCCCTGAAAGACAGAGTGAATTCTAATTAAGGTAACTTGACATTAAAAATAGACACAGTCATGTCATTAACAAAGGTATACCTTCTGAGGAATGTGTAATTAGGTGATTTCATTGTTGGCCAAACATCATAGAGTGTACTCACACAAGCCTAGATAATATAACCTACTATACATCTAGGCTGTAAGGTATAGCCTATTGCTCCTAGACTATAAACCTGTACAGTATGTGACTAAACTGGCTCACTGTCCAAACTACCCAAAGTGAGGTGACAGGACCACTGTTTAAGAATTGCACTTGTCACAAATTCCCTTATTAAGAAGTATGTAAAAGAGAGAAAGTTATAAATTTTTCCTATTATAAATTTCAGATATTCTGAAATAGAAGTGAGTTATGCAAATGTTTAAAAGATACTTGATGGAATAGCAACTAATAGGAATACCTACTCTTTTTTAAAACATTTTGACAAATTGAGCCTTATATCACAGTACAGTTCTGAATTCAATTCATCTTTAAGAAAAGCTTAGTAAGGTTACTGCTAAATTATTTAGTTGCACTAACATAATTTTTTATTATAATTTCATGCTAATCATTGATTTCTGACTTATGTCATTATCTTACAATGTTTCAAAGGCTCTTGGAAAGCAACAAGATAATGCTTTCTTATCAATAAAAATTGACTTCTGAATTTTTATAATGAATTGTTCTACATCCACGAAGAAACTTAACCTCAATGAATTGGTAGATTCAACTCAGCACTAACTGAATTGGTGGACAACTTTCTGGGGGAAAATAAGACAATGCGGGAGTACTCAGAGGGAAAGAAGGCAAGTTTGAAATGGGGAGATCTTGACCCTTTCAGGACAATATAGTCCTTCAGTGGAGAGAGAAAAAATTTAGCACCTCTTCAGATAAATAAATCTCTAGCATGCGGTCTAATACAGATGTGCTCCAAAAACGATACCCATAATACTAGAAATTTTCTATCCGTGAATGGTGGACACTCATTGACTAACAGTGAATTGCCATTATTACTGCTCAGTGGAAACACATTTTAACAGTTTAATAATTTCTTCAGTTAATTAATTCTCCAATCATTTAACACAGTACCAGCTGCCAAAGCAGGCTCACGGTTGAGTAAAACATGAAGCTCATTCACTTTCACACAGCAATGAGCGGCTGAGGCTCTCTTATATGATGATAAGTAATGTCATTCACACATCCATGCAATTATGAAAACCAGAAAACCACAGAGCAGGGTGACCCAGAAATGCCAGTTCCTCTGAGAGAAATTCAAAGCAACTTCTGATGTCACTCTATCACCCTTATTTTCTGGGTTATTTTTTTACCCTTTTTTTTTCTCATAATACTTTCATTGCCGTTTTTTTTCCTCCACTTTGTTTTCTTCTCCCTTACCTTTCTCTATATCTGTTAAGGATTCCGGAGACATCAACTTCTGTAACAGGAAAAAACTAACAGTGTCAACATCTCCTTCACTACAATAGGAAAAAAATGATGGTCTAAAAGAGGGCCTGTGAAACCCTTCCAAAAAGGGAGGATACGGAAAAAAAGACACTCAGAGGAGCAGAGGAAGAAACTGCATGCATGGGTGGGACCTGCCGTCCAGTTCTACTAGCAGTGCTGACCCGAGTGAGGGAAACCAGGAAGAATTTCCAGGCCACTGATCCATTAAGGGCCCCTAGCCTGCTGCAAATCAAAATAAATATCATCTAAATATTTTCTTAGCAGTGTTCCCTGCTTCAAACAGGCAAAACTACACACTCCGACTCCCTCTGCTAAAGACAGAAGAGTAGCACAGTGTGCCTGGCCTCAGTGTCAGCTCACCAAGCAAAACTTTTACATTGTATTTAAAAATCAGGAAAACGTTCAGAGTCACTGCATCTTTTACACCTTCAACAAACTGAGCCTTATATCATAGTAATTTTAGATTCAATGCATCTTTAAGAAAACTTAGTAGAGTTACTTCTAAATTATTTAGTTACACTGATATAATTTTTATGTAATTTCATGCTAACCATTGATTTGTGACTTATTATCTAACAATGTTTCAAAGACTCTGGAAACACCTAGAAGGCAAGAGATGTCTTTAACAATTGTGTGTGTGTGTGTGTGTGTATATATATATATATATAATCAAATTTATTTGTACTTTAAGAATCCTTACCTTTCTATGCATATCAGGAGCTGCATAAACAGTGATTGTAGCATAAAAGTATAAAAAATAAATCTTTTAACTTTTTTGAAATCTTCACCTTATACTACACTACTTAAAAGATGTACAGCATTCTTGAAGAAATGCATATTTCACATCTTTTTTCCTGAACTTTTGTGTTTTTCAATTATATTGAAATGATTTTATAGCAGAATCTAGGACATTCCCAGACTTTGCAGATACCCCTTAAGTTTCATACAGAAGCATGAAAATTGTCCTTCTTTGAAGGACATGAAGCCTCCCTCAGACCTTAATATATCAAAGGTAACCAGTAAGAACCAAGCTTAGAGATTCCTCTCAGATGTTCTGCACTGTATTTGATTTTTGGAAATTCTGGATATGTGGACAGAAGTACCAAAATATAATTGATACTTACTTTCTTATATCCTTCAAAAGTGGGAATTTAACTTCTGAATTGATTTGATTTAGAAACTTTGAATGATGTGATAATTCTTAATGAATTATGAGTAAACTTTATAGACCTCATTTCAAAGATAATAATCAATACTAAAGAAGTTGTTAAATGCTTCCTTGTGTCATAAAAATTATGTAGTCAATCATCTGTGTCCTGAGGTTTAACTCAATTTAGACTATTACACATTTCATGTGGCTTCTAACTATAAAGGTATCATCAGTCATACCAAAGGATAAATAAAATTAGCAGTTTATACAATGCCTGTAGTATCATTTTTCAGCATACAAGTGTTGATAGATTAATTGAACAATCTGAATTTAGTGGAGTCCAAACATGGAATGGATTTATTGTCTTCAATAATAAACCTTTTGAATCTCCATTTCCAGCTCTTAAAAAAAAATTGAGCCAGAATCTAAAATGCTTTCTGGATATTTCAACCTACTGAAGTTCCCAATCTTGCCCAAATTTAAAACTTCAAATTCATACCCAAGAAACACTCCTCTCACTTAACTTAGGCTCCCTGTGCTTCTCCTTCCCACCTCCCTTTTCTTGTTCTAGCTTTTCCTTTGTTGAAGCAGAAAGTAGAGCTTAGATAAAAGTGCCAAAAACATTGTTTACCTTCCTTGTGCAGTTATAGTCTTCCCTTAGCCAAAGACAATCTCTGTATGGTGTGCGTAGAAAGGCTCATGTTGTGGGGTTTTTTTTTTTTAAGACACCACAGGTGAGTTCCATTGGATGCCCCCTTGAGGCAGCCGCTCCGTGCTACAGGTGTACCTTCTGAGGTGGTACACCTGCTCTGGCTCAGGACTTCAGTCTCTGCTTCAAATGATATCACCAATGATCAAGCACACGTGGTTCCCTTGCACTAGTAGCCCAGTGTAAAATTCCACCTCATTGTTCCCTAAACACTGAATCTCTGCCTTATGGTTACTCTCAGTTTCCCCACCAAAGTTCGCTTACATCATTGTGGAGCAGGTTGGCAAGGCTGCTATGGGAAGAGACATCTAATACAGGCTTGAGATACCAATGTCATCCTCTTCCAAGCATGCCAATTCCTGTGAGGGATTCTCTTAGACCCCATTTTCCTTGGTTTATGAGGGGAGGACTATGAGGGGGGAAAACCAAAACACTCCTTCCTAGGCCAAGAACTCAAAGCCACAGTGGATGTCCTCGAATCCCTTAACTTTTTCTTACACCCACTGGGAGCGACGATCAGACTAGCAGGAATAATTTGACTATTTCTTTCCATTTAATTTGTTTTGTTTTTAATTTTTTATACCTTTAAAAATGATTTTTGTTTATGCTATCATACAGATAGAATACTACAAAGGGAAGGTGTATTCATCCATTTTCATACTACAATGAATTAATACCCAAGACTGGGTAGTTTATAAAAAAAAAAGAGATTTAATCTACTCACAGTTCCACATGGCTGGGGCACGACTTACATGGCAGCAGGAAAGAGAGCGTGTACAGGGGAACTGCCCTTTATAAAACCATCAGATCTCATGAAACTTACGCACTATCATGAGAACAGTGCAGGAAAAACCTGCCCCCATGGTTCAATTACCTCCTACCAGGTTCCTCCCAAGACACATGGGGATGATGAGTACTACAATTCAAGATGAGATTTGGGTGGAGGCATAGCCAAACCATATCAGAGGGATCCCATGGCTCAGAGATGGCTTTCTGCAGAATATGGAAGCCCTCATTAGTTTTGTTTTGAAGTTTTAGCAAAAATTCCAAAACAGGAGAAGTCTCATACCCCATCCTGCTACCTACTGTTAACCAAAATTTGAGGACTATAATAAATTTTTCAGGCTGTACTTATCCCAGAATTACTACTTTCCTTTATAAGGCCAGAGAGATTTATAAAACAATTTCATCAGTGCGTTGAAAAAGACATTTCTAGAAGCCATTGGCAGTTAGAAGTCACTTCGGTTAAGGGCCACACTTTAATCATTCCGTTTTGTTCAAAACTGTGAAAGCCAATAGAAGTAATTTTGTGACTGTTAAACTGGCCTCCTTTTTGAAAGGGCAAACACGAAATCAAATATAGGAACTCTTTTTTGAGAAATGTAACTCCTTTTTTCTTTTAGTCATCTTCTTCTGCATTTACTGCGATTATCTCAAACCTTTACCTCTTAAGTTCAATTTTAAGTTTTTTTCTCATTCCTTGCAGCCTCTAAGCTGTTTATTAGTAAGGGTGTTGTTTTGGTTCTCAATTTGTTTTCTTATTCCAGTCATCCCCCTTTTTATCCCACTCTTCTCTTAAATCATCTTATCTTTGAGTCCCAGTTTTAATAAATTTATATTTTCAGTAAGTTTCTCTACAGAGTAAATTAAAAATATATATGCTTTCTGGATAATGTTTTCCTTTATACTGGGTTCACTCTCACTTTGCATATCAGGCTTCTTCCCCCTTTTCCCCTTGGTATGTGTGCATAGGTTTTTGTATGCTTGGTTTCAGTTGTTTTCTATAGTTATATTTTGATTTTGCTTCATGAGAGAAGCTCTGTCCAGACCATGTGTTTGCCCTGACATTATGTGTGTGAGAATTGTTCTGATTTCCCTTCTACCAAATCTGGGACAGTGGGTCTTGTAAGCTCTAACCACTTTTATACTGTCTAAGATCATGGGACTAGTAGAGGGGTTGTCTTAACCAAGACCAAGTGCACTTCTTGCTGGGAGACTCCAGGCTCTGATCGCCCTGATACCTCGTACCTGTGGGTTGCTCACACCCCAGTCTTGGGCTTGTTATCCCTACTCAGCACAGCTATCTAAAATGGAAAGACCTGGGGCAATTCTTGCCTCTTCAGAGGTACTGTGATGCCATATAGGGGCTTCCACTCTCAACATTTTTTTTCTTAATTTCCCCCAGAAAGAACTTCGGTGGGACTATTTGGCATGTACCTTCCCTAAAACAAAAATTCTTTTCTGGTGCCTGAATTCTGGCTCTTCTCTTCCCACAGTTGTAGAATCTTCACCTCCATTACAACTCCTTTTTCCCCAGACTCTAGGACCAGTTCTACAAGGAGAGTGGAAAAAGGATTCAAAAATGCTATAAGAACTTGCAATGAGCTGGGTGCATTGTATATTATTATAGATAATTTAATTTTCATTATACTCCAAATTTTTTATATAAGAAACTAGAAAGGAGGTTTTATAACTTGTCACAACTCCGAGAAGCAGAATTCTATCCTAGTTCTAGCCAACCTCAAAGTTATGTTCTCTACACCATACCTGTGGGGTGCTGGTAAATGTTTAACAGCCAGTTCCAGAGGTGAGAGAGAAGGGGAAGGCCTGATTTGTAACACTTGTGATTCCATGGTGTTAATAATCCCACCATGATCAATTTCAAGTTCTCCATCAATGAGCTCACAATGTCTTTAAAATGTTATCAGCTCTCCCCAGTCATGGCAAGCTTGTTCTAACACACGAATTACATGCCATAATACCTAGTTCTCTATTTTCAACCATCACACTTACTTCTTCTCTGATTCTTCTCCTTAGTTTTATTAACAATGCCAAATTTCCAAATTCTCTGGGCTCTTCTTGACCCCAGGTATGTAACTGGATATTCCTACTAATCCCTGTGCTTTACTCTCTAAGAGGCTATCCTGGCACCCACATGAGCCTGGAACCTTGCTTTGCCTTTGCTGATTCTTAGCCAGGGACTGGAAACCAGTATAGAGCTCTGATTACCTACACGTAGATGATAAAAACCACATGATCGACCTAAATTTCTGAGTGCCAGCTGCTCAGGGTTTGCCCACTGCTATCCATGTACCACCTGTCTATCACCACAGAGTGTACAGATCCTTCCTTCCAAGACTCAAAGGTTTGTTTCCCAGGAATATTTTCAAACATTGTGGGAAGTTCTAATTTCAGGTTCCCAATCTTCACAATTGTCCTTTATCTGCTGCAATTAACCACATTTTGCTGATGTATCCCCAGTGTATGATGTGGAACCAAGAGCATGCTCACAAAGGAGGAAAATGAGTAAGTTTCTGTGGCACATCAGTGGTGAAGTACCATCTTTCCTCCCGTTAGATGTAGAACAGTCACTGTTGCCACTGCCACCGCTACCAGTACTCACAGCCCATCAGAACAGAAATCAACACTCCAACATCTCCCATTTGAAAGACTATCTGCTGTAACCCTAGATTTCCCCATTTCTCAATTGTTTTGTAATTTGCTGAATGTTTACTGGGAAATCTGTGTTCTCTATCCTGAAGCTGTGGAACATAAACTATTCACCGTATTTAGTGTCGAACAGAACTGCAATTTCTAAAGCTACTTAAAAGAGCGGGGGGAGCCATTTCCCTAACTTTCAATATTCTGCAGAAATAATTTGAAATGAGTAAGTTGAATTCATTCATTATTATTGCATAAATCAAAGGCAAAATTATTTTTCTGAGTAAAGAAAAAAGGGGAAGTTGGATTCAAACTAAATTTAAGAGCACAAATTAAATAACATACAAAATGTTAAATTAAAATGTTAGTATACTCAAATTGTATAATTTAGAAATTAACTTGATTCAGAACTTCTAAGATTCAAAAATCACTGAACAAGGACTAGGGCTTAATCATTTACATCTTCAAAGAAAGGTTTTATTAGCGCTTGATAAGGTGTTAACTGAATTCAATGACACTTCTTAAGAATAAAAGGTAATTTGACTGTCTTATCTTTGCTCCACAATGTCTGTGTTTAACCTGACAATCCCAAACTAATCGTCCCTTTAGATCAGGTACACATCAACATATTGTAATTAGCTACAGGTGATTTAACAACAAGTCATTTAAGTGTTACAGCTTTGAGTCTGTAAACAGTCTCCATAGTTCTCACAATTGTTCATTTTGCATTAAGAGTTTAACGGCTAGCTCATTTTTTTTTTTTTTTTTTTTTTTGAGAGGGAGTCTTACTCTGTTGTCAGGTTGGAGTGCAGTGGCGCAATCTCAGCTCACTGTAACCTCTGTCTCCTGGGTTCAAGCGATTCTCCTGCCTCAGCCTCCCAAGTTGCTGGGACTACACGTGTGCGCCACCACTCCCAGCTAATTTTTGTATTTTTAGGAGAGACGGGCTTTCACCATGTTGGCCAGGATGGTCTCAATTTCTTGCCATTGTGATCTGCCTGCCTCAGCCTCCCAAAGTGCTGGGATTACAGGCGTGAGCCACCGTGTCCGGCGGCTATCTCATTTTTAAACACGTTGCAACAATTTCTGCAAAAACACATTGAAAAGCTAATTCTACTGTAGGTAAGTTTGACTGTAATATCCTATTAACACATTTCTATCAATGAAATAATGAGTCAGTTAATACTATATATTAGCCTGACAAATTGTCAACATATAATGTAAATCAAATTACTAAACAAAAACAGTTTAACATGTAAAAACTTATAATACAGCTTTAAAGAAGTAATCACAAAGGATTTATCCTAAAGGCTGTTTATACAGATTCAGAATCTTGAAGCCCTGTGTTTTGTTTGTTTGTTCATTTGTTTGAGATGGAGTCTCCCTGTGTTGCCCAGGCTGGTGCAGTGGCACGATCTCGGCTCAATGCAACCTCCACCTCCCAAGTTCAAGCGACCCTCCTGCCTCAGCCTCCAGAGCAGCTTGGATTACAGGCAGGGTTTTGCTGTGTTAGCCAGACTGGTCTCAAACTCCAGACCTCGTGATCTGCCAGCCCTGGCCTCTCGAAGTGCTGGGATTACCCGCATGAGACTGTAAGTGTCTTTGAGATTACTAAATAAACTAAAGTAATGCAACAAACCATTCAGATAGAAGGGAAATCACAGAAAGAGAGTTTTAAAGAAAATTTACTTCACTGATTTTTCCCATTGCTCACACCAGAATTTTGATTGTAATATTGCAATAGGGTTGACATAAGTTATTCATAAATAAATAACAATGTTTATGGGGTTTCTTTACCAAGGGACTTTATGAAAATGACAAATATGCTTGCTTGCAAACAATTGAACACACTCTTTAAAAGAGTTATACATTCTTAATTAATATAGCAATGATTTTAACTGAATTACAAACACATATGTAAACATAAATGACACTACATAATAGAGTTCTGATATCAAGTTTCAAATGCACTAAGAAATCCATAAGAATCTCCACCAGATTCTTGGTGAGACCCAAATGGTATTCATCCTAAAGGCCCTAGAACCTCTATTCCATTGCACGTTGTCGTGATACCCCATAATGGTAGCAACTATTACGCATCCCCTAATGGCATAAGATCATGGATTTTACTTGTTAATCACTACACAACCATTTTCATGTGGCGTCCATGAGGTTGTCAGCACGCAGGCTCAGACTCCACCAGTTACCTGCTGCTGGCTCAGGAAGTCAATGACAAAGCATTGGAACTCCCCTATCTTTAGTAACATTTATTACCATAAAATTTTAGTACAACAACAAAAGTGTAATTTCCCATGGAGGAGCTGGTATGAGATTTGACCTGTGACTTGGTTATTTAGAAACGAATTATTAAATTTGCTAATTATACCTAATCTCTTGCTGCTGTCACTGCTGCTACTCCTCCTTTCTTCTCTCCTCTTTGCTAATTTTATTGGCATCATTTGCATTTTCCACAGCAGGTATGGAGGAGAAAATAAAAGTAATGAAACACAAGCAAATACATTCTTCAAAATATAACGCAAACATTTCTACTTAAAGAAAAAATTAAGAGCGCTGGCTAATTGTGATTGAATTAATAATTTATATTTTCTAAGCAATCCTTCCTGTGTAAACCCAAGCGAAAAGGATTAATAAAAAATATTACATTATTATGTGAAAAGAATCTCAAAGCATAAGTTTGCTATATAAAAAGTAATTTAAGCAGGGACATGCAAAAGCTGTTGTCACCAAAAAAATGTAGTGCTGTATTCAATGATTCTAACTCCCTTGAAATTGTGTATCATGGTAATAACAACAATGATCTCATTTGACTATATTATAAATATGATATCTAACTTTGGAATTGTTATACTTTCAGATTCCTATAATTTTCCAGAGATATTACTATTAAAAAATAAAGTTGGAGTAAGAAAAACCATTCTAGTTTTTATTTGTCTTGAAAAAACAAAGTCTTAAGAGAACCACAAAAAATTACTAACAGAAATTGCCACTGGACACATCTCTTTCCTCTCTTTTCAATCACGGCTACTTAAAATGCAAACCCACTTACCACAGTCCTGACCTATTCTCTCCAATTTCTGAATGTCAAACACTTAGAGTAATTGTTGGCTGTCAGAGTCAGAAGTCTGTGGAAGCAGAGAAACTAGACATTTGGCATTTTAACTTTCTGGAACAAGTGATTTAATTATTTCATTAGTGTAAGAGAAAAGTATCTACACCAAGATCCAGGCACACACTGTCATCAAAAGGATCTCTGATACGGTAAAACATATATCGGAGAACTGGGAAAGGGGATTATATTTTATAAATTTGTATCTGTGCAAATTAACTCTTACATTTCAATGATAAATGGAAACCTGAAATATAAAAAATGATTTAATTGCCATGAGTAAATTCACAACACTGCTGTTTGCTGAAGAATGCTATTTATACATTTCTTATGAGGTTACTGAAAGTTTCTATTTTTGTTTCTTGAAACTAAAAAAAAAAAAAAAGATTAATCTTTAGTGCTTATATAATTAAGATGCCTCTAATTTCTTTACTTTTCAAATGTGCATTAAATGTTTCCTTCATAATTTATCATTCAGTGCAGCATCCTCTTTAATGTATAAATAATGATAAATTTGGACATTAATTGAAAAAGTATCCATTAATGTTTTTGCTAGACTATCATTTCATCTGATCTTACTTCAGTAAAAATATATATATTTTGAACAATGCATATCAATGTGTGAAGAGGTCAGCATTTTCCCAAGCGCATTCCTTGGAAGCCCAGATCTAAGAATCTTTTTTTAAGGAAAGTTGTATTTTGATGTATCTGCTCTTTTTAGCATACTTTGTATTTTAGTATAGTCATGCATTACTTAATGACGAGGATACCTTCTGAGAAATGAGTCCTTAGGCAATTTTGTTGTTGTGCAAATATCACAGAATGTATACCCCTAGAGGGTATACACCTACTGCACCACTAGGATATATGGTATAAACTATTGCTTCTAGGCTACAAGGCTATATAGCATGTTACTGTACTGAATAACACAGGCAACCGCAACACAATGGTAAGTATTTGTGTATCTAAACATAAAAACGTATTGTAAAAATATAGTATGATAATCTTACGTGACTACTGTATATGCAATCTGTCATTGATCAAAATGTCATGTGGCACATAAGTTTATATCGAATGTATAGGAAAATGCACAAATCATAAGTACATTACTCAATAAATTCCCAAATTGAAACCAACACACAGATCAAGAAAGAAAACATTACTAGCACCCCAGGATCTCCTATGAGTCCCCTTCTAGAGTAACCATTGCATTGATATCTAATACCAGAGATTAGTTTTGCCTGTTTATAAACTTTATGTAAATAAATCATCCATGTACTCTTTTTCATCTGTTATAACTCAAAATTATATTTGTGAGAGTTATCCATGTTATGTATAGTTGAAGTTTGTTCATTCTCACTGATGTATGTTATTTCATTGTATGAATTCATCATACTGTATCTATTCTACTGCTGATAAACATTGGGGTTGTCTCCATTTCAGGGAGACTCCATTATTCCTCAAAAATAATGCTGCCACGAACATTCTAGTACATATCTTTTGGTGAACAAATGAATTTGAGTACTTTTTACATCTTTTTTTATTATTATTATTGAGATGGAGTCTCACTCTGCTACCCAGGCCAGAGTGCAGTGGTGCAATCTTGGCTCACCACAACCTCGGCCTCCAGGGTTCAAGCGATTCTCCTGCCTCAATCTCCCGAGTAGCTGGGATTACAGGCACGCTCTACCACACCCAGCTAATTTTTGTATTTTAGTAGAGATGGGGTTTCACCATGTTAGCCAGGCTGGTCTCAAACTCCTGACCTCAAGTGATCCTCCTGCCTTGGCCTCCCAAAGTGCCGAGATTACAGGCATGAGCCACCATGCTTGGCCAACTTTTTTATATCTCTTTTGGCTATTTAAATATCCTCTTTTGTGACATGACTGTTCAAATCTTTTGCCAATTTTTTTCTATTGGATGTGTCTCTCTAATACTGACTTGTAGCAGTTTTGTTGTATATTTTAAGAATAAGTCTTTTTTCATATATAGTACAAATATCTTTTTTCCTAATCTGTGGCTTGGCTCGTTATTTTCTTAATGGTTCCTTCTGATGAAGAGAAATTCTTAATTTAAATGTGGGCCAATTTACCATTCTTTTTACTTTATGTGTTAATATAAGTTTGTTCTCCATGTCATAAAGATATTCTAATATATTTTCTTCTAAAGTCATATTGTTTTACCTGTTATATTTAGATATAGGGTAAGGATCATTTTTTTTTCTCCAGTGGAATCCAATGGATCCCAGTACCTTTTATCAAAAAGAGCATACATTATCCACTGCAGCTCAGTGTCCTCTTGGTCATAAATTACAGTAAGGGTCTGTTACTGGACTCTCTATTCTGTTCCCTTGCCCTATTTTTATGTCAAGAAGATACTGCCATAATTACTAGTTCTATAAGATTCTAAAGGAGTGATGAGTATGTGTTTGTGTTGAGAGAGAGAGACATCATTAGGATAAATATAAAACAAAGTTAAACAATTTTTTGTTGTTTTTGGTTTTCATTTACTATCTGAATTATCAGAAACCTTATTTAATATGTTAAAGTGTATTATAATTATCTAAGAGATAGATATATGCTATTTCCCAAAATTAAATTTATGGAACATTTTTTTTTCATGGAGTGTCTTACAGGACTAGTGTTCTAAGTAATGCATTTGGGAAATAAATAGATGTATGTTTTTAGGTAGTAAGAGCTGAGCCTCAGGCTAGGTCCAAGTTCTTGATAGCTCTCAGCATGAGACGGCATTTCTAATTATCTTCACAACCTGTATGAGGTCAATTACATTAAGCTCTCAACATCCAGGTGCTTAAAGGAAGACAGATATCTATTTGTTGGAATGCAATTGCAAAAAATTAAATCCTGTTTTATATCTTTCTTAGCACTCCTAGATCTTAAACATTTTTGGTGCCTCATCCTTGATTCAGAATGAGAGGATCTGAGAGAATTAGTTCTTTAAAGACAAGTTTTAGCCCTTTGACCTTCTCAGATGTCCATAGTTTTTCACTCAGTTCAGGTAAAGTAAGTGCAAAAGAACCCATTACAGTCACCTGGATTCTCACAAGTTGTAAGCTTTGAAGCTCTACTTCTTATTATTAAAGATGGCAAAGAGTTCCAGAGATGAAAAGAGTTCATATTCACAAGTCATGTGACCCTCTACTTAAAGTTTGTCTTATTTAAACCATAGTCAAGGCTTTGAGAGCTTTCATCGTCTAATGTAAGGCCTGTCTTCTCCCCACCCCACCATCATGATTATGTCTGATTAGCAAGGGAGTCTTGGGACACATTTTATGTCATAGGATATTCAAAGCCATAAAGATGCCATAATTAGAGTTCTAAAATTTCCCAATATTTTCTCACATTCAAAACATCTTAAGATTTCAATTTATGAAAAGAAACCAATGTTATTGTATCTATACTTACCATTACAGCAATTCACTAGAATAAGTGTATGTATTTTAGTCTAAGAAAGAAAAAATATTTTTGGTATTTTAGTTGTGTCTTTCAATCAGCCACATATCCTAAATAAACCACATCAAATGTGCTGGCTAAAATGAGATTTGTAGCAATTACAAATATACCTGTAAATATATTAATAAGGCCCTTCCACAACACCCACATCCAACCCTGTTAAACAGCATTTTACTGCTCCTACTGGTGGTTGCAGTACTTTAAAGACTAATCTTATGCTACGGAGAGATTCAGTGAGGCATGGTAGAAGGGGCCCAAGCCAATAAAACTGAATTCAAACATGTGTCCCACTACTTGTGGTCTATGTATCACTAGGCAAATTACTGAGACTTTTAGAACTTCATTTTCCTGATTTAAAAATTAATGCAGAAATACCCCTTAGGTTTTGTCATGAGGATTATGTAAGGCATTTACGTAAAGCACTTGACAGATTTCTTGTCATATAGGAAATGCTCAGTGATATAGTTTGGCTCTGTGTCCCCACCCAAATCTCATGTTGAACTGTGATCCCCACTGTTGGAGGTGGGGCTTGCTGGGGAGTGATTGGATCATGGGGGTGGTTTCTAATGGTTTAGCACCATCTCCCTACTGCTGTCTCATGACAGAGTTCTCAAGAGATCTGGCTGTTTGAAAGTGGGTAGCACTTCTCCCTATGTTCTCTCTCTCCTTCTCCAGCCATGTGAAGACTGTGCCTGCTTCCCCTTCACCTTTTGCTATGATTGTAAGTTTCCTGAGGCCTCCTCAGTCATGCCTCCTGTACAGCCTGTGGAACTGCAAGTAAATTAAGTCTCTTTTCTTCATAAATTACCCAATCTCAGGTAGTTCTGTATAACAACGTGAGAACGGACTAATCCGCTCAGTAAATATTCATTCCCTTTCTTTAACCCTTCCACCAATTCCAGATGCTTGAGGATGTTATCAAAGAGTCATACATCTTAATGGTTATGTCAAGTTGACCACCTTCAGGTTGGAAATTCTGTGCACCTCTTGCCTTCTCAATACTTCACAATAATCTGGATCTCTAAGACTACAAATGTGGCATATAGGATCAACAGAGGATGAACCTGGAATGACTTCCAGAAGAACAATATTCAGGTATCCAAGTGATAAAAACAAAATACAAAATTGAAGTTTCAGTGCCACCATCCTACTGCTACCAGTATTTATCCAAGTGAGATACCACACATGGCATAATATGTTCTATTCTAACAGCAAAGCAGGAACTTCAAGCTTTCCTTCGACTATTTAAGGTTTTAATATTTTCTTCAACCTAAGGCAGGTATAGCTGAATTACTTCATGCTAAAAAATAGAATCATAAAGTACTTCCAAAATGGAAAGCAGACGCAGGTACCAGTTTTCAGGGTACAACATGATGAATACAAATCAGAATCTTAACAGAAATATTTCAAGTTTAATATTGGAACTGTTCTTAGCTGTAAAAGTCCAGAATATAAAGGGATGAACGTTGTTCAAGAAAAATGTCACCTAGGGGTCAAAATCCAGCAGAAATTGATGATGGAGACCCTTATGTTACTGCAAGAGTCACAACATCACACAGCTGACTGTGCTGCTAAGTACTTGAAATTTATGCTGGTCACTAGCTTCACTGGGGTGCTCTTTCTTACGATATCTTATATCATTCTTAATTATGACATCATCTATTCTATGCTGGAGTGTTTTGCTCAAAGATTATTCTTACATGTTAGTCTAATGCCCTGACAGCAATACTAAATGTAAAAACCCTGAACTACATGTCCCTGAAAATCCCAGATTGTGTTGTTTCCTGTACTAGGAAATGTTGATATTAGGGAAGAAAGGGGTTGGGGGAGAAATCTTCTTATCCAAATCTTCAGGCTAATGAAATAGGAAAATTAACCTATGTATTTCTCAGATGTGTGCTTTTAAACTAGAGATGGAGAGAAGGAAAACACCAAATGTTGGGTTCCCCCATTTAAGACCAACTGAAATATGTCCATGGGGTTGAGATCAAAGACTTTTGAAAAAGCACTATAGCAGCAAAGGGCTGCCGTCAACTTCTCACAGGCTTTCTGCTTTCTAGTTTCCTACACTCTGCTGTACTTTCCTCTTGGATGTAGTGACTCCTTCGTGGGATCTCAGTTTATTTCCCATTCAGTATTCATAGTACCGTACTCCAATTTGTGGAGCAACCTCATTGCTACCAATCGTTACTATTACCTCTGCTATTTTCTCTCTTACCTGCCCTGTTTCCTATTTTTCAATTAATAATTCAGGGCTGACAAACTGGCAGGTTTTTCCTCCCAGCAATATCAGAAGGGAAATTGCGTAAAAAATTCAAGCTATTCACAAATCACCATCACCAAGAGTGGACTGCCATTAAAGACAGTGTCTTTAATGAGTAAATGCCAGCATTCAAATATCTTAGTCTTATTGCATGTATAATAAATCTAAGAACTATTTATAAGAAATTTACAGCATTAGCTATAAACTACAGCTGGAGGATAAAACGATTTTGACTATAAAGAAAACTATGACGGCTTCTTACTCTATTCCATTTTCCCAAATAAAATGAGTAGGAAAGTTAGATTTAAAACCATATTGATTAACAATAGGTAATGCCCAGAAATAATGGAGATTTCTACTGATGAAAGACTAGTTAAAAAACCATCCTAAATTCATACAATGGAACAATGTAGTCTTAAAAAGAAATGAGGAAATTCTCTATGTACTGCTGTGGAATGATTGCCAGAATATATAATTAAGAGAAAAAAAGCAAAATACAAAAGAGTGCATAGCATGTTACCTTTTCTATAATAATCAGGGAGAGGGAAGAATACAAAAATTAATATTTACTTTTTAATATTAAAAAAAGGAAAAGATAAGCCCAAAACTCAGAAAGCATAGACACCTCTCGGGGAGGGAAAAACAGAAATAAAAGCGTGACTTATCTAAGTGTATCTTGTTCATAGTTTTGACTTTTGAACTATGCAATATTTTACATAATTAAAAACAGAATCAAATTTAAAGGATTAGGTTTCCAGTTGAGATTTCAAAAAAAAAAGATATGTTTCAACCTTTTTCTTCTACAGAATGCAGCTATAAAATCAAGACAGAATGCATGAGCACCTTTTTTAAGACTTTGTAAATAACAGCAGGTATTACTGGAATTCTAAGTCCCATCGAATCATGTAAGGTGAGTTTTAACGCTTTTTTCCTGTGGTATCCCCCTACTTGAACCCACCAAAGCCAGAAACATGGAAGTGAGCACTGTGATACAGACAGAAAGCCAGGAGAAGCCCACTAGCTTTAGTTTGAGGGTCCGAAAAAGGTACTTCTGATGCTCCAAAGAAATGCAGAAATCCCCTAGAGTCCCCACTCCCCTGACCATCAGCCCCACATTGCTCCTCCTCTAGTACCCCAGTCTTCAGGCAATTCTATGGAGCAGCAGCTCCCAGAACCCACAGGAGCCAGAACTCAGGGAGGTGACTCCTCCCTGAGTTCTGTAGGTGAAACTACAGTTCTTAAAGTGCTAGTCAAGTCCAATTGTGCTTTTTCCTCTGTCTTTCCTCTGCTTGGGCCAAGACAGACTAAATTGCAGGAGTGACAGAACACAATAAGTAAGGTCATTAAAGAGCCCCAAGTTTTTTACCAGAGGATGAAAAAGAGAGTTACAGAAACCAGGAAAGTACTTGGGGGAAGATTAGAAAAAGTGAAGAGATTAAAAAAAAAAAACCCATAAAATTATTTTTATGAATGCTAGGACTTACCCTCGAGCCACACACACATGGATCTCACCTGAATTAGCGTACAAAAGGTGTTGGGAACTGCACTCACAGATAGACCATGCCCAAGTTACAGATTGACCACTCTATGACACACTCTCAAGGCAGATCCAAAGAGCACTATAAAGGCTTTGAAAATTGAACTGACATCGAAATTATAGCTCACAAAAGTCAGATTGGAACTTGCAGCCTGACTTTAGTGTGTCGACTGACTGCTAAAAAGAAAAATGACATTCTTCATAGAATTTAAAGAAGACACAGAGCCTCAAAATGTAATAATTCAAAGTATTTAGGATATAATCAAACATTACTTAGCATATGAAGACCCGAACAATTTCCAGTCACGTGGAAAATACAATACTCACCAACATCCATGTTATTAACGTGGATGTTATTAACATGTTATTAACATGGATGTTGGTAGTCAAAATCATAACAGATATATTAAAGTAGATACTAAAATAAGTTAAGTAAATAAATTTGAACCTGAAATATTAGTATAAACTCATAATTTATTTTTACCTTTACACAATATATCTATTTCCTAGCTCTGTACACTAAAAAGACCTAAAAGCAATGACAACCCAAAGGCAATGAAGACCCTCAGTGCCCAGATGTGGTCTCCTAATGCCATTACCCACTAAAAGAAATCAGGGTACTTGGAGAAATAGCTGATTTCAGGTCTGGAGCAAGAAATGTATGAAATAAACCTATAATATCTTGCTTATGACTGAAAGTAAGAAAACCATGAAAAACTACCGGGGTCATGTTAAAAGAACATAGGTGCCAACTTGGAGTGGTTCCCACTAGCCAACGATGGAACAATTTTAGCAGAAAAAAAAAAAAACCTCCAATATATCAAAGCACAAAAATTTCATTCATAGGTATATAATATTTAATTATTTACAAGATAAATATATATTTCATTAATATATTTGTGTGTAATCTTGAATTCATGATATGCACAATAAATACATACAATATAAAATTAAAAATAAAAATGAATTGGTTACTTAGATGTTGCTAAGGCATCAACTCATTATACTGATAATTAATCAACAAATGGGAAAAACTGGCATTATTCCTGCCTTCCCACATGAATCATACAGATAATTACTGAAAGAGCTTTTTTATGGAAGACTCACAACTTATAAATGCAAGAGAAACGGCAGTGGCAGAATTCAATCCCTGATGAGATAATGGATTTAAGAAACAATCATCAATGGCTGCTAACACCATTAGGTGGAAAACATTTGGGGAATTATAACAGAGGGATTAGGCTGATACCATCTGACCCTACTCATCAAACTTAGCACCAAAGAGAGAAAATAAGATATATGTGCCACCTTATGTTGCGCAGTAAGAAGTATACAATGCTATTCATGAAGTATATTTTTAAACAAGGATGTAAAAATAAACAACTTAATCAAGCATCTCTATTTAACTTCATTTACAGAAAATTCAGGGAACACAGGAAAAGCAGCATCTTAAATGATACCAGGAGGAACAATTGGCTGAAGCAAGAACTTGGGAAATTCTACAGGACAAATGAGCCAGTATTTTCAATGAATAAATGAAAGGAAGAAAAGAGGGGGAACAATTATAGATTAAAAAGAAAATAAAAAGGAGAGGAAATGTAAGAGATAGAGCAAACAAATGCAATGTGTGGGTCTTGCTAACACCCTGATTCCAGCAAAGTATAAAAAGATATTTTTGAGATAATGAAGGACAATAGAACGTAGACTGGGTGTTAGATGGTATAGAGGAATAAATGTTAAATATGTTGGGTATGTTAACATTATTGTAATTATGCTTTTTTAAAAAAATGTGTCAGAGAAACATAGTTTTTATGTGTGAGATTATCTGAGATCTGGAATTTGCTATAAAATCCTCCAGATGTATTCTGGTATTACTTGTGCATTAAAATCCATTAAAAAGTAAGTAAAATTTGAAACTCCATCTTGGTTTTGTAGCACCACTCAAAAAGAAGAGCTATTTGGGCCAGGCATGGTAACTCACACCTGTAATCTTAGCACTTTGGGAGGCCCCAGGTGGATCACATGAGGTCAGGAGTTCGAGACCACCCTGATCAACATGGTGAAACCCCATCTCTACTGAAAATACAAAATTAGCCAGGACTGGTGTCAGGCACCTGTTATTCCAGCTACTAGGGAGGCAGGAGAATCACTTGATCCGGGGAGACGAACATTGCCGTGAGCCAGAGGTTGCAGTGAGCCGAGTTTGCACCGTTCTACTCCAGCCTGGGCAACAAGAATGAAGCTCCGTCTAAAAAAAAAAAAAGAGCTGTTTGAAGTAAATAAGTACCTCATGGTATTCTGTTTCACATCAAATTTCAACTGGCTGCTGCTGGTTCTGTACATGTTGTGCGTAATACATGGCCTATGAGACATACTAGTTCTGAACTGCTTTTGTTACAAAACTATCTGAAATATCACCACTGCACCCCATCTTTTCCTTTTAGGCTGAAAAAGATGGTGTAGACCACTAGGGATACTCTTGTTTAAGTTTATTACAGCAAACTCTCTGGTTGATTTTCCCATTATAGACCTTATCACCTTGTGGTCAACAGAGTTCAGCGTGCTGAATTGCCAAGATTTTGTTGAATTTTCCTCACACAAGTTTCAGATAGCATATGGATCAGTGTGTCACTAACAGATAATTCAATCTTCCCTCTCAACCAGTTTGACCACCATTGAGCCACCAAATCCTTTCTCATAGCACCACAGCCTACATGTTTCAGGCCAAGATCTCAAGATAGCCACAGAATAAAGAAAGCAATCCCTACCCTGTGGTGATTGCAACTCCAGGTGTATTTCCCTAGTATTTCTGAGCTGCTAGAAAAAGAATGCATAGTATTGGCTAAATGAGTACTGAGTTTCTACATTATTGGAATTTGAAAGTAATTTTAATTTCTGTGTTCGCCACAGAGATGTTAGAGAGATTACTGTTGCCATTTCTGAAAAGCCATCTGTTACAGGCTTGATCATTTCTTGCCTAATTTTGTTCTTCTGCCCAGCACAACTGTCTGCTTTCCATGCACATGTCTTATGAGTTGGCAGGTGAGTGATCAAAAGAATCAGATAGTCCTTATATATCTGAAGAGGCTGTCTCTTAAGTTAGTAAAGTAATTCTCAGGTTGTCGCACACCTTTGTTGTGATAGTTTTATATATAATGCTTTTGTTTAAATTCCACATACTAAGGCCCCAAATAATAATGTAATTGAAAGCTTTGTTTTGTTCCCAGAATTATTTACCAAAACATTAAGAGCCTGAACCTATTCATGGTGAAGAAATTTACAATATTAACTTCCTCCACTTGAAAAAACTTACTGTTTAATTGCTGATCCCCTACTCCACATTGATTAAATTTAAAGCCACAGTTTCAGGGACTGAAAATCAATTGGATATTGACTGGATATTCTAATACAAATCATATTTCAAAACATATCTGTCCTTAGTGATTTCAGAACAAAATTTATGGAGAATATTTTTGGCACATAGTGATATCATGAAGAAAAATTCAAACAATTTATCTTTCTTAACAGTTTTATTAAAAAAATGTTGATTGTTGTAAGGTTCACAGTTTTGACAAGGCTTATATTCCCTTAAAAAATCAATTCTTTATAAGTAGTTCTTGGCATGTTTACTTAGATGTGTTATATTAACTCGAAAACCAACCATACCATCCCACCAAATAGTTCTGTAAATGTAAAACTACTTGGTCAGGCAAGCTTGTGTGGTTATTTTTATGTGAAAACAATTATGGAAGCAATGATTAGAAACCAATCTATATGAATTCTTTCAAACTCCATGATTCTATGTCTTACTTATGCCTTTACAGTAGATATGTCTATCTAGTCAAGAAAGAAACTAAAGTCAACCATTTTCTTTTCTTTATGTACCCCATCTTGCTTGGTCCTCAGTTTTCAATATCTTAACTGAATATGAATCCAGTCAAAAACTTAAGTTGGTTTTCCTGGAATTCTAATCTTGAAGAGAAAAATTCCTTTGCAAGACTGAAATCATAGATAAAAACAGGTTTTACTGCAGGATAACCTAACTTCTTTTCTCTCCCTTTTCCATGCCATTCTTCACTTTCTGTCTTACTCGATTTCTAATCATGAATAAAAAACAACAGCAATGGCTATAACAGCAAAATCAAAACAGACATTGCTTTTAGGTGCATACTACCAAGAACTGAAATAGAATTATTTCTCAAATATAAACTTACATGTCACTCTGTATCTTTTATAATTTTCTCTTGTGTTGTTTTTCTGCCTTTATCTCTTCCCATATTTGTTTTTCCTGCCTCTTTTCTCTCTGCATTTTTATCTCCTTTGTCCATTCCTGTTTCCTCCTTTAACTAGTCATTTCTAATGGAGAACTCATTGTTTCTCCTCCCTAAATTTTTTCCTATCCTGTATTTCCCATTTGAAGTACATCATAGAGATATCCAGATCAGAAATCCAGGTGTCTTCAGAGACTTCCACTGCTCTCTCACACAATCCTTATATCCAGTCACTGAGCCACATTTATTCTGCATCCTAAATAACATACAAATCCGAAATACCCTCTCCATTGCCACTGTGCATTGTTTAGACAATTGCAATACTCTCCTCATTCACCTTTCTGTCTCCTTTCCATTGGGTAGCCAGTGCAATCTAATCCATACTCATCCTCTGCAACCAGAGTCATCTCTTTAAAACATGTATAAGTGCAACTCTCTTCCATATTTAAATTCTTCCAGTGATTTTAAATCATTCACATTCTTTAACAATGAATATGATATTTATACTTGATCTGTGTCTACCCTTCAATATACATTCCACACCATTAGCTGCAACCCCTCCTCTCCACTCTCCCCAACCATAAGCAAACCTCTACACTCCAGGACTCTGAAGTCATAGTTTCCTCTTTTATATCTCCATCTCTTTGTATAGGCATATACCCCCTGTGTTATAATGTTATCATTATACTTTAATATACTAATAATACATAAGTCATCACAATATATTATAATTATGCATTACTATGTGTCTATTAGACCGAAATCTTTGAAGAACCATAACTTAAATATCTTTATATAACTGGCAACACTGTGTCTATCCTATTGTAGTCACCTGATAGACACTTGTTGAATGCCTTCAAGATAGAGTTGCTCTAAACACTTTGTTACTTGTTAAGTTCAGTGGAACTCTAAATTTCAGTCTAGGCTGTACCCACTGTGGGAATTCAGACTTTAGCTAGTAAGACAGGTTGAGAGTGCCTATTTGTAAGAAAGAGGTCAGGAGTCTCCTGGGAAACAACTCAAGTTATCCCACTGCTGAGTCTGATACATATCTGGAAATGTCTCATAAACTCGAGGATAGACTGACAAGTACCTATTTGAAAGGGAAGTCCTTAGACACATCGTAGAATCAGATGGACACTAAGCAAAAACTTAAGCAAGTTCACTAAAAACACGGTAAATCACAGAAGCACAGCCAAACTTTTTAGGACCCTGTAAGAGAGCTAAGACAAATGGGAGACACTATGCCTCCCCAACTTCTCCTCTGATCTGAGGGTCACCATCAGCCTTGTCAAGACAGAGGAACCACTGTAGCACCAAGCAGCACGCTAGTCTGCACTACAGGACATCACCGCCTGCCAACCCTATGACACCTACTACAGTTCCTACCAAGCAGTAGTAACACCTGGGAGAGGCATGAAACTGACAGAACAGTGGGGACTCTGGCTGAAAATGCAGAGTTTCAGCAGAGCCCTGGATGTGTCAACTTGTTGCACCATTTATAAGAAATGTCCTAGTAATTCCTAAATGTGCCTGAAGGAAAGGTATTTATCATTCATTCAAACAGAGACACAACTGAGAGGGTAGGGGATTGTTATAAATAACAAAATTTAAATAATTTTAAACTTTTCTTTATGGACAAATAAGTTGATTTTGTCATAGAGTTGTTCTTATAAAACAGATCAATTAAAAAATATTTCCAAAAGGAAAAGTTTTCTTAAAAAATATACATTCATCAAGGTATATTGAAGAAAAAGTACTACTTTGAAGTACTACTATATTTTCATTATCTGAACATGAAAAAATAATGTAAGCAGAAGAATCAGCCTTTGAATATAGTCACAATCTTTTAATCAGCTTTTCAACTGTATCTTTTTCTAATACCAAGTCGATGGTATTTTATAGAAGAATGTATACATTTAAAAAGAGCCTCACATATAAAATTATCTGCAATCATCTTAAAATTGCATTTTGTGATTAGTAAATTTGAAATTGTTGAGGCCTAAAATTTTTTCCTCATATTTTTTATTTATATTTTTATTTTTATTTATTCATATACAATAGATGTACAGAAACCTAAAATTGACTCTTTTCTATCAATATTTTAACTGAACAGAAATATACTCTCAATAGACACTGAGGTACCTAGAAAACTCACAGAAAAAAAGTATTCCAGATATGGAATATTCTCAATTCCAATTTTGTTGTTTCAGTGTTTAAATATTTTACCCCAAGTATTGCTACTGTCGTTTTGTCTCCATTGAGAATTATCTTTTGTCTCCATTGATAATTTTCTACTAAAATATTTGTTGAGAAAAGCTTTTCTCTATTTATGAGTCTTACAAAATTTCATTAGTTATGCATGCTGCAAAATCATAGGCTTTCTCCCTTTTATCTCATTCCCATAAATTTTTTCCCATAAATATTATTTTCCCATAAAATTTTTCCCATAAAATATTATTCCCATAAATATCCCATTTAAATATTTTACGCCAACTATTGTTACTGTCTTGTCTCCATTGAGAATTTTCTTTTGTTGCCATTGAGAATTTTCTTTTAAAAAATTTGTTAAGAAAAGCTTTTCTCTATTTATGTCTTACGAAATCTCATTAGTTATGCATGCTGCAAAATCACAGGCTTTCTCCCTTTTATCTTATTCCCATAAATAATATAAATTTATGTAATTAAATATTATAGCTCCATCAAAATGTTCTTCCCAGAAGCCAAGACACTCCAAAGTACAATTATAAAATTTCAGAATTAAATTATGTATATTATTTAAGGAATTGTTTAGATTGGATTAGTTTTTTTCCTTGCTTATGTAAGATAAATTTAATCTTCCTGCTGAGAAAAAAAAAAAATCCACAGGCCAGGAGACAACTGGTTAATATCTCAAGTACCAAACATTTTTCTGACCACCATCTCAAAGTGCCAAACATTTTTCTGACCACCATCTCAAAGGCAAAACAGCCATCCTGTCCACATAACATGGTGTTATCACTCTTCACACTGTCCTTGAAAGAGAGGTATTACATTGAATCCGGAAAAGGCTGGGAAAACAGAATTATCATTAGTCGTGTCTTCAGATATAAATGTGTATTAAAGTGAGAACTCTGTTATTGCATATGAGTCTCAAACATTCCTAGAAAAGAACAAGGCAGAAAGTGGGCATACCAAGAGGGTGTCTACCAAATCCACACAGGTGTATTCTAATGCAAAGACAAATAAAAATACATTGTTTTAAAACAAACAAAACAGAAATCTAGGACAAATGCAAAACAAGACAAGACAGTAGTATAACAAGCATAAATTTTGGCTACATTTTTCATTAATCATGATAGTCATCCTACTCAGAGAAGAATTTTCAGAAAGCTTAATGCCCTCAATTAGCAAGTGAGAGTGGTAAAAATAGAGCCAGAAATTTTTGAAATATTGTTTTCTAACCTTATCTGTGACTGACAAGGTCAGGGACAGCTTGAATTGAACAATATATTAATGAAATATTTTCTAGTTATGCCTGAAAAACAAGCACTAAAGTAAGTTAATGTGCATTTTTTAAAAATTCTCCCTAAAGATAACAGCTCTCCAAAGAAGCAAATTTTCTAATCTAGCATTTGCAGAATAGTTATATAATGCTTGGGGTGCTGTTGAAAATTTCCTAATACTGTGGTAATCAGGATCTGCACAATCCTCCTCTCTCTGAGTATGAATATAAACTGAATCATTTTCCACCCACCCATAAGAAAAAATATAAATCTAGTACAGAGAGATGCAATTATTGCCCTAGAATCAGCAAACAGCTTTTGGGGCTGCTGCTCTTGTCCTAACCCTCTTGCTTCTCTTGGCTTTGATAATTCTATTGAAATTGGAGTTTACAAGCAAGGACTTTGATGCATAGAGTTCCCATGAACTCCCACCCACCTGCCAATAGGCAGTTTTTTCCCTAAAAATAGTCATGTTCTTCCCAATATATTTAACAACTTACTCATCTTGAAAAGTTTCCTTGCAAGATGAGAGGGTCTGCTAGCTGCTATTCCTTCATCAAACTCCCCTTCAGCCTCTTCTAGAGACTCTGGACCACAGGCAACCATATGCTCAACTGGCATCTATATTATCTCCACAACTAGGCTGTAAACTCTTATAGATAGTTCCAATGTCTTCAACTTTGTCCTCTCTTCTGTCACCCTATCCTTTCCCCTTAAAGTGAGTACTCAGTAAATTCTCTTGAGTGTGGTTAATCATTTGAAGAATCTTACTAAGGAACTGAAGTTTAATCTCACTTTAAAAGAAGAAATGAAAATAATTTGGTGGTATATTTCTTATCTAAAGTTAGAGGGATATAATACCACAAAATAAAAATAAAGTCAAACTACAGGAAAGAAGAAAGGAAGAAAAGACCACAAAACAACCAGAAAACAAATTTTAAAAAAATGGCAATAGTAAGTCCCTACTTAAAAATAATCATGTTGAATGTAAATGGACTAAACTCTCCAATCAAAAGATGTAGAGTGGCTGAATGGATTACAAAACAAGACCCAACAATATGTTGCCTATAAGAAACACACATCACCTATAAAGACACACATATACTGAAAATAAAGGGATGGGCCGGGCGCGGTGGCTCAAGCCTGTAATCCCAGCACTTTGGGAGGCCGAGACAGGCGGATCACGAGGTCAGGAGATCGAGACCATCCTGGCTAACACGGTGAAACCCCGTCTCTACTAAAAAATAAAAAAAAAAAACTAGCCGGGCGAGGTGGCGGGCGCCTGTAGTCCCAGCTACTCGGGAGGCTGAGGCAGGAGAATGGCGTGAACCCAGGAGGCGGAGCTTGCAGTGAGCTGAGATCCGGCCACTGCACTCCAGCCTGGGCGACAGAGCGAGACTCCGCCTCAAAAAAAAAAAAAAAAAAAAAAAAAAAAAAGAAAAAAGAAAATAAAGGGATGGAAAAAGATATTCTATGCCAATGGAAACCCAAAAAGAGCAGGAGTAACTATACTTATAAAAGACAAAATAGATTTCAAGACAAAAACTTTAAAAAAAGACAAGGTTATTACACAAAGATAAAGGTGTCAATTCAGCAAGAGGATATAACAAGGAATTGATAACTATAACATATCATAAATTCAAAAAACCTAATAGGGAAAAATCTAATAACAGAATTTAAAACAGGAAAAGGAAATGATATTTCTCAAAAGAAGACATGCAAAAGGCAAACAGGTATATGAAAAAATGCTCAAAATAATTGATCATCAGAGATATGCAAATCAAAACCATGATGAGATATCATCTTACCCCAGTTAAAATGGCTTTTATCCAAAAGACAGGTATTAACAAGTGCTGGTGAGAATGTGGGGTAAAGGGAACCCTCACACATTGTTGGTGGGAATATAAATTAGTGAGCCACTATGGAGAGAAGTATGAAGGTTCTTTAAAAAACTACAACTAAAGCTATCATATGATTCAGCAATCCCAGTGCTGGGTATATACCCATAAGAAAGGAAATCAGTATATCAACTAGTTATCTATACTCCCATGCCTATTGCAGCACTTCACAATAGCCAAGATTTGGAAGCAACCTAAGTGACCCTCAACAGATGAATGAATAAAGAAAATGTACATTGTATTAGTCCATTCTAACACTGCTGATAAAGATATACTTGAGACTGGGTAATTTATAAAGAAAAAGGTTTAATGGACTCACAGTTCCACGTGGCTGGGGAGGCCTCACAATCATGGCAGAAGGTGAAAGGCATGTTTTACACGATGGCAAGAAAGATAGAATGAAAGCCAAGTAAAAGGGGAAACCCCTTATAAAAACCATCAGATCTCGTGAGACTTATTCACTACCATGAGAACAGTATGGTGAAAACTGGCCCCCCATGATTCAATTATCTTCCAGTGGGTCCCTCCCACAACA
Source organism: Chlorocebus sabaeus (assembly GCF_047675955.1). Classification (NCBI taxonomy): domain Eukaryota; kingdom Metazoa; phylum Chordata; class Mammalia; order Primates; family Cercopithecidae; genus Chlorocebus; species Chlorocebus sabaeus. The sequence continues at coordinate 16,132,972 of NC_132927.1, read as the reverse complement.
TATAGGAATTATGGGAACTACAATACACAGCCAAACCATATTATGCATATACACAATGGAGTACTACTGAACCATAAAAAGAATGAGATCCTGTTATTTGCAACATGGATGCAACTACAGATCATGATGTTAAGTGAAATAAGCCAGGTACAGAAAGACAACCTTCACATGTTTTCACTCATTTGTGGAGACGAATTAAAACAATTGAACTTATGGAGATAGAAAGTGGAATGATGGTTACTAGAGACTGGGAAGGGTAGCAGGGAGAAGGTGAAAGTGGGGATGGTTAATGGGTGCAAAAATAGAGTTAGAAAGAATAAATGCAATCTAGTGTTTCACAGCACAATGGATGACTACAGTCAAAAATAATTGTACATTCTAAAATAACTAAAAGTATAATTGGAATGCTTGTAATACAAAGAAATGACAAATTCTCGAGGTGATGGATACCACATTTATCCTGATATAATTATTATGCATTGTATGCCTGCATCAAAATACCTTATGTACCCCATAAATATATACACCTACTATGTACCCATGAAAATTAAAGACAAAAAAGTTTTAAAAATAAATAAAATAAAATAACATGAAGAATAATAAAGGCTTTTCTAATCCAAAATAAGTCAAATTAAAATAGCTCTGTGCATTTCTAGATAAAAAGAAAAGAGATCTGCTTTTGGCAGAAAATCTAGATTAAGGAGTTCCAGTGGAAAAAAATACAATCTCTTCAAAGATGTTTTCTTTCATTTTACTGGAACTTATCTATTTTATTTTCAAATTACACTTCATTTAATTAATTTGTTTTAATTTGTACTTTTTGTCATTACATAGTAGGTATATGTACTTATAGGGTAAATAAGATATTTTGATACTGGCATAGATACACAATAATCACATCAGGGTAAGTGGGGTATCCATCACAACTTCTTTGTTCACTCACATTCCTGGGGCTCTACCACCATCAGGTCGTAAGGTCAGCCAGGCTAGTGTCCTTCCCTTTCGAGCAGCAAGTTCCCCAGTCCTGGGTGGATCCAGAGACACCATCTGGAAGCCAGGGCCTGGAGTCAGAAACCTTAAGAAACTACCTGGTGCTCTATTTTACTGCAGCTGTGCTAGCACCCAAGCCATAAGACAAAGTCCTTCCCACTCTTCCCTCCTCTTTCCACAAGAGGTGAATCCCTATGACCCCTACCACTTCAGACTCTCAGCAAGTACTTGCCTAACTACTGCCAATATTAATTCAAGCCACAAAGGCTCTTCAGTCAGCTTGTGCTAAATGCTTCCAGGCCTGGGACTCTCCCTGCAAGGTAGTGGGCTCCCCTCTGGATCAGGGCAGGTCCAGCAATGCTGCTCAAGAGCCAAGGCCTGAAATCAGAGATCCCAAGAGCCCCCTTGGTGCTCTACCCTACTGTGGCCAAGCTGGTAGCTGGTACCTAGGCTGCAATACAAAAATCTCCTTTATTCTTCCTTCTCCTTTTTCTCAAAAAGAAGTCCCTCCCTATACGCACCATAGCTGGGAACGTGCAGTGTCACACCTGAAACCAACACATCTCTGAGTCTCACCCAGGGCCAAGGCAAGTATAATCGCTGATTATTCAGGGCCCAAGGGTTCTTTAGTAAGCAGTTGATGAATCCCGCTACAACTGGGTCCTTCCCTTCAAGGAAGTGGGTTTCCTTCTGGCCCAGGGTGTGTCTAGCATGTCATTTGGGAGCTAGGGCCTAAAATAGGGGCCTCAGGACTCTGCCTGTTACCCTATCCTACTGTAGCTGAGCTGGTACCCCAGCTGCAAAAAAAAAAGTCCTCTTTATTCTTTCCTCTCCCCTCCTCAAACAGAGAGAAGGAGTATCTCCTGGAGCTGAGAGCTGTGCTGCCTGAAGTTGGAAGAAGGGTGGTATAACCACTCCCTTGGCCACTCCAGCTGGCACCTCACTAGGTTCTGTGCCCTCCAAGTCCTGCACAGCCCCAGGACTTGCCCAGGAATTGCAGTACTTGTGACCTAGACTGTCTTTCAAGTTTATTTAGAACTCCAGAGTACTTTAGCCTGCAGTGGCAAGGCTTGACAGAACTCAGGTTCTTATAGTTGGGATAGGCGAGTCCCCTGTCTCTGGGGCTGGTCTAAATGCTCCCTCCATGGGCACCAGCTGAGCTCTGTCTAGGGTTGCTTTCCACTATGACAGGGCAGCACTGAGTTCCAATGCAAAGTGCCATCATCACTTTGCTCCTCCTCCCCAAAGCACACAGATTCTTTCCGTGCACTACATGGCCATTACCAGAGGATGGGGGGAGGATGGCATCAGCAATTCAAGATTGTCTTTCCTATCCCCTTCAGTGCCTCCTTCTGTGATATGAAGTTAAAACCAGGTGGCCGGGCACAGTGGCTCACGCCTGTAATCCCAGCACTTTGGACAGCCAAGGAGGGAGGCACGAGGCCAGGAGATCAAGACCATCCTAGCCAATATGGTGAAACCCCATCTCTATTAAAAATACAAAAATTAGCTGGATGTGGTGGCAGGTGCTTGTAATCTCAGCTACTCAGGAGGCTGAGGCAGGAGAATTGCTTGAACCTGGGAGGCAGAGGTTGCAGTGAGCTGTGAGATCACGCCACTGCACTCCAGCCTGGGCAACAGAGCGAGATTCCATCTCACAAAAAAACAAAACAAACAAACAGCAAAAAAAAAAACAGGCACTGTAACCATTCATCTGATTTTTGGTTCTGATGAAGGTGCTTTTTGGTGCTGATAGTTGTTTAATTGGTGTTCCTTCAGGAGGAATGATCAGTAGAAGCTTTTAGTCAGCCATCTGCTCTGCCTCCGGATCAGGTAATCATACCTCATTTAATTTAAAAGTAACATTCCACTTTAAAAAGATTTTCATACATGAATTATATTTTAAAACTATGTTCTTAATTTAATTCTGCTATATTCTTATAGAAAATTAATGTAAATATAATTAGGATGTAAATAGGAGACCTCAGACACACATGTCAAAACATGACTGCCTTGATCGACTACTGATACGCTAAAACATAGTCAAATGCAACTCTGTAGTAGATATTCCGCACTCTGATAGAAATATAATAGTATTCCAGGCATCTGATCTGAATTCTGGTATTAATTTGAGATACTAAGTCAATTTATCCAGAAAGAGTAAACATCTTCTGAGCCCAGAAAATACAATATACTTATCACAACTTATTTGTATTGATTACTTGTAAGCCTACTCTCAAGTTCTAAACTTCTCATGCCTGCTTATCATCAAATACAACTGCTAAGAAAGTTTGCACTATGAGCATTTCTTCCTAGGAAAGCTCTCCTCTGGTTAATAAACAATCACTATAATCACAGCCTCAGATACTGTTTGTATCTTAGAGATCCTTAGATGTTAATTTTCTCAATTTGTTCACTCATCATTTAAATATATTTCATTTAAGTAAACAAACATGACTTAATCTTAGATTTTGCACCTAGACTATTTATAAACTAGTTTGATGAAAAGTAAATCTAAGTAGATATTAACATAAAGCATAAAGTGGTAATTATAAATTTAACACTTTCAGCAATAATAATCAACCTTTGATTAGATTATGCTGTATTTAACTAATTCTTCTCAAAGCATCAAATTACTCTTCAAATTTTTATTGTCATTACTATAGTCTAATTTAAGAAATTAGTCTCAGTAGCATCAAAATTATACTAGTTTAGCAAAAGATTTCTACAATGCCCTATTATTATGGTTGCAATTCAGTGAGTTCAGTGTAAGTAGTGCTTTGCCAGAACCAGAACCACTGTGCTTTTTAACAATTTCAGAAACCCAGGTAAGCTATCATTATAATTTTTGTTTTGTTTTATTGCTTTGATCTTTCAACAAAAAAAATCATTCAAAGTTTAGAAATTAAGATTAAGAGATACATTGTAAGCACTGACAATAAAAGTTCAAATGAGTAATAGTGTCAAAAACCAAGCTACATTTAAACATTTATTTTATTATTTAATTATTTAAAGTAAATAAATAACATACAATTATATTTCTTTACTAAGAAAAATGAAACCATATAGATAGAACTATGTTTTCTCTCACCACCACTAAAACCTAGTATTCATCCCATACCTATGAGATTTAACAAAACTTATAGTACAGATCACTGCAGCACCTTCACTAATCATTACCACGTGTCTGTAATAGTGAAAAAATAAAAACATTGCTTCTAAACTTAAGAATTGAAAATCAAAATACATAATATACTCATCCTGGGCATTCTCTATAGCAAAGGCATTGAATGAGAAAAGTTTATGTTAATATGATGGAAAACACCCATACATTCCATTGTAAAATTTTAAAAGTGAGTTGCATGGTAGGTACTATAATAGGCTGAATAATATATCTAAATATAAATATTCCTAATCCCTGAAACCTGTAAATATTACTTTGTCTGAAAAAAAGGTTTTGGCATATGTGCTTAATTAAGTATCAAGAGATGGAGAGATTATCCTGGATTGTCTGGGTAGGTCTTAAATAAAGTCACAAGTATCATTATATGAGAGAGGAGAGGGAGATTTTGACACAGACACTCAGAAGAGAAAGCAATGTGAAGACAGAGATATTTGAAGGTGCTATCCTTGAAGACTGAAGTGATGTGGCCACAAGCCAAGGAATATTAGCAGCCACCAAAAGCCAGAAGAGGCAAGGAAATGGATTCTTCTATAGAGCCTTCAGAGAACAACGTCCTGCTGACACCTTGGTTTCAGCCCAGTGATACCCATTTTGAACTACTGGCCTCCAGAACTGGGAGGAAATAATTATTGCTTGTTTTAAGCTACCAGGTTTTTGGTAATTTGTTATAGCGGCCATAGGAGACTGATATGGTACTATACACAAAGACCAATACTGTATATGTGTTTTTCCTACAGAGCTACTGCAATTTAAACTTCCAGTAAGCTTAAACTTCAGCAAGTTAGGAAGTTGTAAGGTTGTTTTTTATTTTGAAAGGTTAAATTATCTTATGTAAAATGTCTAAAATTGTGGCCATAATTGCTTCCGATATTTTTTTTCTTCAAGAAATAAAATGCTATAGAGAAGACTGAGGCTCTCAACATAATCCAACTCAATCTCATTCTCTTCTCTTCCCCCTACACTAAAGCTATTATCTTAAAAAAGTTGTTATAATTCCTATGCATAATTTTATTCATGAAGATACAGCATTTGTGTAAATGCATTACACCACCTATTTTATTCTGGAACTTGTATTTACTTTTTCCTTGACATTGGTATTTTATTGTATAAATACTCCATAATATACTTTCATTCATTCTCCTATTGATTAATGTTTCTCCTTTCCCCAACCTTTTGCTACTAGTAATGTTACAATGAATTTTGTTGCATATATCTCCTTGTGCACAGGTGCAATAATTTCCCTAGAGTATATATTTAGAAATAGAATGTCTGAGTCCTTGATTCTATGCATCTTTAACCTTACCAGATATTGTCAAATTGCTCTTCAAAGAAACCAAGATGGCCTTAACATTCTCTTTAGTTTGACTCAACTTTAGATAGGTTTCTTCCTGACTGTGGGCCCCTGACCTCCCTTTTCTTAGAGCATTTACTTTAGAAAATTTATAACAGCAAATTATTCCTCTGCCCCTTAGAGAAGTAAATCTTCTTAAAATCCTCCTGTTTTACAACCCCAGAATGCCAGTTTTTGCATCTCAGGAATGTCTTCCTCAAGAACCTAGCAACATCTCCTTTGAAAAGTAATTATCAAGAATGGCAACACCCCAATATTCTGGTTTCTGTGGGAGGGTAAGAGCCTAACTTCAATGAGCAACAATTAGCAAACAGAGATGGCCTAATCACATTGACCAGCCTCTCCTCTAAAGACTTCCAGAACTTTTTCCATGAGCTCAGCTCAAAGCTTAAAATCCTTCTCACTTTTTGTTAAAGTGGAGTTGAGTTCAATCTCTCTTCCCTATCACAACAGTTTTGAATAAAATCTTTGTTAAATTTATCTACTAAAATTTTTCATGGACTAAAATACTGTAAGTTATTACTATCAATTTATAATCTTCATTAGCAGTATTCAAGAGTTCCTATTTCTTGACATGATTATCAGTATATCATAAGCTCAATCTTTTTTATTTTTGCTAATTTTATATGTGTGCAATAGTATCTCATTTGAATATCACTGATTATCAATGAATTTATTATCCTTTCAAATGTTTATTAGGGGTTCAATTTTTCTCCTCTGTGAAATCCCTATTTATATGCTATGCCCATTTTACATGTTGATTCTTTCCTTTATTGATTTGTAGTTCTTTTTTTATCCTGAATACTAATCCTTATCAGTTACTAGTCTCAAATATGATCAGATCTAGCCTGATTTGATTACTAGATCTGTCCTAGTCTCAATATGATGCCTCAGCAGAAATTCCAAAATGCCAATATAAGACCTTGTTATGTAGACTATAGGTCCTAGGATTTAAGTAGCAGCAACATAAAATCACTAGTTCAAGTACTTAGGGAAAACAACTGTCAGTCTATAAATATATACCCTGTTAAAAATTATCCTTCAAAAGTGAAGTCATAATAAAGATGTGAGTTATGGTGGTTATTTTCCTATTTTTGGTACTTATCTATTTTAATAAGCCAGCAATTATTATGCTACAAATTCTTTACAACTCAGATTCCATTGGCATTTTGCAGTTTATATGACATGAACAGGCATGTTATGGAGGAAAATATCTTCAAGAAAAAAAAAAAAAAAACCGGCAGACAGGAGGCAGGACTAACTTGCAGCTCCCACTCAGATGGACAGAACAGCATGTGGAGATTCACATAATAAACATTTGCTCCAAGAACCACCACAGGAACACACCAGGAAAACTGAAAGATTAAGAGACCCTTTAAAAGCAGCAGTTTGCCACTGGAAACTCTGTGAGACAGCCAAAAAACTGAGTGCCCAAAGTGTGAGAGGGTGAAAGTCCACCTTCCAACACACATCACTGGAGAACCTGAAAATCTAGATCACAGAAGAAGTATTTAACCTTACCTAGAGCTGAAACAAATTTAGAGAGCTGAGTGAAATATAAAAGTACAAGAAGCAGCAAGAAGAGCCCTATAGGCACTCCTGGTCCCCAGAAAAACCCAGAGAAGCCATTTCTGACTTTTTCTCACAGGAGTCCTTGGGGAGGGCAGCCGGGGGAACTGGGAAATGACCACAGGGAGAAAGAGCCTTCCAGCTGAACTTTGTAATAATTTTGACCAAGCACAAATTTTCCCAGGCAGAATCCAGGAGGACAGTGAATGGGAAGTGCAGAGGTAAGCACAGAAGCCATGGGAGGCAGGGAGGGGCATGGCCTGAAAGTCCTGCTTGCCTTCTCAGCAGGGAGGCTGGTAGCCTGGGGCAAGATCACAGCCCTGCACATCAGAAGCCTGGATATAAATTCAGCTCTGTTGGCTGTTGTGGAAGCATGGTGGAAGTGAGACTGGCCTTGCTGGCTGTGTGGAAGCTAAGTGAAGCCTCTCAGTGCCAGCTTTCAACTACTTCCCTGGAAACCTGTACAAAGCAGAAGAGGCAGCCATAATTTCTCCTGGAACATAACACCATTGGCCTGAGAACCAGCTGCATCACCCACAGTGGCCACGACAAGCCCTGCTAAAGGAGAATCTTAACTCACACATGCCTAATATGCCACTACCTGATGTTCTTTCTCTACCCACTCTGGTAGCTGAAGACAAAACATATAAATTTGTGGGAGCTCTATGGCCCCATTCATTATCTGAGTGATAGGACAAGAGTACGGCCATCTTAATGAGACTCCATCACCTTAAAGTATCAAGTTTCCATTTCTCAGAACTGTCCGTTGCCACCTGACCAAACTGCAAAAGTCAGCCCCACCTATATCTTTAACAGACCATAACAACCCTAACCAAGCTTATTAAAGTCCCCAACAGTCCCAACCAGCCAGCACTCCCCAACCCCTCCCTGATAGGAACCTCTACTAGGGCAAGGGAGTTTAAAAAGGTAACAGTATGCTGAATGGAGAGTTCCTCCGAAGAGGAACAGGATAGCAGATCATTAACATATTGGAGGAGGGTGCTAGGGGTTAGGCAAAGCTTAGAGAGGTTTGCTTGAAGGGCCTGTCCAGAAAAGTGGGGGCTGTCCCTGAAATCCTGGGGGAGAACAGTCCATGTGAGCTGCTGGGAGAGGTTGGTGTCTGGATCCGTTCAGGTGAAACAAATTTTAAGAGGAAGGGTGTAGAGGTATAGTAAAAAAGGCATCTTTGAATGAAAGATGAAAAATGGCTGGTATGCGGGGGGATTCTGGAGAGAAGTGTATAGGGATTAAGAATGACTAGATGTGCGGGAGTGACAGCAGAACTGATTTGATGAAGGTTCTGGAGGAGCCAGTAGGACCCATCTGGTTTTCAGACCTGAGAAACAGGGGTGTTATGAAGGGAATGGGTTGGAATGAGGACACTGGCAGTTAACAGTCGGGAGATGATGGGCTTGAGTCCTCGAAACCCCTCAGGGCTGAGGAAATACTGTTGGACAGTGATGTATGAGAAGGATCCTTTAATGAAATTTTGATCGGGGAGTGGTGGGCCACCAAGAATGGAGAATTTTATCCCAAACAATGTGACTGGTTTGAGTTATAGTGCTAAGGCCAGGTGTTGGCCCTGTAACTTTGGGTGGGGAGTGGTTTCGGTTCCTGGCACAAAAGTAAGTAGGGATGGCTTTGGTCAAGAGCTGAAAGGTGGAGGAAGCCACCCAATTTGTGCATCAGCTCAGGCATTGGTTTAGAAGCTGGGGGACTAGCCACTTCACTCTCATATTTTAAGACTCTCTCCACAGACCTACAAGAATCCTTGGAAGATATAGCCAAGGACCTTGTAAGAATTCAAGACCAGCTAGACTCCCTAGCTGGAGTAGTCCTCTAAAACTGGAGAGAACTCAACCTCATTACAGCAGAGGAGGTCTCTGCCTCTCCCTAGGGGAAGAATGCTGCTTCTATCTCAACCAGTCAGGCTTGGTAAGGGATGCCAGCTCAAAACTTAAGAAAAAGGAAGCAGCAAGAAAACCAAATCAGTTCCCGGTTAAATGTTCCTTCCAACAGAATTACAGAATTACAGAATTACAGCCATCTTACAAGCTGCCACCCCAGAATACCTGAAGACTCCTCCAGTCAATCCAGAACCAACAATCTCACAGCCCCCTTTCAGCAGGAAGTAGCCAGAAAAGGTACACCAACCCATCTCCTTATCTAACCAGAGTCCAGATTGATAGGACAAGAGTACTGCCATCTTAACGAGACTCCACCACCTTAAAGTATCAAGTTTCTCAGAACTATCCATTGCCACCTGACCAAACTGCAAAAGTCAGCCCCACCTATATCTTTAACAGTGCATAACCACCCTAACCAAGCTTATCAAAGTGCCCAGCAGTCCAGATCAGCCAGCACTCCCCTAACCCTTCTCCGATAAGGAACCTCTCTTACAGCTCCAATAGGAACCTCTCTCAGAGAACACTTCCCCCACCAGGCCCTTTTTAAAAAGCCTCAGGCTGTAAAAAAAAAAAAAAAAAAAAAAAAAAAAAAAGGTTTTCTCCTGACCCTGCCAGCCAGAAGGCCTTCTGAGGTTTACTCTCAATAAACCTGTCTCAACTGATAAGCCACTATCTTGTTTTGTCTTCCTTCTCATCTCTCCCTGTGCTCCAACACGGAGAAAGCCAAATAACTTATCCAAATGACCTAAGGGCAAGCTTGTAGTCTCCCTATACTACCACAGCCGATGCTCACTTGAAAGCGCCGCCTCCTGGCTGGAGGCTAACCAACTCAGGCTATTGCAGTAACTCAGAACAACCGGGCTCCAAAGAAGGAGAAAACAACAGCTAATCCCCCCACTTACAACATCCTGGCTACCCAGAGGTCCTTAACCAGAGGTCCTGAGTCTGTCCACAAGACAACTTCACTGCTAGCACAAGCAGCATTCAAGAAAACCAGTGTACTAAACCACAACCAAGGACTCTCAGAGAGTCCACTTCACTCCCCTGCTACCTCCACCAGTGCAGGTGCTGGCATCCATGGCTGAGAGACCTGAAGACAGATCACATCACAGGACTCTTTGCAGGAACTCCTCAGTATCAGCCCAGAAGCTGGTAGCTCTGCTGGGTGGCTAGACCCAGAAGAGCAATAATAATCACTGCAGTCTGGCTTGGGTCTCAGAAGCCCATCCCTAGGGGAAGGAAGAAAGCACTGCATCAAGGGATGACCCCATGGGACAAAATAATCTGAACAGTGGCCCTTGAGTCCCAAATCTTTTCTCTGACATAGTCTACCCAAATGAGAAGAAACCAGAAAAACAATTCTGGTAATATGACAAAACAAGGTTCTACAACTCCCCCGAAAGATCACACTAGTTCACCAGCAATGGATCCAAACCAAGAAGAAATATCTGAATTACAAGAAAAATAATTCAGAAAATTGATTATCAAGCTACTTAATGGCTCCAGAAAGGTGAAAAACAATTAGAAGAAATTTTTTAAAATAATACAGGATATGGACCAAAAAAATCTCCAGATAGAGATATTATAAATAAAAAAAATCACAACTTTTGCAAATCAAAGACACATTTAAAGAAATGCAAAATATACTGGAAAGATTTAACCACATAATTGAACAAGTAGAAGAAAAACTTCAGAGCATGGACACAAGGCTTTTGAACTAACCCAATCCAACAAAGAAAAAAAAAATTTTTTCCATGAAAAAAGCCTCCAAGAAGTTTAGAATTATGTTAAATGACCAAACCTAAGAATAATTGGTGTTGCTGAGGAAGAAGACAAATCTAGAAGTTTGGAAAACTCATTTGAGGAACTAATCAAGGAAAACTCTGGCCTTGCTAAAGGCCAAACACAAGAAGCTCAAAAAATACCCGGGAAATTTGTTGCAAAAAGATCATCAACTAGGCACATAGTAATCAGGTTATCTAAAGTCAAGATGAAGGAAAGAATCTTAAGAGCTATGAGGCAAAAGCATCAGGTAACCTATAAAGGAAAACCTATAGGATTAACAGCAGATTTCTCAGTAGAAATCCTACAAGCTAGAAGGGATTGGGGTCCTATCTTTTTCCTCCTTAAACAAAACAATTATGAGTGAAGAATTTTATATTCAGTGAAACTAAGGTTCATAAATGAAGGAAAGATAGTCTTTTCTGACAAACAAATGCTGAGATATTTGCTACTACCAAGCCAGCACAAGTACTGCTAAAAGGACTTCAAACCAAAGAACAAACCAAACCCAAACCCAGCAGAGGAAAAGAAATAACAAAGATCAGAGCAGAGCTAAATGAAATTTAAACCAATAAAAACACAAAATATAAATTTTTTAAAAGCTGATTATTTGAAAACATAAACAAAATCGATAGACCATTAGAAAGATTAATAAAGAAAAGAAGAGAGAAGATCCAAATAAGCTCAACTAGAAATTAAATGGGAACTAGTACAACCAATACCACAAAAATACAAAAGATCATTCAAGGCTACTATGAATACCTTTATGCACACAAACTAGAAAACCTAGAGTAAATGAATAAATTCCTGGAAATATACAATTTTTCTAGATTAAAGCAGGAAGAAATAGAAACTCTGAACAGACCAAGAACAAGCAACAAGATTAAATGATAATTTTAAAAATTGCCAACAAAAAAATGTCCGTCCAGGACCAGATGGATTCTAGCTGAATTCTATCAGATATTAAAGAATTGGTACCAAACCTACTGAAACTATTCCAAAAGATAGAGAAAGAGTGAATCCTCCCTAAATCATTCTATGAAGCAAGTACAACCCTAATACCGAAACAGGAAAGGACATAACAAAAACAAACAAACAAACAAACAAACAAAAAACCTACAGACCTGTATCCCTGATGAATTTTTTTTTTCTTTGTTGGATTGAGTTAGTTCAAAAGCCTTGTCTCCATGCTCTGAAGTTTTTCTTCTACTTGTTCAATTATGTGGTTAAATCTTTCCAGTATATTTTGCATTTCTTTAAATGTGTCTTTGATTTGCAGAAGTTGTGATTATTTTTTATTTATAATATCTCTATCTGGAGATTTTTTGGTCCATATCCTGTATTATTTTAAAAAATTTCTTTTAATTGTTTTTCAACAAAATACTAGCTAACCAAATCCAACAGCATATCTAAAAGATAATTCACCATGATCAAGTGGGTTTCATATGACAGATACAGGAATGGTTCAATATATGCAAGTCAATAAATGTGATACACTACATAAACAGAACTAAAAACAAAAATTATATGATTATCTCAATGGACACAGAAAAAGCATTTGACAAAATCCAGCATCCCTTTATGATTAAAACCCTCAGCAAAATTGGCATAGAAAAAACATCCCTTAAGGTAATAAAAGTCATCTATGACAAATACACAGCCAACATTATACTGAATGACGAAAACATTTTCCCTGAGAACTGGAACAAGACAAAGATGCTCACTTTCACCACTTCTATTTAACATCATACTAGAAGTCCTAGCCAAAGCCATCAGACAAAAGAAAAAATTAAAGGGCATCCAAATTGGTAAAGAGGAAGTCAAACTGTCACTGTTCACTGACGATATGATCTTATACACCGAAAACCCTAATGACTCATCCAAAAAGCTCATAGCTCTCATAAATGAATTCAATAAAGTTTCAGAATACAAAATAATGTACATAAATTATAGCACTGCTACGCACCAACAGCAACCAAGCTGAGAATCAAATCAAGAACTCAACCCCTTTTACAATAGCTGCAATAAAAAATAAGATACTTAGGAATATACCTAACCAAGAAGGTGAAAGACTTCCACCAGGAAAACTACAAAACACTGCTGAAAGAAATCACAAACTACACAAGCAAATGTAAACACATCCTATGCTCACAGATAGGTATAATCAATATTGAAAAAATGACCAAACTGCCAAAAGCAATCTACAGATTCAATGCAATTCCCATCAAAATACCACCATCATTCTTCACAAAACTAGAAAAACCAATCCTAAAATTCATATTAAACCAACAGAGCCCCACATAGCCAAAGCAAGACCAAGTGAAAAGAACAAATCTGGAGGCATCACAGTACCTTACTTCAAACTATGGTACAAGGCTATAGTCACCAAAATAGCATGGTACTGGTATAAAAATAGGCTCATAAACCAATGTAACAGAATAGAGAACCCCAAAATTAAGCCAAATACTTACAGCCAACTGATCTTCAACAAAGCAAACAGAAGCATGAAGTGGGAAAAGCACACCCTATTAAACAAAAGGTGCTGGGATAATTGGCAAACCACATGTGGAAGAATAAAACTGGATCCTCATATCTCACCTTATACAAAAATCAACTCAAGGTGGACCAAAGACTTAAATCTAAGACATGAAACCATAGAAATTCTAGAGGATAACATTGGAAAAACTCTTCTGAACATTGGCTTAGGCAAAGAGTTCATGACTAAGAATCCAAATCAAATGCAACAAAAACAATAATAAATAAATGGCACCTAATTAAACTAAAAAGCTTCTGCATAGCAAAAGAGGTAATCAGCAGAGTAAACAGACAACCTACAGAGTGGGAGACAATTTTCACAAACGATACATCCAACAAAGGACTTATATCCAGAATCTATAAGGAACTGAAATAAATAAGCAAGAAAAAAACAAATAATCTCATCAAAAAGTGGGCTAAGGACTTGAATAGACAATTTTCAAAAGATGTACAAATGGCCAACAAACATATGAAAAAAAATGCTCAACTAATAACCAGGGAAATGTAAATCAAAATCACAATGCAATACTACCTTACTCCTGGAAGAATGGCTGTAATTTAAAAATCAAAAAATCATAGATATTGGCATGGATGTGGTAAAAACGGAACACTTTTACACTGCTGGTGGGAATGTAAACTAGCACAAGCACACTGGAAAACAGTATGGAGGTTCCTTAAAGAACTAAAAGTAGATCTACTATTTGATCCAGCAATCCCACTCCTGGGTATCTACCCAAAGGAAAAGAAGTTATATGAAAAAGACACTTGCACACACATTTATAGCAGCACAATTCACAATTGTGAAAATATGGAACGAGCTCAAATGCTCATCAATCAATGAGTGGATAAAGAAAATGTTTTTTATATATATATATACACACACACACACACACATATATATATACACACACACATACACACACACCATGGAATACTACTCAGCCATTAAAAGGAACGTATAATGGCATTTGCAGCAACCTGGATGAAACTGGAGACCATTATTCTAAGTGAAGTAACTCAGGAATGGAAAACCAAACATGTATGTTCTCATATATAAGTGGAAGCTAAGGCATAAAAATGATACAATGGACTTTGGGGACTTGGGAGGAAGGGTGGGAAGGAAGCCAAGTGAGACATAAAAGACTACACATTGGGTACAGTGTACTCTGCTAGGGTGATGGGTACATCAGAATCTCAGAAATCACCACTAAAGAGCTTATCCATGTAACCAAACACCACCTATTCCCCAAAAACTATTGAAATAAAAGATAATAATAATAAATGTCTTTAAAAATATGACTCTATTCAAATGTTGAAATAAAATGAGACTACTTTCTATTAATCAAAGAAATTAATAATGCCAAAATTCAGAATTCCAGTTTCTCCAATAAATAATAGTATATTTACCAAAAAATAGTTTATTAATCACCTTTGTTATTGCTGATATTTATCCCATTGATTTAGAATCACTACTGCCTTCCTGAGAGCTAAACATCTCTTTAATCAAATAACATGTTTATTTTTTGCTTATTTGAACATGTGCCTTAAAAGCACTGCCTTTTTGTTTCTAACAAGATATTATTTTTACCTATTTTTTACATTGCAGATTTGTTCCAATGTTGTTGTTGTTTTTATTTCTTTGTTTGTTTCAGTGTGTAGAATGCCACATACTATATAAAATGTATCTTTCTACTTACGAATAATGTCACCAATTTTTAAAATAACTTGCAGAAAACAAAACTATGACTAGGCGTTTTCAGTAAAAATGCTAACATTTTGGCAACTTTAGGAAATTGTTTATTCCTTCTGATGGTGTATACAACAGAGAAATGTGGAGAAAATGTTCTACTAGATGACTCAATGATAATTTGCTCTACCTATCACATTTTTTAAATTCCATGTGGTGGTTGTCTCCATTAATGGATGGTTAAATGGCTCCAATTTGAAGACAATATTTTGGATTTTTTAGGAAACAAGTTTTTGGAGTATCAGATAATCATTAGTTTTCTTATGACTTGCAAAAATATTTACCTTAGATATAGTGGTAGTTAGGGTCAGACAGATTAATTATATTAAGGTTAGAGAGTACTATTTTTGAAGGTGGTTTCTCTTCCCTTTTAATAGTAATGAATTATTTAAACAGGAATCATATAACTACCACTTACATAGTACTGTTTTAAGAACTTTCCATATATTACCTCAATTAATTATCATGTAAATCTGGCAAGTTAATAAATTTTATAACTCCTGTTTTACAGATAAATAATTTGTAGCACAAGGAGATAAACAGCTTGCCTGAAGTCACACAGCTAGGAAGGGGGATCCCAGAATTAAAACTCAAGTATTCCACACTTAAAATTACTACACAATACTGGCCCAAATTACTACACAATACTAGCTTACCATGTTCCATGGCAGAATCCAACCATTTTACCCACTGCCATTCTTTAATAATGGCTTCGAACTTCTTACTTCATGACTGATACAAATCATAAGTTAAAAATGGAATTAGCTCAATAATATTAAATTTAAAATAAAATGCATTATCCAAATAAATTAAAACATGAAACTTGAAAAAAGGAAACTCTCTCTAGGAAGGAAAGTCATTTACCCTCTCAATTTTCCTAGCAACTGAAGTATGAGATTCTCTTAGCTCAGGAAACAAATGAAGTTGTTTACTATTTTCCCAAGGTTATAATAGAAACTCACAAGAAACTGTAATTTCCTTGTAGTCACCTACCCACAAACAAAACCCTGGAAGATTTATGAAGAGCAGATTCAAAGACATTCAGAACTTTTAAGGCTGGTTTGAAACCCAAGTAGCTGCCAACTGTCCAAATTGTCATTGAGACCTTGGGAATAGAAACAACTTTCAAGTCTGTTAAAAGTCTTCTCCGTGCCTACCTGTGCTGGGTACCAACACACAAACGAAAGAGCCCAGGATCTATAGAGGAAAGTTCAGGGACTGAGTGTCATCTCTTTATGTGCCACATCATCTCTCTGAGGCTCAGTTTCCTTAGCTGTTAAGCAACATCAACGTGGCCACTTCCACTTGGCTGAACCACAATAAAGCACCCATGAAATACATAAAAGAACTTTATAAACTCTAACAAAGTAGCTAATGTGGCTAATAGTAACTGTGGCTACCACTATTGCTAGGTCCCTCTCCTTTAATTGGTCTCAAAATTTTAATCCTAAAATTTCCAGAAAAATTATAGTTACGACAATGATAGGAAATTCCTACAACTATCATAATAATTTTGTTATTATTGTTGTAATTATTGTTACGACATTGGTGATTTCTGAAATTCTGATGCACCCATCACCCAACATGTTACAACGCTATAACAAATTACCACAAATCTAGGTGACCTAAATAACACAAATCTCTAATCTTGCTGTTCTGGAGGTGAAAAGTCTGAATGGGTCTCACTGGCCTAAAATCAAGATATTGGCAAGGCTGGATTTGCTGTGGAGACTCTAGGAAAGAATTGTTTACTTGCTTTTTCCAGCTTCCACAAGCTATTTGCCTTTCCTAGCTTTTGGCCCCTTTCCATCAGCAAAGCAGAAATGGTCATTGTAGTCTTTCTCACATTGCATTTACTCTGCCAATGACTCTTTCCCCTCTTGCACATTTAAAAACTCTTGTGGTTACATTGGACCAGCATGGATAATCCAGAACAATCTCTTGAATTTAAGGTCACCTGACCAGCAAACTTAATTTCATCTGCAATCTTAATTACCCTCTGTTATATAATGTAACATATTCACGTATTTTGGGGACTAGGGCATGAACAACTTCAGGAAGCCATCATTCTGTGTATCATAATAGTGATACCCAATTTTAACCTTCCATTAATAATTTGTAATTTCATTTTGTATTAAATATATAAAAACATCATTCTATTTGAAAATTAAGTAAGTTTCATGAAGAATTTTGCTCTTTGAATGCCATTTTAAATTTTCCTCATTAAGCTTCTTCCTTGGGCAATAAGATGTATTTCTACTATGTTTTCTGATTATATGAAACAACATTATATCAATTCTATTTCAATGAAATAGTCCGATAAAGATTAACATATTGGTTCATGTTCTTTAATTATTGAGAATATGTTTAAAAGTAAATTTTTACATGAACAAATGTCAATAGCTTTTCCTTTGTTCTAAGAGTCAACATATGTTAAAAAATAAAAAACAAATCATATAATTTAAAATATTTTTACTTTGTTTAGCTATTAATAGGTTTTACATCTTTTTAAAAGGCCAAATAAAGTAGATTTACTTTAAAGCCATAGAATTTATTTCTCATTACTCCAAGTAAAGAAGCTGTGAATTTCATATCTCACAAAGTTATAATTTTCATCAGTTGAAGCACACAGTTCAATTGCAAAACTTTGAAAATAAATGAAATTATAAGGAAATGAAACACCGATCAACCTGCTTGGTCATGAGAATTCATCAGAATGCACAGTTCTTTGACATTAACCTTTATTGATTTGGCCATTTTAACAAATCAGTTCCTATTGGCATACCTTCAATTTTATGCTTCTCTATTTCTGGGATTAAATGTCTTTAATGTCTTAATGTTAGGCACTTTCTTAGTATTTGCCCCAGGGGGAAAAATCTATATTGTAATTATCTTAATCTTAAAATTATTCTTTTAGGAAATCTTTGAAAAATCTAAACTTTTAATAGATGTGTTTAAACATTTTGCTCTTTTACCACTCAGAAAGTATAGTGAGTGGTAAAAGAGCAAAATTTTCCTCCAATAAAATATTTACTCTTTGTTTCCATAGTAAAATTTTCCTAGTTTAGGAGATTGACTATTCTTACATATATAAATTTAGATCACCAATGAGAATATAAAAAAAAAAGTTGAAGACGACAAAAATATTTGAATCAAATTCTTATTTTTTCGTAAAAGTAACATAAAAAAAGATTTCAATACTTTGTTTTATGGGTTTTCTGCCACTAGAACTCAGTTTTACACTATCTTTAAAAATTAATAACTGAGTATTGCTAGGTTTTTATCTCAGTATTCCAAAGATTAATGATTGTTTCCTAGCTTCTGGCCACATAGATAGTCTTGTAAAACTAACAAATGTTCCATTAGATTAACAGCCATTGTGTTCATAGTAGCATTATCCTTTTTTAAGTGTGAAGGATAATAAAATATAGATTTAGGAATACTACATTATAGCCGAGAGAAAAGTTGGCAACTCTTTTTTTTTTTAAAAAAAAAAAAAAGGAATAAATTTAATTGCATCAGTCATTAAAACTTTCAACATTATTGTTTATAACATATTTCTTGTAGAACCCACTGGGGATATCAACTTACCTGAAGGATTGTCTTTCCTGGAGTATTCATGAGGTATAAGAATTATAGCATTTTCTCAAAATCTGGGTATACTCTATGTCTGCAGTTAAGGCCTATTCACATGAGATTTATAATATTTCAGGATTCAGCCAACTTATTATTTAAAAAAAAAATCATACCCTTCACTGCTTATTTTCTCATGCACACCACAGACCACACTGGACTCATTCCTTCCACAAGAACTTTGTCCCTTGAATAGAAGAGCTTTTAAAATCATTAAGTCAGGACTCACATCTTCTCTATAATATTCTCCCTTAGTGTAGTAAACCATTGAAATGTTCAATATTATATGCCTGTTCTAATTACTTGGAGCAGTTGTCAATAATACAGTGTTGAGAAATATTTTGAGGAAAAAAAAAAAAAAAACTAGCCTTACTAGATAAGTGCTTGATCATTAGCAACTTTTGTCCTGACCACAGAACAAGCTGTAAGTTTTTATAGCAAGCTGTAAGTTTGTTCCCCTTCCTACAGAAAACAGTGTCAAAGTATGAAATATGTTACCTTGCTCCTGAAAGCAATTAGATATAAAATAGTTGACTTAATAATAACATTAAAAAATTCTATTTAAAAGCAAGCTGTATTTCATTACCCCCTCTTCTGATTTAATATTATTAGATACGCATTTGTCTATAAACTTACTTCATCAAATATTTGAGTGACCATGATACCCAAGGCACTATGCTGGTACTGCATAGAATACAGGGCTGAGGAAATGATCTTGTACTCAAGTATAGAAAGTAGAACACTTGTTTTTTTGTGAAGATATGATGGATACAGTAGTATGACTGTTAGATGCATGAACTCAGATAGGACAGACATACAACCAACCACATAAGGCAGAAACGGATAAATACTAAAAGAAGAAAAACAAACATTAGGCAGAAATGTGGAATATTATTGAATCATATATTCAAATAGAATGATTAAATTAAATAAATAAATATATCTAACATAAGAATAAGAACGTGAGAGGATGTAATGTGGGAAACTACTTAAAGCTTGAGGAGATACATGTATTAATAATGTGAACAAGAGCATGGAGGGAAGCCCAAGCCAAAGAGAGCAATAAGCACTTCATGGGCATGGAGAATCAGGAAGGGAAGCTCCCCCAGGCCGCAGTGGAGCGGTGCCTAACTGGTGATTTGTGAAGATGACTAAAAGGAGGAGGTGTGCTGTGAGAGGACAGCAAAGACACAGGCACTTGCACCATTAATGACATCTTGACCCTACAGAGCCAAATGGAGATGGGTGTCCAGCTCCCAGGAGGTGGATTTGTAGATCTAAGCCTAATGTTACTTCTCAGTTGAATTGAAAGAAACAGCTACAAATCCCCGAAGTACAGAGAGATGCTAAGCAAGAACAGGTGCTCTTGTGGCCAGAGCATCAAAAGCAACACGTACCTGTCGTGTTCCACTTGAGGAGAAACGAGCTCTAACTGCATGTAAGTATGTGAATGATAAATACATAAATGGTTATGAATGCTAACAAAGTGCTGTTTATTGGAATTTGGAGTCCCAGAAATTGGCTCTTCACCCAAAGATTTCAAAATAATGCATTCCTGCTTTTAGCTAGCATTAACCATAATTTTTATCAGTTGGAAAATAGCTACCTATGTAATAGAGCACATCCAACTGAAGAAAACCAGAGAAGACTTCATAAAGGAAAGTATTTTCTCCCTCCTGCTAAACTGCTCCAACCCCTTTCTCACTTTCTTCCAAAATATAAATGTCCTCCTAAACAGCCCTCTTTTCTGAGCTGCAGATCAAATGTCTGGAAATTCTCCATCTGCAGGTGACAATGTTGAAAGATCTAGCCAGGCCTTCTCCTCCCGCAACATTCCATATATGAACTAATGGTATCACCACTTCTCTGCTCCATTTCTAAACCACAAGGCTCACCCAGGGCCTCTCAAAACCCACTGTCCATGACTGTATCTCCACTTTTTTCCCTTAGCTAAAAATGTGCTCTCCCCTGAACTGCTTGCCCTGTCCTCCTTGTATCAAGGTTGCTCATTCTTTTCATCCTCATATATTTAAGGGTAAGGAGTTCATATCAGTGTCTTCTTCACTCCTCATAGTACTCTCTCAATCATTCCCACCCCAATTTGTTTATAAGAATCTATGCCCCTCTGAGTCTGGTCCCATTTTTCTGTACAACTTATCATGGGCATCTGTGAGTTACCTACACAGCATTCATTCTATCATGTGCCCTTGTTAACTAGACTTCAATTTTTTCAACAGTGACCCATCCCCTACTTATCCCCTAAAGTCAACTTTCTGATAAACTGACTTTAGTTCTACCTCCAGAATCAGTGTATGCATTTACCTGGCCACAATGACGGCCTTAGGCATAATCGAGTGAAGCTCAAAACTTTTGCTCAGTGGTTGCAGGAAATGGACACTTTTTCTTCCACCAGAGCTACACTAGGAAGAATGGATTCACCATTGCTGCTGATACCTGTCTTGCAACCAGGAGGAAAATCAGCCTAAAGAGAAACCTAACATATAAAGAAAAGAAGAACCAAAGAAACAGGAAAAAAAATGTAGAACCAAGACCTGATTGAATAGTTCCTAAAACAACTTTACTTCTGGACTTTTCTGTTTGTCTTTAAGTCACTTGAGATGGGTTTTCTGTACTTTCATTGACTTTATCATCACTAGAAACTGCTCCTTTTCAAATTCCTGCTTTAAAAATCCTATCCTCAGATGTCAGCCTCCTGTCCTTTCAGTTTGTTCACTTATACATACCTACAGTCCTATTAGAATGTCATATCTGTTGATCATTTTTACTATCCACCTACTTCTTCCTATTTTCATATATAAGTTTTTTCACCAGTGGGCCAACCCACGTAGCTCAGCACCTGACACTTAGTAGGCAATTAATAAATTGTGTTGATTCATTGGTTAATTGATTGTTCTCTCTGCCTTCCTCTCTCACCCCTTCCCAAGTATGCTTCACCTAGTGATTATTCTTTTAAATTTTTCCAGAATTATTTTTCTATAACACAAATATATCCTTATTACTGTCCCATGGAAAATCTTCAGTAATACTCATTTTGTCCATAGCTGGACCTCAGCTGTGGTCCACACTATGTTCCTGATGTTGTTGTTTTCTAAAGGTTATCATCTTCCAATTGGGATTGAGGATGGACAAACCCTTCCTGAACCAAATTTAGTGCTGGAAGCTACCTTAAAATGTCAACTTCAAATATGGTCTAAAACAATGTATTTTTAATAAATAAATATAACTCTCCATCATACAAACCTCAGAAAAGCCACACAATGATGTCTCCTGCAGTATCTAATTTTGTAAGAACTCCATTCTAGACATTATGCTTTAACAGAACATTGGCAAAATAAAAGTTATCCAAAGAGTAACCAGGATAGTGAAAAGCCCAGAAACCACGTGTCAGAGGGAAAACAGGGTTTCTTTGCAGAGAGAGGGTGTGGGGAGCATAATATTTATGTTCTGATATTTGAAGGACTGTCACATGGAAGAACAAAGTTGCAATTCTCTTCTGCTCCAAATGTCAGAAAAAGATTACATTTAATCTTATATGGAGTCATATCGTAGCTCAATATGAAATGTGACATTAAAATAATGTTTCTATCCAGCTATAAAAGGTCCTTACATAAAAGCAGAGTTTTATAAAGTATCAATCAATTTAGTCTAGTTTGTGCTGTAGCAACAAAGAACTCCCAAATCTCAATGGTATATTAAAAAAAAAAAAAAGTTTGTTTCTTATTTATACTACTTTATTTGTCCAACATAGGTCACAAAAGGCCCTACTCATTGTAGCCTTCAAAAGACTCAAGATGACAGAGGATCCACCACCCTATGACACTGCCATCTAAACACAAATCTCCTGGGGCCACTGTGGCAAGGAAACAGAGCTTGAATCATAAATCAGCTCTTAAATGCTTCTGCCTGGAAGTGATTCACATCATTTCACTTAAATTTCATTGGCCAAAGCAATCCATGGCCATGTATAATTTCAAGGAGATGAGATATATAATATCCCCTAGTTCCTGTAAAAGGAAGGATGTCAAAAGTTTCAGTTAGCACTTGCAACATCTACCATAACTTTCAGTAGGATTTAAGCAGAATTCAGATTCTCACTAGGAATATTATAGAAAAAGTTAGATTGCTAAGCCTCTTCAAACTATAGGATTCCAGAATTCCAAACTTATGTCAGATGATTCCTTTAATATCAGGGATTTTGCTTCCTAGAGTAAAATGAATAACTCTGGAGCACTGAAACTTCCCATGTACAAAGGACTATACTCAATATTTGAATGTACTGAGCTGAACTCACACAGACTTGGCTTGGAAGAGCTAAATATTGGCAGGTCAACAGCTCTAACTCTGTAAGCTCGTTACGGTCCATCTTTTTCAAACATTGCTTCAAATATTTACATTTGACTTTTACATAAAAGTTGCTGATTTTCAGTAGAGGCTGAGATGAATGACAGTTGATAAGTGTTCCTCATGTTCTACAGAATTTATGTGTAAGGTTTCCAGCTATTTTTCCATCTTCCTTGGTAAGAGTGAAGCATAGCTAAATAGGTGGACCAAATTAAAAGTATGGACCAAATTTAAATTATGGACCAAATAAAGATAGCTATACATTTTCAGTATCATGGATCTAGATTTGTAGCTCTAGAGGGGCCACAGAAATCACTTCCTTCACCCCTTTGTTTTACACACAAAAAGTTTAAGAACAGTTAACATTGGTTGAGAGTTTACCATGTTCTAGGCACTGGCCTAATGTTTTCTCATGTATTAACTCAACTAATCTTCTCAATAGCCCAATAAAATAAATACTGTCATCATCTCCATTTCACAGATGAGTAAACTTACCTAAGATTGGGAAACATTTCCCCCTTATTAGATGGGTCAATATTTTAAAAAATGGCACAGTCTTGTGTTGCAGAGAATACTAACAGGCACACGGCTTCATTTACTGTTCAGCGTTTTGTGACATTTAGCTCAAACTTGTTGATATTGAATCTTCCTCCATTTCTCCATAGTTCTTACATATCAATTTGAACAAAGGTGACAAGATAATAGCAAATTCCAAGAAAAACAATTACATAATTCAATGTATTAGACAGAAAGTAAAGACTAGAGAAAGTCTATAGCATTACCTAATCTGAGAAAATGATTGGGAGGGAATGTTAAAATTATTAACCATTGAGGCTTGGGACCTAGGATCCCTTACTGGGAAGTTTCTGGAATAGTTTCTAGAGTTATGTCTGAAATAGTTTTCCAATTCTGATTGAAACCTTTAAGCTAATAATGCTTACCTATGGATGAAGGGATTTGGGTGACTTTTACATTTTTCTTTGTACTTTTCAATATTGTTTAATTTTCCATTTCAATGACAATACATTTTATAAAATCATCAAGGAGATTTAAACAAACACAACAAGTTTATTGAATGAGCTGAACTCAGGAAGATAGCAAAAGGCAACTTTGTTCTTTCTCACCCCACACCTGCAAACCTGTTCTTTGGGTTTCATTTAACAAGCTATTCTACAAACTAAGAGACAGGCACTGCACTACCCTCCTACTCCTGAGGTCTACCACTTTTAGAACTGTCTACTATTGTCAACACTCAACACCACCTGCGACCCAGTCTTTGGCATCCCCTCCTCAAACTCATCCCCCTAAAGTTCCGATCTCTGTCCTGCTCAGACACCTGCGTCAGGGCTCTCTCCAGTGATTCTGAATTGAGTAGACTTGGCCGCCCCTGGTAAGCGCCTCTGTCTACTCAGCCACCCCCAGAGCTACCATTCGCTGTATGAAGCTGGAAAAGGTCACCCCTCTTAGCTCTGGTGCTGAAGTGGACACAGGTAAGGCACAGGAAAATGTGCTCCCTACATTCCAAATGAAAGCCCTGAACTAATAGAAACAAATGGTGAGGAGGCTCTGCATCACTGAAGTATGGACCATTGTGGGTTAAAGGCTTTGGCAGACTGAACTGGAGACATAACCTTCATTCGTCACACAATTTCTATAGAAAAATGTGTTGAGTTCAAAACAACTGACCTACAAATGATCCTTAGGAACATAATTCGTCTGGAAACTGGGGGCTGCTTTTATAACAATCTCCAGCCTGTCAGATCCAATAGATTAGAGTCAAGACAGCACCTTTGATTTACAGTCTTGGCCCTGTTGCTGAAGCACTTCCTAATTCACACTCTCTATTCTTAAAATGAGAGGCATAATATGTCTGCTCCAACTACAAGGTTGTTGAGATAATAAGCATGGCTATTTCTGAGCAAATATCTTACAAAATTGACAATATAAGTGTTTACTATTACTTCATGTGGTGCATTACAGAATTCACAGTACAGGTAATTGGTTATAGAGAAGTCGTTTCTGAGATAAATAAGACTGCCCCAAAAGTATCACAATATGCTCCTGTTTTTTTCCCCATTCCTGACTTATTTTCTTAGCAAAAATGTTCCTTTGTCTTTCTTAACCTATGCACTACTTTTAGAATATTGGCATTACTCAAACCCTGTCTAAATTTAGGAGTGCTAATTGAATGTATAATAACACACATGAAAATCAACACATTTTAGAAAGTCTTAGAATCTGCAGAAAGCATGCAGTAACTAGGTACAGTAACTAGGTACAGTAAGTACAGTAACTAGGTAATGCCAGTGTTTAAAAAAAAAAGTATAAAACTTGAAAATAAGGATAAAAGGGTACAGCAAGTCCTTTTGGTGTCTTACCGGTATATTATTTCAATAGCCCACTCCATGACAATTTATCTGATTACTCATGTTTGACTTTGCTATTTCCTATTTGATTAGAGACTAGACACTACGGAATTATATGTTAAATAGTAGATTTTTGTCAAGTAAAAAAGATAACCTTAAAGATTGCAGTTCTGTTGTCCTGTGGGCCACTAACCAATGTTGTATTCAACCCAGCTATCCTATTCTAACATCCTTTTAATGTCTTTCCTGATGTACTATATATATCCTTGTTTCTCAAATGCTCTTGGAACCAGTTTCATCCTCATATTGGTATGTATGTATATGTATACTTATATACACATATATATACATATATGCATATATGTATACATTACCTGTAAACATAATAAAGTGCTTTGAGGAAATTTTAAAAACAGGAAAGTGTGTTGTGCCAAGGAAGCTGAGGGAAGAAAATGTTTGAGAAGGGAATGCTCAGAAGAGGCTGCCCTGCCATGAATTGAAGGGACTTAGCAGTAAGGAAGTGGTCAGTAGCCTTGGAGAGAGCAGCATTCATGGGGTGGTGAAGGCAGAAACCACATCATTAAGAGCAAGGGGAAGAGGGCCAGAGCGTACACACCATGTTAGGGAAGTTGGAATGTGGGGAGAGCAGTGCAATGAGATGGTGCCAGATAGATAAGGGATCCAGGGAGAGGTATATATTTTGTGTGTTTTCTCGGTTTTTTTGATGTTGTTTGTTTTAATGGGTGACACCAGAGTATGTTTAAATGCAGATGGGAAGAAGAGTTTGAAGATCAAATAAGAGGGATGGAGGTGGGGGTGAATAATTAAAAGAAAAATGATTCCTGAGGAGGCAAGAGGGTATAGAATTCCAAGAATAGATATTTCAGGGTGGAGGCGGGGCTGGCAACAGACAGCATGTTGGCTGGCTGAAGCTATAGTGGGAGGTGGTGGGAGTTGTAAGTCTGAGGAGCTTGTGAAATGTTTCAGATGGAAGCTGTGGGAAATAGAAGAAAACTAAAAAACACACGGGAATTGCCAAATAGCATTGAGGACCCCAGTACAAGTCGAATGCAATGAAATCATAGTGGCACCAATATGATTATGTGAAGTTTTTTTTCTCCAGCCATGCTCAAGACTTCAGCTTAGCCAAGGAAATAGCAGGCACGGTAGGTATTTTCTGGTTGTTTATGAGTGGAATACAATGAGAGAAGGTAAATAGGACATTTATAAGGAGGTAACTGAAGCAATGGACTAAGCACTTGTCCAAAACATTTTTGTTCTCATGCTCTCAAAAGAATTTTGGAAAACTATCTCTCATATATTTTGAAATCAAAATCTAAAAATTTTTAACACATAAAGTGAAATAGTTTCAAAGGATGTATTTATGGCTTATATTATATATGTACATTAAATATATTTTTATCCAAATCTTGGAGTTGTAGATTTAGCTCATTCTATTTATAGAACACGTCTTTCAGATAATCAGGCCACATTGTGAAACTAATCAGCCAAATCAGGGTTACTTTTCATCAGAACCAGTACAATTTTATTTTAAAATTCATACAGTCATGCATCTGTGGAATACGTCTGTATTCTAAGATAGGTTAATTGATTTTTAAATGGATGGTTGATTGTTGGGTAGATAGGTGGTGGATAGATGAATAAAACAAGACATGGATGGATAGACAAATTCTTATCTTGAGTTTGTCTCCTGGATAAAACAAGATCCCCTCAAATATTTCTCTCTGAAGCTTTTTTTGATTTTACTTTCAAGAGACGTTCCCTCAAGAAAGTGATATTCTAGATTTGTCCCTATTTTTGATGCCCAAAATGTTTTTACGCCCTGGAGCAATACACCAAAATATGATTTAGGATGGGGGAAGTATACTTTTCTTTTGTAAAATGGAGAAGGGCAATGTGAAAGGTGAAAAAGGAAAGACTAATTGGTAGACATCAGAGTTTGTATGTAGGTCAGCTCGAAGAATGAGGATGAGGAAGTTGAGATTTGGAAATTTCTACACTACAGCTTTCTAAGCTTTTTTGATTATCTCACAGGTACCTGAAACTTAACATGTCTAAACCTGAACTTATATATCTACCTCATCCTAGTCCTCCTTCCTCAGTGAGTGGCACCATTTCTATTCATTAAGACAGAAACCTGGCAGTCACCCTGAACTTCTTGGTCTCTCATGCCCTTCATATCCAACTAAACACCAAGATCTGGACATTTTTTCTCATAATGATCTCCTGAGTCAGCCCACATCCCTCTATCCCCATGGCTGTCTCTCTGCTGCAGGGTATGGTTGCCTCTCACTCAGCTGCCACAATCTTCCTGTCTCTAGTCTTGAGTCCTCTCCACCTGCTCTCCACACTACAACCAGAGAAAGTATTCCAAAACATAAGTCTGATTAAATAGCTCCATTTTAAAAAAGTTATCAATGGCTTCCTATAACCCTAGGCCTTATTATTCACTTACTAGGTTACTATTTCAATCAAGCTCTAAGGACAAATCCTAAACTCATTGGCATGGCTTTCAAGGTCCTTCTGAACTTGGTCTCTGCTCATCATGGCAGCTTCTGCTCTCCCCACTCCATACTCTGCTTATGAAGTGTTTTCATCCAAAGTCTCACCAGGCTCTCCTGCCTCAAACACTCTTTCTTCCTCCTTCTTCTAGCTCCCCCCTATTTAGCATTAAGGTTTCAGCTGAGATGTAATTTCCTCTAGAAAGCTTTTCCTAACCCCTCAAGTTTGGGTTTGATCCTTATCTTACATACTTCTGTGATGCACTGTTTGTAGTCCATTATAGCATTTACTCTACATTGAGTTTTAACTGTCTACATGTCTGTATACCCAAGAGCAGAGGGACATATGTGTTTGCCTATTCACTTTTGTATTGTCAGTGTCTAGGGTACTAGCCACTGCCTGGTGCAGAGTAGTATCCAATAAACACGTACTTACTGAATAAAACATGAAACTACCAAAATTTTGCCCCCAAAATAAATCACATTACTTCTATGAGTGGCTTATAAACCTGTTTAGTGACCAAATATAAAGTTTCCATCAAGTTCATACGAAATTGTTGGCCAAAAAAAATCCATAAGCTTAATGGGGAAAAAATTCCATGCCCAATCTCTCTAACAATGATATCAAAAACTACCTCAGTAGCAAAATAACTTACCTGAGAACTGAGTCAAAAGAAACTGAAATTTTCATTATTTTGTTAATTCTTTCAATGATCAGTGGTCACTTAGCTCTGCCTTCATGAAGCAGTGTTGCTCTAGTATAGTCTAATACTTGCCCCATGAAGTCCACTGAACCCTGGACAAAAGCTGGCCCATCTCTTCGGCTTTCCAAATTTTATTATATAGAACTAACTAGGAGCAGCTGCTTTTATCCAAGTACGAATAATTTTTAAATAGCATTTTTCCTTGTATGTCAGAAAACCCAAGCTGAAAATAATAGTACATTTCTTAAAAATTCTATGCTCCTGATCTTTTTCTTCTTTTCAGTTGTGCCAGAGGCATGACCTTTATACCCCCACCACTAGTTAAGAAGATGATTTATTAAACAGACTTAAATGAAAGATGGCTTGGTGTGGATACACTTGGATTCACAGATCATGCCTTGGGGCAGTTTTAGTGCCAACTTTCTAACTAATTCAGAAATGAAAAACTTCTCATTATTTCAGGATAAATGTCTGAACCTGCCAGCTCTTGTCTGAATGGCATAAAAGTATCAGAAACTAAAAATGGAGATTTTGTTGTTCACATTTCATCTAGACTCTCGACCCTACAATGTTTAACATATGAGCCAGTTACAAATTACCAACTAATGGTATCTTTTGGGCACTTCCAGGTAAAGTCTCCCAGTGTCCATTGTATAAAACTCTTTCCCTTTCATACAGGGTTCCCTGTACAGTAGTATCACTCAGAAGTTATGCTGGAGGAATTGCTTTCAATTTTGTCATTAGGTTCATAAAATCTACTCAGAAAGTAGATTTAAAACACAAATGTTAAAATCCATGAAAAAACACAAATATTTTGATTTGATTTATGAAAAGCCCTAAGCCTGTGCTGTGCACAGAGAAGAGAGCAATGGCATGACTAGTTGTCTCAATTTACTCTCAGAATGTGCATATATGCATTTCATTTCCTTGATTTGACCCTAATTCAAGGGACCAGCCTGAAGAGCCAGCAATGTTAATTTACTAGATCTCAAAAGTAAGTATTCATATTACCGCAAAAAGCAAGATGTCATTTTCTCATCATCTCTGTGAATAAAAAAGCTATTTCCCAACAATAGGGATCCCTTATAACAGGGATATACTTAATTGGTACTGAACTCAGAAACTGCAGTGTTCTGCTTGGCTTCATTGATTGTATTAAAGGGCCTCTTTACCCTGAGCAAGTAGAGCTCAATGAATTGAAATAGTCCAGAAATATATGAATAGCTCTGACAGAAAGTAAATTTAAATTGTAAGAAAATTACTTTATTTCCAAGGATTCCCAAGATTCTTGTTCCTGATTATGGTCCAAAATTTCACACAGATTTGTTCTTGATTTATTTCAGAGTAGTCAGAAAAGGTACTGTTCTCCTTACATAAAGAAAGAACATCCTAAATATCAAAATATGGATATGGTTAGGTCTATGACATTTATCTCCTTGGTGTTTAAGAGAAGTCAGGTAAACATAAACAAATAGCCTATGAGTAATGCTAGAAACTGGACCAAGACTATAGCAACTATATAGTTTTAATTTCTGAAGACCACCTGTATGCTTTCAGACCAAAACCTTCTTTCTCAAAAAGGATTAAATATCTAGTTTATATATAACCAGAAAATAAGACACATACTTTAAAACACAGAAGACTCTGGCAGAAATATAACTATATAGGTTTATATCAAAACTAAATGAGAAGGGAGCAAATCTAAATCACTTGTACAATTCATAGTAAATCACAAAAATGGTATAAAATGTGTGGTGAACAAAAATAAAACCATTAATAACTAAAAGGTTTTCTTATAGTGATTCTTGTTTTTTATATTGCTCGATGTCTCTAGTGGCGAAGCTGTGACTACATTGCCTGTTATTTGGCAAAGGGTAATTAAAATGGAAGATGCAATTAAGGTTGTTAATCAGATGACTTTAGGGAGATTATATTGGATTGCCCAGGCTCACTGTAACCACAAGAGTTCTTAAATGTACAAGAGGGAGGCAGAAGAGGAATCACTATGGAGTGACTTGATATGATAAAGACATAGCCCACAGTTGGTAGTTTTATTTTTGTTTTTGTTTTTGTTTTTTCCTCAACTTTTATTTTAGGCCCAGGAGTTAAATGTGCAGACTTGTTACATGGCAAATTACATCTGATTGAGATTTTGTGTATGAATGATCCTGTCACCCAGGTAGTGAGCATAGTTACCAATAGGTAGTGTTTCAACCCTTGTCCCAACCCCAATAGTAATCACCAGCCTCTATTGTTCCCATCTTTATAACCATGTGTACCCAATGTTTAGTTACCACTTATAAGAGAGAACATGCAGTGTGTGGTTTTCTGTTTTTGTGTTAATTCACTTAGGATAATGGCCCTAGCTGTTTCCATGTCACTGCAAAGGATATAATTTTATTCTTTTTTATGGCTGTATAGTGTTCCATTCCGTATATGTACCACATTTTCTTTATCCTGTCTACCATTGACGGGCATCTAGGTTGATTCCATGTCTGTGTTACTGTGAATAGTGCTGTGAAGAACATACAAGTGCATGTTTCTTTTGGTAGAATAATCTCTTTTCCTTTGGGTATATTCCCAGTAATAGGATTTCTCGGTTGAATAGTAATTCTGTTTTAAGTTCTTTGAAATCTACAAACTGCTTTCCACAATGGCTGAACCAATCCACATTCCTACCAACAGTGTATAAGCATTCTGTTTTCTCCAAAGTTTTACCAGCATCTCCTGTTTTTTGACTTTTCAATAGTAGCCATTCTGACTGATGTGAGATGGAGTCTCACTATAGTTTTGATTTGCATTTTTCTGATGATTTGTGATGTTGCACTTCATTTTATGTCTTTTCTGGCCACATGTATGCACAAAGGATGTGAAAAGATACTTCTCACAGTTGCTAGAATTAAAGATGGAGAAAGGGGGCCAGGAGCCAAGGGATGCAAATGGCTTACAGAAGCTACAAAAAGTAAAGAAATGGCCGGGCGCAGTGGCTCATGCCTGTAATCCCAGCACTTTGGGAGGCCGAGACAGGCGGATCACAAGGTCAGGAGATCGAGACCATCCTGGCTAACACAGTGAAACCCCGTCTCTAAAAATACAAAAAATTTGCCAGGTGTGGTGGCAGGTGCTTGTAGTCCCAGCTACTTGGGAGGCTGAGGCAGGAGAATGGCCTGAACCCAGGAGGCAGAGCTTGCAGTGAGCTGAGATCGTGCCACTGCACTCCAGCTTGGGTGACAGAGCAAGACTCTGTCTCAAAAAAAAAAAAAAAAAAAAAAAGTCCAGAATTTTAAAATGGCTAGAATAACATTGAAAATATGGACAAATGGCATCAATAACATCCAAATTAGCATGTAATTTTATATTATTTAAAAGAAGAGGTGTTACATAATCTATGCCTTCTGAGAATGACTTCAACAAAGAAACCACACAGATTTCTAATGCTGAATCATTAAATGTAGGTTTTCTTGTACTTTGTAGAGTCACATTCTGTCACAGGACATAATGAAATTTTTTTATGAATTGTTACTGATGAGAAAATATAAACTATTTTCGAAAATATGGCTTTTCTTCAGCTGAATATGGACTTTGAACCTCTCTTAATGCTGTAGTCAATGAAAAGACCTTGCCTAAGATTTTTATGATCTCCAGAAGTCAGTCAATTCATCTTTGGGGAGTTCTAGGCATTATTTCTCTTTATTTATCCCATCAAACACATTAGCTGATAACCAAAGATAATATTAAAGGATATTATGGCACCTATATGATGCTGTTAAAAATAAAGTTTAAAATGTAATATGTGGAGTTGCTTTGGAATTGACCTCCTTTTCAAGCTCCCATCATGCATCATGGTAACTTTTGAAAATATGCAATAAGTGAAGATATGTTCCTATCAATTCCATTTTATATAAATTTATGTAAAGACTTTGAACATAATGCCTAAAGCACACATTGATTTGAATACACAAACACATACACACACACACACGTTTATTGAAAGGTCTTAAGAGGACACCCAATAAGGTCTGACTTGGAGGAACAACCCATAGAATTACAATAACAGATTAATACTGGGAAATACAGACAAGAAATCCTCCATAATCATAAAATCCCAGCATCTCAAAGAGGGAAGGGCCCTTAGAAGTCTCTGGACCAAGTTCCAATCTAAAACAGGACATCTCACCACCACATTCTGTACGGGTTCTCTTCCAGACTCTAGTTGAACATCTTCAGTGAGTCGAAGCTCATGCGCCTACAATTCCATTGTTTGTTCCAAATTTAACTTCCACCTATACTCTCATTCTGTTTTATAGATGCCAAATCCATGTTTGATTCTATTTTTCATATTAATCCTCAAATGCTAGACACCAAATATCATCTCTTCCTACTTAGTAATTTCTTTCTCTATAAGACCAAGAAGCATAGGGTAAGCATGCGTATGTCTGTCTAGTATATTGGCCCCTACTACACATTCTGATTATTTATCATACTAATTGGTTAATGCATTCATCAAATGTGTTCTGAGTGACTACCAGCTTCCAGGCCAGGAAGAGAGACCAGATCCCTGTCCTCATAAAGCCTAAATTCTAGTGAGTCAGGCAATGAACAAATGAACAAGTAAGCAGATGAGATATAAAATAGTCCAAAAGTAAATCCTTATAAATTAGGGTTATGATTTTTAAGCTAAGACCTAAAGGATACAAAGTAACTAGGCATGCAAAGAGCTGGGGAGGGAAAATCAGGGGTAGCAAGATCCTGATGTGAAAAGAACTTGACCTCTCTTAGATGCTCCAAATCAATAAACGTAAAAGATTCATGGGAGGGAAGTTACAGTGGCAAAAACTAAAACTAAAGAATCAGACTGGGTCCAAACCACAGTATGGAATTTGAATTTTATTCTAAATACAATAGGAATTCATGTAAGAATTGCAGGCAGGGAAGATATCTAATCAATTTACTATTTAAAACCACAACAGTGGACTTGTGGAGAATGAATGAAAGTAGAACAAGGGTGAAAACAGAAAGATTACTTAGGAGGCTCTTAATTGAGAGATGATGGAGACTTAGCTAAACATAGCTACAGTAGAAATAGAGATGTGTGGAAATATTTGAAGCACATGACCGAAGAAAGTACAGACAGCAATTTCTGATGGCGAATGTGAATGTGGATGGTGAAAGAAGATGGGGAATATAGAATGGCTTCTGGGTTTCTCATCGAAGCAACTCTGATGGCAGTACTATTCACTGAGATGGGACAGGCCAGATGAGAACCAGGAAACATCCAGGAGGTTTCAAGTAGGCACTTGGGTGTGCAGATCTGGGACTCAAAGGAAAAAACTGGCCTGAAAATGTAAAATATGGTAGTTATCAACATATGGTTGATATTTAAAGTCACAGAAATGAATAAGATGACCTAGAAGAGAGTTTAGAGAAAGAGATAGCTGAGCTCAAGACCTAGTCCTGAAGAAGTTCCAACACTTAAAGGCAGTAAAGACCAAGAAGAAGCTAGTTAGGAAAAGGTAGAAATAGGAGAATGGTTCAAAAAGGAAAGATGGGTCAGGTTTGTCAGTAGTTTTTAAGAAGTGGAGCAAGAAGAGAGTAAAGCAACTATCAGTTACAGCACCAAGGACATGGCTGGTAATCTTGATAAAAGTAGCCTCCATGGAATAATAGAACTAGAAGAAAATTAATTAGTTTTAGAAGTGGATCAAAAATGAGAAAGTAGAAGCAAGGTATATAGAAAACATGTTGCGATATTATGCTTGGAAAAGGAACAAAGAAAGGAGACAGTTGTTAGAGGAGAATTGGACTCAAGAGAAAGTTTTGTCTTTTTCTCCCCCTAAGATAGACACTCAGATATCACAAAAACTAAAATTTAGTGATTAAAGCAAGCTTAGCATATTCATGCTTTAGGGCAGTGGTTTTGGAACTATTTTCAACAGAAAACTGAGCTGATGCAATGGTGCCTTGGGGCTGCTCCACAAGGCAAGGTAGGTTCCTTCCTCACAAGAAAAGTAGCTCAGATTTAATCCATTTTATATATGGGGATTTATAATAAGATGTAATTTGAAAAATCACTGGTCTAAGGAGAACATAAAGTAGCCAAAGCATCTCACCATATCAGAGTATTAGATGACAGAAATACCTGAGGAATCCATATATAGTATGTATTCTTAATTATGTCACACAATGGATCTTCAGGCAAAACATGATAAATTGTATCAGTAGCAGTTTCAGAATGCTAAACAAGTTTGTCATTATTTCACAGCGTCTTGGCAATGATAAATTAAGCAGCTTCCTTTACACTAAATTCTTTGGGAAATTCAGTATACTCAGACCTTCATTTTCAATAGTTTTAATTAATATATTCCACAGTCAATAGGTTTGATAAACTTGAGACATCTCAAACCCATTTTAATAAAATTGACTTACAAAACAGAAAGGAAAGAAAATTGCATATAGATCTTGACAGATGTGCAGACTAACTCTATGTACTCAGTAAACACAGTTTTCTCATAAAGAGATTTCCTGAGTTTTAGATATGCAAAATAATAGCTGAGAAATATTTTTAATTAAGAAAATGAAATACAAGGCCACAGCTTATTTTTAACCATTTGAGGAAAACGGGTAGGATGATAGGGAAAAAGAATAGTTTCATGAAAAGCTTATTATCAAATTAGTCAAAAACAAGATATTTTTCTAAAGGATGTCTATAATGTTTATGAACCTCAGTAAACTACTCTTATATGGATTTATTGTGTTGATTATTAAAACTTGTACTGATTTTAATATTACTACCATTATGGCTCTGTTCTCTACAACAGGATTTCTCAACCTCTGCACTATTAATGTTTTGGGCTAGATTAAGTCTTTGTTATAGGGGACTGTCCTCTGCATTTTAGGATGTTTATCAGCATCCCTGGGTTCTATTCACTGAGATGCTAGTAACAGCACTTCCCTCCCACTAGTTCAACCATCAAAAACATCTTTAGACATTGCCAAATATTCCCTGAGGGGCAAACATCACTCCCAGTTGAGATTTTCCTCTACAAGACAGTGCAATTTCTTACTCCGGAGTTAAGCTATATTTTCATAATTTTCAGGAAGGTATTTGCACTCTAACTGAACAGAATGAAGATATCGTGACATTCAAACCCAGCTGTTCATGTAACTGTAATAGAGAGAAGGAAGTAAACACATCTCAAGTGTGACTAAATAGCATGACAATTGACTCAACAGCACATGCAGAAAAAGTACAAACTGTAGAACAATGTAGATGCTTTATAACTGAAGCTTAATCATAAAAGACCCAGTTATTGACCTTCATATGAGGAAAATGGTAAATAAGAGTACTTTTTCAGTGCTGCTATCTCTGAATCCCTCCATTAAAATCAGCAGTGTGGCAAAGCTACATGAAAAACCTTGTCAAGACATTAAAGGCAGGCAGATTACGTTTGGCTGTATTCATTTTACATGTTGTTGTGTATTATGTTACCAGTTTTTAAATGAAATGCCAGTGAGAAAAACACTAAAAGGGAGATGCTTAAAAGGTAGAGCTAAGCTGCCACCTAGAGAATATAGAAATGATAGCATCTTAGCCATCTACATTTGCTACATGAACAATATTGTCCTATTAACTAAAAATAGATCTAATTCAAAATCTCAAACGCAAAGTGAAATAAATTCAAATTACGCTTTTTAATATTAGCCAATTATTCATAAAATTTTAGATTTACTTTCTTAGTTGTGCTTTTAAAGATTTTGGAGAGAGTTGGCTAACAGAGACAATCCTTTAAAAGTTCAAAATAATTCTGAAGTGGTCATTGCTGGATAATAGCAGAATGCCTGTATAGAAAGTACTGTGCTTCATTGGCCTAGGCAAAGAATTTATGA
This sequence comes from Chlorocebus sabaeus, assembly GCF_047675955.1. Taxonomy (NCBI): domain Eukaryota; kingdom Metazoa; phylum Chordata; class Mammalia; order Primates; family Cercopithecidae; genus Chlorocebus; species Chlorocebus sabaeus. The sequence goes on along the minus strand of NC_132927.1, from coordinate 16,096,433 downwards.
CTCAGACCCCAAAAGCAAATGCAACCAAAACAAAAATAAATAAATGGGACCTAGTTAAACTAAAAAGCTGCTACACAGAAAAAGAAATAATTGTCAGAGTAAACAGAATGGGAGAAAATATTTGCCTATTATGCATCTGACAAAGGGCTAATATCCATAATTTAAAGGAACTAATAAAAGGCAGCAAGAAAAAAAATAAATAATCTCATCAAAAAGTGGGCTAATGATATGAATAGACTTTCTCAAAAGAAGATATATAAGTGGGCAACAGACATATGAAAAAATGTTCAACATCACCAATCATCAGATAAATACAAATTAAAACCACAATAAGATACCACCTTACTCCAGCCAGAATGGCATTAAAAAGTCAAATAAACAATAGATGTTGGCATGGCTGTGGTGAAAAGGGAATGCCTGTACACTGCTGGTTGGAATGTAAATTAGTACAACTTGTATGGAAAACAGAATGGAGATTTCTCAAAAAACTAAAAGTAGATCTACCATTCAATCCAGCATTCTCACTACTGGATATCTACTCAATGGAAAAAAAAAGTCACTATATCAAAAAGAAAATGTGATATATTATATATATGTGATATATATATATATATCTCCCCACTTTGGAATACTACTCAGCCATAAAAAAAGAACAAAATGGATGGAGTTGGAGGCCATTATTCTAAGTGAAATAACTCAGAAATGGGAAACCAAATACCGTATGTTCTCACTTATAGGTAGGAGCTAAGGTATGGGTACACAAAGGCATCTAAAAGGACACAATGGACATTGGAGACTCAGAAGTGGGGAGGGCAGGAGAGGGATGAGGGATAAAAAACTATATATTGGGTAAAATGCACACTACTCGGGTAAGAGATGTACTCAAATCTCAGACTTCAACACTATGCAATTCACCCATATAACCAAAAACCCCTTGTACCCCAAAAGCTATTGAAATACAAAAGTAAAAGAAAGTACTGCACTATTAATATTGCAATATACCCATTTCGAAGTGTTTTTTAATTTCCGAGAAGAAAATTTGTCATTGAAGATGAATTGGAAGAATAATGAATGAGACCAAGTGGCAAGCTTTTCCATTTTTGTTACCTTTCCCAACATTCTTTCAAATGAGGCCAATGAGGAGAACAGTCATAGTAACTAAAATCCAATAGAATCATTCACTGGAGGGAGAAGAGTGCTACTTAAGCAATGCTATGAAACAAAATATAAAATATGAGATAAAAAAATTCTTGTAGGAATAAGGAGGTTAAAAATAATCTGATTTTGAGCTAAAGCATAAAGTGGAGCTAAAATTTCTAGGGAAAAAAAAAGAGTCTCCTTTTCTAAATGTCATAGTGTAATTGAACACTCATTTGGTTCTCCAGACCATAAACCATTGCCTGGTTAAGGTAGGCGTTTGAGAAGCTGCATGAACTCTTTTGGCCATGAGGGTCCCATTTAGTAAATTACTACTTCAATGCACTAAATAATACCCTTGTGGCATGGTAGTGGATTCCAAAAGAGCTTAATTTACGCACCGGGAGAATCTGTTTCTCTTTAGGAAATGAGAACTATGCCTGCTCACATGTCTGCGTGGAGCAAAAAGTACCACACTCATCTAAAAGGAGAGTATAAAATGTGGCCTGGAGATTCAAGTGTCAAATTATCATGCAATAGTAGATCCACATGACCTGGTCTATAAGATGTGACTTGAGATATTTCCCCTTTAGAATTTGAGTTGCTTATTTATCTTATACATGTTTTCTATGTCACTGTTTTTGCAGGTTTGCAAGAATTCTAGGTTTGTCCTTCCCAGAATGTTTTAAAGTGGCATATGTATTTTTCAGAGATGCTAATATGATCCATCTGTACAAGTCAGTTAATAAAATCCAGCTGTTTAGAGATGAATTTACTCAACCCACTTGTGTGTCCTATAACATGAACTAATAGTGGGTATTACTGAGATTTTTACTTTTTGATTTGCTAATTTATCACAGCCTAGAGAAAATCTCAGGGTTTCTTTTGTTCTGAGAATTCTGTTTAGGCACTTATGAGATTTTAATCATGTATGTGAATGGCATTCTGCATCTTTTTATCTAAAACTGAGCACTTTTTATCTAAAACTGAGCACAAGTAGTAAATTTTATGAGTAAAGTCTTGCCTGTACCCATGTGAGGTCAGTAATGTTTTATACCTCTCTCTCAAAATGTAGGTTACTAATTATGATTCATACATACATAGAAATCTTAAGTTATAGCTATTTATATCACACAATTGTGTCTTCTGCCTTAAAGCTATGAATTTGGCCTGTTTTTAGATAATGTGAAACAGAACCACTTTGTATGTGGTACATATGTTGAATCGCTCCAGTGTACCTTTTAACTGAAAAAATATGACATTTTAATGGCCCAAGAAAAGGCCTTAGTCAATGAGAATGAATTTCCATGCATTTCAGAAATCTGATTCAATACTCTAAAAGAAATATTTGACCACAAAAATTGTAAAAATCATTTCTGAATTGGCAACACCTCTTTATATCAATATTCTAATTAAAAAGTCAACATTATAATTACTATGTTTAAAAGCATGACACCAGGACTTGGAAAGGAAAAAAAGCATTTGGAGATTTCCAAACTGGTGGATGAGATTGATGTCAACAGAAGTGATATATGTAAGTTAGAGAAAGTAATTTCTATCTATTGAGCATTTTATATGGTAGGCATTATGTGGGATATTTTACAAGCATTTTTTATTCATTTCAGACCAGACAATCTCCCTCTCAGGATTAAATGAGGTACCCTGTTTGACAGATGAGTTTCATAAACAGTAACAACCCCACCTCATCATAATATGGCTGGGGCCAAGGGAGGAAATAGAGGAGTCTTGGATGTGAGAGATAGCTTGTTTCTGCAGAGAGCAACATGTTCAAAGGCCTAGAGTAGAGGGTGAGTATTTTGAGAATTGGGACACGAAAGAAGCCTAATATTATGGGACAGAAAGCTAAGAGAAACAGACAGCATCTTTCTTTTCCAGAGTGCTAGGCAGATCTTAAAAAGCTTTAAGGTTATCTTGAGCTCTTAAGTTGTGAGGCTATTAACCTAGAGGCAAATGGAAGTTACTAAGGTTTTTAAGCATGAGAGAAAGATGACCATATGTGACATCTAAAGGATCACTCTGGCTTTAGAAACAGAATGAACAGGAGAGTAATAAGAAATAAAGGCAGGGAGGTGATTTTAGGAGGTGATTTTTAGCAGGCCAGTAAAAAGATAATGATGGTCTAAATTAGGATGGTGGCAGTGGCAATGAGGAGACATAAATACATTTGAGAGATACTTAGAAGTCATTATGTATAAGATTTGTGTTATAAATCGGATATAAAAAATTAGGGAAAGAGAAGTGTGATGAATAATTGCCAAGGCTTTAACTGGGGAAACTAAATGTTCCTAATGATGCAGAGAAATGTGCCATGGGGGCAAATTCACAGGAAGAGGGAGAAGAAGGGAAATGATGATGAGTTCAGTCATAAGCAAGCTGATATTGAGGCTCCTGACAAAAAGTATCCAAATGAGATGTCAAGAGAGACTGGAATATATGGGTATGAAGCTCAGCCAAGATACACACGAGGGTTAATCAGCATATAAATAGTTATTGAGGCAGTGAAAGTAAATGAGATTGCCTGAAATCCTACATAGTTTACAGAACATCATAGAGCCTAGGAGACAGCCCAAAAGAACACTACATTTGGGGTGTGAAGGAGAGGAGAGACGTATGAAGACAGCTGAAAGATAATATTATTTAAAGTAAGAAGATTTTGGCTTGGTAGTAGTATTTTATACAGGTGGGAAAGCTTGGGCATATTTAGTGAATGGGAAAATGTGATAACAATCAAGGACAAAGAACACAATAGAAAGGGGATCATCTACAGGGTAATGTGATGGTTAGTTTTCTGTTTTTGTCTTTTTTTTTATTATACTTTAAGTTCTGGGATACATGTGCAGAATGTGCAGGGTTGTTGCATAGGTATACATGTGCCATGGTGGTTTGCTGCACCCATCAACCCGTCATCTACATTAGGTATTTCTCCTAATGTTATCCCTCCCCTAGTCCCTCTCCGTGCAACAGGCCCTGGTGTGTGATGTTCCCCTCCCTGTGTCCATGTGTTCTCATTGTTCAACTCCTACCTATGAGTGAGAACATGTGGTGTTTGGTTTTCTGTTCTTGTGTTAGTTTGCTGAGAATGATGATTTCCAGGTTCATCCATGTCCCTGCAAAGGACATGAACTCATCCTTTTTTATGGTTGCATAGTATTCCATGGTGTATATGTGCCACATTTTCTTTACCCAGTCTATCATTGATGGGCATTTGGGTTGGTTCCAAGTCTTTGCTATTGTCAACAGTGCTGCAATAAACATACATGTGCAGGTGTCTTTATAGTAGAATGATTTATAATCCTTTGGGTATATACCCAGTAATGGAATTGCTGGGTCAAATGGTATTTCTGGTTCTAGATCCTTAAGGAATCACCACACTGTCTTCCACGATGATTGAACTAATTTACACTCCCACCAACAATGTAAAAGTGTTCCTATTTCTCCACATCCTCTCCAGCATCTGTTGTTTCCTGACTTTTTAATTATTGCCATTCTAACTGGCATGAGATAGTATCTTGTTGTTTTGATTTGCATTTCTCTAATGACCAGTGATGATGAGCTTTTTTTCATATGTTCTTTGGCTGCATAAATGTCTTCTTTTGAGAAGTATCTATTGATAATCCTTCGCCCGCTTTTTGATATGGTTTTTTTTTTCTTGTAAATTTTATTAAGTTCCTGGTAGATTCTGGATATTAGCCCTTTGTCAGATGGATAGATTGCAAAAATTTTCTCCCATTCTGTAGGTTGCCTGTTCATTCTGGTGATAGTTTCCTTTGCTGTGCAGAAGCTCTTTAGTTTAATTAGATCCCATTTGTCAATTTCCGCTTTTGTTGCCATTGTTTTTAGTGTTTTAGTCATGAAGTCTTTGCCCAAGCCTATGAATGTGGTGGTTAGTTTTAAGTGTCAACTTGACTGGGTCACAAGTGCCCAGATATTTGGTCAAACATTATTCTGAGCATTTCCATGAAGGTGCTACTGGATGAGATTAATATTTAACCTGGTAAAAGTAGATTGCCCTCCCTAATGGGGGTAGGCTCCATCCAATCAGTATTTTGTTCTGAATGGAATAAAAGGGGCTGACCCTCCCCTGAGTGAGAGAGAATTCCTCCAGCCTGCCTGCCTTCAAACTGGGATATCAGGGGTTTTTTTTTCCTGCCATTAGACTCAAATGAAACACTGGCTCTTTCCGGGTCTCAATCCTGCCAGCCTTCTGACTAGAATTACGCTATTGGCTCTCCTGAGTCTCCAGCTTGCTGACTCACCCTGCAGATCTTGGGACATGGCAGCCTCCATAATGCCATAAGCCAATTCCTTGTAATGAATCTCTTTCTATATATGTATATCCTATTGCTTCTGTTTTTCTGGAAAACCCTAATACAGGCATTGATTCACAAAGTGTGGTCATTTAACAAGCAGTGTCAGCATCACCTGGGAACTTGTTAGAAATGCAGATTCTCAGGCCTCACCCAGGTCAACCAAATCAGAAACTCTGGGGGTGGGCCCCAGGGTTTTAAAAAACTACCCGAAAATGATTCTGATGCACACTTATGCTTGAGCACCACTGCTCTAGAGCAAGGTGCCTGTAGGCAGGAAGGTTTAAGAGAGCACAGTTGGAGGGCTTGCCTTATACAGGAGGAGATATCTTTTGCACTACAAAAGAAGCAAAGAAGAGAAGAAATGAGTTGCTAGATAAGGGTGAGTTAAAGATTTAGGGGTGGAAATTTGAGGCAGTTATTGCCCTGGCTTCTACTTTTTCTGTAGAGCAGAAAACAATGTGATATTTTAAGAGAAAGTAGAGAGGTTGTGGGTGGAGAGAGTTGAGAAAAGTGGGTAAAAAAGTGAAATAATCATTGCAGAAAGTAGGAAAATTTGAGGGCCCACTGAGGTCAGGGGGTAACCATACCACACCAGCCAGCTGTAAGATTTTCCCAGATGTGGTCAGCCTCCCCAGTGGCTGAGATTACAAACACGTGCTCCCATGCCCGGTTAATTTTTAGTATTTTTAGCACAGATGGGATTTCTCCACGTTGGCCAGGCTGGTCTGGAACTCCTGGCCACAAGTGATCCACCCACTTCAGCCTCCCAAAGTGCTGGGATCACAGCCACCACCATTAAAGCCCTTTGATAAGCAGAATGGCAAGATCATTGCAACCTGCATTTTTTCACCATAATATCTGTAAAGATAATAAAGGCTAAAATTGACTAACAGACTAGATGTATTCCTAGAAGCTGCTCTCTAAAACTAAATTTAAAACATAAGCTAATACTTTACCTTTAAAAATTACTATTCCTGATATGAAAAACATTAAAGTCTTCGTAAACAAATAGACAAAAAGGGAATAGGAATAAACAATTCACAAAATAGAAATGTAAGTCACTGACAAACAGAAAACAATGTTCAATAAAGAAACACAAGACTTTTCAGCACTTAATGATGCTCTTCATTTTTGGCAATGATGTGATGAGATCAGTCTCATTAGTATTGGTTAATGTACATTGGCATAATCTTCACAGAAAGCAATTTGACAATAGATATATCAAAAACAATTTTGAAAACAGGTAATCTTTTTGACAGTATTTCCACTTCTAAATATTTATGCACAACAAATTTTATTATAACATTTTTAAATTAATATAATATCCAATACTAAGGGAGTGCTAAGTAAGTTAACACTTATGATGAAATATTTATTCAGCCTTTATAAATGGTGTTTATAGAAAGTAAGTAAAGATGTAAAAAACATCAATAATATAAGCAGATAAAAACATTTCACGATGTAGAAATACATAAAGAGTATAATCTTAACTGTGCAAAGTATATATATTTGTGTATATATATTCAAAAATATTGGAAGCAAATGGACTAAAATTTTAATGGCTATTATCTCTAAATTTAGGGTTTAAAGATGATTTTTATGATGAGAACACATAGAAGGGAACAACGCACACTGGGGCCTACCTGAGGACAGAGGTTTGGAGGAGGGAGAGGATCAGGAAAAATAACTTATGGATACTAGGCTTAGTATCTGGGTGATGAAATCATCTGTACAGCAAACCCCCATGACACACATTTACCTACGTAACAAACCTGCACATCCTGCACATGTACCCTTGAACTTAAAAGTTAAAAAATAAATAAAGATGATTTTTATTTCCTTCTTTATGTTTTCTATATTTTATAAATTGCTAATGACAAGAATTCAATCTACTGATAATTAGAAAATCAATCTTTACAATAAGTTAATAGTTCTATGACCAAAACGAATCAGCCCTAAAATAAATACAGCTTCCTTTATTGTTGCCAACAAAGAATTTTATATTTACAAATCCATTTAAGTCTATCTTTCTCTGAAAAATGTTATAACCCATCTCTGGTTATTTCACAGTTTCAGTTGGGGGTGGGAGAGAGGCAGGTATTTCCCCCTCTCTCTTGGTGCCTCAAGAGTGCCATATGTATATAGTTGAACATTAACAAGTGATTGTGGATGATGACTCCATTTTCCCCCAAATTCCCTGTGCCTGGTAAAACCATGTCCTCACAGCATGTGCTTTCTAAGCAACATTCCTTCTTCTCATTTTCCCAAATCTTGGATCTTTCTTTCTCATAACCAGAAAAATGTTAGAATTATAACTGTGCTCAGAAAGGATACATATCTGAGTCTCAAACATTGTTACTAGGGATGAAGTGTGTCTAGGCTAAAAGAATTGTTGGCATTTCAGAGGGCCATTCTCACCACTAGAAAAATAAGAGAGGAGGTTATCATTTCACATACAGAAAGGGCCTTAAAATTGTATAAACTTGCATTATCAGATAACATGAATCAAATGTCCTTCCTTGTTTTATAATTCTTATTTTGATCAAACCCCTCTTTGGGATGTTAGTTTTCAACATCCAAAATTGGGTTAAAAATACAACAAAAAAAATTCAGCCTTCTTAGCCCATGATTAAATGCTTTAAATCAGGCTTGGTGGGTGGAAAGGAACAACGTTTGAAATTGCCCTGATGGAGAGTACCTAGTGATTGTTCCTACTTCAGCTTGTAAGCAAGATTTTCAGTTATCTTTCCAGAAATAAATTTACAGAGATATAAACTTACTGAACAAAGAAATTGTGATTAAATACTATGATTTATGGAATTGCCTGTATCCACTAATTTTATTTCAGAAAAGCAATCAACTTTATGATATATATTCTGTGTCCACCATCCTAAAGAAGTTTATAAATGCTCCCAATTTACACTAGCATTATCTTTAACAGAAAAGAATAATATTATGGTTTGGTCTTTAATAATTCATAAACGTCTCATGGTATGTTTCAGGATGCTTACACCTTCTTTCTCAGCATTTGCTTTGAAAGCATTATTTAAATATTTCTCTTTAAACGTTTTTACCTTCCTCTTTCTCTCTATTTATTTAAAGTTCACCCAGCAAACCCTGCCAGCAATTATCCCCCAGCTGTGGTATTTCACTTGCTTAAACAGAAATCATACGAGCAAATAATAGTTGTTTTCATTCTACACAACTAATCATGTAGCAGTCACTGACTTCCTTTGCAATTTCCAGTTACGGACATTAGATGAAACCATCCATTAATATGATTTTCATATGTCACCCTACTGTCTTTCATTTACAACATAAGATGTGACTGTTTAAAAAATTAGGCTGATCTGTATGTGTGTTTTCTAGAATTGGTGGCTTTATGATATCAGCATATCATATTCTACCTCTAACAATATCCCGAAAAAACAACAAGCAATGTCTTCCTCCACAGATTTTACTGGGAAGCTTTAGGCCAAATGAAATCAGTTAAAACAATCATATACTCCAAAATCAAACATCACTGGAGAGATGAGATTTAGAGGTAAAAACTGTTCATTTTCAAAAAAAAAAAAAATTTGGTAACTTGGAGGAAAGACACAAAAAGAAAAAGAGTAAGAAGAAATTACACTGGAATGGATTAGAGAAAAAAACAATAAAACAGTTTTACATCAGCCATTAATTTTTGAATATCCTAAAATTATTTGAAAATTTTAAATTTCATTTGAAATATGGTCAAATGAAATTTGTCTTTTACATTTGACAAATATGGTCAAAATGAAATGGGTGTCTTCCCTTAGAGTTCTTCAGAACCCCACATTGTGGGATATTCTATACTTTATCATGAGGTTAACTCTAATATACTCTGTCTTTTATGCCTATTTTTCTCTCCATGTCTCATACATGTATTTCCCTAACACATACGAGAAAGCATCACTTCCTCAGTATACTGACCCTATGGGAAGATCAGTGGATAGCGAGGAAGCATTCTTAAGTGGGTATGGGGCCAGCTAGCCAAATTGGCATCAAGTTCTGCATTGTCATTCTCTATCAGAAGACTCACACTAGGTGAAGATCCAACAATGCCAGAGTTAACGTTCAAAGATACAAACAGAGCAAGTGGGCTAAGACATGTCAAAAGTCAAATATATACATATATATTAACATTCTGCATTCAAATCAGCCATGAGGGAACATGTAGATGATAAATGCCCAGGTAGAGAGACCAGGAGATGTATCCCAGCAGCTAGCATGCTAAATATTCATTTGAAAAATCTGTGAGCATCCATTATGTGGCAAGCAATATTCTGTAGAATATACAGCATTAAATAAAATGAATAAAATAGTGGATCACCTGAGGTCAGGAGTTCAAGACCAGCCTGGCCAACATGCTGAAACCCTGTCTCTACTAAAATACAAAAATTAGCCAGGCATCATAGTGAGTGCTTGTAATCCCAGCTACGCAGGAGGCTGAGATGGGAGAATCACTTGAACCTGGGCACTTGAACCTGGGCAATAGTGGTTGCAGTGAGCCAAGATAGCGCCACTGCACTACAGCCTGGTCAGATGAGCAAGACACCATCTCAAAAAAAAAGAAAAAAAGACAAGAAAAAATCCCTGACTTTACAGAGCATACATTCAGTGTTGAAATAAATAATAAGATAAATACAGAGTGATTAGAAGTTAGGAGAAAATGAACAGGAAAGAAGGAATGTGGTAGACAGTCCCTAATGATGGCCACCAATATTCCATCTCTCTACTTAAGAGATGGGGTCTATTTTCTCTCTCCTTGAATCCAGGCTGGCCTTCTGACCTGCTCTAATAGAACAGGTGGAGGTATCAGCTCCAGGGCTGGCCCTTATGAGACATGGCCGCTTCTGTTCTTACTATCTGAGAACCTCGCTGCCACATTGTAAGGAAGTCCAGACTATCCTGGGGATACAGGTCACATGGATAGGCCCTGGATCACAAGACCAAGGTGGGGAGGATGACAAGAGGAAGAAGAACAAAGGTGCACCACTGAGCTCCCATCTGCATGCAAACACAGGAGAGATCCCACTGGCACCACACCACATAAAGAGAATAGAAACCCAGTAAACCCAGAAAATTAAGAGAAATAATAAGGTACTGTTGTTTCAAGCCATTCAATTTTGGGGTGCTTTTTAAAATATTGTAATAGATAACTAAAACATCAGGAGAAAACAAATTAAATTGGTAATTATAAAAGTGATGAACTTAAGATAAAATTGGTCATTATAAAAGTCATGAACTTTTAGCATAACAATGAGATTTTCTATGTCTTTTCTGAGGGTACAGCAAAAAGGAAAATCTGGAAATTGCATAAGGAGAGAAATAGTTAAGGTAAATAGAATAAATCCCATTGGCCACTGGAAAGGAATATGCTGCATTTCTACAGTAGAAGTTGAGAGGCAAAGAATGATCTTGCTGACCCAGTTTATAGGTCTTTAAACCTGAAGAATGACAACTAAGGAGCAGCACCTGGGGAATGGCACCCACTGACCTCAGCCACACTTGGCCCTGATCTAACCTGGAAGATACTAGAACTCAAGTGTAAACCACAGGACTTAAAGGGATGAGACTTTGAAGGCTGTGAGTGTAATCTGCAGGTGGGAGAGAAGTGAATCACTTGGGGCTAAAGGGCAGACTAGAGTAGACTATTGCGTTGGTAGTCTCCAATTAACCACACCTCTCGGTGTTCATATACTTGTGTAATCTCCTGCCACATTGGCTCTGGCCATGGCTCTGTGACTGGCATTAAACAATAGGACATTAGCAAGTGTGATACAAGCAGAGGCTGGGTAACCCTTCCCCTTGGGGCCTGTCTTCTTGGAAGGCTGTCACTTAAAAGTCAGTCTCTATGATTTAAGCAAGGCCTGGCTATTCTACTGGAAGGAGAGCCACGTAGAGAGGCCCTAGAGGATGAGCCACCATGGAGAGAGACCATGTGGAGGAAAATCAAGACATACCAGTGGAGCTCTCGGCTGAATAGACTCTCCCGGATAGGGAAGGAATACCCACTCACTTGCAATATTGTCACAAATAACAAATCATTCCTGTTTAAGCCACTAAATTTTGGGGTGGCTTATTACACAACAATAAATAGATATCTGACATAAGGAATAAGTAGTAGGAAGACTTCATTGAGAAGACTACAGGAGGTTGAGAAAGAAGCCATGTAGATATCTGGAGAACGCATTCCAGGCAGAGGGAATAGCAAATGACAAGGCCCTCAGGTGGCATTAGCCCTGGCTTATGTGAGGAACTGCAAGGAAGCCAGTGTAGCTGGAACAATGTGAGGGACATGGAGAACATTAAGAGATGAAGTCAGCGCAGTCACAGGGACAAGATCAGCCTCGGCTTTGTAGGTCATTGTAAAGATTGTAACTTTTATCCAGAGACCGATAGAAGGTCCATGGAGATTTTTAAGCATTCATCAATTCATTTAACAAATATCTATTTAGCATGTGTGTGCTCCAGTTTCACCGTGCTGGGCATTCAACAATGAATGGGACTCCGAGTGTGTTTTGGAGGAGGGAAGTGAAGGTGGTGAGAAGGGAGAGTGGGATCACAAAAGAACTGGGCCAAGGAAGGACAGCAGGAAGACTGCTTTCAGTTGGCCCAGGCCAACCTGAAGGACAGAGATCCCTTCAGCCAGGACAGCCCTTTGCTTTCCTCGAAGTCCTTCTTCAGGATCAAGTGTTACAACTTTACATTAGGGTACATTATACCCACATTTAAAAAGCTCACTTCTCTTTTAATACAACTTAGCTTCCTAAAAGCTTTTTCCAAACAAATCATGGCATTTCATCAGCCATGCACACATATTCTCTAAAGATCTTGCCAGGCTCCAGCATGGTGTGCTCTAAGTGTGTGTCAATACATTTACAGAAAAAGGCTCTGTTAAATTTAAAATGAATCTCTTCAAAAAGACACTATGTACTTCCCAAAAGGTACTTTATGAATATAGTACTTTACAGATTGCAGTGAGGTTTTAGAACAATTGACTCACCACCCGCATCATATTCTTACAACCAAACTAAATGACAAAGTAACAAGCAAAGAAGCCACCGAGCTAACATTATTACAGCTTTAAATAAAATTTCATGAAGCAATTTTCCTTAAGTGTGGTCTGGTGCCACACACATCAAAGTATATTTGGCAACATGAATGATGACACAGTAACAAGAGGATTTTGTCAGGCCTTGACAAGAGTATTTCCTGAAGGAAAGCCTGGAGAACTGATGGGGCATGGGATCAACTGTATTCCTGCCCTGGTCACCCCATCAGCTTATACTGAATCCGGATGGTCTCCTAATTCAGGAATGAAGGTATTTAAAATAGCAGTTTCATAGAACTGCTTGTCAAACACACTACCTTCATGGGAAAGAAACAGAAGTGCCCCCTTCGATGGAATAAAATCCCTCTACTTATGCTATTCTTCCATGGGCTTGTAAAGACAGAAAATCCTAAAATACTTTGCTGCTTTAGAACAGACCTTGGTCCAGCTAACTCAGTTCTCCCAGCAATGCAGTAAAATGCTCCTCTTCACCTAATGTTATTTCTTATGTTCTGGTTAATGGCAGGATCTGAATTTCCAGCTCCTTGATATTTGATGGCTTGATTGAGCATTTGTTTCCTGCCAGTAACTGTTTTTCTGATATAAGGGCAATATAAAACAGATAAGAAAGACCTAAAAACAGTATTGTGTCTACTAACACTTTCCTCTGTACATTGTAAATCATTCTCATCTAAGCTGTTTTATTTTCCACTTTCAATCATGCACTTTCACAGACTGATAGCCTAACTTCTCTTGAAATACGATTCTGGTTTTAGGACACATGACGAAATACATGGTATTCTCTGCCACTACAACTTCTGCACCCTCTCTCTAGCCTTGCACTTTAACTTCTCTTCCCCAGTCTGAAACAGTAATTTCCAAAGATGCCAGTCAGTGACTTTCTTACTAAGTCACCCTCAAGGGGCTAGACCAATGTTTCTCTAAATGTGTCTCTTGGTTCACCAGAACTGGAATCACTTGGTGTCAAAATTCAGGTCCCAAGACCCCACCCCAAACTTATTAACTTGGGATTCCTGGCTATGTGCCCTGGAATTTTTGACAAACATCTCAATTGATTTGAATATACCAGATATTTAAGGAGCATGGTTCCAGACAATGGTCCTTAAGCCGTGTTAGAATCTGATAAATATGGTAATGCAAACCCTCAGCCCAGGAATTTGTGCAGGGGAACTTCATTTTGTACATCTCTCAGGGAGTTCACAGAAGCCCTAAAGCTTGTCAATGGACCCTTGCCCCCAGATGTCTACACCCAGGATCAGAACTCCTTTTTAAAATAACGTTTTCTTTGAGGTTTCCAGGGAAATCAGTGTGGAAAAACTGAGTACCCACTGTGCTCTGTTCTGTTGAGGAGAGTCATTGACAATTTATCTTTTATCTCAACCTCAAAACGAAGTATGTTTCTTCTTATTCAATTCACACAAGTATTGTGAAGCTGAAATTGCTTTAAGAGCTTTAGAAGAAAGGCATCATATAAATGCAAATAACAGGAGATTTGATAAAAAGAATAGTCATATCCAAGTGCACAATGGCTGCCCGATCCAAATGAACAGCTTGAGGTTTTACTGCTATTGTCATTCAATACACATCAGAGAATAAAGACTGAGAAGTGAGTCTTCTAGAATTCTTTCTGCTTGAATTGCTGGCATATTTTTCTCATGCTATCATGTAATATGCCATGTAGAGAACTGAAAGAAGACATCAGGGATCATGAGTCCTATAGGCTTTCTACTACCACCCCAAAAGGATACAGAGGCATTTCACTGATGGGAAAATGCTCTACAACTTCCTATTCAACCACAGCAAGGAAACTCAGGGAGCTCTGAAAAGAATATTCAAATCACCATTCTCTCCCTGTGGCAAGATACATTTTTTAACACTTAGCACAAACATCCATCCACACATTATAAAGTCAGGCATTTAACATTTTAATTGCTCAGGTTGGCATGCCTATCATGCCCCCTGCTCCACCAAGTTGGTTTTTGGTAAGCAGGGCAACAGTGCTGGTGGGTCAGCCTAAGGAGATATTGGGGAGCTAATTCAATATGAAAATAATAAATAAATATCAGGATTTTTTTCTAGACAGTCCTACTCTGTGGATGGCATATCAGCAACCATTCACAGACTTCCTCTGAAATTTGCTCTGACACTGCTTACAGTTTAGCCAATAGCTGACCACAGCACTCCTGCCTTGGTTGCTACAAACTGAAGGAGCAGTTGGATACAATGCATACATAGCCACAAGTGAGCGGCCAATAGCATTTCACATGGCATCTTTCTAATTCTATATAAGATATAAACAGCAAGGACAGGAAAGTAACCTCACCTTTAGAACATGAGCTCCAGAGTCCATATCTGAAATCCTCAACAACTACGCGAGAAAGAAAAGGAGAAAGTGATAGTCTATCAGGTCTGAGGCATCTGAGACCTTATCTTTGATTGATATGCATATTATTCTTTTTTAAATTAATATCCTTTTAGGTCACAGTATTAATTTTTGTCTTGTTTGAAGAAACAGGCAGATTGCTTATTTTACATTTCAGCAAACCCGTATAGAGAAACAATCAATCCTCATGGACTTAAATAGAGGAAATTAATCAAATACAAAAGGCGAGACCTAATTCAGAAACTACCCAATGAGAAATGAGAAACAGGAGAGAAAGCCCATGCTTTTGAATAGACTTGGATGCCATAAACTTAAACCAATATATTATCTCCCTTTCCTCCCACAGCTTCCCTGCAGGAGGCAGGACAAAATCAAACAGAGCAGCCTGTAAGGCAAGATCAGGCCTCAGTTCTAAATGCCTCTGTGCATAGTTAGTAGGCCTTAAGGAGAGAGAAATTTAATGCTTAAAAATGAATATCATTCTGTATCTTTAGCCTCTTTCTGCCACGTTAGGAAAAACTTCCAAATATCCTAGCACATATCAAAACCAAAAATCTCATAACGACAGCAGGACATGCTCTCAAAAGAAGAAAGCTAAAGATTCCTACTTGAACAAATTTTCTTTTACTTCAAATCACAAACTTTGAACCTACAGAGCTTTCATGATATACCATGCAGTTAGAAGGATTCAAGAGCTAAAGAGGTCTAATTTTTTAGTCATGTGAAATAGAGTTAATAGAGATAAGACTGAACATCTTATCAAAGATTTCCATTCTATTGGTTACATCAGTGGAATTTTTTTATCATAATACCAATGAAAATAATACATCTGCATAAGACTTTTGGAGTGAATGTTAGAACCTTCTTTGAAATTGCTTATTATCTTGCCTTTTGAAACCTAATATATTCCTGTCACAAAGTGGGTATTCTATTTTATGACTGAGGACAGAAAAGTTCTACTCATGATGGAACTATTGTCTCACTCTCTTTCATGTTCAAAAATGTTTCCAACGTTGTTGTTCATGCATGCAAATGAGGCTAAAAAATGAGCGGCAGTTCTTTCTCAGCTTGATACATGTAAAGTCCATTTTTCATCAACAGCTCTTGGAAGAACCTGCCACTGATTGCAGCTCTGCTTTTCTCATCACAGTCTGATGGATGTTTTTGCTCAAAATAAGCCGCCCTTTGCTGATTGCTGCAGGCTGCTTGGTCTGTCAATTGTGAAAATACAGCATTCCCCAGCTAGGCCACATTGCTTATTGTAATCAGAGTCAGATGCAAACACTCATTCCAATGATACCCTAGTTCTGATCTCTATTTGCTCTACTGCAGTGTTCATTTTGGTTGTGAGGTATCCTCAGAAAAAAAACTGCCATGGGTTAGAGATCAAATCACTCAACCTAATTGAGTTAAAATCTTCTCAGTGAGAGACTAAGCCTTTCATTTTTCATGAAAGATGTGCGAAAGGGTGAGTTTCTTTTTAAAATACAACTGGGCAGAAGCTACCATTTGTGATGAGGATACAGGAAACTAGTGACTGAAACTTTGATTCCAGATAGCAATTCTGAATGTTATTAATACCTGTCTATCAAAGGGGTGACACTTAAAAGCATGCTTGTATGTGTCACACAATATTGGAAGTAAAGTGGTTAAACAGAAAGGTTCTGAACTACTTCCTAGGTCCTGCTCTTAGAAGGGCCATGGGGAGTTTAATGGTGTTATTCAATAATAACTACATTATATCCATATTTATGTATAATGGAGATCCATTTTAAGTTTATTAAATGAAATTTGGCCTAACGCTGTCTCTCTATGTAGTGAATTGCAACCAAACTTAGTATGTAAACAAAATGCAACCTCACTTAAGAGTATATTCTGCAACAGACAGCTGAGTCTCAGCCAGTCACAGGCTGCCAGCTGATCGGCCTTATACTTGTCCATATAAGACAAATACTGAGCTATAATCAAGGTATTTCTATATGGTATTTCCTTTTTCTGTCCATAAATGCTGCCTGCCCATATTGCACGAAGCTCTCTGAACTACTGGTTAGAACTGGGTAGCAGTGAGAACCAGGAGAGGTTCAGAGAACTTCACCCAGCAATGGGAACAGGTAGTATTTATAAACAGAAAAAGGAAGTGATACAGAAACCACTTGATTGGTTGCAGCTGCCTTATTTAGGCATGCTGGTTGAGGTATTTGCCTTATATGGGCATGATCTGATCAGTTGGCAGCCCTGATTGGCTGAAGCTCAACTACTGGGATTGGTTGAGACTCAGCTATTTGTTACAAGACTATGATAAAGTGAGGTTGCAGTTTGTGAACAAAATAAGTTAGGTTGCAGAATACTAGGTACAGAGGCTACTGTACTTCAAGTTTAATTTAATGTAACATAGTCCTGGTGGCTGCTAGAGCTCCAGCTATTATATCTGCACTCCAGACAGCAAGATGAAAGAAACAAGAAAAATCTCATCACCTCCGTTTTTGTTTTTTTGGTTTTTTTTTAAGAGACTTTGGAGCAATCTCATACAACATTTCCATTTACATCTCATAGGTAAGAATCTGGTCATATGGCTATACCTAGTTGCACTGGGAAGTTGTTACTCAAGGCCACAACAAATGTGGCTTAAATTTGGGGTTCTCTTACTAAAGCAGAAGGGAAAATGGGTATTTGTTAGAAAACTAGTGATACCTACTACAGCACTAACTCCTCCCCACCATCTCTGCACATTCAGAGCCATTAAATGAACTTGGACAAGTCATTTAAATCTCTCTATGCTTCAATTTCCTCAACTCATGAGGTAACACACCTGTTAATTAGCTTGATTGGCCATTCCACAATCTGTACATATATTCCAAAATAACATTTGTACACAACAAGCACATAGAATTTTGTCAATTTAAATAAAATAAAAATGTTAAACATTTCCTCAACTCTAAAATGTCTACCTTGTGCGTTTGTTTGAAAAGTAAATGAGCTGACACGTGAAGGGTCGAGGGCATGCAGGTTCTCGGTAAACAACAGCCTCCTTTCACATTTCAACAGAAACCAGAATGACTCCAATCCACCAAACTCCTTGGAGCCTATAATTGGCACCATTGTTCTCTTCCTCAGGGTCACACTGGCTGAGCTCTCCTGGCCCCTGGCCCAATGCTGGCTTCCTCTCCTCTTCTTTCCTGTAGCACACACTCTTATGCCCATTTTGATCCACAGAAGCCTCAGCCAGGCCTGATAAGTGAGCCCACAGAAATTGTGGCAACTGGGAGACTGATTATACAAGGAAGAATTGGAGGAATGAAAAAGAGTGTACACATAAAAAAGGGTTTAGGAAAAATGGAAGAAACAAGTTTTTCACTAAGACCTCAGATGCCAAAAAGACTAAATTTTTTTTTTTTAGCAAGGTGGCAAACCATTAAGGTTTCTAGCAGTTTCTCCTACCTGCTTAACAGAATATGCCTCTAGATTATCCACCTCTGTTTTAAGCTTCAAGTCATTTCTCTTGGAGAACCCATTGAGACAATGTGAATAACCTGGGATAACCCATCACCACTAAGGGCCAAACACTACAAAGTGTAAGTCCTCTTGATAGATCTATCCCTTGCATGAGGAAGCCAGAGGGTTGCTGACCACTCACCTGCTACTGCAACCCAGGTTCTCTGGAAGCAGATGCTGAGATGGAGTTTTGAATACAATATGTTTGTGAGTGGATAAACTCCTGTAAATGAAGGAGCTGAAGCAAAATTGGGCAGAACGGGAAGTTAAATTGCAATTCAAGCCCCACAAAGCTGACAGAGCACTTTGGCACAAGTGTTGTCTAACAGAATATCCTACTTCAGGGTGAAATGGTCTGGTCTTTATAGCTCCTCATCTCACACCAGTATCAGTTGTGAGCTGTCTGGAATGGCATGACCTCAGCTGAGACTGACCCTAAAGGAGCTGACAGCTTCAGGCTGTGCACTAACTGCACACCCCACAGCTGGGCAGGAAGACCTTTTCTGAAGAGGGATCAAGCAGCACATGTCTACCCTGCCTGCCATAGAAATTAATGTAAAACCATAAAAGGATTTCAGTGTTTTCCTGGCTCTGCTGTTCATGCATTGATTTCTTATCACAAATGGAGTTGACACAAAAATCACTGTATTTCACTCCTCAACTCACACATCATAGAATGGCTACTTAATTGATAGCAGACTTGAAATGCTGTATAAACAACTCAATTAAGATCAGGAAGATTAGAAAATCAAGCTTACTCCATCAGCCCTCTTGGTGTAAAGATCAATGTATACAAATAAGCATTTTGTAATTTAAAAAAATATTTGAATGTACTTCATAATCAATAGCGAGATCCCATAAAGATAAGCACTGTAGAGGAAAATGATGCTTTAGCAGATTTCCAATATTTTCTAAATCTTGCTTTACCAAGAAGCAAACTGTTTTGGTTCTTATTTTCCAATTTTCAATTCTCCTGAAATGCAATGGATGCTTTCATTTTCTACTTAAAATGTTCAGTGGTAAGCTGAATTTCCCCAATTCTCAGGGTAATCTCACAGTCACCATGTGTGTCCTTCCATAGGGATTCCATCTAAGAAATGCTAGGCACCCTTCTATATTTCACAAAATTACCAAATCCCCAAAGAAGCACACCAAAAGGGTTTGCTGTATGGGAATCAGAATCATCCCTGACTTCACAAATAAAACCTAATGTGTTATATTATTAAGAGCAACTCCACTAATTAACAAGATCACTTGTCATAAATGATTTTGAATTTGGTGGAGAGGTGTTTAAGAAACTAGAACAGAAATATCAGATCACCAAAACACTACAGGTTTCACAAGGCCATAGTTCAGTTAACTGCCACTTCCATCTCAGCCTACCTATGGAGCTGTTCTTACAATAACTATTAAAATATTTCTCAAAGCAGAAAATTTTACTAGGGAATATACCAGAAAATATACCACAAAGACGAGAATAAGAAAGGACTAAGGAATGAGTACAAGAGCATTCAACTGTATGGAGCTAAGCGTTTAATGAAGAAAGGATCAGAGGTGAGAAAGAGTTGTTGAAAGGACACCAAATATAGAGGCATGATTCTACATCAAGGGTCATCAAACCACAGCCCATTAGCCAAATCCAACGCATCACCTGTTTTGGTAAATAAAGTTTTATTGGAGCACCCAGCTATGTTTACATATTGTTTATGACTTCTTTCATGCTATAACAGATAGCAGAATTGAGCAGTTGCAACAGAGCCTGTATGGTCCACAAAGCTAAAAATGTTTGCTGATCTCCAAAACATTTGCTGAAATATTTGTTGATCTTTACTCTAGATAGTTACAGAAGCTGAGTCACAGAGGGCACCAGGCTAGTAGCTGTGATATAAATTTAAATGAAGAAGTAAGCTACTTTGGGAAAAGACAGAGCTAAGGCAGGGTTTCAGGACAACCAGTGATCTCTTCTAACTCCTATGTGCAAACCCAGCCATGCTGTTTGGATAATTAGGTGGCTGAACAGCATAGGCCAGAGGAGGGCCAAGGCTCAGCTGACTGTTGGGAGGTCACTCCTCTCTTTTGAGGAGGTTACAGGATGGCTCATTTGCTACCTTATGGAAAGAGCTTCGAAGAAAAGCACAGTGCGCCGGCTTGTTGTCATTGGATGTGAATACTGTTGACTATAATATAGATGTGACACATACTCCAAATAATGATCCTCCCTGGTAGTGCCTGGACATGTTTTTGGTTGCTTTTCCTCCTCTACTTTCCCCTTACATGGTGATCGTAGTAGTCTTATCTAAGTTTCTCTCCTTGAACCTCCTCTATTCAAACTCTTACTCTCCTGGAGGCATTTGCATGGACATTCTTAGCTTCAAGTAACTTCTATAGACTGCTGAGTCCCAACTCTGCATCTTCTGAACCTAAGATCCACATACCCACTGCCTTTGGAACACGTCTACTACTCAAATGCAATGCATACGAAAACTCATCTCCTCTTTGCCTCTAAATAAATGAATTCAGACTGCCTCAGTTAAAATCCTAACTCCACCTCTACTAAGCTATGTAACCTTGGGCAAGTTATTTAAACTCTCTAAGCCTTGGTTTCCTCCTGTGTAAAGAGGGGATAACAACAGTGCTTACTACAGAGTGTGGTTATGAGAATTGAATAAGATCATGTATGAAAAGGACTTAAAACAGAGCCTGACACACAGGAAAATTCAATAACTGTTAGGAATAGTGAAATTATCACTAGAATGTTTTATTTTTATTTCCAGCATTAGTAAACAGTGCCTCCATTAAATGTTACTTTTTGCCTTGCCCCTCCCTTGAAATTCTGACCTCTCTATGCTCACATAGAACCAAATAGATCAGGGATATATTGCATTGTTTTGTAATTGCTTATTTACATGTTGTCTCCCCTGTGGATCCACAAGCTGTGGCTAATTTAACTCAATACTGGAAAGGTATTATAGAATGAATAGGAAGAGTGGGCAGATGGAGACACAAGTAAGAGGATACTAGATGAGACCTACAGGAGGACTTTTTAAACTAAGTCGGTGGGAGTGAGAATGAAAGAAGTTTAGAAGAAAGAATCAACAGAACTTTTCAATGTTTGGATGTCAATGATGAGAGAAAGTCTTTCATTTTATTTCCAGCCAGCCAAAAGTTCATCTACTCTTAAAAGTTTTTCAACTCTTGCAAGAGAATATTTGCAACAGAGCAAAGGGTGTTGTTTTGAGCTAGGACTGGTAATAAGAGCGAGAATCAGGTGCTACTTCAGATTTCCTCTTTGCCCAGCTTGCATGCATTGGTCCTCACCTAGTTTCTTTGGCATTTTTCTTCTTCATCAAGTAGTGTGGCACAATGGATATGCACATAGACTTTGAGGTTAGGCAAACTTAGATTTATGTTCCAGTTCCTCCTTGATAACTGTGGACCACAGGCAAGTTACTTAACCCTCCAAATCCCAGTTTCCTCATCTTTAAAATGGGAGTGATGATTATGTCTACTTTATTGGTTTGTGTGGAAATTAAATAGATACAGCATGTAATGCTTTCGACACAGTGCCTGGAAAATAGTAAATGTCCTATATTAGGGGCTTTTATTTCATAAAAGCAAACATAATGAAAGTAATGAATCTTTAACTTTGAGACCTACAATTGTAAGATGCTCATATGACATAACTACAACTTTTATATCATACATCATGAAATATAATCAGATGTCTAGTCTGGAATTTTGTAAGAAATTAGGCATTAAATATCATATTAACTCAAAAGACAAAATCTCACCCTATAGAAACTGATTAGAGTTATCGTTTGAGATTGGACAAGAAAAAAGAAGTCAATCAATTGGACTAATTTAACCTCACTAATTTATTTTAATAATAATAAGAATCTGTACTTTTGTTAAGAATAAATAGTAAATAACCAATCTAAACTCACATCACTACTCATAGAAATTCCTTTACCTATCAGTTATGAATTACTCATAAACCCTTTTGGATTTCAAGATTCAAAGCAAAGACACCTAATACATTTAGTAATCTCATTCGGCTAGAAAATGGAAAGTAATTGTTTTTTGTTTTGTTTTGCTTTGTTTTGTTAACAACTCAGGCCTACAGAGGAAAGTAATTTTTATAAGTAGTATATTTTATTACTACAGCTAATTTAGAAATGATTGGTTTACAGTATTTAGTATTTATTTTTGTTTGAGCAAACTATAAAATCCAGATGGCCTTTCAAGTTCCTGATTGAAAAGCTTTTCTTATTTACAAAAGTGACTAATTTGACACTGACAGTAGTTGGTTCTTAATTTTCTTTTCAATCACATCATTGCCAGTATAATGCCAAAACAGAGAAGGGTGACTTCTAAAATAAAAGCAACTAAACCCTAAGATGGAGTTTTCCCTAACTCTGCTCATCCTTCAGCTCAACCACTGCTACTTCCAGGTTTCAGACATTCATAAAATTTCAATTTAACAGAATTTAAAAAGACAGACAAGTTCTATAAGCAAAATTAAGGAGGTCTGTAGCTAAAATGTGTTATCTTCATGAAAAAGGATCTTGTGGATATTAACTTGCAAAATCAGAAGGAACGTAGGTAAAAGGCAACCCATTCCAGTTGGGCTTTTGATCCTCTGTGTAACTTCAATCAAATCATTTCTTTCTGTACTTCTTTTTTTTTGCCCATTTCTGAAGCAATAATTAAAGGAATAATTGCCATATCACTATCTGGAAAGTGTGATTTAAGAACTAAATTCTAGGAATGCCTTTTGGTCTCATTGTACCATTTGAAAAACTGATGAAATTATACCAGAATTTCTTCTAAGTTTGCTTTTAGCTTTAAAGTACTATGAGACTAATAGATCATAAGTTATTTCCATGAAACCTAAAACCATTTTATTCAGAAGACCCCCCTGGCCAAGTACAACCATGTTATCCACATGGAATAAACACTTAACCATTGACACGGAGTATATATATGGATTTCTTTAGGGCCCTAAAGAAACAGAACATGTGACTGGAAAATTTTGCAGGCAAGTCAAAAAATGGAAAGGCCAGGACTACAGAGACCTGTCTAGGGAGAAGAAAGTCATGTAGAGAGAAAGCTGGAGGGTCAAGGTCAAGAGTGCTTTCTTCATGGTAGAAGCTCAACAGGAATAGTAAACTTTCTTGGAAGGTAGGATTAGAGGTCACAAGTCTGAGAAGAGGGGAGACTCCAAAAAAGCAATTTGTAGGACATTAAAGACTACCTCATGATATCAAGTTTTGTGAGTATCCTCTTAAAAATAAACCTTGAAATCAAAAACAAGAACTATCATCATGTGAATAAACATATAAAGCTTATAGTTGCTGTTAAAAGTAATCTTATAGTCAGGACTTTTTCTTGGCAAAATTACAGTGCAGAAAAAAAACAAAACAAAAACCATAGCTTTCTCATCTCCCCCCACCACACTTATTCTCCTGTCCACTTCTCATTCTTCCCTTGATTCTTCCCTAATAATCCCCATTTCTGAGCTGTCAGGTCCTCAAATAGCTCATTGTACAATCCCTCTCAGTCATGGACTTAACTACGAAACATTGCAATTTGCTTTAGAACACCTCTTAGAAGCATGGAGCAGTAGGATGAGCGTGGGCTTCGAAGTCAGGCAACATAGGTGTGAATCCTGGCACTCTGGGCACATAGGGAAATTATGTATTTGGCCAAGTCATAGCATCTAAACATGCTGTGAAGTTCAAAGGAGATAATCTACTTAAAATTCCTACCACAGTTGTTTCAGAGGCAATTCTTAGGCACCAAGAGTGTCTTGACAACCTAGATAGGCCTTCCCATTCTCATGTAGAATAGAGAGATTATAGGAGAAAACCTGTTACTCTTCTTTGGGGAAAATGGTAAGTGAAATTGAAGCTCACAAAACCGCCTGATTGTAGGGTATCAAGAATAAGATTTGATGACACTGGTGATTTTGTAATGCCTTCCTTGCTGTGAGAGTATGATGATTCATAAAAGAAAAATAATACTTGTGGAAAGGAGAAGACAGAAAAGGTGAATCATGACCCAAAGGAAACTTCATTTATACCATATCCTCATTTATATGCATGAATTCATTCTTCTAAAAGTTTAAGTTAGTCATAGTTAATCTATGACTATAGGGTCATTCTGTAAGTCTCCAGTGAAATAAGAGTTGGTGTAATTATCCACGAAATTCAGGCATATTTTTAAAACCCACAAGTTTTGCCTAAATTACTCAGATAAGCACTCTGACTGCTCAGCTCTTTCTGCGGGGGAAGTGCATTAACTCCCACTCCAGAGTAGAAGCTGGCATTATCCCCGGAGCTTCTTTAAGTGTTTCTGAACATCTGATTACTTATAGTCCATGACTCACAAATTATATAAATCTTTTGAGAATTGAGAGTTAATGCTTTCTTTACATTCCTATTATATTGAAAAGTAATAGCACCACCTCTGAAAGAAATTAGAGTCCAACAGCTAATATTTACTATGGACAATCTTACTCAAAGTAATCCTCAGTAAATGTCAACTGTATGCACAGTCTACTAATCAGAGACAACAGGAGGCTTGAGAGGGAATTATGACCCCAACAAAGACTTCAATCTATATGTCTTTCCTAGAGGAAGAGACTCGATTTCTCTAAAACTAGAACATGGCTTTCCTGACTTTCAGACAGCAGTCTTACCATTGTTCCATATTTATCCTAGCCAAACAAGGTGTAGTGTAAATATTTTGACATTCTGGTTAGATCTGCCACTTCCCAGTAATGTGACTATGGAAAAAATGCTGAACCCTTTTGACTCCTTAATTTCCTCATCTGTGAAATGTGAATACTATAGCTTACTCATATAATGGATATAAAGCTTAAATGTACACATATAAAATTTTTCTAAGGTTATATTGATTGCATCAAACAACCACAATATCTCAAAACTTTCCAAGAACAAATAATTCTTGTGCTCCTGCACTCCGCTGGGGCTCCATGTGTTTTATTATTCTAAAACCAGGCTGAAGTAACAGCCAGTGCTTAGCTGAGGAATTGGAGTAGGAGAGCAAATGGACACAAACGAAGCCTCTTAATGCCTCAGCTCACTGGCATGCTTTCCTTCCTGCCCATTTTCCAATCATCAAAGCAAGTTTTATGGCCAACCCCAAAGTCAATAGGGAAGAATATGTCACTTCTCAGGATAAACAAATCATTTAAACAAATAGCCAGAACACATAAAACATAAACATAATCAGTGCTTCCTCAATGTTGATTACAACCCTACTACCTCTCCATGCCTTAATCCACAGGTTTGCAGATTATAGCTGTTCACTAATTAATTGTTGATTCATTAAACCGTTTACTAATAATTATCATCATTCAAATAGTGGAAACAGTAACACAGGTTTCAGTCTGCAAATATAAGCAGTTTTCTTTTGGACACTTGAGTCACACATTTTTATCACATGAATTTTAAACTGTATTTTTTTTTAAACTTTTATTTTAAGCATTTTGTCTTTAGGTACAGTATGCTGTCCAGTGTAGACTCTTAATACATAAGTATTGAAAAGTTTGAAAGTGCTCAGGTCTTCAACAATGGTGTCTTAATTATATTAAGATGTACTTTAATAAAGTTAAAGTCTTAAATAATAATTGTCATCAGTTGAAAAGGTGCAGTAAAATTATATAGTACCATACCAACCTACATGCATAGATAATATAGACTGAAATAACTTTAGGGATAGTTTTGTAGTGGTCACAATCATAAAAATCTCAAAAAGCAGAAAAGGGAAATGACAAATCATAAGAATATATTTATTATCACCCAATATTAATTTTTACCATTAGTATCTTGTGTCAGAACTCCAAGGACTACCAGGAAAAACGAAGAAACTATGGTTAGGAAATGGCCGTTCCCACTTTCATCCAAAATTGCCATTGGCATGAAGGTGACTTTGTATAAATTATATTCATCTTTTTTCAGGATCCTTGGCTGTATATCAAAATGAAATATTAAGTTGTGTATTCACAGAATCCCTAGTTAAGAAGGATATTCTCTTGGGTTGAATTTGGTGATGAATTTTGAGCTACGGTCTCTCTCTGTGTGAGAGTCTACATCGTATAGGAGAGCTTCATTTATCAAATGTCTCAGTATTCAAATGACCCCAAAACAATAAAAGGTGGACATGTGATACCTAAAAACATCTGTTTGGAATGCATTTATTTACATGCCATTCATCAAAAAGGATTAGTTACTCTCTAGATTACTGCTATGCCTTCATTACTGCCCTGTATGGATAAGACTTTCACAATAATTCTCCATTTTCATCTATCTTTTGGGTTAAATTGATTTTTAGTCTGCAAAAAGCAGAAACAATTTCACAAAGGAATCAGATTCATTCTGAGCACTGTTCTGTAAAGCCACACCCTCAGATCCCAGGGCTCTATGCATTCACTCTCCTTCGATACCAGAAGTTCATTGATAAGTTTGAGAAACACTGCATGGAAGAATACTTAGGATGTTTTACAGAATTTATTTAAGGGAACAGAATATTTAGGGAAATTTGCAGGCAAGACTTAAACGCAAGAAAACAGGCAGCTGGAATATTTGTATTATTTTAGGAAAACCAATGTAAATCCCTTTTCCAGCCCTCCAAAATCACTCTCACCTAGTTGTTGAAGCTTAAAATTCCTTCCACACAAGACAGCAATGCCTTTCAACCCATAGTTAGTGACATGGGTAACTAACCAATATTGTGCTTAAAGTGTACATACACTTGAGAGTGACAGTAAGTTATATTCTCAACAAAGATACAAGTAGTTGAAACCAAATCTTTTCCTGTAAATAAGTTTTAATTGAGGAAAAAAGCAAGATATTCTGTGCACATTAAGTGGAAAAAAACAAGAAGTGAATCCATGCATTGGGAAAAGAAGTCTAGAAAGAGCAAGTAAGAGTGTCAAAACAAGCTTTACCCAATTCGGAATTTTCCGAGAGTTACAATGAGTGGCTGACTTCTATTTCCTGATCCAGCCTCTGCCATCTTTCCCTCCTGCACCTTCAACTTGCTGCCTTGCAAGGACGCTAAAGTATTTCTGCTGGCCATATAGATGGTGGTATCACCAGTTGCAATCCAAACCAAATTTAACGCCCTTTTGGCAGAAAGAAGTTCTAAGTTGTGAGGATGAGTTTTGCTAACGAGTAACTAATAAAAGAGGTTTCTCATTGTATATACTAGTTTAAAATGGGTAAAAAAAAAATTGAAATGTCATAAAACAATAGCATATACAGAGTTGTTCTGAAAAAGGAAAGGTATAGGAAAGACATGACAAAACCCTAATGCAAAAGGACTGAAGTAAGTTCACCAATGATAGTGAGGCATGTCTGGTTTCAATATAAGAAAGAATTTGCAAGGCTGCGCACTATGGCTCACATCTGTAATCCCAGTATTTTGGGAAGCTGAGGTGGGAGAATCCCTTGAGCCCAGGAATTCAAGGCCAGCCTGGGCAACATAGCAAGACCCTGTCTCTTAAAAACAAACCAAAAAAGTTCCTAAAACCTGGAGCTATAAAAAAGGAAGGGGGCTGCCCTCTAAGCTGATGCACTCCCTGGCACTCAAATTTTCATGTAAGGCTAATGTAGAGAGGGTGCCTGATTGGGAGATGGAGAAGGAACTAAAACAAAATTCAATGCTAAGCGTCTCTAATTTTCTATAGATAACATCTCTCCTGGGCCATAAAGAAAGAGAGCTTTTGAGACATTAATATAACCCAGAAAATAATGAATATTAGAGAATGACCATAAAAATGAAAATATTTAAGGTTACCAATAAACCTGGAGTCCGGAAGCGACATAAACAAAGATGAAACACAACTGATGGTGGCAGGGAAAAGCAAGTAAGCAGAATATATTGGAATATGGTAACCAGGTAGGATTAAGGAAAAGCTTGGATAGGGAAATGGATGCTACTGGACCATGGCTGAGGGCACCGGGAATAAAGGCACAAGGGATTTGGGAATCAGGAGAGTGAGAAATCATCCTGAAATGGAGTTTCATGGAGGGACAGTTTAATACATGTTTTATGGGCAAAGGGGTACAAAAAGACTTCTATGGTAAAATCTGTTTAGAAACACTGAGTAAATACCATGGAACAGGTTCCCTAACACCACTGTACAGCCTGAGTTCACCATAATTGTTAGTCTCCTAGAGAGAGGGACAATATACAGTAGCCCCATTAAATCAGTCTTTTACAGAAACTTTTGGGAACTAGTATTCTGAAGGATACACAATGAAAAAGAAATACTGTACTTAGATGTCTAGACCTGGTATCGGATGATTATTCAATGTTTGGACTTATGGTAAAGGTTTGCACTTAAAGCCTAGTCATAAGTAATCCAGCTAATTCAAAGACTAGAAACAAAAGAGTCTCAAGCCAATTTAGGAAGAAAGAAGAGTAAAGCTAATCTCAAAAGCATTCCTCATGTATTAAGCCCTATCTCAGCGTGCGACCCAGCTGATAAAGTGTTCTGGCCTATAACAAGAGCCTTACGCTGCACTAGATTCTTTATTCTAAACTGCTGGCTGAGAAAAGAAGGTTTGCAAAGCTCATTTCAGAAACAAGATAATAAACAAGAGTTAGAAATACCTCAGAGGATCCAGTTTCATTGTTTAAATAAAATAATCATCAGAACTACCATGTACAAGGTACTAAACAATTTAATCCTCACCACAATTTCTACTTAAAAGGTAAGAAATCTGGATCTCAGACAGAAGGACTAACACATCCAAGATCTCTTTGCTAGTGAGTGGTAGAGCCAGGATTCAAATAGGCCTGGCTAATTACAAAGCTGCACTCTTAACAACTTGTGGATGGTACTGCTATTCAGTGATGCAGGAAACATTGGAGAATCAGCAATTTGGAGTGGGAGACAAGAGAAAAATGGGTTTACCTACAGACTCATTCCATCATATATCCCATAGAACTGGATCTGCTTAAAATTCCTTTCTTCATATTGTACTCAAAACCCCTTGCATAGGTTAAGACCTATGTACGTGTTCTAGTTATTGCCTATCTCACCAATCTTATCTCTTGCCATTCTCTCTCTCACTCATAGTGCTCCAGCAACAGTAATTTTGACAGTTTCTAGATCTCACCATTCTCTTCCTTGCCTCAGAGCCTTTGTACTTGCTGTTCTCAGTGCCTGGAATAGTTTCTTTTCGATCTTTCAAATCTTATCTCTCAGGTCTCAACTTAAATATCACTTCTTCAAAGAGTTCTTCTTTGCCCACTTCATCTAAAATAGCCAACTCTCTCCTCTTCTATCACATGCTCCCCCATCATTATTACAACAGTATATTTCTTTGACTAAACTTACCACTAGCTGTAAATATTTTCTTTATTTACATGTTTACTTTCTTCCTGCTTCACTAAACTGTAAGTTCCATGAGGGCTGAAGGCCTGCCCTATTTATCTAGACTAGTTTAAGGCTGGGTTTCCAGTGGCTACTCAGGAGATACCAGTTGGAGGGATAGATAAAATGTAAGTATTATGCATTGGGATCTGAAGAACAGAAGAGAAATCTGGGCTTACTTATATATTTGGAAATAATTAGGCATAAAGGTGGTATGTGAATCTACAGATGTGAATGGGCTTGTTCACTCACAGAGAATGCACAGAAAGATAAGAGAAATAAGCCTAAGCCAGAAGAATCCTAATATGGGAGTAACTATCATCCAAGATCATCCACAATGATTCTCACTTCTCGGTATTCAAGCTGGTGTGTGGTCTCCTCCCACAGTGAATAAGGCTGATCTGTGTAACTAGTAAGATATTTAAATTGTGGCAGAGTTTGACTTACATGTCTAGATCACAAAAGATATTGTGGGTTCCTTCTTCCTCTCTCTTAGATCACTCATCCTAGAGCAAGTCAAATGCCATGTCATAAAAACATTGAAGCCTTCCTATGAAGAGATCCACATGACAAGAAACTGGTGTCTCCTGACAATTGCCAGCACCAGCTTGCCTAAACATGAATGAACCAATGGAAGCAAATCCCCCAACCCTGAGACAAGCTATCAAGTGACTGGAGCTTTGGCCAGCATCTTGTTTACAATCTCATGAGAGATCCAAGAGAGAAACACCCAACTAAGCCACTCCCAAATTTGTTTTAAAAACTTATCCCAAAACTTAGTGTTTCAGGAAACAATATGTTCTTAATAAAAAGTTTGTCCAGTAAAAGAATACCCCAAATTTATCTTACAAATTTAACAAAATTTCATATCACATCTCTTTCAGCATTATCTTAGAGTAAATCGTCCTTTACAATGTTGGCTTATATTCTTGGAGAAAACAATTACATTTTTTTTAAAAAAGAGTCAAGTTTAGCAAAATCAGAGACCAGGCAGCCAATATGTAACAAACAGATGGCAAAAGAGGTACAATATATTAAACAACAATCTTTTAATGCAGGGCATTTAAGACTACAGAAACAGTTGTAGAAATAAAAAGATATACAATTCCATGAACAAAATTTTACATTTCAAATGATTAGTCTAGCTTGCTTCTCAAGAAAAAAAGAATAAGAACATCCCTTGTTGAGTATCTGTTAAGCGTCAGGCTCTGAACTATGAGCTTTACATATGTTATCTCTTTTAATAACCCTGTGAAGTAAATATTATTGGCCCCATTTTGACTTGCCCAATAGAGCTTCCTCATCTCAGCTTCTCAGTCCTTTTTTGCTTGTGTTTTTAAATTTAGGTTACAGAACTGTCATTTGGAGAGCATTGGGTTCAGACGAGGTGAATCTTCTTTTAAACCCCTCTTAGGAATGAAATACTCTCTTCAAAGGGAAAAACATTAGATAATGAAGCAAGGAGTCCTTTGAGGGGGACAATAAAAATTTAGATTTTCAAGTGGAGCAGCTAAAGTTTTAAAGTATACATATTTAGAATACATAAGGAATAAATAATATTGTGTTTGAGCTGGAAGGACCTGAGAGAACATTTATCCATGCCCTCTTATTTTACACAGAACAAGAAATGGGATACTTTAGCTCAGCATAATCTGTCGAGACTACATGGTGGGTTAGTAGCCCAAGCAGAACTAGAAACAGCAAAGCTGGCCCCGTTAGAGCTACAACTGTGCTTGGCACTTAGTAGATGCTCAGTAAACTAGATTAGGCTATGATGCATCATCCGAAAACAAGCACAGACCCACCAATATTGACTAAGAACTCCGAGCCTCTCCCTGGAAACCTGTTGTGTTCACTTTCTTTCTTTCCAAGCCATTAGCATCAAGAGTTAAACTGTAGAACAGCACCTAGCTTTGGCTACATCGAAGAGAAGAGAGCTGGGAACATTGCCATTTCCTTAAGAGTATGCTCCAGTTGTCTATTTTTGCATTAAAAATCACCTCAGGGCCGGGCGCAGTGGCTCACACCTGTAATCCCAACACTTTGGGAGGCTGAGGTGGGCAGATCATTTGAGGTCAGGAATTCAGGACCAGCCTGACCAACATGGTGAAACTCCATCTCTACTGAAATACAAAAATTAGCCAGGCATGGTGGCAGGTGCCTGTAATCTCAGCTACTTGGGACGCTGAGGCAGAAGAATCACTTGAACCCAGGAGGCGGAAGTTCACACCACTGCACTCCAGCCTGGGCAACAGAGTGAGACTGTGTCTCCAAAAAAATAAAAAAATCACCTCAAAAACTTAGTGGCTTAAAAAACAGTAATCATTTATTTTGCTTACAAATCTAAAATTTGGGCAGGGATCAACAGGAATCATTAACCTGTGCTCCAGACAATGTCATCAAGGGCAGCTCAACTGAGGGAGGGCTAGAGGACCTGCTTTCAAGATGACTCACTCATATGGCTGGCAAGTGGGAACTGGCTATCAACTAGAAGTTCAACTAGAGCTATGTGCAGGTCACCATGAGGGGTTTTGCACTGGCTGCTTAGGTTTCCTTGTGGCATGATAGCTGGGTTCCAAGAGCAATTATCCTAAGAGATAGGAAATAGAAGCTGCTAGCTTCTTAAAGCCCAAGCCAGAAATGGGCACAGTGGGACTTTCATTGTGTTCTATTAGTCAAACAGTCACAAGGCCCTAATTCAAGGAAAAGGGACAAAGATCCTTAATGAAAGGGTATCAGAGAATCGATTGGTCATGTTTTAAAGCCATTACAAGGGTACTTTTTAACTGCAAATGATTCCATTTTGCTGATATGGTTAAGAAATGAACATTATTAGAGATAAGTCATAGATATCAAAATTATAATCTATTCAGAGATATTAATCCCTTCACCATATACTAATCAGCTTAGATAGATGACAGTCCTACAATTAATGCTCAGTCTTTGCCTCCATTTACTCTTCCACATTAAGGGATAATAATAAGCTCTCTTATGGGGAACAAGAAGGCTTATTTATAACAATAAAAGCAGAATGTACTTATAATTACCTTTAAAAATACTTATTAATGGTGAGTTATCTGTAAAATGTCATACACAAGTGAAAGGTATAATTATTATATGCTTAAATAATTTTGCAACATGGAGCCTTTGCAGTTTACTTGGACAACTATCTGTGCCTGAATTGCAGAAGCTTCCAATTAATTTTACTGAACACAGTTAAACATTAATCCAATTTTTAAAGGATAATTATTATACAATCCTCTTAAGTATTCAATTGACAAGAAAAAAAGATTTGTGGCTTTTAACGTTTACAAAAGGAGCAATATCTGACGAATACCACAGAATTTCAGATCTTCTTTGCAAATAAATCACGTTTTACAATATATTTCTAGGTCAATATGCAACATATTCATTCAGATTTCCCCATAACAGTCCTAGGAATTGAACTGTATCCAGCAGCAGACCCTTTCTAACAATATTTACACGTATGTTTATTGTGGCACTATTCACAATAGCAAAGACTTGGAATCAACCCAAATGTCCATCAGTCACAGACTGGATTAAGAAAATGTGGCACATATACACCATAGAATACTATGCAGTCATAAAAAAGGATGAGTTTGTGTCCTTTGTAGGGACATGGATGCAGCTGGAAACCATCATTCTCAGCAAACTATCGCAAGAACAGAAAACCAAACACCGCATGTTCTCACTCATAGGTGGAAACTGAACAATGAGATCACCTGGACTCGGGAAGGGGAACATCATACACCGGGGCCTGTCATGGGGAGGGGGGAGGGGGGAGGGATTGCATTGGGAGTTATACCTGATGTAAATGACGAGTTGTGAGTGCTGACGAGTTGATGGGTGCAGCACACCAACATGGCACAAGTATACATATGTAACACCTGCACGTTATCCACATGTACCCTAGAACTTAAAGTATTAAAAAAAAAAAAAAAGAAAGAAATAGGAGAATTGAGTTGCTTTTCTTGCTATAACAAACAGGAAATTTTGAAGTTTAAGGTGATGTGAGTGAAGATCTTAAAACTAGTTCTGCTTATTAGGAGGAGACAGACAAAACTAAACTATATTTAGTTTACAAGCACAGTAACCAATTGGGATTTTCCCACAGGGGTCCTAGGATTTAGGTAAAACGACTTTCTGTTAGGCAATTTAGACCACAGAAAGTAATAACTTCCTCAACTCAGCCACTTATGGAAAGATTGGTTAAATAAGATGAGATTTGTCCAAGCTAAAAATGGGACCTGCAGCTGGGAGGTTGGTTTCTCAGGGACCAGAAGAGAGGGAGCTTTATTACCCAGTTAAGCTTTCTTATTTCAAGAAAACAAAATGAGTATAAAACATGAGTCATACTCAACCAGCCAGTGGGCCTTATTTATGCATGTGTATTTTATGCACATACAGTGATTTAAAAAGCAATGTTAGTTTCATTGTCATCCACTTCACTTATTTCTGTATGTTACACATACTTCCTACAGAATTTTAAGTTTCCTATCTAGAGAATTACTGGATTATTATACATTTCTTTTTAAGGACTTCTCAGAGTACATTTGGGGTCAAGCTTTTCTAAGCCAACTAAAAGATGACACTATCTACCCTAAATCAGACTTTGTGCGAGAGAGAATCCAAGTGGATGATGAATACAGTCACCAGAAGTATGGCCTCTACCATCCCATAAGACTATAGCCTCTACACTGGACTTTTCCCTGACCCACTAGCACCTTCTCTGTCAAGTTTCCTGCTATCCTTTACTCACTAACACTTAGGAGATGGTGAAATGCTGAGAAGGATTCTTAAGAAATGAAATGCAGGAAGTTAAAACCCAGAGGTGAATATAGACTACAAATTATAAATACACATGCAAACAAGTTTATAAGTTAGAGCAAAAAGAAAGATGGGAGAGGGGTGGGCATTCTGAACACAAAAAGGGGATAACCACTTTAATCTAAATATACTCCAAGACCAAGCCTGAATGATCTTAGTTACCCAGAAACTTTCAACAAAACAGGCCTAGGCTTTTAACGGCCCGGGCTTTGATTGTGACAATCTGCTTAGTACAAATGACCAAACTGGAAAGCCATGATCATGGTTTGTTATATAAAACATTTCCCTTCATTTGCTAATGTCAAAACATTCTGTCACTTGTTAAATTACAAATTATGAGCCAATTTTTGAGCATGCCCTCACCAAGGTTTAGAGAAGTAGAGTAGTTGTGAAGGAATTAAAAAACATGCATTGACTATAGATTTTGCCAAAATCCATAAAACTGAAGGGTTTTCTTTTTAATAGCTTCCCTAGCAAACCACATACTGTGCTCACTGAAGCAAAAAGTAAAAAGAAATGACTGAGCGATATTAAAAGGTGGAGAGCCAGATCCTTTTCTCTATAGTGTTTTAATGTGAAAATAAAAGGTACCGGGTAACCCTTGGCTCCTCCAGCCGGGACACCAGCGCCATGTCCTTCCTCCTGCTGCCAGAACAAAGAGTCACCAGAGAGCCCATGCCCTCCCCATAGGAAGAAAAAATTTTAAGGTAAAACTTCCAGCCAGATTTTCCAATCTCACATTTTCAAACAAAGCAGTCTGCTTGTCTGCAAGAAAGTTTAGTGAAGCAGATTTTGTTTCAGATTTGGACTAAAGATAATACTGCTTCCATCCATTCAGGTTGCATGGAGACGGTTGTTCTTTTCAACAAGATGTTGTTTTGTTTACGGTCCAATATATTCAAATATTTAAAAGTCTAGACTAGACTTTGAAATAAAGAATGATGCTGCAAAATATCCTGAATTCCCTGGAATTCTTGGACTCACATTAAGATGTCCAAATGCACCCCTCACTGGGCATATGGTAAAGGGTATAGAGTCAACACTATAGTAGGGCCTTACAAACAATAACTTGAAAATCACTCAATATCTGTATGAAGCATAACTGGTATCAATAGAAAATACAATTTTTCTTACATTTCAGGTTCAAAATTCTCCTGGTGGAAATACTATTTCCCTTACTCCCCTATGCCTGCCTTCCCCTCTACCACCATCACTAACAGGTAAAAAAGAGGACCTATGGCCACCTGCAACCTGTACATTTTATATATTATCTATTTAGTGGATTTATCCAGTTTGTTAACAACAGATATACTTAAATACATTCCAATATGCCTCACATTAACATATCCCTTTTTTTCTTGTCTACACTTTATTTCTATACAAAACAAAATGTTTCCCCCCAAGCACAGTTGAAAACTATCACCCATCATGTGTTATACAGGTGCCCGTGCATTCTCTCGCTTTCAGGTATCTGTATACAAAGACTTTTCTAATCACAACACAAGTTATTTTTAAACTGTCTTTTTCCTCAGGCAAAGAGCATGATTCCTTAGCAATGGAATACACATAACATCTACAAACAGTGGGAAGATGTAACTTAAAATGAAAAGTATCTTTTCTCAATGCTCAACTAGCATTGGTGGAATTTTCAAAGTTCAAGAACTGGAGTTGCCAATGAATAATAGAGAGGAGTCCAAGGGTATGTACAAGAAAAGATGGACAGTTTTATTCCTGTCAACCTTAGATACAGTTCCATGCAGCTCTTAGAAGTGTCTGCCTGGGTCAGATGGTCAGGGTGCTCTAAAATCCTCACAGGTTTTCCTTTTCTTTTCTTCTTTTCATCAATATGAGAATATTTCTCCTTTCACATACTATTAAAGGATCTTCTGCTATTGAACTATTTCTTACAGCATGTTCTTTCTTTGTTCAACTGGATTCCTTTTAATATGTGAAAAAGTGATAGTCTCACTTTATTTATATAATAAAGACAGACTATAGAATCAGATTTCCTGTACTGGAGTCTCAGTTCCAACATTTGTTAGTTGTATGACCTTGGGCAAGTCACTCAAATTCTTTGTGCCTCAGTTTCCTCATAATGGAAATAATAAAAGAACTTCAGAGGGTTGCTGAAAAGATTCCATTTTAAAAGGTAGGCAAATCATTTAATAAGGTATGTTGTACTTAGTAAATGTTCCATCGATACTGACAAATAACTAAAAATCTTTTTTTTTTTTTTTTTTTTTTTTTTTTTTTTGAGACACAGTCTCACTCTGTTGCCAGGCTGGAGGGCAGTGGCACGATTTTGGCTCACTGAAACCTCCGCCTCCTGGGTTCAAGTGATTCTCCTGCCTCAGCCTCCCGAGTAGGTGGGACTACAGGTGCGTGCCACCACGCCCAGCTAATTTTTGTATTTTTAGTAAAGACGGGGTTTCACCATGTTGGCTAGGATGGTTTCTATCTCTTTCGTGATCTGCCTGCCTCAGGCTCCCAAAGTACTGGGATTTTGGTGCCCGGCCAAAAATCATTTTATACAACTGAGTGGGTTTTTTTTGCTGATGCTGTTTTCTTAATTATAGTGCTTACGTATGCTTTCTAAACATATATCTTTTAGACTTCGGTCTAGTTTTCTTTACTACTTAACCTAATTTAGTTCACCTGCATCACTTTAGTATTCAATTACTTAAAATTATAACACTTACCTGTGGTTTCATCTCAGAACTGTAGCTCTCATATTTGCAACAAGAAAAAAGCTGGACCAACAGCACACTAACAGCTTTTTGTGAACCCATCAGAAAGCTAAAGTCAAAGGATAATAGTCTTCCTGAAATCTGGAGAGATGTGGGGTACCTATGTAAAAATTAGAGGGGTGTGGTGGACACAGGAATCATAAAATCAGCCAGTCTTTTTGCTGAAATACTTTTCTAGTAGTGCCATGGGTGATTTTAAAATAGTCTTGGTCCTTTTCTTCATTCCCTTGCACACGCTGTCTCCTCTTCTCCGTGACTCTGAAGGAAGAATGGAAAGGAGAGAAACATTAAGGAAGTCCTGGGCTAGACAAAGTGAAACTGCTAAATAAGCACTGATAATAAAATTTGATCCCTCCAAATCAGACCTAATACTCGAACTTAGGCATCGTTAATCTAGAATTTTAAATTACTTTCATGGCAAAACAACCAATAGAACCAAAGACAGGTATGCAAAAGTAATCAAAAAGCATTTACCCCTACCTACTTTATCCAACACCCCTGGGATAAGAGTCCTCATGTGACACCACAATAATCCAAACTGCTACCCCATCTACACTTTTTTCTCAAAATATACCTCTCTATCCTTCATCTTCCCAATTGTAACTACCAAAATTTCCCTTTCCCTGGTGGCTGCCAATCTCAATAAGGGAAGTAATTATTGTCTATTGTCAAAGTGTATTTTGGGTGATGAAATAATCTGTGTAACAAACCCCCATGACACACATTTACCTATGTAACAAACCTGCACATCCTGCACATGTACCTATGAACTTATAAGTTTTTTAAAAAGGGAAAAAAATTCAAATGTATTCTTAGTTATAAATTACACACAGAATTAAAGCTCCCCAATTAGGAGAACATCCAGTTCTCTCTGACCACTTCATCAAAGAAGAGTTCTGCTTCCAAGATTTTCTGCCAACAACCACATTCGTAGATCAAGCTATGTTTACCACGGTGGAGCAAATCACTACTATTCCTGCACCATCACCACCAAAATGTTTTTATTTGTTTTTTTATTTGAAAAACACAAAAAAGTAAAAATTACCCATAATCCCTTGGTTCTATAATTAAGTAAGAAATAAAAGCCTCCCCCCATCTAATCCAATACCTAGACTTAATCATTGTTAAGACTTCAGAGTATAGCCTTCCCAACTTTTCCTATATTTGTATAACTATGTCTATATTTATATATCTATATGTAGAAATATATAAAATATAAATATTTGGACCTTTACAATAATTTATTGCATTTATTTTCATATTTGTCTGAAATCTTATTTTTTACTTAATATATCATGTATATATTATCTTGTTCTTATTTACAAACCTATTCTCAAAAGAGCACTTACAATTGTCTATGGAACATAGTAAGCATTCAATAAATCTTAGTTATTATTTTCATTATTATTTCCTCCTTTTTCTAATATATGCATACTGTTCCACTTTATGGATACACTTTTCCCTTACCGAGAGGTATTTAACTTGCTTCTAATTTTTTGCTTTTATAAACAGTGCTGCAATGAGTTTCCCTCTTCTTTCTAGGTAATAGATTTCAAAAACTTGGGTGGCTAGGTCAAAATATATAAACATTTAAAATTTTAAAATGTATGCCAAGACATTACCCACAAAGGCTTATACCATTCTACACTTTACTAACAGTGTCTAGGAATGCTCATTTCCCCCATCGTCATCAGCGCTGAGAGTTAGCTTCTTTCCTTAGTTCGTTGGCTGTGTGTGTACATGCACATGTGTGTGAGCCTGCACATGAATGACCTGTTCATACCTTTACTAATTTTCCTAATGGACTGTAGTTCCTCTTATTATTTTATGAAATCTCTCTGCATACTAGTTATATAACTCTTTGTCTACCCTGTGTAATACAAATATTCTTCTCAGAATATCATTTGGTTTGAATATTTGAGGGTAGTTTTTCCCATGCACATATTTTAAATATATGCATACTCAAATTTTTTTTCACTGTGGATTTTTAAATTACATTTTGTTTTAGTTGACAATAATTGTATGCATTTATGTGGTACAATATGATATTTTGATATATGTTTCCATTATGAATGATTAAATCAAGCAATTCCATCACCTCACATACTCATCAATTTTTTTGTGGTGAGAAGATTTAAAATACAATCTTTAAGCCATTTCAAAATATACAATGCATTGTAATTAATTACAGTCACCATTCCATGCAATAGATTACTACATCTTTTTCCTACTCTGTAACTGAAATTTTTTACCCTTGAATCAACAGCTCCCATTTCACCGACCACTCCCAACCTTTGGTAATCATCATTCTACTCTCAACTGCTCTCAGTTCAACTTTTTTAGATTCCACATAAGTGACAGCATGTGGCACTGATCCTTCTGTGCCTAGCTTATTTCACTTAGCATAATGTTCTTCAGGTTCATCCATGTTGCTGCAAATGACAGAATTCCCTTCTTTTTTAAGGCTGAATACTCTATTGTGTGTGTGTGTGTGTGTGTGTATGTGTGTGTGTGTGTGTGTGTGTGTGTGTGTTTACATAACATTTTCTTTATCCACTCATCTGTTGTTGAACACTTAGGTTGCTTTCATATTTAGCTATTATGAATAATGCTACAATGAACGTGGGAGTGCAGATACTTCTTCAACACACTGATGTCAATTCCTTTGGATATACACCCAGAAATAAGATTGCGGAATCATATGGTAATCCTATTTTTAGTTTTTTGAGGAACCAACATACTTTTTTCCCTAATGGCTGTATTAATTTACATTCCCACCAACAATGTAGAAGGGTACCCTTTCCTCCACAGTCTCTTCAACACTTGTTATCTTTTATCTTTTTGGTAATAGCCATACCAACAGGTGATAGCTCCCTTTGGTTTGATTTTCATTTCCCTGACAATCAATGATGCTGAGTGTTTTTTCATGTATCTGTTGGTCATTTGTATCTTCTTTTAAGAAATGCCTATTTAGGTCCTTCACCATTTTTTTCAATTGGGTTATTTGTTTTCTTGTGATTGAGTTGAGTTCCTTATATATTTTGGATATCAGCCCCTTATCAGATGTATGATTTGCAAATGTTTTCTCCCAATCTATGGATTATCTCTTCACTCTACTAACTGTTTCCTTGGCTATGCAGAAGCTTTTTAGTTTGATGTAATCTCATTTGTTTATCTTTGCTGTTGTTGTCTGTGCTTTTGGGGTCATACTCAAGAAAACATGGATTTTTCTCCATGTTTTCTTCTAGTAATTTTACAGTTTATATCTTATGTTTAAGTCTTTAATTCATTTTGAGTTGATTTTTTTATATGGCATGAGATCTATTTCATTCTTCTGAATGTGGATATCCAATGTTTCCAACATGATTTATTGCAGAGACTGTCCTTTCTCCATGTGTATTCTTGGCACCATATTGAAAATCAATTGACTATAAATGCATTAATTTATTTCTGGGCTATATATTCTGTTCATTGGTGGATGTGCCTGTTTTTATTCCAATATCATGCTGCTTTGATAACTATAGCTTTGTAATAGGTTTTGATGTCAGGTAGTGTGATACATCTAGTTTTGATTTTTTGCTCAAAATTGCTTTGGCTCCTCAGGGTTTTCTGTGGTTCCATATACATTTTAAGATTATTTTTCTAGATCTGTGAAAAATAACATTGCAGTTTTGATAGGGATTACATTAACTCTGTATCACTTTCAGTGGTATGGGCATTTTAACAATATTAATTCTTCCCACCCATAAACACAGAATATTTCTCCATTTATTTGTATAACCTTTAATTCCTTTCATTAATGTCTTTTAGTTTTTAGTATACAGATCTTTCACCTCCTTGATTAAACTTATTTTTAGTTTTTTTTAATGCTACTGTGAATGGGACTTATTTCTTAATTTCCTTTTCAGACAGCTCGTTGTTGCTAAAGAAACGCTACCGATTTTTGTGTATTGATTTTGTACCCTGAGACTTTACTGAATTCGTTTATCAGTTCCAACAGTTTTTGGTGGAGTATTCAGGGTTTTCTATGTATAAGATCATGTCATCAGCTAACAAACAATTTCACTTCTTCCTTTCCTATTGGGATGCCTTTTCTTTGTCTTGCCTAATTGCTCTGGACAAGGACTATATTGAATAGAAATGGCATGAGTGAATATCCTCATATTATTCCTGATATTAGAAAGAAAGCTTTCAACTCTTACTGAGTATGATGTTAGTACAGGCTTATAATATATGGCCTTTATTGTGTGTTGAGGTGCATTCTTTCTGTGCCTAATTTTTTTTAGAGCTTTTATCATAAAATGATGTTGAATTTTGTCAAATGTTTTTCTGCATCTACTGAGATGATCATACGGTTTTGTTCTTCATTCTGTTAATGTGATATATCACAGTTGTTGATTTGCTTATGTTGAACCATCCTTGCATACCAGGAATAAATCCCACTTGATAACAGTGAATGATTCACTATAGATTCATATTGGCTTGCTTAGAAAGGGTATGTTATTTTCAGGTTTCTCAACAACATCAGGGTCATCTATATTGGAAGAAGTTATGTTTTGATAGAAAAAAACAGTAATTTGAGATCACACATAGTTGGTTCTCTTGTAAGGACTTTATATTAAATAATGAAGCAGTTACATAGTAATACCCACAACCATGCACTTCCATACCAACCAGAGATTAAATCCATGAATACCACAGACACTAATATATTTATGAGGTTAAGGCACAAGAATCCTTTAAACACAGGAGGCAGAGGTTGCAATGAGCCAAGATTGTGCCACTGCACTCCAGCCTAGGTGACAGAGTGAGACTCTATATCAAAAAAAAAGAAAAAAAAAAGCAAAACAAAAAGAGCAAATCATAAATGAAACAATATACCATGTATGGGAGTTTCTGGCAGTCACTAATGCTGTTCACAAATATCTCCGGCTTTTCTGTACTCCTGGCACATGATAGGATGGCAATTCCCTCCCCTCATTGACATCATATGTGGCTATGTGAATTGCTCTGATCAAGGATATATGACCAGAAACGATGGCTGCCGAAGACTTATGAGCTGCCACAAGACTCACCATGCTGTCCTTTTCCCTCTGCCACAGTGACAGGCAATACCCTAAGTGGTGGGCTGCTCCCAGAACCCAGACCCAGCAGTGAGGATAACACAGAGCAGAGCCTCCAGTAGAACCACAATGAATATGTATCATAAGCAAGAAAGAAATTTTTGATGTTTTAAGACATTGATACTTGGAGATTGTTACTGTAAAAATCTCAGCATCCTGACTGATACTAATATAGAGTAATTTATTCATAAATATTTATTGAGCACATTCTTCATGTCAGGCACTATGCTAAGTGGTACGAATATAATAATGTTTAAAAATCAATCCCTGACCTTAGGGATTTACAAGCTAGTGGGTAGGAGAGAGAAGTGATAAAATACACAATTGTAATTAGTGTGATAAGTGTAATAAAGTGCTGTAATTGGGACAAGCACTAAGTGCAAAGGAGCCTAAAGAATGAGTTAGTTCCTCAAGGAGGTTACTTCTAAACTGAGAATCACAGAACAAATAATTTTTTTTCCAAAATAACTGATCTCTCAATTAGGCCAAAGTACGTAAAATGTAGTGCTGTTTTAGATACTCTATAAAGTGATAATAAATAATCAAAATACACCCTTCAGCTGGTCCAAATTCAAGAGACCCTACAGAGAACTGCCAAGTGTACTAGTGTGCTACAGCTCCCATGACATAGCATCACAGCCTGGGCAGCTTAAACAGCAGAAATGTATTTCCTCTAGTTTTGGAGGCTAGAAGTCCAAGATAAAGATATCGGCTATGTTAGTTTTTCCTGAGAGCTTGTCTCCTTGGCTTATAGATGGCCATCTTCTCCTGTCTAGAAGACCATCTTCACATGGTCTTCCCTCTGTGTACGTCTGTGTCCTCATTTCCTCTTCTCATTAGGACACTGGTCATATTGGATTAGTGCCCACCTGATGGTTCTATTTAGTCTTAACTGCCTCTCGAAAGATGGGATCTCAAAATACAGTCACATTCTGAGGTAGACGGAGTTAGAAATTCAACATATGAATTTGGGGACAAAGGGCATAGACAGAATTCAGCCTCCAGCACCAAAGCTGGTCACCAACTAAATGCAGGATGCAAAGGGGGAAAGGAGCACCGAATCTCAGCAAAGCGGAAGCCCTGAGATCTTGTAAAGATGGTAAGTCTGGGTAGTTAGAAAGGGTGCCTATTTTGTAAGGAAGAGAAACTGAACCCTATTTTCAAGCCCACAAAACCTCAGTTGGGAGTAGGACATTCCACTGGTGATATCCTGAAGGCAAATCAAGAGAGGATGCAAAGGTACAGTGAAATATCCTGAATCTGAAGGCCACTTATTTTAAAACTAATCAAGACAAGTTAATTATCCCAAGAAAAATAGTCTTAGACACTTAGAACATATCGTATATATTTTTCTGAGCTGCAAACAAATATAATTGAAGAAGCAAAATCAAGTTATGATAAACAATTAGCCAGATACAAATAATATATCTGATTGTTTACAATAAGAAGAAAGCAAATGAGTGATCCTAGAAATCAAAAGGGCAGTTTTGAAGCCATAGAGACAATTATTTTATAATGACTACAAATTCCAGTGTATAAATTTTACATGGAAATGATACCTGAACTGAGTAAATGATACCGTCAAGTAAACTGAACAGAGAAACAAAAGAATATTTCCCTGAGTATAAGAATCCTACCACATTTCAAAAGCAATATAAACACAGAAATCTAATCTATAAAGTGTTGGTGAATAATAACTCTGAGGAAAATGCATTAGATGGCTTGACATAACTTATTAATAAAGCCCTTCAAGTGCTACAAATAGCCATTATTTATAATATTTTCATGAATATCCCTGTAACTAGGAAGAAGCTTGTTTAAAATCATAATAAATCTGAAATGAGTGCTACCTCATTCTTCTTCAAGTAGGAATCTATAAAAAAAATCATAAAGGAAAGGCTGTATATTTT
This sequence comes from Chlorocebus sabaeus, assembly GCF_047675955.1. NCBI lineage: Eukaryota > Metazoa > Chordata > Mammalia > Primates > Cercopithecidae > Chlorocebus > Chlorocebus sabaeus. The sequence continues at coordinate 16,051,953 of NC_132927.1, read as the reverse complement.
GCTTTAAGATCCTAGAATTATTAAGTTGAAGGGCAGATTATAATTGAATTGAGCGGAGACAACTTTAAACTCAGTAAAGCTTTCTTCTTGACTAGAGTTAGGGCAGAACACAGATACAGTTTATATTAAAAGATCAATTTCTTTGAGTTACATGCCATTGCCTCCTGTACACTGGATAACACAGTATTTAAGAAAATTCTGAGATAAACAAAATCCACAAGAGAAAAGGAGAAAAAATGTGCGGTGAAGAAAGTACTAAATTAGAAGTCAGGTAACCTGAATTCAAGCCCCAGGCCCTCTACCATTTACTCCCTGTGATCAGTATAATCCATCATCCTTGGACAGATTCTTTACTTCTATAATAAGGATTTTAGAAAACTACCACACAGAGTTACAGTGAAGTCTAAATAAGATAATGCATGTTAAAATATTTTGAAAACTTTCTGTTTTAATGACATATCAGTTATTAATTGTTCAAAATTACTGACAATCTGAACACCATAAAAGATGGGTTGTCATAGTTAATACAACAGACAAGAATACTGCCTGACATTCCAACTGCAGATGTTCCAATACCACACACAATTCAGAGCAAGCTACAATTCAGAGCAAGGTACACAAAGCCCATTGGAATTCTAAAATTTCCATAACCAAATTCTATAGTAGACTGTGCTCCTGGCTATAGGAAAGCTCATACTATTAGGCAGATATTGACTGGAAAACATTTAAATATTGATAATTAAACCCAAACTGTGAATTGGGTCATCAAAGGAGACAATATTTTTAAAATCTCTATTCAGCTAATTAATTCAATGAATTGCCTCAGAATTCGCTTTGCTATGAAGTGGTTCTCAAAAGGTAATATGCTTATGAATCACCTGGGGATCTTTTTAAAACACACATTCAGATTCAATAGGTCTGGGGTAATGCCTAACATTCTACATTCCTAACAACCTTCCAGATAATGGTAAAAACTGCTGCTCTACAGAGACCTACTTTTAGAGGAACGATCAAGACACAATCTCATCCAAAGAAACTGGTATTTATTGATTAATGTTAAGGTTATAGTGATAAATGTAGGTGTTTAACCATTTGTGGCCTCAAAAATATTCAAGGAAGGATATTCTTCTATCTTTAAGACACAAAACTCTCAGTCTTCAAGCAGACTCTGTTTAGCACCTGAAGGGATCCAGAGTTAATATAAGGAAAGTTTTGTCCTTACTCCTGTGCCCAAATGCAGCAACGTGGGGTAGCCCTTAATTAACCCTTGAATATAAATTAGGCTCTGACCAGCAACTTCACTGTCCATGCTCCATGTATAGAGTATATCGATCTTCTTTCCATCAACAGCAAAGTGCCCTTTTATCAGACACTGGCTATCCACCTAAATGGGACATTATCTGCCTGGTGATTCCTGTCCAAAACCCAGTGGTGACAATCGCTATTCTACAGGGAAAATCTAAGTAGATTTCAAATTTCATTTAATAATAAACCCTCTTGTCAAATAAAATTCTGCACTCAACTCTAACACATAAAATAGTGTTTTATTAATATAAGTTTAGTTCATATTCAAAGAAAATAACGTTGTTCAGATGGACTCCCCAACTCTTTAAATTAGTGGTTATAGTTGTCAGCTGTAGCTACACCAGCCTTACCATCCAATCAGTCTTTGTATTTTGTTGTAGTGGCAAATATTAAGATAACCCTAAATCACACAAGAAATTAATCTTAAATAATAGCAGTTGTCATACTGCAACCTCAGAATTCTTATCACTATCAGTAAAATATTTTATAACAGTTGCTTTTAAAAAGTGGTTTAAAATATTGTTTTAAAAATATTTAAACTGTGTGGTACATACACACTATGGAATACTATGCAGTCCAAAAAAGAATGAAACCTGGTCCTTTGCAGCCACGTGGATGTAGCTGGTGGCCATTATCCTAAGCAAACTAATGTAGAAACAGAAAGTCAAATACTGCTTGTTCTCTTATAAGTGGGAGCTAAACATTGGGCACACATGGATATAAAGATGGGAACAACAGACAGTGGGGACTACAAGAGGGGGAAGAGTGCGGGCGGACAAAGTCTAAAAAATTACCTATTCAATACCATGCTCACTAGCTGGGTGATGGGTTCAATTGTACTCCAAACTTCAGCATCACACAATATACTCTTGTAACAAACCTGCACATGTACCCCTAAATCTAAAATTTGAAAAAAATGAATGATTAAATGAATTAAAACAAATTTAAAGCAAATTCAAATTAAACATTTGTAGAGACCCTCTTCTGTCCTGACATCTACAGAACTCAGTTTGAAACACTGATCTAAAAGATATCATAACTTCCTCCCTGTGGTTACCTTAGTTGGTATTACCCTGTATTAAGCCACTTCATCAGAAAGCTACACACTTGGAACATATTATTCTGTACAACACCATTTATATAACTAAGGTTTAGCTTTCTACTTTCCAAATTAATCAAAGAATAACAAGAAATACTATATGTAAAATATATTTTTACAAAACTTAAAGTAACGACATGGCCAACCCAAGCCACAAGACGACTGGAAAATGTAGTCTCTAGTTGCAAGGTCTGATTGCTGCTAAAACTCAAGGAGTTCTATATCTAAATGAAGAAAAGAAAAAAAAATGACTATTTGAAGACAATTAACAATCTCTACCATGAGGTTATGTGTTTTCCCCAAAAATTCTCCATTTGTCCCAGAAAATGGCATTTACATCTGTCTTAACTAAATAAAGATCTAATGCAGGATCCTGCATTGTTGTGATCCCTTAATGTTGAATCTTTATGTTGGCATAATAGTCACCTCGACTGGTGATGAATGAATGTTTTTCTCACTTTGGTTTTTTTATTGATGTATAACAGATGTACATAATTTCAGGGTACATGTGATATTTTGATACATTCGCATGTGTAAAGATCAAATCAGGGTAACTGGGATATCCAACACCATAAATATTTATCTTTGTGTGAAGAACATTCAAATTATTCTCTTCTAGCTATTTTGAAATGTATAATAGATTATTGTTAACTACAGTTATCCCACTAATCTATCTAATACTAGGTCTTATTTCTTCCATCTAACTGTATGTTTGTGCTCATTAATCAATCTCTCTTTATCCCCACTCCTCCTCCTTATCCTTCCCAGCCTCTGGTAACCACCAATCACTTTAGCTTGCTTTTTTTTTTTATTTCTAATGTAATTATGGACTCAAGATTTTCACATATTTGATATGTTTTAATATAGTACGATCATTATTTTTTGAGGCTCAAATTTAATGCTCATATTGAAATAGCTGACCAGCAGGAATCCCTTTCACCTGGTTCCTGTGTCCTTCGTTAAAACTGTGGTAAAATAACATAACATAAAATTTGCCATTTTGGTCAGGTGGGGTGGCTCACGCCTGTAAATCCCAGCACTTTGGGAGGCTGAAGTGGTCGGATGATTTGAAGTCAGGAGTTGGAGACCAACCTGGCCAACATGGTGAAACCCCATCTCTACTAAAAATATAAAAATTAGCTGGGCATGGTAACACACACCTGTAATCCCTGCTACTCCAGAGGCTGAGGCAGGAGAATCGCTTGAACCTGGGAGGCGGAGGTTGCAGTGAGCCAAGATCGCGCCACTGCACTCCAGCCTGGGCGAGAGAGCAAGACTCTGTCTCAAAACAAACAACAAAAACAATGCCATTTTAACCATTTTTAAGTGTACAATTAGGTGGCATTAAGTACATTCATGCCGATGTGCATCCATGACTACTATCCAACTCCAGAACTTTGTGTCCTTTTAAGTCAACCTCATTATTCCCTGAAAGATTCCCTGTATATGAGATGTTGAACATCTACCTTTCACCTTCTTTACCCGAGTCTTCAAATCATCTATTCTCTGAGAAGCCCTGATTTCTTTTAATAAGTAATGGTATTAGATATATCAGTCATATTGTCACAATAATGCAGTAAAACAAATTATACCATTTCAGCAGCATGAAATGATAAGCATCTATTGCTAACACATTTAGAGTCACCTAGGAGTAGATCAGGTGGTTCTGCTGATCTTGGCCCAACACTTTCATATATTTTGGTGTTGGATGACCGTCTGGCAACTTAGAATAGCTTTAGCTGGTGCAGATGAGGAGACTCAATTTAGCTCCACTTTTTTTAACATCCCACTGACTAGCCTGAGTATGTTCTCATGGTTGAGGCACAAGACCAAGCAAGTCCAGTTTCCCAATAGCTTTATTTTATTGTGGTAAAACATGAACATAAAAGTCACCATTTCAACGATTCCAAAGTGTACAACTGACTGGCATTTAATAATACCACAATGTCAGACAATCATTACTATTATCTCTAGTTCCAGAACATTTTTATCACTGCAAAAAGAAATCTCATACCCATTATTCCTCATTTTCTCCTCTCCCTCAGTCCCTGGTATTTTTCTTTCTTTCTTTCTTTCTTTCTTTTTTTTTTTTCACATTAACAAAAACAAGGTCTTGCTCTGTCACCCAGGCTGGAGTGCAGTGGCACAATCTTGGCTCACTGCAGCCTCAATCTCCAGGGCTCAAGCAATTCTCCTGCCTCAACCTCCCAAGCAGCTGGGACTACAGGAATGCACCAACACGCCCAGCTAATTTTTGTATTTTAATAGGGATGGGGTTTCGCCACGTTGCCCGGGCTGGTCTTGAACTCCTGGGCTCAAGCGATCCACCTGCTTTGGCCTCTCAAAGTTCTGGGATTACAGGTGTGAGCCACTGTGCCTAGCCACTCCCTGGTAATTAACTAACCTGCTTTCTGTCTCTATTTTGCCTATTCTGGATATCTCATGTAAATGGAACCACGCAATATGTGGCCTTTTGTATCTGGCTTCTTTCACTTGGTGTAATGTCTTCAAGGCTCAGCCATGTTGTAGCAGGTATCAGTACTTCATTCCTTTTCATGGATAAATAATATTCTGTCTTATAGAAGATGCCCATTTTATTTATCTGTTTATCAGTTGATGGACATTTGGACTGTTTCCATCTTTTGGCTGTTATGAATAGTACTTCTATGAACATCTGTGTACAAGTTTTTTACATCTGTTTTCAATTCTTTCAGTTATATATACCTAGAAGTCATATGGTAAATCTATGTTTAACGTTTTAAACATCTGACAAACTGTTTTCCAAGCAGCCACATGGTTTTACATTCACACTTACATTCACACTAGCAATGTATGAGGGTTCCAATTTCTCCACATCCTTGCAAAACTTATGTGTGGTATGAAGTGGTATCTTATGCTTTTGATGTGCATTTTCCTAATGACTTATCATGTTCAGCATCTTTTCACATGCTCATGTGCCATTTGTATAACTCTTTTGGAAAAATCTCTACCAAGTCCATTGACCATTTCTTAATTGGGTTGTTTGTCTTTTTGCTAAGTTGTAAAAAAAGGTCTATATATTAGATTGAAAGTCTTTTATCATATACATGATTTGCAAATATTTTCTTCCATTTGGTAGTTTGCCTTTTCAGTTTCTTGATAGAATCCTTTAGTGCACAAAAGTTTTTAAATTTGATGAAATCCAATATACCTTTTTTCATTGCTTGTGCTTCTGCTATCATATCTAAGAAACCATTGCCCCCACCCCCAGAATTACAAATCATAGATCTCATGAAGGATATGTCTCTAGAATATGCTAGAATTGCACTTGCTGTTTCTCTCATCAAGAGGTAGGGTCAATTTCCACCACCTTGAAACTGGGTAACTAACTTTGACCAATAGAATATGGTAAAAAAAAAAAAATGATGCTGTACTAGTTTGCAGCTTTGCTCTCAAAAAATACTACCAGAAGATAAAGGCCACATGGAGGATAACTGAGTCACCCCAACCAACAGTCAACACTGCAGTCCCAGACCTAAGACAGGTGCAGATGATCTTGCATGCTAGACCATCTGCCAAGTGAACAAACCTACCTGAGGAACCCCAGCCGACACAACATGCAGCAGAAGAACCATCCAGAAGCCTCATAGAATCATATGAAATAAAAAAACTGTTATTATTTTGAGTAGTGCAGATGAAATATTACTAAGATCTACCAGTGATCTTAAATAAATGCACCATCCACTTACATGTTGACAGAAGTTCCAAAAAGGGAAAATCATGAGATTCCTAAAGAAATGGCAAATATTCCTTGATGTTTCGACTTTCTGGAGTCCTACATGCAAAAGCAGGGGAAAATATGCATATAATAGTTTTCCCAATACTCTATATGGCTCATTTAAAATTACTCATATTTACTTTTATTCATTTTACTAAAATTACTTCAAATTTACTCAAAATTACTTTCAAAAATTAATTACAAACAACAAACTTCTTTCAAGACGAAAAAGTTTTTAGATATAACTTGGAATTGAGTTAAAAGTACAATCAAATATGAAATTCACAGATGCAAGAGATTTAAATAGATTAGAGAAGCTGTGGCTTTATGAAAGTCTCTTTAAGATACTTCTCCAAGGCAAATAATGATAAAAGTTAATAGAGAAGTCCAACATGGTTTTCAAAAAGAGCATTATTTAAAACCATTAGTATTAAACTTTAAGGCTCTATAGTGCCAAGTTATTTTGACTTATGTGAAGCAATCTAAAAACATGAATGCACCTAAAGATTGTCAAAAATTATAGCTAGGAAGTCTTCCAAAGACCAAAAAAAGGGGGGGAGGGGTGAGCATTATAAGGTTCCTCAAAAGAATTTTATTTGAAAGTTAATGTCACTTCGAAATCACTTCTCTGCATGGCTGAAAATTGAAAAGGCTGCACTTCATGTTAATATTCTTCAAAGCATTGTTTTAAATTCTATTTGCCTGTGCTAAGAAAGACAATTAATGCTAAGCCACAGTAAAGTGTTACATTCCAATTGTACAGATCTGTTACTTGCAACGTGTCAGAGAGAAAGAGAAAAAGGGCTATTGAAATCTAATGAAAAACTGCAGTGCTTAATAGAAATAGAGTTTTTCAAAATGTTATCGGTAAGCCTACAAACTAAAAGGTCCCTGTAGAGACTTCTGTTTCATTCTTAAATTACTTTTAAACTCTAGACTCGAGAAGAAATAGAATCAAACCCCGAACTTTCAAAACTTTTATAAAATATCAGTGGATATCTTCATATAGCATCCCTCAAGGATTCTTCATTCTATATATTGTATTTTCAAAAACTCAAGTAAACAACAAGCACTGTCTTTAAAATAACTTAAAGCAAGTGTGCACTAGTGCTTCCTGGTACAGAGTTTACTGTTAACTTCCTGTACCAGAAACTACCTCAAAGATCTTCAGAAAAGAAAACCAAGAGGTTACTATATGCCTCAATATCAGCTATTATTGTCAGGTTTCTTCTGTAACAACTCTCTTTAAATCAAAAGAAAAACACAAAGCCAAAAAAATTAAAACTATTTAGTATAATTTCAGTTTCTTCAACAGCTTTATCAACAAACAATTAAATATAATTTGAGTTACTTTTAATATGAAATATTGAAAGTGTAATGAAATGTTTAAATGAAAAATATTTAAGTATATCAAAATATTTCCCCAGAAATTTTGAATAGACTGAAGTAGCATGCAATCTTCAAAATATACCATCTTTGCTCTTGTTGCTGTGGTAGAAATGATGCCAACACCCATTTTTTTCCATCTATTATTAGATGTCAAAAATATTATAAATCCACTGATTCAAAGCACTTTCCTAAACACAAAAGGAAAAACTTCTTATATTCAAATTAAAAAGACATTTATTATAAAATACTAATGGATGAAAATTTTTTTTCTGTATTAGTCAATCTAAAAAGAAATGTGAAACCCATGGATGGAGGCTGAGGAGCCCATAATGGCTAATGTTCATTCCTTGGAATGATAGAAGGAGCACAGCCTTTGGAGGCACTAAGTCTGGGCTCAAGCCTTAGCTCTGCTACTTAATGACCATGTGATCTGGGACAAGAACATGTAGCCTCCCTGCACCTCAGTCTCTTCATCTTTAAAATGAGGCAATACTACCACCAGTTTCAGGAGGTTCTTAGGATTACTATAAAAATTGCTATAATATTATTATAGTAATTCATTTAATTTACTTTAATTCCTATAATAATTAAAGAACCAAACTAAAATACAGGACAGGACATCAATGACATAATATTTGGAAGGTAGGTGATTAGAATTAAATTGTTCTAAAGCTTTTGTATCATTTGAAGGAAAGGTTAAGATATTTAGATTTTGTTAAGCATGTACGGTAAAATTTCAAGTTTTCACACTGATTCAGGGAAAAAATAAGAAGAAAATAAATTAACAAATTAAAAATGTATTCAATAAAAAATGAGAAAAACAACTAAAATATTTAAAAGTAAAACAGAGCAAAATTTGGATAAAAGCCACGAGTTCATATATTTCGTTGGTCACAATGGTATAAGTAGTTTAGATCTGCCATGTAAAAAACAAAAAGAGATGGATTCTATATTTAAAAAAAAAAATCAGCTTTGTGCCTCAGGCTAAAGCTGAGGTTAGTGATAGACTTTAGGACAAAAAGTATCATTAGAGATGGAATAATTACACAGTAGTAAAGTTTTTATTTACTAATAACATTTAAGAATTCCAAATTTATAGGTAATTCATCTAATAGCCTCAAAATGTACAAAGCAAAAATAAATAGAGTTACAATGGCCAGAATAGGTTCTGAGTGACTGCGGAGTTACCACATGGTCAGATTACATTTCTGGACAGAAAACATATAAGTTAACAATTACAATAAGTATATAGTGGTTCAACAAAATAAACATTTTTAAGCACTTAAAACGAGGTAGGTGGACTCAGATGCTGGAGATACAGTGATATAAAGTTAGCTTCTACAGGAGTTCATGATCTATCTTGAACACACGGAATACATCATAATGTGATATGGAAAGTATAGAAGTAAAAGTATGCTCAAATTGTTATAGGATTAAGAAATGAGTTGACTTTGTCTAAATCAAAGATTTCCAATAATCATTTTTGTCAAGATAAAACCTTTCATGATCCACTTCCCCCTCTTACATTTCTCTATTATTTCCTGCAAATTTATCAACCCAAATACCTAAGTATAGGTGAAGAGCAAAGATAACTTTGATCTGGATTAGAGGTTTCTCAAACCACTGTTTAAGCGTGTTCTATAAAAAATTTTAAATTTTTGGTTTATACTTAGATAAAAATCTAAAGGAATTAATATAAACATATTTTCAATAATCTATGACCATCTTTTAATTTAGTATCACTGGGTAAATTATTCCCAAGTGAGGACCAAATTCATACCCTGTATTCATGAAAGATTCACAATAGTTCAAACAGAAAAGTCACAGAATAACTGAATACTCACACCCTACAAGGTAGAATAATAATGCAGAACTCAAAATGCACACTAATAGCACCATGTTAATGTTGTAAGAAATTGCTTCATTTAGCAAAGCAGCATCATTGATTATTAATATGAATGGTATTAGTGTCACAGATTTTTTGTATTTTTCTTGTTAATTTATCATGGTTTTACAGTTGCCTAGATCCTACAACAAAGGAGTGCAAACCTAGTTTGATATTAGCATATTTCTTCATTACATTCTTAATAAAAATACTACTTCAACACTGAGGATGTCCATGAACATTTTGGAAAGTGTCTATACATTGTTTAAATTGGAAAATATACATGTGAGATGTAATATTAAACAGCTTTCTAAAGGACAAGTTTGTGATTTGTATCAGTTCACAGAAATGCACATTTGAAATAACATTAAGTAAAAATAACAGAAATATGATTTCATCATCCCTTGTTTGTCTAATGAGTGCTTGTGTAACAAAGGGTTAGTGTTATTAATATAATAAGAGCTCTTATACATCAGCAGGAAAAATAAATATAAAGAAAAATCAGCAAATTATACAAAGAATATATGAAAGAAGAAATACATATAACCAAAAACATATAATAAATCTCAACCTCCTTACTAATCAAAGAAATGAAAACTCCAACAATAAAATAATCATTTTTCATCAAATACTCTATAAACGACTTTGGGTACTTTTTAATGACAATTCCCTATGTTGTCAAGATTTCATGGAAATGGACATACATTCCTTGTTTTGTGGGTCAGGAAACTGTGGGATACAAATACACAAGCTTTATGGTATTAGCAATACATGTGAAAAACCTTAAAGGACATATCCTTTGATCCAAGAAGACTATATATATAGAATCTTCCCTGGTCAGGCTCGGTAGCTCATGCCTGTAATCCCAGCACTTTGGGAGGCCGAGGCAGATGGATCACCTGAGGTCAGGAGTTCGAGACCAGCCTGATCAACATGGTGAAATCCCATCTCTACTAAAAGACAAAATAATTAGCCGGGCGTGGTGGCAGGTGCCTATAATCCCAGCTACTCGGAGGGTGAGGCAGGAGAATCACCTGAACCTGGGAGGCAGAGGTTGCAGTGAGCCGAGACCACACCATTGCACTCCAGCTTGTCTCAAAAAAAAAAAAAATCTGCCCTAAGGATGTAGCACAAACACAAGAATGTCCATCATAGCACTGCAAACAATCGGAAGTCCAACAGTAAGTTAGTTATATACATTATGTAACAACTACACAATAAGTTTGTTTTAATTTAGTCATTTTAAATTATATTAGAAATTTTATTTTGTGACATACAAAAATATTTATGAACACTGCCTCTGTTAAAATAAAAACTTTAGACAAATTAAATGTAACAGAGTTTAAATGAGCAAAAAACGATTTAAAAGTTGGGCAGTCTCTAGAGGCAGAGTAGGTCCTGAGTGACTCCGGAGTTGCCACATGGTTGGATAACATTTCTGGACAGAAAAAAGAAAGTGACATACAGAAAACAAAAGTGACGTACAGAAACAGCTGGATACGTGACAAGTCGGTATTTGCTCTATTTGAACACTGAACAGCTGGCTGCCCGTGATTGGCCAAAACTCTGTGATTGGTACAAGAATAAATTACAGTCCATTTATACATCAAGTTAACGTACAGGGAAATCTTTAGGCCGAACTTAAAATATATACGGAGGCAGTTTTAGGCAAAACTTAACGCCATATTTTTTTAAATCAGGTTACAAAAGTATGTGCAAATTTTACAAATTAATAAATTATATATGTTAGTGCACACATGTATATATGAACATGTATATATACAAACATATACAAAGGATAGAATAAAAAGCAATTCTCTCTGGTTATTGGAATTATAAGTAATTTTATTCTAAATATTTTCTAAAATCAAATTAAAAATTAGTTATTTTTTATTTAATAAAAAAAATCTATACCTTAACAGTGACCTAAAATAAAATTCTGAGAGCTGGAAAAGGTTTTCAGTTTTCATTACCAGATTTCATTTCTAAAGTAGGTTAAACTCATAATAAAATCACACTCAAAGACTCCTTTCAAGTTATTTCAGGACTCTGTCTGCTTTGTTGAAATTGAATTTATTTATGTTGATATGTAAACGTGCCACTCAATTGTTCCAAAGCATAGTCTAGATCTAAGATTTTTCGAAGCCACTAGCCAAGTTGCATATCTTCAATGTTTCCTCCACAGCATTTTGAACATAGCAAACACTCAATGAATACACACCACATAAGCTGTGTTGGTAGTTTGCCCACAAGTCATCATGTCCCTTGGTTTATTAAAAGCATACCCACACCTCAACACTTTGTTCCATGAGCCCTTTAAGCAACCTCTGTTAGAGACAGTGAAATTCATAAAAATAGCATCTGATTGTGTATTCTGAGAAAAACTGGCACATTAGCTAAGAATGGTGTTGCATAAAAATTTTCTTATGGTGTTTTTGGTAGACACATAAGCTTATTCATTTGCCTTCAATGCATTCCTGAAAAATAAAACTTAAAAGTCACCAACTTGAAGTGTTGCATTGTCTTATAGTTTGAGCATTAAAAGTTTAAGAATGAAGTAATCTTAGAAGTTTTCTGCTCTTTACTATGTAAATTTCAGCTAACAGCAATCGTTTACAGGCAGCTGTTGCCCTTAATACTTCAACTTCTTCATGCTGAGATCTTTAAAATCCATCCACTTTTTAGAACTGCTTTCTCATTAAATATCAACCTTACTAACTACTAAATAATAAACTCCTCTTCCTAGGGATTATGGAGGAGGAGAGGAAACTCAATAGATTTTGAACAACAAATTATTAAAATATTCTCTTGTAAAACCTGTTTTTCAAAGAGTACATGGAGAGGTTAAAATTAATGCATTTTTTGTTTTCTGTTGCTCAGCACATATGTCATTTGGATGTTGTTTCTTATCTTGTTCTACAACCCACAACGTCTACTGTCTAGTCAGTGAAAGCTCTGTGGTTAGATCAGGATCACAGGAGACAGAGTGTCATGCTCCTTTGATGAATTAAAGATAAAATATTTTACAACCCAAAAAATAGTATAAAAGAAATGGACGGCTGTAGTAATAAGATACTTTTCTTTGCTGTACCACCTTCCTACATTTGAATTAGGGGATAATAATGTTTTGTAACCTTAAGTATCAAATAATCCATATACATTCCTCTTGTTTATTTCTTTCTGCCTTGTTCAGGCAACAGTAGTTTTAGTTTAACCTGATGTAACTCTACACTAGCTTTCCCTAGATTTTCACTATATAAACAACAACAACAACAAAAAAGGAATATATACCCGGTTTGGCAGCCATAACTTCCTGATCCTCAAGGTAACATTTTTCATCAATCAGAGTCATTCATTAATCAATAAAATAATTAATTGGCATCTAGATGTCATAACTTTTCTTACTTATAAACTTAGCCCTTCTGCTAAGAGCTGCCTCCATCACTCAATAAAACCTCCGCATTCACCATCCTTCAAGTCCATATGACCTGATTGTTCCTGGACACTGGACAAGAACCTGTGTACCAAGAATACAGTTGTTACACACTCTTCCTGGCATAACTGCTCAGTAGAAGTTCGTGGAATGAATGAATGACATATAATGTATAATGCTGGTAGCATCCCCTAACACACTATTTCACACTGAGGGTGAAATACATAAGACACAATCCCTGTTTTCCACAGACTAAGGGGAGTGGCAGAGATAGAGAGGAATTAATGAGACAAAGTGATAGCCTAAAGGGGTATAACGATCTCTGCTGAAGTTTTCACAGGGGTGGGGAAGCTTGGGCTACAGCTTAAAAGATGAGGAAAAATTCACCAAGTGAGATGTTCCCTGACCTCCTCACAGGAACTTGTGAAGGGCAGGGGGTTTGTTTTGCTCAGCTGCTGAGCTAGAACCCCCCTTGGGTGAGGGGGAGCAGATAGGTGAATGGGTGCAGGAGCCAGGGTGAGTGCCTTTAGGCACCAGAAGGACCAAACTCCATATTGGCCCAGGCAGTCTAGCAGTTGCCCGCACCTCTGGAGCCCCAGAGAGTGTGTCTTACAAACAATGCCCTTTTAGCATTTGCCATCCACTGATGGCTAAATGTTAACCAGCTCAGTAGAGAGTCAGGGTGTCATACACCCTGTCCTCTTGGTATGCAGGTTCTTGTCCAGTGTCCAGGAACAATCAGGTCATATGGACTTGAAGGATGGTGAATGCGGAGGTTTCACTGAGTGATGGAGGCAGCTCTTAGTAGAAGCGGAGCTGGAAAGGAGATGGTGCCGGAAGAAGGTAATCTTTCCCTGAAGCCCAGCCATCTCCGGCCAGGATCCTCTCCGAAGTCGTGTTATCTGAAGTTAAGCTGCGCCTATCCATAGTCTCCAATGCTCAGTTGCTTCTCCTCTCAACACTCAGCCACTTGTCTCTCTGCCAGCTGAGATATGAGGTTTATATGGGCAAAGGATGGCGGAGGGTGAGGGCAGGGGTGGAGGGACGGGCAGGGCAGGCCAAAAAGCAACATTTGGGCAGGAAAACAGGAATGCCTATTCTCATTTAGGGCCGCAGGTCCAGGCTTGAGAGTGAAGCCCTCACCAGGGACTCTGCCCCACTGCCTCCTGTCCCTATTACAAGAAGAGTCAGAAGGACACTCCAAGCAGAGAAAGCAACACGTGCAAAAAGCAGGAACCTTAAGGTACAACCACTTTGGAAAATTGTTTGGTAGTTTCATATGTAGTTAATCATACACTGCATCTACAACCCAGAAATTCTCCCCTAGGTATTTACCTAAAAGAAATAAAAAAAATGGCCAGGCGCAGTGGTTCACACCTGTAATCTCAGCACTTTGGGAGGCTGAGGCAGGTGGATCACAAGATCAGGAGATGGAGACCATCCTGGCCAACACGGTGAATCCCCATCTCTACTAAGAATACAAACAAATTAGCCGGGCGAGGTGGCGGGCGCCTGTAGTCCCAGCTACTCAGGAGGCTGAGGCAAGAGAATGGTGTGAACCCGGGAGGCAGAGCTTGCAGTGAGCTGAGATGGCGCCACTGCACTCCAGCCTGGAGGACAGAGAGAGACTCCGTCTCAAAAAAAAAAAAAAAAAAAAAAAAGAAGCCACACATGAAAGGGTAAGTACTATATGATCCCACGTATGCAAAGCTCAGGAACAAGCAAAACTAATCAGTGGTGATGGAAATCAGAACAGTAATTTTGACTGGAAGAGGATACAGGAGAACCTTCTGGTGTGATAAAAACGTTCTACAACTTGATTGAGGTGGTATTACAGAGGCGTACACATTTATCAAAACTCACCAAATTGCAATTAAGCTCAGTGCATTTTACTGTATGTAAATTTTGCCTGAATAGAAATAGTACGCCAAAAAATTAATGAGGCAATATTGAAACAAACAACAAACAAATGTATGAGGGCCCAAAATACATAGTATGGTGTAGGAAACCAGAATGTGCTACACCAAAATATGCCTCTTTAGTGTAAGGATTATTTTGAGAAACAGCAGACACAGGAGAAGCTCTGAAAAAAGAGTAGAAGTTACCTTTTCGTAAGAGAATTTTACATCAATAAAGGAAATCTCCATTCGTAACGGTGTCTCCCTCTCTATACCATAAAGAGAAGTGTGACTAAATCATTAGAGACTCATCAATGGAGAAGGCATTAACAAAAATCAGCATTAACAAAACCTTACTTTTGTAACAGTACTTTTCCAGGGGTCCCGCTCCGGAACTCACCTCCCCCACATCCTTCTCTCTTGTTCCAGCTGGGAATAGTATTTAAACCCTAATTCTAAACCACTTCTTGGATATTTACTCGTTTTTTCCTCGTTATCTCCCATGTATACAAGAGGAATACATGTTAATAAACTTTTGTTTGTTCTTCTCTTGTTAATCAGTCTTTTGTTACAGGTATCCCAGCCAATGAACCCAAGATGGATAGAAGGAAGATATTTTTCCTTCCCTGTAACGGAAAACTGCAAGTAGTTCAGCAGCAGTGGAGCATAGCGTTTCAGCAGGGAAGCCACGGGGACTGAGCCTGGAAAGGCAAGCAGTGTGAAACTAGAGGGAAAGTATTTTAATTTTCTGACTAGAGGAAACTGGAACCTGGGTTGAGGGGCAAGTTTTAGAAGTTAAAAGGTGACTGAATAGCCAGAGAGCTCTAGAAAGAATTAGAGACTTATTTCCTTCAGTGTATATATGGATGAAACTCCTTAGAGCCAATTCTTTACATTCCAAAGGATTGTAAAAGACAATGCAATAAAAGGTTTCTCTCTCTCTCTCTCTCAAAGTCAGATGGATGCAGTAATAAATAGCCTACCAACCAAGAAAAGCCCAGGACCAGAAGGAATTAACAGCTGAATTATACCAGAGGTAGAATGAGGAGCTGGTACTATTCTTTCTGAAACTATTCCAAACAATCGAAAAGGAGGAACCTTTCCTTAACTCATTTTATGAGGCCAGCATCATCCTGATACCAAAATCTGGCAGAGATACAACAAAAAAAGAAAACCTCAAGCCAGTATCCCTGATGAACATCGATGCAAAAATCCTCAATAAAATACTGGCAAAACAAATGCAGCAGCACATCAAAAAGTTTATCCACCACAATCAAGTCAGCTTCACCCCTGAGATGCAAGGCTGGTTCAACATCCACAAATCAATAAACGTAATTCATCACATAAACAGAAATAAGACAAAAACAACATGATTATCTTAATAGAGGCAGAAAAGGCCTTCAACAAAATTCAACATCCCTTCATATTAAAAACTCTCAATAAATTAAGTATTGATGGGACACATCTCAAAATAATAAGAGCCATTTATGACAAACCCACAGCCAACACCATAATAAATGGGCAAAAGCTGGAATCATTCCCCTTCAAAACAGGCACAAGACAAGGATGCCCTCTCTCATCACTCCTATTCAACATAGTATTAGAAGTTCTGACCAGGACAACCAGGCAAGAGAAAGAAATAAAGGGTATTGAAATAGGAAAAAAAAGGAAGTCATACTGTATCTGTTTACAGACGACGTGATCCTGTATCCAGAAAATGTAATCACCTCAGCCCAAAAGCTCCTTAAGCGGATAAACAACTTCAGTAAAGCCTCAGGATACAAAATCAATGTGCATAGACAGATCAACGAGACAGAAAGTTAACAAGGATATCCAGGAATTGAACTCATCTCTACAGCAAGCAGACCTAATAGACATCTATAGAACTCTCCACCCCAAATCAACAGAATATACATTCTTCTCAGCACCACATCGCACTTACTCCAAAATTGACCACATAATTGGAAGCACTCCTCAGCAAATGTACAAGAACAGAAATTATAACAAACTGTCTCTCAGACCACAGTGCAATCAAACTAGAACTCAGGACTAAGAAACTCAATCAAAACCGCTCAACTACATGGAAACTGAACAACCTGCTCCTGAATGACTACTGGGTACATAACGA
Source organism: Chlorocebus sabaeus (assembly GCF_047675955.1). NCBI lineage: Eukaryota > Metazoa > Chordata > Mammalia > Primates > Cercopithecidae > Chlorocebus > Chlorocebus sabaeus. The sequence goes on along the minus strand of NC_132927.1, from coordinate 16,035,059 downwards.
AATGAAGGCAGAAATAAAGATGTTCTTTGAAACCAACGAGAACAAAGATACAACATACCAGAATCTCTGGGACACATTTAAAGCAGTGTGTAGAGGGAAATTTATAGCACTAAATGCCCACAAGAGAAAGCAGGAAAGATCTAAAATTGACACTCTAACATCGCAGTTAAAAGAACTAGAGAAGCAAGAGCAAACACATTCGAAAGCTAGCAGAAGGCAAGAAATAACTAAGATCAGAGCAGAACTGAAGGATATAGAAACACAAAAATCCCTCCAAAAAATCAATGAATCCAGGAGTTGGTTTTTTGAAAAGATCAACAAAATTGACAGACCGCTAGCAAGACTAATAAAGAAGAAAAGAGAGAAGAATCAAATTGACGCAATAAAAAATGATAAAGGGGATATCACTACCGACCCCACAGAAATACAAACTACCATCAGAGAATACTATAAACACCTCTATGCAAATAAACTGGAAAATCTAGAAGAAATGGATAATTTCCTGGACACTTACACTCTTCCAAGACTAAACCAGGAAGAAGTTGAATCCCTGAATAGACCAATAGCAGGCTCTGAAATTGAGGCAATAATTAATAGCCTACCAACCAAAAAAAGTCCAGGACCAGATGGATTCACAGCCGAATTCTACCAGAGGTACAAGGAGGAGCTGGTACCATTCCTTCCGAAATTATTACAAACAATAGAATAAGAGGGAATCCTCCCTAACTCATTTTATGAGGCCAACATCATCCTGATACCAAAGCCTGGCCGAGACACAACAAAAAAAGAGAATTTTAGACCAATATCCCTGATGAACATCGATGCAAAAATCCTCAATAAAATACTGGCAAACCGGATTCAGCAACACATCAAAAAGCTTATCCACCATGATCAAGTGGGCTTCATCCCTGGGATGCAAGGCTGGTTCAACACTCACAAATCAATAAACATAATCCAGCATATAAACAGAACCAAAGACAAGAACCACATCATTATCTCAATAGATGCAGAAAAGGCTTTTGACAAAATTCAACAGCCCTTCATGCTAAAAACGCTCAAGAAATTCGGTATTGATGGAACGTACCTCAAAATAATAAGAGCTATTTAAGACAAACCCACAGCCAATATCATACTGAATGGGCAAAAACCTTTGAAAACTGGCACAAGACAGGGATGCCCTCTCTCACCACTCCTATTCAACATAGTGTTGGAAGTTCTGGCTAGGGCAATCAGGCAAGAGAAAGAAATCAAGGGGATTCAGTTAGGAAAAGAAGAAGTCAAATTGTCCCTGTTTGCAGATGACATGATTGTATATTTAGAAAACCCCATTGTCTCAGCCCAAAATCTCCTTAAGCTGATAAGCAACTTCAGCAAAGTCTCAGGATACAAAATTAATGTGCAAAAATCACAAGCATTCTTATACACCAGTAACAGACAAACAGAGAGCCAAATCAGGAATGAACTTTCATTCACAATTGCTTCAAAGAGAATAAAATACGTAGGAATCCAACTTCCAAGGGATGTAAAGGACCTCTTCAAGGAGAACTACAAACCACTGCTCAGTGAAATAAAAGAGGACACAAACAAATGGAAGAACATACCATGCTCATGGATAGGAAGAATCAATATCATGAAAATGGCCATACTGCCCAAGGTTATTTATAGATTTAATGCCAACCCCATCAAGCTACCAATGAGTTTCTTCACAGAATTGGAAAAAACTCCTTTAAAGTTCATATGGAACCAAAAAAGAGCCCGCATCTCCAAGACAATCCTAAGTCAAAAGAACAAAGCTGGAGGCATCACGCTACCTGACTTCAAACTATACTACAAGGCTACAGTAACCAAAACAGCATGGTACTGGTACCAAAACAGAGATATAGACCAATGGAACAGAACAGAGTCCTCAGAAATCATACCACACATCTACAGCCATCTGATCTTTGACAAACCTGAGAGAAACAAGAAATGGGGAAAGGATTTCCTATTTAATAAATGGTGCTAGGAAAATTGGCTAGCTATAAGCAGAAAGCTGAAACTGGATCCTTTCCTTACTCCTTATACGAAAATTAATTCAAGATGGATTAGAGACTTAAATATTAGACCTAATACCATAAAAACCCTAGAGGAAAACCTAGGTAGTACCATTCAGGACATAAGCATGGGCAAAGACTTCATGTCTAAAACACCAAAAGCAACGGCAGCAAAAGCCAAAATTGACAAATGGGATCTCATTAAACTAAAGAGCTTCTGCACAGCAAAAGAAACTACCATCAGAGTGAACAGGCAACCTACAGAATGGGAGAAAATTTTTGCAATCTACTCATCTGACAAAGGGCTAATATCCAGAACCTACAAAGAACTCAAACAAATTTACAAGAAAAAAACAAACAACCCAATCAAAAAGTGGGCAAAGGATATGAACAGACATTTCTCAAAAGAAGACATTCATACAGCCAACAGACACATGAAAAAATGCTCATCATCACTGGCCATCAGAGAAATGTAAATCAAAACCACAATGAGATACCATCTCACACCAGTTAGAATGGTGATCATTAAAAAGTCAGGAAACAACAGGTGCTGAAGAGGATGTGGAGGAATAGGAACACTTTTACACTGTTGGTGGGATTGTAAACTAGTTCAACCATTATGGAAAACAGTATGGCGATTCCTCAAGGATCTAGAACTAGATGTACCATATGACCCAGCCATCCCATTACTGGGGATATACCCAAAGGATTATAAATCATGCTGCTATAAAGACACATGCACACGTATGTTTATTGCGGCACTATTCACAATAACAAAGACTTGGTATCAACCCAAATGTCCATCAGTCACAGACTGGATTAAGAAAATGTGGCACATATACACCATGGAATACTATGCAGCCATAAAAAAAGGATGAGTTTGTGTCCTTTGTAGGGACATGGATGCAGCTGGAAACCATCATTCTTAGCAAACTATCACAAGAACAGAAAACCAAACACCGCATGTTCTCACTCATAGGTGGGAACTGAACAATGAGATCACTTGGACTCGGGAAGGGGAACATCACACACCGGGGCCTATCATGGGGCGGGGGTAGAGGGGAGGGATTGCACTGGGAGTTATACCTGATGTAAATGACGAGTTGATGGGTGCTGACGAGTTGATGGCTGCAGCACACCAACATGGCACAAGTATACATATGTAACAAACCTGCACGTTATGCACATGTACCCTAGAACTCAAAGTATAATAATAAAAAAAAAAAAATCAATGTGCAAAAATCACAAGCATTCCTATAAACCAACAACAGACAGGCAGAGAGCCAAATCATGAATGAACCTCCACAATTGCTACAAAGAGAATAAAATACCTAGGAATACAGCTAACGAGGAATGTGAAGGACCTCTTCAAGGAGAACTACAAACCACTGCTCAAGGAAATAAGACAGGACACTAACAAATGAAAATATTCCATGCTCATAGATAGGAAGAATCAATATTGTGAAAATGGCCATACTACCCAAAGTAATTTATAGATTGAAAGCTATTCCCATTAAACTACCATTGACATTCTTCACAGAATAAGAAAAAACTACTTTAAAATTCATATAGAACCAAAAAAGAGCCCACATAGCCAAGACACTCTAAGCAAAAAGACAAAGGAGGCATCACGCTACCCAACTTCAAACTTCACAACAAGACTACAGTAACAAAACAGCATGGTACTGGTACCAAAACAGACACATACACCAATGGAACAGTATAGAAATCTCAGAAATAAGACCACACATCTACAACCATCTGATCTTCGACAAACCTGAGAAAAACAAGCAATGGGGAAAGGATTCCCTATTTAACAAATGGTGCTGGGAAAACTGGCTAGCTATATGCAGAAAATTGAAACTGGATCCCTTCCTTACACCTTCTACAAAAATTAACTCAAGATGGATTAAAGACTTAAATGTAAACCCAAAATTATAAAAACCCTACAAGAAAATCTAGGCAATACCATTCAGGATATAGGCACAGGCAATGATTTCATGATTAAAACATCAAAAGCAATTGCAACCAAAGACAAAATTGACAAATGGGATCTAATTAACCTAAGAGCTTCTGCAGAGCAAAGGAAACTATCATCAGAGTGAACAGACAACCTATATAATGGGAGAAAATGTTTGCAATCAATCCATCTGACAAGGGTCTAATATCCAGAGTCTACAAGGAACTTAAACAAATTTACAAGAAAAAAACAAACGACCCCACCAAAAAGTGGGCAAAGGACATGAACAGACACTTCTCAAAAGAAGACATTTATGCAGCAAACAAACAGGTAAAAAGCTCAATATCGTTAATCATTAGAGAAATGCAAAAACACAATGAGATACCATCTCATGCAAGTCAGAATGGTGATTATTAAAAAGTCAAGAAACAACAGTGCTGGTAATGCTGCAGAGAAACAGGAACACTTTTACACTGTTGGCGGGAATGTAAATTAGTTCAACCATTGTGGAAGAGTGTGGCGATTCCTCAGGGATCTAGAACCAGAAATGCAATTTGACCCAGCAATCCCATTACCGGGTATATACCCAAAGGAATATGAATCATTCTATTATAAAAATAAATGCATGCATATGTTTATTGCAGCACTATTCACAATAGAAAAGACATGGAATCAACCCAAATGTCCATTAGTGATAGAGTGGATAACGAAAATGTGGCACATATACACCATGGAATACTATGCAGCCATAAAAGAGGAATGAGGTCATGTGCTTTGTAGGACATGGATGGGGCCAGAAGCCATTATCCTCAGCAAACTAACACAGGAACAGAAAATCAAGCACTGCGTGTTCTCACTTATAAGTGGGAGCTAAACAAAAACAAACAAACAAAAAGAAGTCAGAGAGGGCAGTCTGTAACCTATATATGACCCCAGATTCACAATTTCAGGATTCCTTTTTTTGCAGTGCAGACTCTCCCATCCCCCAACATGCGGGGTTAATAACTTTCATCTCTGCCCCAGAAACCTCATGCTCACTTTCAAGATAAATATAGATATTAAAAACTTTTCAAACAGGAGCCAAATCATGGGAGTTTTCTATACCATGCAAAAAGTGTTTCGATTAATGTTATTGCCATTGGAAAGCAATGCAGGATTCTAAACACAGAAAAAAGAGCATAATTGAGTATAGAAGGATCACTTTGGCAGAAATATGGAAAACAGATTCAAGGCAGTCAAGACTGAAGGCAGCAAGATGATTTAGAAGACAACTGCAATGGTCCAGGTAGGAGACGAGGATATAAACACTAGTAATGGAGGAAGAGCAGAGGGAACGGACATGAAGCAACGTTACAGAGGTTGGACTCTCAGGATTTTATACTCCTATGAGATGTGGGACTACAGAAGGAATTACATGATACACCACCAGTGTCTGATTGAATGCTATTAAAATGATCTGAGCAAAACACCTGAAGCATCAACTCCTGCATTTCACTGAACTATGCCATGTCTCTGTACTTGCTGGTTTATAATCCCCTTCCACTCATTTATCTGGAAAACTTGTATTTATCTTCCACTGGGAAGACCCCTGATGCCTCTTACCCCACAAGTAAACTAGGATCCTGATGTTGCTCACTCTCACAGCTAAGATATTACAGTACTTAGCTGTGTCTCCACTTCACCACTACCATCTTTGGATTGTGACTGTGCTTTCATATCTGGCCTTCTCACTAGGTTATGATCTCATGGGTAGACCATATCTTGTTCACTATTGCATCTCCAGCATATGGCAGGGGCCTGGCACAAAGTAGGAGCTCAATAAATAGTTGTTATTAAATTAATAAACATTGTTCTAAGTCATATTTATAAACAATCAAAAACCAGAACATGTTAACCTTCTACAGCACTCTAAGGACATTCTGTCCTCAGTAAATTCAAATGAATAATTTGATCCTCTCTCTCTTACTTCTCATTTTTAATGTAATAAAATATAAGCCTTGTAAGTCTTTAGTGAAAAATAAAGGATAAACCTGAAACATGTGAGTTTTTCAGAAAATGTGGCTGATCAATCTGTTGTTCCCCTAGAGAAACCTAAATTTGGTACCTGGAAACTCTAAAGATACCCAAAAGAGAGATACCATCACCTTGATGCCACCACAGGGGCATTTGATGTTCCTGGTGCCTTTACTTTGGCATGGTAACATTAAATAATATAACAAAAGTAAAAGCACAGTAACACACACATACAAAGTACACAAACAATAACTGGAAATGTCTTCACCTTTCCCTCTCCAATCACATTTTTCATACTTTATTACTCTGCACTAATTTGTATTTACAAGTGAATCTAAGCAAACGGTGAAATTTTCACAGCCTCATGAAAGTCACAAACATGGCCTATTCCTCAAATTAATGGGCACTGAAATTCATGACACAATTTAAAATGTGCTTATACTGCATAGAAAATAAAACCATGGCAAGAGAAAAAAAAATGTTTCTTCCTCTTCTCAGGAAAATAATGAATTATAAAATATACATTTGGTGCACATCTAGCCACTCTAACGATTTCAGTAAATAAAGAAAAAGATAAAAACTGTATGACAAAATATACAAAATGAATAGTTCTTTATTCTAAATATGGGAATGATTTAAAAAACATGAAGATTTTACCACCTATATCCAATTGCAGAAGTCGACAATGGCATTATATTTTTCCCTATTGAGCACCTGCCATTAGCTCTTAATAAAGATAGAAATATTGACCTTCATTCAGTGCTGAAGAGCAGGGCCCAGAATGGAAACTATTCAGAGAGTGGCACTGCATTCCAATGGTGTCTAGTGTTGAAACTTGAAACAAGCTTCAAGTCTGAAGCATAAATATGAGAGAAGCCATTGATCTACACTGCTGCTTTCTTCAAGTCCACAATAAGAATTTTATCAAAGCTCATATCCAACTAACAATAAGGCCAGCAAACCAGAACTGGCGGGGTGAGACTAGACTACATAATGAAATTCCAGTCGTACTTCACTCAGGATGAAAGGTGGCTTGAGAAATCTTGTTCCTAGAACAGAAAAATGCCTGAGAAAAGGGATTGTGGCAACAATGGCAAGAGAACATGTGCATGGGAAGGTTAATATCAAAAGCCACTTGACATTATGGGGTACAGTTTAGATGTCCCATGACATAGATGTCCTCAACTCATAAAGAAACAACCAGTTTTCAGGGCCCAACATTTACCAAGCAACTACTCTGTGGTACCAGGTTCTATAAGAGAAGGGTCTGCTTGTCTTTGCTCACTTAAACTTTTGCCAATTCAACAATTCCTTATTATCTCGATGTTACAGATAAGGCAACTGAGGCCAGAGAGTTAAAAAGATTCAATTCACCTGGGGAGAAAATACTAGCACTAAGATTTAACTCATCTTTTTCCTTCATGACCAATATTTAGCCACACCATTGCAGCAGCATCACTACAAAATGTGAAGAAATACAAAGGGCCTTGCCTGGGCAATGGGTGAGGGAGTAGGCTCAGAGGCTGAGGAAAAGAAGGAGTGCCTGTAGTCACTGGAAAGGGGTGAGGGGTGCTCCCGGGGTGCTGATTGTTTTCTGCCTGTGTGTGTGCTTGTTACATGGGTTTGTTCACTTTGTAAAAATTCAACAAGCTGCGTATATGTTATATATGCACTTTTCTATATACATGATGTATGTACTTTTCTACAGCTGACCCTCGGTATCTGCAGGGAATTGGTTCCCGGACCCCTGCAGATACCAAAATCTACACATACTCAAGTCACGCAGCCAGCCCTGCAGCACTGCACATACGAAAAGTCAACCCTCCATATCTGTGGGTTTTGCATCCCTCAAATACTGTACTTTTGATCTGCAATGCCTTTGGTTGCAGATGCAGAATCCCCTGATAAGAAAGAGACCAAATGTACTTATTGGAAAAAATGTGGTACCTGTCTAGCTCAAACCTGCGTATTCAAGGATCAACTGTACATACAAAGTTAAGAAAACTGATCAGCAGTGGGCTTGCCAAGGGCCTCAGATTTGCTCATCCCAGGCCAGCTCCTTGAGTCTCCCTTTCCTCTGTCTCTCACAGGCACTGGACTTGAACTGGCTTTCCTTTCCCCTTAAAGTAATCAAAACACACACATACTCAAAGGAGACTATAATTAGCCAAATCCTTACCAACCATTATAAAGTGAAACTAAATATTTTCCTAAATATAAACTTCGACATAGTCATATGGAGATGGCACAGAATGATGAAAATCACTGTGGATGAGAGGGAACTCATCTCTAATCTCACTACTGACTGGAGGCACTGAGCCTCCATTTACCCATAAATGAAGGGTTAAATTAGAAAACCTTTAAGATCCATTTCCCACACATATTCTTTAGGATATATGTACAATCCTATTCAAAGCAACTTTGTTTATAATAGGAAAAAGTTGGGGAGAATGGCTCTTGATAGGAGAATGAATAATAAATTGTTGAATCACGCAAGGAAATATTCTATGGCAATAAGAATTATGGTTATACATATCCACTGGATGGATCTCAGAAGCATAAGTAAGAAAAGCAAGTCAGTGAACAAAATGTATATTGTGGTGCCATTTATACACAGTTAGAAAGCAGCAAAATGAGGTCGGACAAGATGGTTCACACCTGTAATCCCAGCACTTTGGGAGGCCGAGCTGGGTGGATCATTTGAGGTCAGGAGTTCAAGCCCAGCCTGGCCAACATGGTGACACCCCATCTCTACTGAAAATACAAAAATTAGTTGGGTGTGGTAGTGGGCACCTGTAGACCCACCTACTCAGGAAGCTGAGGCAGGAGAATCCCTTGAACCCAGGAGGTGGAGGTTGCAGTGAGCCAAGATTGTGCCACTGCACTCCAGCCTGGATGACAGAGTGAAACCCTCTCTTAAAAAAAAAAAAAGGGACAAAATGAAATAGCATATTGTTTAGGGATACATGCATGTCTGGTAGAACTATAAAGAACACCAGCAAATAATAAATACAAAATTCAGGACACTGGTGATTTCTGAAGGTTCGTAATGGGTGGGGAGAGGAGACGGAGCAGAGCAGCATTTTCAACAGTATTGGTAGGTTGGTGAGTACATAAGTATTTGTATGGTTATTATACTTCATAACTTACATATATGTTACATATACCCTTTTATGTATCAAAGAATCCATAATTTTTTTTAAATATTACGTGTATTTTTCTAGGAAAATGTTGAGGATAAAGGAGTGAGTACAAAATCTTAAAGATATCAATAAATTGTTACTCTCATCTTTAATAACAGGGCTTGTTCTCAGTGGAGAAAATGCAGGATTATAATTTTTTTCTAGAGGAATTTGCTTTCCTTGGCCTTGAGTCTTGGTGCAGCATACAATTGAAGCCAAAAATGAGCCAGATAAACATAACAGAAAACTCTTTATTCAGACAAAAAAATGCAATTCAACTCTTTGTTGTTTTTTGTTTTGAGACAGAGTCTTGCTCTGTTGCCCAGGATGCAGTGCAGTGCCACGATCTTGGCTGACTGCAACCTTCGCCTCCTGGGTTCAAGTGATTCTCCCACCTTAGCCTCCTGAGTAGCTGGGACTACAGGTGTGTATCACCACACCCAGCTGATTTTTGTATTTTTAGTAGACACAGGGTTTTGCCATGTTGGCCAGACTGGTCTTACACTCCTGGCCTCAAGTGATCTGCCCACCTCAGCCTCCCAAAGTGTTGAGATTACAGGCGTGAGCCACTGCACCCAGCCTATTCAACTCTTCTTTGGAAGTAGCTATTTATAGACTCATTCTACTAATGTTTATTTTACTCAAAACATGGTTGGTGATTCAGGAGTGAGCACAACAAATCCCCTGCCCTCACAGAGCTTCTATCCCAGTGGGTAAGACTATAAATCCATTACAAATTAAAAATTAGACAATTTCTGAGAGTAAACAGAAAATGAAACATTTATTTTATTGTGACTCTTCACATCTGGTCTCTGCTAATGAAACCACAAATTTTCCTTATTATTTATTATTTGTCTGCAGTTTGAAAAAAACTGAGCCTCTTGTTTTACTACAATAACAGTAACTTCTCTTCAAAAGTTACTGGTTTCTATGAACAAAGGATCCAGAGAGGCCAAAGGAATGACGTGATGGTCTCCTTGGTGTGTCACTTTGACTGGGTTACAGTCCCTAGGTATTCAATCAAACACTAATATAGGTGTTTCTGTGAAAATCATTTTGTAGATGTGATTAATGTCCAGAAGCAGTTTAAGGGATGTTATCCTAGATAATCTGAGTAGTCTTGATTCAATCAGTTAAAAGGCCTTAAAAGCAGAGCTGAGGACTCCTCAAAGAAGAAATTCCACTTGTGGGCAGCGGCCTCAGCCACTGCCCTTCCTGTCACTGGCCCTATGGATTTCAGACTTGTCTAGCCAGCCTTCACCACTATGAAAACCAATTCCTTGTGATCAACTTCCTGCTGGTTCTGCCTCTCTGGTTGAGCCTAATACAGATATATTTATGGTGCATTGTTTTGGATTTCCACCACAAAAGATCCTGAGTCTAAACATACAATTGGTTCTATGTTTCCCCAGTAAATAAACAATGATTTGGAGGATGAGAGGTTGCAAGGTGAAGGATATCCACTGAGAACCTACTTAGGAGCCAGAGCTTCCACGTGCACTGTCTCATCTCATCCTTACCCAAACCCATGCAAAGTCACCTTTAGTATCCCCACTTCACTCACAAAGAGATGAAAACTACAGAAATCCTGTAACTTGCAGAAGGTCACCTGATTACTAAGCAGCGAAAGCAGAGGTGGAATGTGGATCCATACAAGCCCAAAGGCAAAGCTCCCATGCTGCTTCCCTAGGAAGATAAATATTGTGTATTCTTGTCAGCTGATAATGTAAGGTTTGCAACTGAGACACTGTCATGGCACTGGAAAGTAAAGGCTAATTCAGCAAATAATCCAATTTAGCTATAGGAATGGGAAAAATCTGGAGAATAATCAAATTTTTCCTTAGGTATTGACAGAAACATAAAACAATTTTTACAACTGACCATTGAATTTCTCAGAGGGATGCTGAAATAGATGCCAGTGACCAAGCGGGTTCATTTAAATATCTCCATTATAGGATTTGGGATTTAATTTAAAGAAAAAAAAAAAGGTTCACATCAAACCAAACAAATCAGGGCCTGAAACGTAGCTGTATGCCAATCTGCCATTTAATGGTTTTTCAGGAAATACTTCACAGTTACCTATCCTCGGAGCCTCTACCTTTAAGAAATTCACCTTGATTATTCTGTGTCTTTAAAGTGCTAAAATTGAACAGTCAAAATCCCAGTTCCATTTAAGCTTGCTTCCCTTGGAGCCTAGGGCAACCTGTTACTTAAATATAATAGATGAATTTCACTGTATTTCAATGATTTGGGTGACATTTCCTTGACATTCACAATATGTCTATAAATTAGAAGCACTACAGTTTTAACACAAAATGAATAAAATGATCAAAAGAATCCTCCGGTTACTGTCTACCCTTGGAGAGGGGAAAGCCAAACTGATTGCTATTCTCCACATACATCAAGTTATACTCCAAAGCATGGGGGAAGCACTAATAAATTGCCTTTTCTCATTATATTTCGGTTTACTTTATGTTTTTTAATTGATGTAATTGCTCACTGTCTTCTAGAGTAACATATTAGAGAAAATCTTGGTTAAACCATTGAAACCCTCAATTTACCATCATTTGGTAACCAGAAATTGTTTTCTAAATGTTGAGGCTATAGAGAGGCAAATGACAACAATCTATATCAGGGTTCTTTTGTATTTCTTCTCTTTTAATTTTTTTAGCACATTGTCTCCTGCATTAGAACATATAAACCCAATGTAAGAATATTCGAACATAAAAGGCCAGGCAGCACCCAACTCAGGGGAAATGGCTCTTTCCAGACCCTGGAAATTGAAGACCACGCTCTCTGGGGAAAATTCCCATCCTCTCTCAGGGCACAAGGTTTGCAGAGGCACTCTGTGGTCTAACCATGAATAAGGATATAAGGTGATAAGGATCACTGCTAATGCTTGAGTGGAGTGTACTTTGTACTAAACCCTGATGTAAGTACTTTAGGGATACTAAAAGAAACCCTTTGAGGTAGGTATTAATATTATCTCCATTTTACCAGGAGAAAATTGAGAAACAAATATATTTAGTTCTTACTCCAGATCATACAGCTAGCAAGCAGTAGAACCAGGATTCAATCCCAGGCAGTTTTGCTTTTCAGCAGAAGCTGTTTCTTCTCCCATTAGGTTACAGATTACTTGTAAATTCTGTATCATTCTAGCAGCAGCAGTACCCAACCCATATCAAATTTATGAGGATTAAATAATAGATTGAGAAAAAATTAAACATTACATACCCTTGACAGGGCGATGGACAGAAGGTGCCTGAGAACAGAATAAACAGACCAATGTTAAGATCGAGAACAGGAAATAGTTAGTAACCACCAGCCATAGTCTTTCTCCTCTGCACAGACCCTAAAAAGAAAACTAAGAGAGGGGCAGAGCAAGATGGCCGAATAGGAAGAGCTCCAGTCTCCAACTCCCAGCGGGAGCGACACAGAAGACCGGTGATTTCTGCATTTTCAACTGAGGTACTGGGTTCATCTCACTGGGGAGTGCCAGACGATCGGTGCTGGTCAGCTGCTGCAGCCCGACCAGCCAGAGCTGAAGCAGGGCGAGGCATTGCCTCACCTGGAAAGCGCAAGGGGGAAGGGAATCCCTTTTCCTAGCCAGGGGAACTGAGACACACAACACCTGGAAAATCGGGTAACTCCCACCCCAATACTGCGCTTTAAGCAAACAGGCACACCAGGAGATCATATCCCACACCTGGCCGGGAGGGTCCCACACCCACGGAGCCTCCCTCATTGCTAGCACAGCAGTCTGTGATCTACCGGCAAGGCAGCAGCGAGGCTGGGGGAGGGGCACCCGCCATTGCTGAGGCTTAAGTAGGTAAACAAAGCTGCTGGGAAGCTCCAACTGGGTGGAGCTCACAGCAGCTCAAGGAAACCTGCCTGTCTCTGTAGACTCCACCTCTGGGGACAGGGCACAGTAAACAATAACAACAGAAAGCTCTGCAGACGCAAACGACTCTGTCTGACAGCTTTGAAGAGAGCAGTGGATCTCCCAACACGGAGGTTGAGATCTGAGAAGGGACAGACTCCCTGCTCAAGTGGGTCCCTGACCCCTGAGTAGCCTAACTGGGAGACATCCCCCACTAGGGGCAGTCTGACACCCCACACCTCACAGGGTGGAGTACACCCCTGAGAGGAAGCTTCCAAAGCAAGAATCAGACAGGTACACTCGCTGTTCAGAAATATTCTATCTTCTGCAACCTCTGCTGCTGATACCCAGGCACACAGGGTCTGGAGTGGACCTCAAGCAATCTCCAACAGACCTACAGCTGAGGGTCCTGACTGTTAGAAGGAAAACTATCAAACAGGAAGGACACCTACACCAAAACCCCATCAGTACATCACCATCATCAAAGACCAGAGGCAGATAAAACCACAAAGATGGGGAAAAAGCAGGGCAGAAAAGCTGGTAATTCAAAAAATAAGAGCACATCTCCCCCGGCAAAGGAGCGCAGCTCATCGCCAGCAACGGATCAAAGCTGGACGGAGAATGACTTCGACGAGATGAGAGAAGAAGGCTTCAGTCCATCAAATTTCTCAGAGCTAAAGGAGGAATTACGTACCCAGCGCAAAGAAACTAAAAATCTTGAAAAAAAAGTGGAAGAATTGATGGCTAGAGTAATTAATGCAGAGAAGCTCATAAACGAAATGAAAGAGACGAAAACCATGACACGAGAAATACGTGACAAATGCACAAGCTTCAGTAACCGACTCGATCAACTGGAAGAAAGAATGTCAGCGATTGAGGATCAAATGAATGAAATGAAGCGAGAAGAGAAACCAAAAGAAAAAAGAAGAAAAAGAAATGAACAAAGCCTGCAAGAAGTATGGGATTATGTAAAAAGACCAAATCTACGTCTGATTGGGGTGCCTGAAAGTGAGGGGGAAAATGGAACCAAGTTGGAAAACACTCTTCAGGATATCATCCAGGAGAACTTCCCCAACCTAGTAGGGCAGGCCAACATTCAAATCCAGGAAATACAGAGAACGCCACAAAGATGCTCCTCGAGAAGAGCAACTCCAAGACACATAATTGACACATTCACCAAAGTTGAAATGAAGGAAAAAATCTTAAGGGCAGCCAGAGAGAAAGGTCGGGTTACCCACAAAGGGAAGCCCATCAGACTAACAGCAGATCTCTCGGCAGAAACTCTTCAAGCCAGAAGAGAGTGGGGGCCAATATTCAACATTCTTAAAGAAAAGAATTTTCAACCCAGAATTTTATATCCAGGCAACCTAAGTTTCATAAGTGAAGGAGAAATAAAATCCTTTACAGATAAGCAAATGCTTAGAGATTTTGTCACCACTAGGCCTGCCTTACAAGAGACCCTGAAGGAAGCACTAAACATGGAAAGGAACAACCGGTACCAGCCATTGCAAAAACATGCCAAAATGTAAAAACCATCAAGGCTAGGAAGAAACTGCATCAACTAACGAGCAAAATAACCAGTTAATATCATAATGGCAGGATCAAGTTCACACATAACAATCTTAACCTTAAATGTAAATGGACTAAATGCTCCAATTAAAAGACACAGACTGGCAAACTGGATAAAGAGTCAAGACCCATCAGTCTGCTGTATTCAGGAGACCCATCTCACATGCAGAGACATACATAGGCTCAAAATAAAGGGATGGAGGAAGATCTACCAAGCAAATGGAGAACAAAAAAAAGCGGGGGTTGCAATACTAGTCTCTGATAAAACAGACTTTAAACCATCAAAGATCAAAAGAGACAAGGCCATTACATAATGGTAAAGGGATCAATTCAACAGGAAGAGCTAACTATCCTAAATATATATGCACCCAATACAGGAGCACCCAGATTCATAAAGCAAGTCCTTAGAGACTTACAAAGAGACTTAGACTCCCATACAATAATAATGGGAGACTTCAACACTCCACTGTCAACATTAGACAGCTCAACGAGACAGAAAGTTAACAAGGATATCCAGGAATTGAACTCATCTCTGCAGCAAGCAGACCTAATAGACATCTATAGAACTCTCCACCCCAAATCAACAGAATATACATTCTTCTCAGCACCACATCGTACTTACTCCAAAATTGACCACGTAATTGGAAGTAAAGCACTCCTCAGCAAATGTACAAGACCAGAAATTATAACAAACTGTCTCTCAGACCACAGTGCAATCAAACTAGAACTCAGGACTAAGAAACTCAATCAAAACCGCTCAACTACATGGAAACTGAACAACCTGCTCCTGAATGACTACTGGGTACATAACGAAATGAAGGCAGAAATAAAGATGTTCTTTGAAACCAACGAGAACAAAGATACAACATACCAGAATCTCTGGGACACATTTAAAGCAGTGTGTAGAGGGAAATTTATAGCACTAAATGCCCACAAGAGAAAGCAGGAAAGATCTAAAATTGACACTCTAACATCACAATTAAAAGAGCTAGAGAAGCAAGAGCAAACACATTCAAAAGCTAGCAGAAGGCAAGAAATAACTAAGATCAGAGCAGAACTGAAGGAGATAGAGACACAAAAAACCCTCCAAAAAATCAATGAATCCAGGAGTTGGTTTTTTGAAGAGATCAACAAAATTGACAGACCACTAGCAAGACTAATAAAGAAGAAAAGAGAGAAGAATCAAATCGACGCAATTAAAAATGATAAAGGGGATATCACCACCGACCTCACAGAAATACAAACTACCATCAGAGAATACTATAAACATCTCTACGCAAATAAACTGGAAAATCTAGAAGAAATGGATAATTTCCTGGACACTTACACTCTTCCAAGACTAAACCAGGAAGAAGTTGAATCCCTGAATAAACCAATAGCAGGCTCTGAAATTGAGGCAATAATTAATAGCCTACCAACCAAAAAAAGTCCAGGACCAGATGGATTCACAGCTGAATTCTACCAGAGGTACAAGGAGGAATTGGTACCATTCCTTCTGAAACTATTCCAATCAATAGAAAAAGAGGGAATCCTCCCTAACTCATTTTATGAGGCCAACATCATCCTGATACCAAAGCCTGGCAGAGACACAACAAAAAAAGAGAATTTTAGACCAATATCCCTGATGAACATCGATGCAAAAATCCTCAATAAAATACTGGCAAACCGGATTCAGCAACACATCAAAAAGCTTATCCACCATGATCAAGTGGGCTTCATCCCTGGGATGCAAGGCTGGTTCAACATTCGCAAATCAATAAACATAATCCAGCATATAAACAGAACCAAAGACAAGAACCACATCATTATCTCAATAGATGCAGAAAAGGCTTTTGACAAAATTCAACAGCCCTTCATGCTAAAAACGCTCAGGAAATTCGGTATTGATGGAACGTACCTCAAAATAATAAGAGCTATTTATGACAAACCCACAGCCAATATCATACTGAATGGGCAAAAACTGGAAAAATTCCCTTTGAAAACTGGCACAAGACAGGGATGCCCTCTCTCACCACTCCTATTCAACATAGTGTTGGAAGTTCTGGCTAGGGCAATCAGGCAAGAGAAAGAAATCAAGGGGATTCAGTTAGGAAAAGAAGAAGTCAAATTGTCCCTGTTTGCAGATGACATGATTGTATATTTAGAAAACCCCATTGTCTCAGCCCAAAATCTCCTTAAGCTGATAAGCACCTTCAGCAAAGTCTCAGGATACAAAATTAATGTGCAAAAATCACAAGCATTCTTATACACCAGTGACAGTCAAACACAGAGCCAAATCAGGAATGAACTTCCATTCACAATTGCTTCAAAGAGAATAAAATACCTAGGAATCCAACTTACAAGGGATGTAAAGGACCTCTTCAAGGAGAACTACAAACCACTGCTCAGTGAAATAAAAGAGGACACAAACAAATGGAAGAACATACCATGCTCATGGATAGGAAGAATCAATATTGTGAAAATGGCCATACTGCCCAAGGTAATTTACAGATTCAATGCCATCCCCATCAAGCTACCAATGAGCTTCTTCACAGAATTGGAAAAAACTGCTTTAAAGTTCATATGGAACCAAAAAAGAGCCCGCATCTCCAAGACAATCCTAAGTCAAAAGAACAAAGCTGGAGGCATCACGCTACCTGACTTCAAACTATACTACAAGGCTACAGTAACCAAAACAGCATGGTACTGGTACCAAAACAGAGATATAGACCAATGGAACAGAACAGAGTCCTCAGAAATCATACCACACATCTACAGCCATCTGATCTTTGACAAACCTGAGAGAAACAAGAAATGGGGAAAGGATTCCCTATTTAATAAATGGTGTTGGGAAAATTGGCTAGCCATAAGTAGAAAGCTGAAACTGGATCCTTTCCTTACTCCTTATACGAAAATTAATTCAAGATGGATTAGAGACTTAAATGTTAGACCTAATACCATAAAAATCCTAGAGGAAAACCTAGGTAGTACCATTCAGGACATAGGCATGGGCAAAGACTTCATGTCTAAAACACCAAAAGCAACGGCAGCAAAAGCCAAAATTGACAAATGGGATCTCATTAAACTAAAGAGCTTCTGCACAGCAAAAGAAACTACCATCAGAGTGAACAGGCAACCTACAGAATGGGAGAAAATTTTTGCAATCTACTCATCTGACAAAGGGCTAATATCCAGAACCTACAAAGAACTCAAACAAATTTACAAGAAAAAAACAAACAACCCCATCAAAAAGTGGGCAAAGGATATGAACAGACATTTCTCAAAAGAAGACATGCATACAGCCAACAGACACATGAAAAAATGCTCATCATCACTGGCCATCAGAGAAATTCAAATCAAAACCACAATGAGGTACCATCTCACACCAGTTAGAATGGCGATCATTCAAAAGTCAGGAAACAACAGGTGCTGGAGAGGATGTGGAGAAATAGGAACACTTTTACACTGTTGGTGGGATTGTAAACTAGTTCAACCATTATGGAAAACAGTATGGCGATTCCTCAAGGATCTAGAACTAGATGTACCATATGACCCAGCCATCCCATTACTGGGTATATACCCAAAGGATTATAAATTATGCTGCTATAAAGACACATGCACACATATGTTTATTGCAGCACTATTCACAATAGCAAAGACTTGGAATCAACCCAAATGTCCATCAGTGACAGATTGGATTAATAAAATGTGGCACATATACACCATGGAATACTATGCAGCCATAAAAAAGGATGAGTTTGTGTCCTTTGTAGGGACATGGATGCAGCTGGAAACCATCATTCTTAGCAAACTATCACAAGAACAGAAAACCAAACACCGCATGTTCTCACTCATAGGCGGGAACTGAACAATGAGATCACTTGGACTCGGGAAGGGGAACATCACACACCGGGGCCTATCATGGGGAGGGGGGAGGGGGGAGGGATTGCATTGGGAGTTATACCTGATGTAAATGACGAGTTGATGGGTGCAGCACACCAACATGGCACAAGTATACATATGTAGCAAACCTGCACGTTGTGCACATGTACCCTACAACTTAAAGTTTAATAATAATAAATAAATTTTAAAAAAAAAGAAAAAAAAAACGTAAAAAAAAATAAACAAATAAATGTTACACAAACACTCTTAAAAAAAAAAAAAAAATTTAAAAAAAATAATAAAAAAACTACCTCCCCACCTTCAACAGAAACAGTTCAAAATCAAACCTAGCTTTCACACCATTAGGAAGAGCACTAAATTAATAGAATATGGTAACACATTTGTACAACTCTGTGGCAACAAAAATTCAAATAAAAGGAGTATTCTATTTAGCCACCTAATAACTAGACAATTTAGTTACCCAGAATTCTCAATTCCGTAAGCATTGCCATGAAGCAAGGTTTTGACTAAATCTACATAGCTTCTGGATGTTTGGTATGACAGTCGCAGTGTTTGCCTTGGTTGTTGACATGCAGCGGCATCTATAGATTCCTTATGCCTTTCTGAGTCAATGTCACAATGTTATCTTGTCACTTTCACTTTGGGATTTTTATCTGCTACTTCAAGTTAAAGAGGAAAGGCCTGAAATGTGTGTTTTTAAAATACATCCAGGACAACACTTCTATTTTGGAACTCTTCACTGGTTAAATAAAAAACCCTCCAACAGCTGCTAGATAGGAGAGGAATACCAATCATTTCAGAAGCTGAGAAATATGTGATGAGCTACCACTTCGGTTCTTGAAAAATAAGCCCATTCAAAGCTAGCTAAGACTGCGATACTCCAGATGAAATGCTAAACCAAGGCTGCATTTCTTGTCATTGGTAAGACTGTAAGTGTAGAGTGCCTCAAAATATGCAATTTTCCTTGAATGTTATTATGCAGTACCTGCATTTTTGAGGAAAGATTTCTTCTTGCTTATAGTATCTGTAGTCTCATTTTTGGGCAATGCCTTCACAAGTTCCCTGATTACTATAAAGTTGTACCTGTGCAAGCTCTTTTACACAATGTACATGCCAGAGAAATCAGATATAGTGTTGAAATTCATCGTGCACAATCTGTGAAACAGGGGCTGTATGACCACATCAGCACATGTTACAAGATACATTTCCATTGTTTTTTCATGTCCTTCTGAATTTATTTGACAGAATTTCAGAAGGGAAAATGTGTTTGCTGGAAGGCAGGTTGTTTTTACTTCTTGGAGTCAGCAAAGATGCTGAAGGCTTTTCAACTTTCTTTGCCATTATTTAAACCTCATCATCTCAGACATCTAGCCACACTGCATGCTGCAGTGGTGGGGATTCGTTCCTAAATCGCCCCTTGTCTCAACAGTTTCTGAAGCCACTTGTAGGCAGGTTTAGACATTTTGAAGTCACAGCTCGTTTTAAAATACTTTTATACTAACACCCAAAAAAGAAGGTAAAAGCCTTTCTTCTTTTTTTAACCTAGCTCAGTGTACCAGCCCAGGTTCTTAAACTCTCCTAAATATCAAATTTCTACTACCGCTTTCAAAAGTATAATTCCTAAGTTCTTCTGGGTCTTCAAGTTACAAATCTCTCTCTTTTATCTTGCCTTCAAGTAAACATTCTTGAAATCAAAATGAACATTTGATGACTCTACTTCCTATCCTCCATTTTTGTCATTAACCCACTGTTATTCGACTTTTGTCATTCCAATAAAATTGTTCTTGCTCTCTTCTTGACCTGCAATGGCCTAACACACGGTCATTTTCTTTTTCTTTCTTTTTTTTTTTTTTTTTTTCTAGACAGAGTTTCTCTGTCACCAAGTTGGAGTGTAGTGGTGCCATCTCGGCTTACTACAACCTTCACCTCCTGGGTTCAAGCGATTCTCCTGCCTCAGCCTCCCTAGTAGCTGGGACTATAGGGGCATGCCACCACACCCAGCTATTTTTTGTATTTTTAGTAGAGATGGGGGTTTCACCATGTTGGCCAGGATGGTCTTGATATCTTGACCTTGTGATCCACCTGTCTCGGCCTCCCCAAGTGCTGGGATTACAGGCGTGAGCCACCCCACGCCCGGCCTACAGTGTCATTTTCAAACGTGGTCACTCAATATGCTTTGATAGTGTTAACCAGTACCTCCTTCTTGAAATTATCTACACATTTTTTTCCCTGAAACCACTTCTGATTTTCCTTGTATTTCTCCCAACATTCTTCAATTCTGTTTAATGAGTCCTCTCCTTACCACCTTAATTGCTGGGATTCTCTGGCTTGGCCTTTGCTCTTCTCCTCTGATTGGACACACTCATCCTGAGCAATCTTAGTCACATTTGTGCCTCTGAAAACTTCTTTACACTGATGATACCAAAACCTATCATCTCCAAACTGAATCTCTTTCCTGAACCTAAGCTTACTTTGCCCACTGCTTCATGGTAATCTCCACCCAAATGTTCCAACAAAATTCTAATTCAAGAGGCTGAAAACTGAACCCATTGTTCCCTTCCCCAAACCTGGCTTCTTCTCTTTGGATTAATGAAACGATGATACACAAAGTTAGAAAGCTGAGACTAACCCCCTGTTCCTCTCCTCAGTCCCAGGCTCCAGTTATTTCTCATCAAAATGACTACAATAAATTTGCAACTGGTAGCCTTGACCCTGCTATCACCCACCTTCTCCACCCTCCATTCTCCAACCTTTTGAAGTCAAGCCCTTTGAAGACCCCCAATGTCTATGGGTTAAAGTCCAAAATCCAAAGTAAGACATACAAGTCTTTTCAGAATTTCTGCTCCTGCCTACCTTTAAAAGTTGTATGTGCATACATCCTGGCCTCCTGGTTACTTCACATTTTTCTGCCTTTTCTTGACTGCTGTTTCCTAGTCTGTAGTGCTTCTTCTTATTACCCTGGAAAACAAACTCATTCTTCAAGAATCTAATCATAATCCCCAGCACTTCAAGAGGCAGAGGCTGAAAGATTTTTTGAGTCCAGGAGTTCAAGTCCAGCCTGGGCAACATGGTGAAATCCTGTCTCTACAAAAAATACAAAAACGAGCTGGGTATGGTGGTGCATGCCTGTAGTCCCAGATACTCAGGAGGCTGAGATGGGAGAATCACTCGAGCCAGGGAGGTCAAGGCTGCAGTAAGCCATGATTGTGCCACCACACTCCAGCCTAGACAACAGAGTAAGACCCTGTTAAAAAAAAAAAAAAAAAAGTTACCATCTTTGAGAAGCCTCTTATAACCTTTCAGGATAAGTTATGTGCTTCCTCTCATGCTCCTCAGCATCTTGTTTATTCCTCTGTTACAATATTAATTACTTCACTGTAACTGCTCTTGGAGTGGGGACCAGGAGTGATCGTTTGTCTTTGTATCCTTAATGCTCAGAACCATGACTCACACATAAGAGTGTAATAAATGCTTTGAGAATAGAATGATGCAAGAGATGAAAAATATATATTTCTACCTCTCAGAAACTATACTTGTCTATATAATTATGTGTAGTTTCCATCTGGAGTCTCCGTTTGAGTCCTAAATGGGTATAATGTCTAGTTATCCTGGCTTTAGCTACTTTCCTTACCAAAGGAAGACTCTGTCTGATTGTTTCAGCACTATGAGATGTGAATGAGAACCTCAACAGAGTCCAATGTCACCTTCATTCAGCTAATCTGAAATCGTATGCTGGAAGACACTATTAAACTTGAATCTCTTTTTTTTTTTTTTTTTTTGTGACAGAGTTTCAGTCTTATTACTCAGGCTGATCTCAGCTCACTGCAACCTCTGCCTCCTGGGTTCAAGTGATTCTCCTGCCTCAGCCTCCCAAGTAGCTGGGATTACAGGCATGCATGCGCCACTATGCCCGGCTAATTTTGTATTTTTAGTAGAGACAGACAGGGTTTATCCATGTTGGTCAGGCTGGTCTCGAACTCCTGACCTCAGGTGATCCACCCGCCTCAGCCTCCCAAAGTGCTGGGATTACAGGCATGAGCCACTGCACCCGGCCTCTCAAACGTGAATCTTACAAATACTAGAGGAAAACTTGAATTGAGAGCCTTTTTTCCTTCTCTTCCTGTTGAACAGATGATATCAAAATGTGAGTATATCAGATTCTGCTGAAATTACCCCAGGCTATAGCATTTGCTTCAATGTTATATAGCCTTCCCAGAGCTGACCTCCAGAAAAAATCTCTAAGGAGTATCTCAATATGTCAAATAAGTTTCTTACATACCTAACAAATAAGTTTCTTTACCTAATCAATTATAAAGAGGCTCTATAGGTCTCTCAAAGGCATAATCATACTCCAAAGAATCCAGCCTATCACCTACTGAATCAAGCCCCGCCACCACAAGAAGGAAGTTCCCTATCCTCTCACAGGGTTTCATCAATCTGCATTAATACCATAAAAGTAACAATTTTCACATATTTGCCTTTCCTCTTCAGAGTATCTGGCACAAAGAAGTCAGTCAGTATGTATGTGGTTTAAATTGAATGAATTTGGAACTTCCATTATATAATACTATAAGTGCATTTGTAACCCATTCCCAGCTACTCACACCCCTCACAGTTCCCCGGATTTACATACTCACTTTCTTTCCCACATGCACTCTTTTATATGGTGGTTTGCTTATTAGAGGCATTTAACCACCTATAAGCTGTAAGAGGGAAGATTAGAATATTTGCTCCCCAGAAAACAAGACCAAAGTATGTGGTTTAGACTGAGCTGACCCTAGGGTTAAATCTGGAGATGATCCTGACACCTAGAGATACAGATTCTTTATGTGTCAAAATGGTAAGGCCTTCAATTAAGTTAAGGTGCTAGACTTGTCTCCAAAACTCAACAAACGTAATAATTTTGGTGACATCCTAGATTTCTGGCTTTTGGTAATGCTTAGTAACAAAATGTAATACTCATCAATCGTTATAAGCATACTTTAGGTATCTTTTTATATAAGTGTCTTCTGTTTGGTTGAGTAATTTTCTAAGTACATTCTATATCTTCTGAGAACTCGACTTCTACATATACTCTACATTTTCTGAGAGCTTGATTTCTATGTATCTGTATATTCTCTGAGAACTTGTCATACATTCTGGGTACATTACTTAAGAGATAATTTACAATCTGTTTGTTTTAGTCAGCTTGGATTACAGTAACAAATTTCCATACACTTGGTGGCTTAAACAACACACATTTATTACTGGTCTAGAGGCTAGGAAGTCTAAAGCCAGTATGATAGGCTCAGGTCTGGTGAGGGCCCTCTTCTTGGTTTGCAGACAGATAACTTCTTGAAGAGAACTCACATAGTAGAAAGCAGAGACAAAGAGCAAACTCCCTCATGTCTCTTGTAAGGGCACTAATTCCATTCATGATGGCTCCAGCCTTATGGTCTAATTACTTCCCAGAGACCCCACCTCCTTTTACCATGGGAGTCAGGATTTCAACATATAAATGAGGCGGCACGAACATTCAGTCTACAGTAAGCTTATACCAATTGAGTGAAAATCCAAAGAGAAAAAAGATCAAAGTGCAGAATATTAGAAACACAAGAAAGGGCCTGTAGTGCAAAAGCCAGAATTCATTCTAATTGAGCACACAGAAACTTAATGTCCATTACAGATAGAAAGCAGGGAAGTGGCTAATGAATGTGGTTGTGCTTACTTACGATAGACTTCATACTCCCTAATGAACAATTATCTCTTCTACCTTGTGCTAGACAAGAGCTCCCTTTGCCTTTCAGTTTAACTCCTCCACAGAAGAGTGCATTTGTTTTTCTGCCCTTCATATTTTAAGCCAACTGGATATTAAAGTATTTTAATGCTTACTCGGAAATCAGGCACATTAATGTTGCAACAAAACATCTGGGCATTGACTGTTGTCCTCAAAGGTTGTTGTAACTCTCTTCTCCTTCTTTATGCTGTATGCACTACTTGTTAATGAGTATGTTAAAGACTTCCCTTCTTTCAAAATGGCATTCTAAGATTATACATACTGACCCAGTGAAACAGATATGATAATAACTGCAAACCTCAAATCTTCATTAAGAAAGGAAAAAAGAAGAAAGATAAAATAGGATATGTAGTTTTATTTTCAAAAAAAGAAAAATATTTGAAGGAAATATGTGCAATTTTAATACCTATTAAATACAATCAGGAACAGGTGGTTGCCAATAACATTATTTTACATTCTGTTCTGCTATTTGGAATAGTTCATAATTTAAGATTGAAAAAAATTAACTATTTTCAGCTAGACAAGCCAAATTGCAATAGTAATAAGATTCAGAATTCCCCACACTCTAAATTTCCACTGTCCTTGTTTTACCAATCCTTATCCCTGATTAAACTTTACCTCTTTTTCTTATCCTGCTTCCAGACTGCCCAGCATTGTTTCACAAAGCCTTAAAACTGTGAGTTGGTTCCATTACAAATTCATCCCAACCAGTCTAAGACAGAGGTTCACTGTTACTTAGCAATTTTTCCCTCCAATTTGATCAACTAGTATCATATTAACCACCTCACTTGGTCTATCCCAAACTCTTTTCACTTTTCTCAGACCTCAATACCCTTACCTTATTTCCCAAAAAAATCTTTTAAAAATATGTCGACTTTTCCTAAGCTTCTTACCTGCAAGGGGACTTTTTGAAGGAAGTAACTTCCAGATATCTGCACTCCCATGTTTATTGCAGCACTATTCACAACAGCCAAGTTTTGGAAGCAACCTGTGTGTCCATCAACAGATGAATGAATAAAGAAAATGTGGTACATGTACATAAGGGAGTACTATACAGCCATGAAAAAGAATGAGATCCTGTCATCTGCAACAACATGTATGGAACTGGAGGTCATTATGCTAAGTGAAATAAGGTAGGCACAGAAAGATAAACTTCGCATGTTCTTACTTATTTGTGGGAGCTAAAAATTCAAATAATTGAACACATGGAGACAGAGAATAAAAGGATGGTTACCAGAGGCTGGGAAGGGTAGTGGGTGGGAGGGGGAAGTGGAGATGGTTAATGGTACAAAAAATAGTTATAAAGAATGAATAAGACCTAGTATTTGATAGCACAACAGGGTGAGTATAGTCAAAAATAATTTAATTGTGCATTTTAAATAACTAAAAGAGTTTACTGGATTGTTTGTTACACAAAAGATAAATGCTTGAGATGGTAGAGACCCTATTTACCCTGATGTGATTGATATGCATTGCATGCCTGTATCAAAATATCTCATGTAATCTATAAATATAGACACCTACTATGAAACCACAAAATCTGTTTTAAAAAAACAAAGTAAACAGCTTCAACTCGTACTACCTGTTACAATCACATTTTTCTAAGAACTTCAGATGTGGTACCATATTTTGATATCTTTCTCCTAAAATTAACAAGATTTAGACCATGGTTCAGTATTGTCTTATAATAGTATATCAAGCATCTGGGCATGGTCAACGACTCCTAAGGTGGCCCCTAAAGATTGCCCACTTTCTAGTATTCACACGTTTGTAACACCCTCCCCTTCAGTATAGGAGAGACCTGTGACTGGTTTCTAACAAACAGAACATGGCAAAGGTGATGGGCAATCACTCCCATGCTTATATTACATCATATGTATTCAGAATTGAATCAGTAAACACGATGAAGCACTTACTACATGCCAGTGCTGTGTAAGCACTTTGCATATATTGTCTCATTTTGTTATTTAATCCTTACAACAACTTATGAGGTAGGTACCATTATGATCTCACCTCAGAGATGAAAAAATTGAAATATATCAAGGTCAAGTGATTTGTCCAAGACCACAGAGCAAATAAAGATGGTGCTAGAAGTATGCTTCAGCCTTTCTCATCCCAAAGCCTTAGTTCTTAACCATTCATTACTACAGTGAGGAGAATGCAGGTCAGGACAGAGAGCACTGCATGGGGAAGGTAAGCAAGGACCACAAGGACAGAGATGGATAGAATAATGGAGAGGCAGACACAGGGCAGCAACAACCACCCATTGCAGGGATAAGAAGAAAGCAGGGAACAATATTTTGAAAATCAAAATAAGTTAAACATTTTTTACAGTATCAATGAAAAAAACCAAATGATCTTTAAGCAAGGAAGTTTTATCCCTGGGCAAAAGACCACAGCAAAAATAGCATGTAACACAAAGAAGAGGATCACAGAAGAGGATCAAGTTTAGCTGACACAGAATGGTCAGCTAAATTTGTCCAATATTAGAAAATTCAAAACAGACCAGAACAAAAACAATTTTTCTGACTAAAAGTTTTCACCAAGAAACCCAAAATGTATATCAAACACCACTGTCCAGTTTTATACTTTGTGGTATTAAACTATATGAACTAAAGTTGTTCTCCTTCCAAATTGGGGATTCAGACATTATCCACAAATTCTTTTATTGCTTAATAAAGCACTGAGTTACAGAACTCTTCAGTACTGTTATAGATAGACAAGTAGATTGAATAGAGCCTCCAGATTCTTACAAAAAACACTCTGGTGATCAGAGTGGGTGAAATACTTTACTGAAGTCTGTTTTAACAAGGTGTATTTCTGTCCAGGTGAGTATACTTTATAAGACAAGGTATGATCCAAGCAGAAGAACCAGAGTCAGCTATCAGTAATTCACTGGAAAACACAATAAGCCCAGGTGGTGTCCAGCCAGACACCCACACACAGCAGCCTTTGTCTCCTGCCCATCCCTCATCAAATTAAAATGTCCAGGAACACCTTCCTTAGCTACCTCGCCAATGCCACTGGATTCATATCCCTCAAAATGTGGTACATGTATATTTTTAGCGTGCCCATCCTGAAAGCAATGCAAGAGCTTCAAGCCTCTCAGGACATCCAGTTACAACTATGTTTTTCTTTCACAATAGACAAACATTTCCGAGGCTTTTAAGTACTTCCAGTGGCATTGGACCCCATCATCAAAAGGATACTTACCAGCCTGTCAAGCACTTATTGATCTCTGAGTCTGTGTAGTAGATGATGAAGAACTCTTCTTCCCACTGACACTTTGCTTTACTGTGTTGGAACATTGTGCAGCTACTTAATGCCAGATGGCCAGGAGCATATAACAGTTCAGGATGCCCAATTTGCCCCCTGCTTTTGAAATGGCTGGTCAATACAAAACATGTCTCAGAAATGTGATAGCAGAAGCTGCATAATGCCTTTAAGATATCCTAACCAGAGGCATGGCAGATAAAATCATATCATATTTCAACAGAATCTTTATGAGCCTCTTGTTTGTTCTCTGCCTGCTTCTGAGATCACTTGCTGCTCATTTTGGCCCCCAACCTGGTTTTGATTCCAAGATCTGTTACCACTCTACCATTTGTTGTTGTTGTTGTTGTTGTTGTTGAGACAAAGTCTCACTCTGTTGCCCAGGCTGGAGTACAGTCACACGATCTCGGCTCACTGCAACCTCCGCCTCCGTGGTTCAAGTGATTCTCCCACCTCAGCTTCCCAAGTAGCTGGGATTACAAGCATGTATCATCATACCTGGCTAATTTTTGTATTTTTAGCAGACAAAGGGTTTCGCCATGTTGGCCAGGCTGGACTTGAACACCTGGCCTAAACTGATCTGCCCACCTCAACCTCCCAAAGTGCCATTTCATTTTTAATTCCTAACTTAGCTGTTCCCCTTATAACCTGGAAAATATTAGGTCCCAAACTCAGCTCTTCCCATAGTGTTCTACTAAAACTGTACAAGTCTGAGGTCATCGAGTATATCTTTATGCCGAATACAATACAAAACATTCTGTAGATCTTAATATACATGTTTGCACATTTGACACTAAGGACAACTCCTTCAAACTCTCAGTTTCCATTAATTACATTGCTCTTTTCTGGTTTTTCTCCTACCTCTTACTCTTCCTGTTTATCTTTCTCTTCCATGTGTTCCTCTGGTTACCAATTAAATATCTTCCCATGTAATTGGTTCTAGTCTTCCCAAAAGCTCCAGTCTCATTCTCTGCCCTTTCACATTATGCAGCACCTCTGGGGTTTGGCATCCACACCCACAGCATCAGCTCATAGGCTAACTCCATAATCTATATCTCTTGCCCAAAACATTCAACTGAGTTGCCTAATAGACATTTCTACTGGAATAACCAATGCAATCCTCAACAAGCACATGTCACAGTTGGTAACTTCTACCTTTTGCCAAAAACCAGATCTTCTGTACCTCCAGTGAATGAACAAACTAAAGATGCAGATATCCAAACCAAATATGTGAGAGTTTATCCCTGTCTGTCACTTACTCCATCAAATCAGGCTCCAGGTCCCAAACTGCCTATCTTTTCAATGGCTCTTGAATTTGACCCTTTTTCTCAATTTTTCAGCTACCTTAGTTTAGATTTTCATCCATGTCTTTCTCATATTTCAGCAGTGGCCTCCAACAGATTTCTTGGGCTTCCTCAAATACACTTTCCACTCTTGTACCAGAATAAACTTCACAAAATACAAAGTTTATCAAGTTAATCCATGGCATAAAATGCTACAATGGCTCTCTAAAGATTTCAAGAAGTAATTGAAAGTCCTCATGTAAACCCAAAACTCACAATTATCTATCTTCTGCCTATTTATGTAATAATATCTCCTAGAATTCTTCAAATATGCTCCTCTTTCCAGCTATATAGACTACTTGTAAATCTTTTAATGTGTCTTTAATCCTCACATAAAATACCCACTTTCTCATCCCACAACCCCCATCCCTTGGCTAGCTACTTCCTATGCATGTTCACAACTCTGCTCAGATGTCACCACTTCCAGGAAGCCTTTCTAATTTACCCCTCCCTAACCTGGTGTGATTTAGTTCCCTTTTCTGTGCTCCTCTATCAGAGCACATATGATTCTACCTCCATGTACTATGAACAGGAGCTTATTCATCAATCCATTACTAGCATTTGACATAATGTCTGGCAGGGAGCAGGAATTTAATAAACTTTTTTACACAAATGGAAGGAGGAGGAGAGAAGGGGAGTGAGGGTAAAGAGGTTTGCAAAACCTATCTTAGAAACTGAATTTCAGTTTGATTAATGGAAGACAAATGTAGCTGGAGAGTTAATGGCCTAACAACTGTGCTCCACCTAAATTAAGTAAATTCTGGAACTGTTGGACATCAATTAATAATGTCCTTGGGAAGATCAATCTGCCCCCTTCAAGGACTAGTTGATAAAATGGCCCCAAGATAGCACAAATCCTGTTCCCTCAATATCTCATAAGGAGACTGTTAAGGATAAGAAAATTAAGCAACCTAAGGGGCCTGAGGAATGATCATGAACTTTAAATAAAAGAAGTACTTATAATGGAATTTCCTGGAATCATTTTATCCAAATCAGTTCTGAAGTTAAAGTTTTTTTATTCTTTCCTAGTACCAGAGATGGTCACTCTCAATTCATCACAGTAACTATTATGAGCTATCTTTACAGGAGTATTTGTATGAATGTGTATGCCTCTGTGTCTATGAGTCTATTTTTATTAGAGAGTGTCTACTTATTAACAACAGAGTCATTCAGGATCTGTAATTAATGGATGTGTTGAAAATGAGATAATGTTCCATTTGGTACTCTGTCCTAAACTTCCTCACCAAGAATTTGCATGTAGAAAATAATATCAGTCTTTTATTGCATTCCCAATTTCAAAACTAATTGAATGCCCTGAATTCCTTGTCATTAACTTAATACAACTAAAAATGAATTCATCTTTTCCCTCTTCTTTAAATAGGCATCACCAAATGATTCCTTTAGCTATATTATGTTCTCAACCTTCTTATAATCCCCCAGCCTCCAAACTCTGAAATTATCTTTAAGCTCTCCTTCTCTAACACTACTCCCAAAACATAGTCACACATTCAATCAATTGCCCAGCCCTGTAGAATATAATTCCAAAATTCATCTTAAATTTGCCTCTAACTCCTTATTTTCATTGATGCTATTCTAATTCAGGTCTTTGTTTCTAACATATGCTATACTATTTTCTAATCTGTACTATATTTCTAATCTATACTAGTTTCTAATAGTATAATCTATACTATTTCCTAAATTTTCACTATTGCAATAGCCTTCCAACTTTTACCTTCAGTCCTTTTCCACTTCATTCAACACGATACATTGCTGCCAAAATAATCTTCTTTAAAAAAAAAAAAAAAAAAAATCTGTGCTTACAAAGCACAGTTCTGATTGTGTCACTCCATGGCACTGTAAGAATATCAAATGGGCCGGGCGCAGTGGCGCACACCTGTAATCCCAGCACTTTGGGAGGTCGAGGCGGGCAGATCACCAGGTCAGGAGAATGAGACCATCCTGGCTAATCCGGTGAAATCCCGTCTCTACTAAAAATACAAAAAATTAGCTGGGCATGGTGGCGGGCACCTGTAGTCCCAGCTACTCAGGCAGCTGAGGCAAGAGAATGGCATGAACCCAGGAGGCAAAGCTTCCAGTGAACCAAGATCGCACCACGTACTCCAGCCTGGGCAACAGAGTGAGACTCCGTCTCAATCAATCAATCAATAAAATATCAAATGAAGATGTCACAATTGAAAATATTTTTGAGACTCACAATTGCTTACTTAATAAAACCCAGTGACTTGTCATGGCATTCAGAGAATTATAGGATCATAAAGTTGTTGAAAAGGAACTTAAATATCATCTCGTACTAGATCCTCAAAGCTATATTTCCAACTATCCTTCCCTGTCTTATCTTTTTCACCATCTTAACAAGTCTTATACTCCCGTCAAATTAAACTAGTTATCATATATTTGACATTTCTGCCTCCATGACTATTGTCAAAATATTTCCTCTGCCTGGAGTTCTTTCCCTTGAAATCTATCTGTCAAAACATACTCATTTTTCCAAGTTCTAGGTCAAATGTCCCCTCTTTCATGAACATTTCCCTGATCCTTGCAAATTAAAAACCATCTCTCTCCAAAATTTTACAACTCTGCTTTAATTCTTTCTTAAGGCATTAATAGAATATTCTACCTACCATTATAAATAGTATGAATATCTCCCATCATCACACTTGGTTGCAAACTCTCAAAGGATAGACTCTGCATATTTTCTCCCACCCTCTGTCTGTTATACAGACATCCTCTGTATATTTTTTCCCACCATTTAAAAAAAGGAAATTACTACTTCTAAACTGTAATTTTGTTTGTTTGTTTGTTTATTATACTTTAAGTTCTGGGGCACATGTGTAGAATGTACAGGTTTGTTACATAGGTATACATGTGCCATGGTGGCTTGCTGCACCCATCAACCCATCACCTACATTAGGTATTTCTCCTAATGTTATACCTTCCCCCACCCCCCGCCCCCCAACAAGACCCGGTGTGTGATGTTCCCCTACCTGTGTCCATGTGTTCTCATTGTTCAACCCCCACTTATGAGTGAGAACATGCACTGCCAAGTATTCTGTTCTTGTGTTAGTTTGCTGAGAGTGATGGTTTCCAGCTTCATCCATGTCCCTGCAAAGGACATGAGCTCATCCTTTTTTTATGGCTGCATAATATTCCATGGTGCATCTGTGTCACATTTTCTTTATCCAGTCTATCATTGATGGGCATTTGGGTTGGTGCCGAGTCTTTGTTATTGTGAATAGTGTGGCAATAAACAGATGTGTGCATGTGTCTTTATAGTAAAATAATTTATAATCTTTTGGGTATATACCCAGTAATGGGATTGATGGGTCAAATAGTATTATTTCTAGTTCTAGATCCTTGAGGAATCGCCACACTGTCTTCCACAATGGTTGAACTAATTTATACTCCCACCAAAGTGTAAAAGCATTCCTATTTCTCCACATCTTCTCCAGCATCTGTTGTTTCCTGACTTTTTAATAATTGTCATTGTAACTGGCATGAGATGGTATCTCATTGTGGTTTTGATTTGCATTTCTCTAATGACCAGTGATGATGAGCATTTTTCCATTTGTTTGTTGGCTGCATAAATGTCTTCTTTTGAGAAGTGTCTGTTATATCCTTTGCCCACTTTTTGATGCGGTTGTTTGCTTTTTTCATGTAAATTTGTTTAAGTTCTTTGAAGATTCTGGATATTAGCCCTTTGTCAGATGGATAGATTGCAAAAATTTTCTCCCATTCTGTAGGTTGCCTGTTCATTCTGATGATAGTTGTGCAGAAGCTCTTTAGTTTAATTAGATCCCATTTGTCAATTTTGGCTTTTGTTGCTGTTGCTTTTGGTGTTTTAGTCATGAAGTCCTTGCCAATGTATATGTTCTGAATGGTATTGCCTAGGTTTTCTTCTAGGGTTTTTACGGTTTTAGGTCTTACATTTAAGTCTTTAATCCATCTTGAATTAATTTTTGTATAAGGTGTAAGGAAGGGATCCAGTTTCAATTTTCTGCATATGGCTAGCCAGTTTTCCCAACACAATTTATTAAATAGGAATCTTTTCCCCATTGGTTGTTTTTGTCAGGTTTGTCAAAGATCAGATGGTTGTAGATGTGTGGTGTTATTTCTGAGGCCTCTGTTCTGTTCCGTTGAGCTATATATCTGTTTTGGTAACAGTACCATGCTGTTTTGATTACTGTAGCCTTGTAGTATAGTTTGAAGTCAGGTAGCGTGATGCCTCCAGCTTAGTTCTTTTTGCTTTGGATTGCCTTGGCTATATGAGTTATTTTTTGGTTCCGTGTGAAATTTAAAGTAGTTTTTTCTAATTCGATGAAGACAGTCAATGGTAGTTTGATGGGGATAGTAGGACAGCACTGAATCTATAAATTACTTTGGGCAGTATGGTTATTTTCACGATATTGATCCTTTCTATCTATGAGCATAGAATGTTTTTCCATTTGTTTGTGTCCTCTCTTATTTCCTTGAGCAGTGGTTTGTAGTTCTCCTTGAAGAGGTCCTTCATACCCCTTGTAAGTTATATTCCTAGATATTTTACTCTCTTTGTAGCAATTGTGAATGGGAGTTCACTCATGATTTGGCTCTCTGTCTATTACTGGTATATAGGAATGCTTGTGAGTTTTGCACATTGATTTTTGTATCCTGAGATTTTGCTGAAGTTGCTTATTAGCATAAGGAGATTTTGGGCTGAGATGATATGGTTTTCTATATATAAAATCATGTCATCTGCAAACAGAGACAATTTGACTTCCTCTTTTCCTAATTGGATATCCTTTATTTCTTTCTCTTGCCTCACTGTCCTGGCCAGAACTTCCAATATTATATTGAATAGGAGTGGTGAGAGAGGGCATCCTTCTCTTGTGCAGGTTTTCAAAGGGAATGCTTCCAGTTTTTGCCCATTCAGTATGATATTAGCTGTGGGTTTGTCATAAATAGTTCTTATTACTTTGACATACATTCCATCAATACATAGTTTATTGAGACTTTTTAGCATGATGGGTTGTTGAATTTTGTCGAAGGCCTTTTCTGCATCTATTAGATAATCGGTTTTTGTCATTGATTCTGTATATGTGACAAATTATGTTTATTGATTTGCATATGTTGAGCCACCATTGCATCCCGGGGATGAAGCTGACTTGATGACAGTGGACAAGTTTTTGATGTGCTGCTGGATTTGGTTTGCAGTATTTTGTTGAGGATTTTTGCATTGATGTTCATCAGGGATATTGGCCTGAAATTTTCTTTTTTTGTTGTGTCTCTTCCAGGTTTTGGTGTCAGGATGATGCTGGCGTCATAAAATGAGTTAGGGAGGATTTCCTCTTTTTCTATTGTTTGGAATAGTTTCAGAAGGAATGGTACCAGCTCCCCTTTGTACCTCTGGTAGAATTCAGCTGTGTATCCTTGGGAGGCTATTAATTAGTTTCTCAATTTCAGAACTTCTTATTGGTCTATTTAGGGATCCAACTTATTCCTGGTTTAGCCTTGGGAGGGTATATGTGTCCAGGAATTTATCCATTTCTTCTAGATTTTCTAGTTTATTTGCTTATAGATGTTTATGGTATTCTCTGATGATAGTTTGTATTTCTGTGGGATAAGTGGTGTTTTCTCCTTTATCATTTTTTATTGTGTCTGTCTGATTCTTTTCTCTTTTCTTCTTTATTAGTCTGGTTAGCAGTCTATTTTGTTGATCTTTTCAAAAAAAAACAGCTCCTGGATTCATTGATTTTTTTGAAGGGTTTTTCACGTCTCTACCTCCTTGAGTTCTGCTCTGATCTTAGTTATTC
The DNA here is from genome assembly GCF_047675955.1 of Chlorocebus sabaeus. Lineage (NCBI taxonomy): Eukaryota > Metazoa > Chordata > Mammalia > Primates > Cercopithecidae > Chlorocebus > Chlorocebus sabaeus. The sequence continues at coordinate 16,000,341 of NC_132927.1, read as the reverse complement.
CTTGTCTTCTGCTAGCTTTTGAATTTGTTTCCTCTTGCTTCTCTAGTTCTTTCAATTGTGATGTTAGGGTGTCGAAATTAGATCTTTCCTGCTTTCTCTTGTGGCCATTTAGTCCTATAAATTTCCCTCTAAACAGTGCTTTAGCCGTGTCCCAGAGATTCCGGTACTTTGTGTCTTTATTCTCATTGGTTTCAAAGAACATCTTTACTTCTGTCTTAATTTCATTATTTATCCAGTAGTCATTCAGGAGCAGGTTGTTCAATTTCCACGTAGTTGTGCGGTTTTGAGTGAGTTTCTTAATCCTGAGTTCTAATTTGATTGCACTGTGGTCTGAGAGACTGTTTGCTATGATTTCCATTCTTTTGCATTTGCTGAGGAGTGTTTTACAATTATGTGGTTTTAGAATAAGTGCTATGTCGTGCTGAGAGGAATGTATATTCCGTTTGTTTTTTTAAAGACAGAGATAAAAATTCTGATATTTTAACAGAGATTTTACATTATAACTGCCAACCACTAGCATTATTTGGGAAAGAATAATTTTGAACTCTAGATCTACATCAAGTAGCAACCCAACAATGTCAGATTATTAAATGATTTTATTTAATAAATGTTTATAAATCTATGTCCAAGAGGCACTATCCCAGATGCTATGGAAATATAAAGATACAATTCTATTCATTAAGACAAATCCAAATCTTACATAACTGTAACACCAGAGTAAGTGCTATATGAGGAAAAACCTGCTGCAGAAATTTAAATCACTGCAAAACTCGGGGGGAAATTTCTGTGGAGGAGGCAGAGTAAATGGACCTTGAAGTCATTTAGGTTAGTTTGCATCCTGGATGACTTCTTTTAAGTAGCATAGCCTTGGGCAAAACATTTAATTACTCTAAGTCTCAAATTTCTCATCTGTAAAATGGGAATAATACCTACATTTGAGTCAAATTGAGGTATTATTCCTCAAACATAGTAAGCCCTCAAAAGTAATACCTCCTCACCACTATTTCTTACTGTTTTGAAAAGAAATCAGAGATTAACCAATCTTTGGGTTAACTTTAGTCCAAAGTGTCAAATGTGGAATTATTTGAATCCTTTCACCACACTTCAAATGACAAATTGCACTTCAAAATGACATTCCTAGGTAAAGGTAAATGAAATCAGTGGTAATTAAAAGCCACAGTTCTGCGCTCTAATGCAGTCAGGGATAAATCACCGAAAAGCCTGCAAATCTTCTTTTTTAGATGATGATTTCAGTTTGGGGTAGTAAAATCATGTGCCATTAATCTAGTCTATCAGAGTCACTTGAGTCACTTCTCCAGTTTCTCATGACAATTAATAATTGAGGCCATATCTCACAGTTAAAATATGCTTAAGCCCTAAAATGTTCCCAATAAATTTACCGTCTTTTCTAATGGATGTTTTACTGTCAGAACACTGTTTCTTATTCATGTTATAAAGGCATTGAGCAGTAAGGATTGAAACAAGTCCAGTTAAGAGCACCAAAATAGTTGTTTCATAAGGCTTTCACATGTGATTATAAGGAAAGTCCATTTTGAATAAATATAAATCCTCCTGCGCCCAAGTTCCCAATTCCTCTGGACCCCTTTGGGGCAAAAACATCTCCAAGTAAAGGAGAACCAGGCATCTCCCAGACAGCAAACATTACAAACCCAAAGTGACATCAGGTATAATTACAAAATCAACTGCCTTTTCTAAGACCATCATTTCTATAAATCCCATTGACTGTAGATCTACCATGACCCTAAACCAAGCTGGATGATTCTGGGTTAGGTTCTAGGAGCCATTAGAATCCACTACTCCTTTGAAAGGAGACAAGAAATCTAGATCCAAGATTTTATTCATGTCTTTATTTTTTATACTTTAAGTTCTGGGATACAAGTGCAGAACGTGCAGGTTTGTTACATAGGTATACACATGCCATGGTGTTTTCCTGCACACATCAACCCGTCATCTACATTAGGTATTTCTTCTAATGCTATCCCTCTCCCCACACCCCACCCCCCAACAAGACCTGGTGTGTGAGGTTCCCCTCCCTGTGTCCACTTATGAGTGAGAACATGCAGTGTTTGGTTTTCTGTTCCCATGTTAGTTTCCTGAGAATGATGTTTTCCAGCTTCATCCATGTCCCTGCAAAGGATATGAACTCATCCTTTTTTAGGGCTGCAAAGCATTCCATGGTGTATATGTGCCACATTTTCTTAATCCAGCCTATCACTGATGGGCATTCGCGTTGGTCCCAAGTCTTTGCTATTGTGAATAGTGCCACAATAAACATACGTGTGCATATGTCTTGATAGCAGCATGACTTATAATCCTTTGAGTATATATCCAGTAATGGGATGGCTGGGTCAAATGGTATTTCTAGTTCTAGATCCTTGAGGAATTGCCACACTGTCTTCCACAATGGTTCAACTAGTTTACAATCCCCTCAACAGTGTAAAAGTGTTCCTATTTCTCCACATCCTCTCCAGCATCTGTCGTTTCCTGATTTTTTAATAATCGTCATTCTAACTGGCATGAGATGGTATCTCATTGTGGTTTTGATTTGCTTGTGGTGATGATGAGCTTTTTTCCTTATGTTTGTTGGCTGCATCAATGTCTTCTTTTGAGAAGTGTCTGTTCATATCCTTTGCCCACTTTTTGATAGGGTTCTCTGTTTTTTTCATGTAAATTTGTTTAAGTTCTTCAAAGATTCTGGATATTAGCCCTTTGTCAGATGGATAGATTGCAAAAATGTTCTCCCATTCTGTAGGTTGCCTGTTCACTCTGATGATAGTTTCTTTTGTTGTGCAGAAGCTCTTTAGTTTAATTAGATCCCATTTGTCAATTTTGGCTTTTGTTGCCATTGCTTTTGGTGTTTTAATCATGAAGTCTTTGCCCATGCCTATGCCTTCAATGGTATTGCCTAGGTTTTCCTCTAGGGTTTTTATGGTTTTAGGTCTTAATTTAAGTCTTTAATCCATCTTGAGTTGATTTTTTATAAGGCATAAGGATGGTGTCCAGTTTCATTTTTCTGCATATGTCTAGCCAGCTTTCCCAACACAATTTATTAAATAGGGAATCCTTTCCCCATTGGTTGTTTGTGTCAGGTTTGTCAAAGATCAGATGGTTGTAGATGTGTGGTGTTACTTCTGAGGGCTCTGTTCTGTTCCATTGGGCTTATATCTGTTTTGGTACCAGTACCATGCTGTTTTGGTTACTGTAGCCTTGTAGCATAGTTTGAAGTCAGGTAGTGTAATGCCTCCAGCTTTGTTCTTTTTGCTAAGGATTGTCTTCACTATGTGTGCTCTTTTTTGATTCCATGTGAAATTTAAAGTAGTTTTTTCTTATTCTGTGAAGAAACTCAATGGAAGCTTGATGGGGATAGCAATGAATTTATAAATTGCTTTGGGCAGTACGGCCATTTTCATGATATTGATTCTTCCTATCCATGAGACACGAAAAAAAAAACCATTTGTTTGTGTCCTCTCTTATTTCCTTGAGCAGTGGTTTGTAGAAGAGGTCCTTCACATCTCTTGTAAGTTGTATTTCTAGGTATTTTATTCTCTTTGTAGCAATTGTGAATGGGAGTTCACTCATGATATGGCTCTCTGTTTGTCTATTATTGGTGTATAGGAATGCTTGTGATTTTCACAGATTGATTTTGTATCCTGAGACTTTGCTGAAGTTGCTTATCAGTTTAGGGAGATTTGGGGCTGAGACGACGGGGTTTTCTATATATAAAATCATGTCATCTGCAAACAGAGACAATTTGACTTCCTCTCTTCCTATTTGAATACTCTTTATTTCTTTCTCTTGCCTGATTGTCCTGGCCAGAACTTCCAATATTATGTTGAATAGCAGTGGTTGAGAGAGGGCATCCTTGTCTTGTGCCAGTTTTCAAAGAGAATGCTTCCAATCTTTGCCCATTCAGAATGACATTGGTTGTGCATTTGTCACAAATAGCTCTTATTATTTTGAGATACGTTCCATCAATATCTAGTTTATTGAGAGATTTTAGCATGAAGTCGTTGAATTTTGTCGAAGGCCTTTTCTGCATCTATTGAGATAATCATGTGGTTTTTGTCATTGGTTCTGTTTATGTGATGGATTATATTTATTTGCATAGTTGAACGTCTCCACACCAAATCAACAGAATATACATTCTTCTCAGTACCACATCACACTTACTCTAAAACTGACTACATAATTGGAAGTAAAACACTCCTCAGCAAATGTAAAAGAACAGAAATCATAACAAACAGTCTCTCAGACCACAGTGCAATCAAATTAGAACTCAGGATTAAGAAACTCACTCAAAACTGCACAACTACATAGAAACTGAGCAATCTACTCCTGAACAATTACTGGGTAAATAACTAAAATAAGGAAGAAATAAATAAGTTCTTTGCAACCAATGAGAACAACGACACCATGTGCCAGAATCTCTGGGACACAGCTAAAGCAGTTTTTTGAGGGAAATTTATAGCACTAAATGTCCACAGGAGAAAGCGCAAAAGATCTAAAATCGACGCCCTAACATCACAATTAAAAGAACTAGAGAAGCAAGCAAACAAATTCAAAAGCTAGCAGAAGACAATAAATAACTAAGATCAGAGTAGAACTGAAGGAGATAGAAACACGAAAAACCCTTCAAAAAAATCAATTTATCCAGGAGCTGGTGTTCTGAAAAGATTAACAAAATAGACTGCTAGCCTGACTAATAAAGAAGGAAAAAGAGAAGAATCAAACAGAATAGACACAATGAAAAATGATAAAGGGGAGATCACCACTGATCCCACAGAAATACAAATGATCAGAGAATACTATAAACAGAGAATACTATAAACACCTCTATGCAAATGAATTAGAAAACCTAGAATAAATGGATAAATTCCTGGACACATACACCCTCCCAAGACTAAACCAGGAATAAGTCAAATCCTGAATAGACCAATAACAAGTTCCAAAATTGAGGCAGTATTTAATAGACTCTCAACCAAAAGAAGTCCAGGACCAGACAGATTCACAGCTGAATTCTACCAGAGGTACAAAGGGTAGCAGGTACCATTCCTTCTGAAACTATTCCAAACAATAGAAAAAGAGGGAATCCTCCCTAACTCATTTTATGAGGCCAGCATCATCCTGATACCAAAACCTGGAAGAGATGCAACAAAAAAAGAAAATTTCAGGCCAATATCCCTGATGAACATTGATGCAAAAATCCTCAATAAAATACTGGCAAACTGAATCCAGCAACACATCAAAAACCTTATCCACCTAGATTCGAGATTTTAATCTGCTTTCAACTAGCTGATTATCTACTGCCACAGGCACCAGTTCTATTTGATTCAACAAGCATTTCAAACTTCTCTGTACGCCAGGAATTCTGCTACGTATTGAGTATAAAAACACAAATAAAACAAGGTGTGTTTTTATGCGCTTATAACATTGGGATGCTTGAAAAATGGAAGTTACATTACAGGTACATGTTTACAAAGTAATGTAAAAGAAGACTTTGTAAGAAGGTGCAGGATAGCTGCAGAGAGGTTATTAGGAAAAACCCCTGAGAAATATGGCACATGCTTTCCAGCCCATAGTGTCTGAACAGAGGAGCCAGATGACCCACTTGAGCTCATCACCATTTTTTATGATCTGGGCAACTCTCTCCTGTGCCCTGCTCTGAATATAACATAACAATGTCGTCCCTGCCCTAAAGGTTAACAATTGAGGCAGGTGAGACAGTTTGTTCTGACACACTCCTAAATAAGCTTCAAATGCACAAGAGAAAAGCCAGATCAAATCTAAGGAAACAGCATTAGAAACACAGTAAATCTATGATGACTGACTGACCTAACTTATGACCTATAAAAATCATTTTTCTTCCAAGACAACTAATGTAGTCATAGCCACCACTGTGCCAAACATACAGCTTGATAAATCAATTTAGCCTAAACCAATACATGGTCCAAACATAATATGGTTTTAAATAACTTTGAAAAATATTTCCAGCATCTGAGAGAATTTACTTATTTTAGATGAGATTTGCATAGCATCTTAAAAATACTTCATTAATTCAATAAATAACTGCTGAGTTCTTGGTACATGTACAACACTGTGGAAGGTATTAGCAGACATAAATAAAAAAGTCTGCCCCTGAGGCATTTACTATCAAAAACAAAATTTACAGAGTTAGAACCTAATATTTATTACTTGCTCCTGATTGCATGTATTTAGCCTAATTACATAATTAGATGAAATCATGCTGAAAACAAAAGAGACTGAATTTTATTTTAAGAAAGCTCTCTTGAGGCACAAGATGAGAAAAAAATCAGTAAGTAAGCCAAATGCCAGAAACCAAAAATTCAATCTAAACTATCAATACCAAAAAAGACCACAAAAGGCCAACCGTAAAAGCTTGTGTCTGAGGGTAATCCAATAGAAGTCCATGATTTTGTGGATTTAAATAATTAATATACTGGACACTTTGTCAATTAGTTTCAAAGGAGACTCTGATCCCTGACACACAACTAAGTATTTGCTTTCTCCACCATATATGCCAAAAAATTCACATTTTAAAAGCCTCAACATATTACACCTTCTCTTTACAGTGTCTGAACTCCCTTAATTCTAAGTACAGAGAACATAATAAAAGACATACTCAAATTACCAATGTGCTGGCTGGTAAGATGCCACATCATTGCCATAGTGGGAGGGGTCATGGTGCAAAGCTCAGCCCTCTGGCTGATTCAGTGCAACCCTTCCCTCCCATCCAGTTCCCTACACCCTATTCTAGAAGGCAGAAATAGTATAACCCTTGGCATGTCTCACACACTGAAGTCATTTTCTCAAGCACTTGAACTGGGCCCTCTAACAGTGCCAACCATCCCTAGTAAATCTGGGAGTAGGGCCTGGATGCTACAACTGAACGCTCTCTGCTTCCTGCTTCTGTGACATCTTCAAAGCCCTCCAGCCCCGCACCTGTTCTGCTGTCTCTGTGTTAGTGAGCTTTTCCATAAGGCAGAATCCTTTCTGTTTCTTTACTTTTAGCTGCCTGAGAAACGTCCTTCTCCAATTACCCTGAGTTGCTGGAACAGACAGCATCCTGCTGCTACCTTGAGATACTGGAATGGTTCTTTTGTTACAGACAGCACTGATTCTTAAAAGAATGATTTCTTCCTTCTTTAACCTCTCCTCATATCTCAGTCTCCTCTCTCTGCTTCACCCAGTCCCCCAATAATACATCCCATCAGCCTAAATCCTTGTCCTTGGAAAAATCAGGCTATTCCTCTCACTATTTGTGTGTCAGCCTCTTCACTCAGTCTGTTCAACCTCAGTCTCTTGTTTCTCTTCAATTTTTACCAAATAGTTATTCACACTTGGCATTACAGAGGATAGGTACAAAGCAAAATAAATATATTCTCCACACTCTTTACATAGTTATTAACACTTTTAGTGAAGTTTGACCACATCCAAAACCCTCATTCCCACCCACCAAAAGGCACAATAATATCATAGGTGTTTTATATATTAGTAGGAATATTTTAATATATTATAATTTCATAACACTCAGTTAGATGATTAGAACCACTTCCAAAGTGTTGAAAATTACAAGGGAGAACCACTGTTTTAGATAATGGTATGTATTACTACTAACGTTCATTACATACATAAATTATATTATGTAAGAAATTTGAACCAAACAGTGAATTCCAAGTCTGACTTCAAGTTGCCTAGTCTCCAATGTTGACCTTATGATGCTTGATAAAGTAGATACATTTTCCAGCCTGAGACTAGATTACAAGAAAAGCATCAGTCCAAAATATGGAATCATACTGGGGCTATTACATCATCATTAAAAGCTGTTCAAAGGTGGTTCCTGATCCAGAAGCCCCATTCACAACTATGCATTGAGAAAAACATTCTCTGGCTCTGAGAGCCTGGAATGATCCTGTGGAGGTCATCTTTTCCATCCTGCTCTCCTCTGCCAACTCTAAATGGCAAAACCAAACCTCCCCCAAAGACTGGCAATGCAAATGCCAAAGGTACAAACTCTGCCCACATGACTTGGGTTGTAGTCTCAACTCTGCCCCTTCCTAGCTGTGGTACATCAGGCCACTTGGGAGACCAGCTGTAGAACTCTCCATGCTTTCACGCTCTCATCCTCAAAATAGGAATAATAATAGTACCCACCTAAATTGTTGTAAAACAGATATACACTGTTATATATAAATCATTAAAGTATTTAGTAAACTGTAAATGTTCAGTTAATTTCTTGGAAACATAAACATTGTGGTAGGAAGTGATTTTGGGAAATATTCATACATGTTAGTGGTTTCCTCACCTCACAAACATTCAGAACTTGATAGTGACTTCACCTCCAGTAGTTCCAAACTGCTACAAAAATACTAAGAGTACGGATTATTGCTTAGGAAGTTTTTTACAAGTGAGAATGTATCATAGACAACAACGTACACTTGTATGAACCTACATGATCATTTCATTTTTGCAGGCTAAGATGATAGCAAAGAGAATATTAGCTAAAATTGTAAAGGAGTTGGGAGGCTATGATAGTGACCAAAAATAAATCATACATAGTTCTATGAAGCACTAGTCAAGGCACGAGAAGCAGAGCCGAGAAGGCTGGATACCACAGGACCCACTCTGGCTGGAGGGTCTGACAGCTGGGATCCATACTCTAAACTTATGACTATTGATTTCTATGTCATAAATCTACCTTTTAACATGCATAAAAGCTGTAAGCAAGCCATGCCAAAATGCAACAAGGGTAAAGTTTACTTTCTACTTTGGTATTTCATGAGAAGTACCTGCACCATCCACTCAGAAAGTCAGTGGATAGCAGGTTAACTCAAAAATCCCATCTTAGCCTCCATTGTTTTCATGTCTAGGTCTACAGATGAAAAGTGAGTACAATAAAACTGGTGGTTCAACTTTACTAGCCTGGTTGGTAAAAGAGTAGGGATAGTCAGAGAGTTACTGACTTTAAGGGAAAGTTAGCAAGCCTCTAAAATTCAAATCCAACAAAAAGTTTAAAACCATTTTTAAAGATTGCTGGTAAAGAACTACTGTTACAATTAGTAAGTTCATTATTTCAATACTACTTCTAACTATGAAGACCACAAATTCTACCTTTTTATAATCCCAGAATCAACAAAACACCTTTTACTTAATAGGTTGTTGAAAAACATTTGCCATTAGTGGTTACAATGATATATATATGAATAATTTATGGTACACCTTACACATATATTGGTGTTTAAATTCAGCAAGTGTAATCTTCACAACAATCCCCAAAAATATAGGTAGCATTATTCCCGCTTTTATAAGAAAATTTCACTAATGAGAGGTGAAATTTCCTAACCAAGATGACGTGAATTAAAAGTGTCTAGTCCAAGCTTCAAACCACATCTATACTGAAGATGCAATGTGTTCAAAAAATAACATGCTGGGAGAGGCTGCAGAAACATGTCTCTGAGCACTAAAGTTCCTACTAGTGAATAAAATACTCTTTTTCTAAATTCCTCTTCAGAACACTTCCTTAGTTAAATAACATATAAATCAAACACAGAAAATCATATGCCAATTCATCAGTGATAAAAATTATTTATCCCAGCAATTCTAAATATATTCTTTAGAGCAGTGGTCCCCAACCTTTTTGGCACGAGGAACCAGTTTGATGGAAGACAATTTTTCCATGGACAGTGGGGATGTGGGGCAGAGTTGGAGGGATGATTTCAGGATGAAACTGTTTCACCTCAGCTTATCAGGCATTAGTGTCTCATAAGGAGTGTGCAACCTAGATCCCTTGCATGTGCAGTTCACAACAGAGTAGCACTCCTATGAGAACTGAATGCTGCTGCTGATCTGACAGGAGGCAGAGCTTAGGCAGTAATGCTCCCTTGCTCATCTGCTGCTCACCTCCTGCTATGCAGCCCAGTTCCTAGCACGCCACAGACCAGTACAGGTCCCAGGGGTTGAGGACCCCTGCCTTAGTGTTGATAGGCAGTATTGACACATGGATAACAGAAAACAGTGTTTGGACAGCCCACCTCCTTCCTCTCCCTGACTCCTGTGTCATTACTTCCATTAATATTTTCTGTAAGCAATCAAGATAACAAAGTCCGAAATAGAAGCTAGTTTTTATCATTTATTTTAACAGTTACAACATATACACAGTCACAGGCTTATCTTCAAATGTATAGATTAATGTCATTAAATTCCTTGAATTGTTGTTCAGTTATAACAGATTCGAAGCAATTTTCACTACAATCCTATGATTATAAAAATCGTAATTCCCCAGTAAGTGCTTAATATATATTTTCATTTTAGTTCCAAAAGTAATCATCTGTAATACATTTTTATAGATGCATAGAACATGTACTGATGAGGTTTTTGTAAGAGAAATAAGCAATCCTAAGTACTCCTTTCAATACTTCTTACTGAATAATAGAATTTTATCAATGAAAAACACATTAGGACCATTTTATCCAAGTTCCTTCTTTTATAGATGTAAAAACAAAACATGTTTACTATGTTTAAGAATATAATGGTAAAGTTGTAGTCTTTTGAATAAAAGATGGCAATAGAATTAGATTTTATGAAAAAGAAATATTTAGAAGCTCTAATTATATTATTACTAGTTCTTGATGCATTTTTTTCCAAATTAAAACCAAGTTTGCATCACTTCATTCTCATGAAATAATGGAGCCCCACTGAAACTGAAAAACTATCCAAGTTATTCTTCCTACAGAAATGTGTGCATGTGTGTCACATACTTAAGTTGTGTACTATGAAGTTTAAAGTTTGTGATGAAAAGGAGGTTGATTTTAGAAATGCACAGTGTGGTAGTGCCTTTACAAAGGTACTGCACACCAGCCTGGGTGACAGAGAGAGAGATCCTGTCTTTAAGAAAAAAAAGAAGAGAAAAGAAATAAAAACACAGAAGTTAGAATCAACAGAATCTGGCAAATGATTAGATAGGAAGATGAGAAATTGAGGTTTGTGCATCCTACACAGCAGCTTGAAGAGGAAACATTGTAATTGAAAGCTAGAGTTGAATTGATCAAGGAGAGAAAATGAAATGGGGGGAACTGTGTTTTGAAAGTTGATGTGGAACATGTTTCTCAGGTATTTCCAAAATAACACTGGCTGGTTGTGTTCATATGGTAAAAAATCTCCTAGATCATCATAACAGAGAAGACTTGGTGATATGTATTTCAATATTCACAATAAAGAGAACAAATGATATGACTGGTCATTTAAAAGAAGATCAAGACCAGCAGTTCTTCAAGATGATTAACACTTCATTATAGTAGGAAATTATTCTGAATCAGATGATGCTTAATATAAAAATTATTTTGTCAATTTATAATGTTAAATTAGTGGTCCTCAGCATACAAAGTATCTTCTTTATAATTATATATGCAAAGCTTATAGGCATAACCTTAATAAACATAAAATTCAAAACAGAAGTTTAGCATATGTGAACTTGATTAACCTATTAGAGTTCTCAAATAAAATGAAAAATGTCATTAGTAACAAAACCCGAAATAAGATTAATGATAATGAAAAAGCAACAGTGACATCTGCTGTCTGTTTGTATAGTTTCCTTAAAACTATTCTCTACGCTTAATCTCTTTTCCTTCAATTTTCATCTATTTTTATCATTGTCATATCTATTATGTAAGAAATGCTTTGATGACTAAGCTCATTCCATCTACTCCACTGATTTGTTCCCAGAGAATAATCTAAAGCAGACTATTTTTAATATATGATCAATGTCACAGGTTTTTAAATACACACACCTTTAAATACTCTGATCAGAGGTTTCACCAAAATTTGAATGTATAACAATGGTATCCATGAACAATTAAGAAGTTAATAGTCTTGCTACTGTTCTTTACGTTCTACCAGTAATGTTTTAGAAAACAAAATAATTTGCCCTTCAATCTCCATGATAATATATGAAGCACAATGCAGTCAGTTACCATGACATAACAGCATTTAGATTCCTCCATGGAAGAAGAATAGAAATGAACAATTCTAAGACCGAAAATCCTTAAACAAATAGGAGGAATAGGCAGTAGCTTACACAACCCTGCTAGAAACAACCCCAGTGTTCCACCTCATGATGTGTGAAATAACACAATCATAGAGTTATATCCTTGGTAAATGCATTTGTCACATAAAGTTGTCATCTATTTCACAATGTCCATTTTCATTCTAGAAGAATAAGACATTGGGCCATTAATGATCACTTACTTGGAGGGAGGGAGTTAATCAAAGATTTTCTGCTTGACAATCAACTGGTGAGCTTTTTACTTGGAGGAGAAAGAAGAATGACTTTGTCATTGAGAGACTAGCACACTAGGACAGGCAGAGTTGTGGGGAGAACTGAGTAGTCAGGGTGTAAGGACACTCATTACTGGATCAAGGGTCAGAAGGGAGGAAAACAACAGAGAAAAGAAAGATAGAATGACACCACAGACAACAAACCTGGACTGCTTTACAACTGTGAAGTTTTCAAAGTGCCCATTAAACAATCTTTACATGGATATTGAGTAAACAGTAGCAAAGAGCAGTGAAACAATGAAAAGTAAAGAACCAAGAAGATGCCTTAAATCTTAAACCAGTGATGCAAGTCCAGAGAAATCACAGGAAAGAATAAGTATCCCAAGTACATTTGTCTTGTTTGGGCAGAGAGCAGCTTATTTTTCTTATTTAGTAAAAGAAAGAAGGGGTGCTACACAGTCTCAAAGGCATGACAAATGACATCCTTCCTACATCGACAGCACTCGCCACAAAACAGAATCTGTGAAAGCTGATCTCAAGTCTCCATGTAGGAGAAAACAATGCACATATAAAGGTTATTGGTTTGATAAAAGAAAATCCATTTTTTAAATGACAGTATAAAAAAATCCTCTACTGGCAAGAAGCAGTTTTCATTCAAGGGAAAAGTGAAATTCAAGAGCTCATATGGGAAAAAGAGATCATTTGCTCTGTTTATTCTTGCCTGAACAGACACATTCTAAATTGATCATCAGTGAAGAATAGGATAAACATTCCAGAGCAAATGTGCCTATACTCTTGATCCTGACATTTGAAGAAAATTTATTAAGAACCTTTATATAAAAACGAATCTCCTCAGATAACCATATAAAGGTAGTATATACAAGAAATCTACGGTCATGATGAAAGTACCAAGCCAATGAAGTGATGCTTTTCAATGAAATCATTATTTGATCATCTGCTCAAAATCATGATTTTGAGGACCAGAGAGAAAATTAGGACCAGAGAGAAAATTAGGACCGGAGAGAAGACTGGATGTACAAACATGAATAAGCCATGAGCTCCAAACCATAATGTTTTCAGCATAATAGACAAAAAGGGCATAAATATAAGAAAAGAAAAAATGATTCTATCCTGCAATTTTCTAGTTCTGTCAATACATCATTAGTTAAAGAGTTAAGGAATCTTATTGGTTCTTTTCATTGTTTCACTCTGTCACTATTTACTCAATATCCATGTAAAGATATTTTGTCAGGGATTTGGGGTACAGGGTAGGCACCAAGTGAGGGGTAGTTAGTTCTCTATTGGGAAATTGGGAAAGGTTCTGTTCAGTAGGGAAACTGGATGCACCTTTGAAAATGAGAAGGCATTCAAAATGTAAACAGGGAAGAGATACATTTTACACGGAGAAAGAGGTGAGAGGAAGAGTTACAAAACAACATAGCATGATAGGGAAAACTAGTTCAGTAAGTCTGAGCATGGGCCATGAAGAAGGGAGAGATGACAGATGAAGCCAAGGGCAAACAGGAGTCAGATGTGGGAAGTGTCAGTGTAGCATGGTTCAGTAAGTTCAACACCAACTTTGTAGGTATTTTTTGGTTTTATTGGTTCTGTTTTTAAATATGAGCATACAGAAATTTTCTCAACCATATTTACTCATAAGCAAATGGTTTTAGATTTTACCCCATTTATTTAGGCAGAGGACAACAATAAATAATAATAAAAGAAGCTTGATAAATAATTCTAAAAATTTCAACAGTAAAGTAAATGAGTAGATTGCAAAAATTTTCTCCCATTCTGTACGTTGCCTGTTCACTCTGATGGTAGTTTCTTTTGCTGTGCAGAAGCTCTTTAGTTTGATTAGATCCCATTTGTCAATTTTGGCTTTTGTTGCTGTTGCTTTGGTGTTTTAGACATGAAGTCCTTGCCCATGCCTATGTCCTGAATGGTATTCCCTAGGTTTTCTTCTAGGGTTTTTATGGTTTTAGGTCTAACATTTAAGTCTCTAATCCATCTTGAATTAATTTTCATATAAGGAGTAAGGAAAGGATCCAGTTTCAGCTTTCTACTTATGGCTAGCCAATTTTCCCAGCACCATTTATTAAATAGGGAATCCTTTCCCCATTTCTTATTTTTCTCAGGTTTGTCAAAGATCAGATAGCTGCAGATGTGTGGTATGATTTCTGAGGACTCTGTTCTGTTCCATTGGTCTATATCTCTGTTTTGGTACCAGTACCAAGCTGTTTTGGTTACTGTAGCCTTGTAGTATAGTTTGAAGTCAGGTAGCGTGATGCCTCCAGCTTTGTTCTTTTGACTTAGGATTGTCTTGGAGATGCAGGCTCTTTTTTGGTTCCATATGAACTTTAAAGCAGTTTTTTCCAATTCTGTGAAGAAGCTCATTGGTAGCTTGATGGGGATGGCATTGAATCTATAAATTACCTTGGGCAGTATGGCCATTTTCACGATATTGATTCTTCCTATCCATGAGCATGGTATGTTCTTCCATTTGTTTGTGTCCTCTTTGATTTCACTGAGCAGTGGTTTGTAGTTCTCCTTGAAAAGGTCCTTTACATCCCTTGTAAGTTGGATTCCTAGGTATTTTATTCTCTTTGAAGCAATTGTGAATGGAAGTTCATTCATAATTTGGCTCTCTGTTTGTCTGTTACTAGTGTATAAGAATGCTTGTGAATTTTGCACATTAATTTTGTATCCTGAGACTTTGCTGAAGGTGCTTATCAGCTTAAGGAGATTTTGGGCTGAGACAATGGGGTTTTCTAAATATACAATCATGTCATCTGCAAACAGGGACAATTTGACTTCTTCTTTTCCTAACTGAATACCCTTGATTTCTTTCTCTTGCCTGATTGTCCTAGCCAGAACTTCCAACACTATGTTGGATAGGAGTGGTGAGAGAGGGCATCCCTATCTTGTGCCAGTTTTCAAAGGGAATTTTTCCAGTTTTTGCCCATTCAGTATGATATTGGCTGTGGGTTTGTCATAAATAGCTTTTATGATTTTGAGACATGTTCCATCAATACCAAATTTATTGAGAGTGTTTAGCATGAAGAGCTGTTGAATTTTGTCAAAGGCCTTTTCTGCTTCTATTGAGAAAATCATGTGGTTTTTGTCTTTGGTTCTGTTTACATGCTGGATTACGTTTATTGATTTGCGTATGTTGAATCAGCCTTGCATCGCAGGGATGAAGCCAACTTGATCACGATGGATAAGCTTTTTGATGTGCTACTGGATTCGGTTTGCCAGTGTTTTATTGAGGATCTTTGCATCAATGTTCATCAGGGATATTGGTCTAAAATTCTCTTTTTTGTTGTGTCTCTGTCAGGCTTTGGTATTAGGATGATGTTGGCCTCATAAAATGAGTTAGGGAGGATTCCCTCTTTTTCTATTGATTGGAATAGTTTCAGAAGGAATGGTACCAGCTCCTCCTTGCACCTCTGGTAGAATTCAGCCGTGAATCCATCTGGTCCTGGACTTTTTTTTGGTTGGTAGGTATTAATTATTGCTAATATCCAGAACCTACAAAGAACTCAAACAAATTTACAAGAAAAAAACAAACAACCCCATCAAAAAGGGGGCAAAGGATATGAACAGACATTTCTCAAAAAAAGACATGCATACAGCCAATAGACACATGAAAAAATGCTCAGCATCACTGGCCATCAGAGAAATGCAAATCAAAACCACAATGAGATACCATCTCACACCAATTAGAATGGCAATCATTAAAAAGTCAGGAAACAACAGGTGCTGGAGAGGATGTGGAGGAATAGGAACACTTTTACACTGTTGGTGGGACTGTAAACTAGCTCAACCATTATGGAAAACAGTATGGCGATTCCTCAAGGATCTAGAACTAGAAGTACTATATGACCCAGCCATCCCATTACTGGGTATATACCCAAAGGATTATAAATCATGCTGCTATAAAGACACATGCACATGTATGTTCATTGCGGCACTATTCACAATAGCAAAGACTTGGAATCAACCCAAATGTCCATCAGTCACAGACTGGATTAAGAAAATGTGGCACATATACACCATGGAATACTATGCAGCCATAAAAAAAGGATGAGTTTGTGTCCTTTGTAGGGACATGGATGCAGCTGGAAACCATCATTCTCAGCAAACTATCGCCAAGAACAGAAAACCAAACATCACATGTTCTCACTCATAGGTGGGAACTGAACAATGAGATCACTTTGACTCGGGAAGGGGAACATTGCACACTGGGTCCTATTATGGGGAGAGGGAAGAGGGGAGGCATTGCATTGGGAGTTATACCTGATTTAAATGACGAGTTGATGGGTGCTGACAAGTTGATGAGTGCAGCACACCAACATGGCACAAGTATACATATGTAACAAACCTGCACGTTATGCACATGTACCCTAGAACTTAAAGTATAATAATTTTTTTTTTTAAAAGTAAATGAGAACATAAAAATGAGGCCATTGTCCTAATACATACTAAGGGTTTCATTTTAAGTGTCTTTCTTGTATACTGAGTCCCTCAGAAGTATTGATATGTAAGTTGTAGCCTCAAAAACAATTGAGAAAATAAACCATTCAAAGACATCAGCTGTCTTCATTAAACATTTTTTTCTGGGCACACAGCTGGAAACTTCCCATTCATTCAGCACTTGCTCATGGGTGAGACGGCTTAATATTTTCCCAAGAGCAAGCGTGCCAAGACTTAATGGCTCTGGACAAACATCTGGTAAGGGCTATCAGAACCACCTGGAATGCAGAAAAAGCTTTTGGGTTCTCGCAGGAAATCCTTATGTATTCTTTTTCCCTGACTGGTATCTGTGACAGGCAGGTGCCTCCTGAAATGAGAATTTACGTGACCTTTTCAAAGAAAGTCTACACCCAGAGTCATGACAAAAATGAAACAAAGAAGATGAGATATTGGTCTAAGTCAGTGATAGCTATGATGTGAATTATCTCTTAGGTACCATGTGTCTTACAGACCCTTTAATACTACTTAGAATATCAAGCCTTGTAAGAATAAAGGCATTAGCAAATGCTCAAGAGATAATAAGGAGACCTGAGCTCATAAGTAGGTCTTGCTACTCTTGTTCTATTAGTGTCTTTCGCTTATACAGGTATACATATATGATACTATATATTTATACTGCAATTAAAAGGAGAGAAGAAAAATATATTTAAAAAACATTAAATTATACATCTAGTCTACACTGCATTCTTGCCTAGACATACAAAAATTTTCATTAGGACACTAAAAAAAAATATTCTCCTATACAACAACATGTAAGACTCCATCCAGAAGGCTTTTCAATATTCTTCATTTGCTGTTCCTATTTCATTCTCTCATAAACAAAGCCATTTCTAACAAACTGCCAGCTGATGCCAGTGTTGCTGGTCCCTGGAACACGCTTTGAGTGGCAAGATTTTCAAACATAATGAGCATAATTTACCTGTCTCAGGAAGATTTTCCTAATTCCTATATAGGAGAGATCCACCCAGGAGATTTTGTTAAGTATGCATACTCCATCACAATTTCCTCATCAAATTCTCTGCATTTCTGAGCAGACCAATTAAATCTACACTCAATAATAGTAAGAGCCAGTGTTGCTTACATTGCATAATGTGAAATCTTGGGTCAGATAGATATAGGTCCATATCCCATTCCTGCCTACCAAACACATTGAACACAGGAAAGTACTTAAACTGGTCTAAACCTTAATTTCCTCTTCTATAAAATAGAGACGCCACTAGTAAATACTTCAAAGGTTTATTTCAAGGATTACATAAAATAACCTATATAATAAAAATAACATATATAACACGTATATAACGTATATAATAACGTATATAACACTGGTGAGCACTCACCAAATGCTAATTATTCATATTAATGCAATGCTGGAGCTAAATTATGCATCCAACATGTGATATACCATATGAGGCTTGAAACTCACAGGCTGACTAGTACAGTAGAATATTTTGCTGTCACAACCACCAGTTGTGCACATTTTCTAGGTCTGTTAATCCATATTTTTTATAAATACTGACTGAAGACCAACATTTCCAATCTCTACATGTATATTTTAGCAGAGGGGGTATTTATAATTTTTTTTGTGCGGGGGAGGGGCGGCGACACCTACCACCTGAAACTCTCCATTAGTCAGGGCTTATACTTGCAAACAATAGTATTGAATTGAGCTATTTTTAGCAGAAAAGGCTGTGTAGAAGGTTATTAGGTCGCTCACAGAATCCCTAAAAGGGCCAAAGAACAAAACTGGAAGGCAAATACATAGGGTCAATAAGCTAAGAAATAAACAGTGAGAAAAAAAAGCATAGCACATTGTGGGTCTGCTCTAAGAAACTCCATTGCCAACCTTACTCACAATTTTGTACACTTGATTCTAAATGCCAGAATTTATCCACAGTCATTCTGGAAAAAGTCATATTCACATGGAGAACATATGAAGGTGGTTAGGGTAGGGGGTGAAGGGGGATGACGAGAGGTTAGTTAATGTGTACAAAATTACAGTTAGATTGAAGAAATAAGATGTAGTGACTTCTGGTACCAAAATGGTGGCAGAGAAGCAAGCTGGCTTCATTCCACACCCACACCCACTCCCCAACACATACACAGAGAAAGCCAAAAGCAAATATAGAGCACCAAGATTTTCACCAGCAATATCCCAGAATTCAAATATGAGGATGAGTCAGTTCCCAACACCACAGAAACATGGAAAAAAAAATCCAAGCAAACACTAAGAGACTCAGGTTTCAATATCTGCAACACCCTTTCCTCCAATCTGCTAGACATCAAGCGTGTGGAAAATTTTCTATGATTCATGGTTTCTACACTAGAAAAATTTCCCCTGATTCATAGTTTCTACACTGGAAAAGTGTGAACAACCAGCTTCCCCTCATGTTGGGTTCCCTGAAGGTGACTTGTCCCTGCTTCAGCCCACAGGAAGTAACAGAAGTTCCTGAAGGGGGAAATACCCCTGAAAATGGCCATAGACAAAGGTAGGAGATGGGACTATCATCCCAGCCCTGGAAACACCACTCTGTAACTTGACCTAGAAGATGCCAAATCAGAGTGGCTGTTCAGCAGTACCACACTGTTTGTCCCACAGGTCCCTCAGACTTGAACCCCTAGCCCACCTTCCACACTGCCAGAATATCATCTATGGGACCTCAGCCATTTGGGATGGGCAGCAATACAGTTGTTTGCTAGAACAAGGCCAACCTGGTATTAAGGTGCCATCTAGTGCTAAAAAGAAAACAGTGACCCAGCAGAGAAAATAATTTAAAAATTCAACAGGTAAATTGCAAAATATCTCTAAGCAAACATAACTAATAAAAACAAAACAACTCAGACACAGAAGACTGGAACAGGTAGCTAATCCTTCAAGGCAAAGACTTAGATATACACCCATAAGGAACAACAGCAAACAGGGAACCATGACTTCCCCAAATGGACAAAGCAAGGAACCAGTGACTGATTCTAACAAGATATCAATATGTGAGCTCTCTGACCAAGAATTCAAAACAGGAGTTTTAAGGAGACTCAGTGATATCAAATTCAGAAATTTAACAGAATTCAGAAATTTAACAGAAAAATTTCTGTTATTTAAAAGCAATTCAGAAATTTAACAGAAAAAATTAACAAAGAGATTAAAATGATTAAAATTTAACAAAGAGATTAAAATTATTAAAAACAGAAAAGAAATCTTGGGACTAAGAAATATACTTGCTGAGATAAAAAAATCATTGGTCTCTCAACAGTAGTATAGATCATGCAGAGGACAAAATCAGCGAGCTCAAAGACGGGCTATTTGAAATTACACAGTCAGAGGAGAAAAAAGAAAAAAAGAATAAAAAGGAATGAAGATCGCCTACAATATATAGAAAATTACCTCAAAAGACAATGTCTAAGAATTATTGATGTTCAAGAGGTAGTTGAGCAACAGCAAAGAACAGAAAGCTTATTAAAACAAATAATAATGGAAAACCCTCCAAAATTTAAGTAGGATATAAATATCCAGGTACAGGAAGGTCTGAGAACACCAAACAGATTGAAACCAAATAAGATTACCCCAACGCAGGGTATAATAACCAAACTCTCAAACGTCAAGGATAAAGAGAGGATCCTCAAAGCAGCACAAGATAAAAAGCAAGTAACATATAAAGGAGCTCCAATTCGTCTAGCAAAAACTTCTCGACAGAAACCACACAGGCCAGGAGGGAGTGGGCCAACATTTCCTGAGTGCTCTAACAAAACAACTGCCATCCAAGAATACTGTATCTAGCAAACCTAACCTTCAAATATGAAGGAGAGACAGTCTTCCCCAGACAAAGAAAAGTTGAGAGAATTCACCACCAACAACCCATATTACAGGAATGGCTAAAAGATGTTCTTCAATCTGAAAGAAAAAAACACTAATGTGCATCAATAAAACAATTAAAGGTATAAAACTCATTGGCAAAATTAAGCACAAAGACAATGCCAGAATACTCCAATACAGCAATTGTGTGCAATCTACTCATGTCTAGTATAAAGCCCAAAAGATACATATATCAGAAACAATAATACTACAGCAACCTATTAAGAGATAGGCAATATAAAAATGAAAATTGAGACAACCAAAAGTCAAAATAGTGGTGGAAGAGGAACATAATTAAAGTATGAAGGTTTTTTGCTTGTTTGTTTCTATTCTGTGTGTGTGATCTAAGTTGTCATACCTTTAAAATAACTGGTTATATCCATAAAATGTATTTTGTAAGCCTCAAGATAAGGACAACGAAAAAAACCTATAATAGACATACAAAAATAAAAGCGACAAATTAAAACATGCTACTAGAGAAAGTCACATAATCACAAAGGAAGACAATAAGAAAGACAGGAGTTGCTAAACAACCACAAAGCAAGCTATAAAAATAGCAGTAGTAAGTCCTTACTTACCAACAATAACAGTGAATGTAAATGGTCTCAGTACTCCAATTTAAAGACATGGAAAAGCTGAATG
Organism: Chlorocebus sabaeus; assembly: GCF_047675955.1. Taxonomy (NCBI): domain Eukaryota; kingdom Metazoa; phylum Chordata; class Mammalia; order Primates; family Cercopithecidae; genus Chlorocebus; species Chlorocebus sabaeus. Next base: position 15,979,004 of record NC_132927.1, on the reverse strand, counting down.
GATAAAGAATCAAGACACAACTAATGCTGCCTACAAAAAAACTACCTCACCTATAAAGACAGACATAAACTAAAAGTGAAATGATGAGAATGATATTCAATGCAAGTAAAAAACAGAAGTAGCTATAAATGTATCAAAAATACAGTAAAAGTGAAAAACTATAAAAAGAGACAAACTATACAAGGAGACAAAGGTTACTATATAGTGATAAAAGGGTTAATTTAACAAGAGGATATAACAATTATATATATCTGTACACCCAACACTGGAGCACTCAAGTATATAAAGTAAACAGCAGTAGAGCTAAAAGAGGAGATAGACAGCAATACAGTAATAATAGGGACTTCAGTACCCCACTCTCAGTAATGAAAAGATGATCAGGATAGAAAATCAACAAAGGAATGGTGGAGTTAAACTGCACACTAACCTAATAGGCCTAACTAATATTTTCTGAATATTTTACCCAACTGTTAAAATTCAATACACATTATTTTCATCAGCACATGGGACAATTTCCAGAATGAACCAGATCTTAGGTCACAAAACAAATCTAAACAAACAGAGAAATTTTATAATTCAGAAAACAAAAATCACATCAAGTAACTCTTCTGGCCACAATGGAATAAAACAAAAAATCAATGAAAAGGGGCGGAGCAAGATGGCCAAATAGGAACAGCTCCAGTCTCCAGCTCCCAGCGCGAGCCACACAGAAGACAGGTGATTTCTGCATTTTCAATTCAGGTACTGGGTTCATCTCACTGGGGACTGCCGGACAATCGATGCTGGTCAGCTGTTGCAGCCGATCAGCGAGAGCTAAAGCAGGGCGAGGCATCGCCTCACCTGGCAAGCTCAAGGGGGAAGGGAATCCCTTTTCCTAGCCAGGGGAACTGAGACACACAACACCTGGAAAATTAGGTAACTCCCACCCCAATACCACGCTTCAAGCAAACGGGCACACCAGGAGATTATATCCCACACCAGGCGGGGAAGGTCCCACGCCCACGGAGCCTTCCTCATTGCTAGCACAGCAGTCTGCGATCTAACAACAAGGCAGCAGCGAGGCTGGGGGAGGGGCGCCCGCCATTGCTGAGGCTTAAGTAGGTAAACAAAGCCCTGGGAAGATCGAACTGGGTGGAGCTCACAGCAGCTCAAGGAGGCCACAACAACAACAAAAAAAAAGCAGCAGAAACTTCTGCAGACACAAGCAACTCTGTCTGACAGCTTTGAAGAGAGCAGTGGATCTCCCAACACGGAGGTTGAGATCTGAGAACGGACAGACTGCCTCCTCAAGTGGGTCCCTGACCCCTGAGTATCCTAACTGGGAGACATCCTCCACTAGGGGCAGGCTGACACCCCACACCTCACACGGTGGAGTACACCCCTGAGAGGAAGCTTCCAAAGCAAGAATCAGACAGGTACACTCGCTGTTCAGAAATATTCTATCTTCTGCAGCCTCTACTGCTGACACCCAGGCAAACAGGCTCTAGAGTGGACCTCAAGAAATCTCCAACAGACCTACAGCTGAGGGTCCTGACTGTTAGAAGGAAAACTAACAAACAGGAAGGACACCCACACCAAAACCCCATCAGTACATCACCATCATCAAAGACCAGAGGCAGATAAAACCACGAAGATGGGGAAAAAGCAGGATAGAAAAGCTGGAAATTCAAAAAATAAGAGTGGATCTCCCCCTGCAAAGGAACGCAGCTCATCGCCAGCAACGGATCAAAGCTGGACGGAGAATGACTTTGACGAGATGAGAGAAGAAGGCTTCAGTCCATCAAATTTCTCAGAGCTATAGGAGGAACTACGTACCCAGTGCAAGAAACTAAAAAGCTTGAAAAAAGAGTGGAAGAATTGGTAATCAGAATAATTAATGCAGAGGCCATAAACAAATGGACAGAGATGAAAACCATGACACGAGAAATACGTGACAAATGCACAAGCTTCAGTAACTGACTCGATCAACTGGAAGAAAGAGTATCAGCGATTGAGGATGAAATGAATGAAATGAAGCGAGAAGAGAAATCTAAAGAAAAAAGAAGAAAAAGAAATGAACAAAGCCTGCAAGAAGTATGGGATTATGTAAAAAGACTAAATCTACGTCTGATTGGGGGATTCAGTCTGAAAGTGAGGGGGAAAATGGAACCAAGTTGGAAAACACTCTTCAGGATATCATCCAGGAGAACTTCCCCAACATAGTAGGGCAGGCCAACACTCAAATTCAGAAAATACAGAGAATGCCACAAAGATACTCCTCGAGAAGAGCAACTCCAAGACACATAATTGACACATTCACCAAAGTTGAAATGAAGGAAAAAATCTTAAGGGCAGCCAGAGAGAAAGGTCGGGTTACCCACAAAGGGAAGCCCATCAGACTAACAGCAGATCTCTCGGCAGAAACTCTACAAGCCAGAAGAGAGTGGGGGTCAATATTCAACATTCTTAAAGAAAAGAATTTTAAACCTAGACTTTCATATCCAGCCAAACTAAGTTTCATAAGTGAAGGAGAAATAAAATCCTTTACAGATAAGCAAATGCTTAGAGATTTTGTCACCACCAGGCCTGCCTTACAAGACACCCTGAAGGAAACACTAAACACGGAAAGGAACAACCGGTACCAGCCATTGCAAAAACATGCCAAAATGTAAAGACCATCGAGGCTAGGAAGAAACTGCATCAACTAACGAGCAAAATAACCAGTTAATATCATAATGGCAGGATCAAGTTCACACATAACAATATTAATCTTAAATGTAAATGGACTCAACGCTCCAATTAAAACACACAGACTGGCAAACTGGATAAAGGGTCAAGACTCATCAGTCTGCTGTATTCAGGAGACCCATCTCACATGAAGAGACATACATAGGCTCAAAATAAAGGGATGGAGGAAGATCTACCAAGCAAATGGAGAACAAAAAAAAGCAGGGGTTGCAATACTAGTCTCTGATAAAACAGACTTTAAACCATCAAAGATCAAAAGAGACAAAGAAGGCCATTACATAATGGTAAAGGGATCAATTCAACAGGAAGAGCTAACTATCCTGAATATATATGCACCCAATACAGGAGCACCCAAATTCATAAAGCAAGTCCTTAGAGACTTACAAAGAGACTTAGACTCCCATACAATAATAATGGGAGACTTCAACACCCCACTGTCAACATTAGACAGATCAACGAGACAGAAAGTTAACAAGGATATCCAGGAACTGAACTCATCTCTGCACCAAGCAGACCTCATAGACATCTACAGAACTCTCCACCCCAAATCAAGAGAATATACATTCTTCTCAGCACCACATCACACTTATTCCAAAATTGACCACATAATTGGAAGTAAAGCACTCCTCAGCAAATGTACAAGAACAGAAATTATAACAAACTGTCTCTCAGACCACAGTGCAATCAAACTAGAACTCAGGACTAAGAAACTCAATCAAAACCGCTCAACTACATGGAAACTGAATACCCTGCTCCTGAATGACTACTGGGTACACAACGAAATGAAGGCAGAAATAAAGATGTTCTTTGAAGCCAACGAGAACAAAGATACAACATACCAGAATCTCTGGGACACATTTAAAGCAGTGTGTAGAGGGAAATTTATAGCACTAAATGCCCACAAGAGAAAACTGGAAAGATCTAAAATTGACACTCTAACATCACAATTAAAAGAACTAGAGAAGCAAGAGCAAATTCATTCAAAAGCTAGCAGAAGGCAAGAAATAACTAAGATCAGAGCAGAACTCAGGGAGATAGAGACACAAAAAACCCTCCAAAAAATCAATGAATCCAGGAGTTGGTTTTTTGAAAAGATCAACAAAATTAATAGACCGCTAGCAACACTAATAAAGAAGAAAAGAGAGAAGAATCAAATAGACGCAATAAAAAATGATAAAGGGGAAATCACCACTGACCCCACAGAAATACAAACTACCATCAGAGAATACTATAAACACCTCTACGCAAATAAACTACAAAATCTAGAAGAAATGGATACTTTCCTGGACACTTACACTCTCCCAATACTAAACCAGGAAGAAGCTGAATTCCTAAATAGACCAATAGCAGGCTCTGAAATTGAGGCTATTAATTATTGGTTGGTCCTGGACCAACCAAAAAAAGTCCAGGACCAGATGGATTCATGGCTGAATTCTACCAGAGGTGCAAGGAGGAGCTGGTACCATTCCTTCTGAAACTATTCCAATCAATAGAAAAAGAGGGAATCCTCCCTAACTCATTTTATGAGGCCAACATCATCCTGATACCAAAGCCTGTCAGAGACACAACAAAAAAAGACAATTTTAGACCAGTATACCTGATGAACATTGATGCAAAAATCCTCAATAAAATAATGGCAAACCAGATCCAGCAGCACATCAAAAAGCTTATCCACCATGATCAAGTTGGCTTCATCCCTGGGATGCAAGGCTGCTTCAACATACACAAATCAATAAACGTAATCCAGCATATAAACAGAACCAAAGACAAAAACCACATTATTATCTCAATCGATGCAGAAAAGGACTTTGACAAAATTCATCAGCCCTTCATGCTAAAAATTCTCAATGAATTATGTATTGATGGAATGTATCTCAAAATCATAAGAGCTATTTATGACAAACCCACAGCCAATATCATACTGAATGGACAAAAACTGGCAGCGTTCCCTTTGAAAAGTGGCACAAGACTGGGATGCCACTCTCTCACCACTCCTATTCAACATAGTGTTGGAAGTTCTGGCTAGGGCAATCAGGCAAGAGAAAGAAATCAAGGGTATTCAGTTAGGAAAAGAAGAAGTCAAATTGTCCCTGTTTGCAGATGACATGATTGTATATTTAGAAAACCCCATTGTCTCAGCCCAAAATCTCCTTAAGCTGATAAGCACCTTCAGCAAAGTCTCAGGATACAAAATTAATGTGCAAAATTCACAAGCATTCTTATACACCAGTAACAGACAAACAGAGAGCCAAATTATGAATGAACTTCCATTCACAATTGCTTCAAAGAGAATAGAATACCTAGGAATCCAACTTACAAGGGATGTAAAGGACCTCTTCAAGGAGAACTACAAACCACTGCTCAGTGAAATCAAAGAGGACATAAACAAATGGAAGAACATACCATGCTCATGGATAGGAAGAATCAATATCGTGAAAATGGCCATACTGCCCAAGGTAATTTATAGATTCAATGCCATCCCCATCAAGCTACCAATGAGCTTCTTCACAGAATTGGAAAAAACTGCTTTAAAGTTCATATGGAACCAAAAAAGAGCCTGCATCTCCAAGACAATCCTAAGTCAAAAGAACAAAGCTGGAGGCATCACGCTATCTGACTTCAAACTATACTACAAGGCTACAGTAACCAAAACAGCATGGTACTGGTACCAAAACAGAGATATAGACCAATGGAACAGAACAGAGTCCTCAGAAATAATACCACACATCTACAGCCATCTGATCTTTGATAAACCTGAGAAAAACAAGAAATGGGGAAAGGATTCCCTATTTAATAAATGGTGCTGGGAAAATTGGCTAGCCATAAGTAGAAAGCTGAAACTGGATCCTTTCCTCACTCCTTATATGAAAATTAATTCAAGATGGATTAGAGACTTAAATGTTAGACCTAATACCATAAAAACCCTAGAAGAAAACCTAGGGAATACCATTCAGGACATAGGCATGGGCAAGGACTTCATGTCTAAAACACCAAAAGCAATGGCAACAAAAGCCAAAATTGACAAATGGGATCTAATTAAACTAAAGAGCTTCTGCACAGCAAAAGAAACTGCCATCACAGTGAACAGGCAACCTACAGAACGGGAGAAAATTTTTGCAATCTACTCATCTGACAAAGGGCTAATATCCAGAACCTACAAAGAACTCAAACAAATTTACAAGAAAAAAACAAACAACCCCATCAAAAAGGGGGCAAAGGATATGAACAGACATTTCTCAAAAGAGGACATTCATACAGCCAACAGACACATGAAAAAATGCTCATCATCACTGGCCATCAGAGAAATGTAAATCAAAACCACAATGAGATACCATCTCACACCAGTTAGAATGGCGATCATTCAAAAGTCAGGAAACAACAGGTGCTGGAGAGGATGTGGAGAAATAGGAACACTTTTACACTGTTGGTGGGATTGTATACTAGTTCAATCATTATGGAAAACAGTATGGCGATTCCTCAAAGATCTAGAACTAGATGTACCATATGACCCAGCCATCCCATTACTGGGTATATACCCAAAGGATTATAAATCATGCTGCTATAAAGACACATGCACACGTATGTTTATTGCGGCACTATTCACAATAGCAAAGACTTGGAATCAACCCAAATGTCCATCAGTCACAGACTGGATTAAGAAAATGTGGCACATAGACACCATGGAATACTATGCAGCCATAAAAAAGGATGAGTTTGTGTCCTTTGTAGGGACATGGATGCAGCTGGAAACCATCATTCTCAGCAAACTATCGCAAGAACAGAAAACCAAACATCACATGTTCTCACTCATAGGTGGGAACTGAACAATGAGATCACTTGGACTAGGGAAGGGGAACATCATACACTGTGGCCTATCACGGGGTGGGAGGAGGGGGGAGGCATTGCATTGGGAGTTATACCTGATGTAAAGGACGAGTTGATGGGTGCTGACGAGTTGATGGGTGCAGCACACCAACATGGCACAAGTATACATATGTAACAAACCTGCATGTTATGCACATGTACCCTAGAACTTAAAGTATAATTTTTTTAAAAAAAGGAAAAATATAAAAAATAAAAAATAAAAATAAAAATCAATGAAAAGAGGAATCTCACAATCTACACATTCTCAAAAGCTACACAAACAAAGGAAGTTTTAACACATGCTTCTGAATTGCCAATAGGTCAGTAAAAGATATAAGAAGGAAATTTTAAAATTTCTTGAAACAAATGAAAATAAAAATACAACATACCAAATTCATAGATTACAACAAAAGCAGTACTAAGAGAGAAGTTTACTGCAATAAATACCTACATCAAAAAAATAGATTAAACAAAATTGACAAACTGATAGCTAGACTAAGAAAAAACAAAACTCAAATAAGTAAAATGAGCCTTGAAAAAGAAGATATAACAACTGAGGATACAAAAAAAAACCGACAAAGAATAATTAAAGCCTACTATGAACAAGTATATGCCAAAAAATTGGAAAACCTAGAAGAAATAGATAAATTCCTGGACACATGCAATCTACCACGATTGAACCATGAGGAAATAGAAAACCTCAACAAACCATTAACAAGTAATGCCATAATAAAAAATCTCCCCTCAAAGAAAAGCCAAGCCCAGCAGCGTCAATGCTGAAATCTATCAAATATTTAAAGAAGATATCAAGTATACTCAAACTCTTCAAAAAAATGAAAAGGAAGGAATACTTTCACACTCATTCTACAAGGCCAGAATTATCCTGATACCAAAACAAGGATACAATTTAAAAAAAAGAAAACTACAGGCCAGTATCACTGATGAGCATAAATGCCAAAATTTTCAACAAAATACAGCAAGCCAAATTCGACAATATATTAAAAACATCATTCACTATCATCAAGTAAGATTCATCCCAGAGATGCAAGGATGGCACTACATATACAAATTATAGGTCACATTAACAGAATCAAGAACAAAAACCTTATGATCATTTGAATAGATGCCAAAAAAGCATTCAATGAAATTTAACATCCTTTTATGATTTTTTTAAACTGGGCATAGAATGAACATACCTCAAAATAATAAAGGCCATATATGACAAACCCACAGCCAACATCATACTGAACAGGAGAAAAATGTCTTACAGGAAAGACTTCAAAAAAAATCTAAGAACAGACAAGGATGTCCATTTTACCATTTTTATTCAGCATAATACTAAAGTCCTCACCAGAGTAATTAGTCAAGGGAAAAAAAAATGAAAGACATTCAAATTGGAAAGGAGAAAATTATATTAGCCTTGTGTGCAGACAACATAATCTTATATTTAGCAAAACCTAAAGACTTCACTGAATAAACAAACAAAAACCATGTTAAAGCTGATAAATGAATTCAGTAAGGTTGCAAGACACAAAATCAACATACAAAGATCAGTGGCATTGTATACATCAACAGCAAACAATCTGAAAAAAATTAAGAAAGCAATCCCATTTAGAATATAGTTTTAAATACCTAGGAATCAATTTAGCCAAAGATGTGAATGATTTATACAAAGAAAATTATAAAACTATGATGGAAAAAAATTAAAGAGGACAAAAAAATGGAAAGATAGCCCATGCTCATGGATTAAAAGAATCGATATTATTAAAATGACCATTCTACCCAAAGAAATTGAGAGATTCAATGCAATCCTTACCAAAATCCCAATGTCATTCTTCAAAGAAACAATAAAAAAAAAAAAAAAAAAAAACTAAAATGTATATGGAACCAAAAAAATCCTGAATAGCCAAAGAAACCCTGAAGGGAAAAAAATGAAGCTAGAGGCATCATCACACTACCTGTCTTCAAAACATACTACAAAGCTATGATAACCAAATCAGCATGGTACTGTCTTATAAAACACATAGAACAATGGAACAAAATAGAGTACTCAGATATAAATCCATGCATTTACAGCCAACTCATTTTCAACAAAGACTCCCAGAACATACAGTGGGGCAAGGACAGCCTCTTCAATAAATGGTTCTGGGAAAACTGGATATCCATATAGAGAAGATAAAACTAGTCACTTATCTCTCACTATATACAAAAATAAAATCAAAATGGATTGAAGACTTAAACCTAAGACTTGAAAATAGGAAAACATTAGAAAACGTTGGGGAAATACCGCAGGACATTGGCCTGCGAAAAGATTTTTCTTGTGTAAAACTTCAAAAGCACAAGCAACAAAAGCAAAAAAGACAAACGGGATTACATCAAGCTAAAAAGCTTCTGTACCACAAAGGAAAAAATCGGCAAAGTAAGGAGACAATCCACAGAGTAAGAAAAAATATTAACAAACTATTCATCTGACAAGGAACTAACAGTCAGAAAGTATAAGGAGCTAAAACAACTCAATTGCAAAAAAAAAAAAAAAAAAAAAATCCAATTAAAAGTTGGGCCAAAGAGCTGAATAAACATTTATAAGAAGACATTCAAATCACCAAAAAGTATTTTTAAAAAAGTTCAATATCACTAATCATCAGAGAAAATCAAAGCAAAACCACAATGAGGTATCATCTGACCCCAGAGTGGCTTTTATCAAAAAAAAAAAAAAAAAAAAAAAACAGGTAATAAGGGATACCAGCAAGGATGTGGAGAAAAGGGAACCCTTGTACATGGTGAGGAATGCAAAGTACAGCAACTATGGAAAACAGTATGGAGGTTCCTCAAAATTGAAAACAGAACTATCACATGATCTAGCAATTCCACTACTGGGTACATAACCAAAAGAAATGAAACAATATATCAATGAGGTATCTGCACTCCCACGTTTATTGTAGCATTAATCCACAATAGGCAAAATATGGAATCAACTGAAGTACCTATCAATGGATGAATAAAGAAAATGTGGTTATATATATACAATTGAATGTCATTCAGCTATTAAAAATAATAAAATCCTGTCATTTGCAGCAACATTGATGGAAGGGGACGTTATTATGTTAAGTGAAATAAGCCAAACACAGAAAGACAAATATTGCACATCATCATTCATACATGGGAGCTAAAATTGGATCACATGAAGATAGAGGGGATTAGTGATTATCAGAGGCCAGGAAGGGTAAGTGAGGAAGGGATGAATAAAGGTTAATTGATGGGTACAAATATGCAATTAGAAACAAGAAATAAGACCTGGTGTTTGATGTTTCAGTAGGGTGATGCTACAAGCATTAATCTATTGTGCATTTCAAAATAGCTAGAAGAGAATAATTTGCATGTTTCTAGCATAAAGAACAGATAAATATATAAGGTGATGAATATTCTAATTACCCTGACTTAATTATATGAATGTATCAAATTATCACAAGTAGCCTGAAGATATGGACATCTATTATTTATCAATTAAAAAAAAAGACCTAGTGTTCAATAAATCAATAGGTTGACTACAGTAAAGTAAACAATAATGTGGTGTATATTTCAAAATAGCTAGAAGAGAATAATTTGAACATTCTCAGTATAAAGAAAAGGTAAATGCTTAAGGTGATAAATATACCAATTAACCTTGATTTGCTCATTACATATTATATTAATGTATCAAAATATCATATGTATGTCTACTATGTATCAATTTTAAACAGAAAAGAAAAAATGCTTAAGTCACCTTCACAAGCATGCTTACAGAAGCTCTAGTCTCCCTGCATGCAACCACCACATCAGGTGACTTGGCTCCATTTCCCAGTCTTGTACAACTCTGCAGCGGCAATGGAACTTAAGAACATAATTCATCACTTCCTAGATGAAGATCAATCTAGCAGATTGGAATGGGTACTGAGTGAGCCAACCTATAGTATTTGCCACAACCTACTTCCTATGTTTTGGTTTTCTCCACCTTATGAAGGAAGGTATGAGGTAAGTGGCAGAGCCTGCCACACATTATAAAAAAGAAAATGCCAGATACTCACTTCCTTAAGTGGCCCTGGCAGCTAGAGCATGGACCTAAGACCCACTTTGCACTCATCAAATGCATCCACTTAGATCCTGAACTGTCAAGATGTGATGCAAAGAAGGGGACAATGTGAGCAATTTACTCTGGCAATGACAGGAGTTGGACCATGGTAATATTCCTGGAGTAGCAATGGCAGCAGTGCTAGTAGCCTCAATCCAGGGTCCATTATTACTGCTGTTAATGATGCAAAGTACTGCACCAGGCTCAGCAGCACAGCAGTGGTGTCCTTTCAGGTCATGATTTTAGGTGTTGTTCCTAGCTCTGTAGCCCCAGAAATTCCATGCAACTAAGTATCCTTATAATGAATTCATTTTCTGCTTACATCAGACAGAGTTGCTTTCAACTAAAAACACTGACTAATACATAAATGGGTACCAGTTGTAGCTGCAGGCAATGGTCCCTTCGAAAAATTGAATTGAATAAAAAGTAAAACCAATAAAAATTAGCCAGTATTAAGGAATGGGAATCTGAAAGTCCATTGCACACATTATCACCTTCAAGAAGTTCTCATTGAAGGCAAGGCAAATGAGGACGTAAGCAACTATCACAGAAGTGTGCAAACAGCATAGGAATTCAAGAACTGTGAGGCATGGAGGTTGCTTCTAACACTGCTTCACAGCTTCAAGCAAAAGAATGACAAGCTGAAATCACAAATTCTTGGCTAGAGGCATGAAGTGAAATCCCATGTTTCTCTGACTGCTAAAAGAATCTCTTATCGCTTTCAGCCGCAGGGCTGAGATAACTGAAAATCAGACTCAAACTTTGATCCTGCAGGTTTCTAAATTACAATGTCAGTTGAATTCACAGCCCACTGAGATCACTTATGTGAAAGCAAAAGCACTGATCTGGATAGAACAAAACTGAGATATAGAATGGAGGGAAATGAATAAATTTGGAAGTCATGAGTACCCTGAACCCACCAAATCCCCTGACGGTCTCTTGTTGGCCAAGGCAGTCTTGTTTCCCTTGTCTGGTGAGGTGCAGAAGGAATAAATTACCTATGGTAATGGAGGTGGATGTCACAAAAATCAAGTGTTTAGGTAGGAGGGATAGCAGAGCTGATGGCAGCTTCTGGAGGCCATTGCTAGCAATGTCAACAGTGCAAGCTGTAGTTCTTAGCAGCAGTGACAGCGATGTCCCTACTGAGCTAGTTCGCAGCATGATTGGACTGTTGTTCCCATCTGCATAGTCCCAAGACTGGCAAAGCCCAATGTCCTTTGAATAAATAATTTTCTACTCAAATCAGCCAAATCCGGTCTCCACTGCTTTCAACTTTGAACTATATGCTTACAAATTTCAATAACAGCTTTTTCTTTTTACCCATTTCCCTCTGCAAAATGTGGTCAAAATATAAAATATTTCAACTCTGATTGCTTTGGAATGGTAAGTCCATAACTGATCTACATTTTTCTTATAATAAGAACTCATGTTCAGAGTTTCAGGCTCCCTGCCTGTAAAATTTAATAAGAGATTCATAGCTGTTTGCTACTTACAGAGAAAATTTATTCCCGTCTACCTTTATCCATCTTTGTCTCTTTTATGTGCAATATTATTATTCACAGTTTTCCAGTGAATTATCAAAGAAAAGGCAAACAAAAATTGCTCCCTAGTAGCAGCAGTCATCTAATTTATCAAATCATAACCTACAAATTCTTACATGAGCAATTGCCTGGTCAGTCTTACACCATGACAAACTAAATGACTGATAAACAGTCACAATCCCTTATAAAATTTATGGTAAAAACATTCAAAACCTCTAGCCAAGGGCATTATTGGTGTGATGGCAAAAACCATAGATCAACTGTAGCCCATCCCATTGGTGATAAAGCCATTCGAGTCCCTAAAAATCTATTAGTACATTTATTTGATTTTTTTGAGCAATAAAGAGAGGTTGTTTTACTTCAGGAGATGCATAATAGTTCACTAGTCTCATGGTTACTCCACCGGCATCAGTTTATGCACCTTTTCAGAGTTACTCCACCCCAGCATCTCCTAGGCCTTGGATGCTTGTCAGAATCTAGCTGCCCACCAGCCCATCTCTTCGTCTCCTGACACCGCCACCTATCTCACCCAGGCAAGCTTCAGCATGGCCTTCCTTAAGGCTACCCTACAGTAGTCACAGTGGCTCCTCCCACTACCTCTAGGTCCAAATGAAGCCCAGGCCACGGGGTGTGGAAACTGACTTCCCCAAAGGCTGCCCAGGGGAGCAGATAACACAACCCCAAAAGCGCAGGATAAATTTTGGCCCAAGGGATGAACTGTGACCAGTGTGGGAGAGAAGATGGGAAGAAGCTAAGAAGAAAATCATCTTCCTTACTCCTCTACCTCCAAAGAGGCCTATAATTCCACAAGGGCATCTGGAAGAAGCCCCACATGTGTTTTTGCATGAAGCAGAGGCAAGTTTGATAATACTATCTTGTATTCGTTTTCTGTTTTTCCCTGCCTCTCTTCCCTCATTCTTGGATTGTATTTCCCAAAGTAGAATTAGCAGGTCAGCTTTACCACAGGTTCTTTTTTCTAGGGAAACCAGGCTAAGACAATTACTTTTAGAATTAGAAATGATAAAGAAGAAAAATTACATAGACTTGCATAATTGAGTTCATGGCTAAAGGGAATAATGTTCATGAAAATGACTTGCTAACATATATCAATGTGATTATAGAAATTATTGTTGTTATTATTACCTATGTAGTCTGTCTTTCTTGAAGGACAATATTCCATGTATTACAAAAACAGTTTCCACAATTTTTAAAACATTTTCCTAAACCCTTGTCTTAATTACAGTCTTCTAGTAACCTTGATTCAATAGGATACGAGTCACCAAGTCCTGTAGATTCTGTCTCCCAAATAGTACTACAATACCCTTCCTCTCCACTATCACTAACACAGCTTTACTCCAGATACTCATCACTTTCCACTAAAACAAATCCAAGAGCATCATGCTCAAATGCCCCTCCTCCAGTCTCACCTACATGTACTCCATTCTACATACTGAGGCCGAGTAATCTTCACCTGGCTGTCTACTAATGCTTCTTCAGCACCTGCCTCAGGAAGCATTTCCTACCTCCCAGTTTTGTATAAGCCTCCTCATTGTGCTCTGTACACACTTTTCTTGCACCTCTTGCCACATTATTGTTAGTATACTTGCCTCTCTCTCCCTCCCCTCCCCACACCCCTTCCCCCAACACAGACAGTAAGATTCATGAGGGAAGGAACTATTATTTCATCCCTCCACCTCTGGTATAGCCCATGGAAAATACTGGGTGCTCAATGAAATGTCTGAAGTGAAATTAAAATGGCTAGAAAATTTCCAGAATTAGAAAAATGATAAAAACTCATATTGTCAGACACCAATCAAGATTTTAAAAAATCAACTTCTAGATACAGTAAAACTCTAGAACAGCAGAAACAAAAAGAAAATATTAAAAACAAACAGAAATAGAAAACATATTTAGAGGGAAATAACAATTAACAGATAATAGACAAAAAAAGCCACTGAAATAATAAAAAGAAGAGAAGGAGAATTACTATCAACCTAGAATTCTATAGCCAGGTAAAACATTATTTTAGAGTGAGAAAAAAAGGAAGATATTTTCCAATAAACAAAACTAGACAGTTTAATAATCATGGACTCTTGCTGAAAAACAACTAAAAATAAGTAATTCATAAGGTGGAAAACATACACGTACATATACTCTCATGAAAGACACACACATATACCCTGAAGACAAGAAAGGATTCACAAAGTCCAAGGCTGATTCTGAACAAATACTGGATACAAACCACTGCCAAACTGATCAAGAAAAAAATAAGTAAAATAAAATAAGCTCAATGACAATATTAGGAATAAAAACACATGTAACTTATTTTTGTAATTCCTTCTATTCTTTCATTTGATAAATCTTTATAAAGCCTCTATGACATGCCATAATGTTCTAAGTGCTGGAGATATTGCCTGGAAAAAGTAAAAACAAAATAGCTTAAATTTAGTAGGAAGAACAAACAATAAACAAAACATTTTTAATGTAATAAATGTTAAGGAGAAAAATAAAATAGGAAAGTTGGAGGTGGGAGATTCAAACTGAAATTTTCAACTGAAATTTTACACTTGATTTTAAATCTTCACTATTAACCAAAGAAATTATATCAACTTTATGACAATAAACTTTAAGATACAGGTGAAACTGTCTTCTTCAAAAATACAATTTTTAAAACTAGCATAAGAAAAGGAAGCAACTGAATAAACCCAAAATAATTAAATCTAATAAAGTGATAGAAAAAAATCTAAATACTAGAAATACACAACCACAAAATTTGCAAACACACAAGGAAATATATTTAACATACCAATCAATATTATAAACAGTGCTCCTTTATAAACACATTAGTGAATGTGTATGAGAATAATACACGGCAACATTAAGACAAACGTTAATTCAAAGAGAAGGTGTAAGACGATGAGTGAGACATTATGTTTTTATTGGATGATGCATTCATGTATAACTATTTACTTTTAAATATATTTCCTTATGCATTTGAATATATAGGTGAGTTCTAACACAAAGTTAAAGAAAAGATAATCCCGACCGGGAGCGGTGGCTCGTGCCTGTAATCCCCGTACTTTGGGAGGCCAAGGCAGGCAGATCATGAGGTCAAGAGATTGAGACCATCCTGGCCAACATGGTGAAACCCCGTCTCTACTAAAAATACAAAAATTAGCTGGGCCTGGTGGTGCGCACCTGTAGTCCCAGCTACTCAGAAGGCTGAGGCAGGAGTATCACTTGAACTCGGGAGGCGGAGGTTGCGGTGAGCCGAGATCATGCCACTCTACTCCAGCCTGGCGATAGAGAAAGACTCTGTCTAAGAAATAAAAATAATACTGAGATCCAGCCACTGCACTCCAGCCTGGGCGACAGAGCGAGACTCCGTCTCAAAAAAAAAAAACAAAACAAAACAAAAAAGAAATAATAATAATAATAATAATGATCCCTATCTTACAAAAACTATTGCAGAAAACACAAAAAAAGGAAAAAAATGCCCAACTCATTTTTGAAGAATAGACTACCTGTACTAAAATCAGAAAAATTAAAAAGCAGAGAGAAAAGTTTTAGGCAATCATAATTATGATAATAGATATAAAATTTGCAAATAAAACCATCCCACTGAATCATATATTAAAAATAATATAAAATGATTCAGGCCAGGTGTGGTGGCTCACACCTGTAATCCCAACACTTTGGAAGGCTGAGATTGGCACACCACCTGAAGTCAGGAGTTCAAGACCAGACCGGCCAACATGGTGAAACTAAAAATACAAAAATTAGGTGGGCGTGGTGGTGCACACCTATAATCCCAGCTACTCGGGAGGCTGAGGCAGGAGAATCGCCTGAACCTGGGTGGCGGAGGTTGCAAAGAGCCGAGATTATGCCACTGCACTCCAGTCTGGGCAACAGTAATAGCCTCCAACCCAAAAAAAAAAAAAAAAAAAAAATGCATTGAGATGTATTCCAGGAATCCAAGATAATTTAATGTAGAAAATTTATCATTGTAATTCACCACTTTAACAAATCAAAGAAAAAAACAATAATTTTACTTGATGCAGAAAATTTATTTGATGATATTAAGATTTTGTAATTTTAAAAAACCTCTAAGTAAGCTAATTCTCAGAGCAAACTTCTTATACATAATTAAAGGTTCCCGCCAAAAACCTAAAGGAAGTATTTTAATAAAAGGAAAAACATTAGTTGCTTCCTGGTAATGTCAGGAACAAGAAAAGAAAGCTCACCAACACCACTTCTATTCAACCATGTTCTAGAGCGCCTCACTAAGAGCAAATCAAGAAAAGTAAATGAAAAGTATAAGCGCTGAAAAGGAAGACATAAATTGTTAAAATATCTAATCTATATGATTATTTACCTACAAAGTACATGAACATTGTCAAGTTATTCAAACTAATAAAAAGGTTCAGCAATACGTTCACACAAAAGCCTGCACACAGGTGTTTATAGAAGCTGTATTAATAATTGACAAAACTTGGAAACAATTAAAATGTCTCTCAGCAAGTTAACAAATAAACAAACTGTGATACATACAGATAATGACATATTATTCCACACTAAAAGGAGATGAGCTATCAAGCCATGAAAAGACATAGAGGAAACTTAAATACATCTTACTAAGTGAAAAAAAACAAAAGCCAGTCTGAAAGGGCTACATACTATAGGATTCCAACTATGATAGTGTGAAAAGGCAAAACAATAAGGACCGTGAAAAGATGAGTGGCTGCAAGAATGTAGAGGGGAGAGAGGGATGAATAGGTGGAACACAAAGGGTTTTGGGGCAGTGAAACTACCCTGTATGACACTATGATGGTGGATACACATCATTGTACATTTGTCCAAACTCACAGGATGTACAACGGCAAGACTGAATCCTAATGTAAACTGTGGATGATGATGTGTCAACGTAGGTTCAACAATTATAACAAATGTACCACTCTGGTACATTGATAATGGGGGAGGCTAAGCATGTGGGCGGGGGGCATATGGGGGGATATGGGAATCTCTGTAACTTTTGCTCAATTTTACTGTGAATTTAAAATTCTTCTTGGGGGCAGAGCAAGATGGCCGAATAGGAACAGCTCCAGTCTCCAACTCCCAGCGCGAGCGACACAGAAGACCGGTGATTTCTGCATTTTCAACTGAGGTACTGGGTTCATCTCACTGGGGAGTGCCAGACGATTGGTGCTGGTCAGCTGCTGCAGCCCGACCAGCCAGAGTTGAAGCAGGGCGAGGCATTGCCTCACCTGGAAAGCGCAAGGGGGAAGGGAATCCCTTCTCCTAGCCAGGGGAACTGAGACACACAACACCTGGAAAATCGGGTAACTCCCACCCCAATACTGCGCTTTAAGCAAACCGGCACACCAGGAGATCATATCCCACACCTGGCCGGGAGGGTCCCACACCCACAGAGCCTCCCTCATTGCTACCACAGCAGTCTGTGATCTACCGGCAAGGCAGCAGCGAGGCTGGGGGAGGGGCGCCCACCATTGCTGAGGCTTAAGTAGGTAAACAAAGCTGCTGGGAAGCTCCAACTGGGTGGAGCTCACAGCAGCTCAAGGAAACCTGCCTGTCTCTGTAGACTCCACCTCTGGGGACAGGGCACAGTAAACAATAACAACAGAAAGCTCTGCAGATGCAAACGACTCTGTCTGACAGCTTTGAAGAGAGCAGTGGATCTCCCAACACGGAGGTTGAGATCTGAGAAGGGACAGACTCCCTGCTCAAGTGGGTCCCTGACCCCTGAGTAGCCTAACTGGGAGACATCCCCCACTAGGGGCAGTCTGACACCCCACACCTCACAGGGTGGAGTACACCCCTGAGAGGAAGCTTCCAAAGCAAGAATGAGACAGGTACACTCGCTGTTCAGAAATATTCTATCTTCTGCAACCTCTGCTGCTGATACCCAGGCAAACAGGGTCTGGAGTGGACCTCAAGCAATCTCCAACAGACCTACAGCTGAGGGTCCTGACTGTTAGAAGGAAAACTATCAAACAGGAAGGACACCTACACCAAAACCCCATCAGTACATCACCATCATCAAAGACCAGAGGCAGATAAAACCACAAAGATGGGGAAAAAGCAGGGCAGAAAAGCTGGTAATTCAAAAAATAAGAGCGCATCTCCCCCGGCAAAGGAGCGCAGCTCATCGCCAGCAATGGATCAAAGCTGGACGGAGAATGACTTCGACGAGATGAGAGAAGAAGGCTTCAGTCCATCAAATTTCTCAGAGCTAAAGGAGGAATTACGTACCCAGCGCAAAGAAACTAAAAATCTTGAAAAAAAAGTGGAAGAATTGATGGCTAGAGTAATTAATGCAGAGAAGCTCATAAACGAAATGAAAGAGACGAAAACCATGACACGAGAAATATGTGACAAATGCACAAGCTTCAGTAACCGACTCGATCAACTGGAAGAAAGAATGTCAGCGATGGAGGATCAAATGAATGAAATGAAGTGAGAAGAGAAACCAAAAGAAAAAAGAAGAAAAAGAAATGAACAAAGCCTGCAAGAAGTATGGGATTATGTAAAAAGACCAAATCTACGTCTGATTGGGGTGCCTGAAGGTGAGGGGGAAAATGGAACCAAGTTGGAAAACACTCTTCAGGATATCATCCAGGAGAACTTCCCCAACCTAGTAGGGCAGGCCAACATTCAGATCCAGGAAATACAGAGAACGCCACAAAGACGCTCCTCGAGAAGAGCAACTCCAAGACACATAATTGCCAGATTCACCAAAGTTGAAATGAAGGAAAAAATCTTAAGGGCAGCCAGAGAGAAAGGTCGGGTTACCCACAAAGGGAAGCCCATCAGACTAACAGCAGATCTCTCGGCAGAAACTCTTCAAGCCAGAAGAGAGTGGGGGCCAATATTCAACATTCTTAAAGAAAAGAATTTTCAACCCAGAATTTTATATCCAGCCAAACTAAGTTTCATAAGTGAAGGAGAAATAAAATCCTTTACAGATAAGCAAATGCTTAGAGATTTTGTCACCACTAGGCCTGCCTTACAAGAGACCCTGAAGGAAGCACTAAACATGGAAAGGAACAACCGGTACCAGCCATTGCAAAAACATGCCAAAATGTAAAGACCATCAAGGCTAGGAAGAAACTGCATCAACTAACGAGCAAAATAACCAGTTAATATCATAATGGCAGGATCAAGTTCACACATAACAATCTTAACCTTAAATGTAAATGGACTAAATGCTCCAATTTAAAGACACAGACTGGCAAACTGGATAAAGAGTCAAGACCCATCAGTCTGCTGTATCCAGGAGACCCATCTCACACGCAGAGACATACATAGGCTCAAAATAAAGGGATGGAGGAAGATTTACCAAGCAAATGGAGAACAAAAAAAAGCAGGGGTTGCAATACTAGTCTCTGATAAAACAGACTTTAAACCATCAAAGATCAAAAGAGACAAAGAAGGCCATTACATAATGGTAAAGGGATCAATTCAACAGGAAGAGCTAACTATCCTAAATATATATGCACCCAATACAGGAGCACCCAGATTCATAAAGCAAGTCCTTACAGACTTACAAAGAGACTTAGACTCCCATACAATAATAATGGGAGACTTCAACACTCCACTGTCAACATTAGACAGATCAACGAGACAGAAAGTTAACAAGGATATCCAGGAATTGAACTCATCTCTGCAGCAAGCAGACCTAATAGACATCTATAGAACTCTCCACCCCAAATCAACAGAATATACATTCTTCTCAGCACCACATCGTACTTACTCCAAAATTGACCACGTAATTGGAAGTAAAGCACTCCTCAGCAAATGTACAAGAACAGAAATTATAACAAACTGTCTCTCAGACCACAGTGCAATCAAACTAGAACTCAGGACTAAGAAACTCAATCAAAACCGCTCAACTACATGGAAACTGAACAACCTGCTCCTGAATGACTACTGGGTACATAACGAAATGAAGGCAGAAATAAAGATGTTCTTTGAAACCAATGAGAACAAAGATACAACATACCAGAATTTCTGGGACACATTTAAAGCAGTGTGTAGAGGGAAATTTATAGCACTAAATGCCCACAAGAGAAAGCAGGAAAGATCTAAAATTGACACTCTAACATCGCAATTAAAAGAACTAGAGAAGCAAGAGCAAACACATTCGAAAGCTAGCAGAAGGCAAGAAATAACTAAGATCAGAGCAGAACTGAAGGAGATAGAGACACAAAAAACCCTCCAAAAAATCAATGAATCCAGGAGTTGGTTTTTTGAAAAGATCAACAAAATTGACAGACCACTAGCAAGACTAATAAAGAAGAAAAGAGAGAAGAATCAAATCGACGCAATTAAAAATGATAAAGGGGATATCACCACCGACCCCACAGAAATACAAACTACCATCAGAGAATACTATAAACACCTCTACGCAAATAAACTGGAAAATCTAAAAGAAATGGATAATTTCCTGGACACTTACACTCTTCCAAGACTAAACCAGGAAGAAGTGGAATCCCTGAATAGACCAATAGCAGGCTCTGAAATTGAGGCAATAATTAATAGCCTACCAACCAAAAAAAGTCCAGGACCAGATGGATTCACAGCTGAATTCTACCAGAGGTACAAGGAGGAATTGGTATCATTCCTTCTGAAACTATTCCAATCAATAGAAAAAGAGGGAATCCTCCCTAACTCATTTTATGAGGCCAACATCATCCTGATACCAAAGCCTGGCAGAGACACAACAAAAAAAGAGAATTTTAGACCAATATCCCTGATGAACATCGATGCAAAAATCCTCAATAAAATACTGGCAAACCGGATTCAGCAACACATCAAAAAGCTTATCCACCATGATCAAGTGGGCTTCATCCCTGGGATGCAAGGCTGGTTCAACATTCGCAAATCAATAAACATAATCCAGCATATAAACAGAACCAAAGACAAGAACCACATCATTATCTCAATAGATGCAGAAAAGGCTTTTGAAAAAATTCAACAGCCATTCATGCTAAAAACGCTCAATAAATTCGGTATTGATGGAACGTACCTCAAAATAATAAGAGCTATTTATGACAAACCCACAGCCAATATCATACTGAATGGGCAAAAACTGGAAAAATTCCCTTTGAAAACTGGCACAAGACAGGGATGCCCTCTCTCACCACTCCTATTCAACATAGTGTTGGAAGTTCTGGCTAGGGCAATCAGGCAAGAGAAAGAAATCAAGGGGATTCAGTTAGGAAAAGAAGAAGTCAAATTGTCCCTGTTTGCAGATGACATGACTGTATATTTAGAAAACCCCATTGTCTCAGCCCAAAATCTCCTTAAGCTGATAAGCACCTTCAGCAAAGTCTCAGGATACAAAATTAATGTGCAAATATCACAAGCATTCTTATACACCAGTAACAGACAAACGGAGAGCCAAATCAGGAATGAACTCCCATTCACAATTGCTTCAAAGAGAATAAAATACCTAGGAATCCAACTTACAAGGGATGTAAAGGACCTCTTCAAGGAGAACTACAAACCACTGCTCAGTGAAATAAAAGAGGACACAAACAAATGGAAGAACATATCATGCTCATGGACAGGAAGAATCAATATCGTGAAAATGGCCATACTGCCCAAGGTAATTTATAGATTCAATGCCATCCCCATCAAGCTACCAATGAGCTTCTTCACAGAATTGGAAAAAACTGCTTTAAAGTTCATATGGAACCAAAAAAGAGCCCGCATCTCCAAGACAATCCTAAGTCAAAAGAACAAAGCTGGAGGCATCACGCTACCTGACTTCAAACTATACTACAAGGCTACAGTAACCAAAACAGCATGGTACTGGTACCAAAACAGAGATATAGACCAATGGAACAGAATAGAGTCCTCAGAAATCATACCACACATATACAGCCATCTGATCTTTGACAAACCTGAGAGAAACAAGAAATGGGGAAAGGATTCCCTATTTAATAAATGGTGCTGGGAAAATTGGCTAGCCATAAGTAGAAAGCTGAAACTGGATCCTTTCCTTACTCCTTATACGAAAATTAATTCAAGATGGACTAGAGACTTAAATGTTAGACCTAATACCATAAAAATCCTAGAGGAAAACCTAGGTAGTACCATTCAGGACATAGGCATGGGCAAAGACTTCATGTCTAAAACACCAAAAGCAACGGCAGCAAAAGCCAAAATTGACAAATGGGATCTCATTAAACTAAAGAGCTTCTGCACAGCAAAAGAAACTGCCATCACAGTGAACAGGCAACCTACAGAATGGGAGAAAATTTTTGCAATCTACTCATCTGACAAAGGGCTAATATCCAGAACCTACAAAGAACTCAAACAAATTTACAAGAAAAAAACAACCCCATCAAAAAGTGGGCAAAGGATATGAACAGACATTTCTCAAAAGAAGACATTCATACAGCCAACAGACACATGAAAAAATGCTCATCATCGCTGGCCATCAGAGAAATGCAAATCAAAACCACAATGAGATACCATCTCACACCAGTTAGAATGGCGATCATTCAAAAGTCAGGAAACAACAGGTGCTGGAGAGGATGTGGAGAAATAGGAACACTTTTATACTGTTGGTGGGATTGTAAACTAGTTCAACCATTATGGAAAACAGTATGGCGATTCCTCAAGGATCTAGAACTAGATGTACCATATGACCCAGCCATCCCATTACTGGGTATATACCCAAAGGATTATAAATTATGCTGCTATAAAGACACATGCACACGTATGTTTATTGCAGCACTATTCACAATAGCAAAGACTTGGAATCAACCCAAATGTCCATCAGTGACAGATTGGATTAAGAAAATGTGGCACATATACACCATTGAATACTATGCAGCCATAAAAAAGGATGAGTTTGTGTCCTTTGTAGGGACATGGATGCAGCTGGAAACCATCATCCTTAGCAAACTATCACAAGAACAGAAAACCAAACACGGCATGTTCTCACTCATAGGTGGGAACTGAACAATGAGATCACTTGGACTCGGGAAGGGGAACATCACACACCGGGGCCTATCATGGGGAGGGGGGAGGGGGGAGGGATTGCATTGGGAGTTATACCTGATGTAAATGACGAGTTGATGGGTGCAGCACACCAACATGGCACAAGTATACATATGTAACAAACCTGCACGTTGTGCACATGTACCCTACAACTTAAAGTATAATAAAAATAAATAAATTTTTTTAAAAAAAAAAAGAATAGTTTATCGTATGCATGTCAATAAACACAATGCATAATATTAACAGAATCAAGAATAAAAACAATATAATTTTTTCAATAGATACTGAAAAAGCATTCGATAAATTTCAAAATCCTTTATGATAAAAACTCTCAAAGTGGGTATAGATGGAACATAGCTCAAAATAATAAAGGCCATATATAACAACCCCACAGTCAACATTGTGCTGAATGGGAAAAAGTTAAGTCTTTTCTCTAAGAACTGGAACAAAATAAGGATGCCCAGCATCATCACTTTTATTCAGCATAATACTGAAAGTCCTGGCCAGAACAATTAGGCAAGAGAAAGAAATAAAGGGCATCTAAATTAGAAAGAAAAGTCAAATTAACCTTGTTAACAAGATTAACCAAATTAATCTTGTCCTTTTCAAAAAACATGAAAAGCATAAAGATTCCATTTTTAAAAATTGTTAGAGCCCATAAAGAAATTAAGTAAAGTTCCAGGATATGAAATCAACATATTAAAATTAGTAGCCTTTATAAATATAAATAATAAACAATCTGAAAAAGAAATCAAGAAATCAATCCCATTTACAATAGCTACAAAAAAATAGAAAATACCTAGCAATCAATCTAACTAAAGAATTGAAAGATCTATACAAGAAAAGCTATAAAACTCTGATAAAAGAAATTTAAGAGGATACCAAAAAAAGACATTCTATGTTCCTGAATTAAAAAAACAAATATTCTTAAAATGAAAATACTACCCAAAGCAATTGACAGAACCAGTGTAATCATTTTTTTATGTTCCTGAATTAAAAAAACAAATATTGCTAAAATGAAAATACTACCCAAAGCAATTGACAGAACCAATGTAATCTTTTTTTTTTTTTTTTTTTTTAAGTTCTGGGATACATGTGCAGAACGTGCAAGTGTGTTACATAGGTATACATGTGGCATGGTGGTTTGCTGCACTCATCAACCTGTCATCTACATTAGGTATTTCTCCTAATGCTATCCCTCCCCTAGCCCCCAAACCCCCGACAGGCCACAGTGTGTGATGTTCCCCTCCCTGTGTCCATCTGTTCTCATTGTTCAACTCCCACTTATGAGTGAGAACATGCAGTGTTTGGTTTTCTGTTCCTGTGTTATGTTTGCTGAGGATGATGGTTTCCAGCTTCATCCATGTCCCTGCAAAGAACATGAACTCATCCTTGTTTATGGCTGCATAGTATTCCATGGTGTATATGTGCCACATTTTCTTTATCCAGTCTATCACTGAGGGGCATTGGGTTGATTCCATGTCTTTGCTATTGTGAATAGTACTGCAATAAACATACATGTGCATGTGCCTTTATTGAATGATTTGTAATCCTTTGGGTATATAACCAGTAATGGAATTGCTGGGTCAAATGGTATTTCTGAGAACCAGTGTATTCTTTATCAAAATACCAATGACATTCTTCATAGAATCCTAAATAATCCTAAATATTTCTAGAACCACAAAAGACCCTGAAAAACCAAACCAATCCTGAGCAAAAAGAACAAACCTGGAGGCATCACATTACCTTATTTCAAAATTTACTACAAAGCTATATTAACCAAAACCACATGGCACTGGCATAAAACACACACACATCAACAAACTGAATGGAACAGGGAGCCCAGATGAAAATCTACACATTTACAGCCAGCTGTACTTCAGCAAAGGCAAAGGCACCAAGAACAAAACATGGGAAAATGACAGCTTTTTCAATAAATTGTGCTGGTAAAACTAAACGACGATATGGAGAAAATGAAACTAGACCACTGTCTCTCACCATACACAAAATCAAATCAAAATTGATTAAAGAGTTAAATCTAAGACCCAAAACTGTAAAACTACTAGAAGAAAACATCGGGGAAACACTCCATGACATTTATCTGGGCAAACTTTTTTGTGTAAAATGTCAAAAGCATACTCAACTAAAACAAAAATAGACAAATGGAATTATATCAAGTTACAAAGCTTCCATACAGCAAGGGAAAGAATCAACAAGGTGAAGAGACAATACATAGAATGGGAAAAAAATTTGCAAACTATCCATCTGACAAAAGATTAATAACCAGAATATATAAGGATCTCAAACAACTCAATAGCAAAAAATAATAATAATAATAATCCAACCAAAAATGGGCCAAAGATCTGAATAGACAATTCTCAAAAGAAGACATGCAAATGGCCAACAGATATATGAAAAAAGTGCTCAATATCACTAATCATCAGAGAAATGCAAATCAAAACACAATGAGACATCATCTTACCTCAGTCAAAATTGCTTATATAAAAAAACAAGCAATACCAGAGGCTGGCAACAATGTGAAGAAAGAGGAACCCTCATACAACTGCTAGTAGAAGTTTAAATTAGTACATCCATTATGGAGAACATTATGGAGTTTCCTCAGAAGACTAAAAATAGAACTATTATATGATCCAATAATTCTACTACTGGGTACACATACAAAAGAAAGGAAATCAATATATCAAAGGGATATGGGCACTCCCATATTTGTTGCAGCATTATTCACAATAGCCAAAATACGAAGTCAACCTAAGTGCCCATCAACATACAAATGGATAAAGAAAATGTGGTGTATGTATACACAATGGAATGTTGTTTAGACATGAGAAATAATGAAATCCTGTCATCTGCAGTATCATGGATGGAACCATTATGTTAAGTGAAATAAGCCAAGAACAGAGAGACAAATATCCCATCTTCTCACTCATATGTAGGAGCTAAAGAAGTGCATCTCATAAAAATAGAGAGTAGAATGATGGTTACCAGAGGTCAGAAAATGTAGGGGAGAGGAATAAGGGAAAATTTTATGTTTATATAAATGTATTTATTTCCAATGAGCTATACACTTAAAAATGGTAAAGATGGAAGATATTTTATGTGTGAAACAATTGATGGTTTTCATTTATTGATTTTATTACTTCAATTTTTATTTTAGATTGAGGAGGTACATGTGCTGGTTTGTTACATGGGCATACTGCAGGATGCTGCGGTTTGTGATACAAATAATCCCATCATCCAGGTACTGAGCATGATACATAACAATTTTTCAACTCTTTCCCTTCTCCTTTCCTCCTTCATCTACTAGCCCCCAGTTTCTATCATTGCCATCTTTATATCCATGAGTACCCAATATTTAGCTCTCACTTATAAGTGTGAACTTACAGTATTTGAATTTCTGTTCCTGCATAATTTGCCTAGGGTAATGGCTCCCAGTTGCATCCATGTTGTTGCAAAGGAGATTTTTTCATTTTTATAGCTGTGTAGTATTCCATGGTGCATATATACTACATTTTCTTCATCCAGTCCACTGTTGATGGGCACCTAGGTTGATTCCATGTCTTTGCTATTGTAAATAATGCTGCAATGAATATGTGCATGCCTGTGTCTTTTTGGTAGAATTATTTGTTTTCTTTTGGATATATAGCCTGTAATGGGATTGTTGAGTCAGATGGTAGTTGTTTTAAATTCTTTCAGAAATCTCTAAACTTCTTTCCACAGTGGCCGAACTAATTTACATCCCCACCAGCAGTGTATAAGCATTCCTTTTTCTCTGCAGTCTCACCAGCATGTTTGTTTGTTTGTTTTGACTAATAGCCATTCCAATTGCTGTAAAATGGTATCTCATGGTGGTTTTGATTTGCCTTTCTATGATGATTGAAGACATTGAGCATGTTTTCATATGTTTGTTAGCCACTTGTATGTCTTCTTTTGAAAAGTATCTGTTCATGTCTTTTGCCTACTTTTTAATAGGGTTATTTGTTTTTGTTTATTGAATTGTTTTAGTTCCTTACAGATTCTGGATATTACACCTTTGTCAAATGCATAATATGCAAATATTTTCTCCCATTCTGTAGGTTGTCCGTTTACTCTGTTGATAAGTTTAGTTTATTGTGCAGAAGCTCTTTAGTTTAATTAGGTCCCATTTGTCAATTTTTGTTTTAATTGAGATTGCTTGTGAGGACTTAGTAATAAATTCTTTCCCAGGCCAATGTCCACAATGCTGTTTCCTAAGTTTTCTTCTAGGATTCTTTTTTTTTGAGATGGACTCTCGCTCTGTCGCCCAGGCTGGAGTGCAGTGGTGTAATCTCCACTCACTGCAAGCTCTGCCTCCCGGTTCACGCCATTCTCCTGCCTCAGCCTCCCAAGTAGCTGCAACCACAGAAGCCCGCCACACACCCAGCTAATTTTTTTGTATTTTTAGTAGAGACTCTTTTAGGATTCTTATAGCTCTAGGTCTACATTTAAATCTTTAATCCATCTTGTATATGGTGAAAGGTGAAGGTCCAGTTTCATCCTTCAGCCTGTGGCTAGCCAGCTATCCCACCATTTATTGAATAAGGATTTCTTTCCCCATTGCTTATTTTTGTTGGCTTTGTCGATGACCTGGTGACTGTATGGGTGTGTGGCTTAATTTTGGATTCTCTATCCTATTTCATTGGTCTATGAGTCTGTCTTTGTACCAGTAATGTTATTTTGGTTACTGTACCCTTATAGTATTGTAAAATTGGATAACGTGATGTCTCCAGCTATATTCTTTTGGTTTAGGATTGTTTTGGTGATTTGGACTCTTTTTTGGTTCCATAAGAATTTTAGAATCACTTTTTTCTAATTCTGTGAAAAATGACATTGGTAGTTTGATAGGGATAGCAGTGAATCTGTAGACTGCATTGGGCAGAATGGCCTTTAATATTGATTCTTCAAGTCCATGAACATGGAATGTTTTTCCATTTGTTTGTGTCATCTCCGGTTTTTTTCAACAGTATTTTGTAGTTCTCCTTGTAAAGATTTTTTCATTTCCTTGGTTAGATATATTTCTCAGTATTTTCATTTTTTTAAGTTTTTGTAAATGTAATCACATTCTTGATTTGGCTCTCAGCTTGAACGTTATTGGTGTATAGAAATGCTACTGATTTTTGTACATTGATTTTGTATCCTGAAACTTTACTGAAGTTATTTGTCAGTTCCAGGAGCTTTATGGTGGAGTCTTTAGGGTTTTCTAGGTATAAAATCATACTGTCAGCAAAGTGAGATAGTTTGACTTCTTTTCCTATTTGGATGCCTTTCATTTCTTTCTCTTGCCTGATTTCTCTGGCTAGGACTTCCAAGTACATTTTATATGTATATTTTATCGCAACTTAAAAAGTGTAAATTTTTAAAAAATTTAATCTTTGTGGGTATGTAATAGGTATAAATGTTTATAGGATACATGAGGTATTTTGATGCAGGCATACAGTATGTGATAATCACATCAGGAAAAATGAGTATCCATCACCTCACACATGTATCATTTATTTGTGTTACAGACATTCCAATTATACTTTTAGTTATTTTTAAATGTATAACAAATTATTGTTGACTGTAGTCACTCTGTTATGCTATCAAATACTAGATTTTATTCATTCTATCTAACTACATTTTTGTCCCCATTAACCATCCCTGTGTGTCCCCACCTCCACCCACTACTCTTCCCAGCCTCTGGTAACCATCATTCTGTAAATCTTTCAAAAACACTTTAGACAACATTTTATGACTTAGCTTATATGACACACTGTGGCAACTATATAAGACACAGAAAAATGCATAAAATATCCAAATGAGTGATTTGGAATTTTATACTGTGAACACTAACTTCCTGAAATAACTGTTTACATTATCCTAAGCCAGTAATATTCAAGTTTCCTGATCTCAGGATCTATTTATCATCTTCACAATTACAGAGGATCCCAAGGAGATTTTGTTTATGTGGATCCTATCACTCATTATCACATTACACATTGAAACTCAGAAAATACCTACATATGTATTTATTCATTCATTTATTTAAAAATCATAATAAACTCAACATAGTAACATAAGAGCCATGATGTCATCACTTTATGTAGTCTCTGGAGGTGAAAAGTGAAAAATTATTCTGAGTATTAATATGCAACATTTTTGACCTTGCAGACTTACTGAAAAAGAGAACTACTTTGAGAACTGCAGTTAAAATCTTCTGCTAATTGATAGCAAAAGTTGGATTTGTCTAGTAAGTTAGTAAGAAAATGCAGTTTTCAGAAGAGAAAACTTGTCTAGGTAACCAGTCTTAGTATTTTCAAAAATAATTCAGGCCCAAGGACCAAAACCAGTGCTATAACTTCCAATATGACTCAGTTCACAGATAAAACTAGCATTAGCACAACATGGCTACATTTATAGATAGTAGTAACATTTATGAAATGCAAATGGCCATCAGCAATTAAGTGTGACAATGATTGGTTTTAAAAATCAATTTAATGATTTCTTTATGACTGTTGAATTCGTTAGAGTTAATTACATATCAATATTGCAATTAATTTATAAAAGTGATAAACTGTGCTTCTGTTTATTTTGTGTAGTTTAAAATATCTTCTATGTGCTAAAATTCCTGGGGTTAGTTAAATAAGCACTTGGGCTGGCCCCGGCAAAATAGCTAATTAAGAATACTTGCACAATATTTGTGCATGTGTATATGTATGTGTGTGGCAAATACATATTTATTTTCACATCTATAAATATGCATATATATTCACAAATTTCCCAGTCTCAATTTGCCATATTAATTTCATTTTTAACCAGAATCAAAATATGACCACTGTTCCACATCAATGAACAAAATTATGAATATTTTAAACAATTTTGATGTCTATATAGTGGACATTTTGTTGTCCTCCATCATTCCTGCTAACCCCATACTCAAACAGTTCCCTACAGGGTCTCAATTTATACAATCTGAATGGACATGAAATTGATTAAAAAAGAAAGTTGATTAACAACCCCAAAAAGTACTCATTCTAAAACTAGACTATAAACATCTCAAGAGTAGAGATTTTGTCTATTTTCTTAAGTGATGAAACCCAGGCACTAGTATAGAGTCTAACACATAATAGGTATGTAATAAACATCAGTAGGATAAACTGACACATAAAGGTAGTAACTATCTTAATGACATATGTAACCAAAATTTACCAATGTGAGTTATTGTTGCACATTTTCGGATTGAGACAACAGTGTTCAGGTTTAACAGTTTGCAAAGCTAAGTATTTTAAGGTCAAATATAGCAAACTATTTCCTATAAATAAGAGCCATTTCCCTAAGTATAGATTGTCAATACTCTGAAACACAGAAAGTCACTAAAGTTATTCCTCTCTTTTTTGGGAGGATATAAAATTGTCTACTTTTAATACAATTGCCAAATAAAATATCTGTGATGGTTAATTTTGTGTGTCAATTTGACTAGGCTAAGGGATATCTAGATAGCTGCTAAACATTATTTCTGGGTATGAGTATGAGACTGTTTCTAGAAGAGATTAGCATTTAAATCAGTAGACTGAGTAAAGAAGATCTGCTCTCACAAATATTGGTGGGCATCATTCAATCCATTGAGGGCCTGAATAGAATAAAAAGGCAAAGTAAAGGCAAGTTTGCTGTCTCTGCTTGAGCTCGGAGATTCATTTTCTCCTACCTTTGGACATTGACACACCTGGTTTTTGGGCTTTTGGATTTAGACCCAACAGCCCTCTGATTCCCAGGCCTTTTGGACTTGCACTGAATCACACCACCAGAATTTGTGGTTCTCCAGTTTGCAGATAGCAGGCCATGGGACTTCTTAGCCTCCATAACCATATGAGCCACTTCCTATAATAAATTCCCTCATCTGTATCTATAGTCATATATTTAGATAGATAAGATGATAGATAGATAGATATCTCCTATTGGTTCTGTTTCTCTGTAAAATTGTGACTAATAAAATATGTTTCTCCTATTTCTCAACAGCAATAATTATCATGAGTTGTTCTACAAGGCATTTTTAAGTGAGAGCAAGTTTATTAAAGAAATAAAGAAACAAAAGAATGAGGTGGTTAAATCAAAGCCAAAATGCATTTACTATTTACCAAAGAATTCCATTTAAAGCAATATTTAAAGAATAAATTCCCTGAAGGTGTAACAACCTAAGATTTTATTCTCAAATGAGTTTTAATCCGTTTTTTCCATGTTCCACTTCCTGGTAATTTCAAATCATCCTTTCTTCATTCAGTTTCTCCCTCCATCTTTTTTTCTTCCATTGGGGTATTTTCTTGAAAAAACTGTAGCCAATTCTGGTTAGTCTAAGTCAAAACATAAACTTATTAATAGAAGACAGAGATAATTAACAGAATTGAAGAAAAATTGAAAACATAATACCCAGGACTGGAAAGAATAACCACAACTCTGGAGATCTCAAAAACAAGAATTCATGGACTTTATTCAAGAGCATTGCCATTGATGTGACCAGATTCCCAAAACTTCTAGTTTCTGTATGTCTCAATACCAAGTTTTTAATTCTTTAGAGAAATAATCTAATTGACCTAGGCTGGATAAGGTATGCCCTCTTAGGTAAGTTTGTTACACACAGAAACTAACTTACAGAAGGTCACTGTATAGATGTGGTCAATGGATGCGCACTGCACATGTTGGAGATTATTCCAGGTAATGGGCAATTCTTCTGAATTAAACAATGATCATACAAGGTATTCTACTACAGGTATTATCATAAATTTAACCATCTTTGCTCATTTATTTGTTTTAAATTGATGCAATGTTATGAATTCCTGTGTCTTTTCTGATCACTAAGGATCATTCATGAGTTTTTCTGGCAAATGCTAAGAAGATTTTAGAATGACTAAAAGAAAATAGTTAAAATCAATACATTAAAAAATCATATTCATTTGAGGCAACCAAAATCTCGTATATTGCTAGACTTAGGCTAAAAGATAAAATTAAACAAAGTTCAGAGAAAACAAATTATCTTTAGATGAAATAAAAATAATTCAAAGTGATAACCTCCAACAAATAATAAAAATTTTAAAGCAGTAGCTATATCATTTATAAAGAAAAGTCAACATTACTATGCTTTAGTAAAATGACACACCACCACAATTGGAAGGATGGATTAAATAATTTGAAATCATTTAGCTTAAATATGTTTTAGGTTTGTATTATTCCCCTAAACCTGAATCTATGTTTGCCAAAATTTATAACCATTGGATTCGTTTTTAAAGTATTCATGTCTACCCAGAAAATTGTTCCTACAGAGAGAACAAAATAAAGTCAATGCTGGTTCTGTCACCATCACCATATACACTTAAATATTGGTGTTAATCTAAAACAGTAATTCCTCTTCTGTAAATTATTAGGAGACCATGTCTGAACTAGATCAACTCTTAAGACCATATAATTTAGACTTTAAAAGTTAAGAGTTGTTATTTTGAAAGTTCAAAGACAAACAGAAGTTTATGGATACAGAATATAAAAGATAAGATGCTCTGGATCACTAACATGTATGCTAAAAACAAAAGTGGTGGGGGAGAAAAGAACAGGTGCACATGACTTAATGAAAATAAGCTATGTTGCACTCTGAGATAAGTTAAACAAAGAGGATAGAAACATCAAAGAAATAGAAGTGTTTTTTATTTCATTAATTTATTCATTTTTAAATTCTTTTATTCAATATGGAGACAGATATGAATAGACACTAACCTTCTTTGGCTTCACATAATTACTTCACTTTAATTTTTTAGTGAAGATAGTTTTTTTTTAATATATCAATAGGTTTTTGGGGAACAAGTGGTGTTTGGTTACATGAATAAGTTCTTTAGTGGTGATTTCTGAGATTTTGGTGCACCCATCACCCAAGCAATATACACTGTACCCAATGTGTAATTTTTTTCATCCCTCACCACCCTCCAACAGTTTCCCCTGGATGGATCAAATGGTAGATCTACTTTTAGTTCTACAAGGAATCTCCTCACTGTTTTCCATAGTGGTTGTACTAGCTTACATTCCCACCAACAATATAAAAGTGTAAATACCAACAATGTAAAAGTGTTCCCTTTTCACAACAACTATTTCAACATTCAATTCTGTTCATTATCTCTGTATTCTATTAATAAGTTTATGTTTTGACTCAGACTAACTAGAATTGGCTACAGTTTCTTCAAGAAAATACACCAATGGAAGAAAAAAAGGGGGAGAGGAAGAAACTGAATGAAGAAAGGATGATTTGAAATTACCAGAAAGTGGAACGTGGAAAAAACAGATTAAAACTCATTTGAGAATAAAATCTTAGGTTGTTACATCTTCAGGGAATTTATTCTTTAAATACTGCTTTTAACTGGATTCTTTGGTAAATAGTAAATGCATTTTGAATTTGCTTTGAGCACTTCATTTTTTCCTTTCTTTACTTCTCTAATAAATCCTAATAAATCTAATAAATCTCTAATGAATCCCCAAAGTCCACTGTATCATTCTTATGCCTTTGTGTGCTCAGAGCTTAAATCCCACTTATGAGTGAGGACATATGATGTTTGGTTTTCCATTCCTGAGTTAATTCACTTAGAATAATGGTCTCCAGTTCCATCCAGGTTGCCGTGAATGCCATTATTTTGTTCTTTTTTAATGGCTGAATAGTATTCCATGGTGTATATATATATATATATATACACACACACACACACACACATATATATATCACATTTTCTTTATACATTCCATTATTTTGTTCCTTTTTATGACTGAGTAGTATTCCGTGGAATACATATATACCACATAGTATAAATATACCACATTTTCTTTATACATTCATTGATTGATGGGCATTTGATCTGGTTCCATATTTTTGCAACTGCAGACTATGCTGCTATAAACATGCATGTGCAAGTTTCTTTCTCACATAATGACTTCTTTTGCTCTGGGTAGATACTCAGTAGTGAAACTGATGCATCAAATGGTAGATTTACTTTTAGTTCTATAAGGGGTCTCCTCACTATTTTCCATAGTGGTTGTACTAGCTTACATTCCCACTACAATGTAAAAGTGTTCCCTTTTCACAACATCCATTTCAACATCTACTTTTTTTTTATTATGGCCATTCTTGCAGAAGTAAGGTGGTATCACAATGTGGTTTTAATTTGCATTTCCCTGATAATTAGTGATGTTGAGAATTTTTTATATGTTCATTGGCCATTTAAATTTCTTCTTTTGAGAACTGTCTATTAGTGTCTTTAGCTCACTTTTTGATGGGATTCTTTGTTTGTTTCTTGTTAATTTGTTTGAGTTTCTTGTAGATTCTGGATATTAGGTCACCAGGGAAGTGGGTGAAAGCCAGCAGTGACAGGCCTCACCCCTCTCCTATGCAGCTAGAAAGACCAACCTCTTGCCCACCATGCTCCCCCAACAGCATCAAGTTTATATCCAGGCAATTCAGTTTATATTCAGCTGAGCAGGGCTGAAAACTTGCCCCAGGCTACAAGAGTCCCCACTGAGAGAGCAACCAGGGCTTTCAGGCTTCACCCCCTCCTCCACCATGGTGTCTTTGCTCACCCTGCACTTCCCACTCACCTTCCCAACCCTGAGATTCCGCCCTGGAAAATTTGCACTTGGCTGAAATTATTACAACATTTAGCTGAAAGTTTCTTTCTCTCCCTATGGCACTCCCCAAATTCCACTGGCAGCCCTCCTCAAGAACCCCTGTGAGATAAAGTCAGAAATAGCTTCCCTGGGCTTTTCTGGGGACTGGGAGTGCCTACAGGGCTCTTCCCACTGCTTCTTCTACTTTTATATTTTGCTCAGCTCTCTACATTCATTTCAGCTCTATGTAAAGTTAAATCCTTCTCTCATGATCTGGATTTTCAGGCTCCCCAGTGAGGGTGTCTGGACAGAAGCAGACTTTCACCTTCTCACACTTTGGGCACTCAAAAATTTTCAGCTGTCTCATGGCATTTGAAGCAGCAAACTGCTTCTTTCAAAGGGTTTGTGAATTCTTTCAGTTTTTCTGGTATGTTCCTGTGTTAGTTCTTGGAACAAAAGTTCATGATGTGAGCCTCCACACCTTCTTTGTCTATCTAAGTGTGAGCTGCAAGTTAGTCCTGTCTCCTATTCTCCGTTTTCCCCTGATTTCTAAACTGAAGATTTCTATCTTAAATTTAAAAGTTCCACAGGGAAGAAAGATACTAAAGGAACAACACTGATCTCAGAAATTTTCAAATTAACTACCTCAAATTGAATTTTTGTGATTGGCATTTATATTCTATCTTTCAAAAGTAAATTCAGAGCTTAATCTGGACTGATTTGGAGCTCAGAAATGTCCATTTAATTACCTAAACGTGCTATTCTTGACTGAAGTGAAAGATTTTAACATAAAGCCTAATCCTTTTTCTTAAGTAGATAGTTCCTAAATGGCTCACCACAGGTTGGTAAGGTTCTGATGAAGTTTTCACCAGTATGAAATACAATGATAAAAATAAAGGCAATGTAGTAAGTTTTTCATAGTGCTAAACTTGATTTTTATTATTATAGATAATATCTATTTTAATTAATTTTTAGTATATGTCATCATTATTCACTAAGTATTATAACAGTATAAACTAAATAGTAAATACTAGACAGTATGTACAGTTATGACCCTAAATTGTCTTGCTAATTAACAAATTAGTATGACAATTCTATCAGTCTGGGTTGAGTAAAGAGGCAGAAACCATATCAGCCATTTGGACAGAGAGAATTTAATACAAAGAACTGAAAACTGGAGGATAAAAGAGACCCCCTAAGAAATCAGAGAGACAGCAACTTTACAGAAACAGGTACCACTCATAGAGTTGGGGAAACAAGAGAAGAGGTTGTTAAAACTTACTAATGTGGAAGAAGGATCCCATGGGGACCCAAACCTCTGAAGAAGAGATGCCACTTGCCTGGTGCACATGTTGAGAACAAAGGGGGTTGCACATGATAAGTTTTTTTCTTCAGGTGTTGGAAAATTTGCATACTAGCTTTAGATAAACTATAGAAGGAGACCAGGCACAGTGGCTCTGGTCTATAATCCCAGCACTTTGGAGGCCAAGACTGGTGGACAACCTGAGGCCAGGAGTTCAAGACTAGCCTTGCCAACATGGCAAAACCCCATCTCTACAAAAAATTAGCCAGGCGTGGTGTCACATGCCTGTAATCCCAGCTACTCAGGAGGCTGAGGCACAAGAATTGTCTGAACCCAGGAGGCAGAGGTTGCAGTGAGCCAAGATCACACCACTGCACTCCAGCTTGAGCTACAGAGGAGACTCTGTCTCAAAATATATATATAGGAGGGAATTTTAGTTGCCTGGTGAAGAAGTGTTGCAGTACTGATGCTCACAGGAACAGACACAAGGCAGAAAGAAAGCTGGAAGCCCAGGGAAAGAATCAAGTCCCTTCTTTCTCATCTGGCCTACCAGTCTCCCTTTTATACCCCCTACTGGCATAGCCCAACAGAAAGCAGCTTATAAAGTCAATATGGGGTCTACAGAGTTCCCAACCCAGGATCACAGGACCAAGTATAAAAGAGCTTAAGAACTTACAAACTTAGTAATTTATACAATATTGGTCTTTTTTTAATTAAAATTTTACTCATCTACAAAATAATGGCATCATTTGTTGAAACTTTATGGGTAGTTCAGTTCTCATCCCATTTTTAATGTGATTAATAGGAATAAAGATATTTGGAATACTTTGCTCTTTTTAAAACACTCTGAAATATACAATCTCATTTGATTCTTACATACAGATGATCTGAAATATTCCTGTTTCTTTGTTGATAATTCCACTTCTCAGAAAACTGAGTAACCAAAAAGGAAATTGTTATTCCGAACCTAATTCTAACAAAGAGAAACTTATTCAACAAGTTAAGTGACAAAGATACTGAGAGAAAGAAAACATGCTTTCACTCACCTTTGGATCCATGTAGCCAGAGAAGGAAATGCTGGGCTACCACTCTCTAAAGTCCGTGCTACGATTTTCAGATTTTAAAAAATATCCCTTGACAATGCCCTCTCCTTTGAAACTCTCATGTCTATATATAACCACCATTATCTTCCCATCCACATTACCATGATTACCAACTTCCAAACCACTCCCTCAAAATCAATAAGACTCCATCCATCCCAGGTAGTGACATCGTCAAAGGTTGCCAAGTTGATTTGACTCCTGTCCCACATAAAGGGACCAAAACAATAAATAAACAACTATATGTCAACTAAAGTGACTGAGGAAGTATGCTGGCAGACACCAAGGGAGCAGCGAAATCCCTGTGGAGAATAGAAGCACAGGATAGCACCACAGAGAGGTGAGAAAGGCATTCTGACTTTGCCACATTGTCTCCCAAGATCAGCTTGAAGTCAGGGGGAACTTCTTATAGGGAAGAGGTATGCTGCAGATATGCAGTGGTGCCCATTACCAACACAAATGCCAGCAATCCTTGCTACAGGAGAGTCCTCCAGTCCTCAAAAGCTCCAAATTCAGTTTGGAGAGTAATCGAGTTTGTTTAGCTGCATTGCCTCAGAGAAGCCTACCTTGAGCACCTCCCACCTCAATAATGTAAGCTGCTATGCTTAATGCCCTGTTGACACTGGACCCACAGCTAGAGTGTGCCCTGCACTAAGAGCCAGTCTCTGTGATTGAGTCTCACTGTCTCTGAGACTCACCATCATTCTACCAAGTTCATCTGGATGCCTGCAGCACTATGACCCCAGCTGTGTGAAGCCTAGGCCACATAACAACTGAGACCCTGGGATCTGAACCTACATGGCACATTACCCCACAGGAAACAGGCAAACCTATACAGTGAGGAAGCTGCTGAACAGCTGGCCAGCCACCTTACATACACCTGTGCTGCAAAGCTGACTAGATCACTGAGT
The DNA here is from genome assembly GCF_047675955.1 of Chlorocebus sabaeus. NCBI lineage: Eukaryota > Metazoa > Chordata > Mammalia > Primates > Cercopithecidae > Chlorocebus > Chlorocebus sabaeus. Next base: position 15,940,776 of record NC_132927.1, on the reverse strand, counting down.
CTATACATGCCCATGTCCAGCCTGACAGCTTCTCCTGTGGTATTCTGCTTTCGTGGATACACCACTGCAGGGCCATCTGGCACCACCACACCCACACTAGCTCCAACATCCAGTCCAGCAGCAGCTCTGCCTCCCTAGAAAGCCCACCAGATGGCCTGTCAGCCTTCTGTGACTGCATGTACCCAGCCTGACAATCAGACCAGTGCCCCTGCTCCCAGCAACCCTGTGCCAATACCATCAAAACTCCCACAGCCTAAGTCACTGAAGCAATCACAGACATCACTGATGAGAATAATAGCTGAAGAAACTGCATGGGGACCATGTTACCGAATTCACCAGAAATAAAGTCAACACACCATACCCAATTGATACTCTAGACACATCTACAGGAAAAAGTCTCTCCCTACAAAAGCTACTCCATAAAACAAAAACAAAAAAAAAAAATCACTATTAGATGTGCAGATATCAACAAAGGGACACTAGAAACAAGAAAAAGTAAGGACATGACACCCCCAAAGGAACACAGTCTCCAGTAACAGGCTCCAAAGGAAAGGACATTTATGAAATGCCTGAAAAGAAGTTCAAAATAATGATCTTAAGGAAATTCAGTGAGATACAAGAGAACACAAACAATTTAATGAAACTAAGAAAACATTCATGATCTGAATGAGAAATTCAACAAAGAGATATTAAAAAGAACATTAAAATGACCAAATTGAAATCTTGGAGGTAAAGAAATAACTAAAATCAGAGCAGAACTAAATGAAATTGAGATCCAGAAACCACATAAAGAATCAACGAAATAAAAAATTAGTTCTTTGAAAGGATAAACAACATTGATAGATGGCTACCTAGATTAACCAAGAAAAAAAGATTATCCAAGTAAGCACAATAAGAAATGACAAAGGGTGACATTACAACTGATTCCACAGACACATAAAAGGTCCCCAGAGTCTACTATGAACATGGCTATGCACACAGATTAGAAAATCTAGAGGAAATGGATAAATTCCTGAAAACACAGAACTCCTAAGATTGAAACAGGAAGAAACAAAAATCCTGAACATACCGATAATGAGTAATGAAATTGAATCAGTAATAAAAATACCTACCAACCAAACAAAAAAAGCCCTGGACCAGATGGATTCACAGCCAAATTCTACCAGACATACAAGGAAGAGCTGGTACCAATCCTATTGAAACATTCCAAAAAATCAAGGAGAGACTCTTCCCTAACTCTCAATAGATGCAGAAAAAGATTTTGATACTCTAATATACCTTCATGATAAAATTCCTCAACAAACTAGACATCAAAGGAACATAGCTAAAAATAAAAAGTGCCACCTCTGACAAACCCACAGTCAACATCATACTGAATGGGCAAAGTTGGAAGCATCTAAGAATTGCAAAAAAGCAAGGATTTCAACCTCACTACTTGTATTCAACATAGTATTGGAAGTCCTAGCCAAAGCAAGCGTCAGGAGACAAAAATAAAAGTTATCCAAATAGAAAAAAAGGAAGTCAAATTGTCTCTCTTCACTAATGATAGCATTCTATACCTTAAAAAAAACAAAGGTTCTGCCAAAAGACTCCTAGACCTGATAAACAACTTCAGCAAAGTTTCAGAATACAAAATCAATGTACAAAATTCAGTAGCTTTTTTTTTCCTTTTTTTGGATACGGAGTTTTGCTCTCTTGCCCAAATCAAAAACACACTCCCATTCACAACAGCTGAAAAGAAAAAATACCTAGAAATACATCGAACCAAAGAAGTTAAAGATTGCTGCAATAAGAACTACAAAACACTGCTGAAAGAAATCAGGGATGACACAAACACATGGAAAAACATTCCACATACATGGATTGGAAGAATCAGTATCATTAAAATGGCCATACTGCTCAATGAAATCTACAAATTCAATGCTGTTCCTATGAAATTACCAATGTCATTTTTCACAAAATTATAACTATTCTAAAATCCATACTGAACAAAAGAGAGCCTGAATAGTCAAAATGATCCTAAGCAAAAAGAACAAAGCTGGAGGCATCACATTACCCAACTTCAAATTATACTACAAGGCTATAGTAAACAGAACAACATAATATTGATACAAAAACAGACACATAGACCAATGTAATAGGATAGAGATCCCTGAAACAAAGCTGCACACCTATATCCATCTGATCTTTGACAAAGTCAACAAAAATAAGCAATGGGGAAAGGACACCCTATTCAATAAATGATGCTGCAAAAAGTGACTAACCATATGCGGAAGAATGAAACTGGCCCTCTACCTCTCACCATATGTAAAAATCAACTAAGATGGATTAAAGACTTAAATACAAGATTTCAAACTATGAAAATCCTAAAAGAAAACCTAAGAAATACACTTCCAGACATTGGCCTAAGCAAAGAATTTGTGACGAAGTCCTCAAAAGTAAGTGCAACAAAAACAAAAATTGACAAGTGAGATCTACTTAACTAACAAGTTTCTGCACAACAGAAGAGACTACCAACAGAGTAAACAGACAGCCTACAGAATGGGAGAAAATATGTACAAAGTACACATCCAACAAAGGACTAGTGCCCCAAATCTATAAGGAACTAAACAAATCAATAAGCAAAAGTCAAATAACCCCATTAAAATTGGGCAGGCTGGGCACAGTGCCTCACAGCTGTAATCCCAGCAATTTTGGAGGCTGAGATGGGTGAGTTCCTTGAGCCCAGGGGTTCAAGACCAGCCTGGGCAATAAAATGAGACCTCGCCTCCACCAAAAAATTAAAAATTAGCTGGGCGTGTTTATGTATACCTGTGGTCCCAGCTACTCAAGAGGCTAAGGTGGGAGGCTTGCTTAAGCCCCAGAGGTCGAGGCTGCAGTGAGTCATGATCATGCCACTGCACTCCGGCCTAGGCAACAGAGCAAGGCCTTGTCCTAAAAAAATAAAAATGGGCAAAGGATATGAACAGACACTTCTCAAAAGAAGACATATAAGTGGCCAAGAAACATACAAAAAAATGCCCAGCATCACTAATCATTAGAGAAATGCAAATCAAAACTACAGTGAGATACCATCTAATACCAGCCAGAATGGCTATTATTAAAAAGTCAAAAAATAACAGATAATGGTGAGGTTGCAGAGAAAAGGGAATGCTCATACACTGTTGGTGGGGATGTAAATCACTTCAGCCCCTGTGAAAAGCAGTTTGGAGATTTCTCAAAGAACTGAAAATAAAATTATCATTCAACCCAACAATCCTATTACTTTGTATATACCCAAAGAAAAATAAATCATTATATTAATACCAAAAAGATACATGTATTCACATGTTTAGTGCAGCACTATTCACAATAGCAAAGACATGAAATCAACCCAGGCACCTATCAATGGTGGATTGGATAAAGAAAATGTGGTACTTATACAGCATGGAATACTACACAGCCATAAAAACAGAATGAAATCATGTCCTTTGAAGTAATATGGATGCAACTGAAGGCCACTATCATGGACAAATTAATTCAGGAACAGAAAACCAAATACCACATATTCTCATAAGTGGAAGCTAAATACTGGGTACAAATGGTACAAAGACAGGAACAGACACTAGGAATTCAAATAAAGGGAGAAAGGAGGGAGGAGCAAGTGTTGAAAACTACCTATCAGGTACTGTATTTGCCACTTGGGTCATGAGATCATTAGAAGTTCAAACCTCAGCATCACACAACATACCTGTGTAATAAACCTGTACCTACACCCCCTAAACATAAAATTAAAAAGTAAAAAGACTCTTCAATAAATGGTGCTGGGAAAAGTGGATATCCACATACAGAAGAATGAGACTAGACCTCTACCTTGCATCATATACAAAAATCAAATCAAAATGGATTAAAGATTTAAATGTAAAATCTGAAACTACAAAACAGAATAAAACATAGAGGAAACACTTCACAATATGGGGCTGGGTAATAATTTTTTAAAAATAAGACCTCAAAAGTGCAGGCAACAAAAGCAAAAACAGACAAATGCGAGTACAGTAATATGAAAAGCTTTTGCACAGCAATGGAAAAAACAGAGAGAAAAGAAAACCTACAGAATAGGAGAAAATATTCACAAATTATATATCTGACAAGGAGTTAATGCCCAGATTATATTTTTTAAAACTTGTATAACTCAATAGCAAAAAAAAAAAAAAAAATCTGATTTAAAAATAAGCAAAGGATCTGAGTAGACATTTCTCAAAAGAACACCAAAAATGCCCAACAGGTGTATGAAAAAATGTGCAACATCTCTAATTATCAGGAAAATGCAAATCAAAATCACAATGAGATGCAACCTCATGCCAGTCAGAATGGCTATTATCAAAAATACAAAAGAAAACAAGTGTTGATAAGGATGTGAAAACAAGGGGGACACTTACACACTGTTGGTGAGATTGTAAGCTAATACAGCCATTACAAAAAAACTACATGGAGATTCCTCAAAAACTTAAAAATAGAACCACTATCTAATCGAGTAATTTCACTACTGGGTATATATACAAAGTAAATGAGATCAGTATGATGAAAAGATATATACATCCCCATGTTTATTGCAGCACTAGTTCCAATAGCCAAGATATGGAATCAACTTACATGTCCAACAATGGATGAATACAGAAAATGTGGTATATATGCACAATGCAATGCTATTCAGTCATAAAAAAGAATAAAATCCTGTTATTTGCAACAACATCCATGTGATGTAATCTGTGATGAATCTAGATATCACGTTAAGTGAAATAAGCTAGATATAGAAAGACAAATACCGTATGATCTCACTTAGACATGGAATCTGAAAAAATTCATATGTTGATTTTATAGCAGCAGAGAGTAGATCAATGGTTACCAGAAACTGGGGAGGGAAGGGAGAAGAGAAAAATGGAGAGAGATTGATCAACAGATACAAAGTTACGATTAGATAGGTTCTACTGTGCTGTTCTATTGCACAGTAGGGTAACTAGGGTTAACAGCAAAATATTGTATATCACAAAATAGCTAGAGGAAAGTTTTTTGAATGGTCTCACCACAAACAAATGCATGAAGTGAAGAACACATTAACTACCCTGATGGGATCATTATACAACATGATCCATATATAGATATGTATTGAAGCATCAAATTGTACCCTGTAAACATATACATTTGCAATGTGCCAGTTTTTAAAATAAGCAGTTAAAAAAAAAAAAACTTCAGCCGGGCGCAGTGACTCATGCCTGTAATCCCAGCACTTTGGAAGGCCGAGGCAGGCAGATCATGAGGTCAGGAGATCGAGACCATCCTGGCTAACATGGTGAAACCTCATCTCTACTAAAAATACAAAAGATTAGCCGGGCGTGGTGGCAGGCGCCTGTAGTCCCAGCTACTTGGGAGGCTGAGGCAGGAGAATGGCGTGAACCTGGGAGACAGAGCTTGCAGTGAGCCAAGATCACACCACTGCACTCCAGCCTGGGCGACAGAGCAAGACTCTGTCTCAAAAAATAAATAAATAAATAAATAAATTTTTAAAAAAATTAAAAAAACTTCAGGCATCTGGTTCAGCATTCTCCTTTGTACTCCAAGTCTTGTCACATCATAGCTGATTTAATCATACATGTAAAGATCCACTGAATTGTAACCTCACAGTTGTCTGACCAAGACTCTTACAACATACTTGGCTCTTCACTACACCACTCCTCTCTCAGAACTATGCCCACTGGATTGTCATCAAGCAGGTTTGCTACATTTCTGAAATCCTGGATTCCAAAACTCCAACTAAGTTCTGAAATCATTTCACTCATCTCAAGGCTTACCCCAGTAAACCTGCCTGTCTAGCCACTTTCTCAGCTTTTCATCTCTCAGTTTCTTCCTTTTAATTATGAATTTGTAACTTAACCAGGAAAGAACAGTGAGCAAGCATGTACAAAGCAAATCATAACATGTCCTCCAATGCCACCCCTTGTCTCTATTAAACCCTTTTTTAGAAGTCTCTGCTCTCTGTGGCATGTGGCATTGCTGACTTCTCTCAACTCTCTGGCTCTTTTCCTGGTTTATTTTCTACCTCTTTGCCTAGTGTCTGACTTCTCTCTCTACTCATTGAACATAAATGCTATAAAGGGCTCTATCATTAACTTTCTTTTCTCTCTTTTTATACTATCCTTTTCAAATCCTGCCCAACCTCATGGCTCATGAATTACCTCTGGCAGTAGTTATCAAACATGGTTGTACATTAGAATCATCTGGGGAGCTTTACAAACTATAAAAATACCAGGTCCCTACCCTATACTAATTAAATCTGCATCACTGACCAAACTGATTAAATCAAAATGTTTAGCCTTACCAATTAAATCAGAATCTCTGGGGTCCAGTGCACGTATTTTTTAAAGCTCTCCAGGTGCTACTGAAGTACAACTATGTTGAGAACTGCTATAAGTAGATACATTTAAAGTTTTATGCTTCTAGTCTGACTTCTCTTCTGATTCTCCATTCCACATTTCCAAATTTCTTGGCCATGTCTCTTGGGTTGTCACACCAGTATTCTCACTTGAAAAATCCAAAATTGAACTCATTAATTTCCCATGTAAGTACATTCTTCTTAAGAACTTATGCACTTCTTATGCCCTTATGCACTTTTATTAATGAAACCATTGTTCTCATGACCCAGGAAGAAAACCTCAGAATAATCTGACTCTTCTCTCTTCCTTGCTATCAACATCCAATTAGTTGTTAAGAACTGCTAAGTCCAGTTCTCTGTATTCTAATCTTCATATGCAGTTTATCTTTCACTGTCATCAAATTAGAGTATCTATCAGTCAGTTCTCAAAAGTCATTATATCAATTTCCAATCTTTTTTTTTTTTTTTTTTTTGAGACAGGCTCTCTCTCTGTCACCCAGGCTGGAGTACAGTGGCACCATCACGGTTCACTGCAGCCTCAACTGCCCAGGCTCAAGTGATCCTCTCACCTCAGCCTCCCAAGTAGCTTGGACTACAGGTGCACATCACCATGCCTGGCTAAATTTTTTTTATTTTTTGTAAAGGTGAAGCTCCAATCTAATTTGATCTCTAGTCCTCTAACTCCAGATTACCCAAAAGATCCTAATATCTTCATATAACAGAGCTCTCATGTAACCCCTCTGCTCAAGGACCTTCAGGGTTCCTGACAATCTACAAAAGGAATTCCAAATGACTTAGCATTCAAGGCTTTTTCAGCCATGTTTTCCTCTGCTCCATTTTATTTGCTGTTCATGCTAACCAAATTGGAATATGTGCAATTAGTCCACACATGCCTCAGGATTTCCAACTTCCGTGCCTATTAACTACGGATATGGTTTAGCTCTGTCCTCACCCAAATCTCATCTCGAACTGGAGTTCACATAATCCCCACATCGTAGGAGGGACTTGGTGGGAGGTAAATGAATAATGGGGGTGGTGACCTCCATGCTGTTCTAGTGATAGTGAGTTCTCACAAGATCTGATAGTTTTGTTAAGGGGCTTCCCCCCTTGACTCTTGTATTACTCTGTTTTCATGCTGCTAATAAAGATTACCTGAGACTGGGCAATTTACAAAAGAAAGAGGTTTAATTGAACTTACAGTTCCATGTGGCTGGGGAATCCTCACAATCATGGTGGAAGGCAAGGAGGAGCAAGTCACATCTTACATGGATGGCAGCAGGCAGAGAAGGCGCTTATATACTCCCCCTTATAGAACCATCAGATCTTGTGAGACTCATTCACTACCATAAGAACAGCACAGGTAAGACCTGCCCCCATGATTCAATCGCCTCCCACCAGGTCCCTCCCACAACACATGGGAATTCAAGATAAGATCTGGGTGGGGACGCAGAGACAAACCATATCATTCTGCCCCTGGTCCCTCCCAAATCTCATGTCCTTATATTTCAAAACCAATCATTCCTTCCCAACAGTCCCCCAAAGTCTCGACTCATTTCAGCATTAACTCGAAAGTCCACTGTCTAAAGTCTCATCTGAGACAAGGCAAGTCCCTTCTGCCTATGAGCCTGTAAAATCAAAAGCAAGTTAGTTACTTCCTAGATACAATGGGGGTACAGGCAATGGATAAATACAGCCATTCCAAATGGGAGAAATTGGCCAAAACAAAGGGGTTACAGGCCCCATGAAATTCCAAAATCCAGCGGGGCAGTCAAATTTTAAAGATCCAAAATGATCTCCTTTGACTCATGTCTCACATCCAGGGCACGCTGACGTAAGAGGTGGGTTCCTATGGTCATGGGCAGCTCCACCCCTGTGGCTTTGCAGGGTACAGCCCTACTCCTTGCTGCTTTCATGGGCTGGTGTTGAGTGCTTGCAGCTTTTCCAGACACATAGTGCATACTGTCAGTGGATCTACCATTCTGGGGTCTGCAGGATGGTGACTTTCTTCTCACAGCTCCACTATGTGGTGCCCCAGTGGGTACTATGTGTGGGGGCTTCCACCTGACATTTTCCTTCTGCACTGCCCTAGCAGAGGTTCTTCATGAGGGCCCCGCATCTGTGGCAAACTTCTGCCTGGACATCTAGGCACTTCCATACATCCTCTGAAATCTAGGAAGAGGTTTCCAAACCCCAATTCTTGACTTCTGTGCACTGGCAGGCTTGCACCCTCTGAAGCCATGGCCTGAGCTCTACATTGGTCCCTTTCAGCCACAGCTAGAGTGGCTGGGACATAGGGCACCAAGTCCTTAGGCCACACACAGCATGAGTTCCCTGGGCCCAGACCACAAAACCACTGTTTCCTCTTAGGCCTCTAGGCCTGTAATGGGAGGGGCTGCCATGAAGATTTCTGACATGACCTGGAGACATTTTCCCCACTGTCTTGGGGATTAACATTCAGCTCCTCATTACATATGCAAATATCTGCAGCCAGCTTGGATTTTTCCTCAGAAAATGGGATTTTCTTTTCTATCACCTTGTCAGGCTGCAAATTTTCCAAACTTTTATGCTCTGCTTCCCTTATAAAACAGAATGCCTTTAACCACATCCTAGTTACATCTTGAATGCTTTGCTGCTTGGAAATTTCTTCTGCCAGACACCCTAAATCATCTGTCAACTTCAAAAACTAGTAGAAAGAGTATAGTATGATTGTTAAGAGATCAGATTCCAGAATTTAGAAAACATAATTAGGTTCAAATGCCAACTTCACCATGTTCTGTTCTGTGACCTGAGCTTGAGAAAGTAACTCTTCCTACCAGCAGATTCCTCATCTGTAAAAGTGGCTATAATAATAGTATCTCACTAATAGGACATAACTACCTAATTGGGTGGTTATAAGACTCAGATGATTCATGTGAAGAAGTAATCACCATGACTCACATACAGGTTCTTGACAAATGCTAGATATTTCTAGTAAACACTGGCCAGCAAGCATGCATTCTAACTTCTTTTAATATAATGGGACTAAATCCCTTGCACCATTTCCCAATCCCTTGCACCTAGGATTCTAGATTTAAGTTCCTACAATCAGATGTTAAACTTCTAGGTTGAATGTCCAGGAATGATACTCAGCCTAGAGTCTGGAATCCAATTTTGTTTATGTGCCTTAGAATTGCAGTGGCACAGCCTGGAAGAGCAGCTATAGCAAATGTTTCCTAACTTAGTAGGCTATTTTCCACTGATAACAGAGGCTCTAGAGCTAATAGCTGTGACGGTATCTTTCTTATACCATGGCTTTCTGATGGTAGCAAAGGCATAATCCCTTGACAGCCAGTGTCGCTTTGGGAACCATTCCTGGACACAACATAAAATCTGTGAGTCATTTAATGCTCCGTGATGAATATCTTACTGCTTAAACTAGCTAGAGTGCATTTTACTCTCCACAACTGAACACTAACGAAAATACTATTGTTATTATTTCTTCTGGAAAAGATTTCCACATGGGAAGGAAAAGATTTGTGACCAGGACGGCAACTCAGAGGCAGATTTCACCCTGAATAGTTGTCTCTAAGTCACTGCAGGTGGTAATCACACTCATAAACAAAGAATGGCAAGCAATCATTTGTAATCAGCTTGAATGAGCATTCAGGGTGTTGAAATTTGGTGTACCATTTAAAAATATCTCTGAATGTCTTGACAGTAACTTAGTTTAGTAAAATATCATGCTATCACTTTGCAATATGTTCCATTCAAGATGAGATTTGGGTGGGGACACAGCCAAACCACATCAGCATGTATCAGTATTTTTCCACATAAATATTTTCTAGGAATAGTAACCACCCATCTTCATGCACCTGCAGGCCCTGGAAAGGTCAAGCACAGAGTCGGAACTCCAGTAGAAAGCATAAGAGAACTCAGAATTCAGGTCTTTTTTCTGCTAGGACCTTAACAACATTCTGTCTGAATTTATCTGCTCTTTTTCCTCTATTCACCTCTGTACCTTTGAGAAGCTCTCAGTATCACACCATCTACCTTTAACCTTTCCTTACTGTAAAGAACTGATGAACAGCTGAGAAACCTGTGTGCTGCTCTCCATGACTTTGACTTCTATGATCCCAAGATTATTTTCAAGGTGAACAAACAATAGCCATAAAATAGACACAGTAAATTTTTGTGGCAGATCGTCTGGCAGCAACAAATATTTATTGAGTGCCAAAAGTATAAAGTATTCCAGGTAGTTGAGATACATATCAAAAAAATAGACCTAGTTCCTGCTCTTAACTCACAGGCAGGGGCCATTTCATGTCTGAGTGTTTCTGCTTGCTTGTAATGTCACTGAGATCAAACTGGAACAATACTGAAAAGCACAGATGCAGACCTTAATCTGTGATGTGTTTCTGCACCTTAAAAACAAACACAACAAAAATCTTTTCTACTATACCAAGTACTTTCCCCTCTAATAGTTTCCTCGGGCCTGGAAAAGTCTAGAAAGTAGTGTGTGAAAGAACAACAAAATAAATTATCTGGAAATTTTCTATATATTCAAAAGGGTTTGTAAAGCCCAGGCATATGCATTTATCAAAATTTATCTAGTGGTAAACTTAACATTTGGATTTCATTGTATGTAAATTTTACCTCAAAAATAAAAAGAAATTTGAGACAAGTATTATACTCCAGTTAATTATGTTCACGCTAAAATGTCTACGAGTAAATTATACTAATGTCTGCAACTAACTTTGAAAATAAATAAAATCAAAAAATAAGATGGTTGCTTTAATAGAGGTGTCTTTAAAAATAATAGTAATAATAAGTAATGATAGTAATTATAAGGTGGCTAGATGGATGGGTGGTTGGATGGATGAAAAGGCAAATATGATACAATGTTAACAACAGTAGAAACTCAATGACATATTCTTTCAACAATTCCTTCCATCCTTCTTTATACTGAAATTTTTCAAAATAAACATTTGGGAGGTGAGGGGAAAGTCCACTATAGCAGACCAATCGCAATTTGCTGAACCACACCGAGTCACACAAAGAACTCTTGCTATCGTTTGAATGTGTCCCCCAATATTCATGTGTTGAAAACTTAATCCCCAATGCAACAGTGTTAGGAAATAAGAGGTGATTAGGTCATGAGGGTTCTGCCTTCATGAATGGATTAATGCCATTATCTTGAGAGTGAGTTATTTCAGGAGTAGGCTCATGATAAAAGAATGAGTTTGGCCTCCTTTCTTCTATGCAGTGTACTCTCTTTCCATGTTATGAGTCAGCAATCGATGCAACCCCTTGATCTTGGACTTTCCAGCCTCCAGAACCATGAGCCAAATAAACTTCTATTCCTTATAAATTACTCAGTCTGTGGTGTTGTGTTATAGCAGCATAAAATGGACCAAGAATAAACACTAAAGGAAAAACGAAACAAAAACAACATCAGTGGCAAATAAGGTAAATACTGATAGTCGGATAGGAACTGGGATTTATTTTCTAGGCAAATGGAAGATGGATGGAGGAGTAGAGAATATTAACAAACTCATTAATACCCTGCTTAGCAAAAACCTGCAACCAACACAATTTTCTTAATTTAAAAAAATAATTTGCAGGGAAGTGTTTTTTAAAGCATTTTTATTACATTGAAATTAATGTCGTACTTTCTGTTTCAGGGTAATAAACTGGCACTGCTGCCTTTTGGCAATGGTGGGGAGGAGGAGGAGGAAGAGGAGGGATTTTTGTTAAGTGAAGGGCTCACTACCTCAGAGCACATTAGTGGGTTTGGAGGGGAGAAAGAAAGAGGAAGAGGGAGAGAAGAAGAGGGAAAAGGGAGGTAAAGAAAAGGAGAAAGAGGTAGAGTGAAGAAGGAATGGAGAAGAGAGAAAAAAAATCGAAATTACAGGGCTGAACAGGGAAAAAGAGGAGCCAACTGGATACAGAAAGGCTGACAAAAAGAAATTCAGTAAAATTCCATAGTGGTGGGTGGCCAAGGAACATTTTGAGACAAGAGAGGCTGCCTGATCCATTAGAGGTTGTTTTGTTGCTGCTGTATACACTCTGCTGCTATCCTTTCCTCAAATCTTCACTAAAGGCACTTAAAATCATGAATGTTTTATGTGAATGGGCTTTTAGTGGACATCAAGCAGGGAGCTCGGTTTTGTTTCTGGGTCAGCCCCGTGCAGAAATCTTGAGAAGGGCTTCTGACTCCCACAGGCCTTGGAAGGGGAGGTGTTCAAGTCAATTTTATGTAGATGTTTCAGGACGAATGAGAAGGAAGGGAGGAATGAGACAGCAGCTTATTCAAGGAAAAGCTGGCCTGCAGAGAAAAAAATTTCAAAACCACTTTTTCTTATCCATTTTTAACCCAGAAGACCCTCATTACCAGGACTGGAAAATCAGGAAAGTCATTTTCATCCTTACATCCGTCTTTTTTTAATGAGATTACACTGCCACCTACTGGTATTGATAAAAAATACCTTTTATAATAATTTTAAACTTTGTGAGCCTTAATCTTTCATTTACTGACAAATTCTTCCCTTGTATGGGAACACAGATTTGCATAAGATGAGTTCTTTGCCCGCAAAATTTTATCCTCTAATAGTAATCTTAATGAAAACAACTTGTAGCCCTTCAGAATTCAGACACCATTTCAACAGTAAAACCTTTCTTTATAGAGGTTTCCCATCCTTCTTAACCAGAACTGACAACTCTGTCTTTTGAGAATATATACTATCCATTGTATTTAGTTGATTACTTGATTATACTGTCACCCATAACTAGACCATAAACTCCTAAGATTCAGGGACTATATCTTTTCTGTATTTATATTCCTAGCACCTGGAACAGAACCTGCACATAGCTAATAAATATATAATAAATGAAAAAATGATTGATGATCAAAAAGTATAAACAAAGCAAACATCACTTTATATAAACTTTTTTAAAAAAATTAAATAAACATTTCAACATCAAATATATACATTATGTACGTCCTTGTCTATGGAGTGGCTTTTACTTTGCCCAATTTTCCATTTTACAAAATTCGTATACATGAAATCAGAATAAAAAGATATGTGAAGTTAGGTTTTCCCATTGGCATATAATTCATAAACTCTTAATTACCATAAGGTAATCTAAAACAAGATATTCTTAAGAGGATCAACTAAGAGGAAAATTTAGCATAAATAAATTTTATTTATTTAATAATGAGTCAGCACTGCTAAGGGACAAAGAAACTTCAGATTTGTAGTACTGAAACTATTCATATTACTTACATAACCCAGAATCATGAACAGGGTTGAGTTTGACATTTGAGATCCTCATATTGATTATAGGGAACCATAAGGCACCCAGGGCCTCTCTTTAGAAACTGATTACTCTATAGGGAGAAGACACTCAGACCTTAACCAACTCTCTATCTGAATTTAAACAAGAATGTCTAAAGCACTCTCTTTAAAGCACTCTCTCTAAAGGAACTTCCAGGGAGCATGGCCATTCACTTTGAGTCAATAAAGGGTCAAAGAAGTGTGGGCAGTAAGGAGCCACACCTTGTGACATGGCCCTGTTTCACAATGCAATTTTCACAAGGGTCTACACACACATTCTTAGCCAATAAGCTGGACACCTCTTGTACTGAGCAAAACTGGATGTGAATTCTTCTATTTTCCTCCCATTTGCTTCAGATTTCCTATGCCATCCATTCTTATTTTCCTATTTTCCTTGCTAAGGCTGATCTCATCCCTTCCCTGTCAAGTTCTGAGACCTAAATTCATAAACCATCTTCTTCTTCAGTCTTCCTCATTTTCCTCTCCACCAGTTCCTCCCTACATACCAACACACCAAGTCTCTTCTATCTTGGAGGCAAAAAAAAGTCCTCCACGAGTCTTTTACTCTGAAGAGTCAGGTGGCATATCCTAGTATCTTCTTCCCTTCACTGCAATCTTCATAAAAGACTTCAACTGCTGCAATTCTCTTCTCCCTTTTATGGCACAATTGCTTGAAACTGAGTTTCCCAGGTCTGTGTCTTGGTACCACTTTCCCTGAAATTACCAATAACCTTCAAGTTGCCAATTCCGTTACTCCTGCTCAACTTCTGACGCTTTATCCAACAGTGATCACCTCTCTCTACTGCTGCATGCTTGCCCCACATTTACGCTCCCAACCTCTGCACACTTCTCCTGAATAGTTCTCACTTTCCTTCCCTAGAACCTCTTTTGCCTTCTGCCTCTAAAATAGAAAGTAGAAGATGTACTAAACACTTTAGTCCTCATCTTGTTCTCACTTGACATGTTCTTCCTTAGGGATTTCATCTATTATTTTTGTCCTTCCTCCCTTCATTGATTTAACAGAGGTCTATTATTAGCCAATGATGTGACAGGTACTTTTCCTGGAGCTTGTGATTCAGCAATGAACAGGAATTACAAGATCCCCATTATCATGAGCTTATATTCTAGTGTGTGTATGTGTTAGAGGAAGGAGGGTGGCCAATGATAGATACTAAACAAATTAAAAGGCAAATAACCAAGAAAGTATCAAAATAACTTTGCACCTGAGCCTATGAGTTTAGCTTTCCCAAGGCTGGCAAATGTCAGCCCGACAGCATCTTGCTAGGGAGCTTGCCAGGCGAGGCTTCTGCGTGGAAGTGAAGATGGAGGCTCAGAATGAGCCACCCAGGCTGAACTGACTCCAGCTCATATCCAAAGGGCTCCCCAATACCAGACGTTTTGTTAACCAGCAGCATCACTAGGCTCTGACTAAATTGTGGGAGAAGTAATCCAAATGCTGAGAGAGAGCAGCAGCAGCCAGCAAACAAAGGACATCGCCATGGCAACCAGAGGAGCCTTGGGATAATATGCAAATCTGGGAATCCTGCCTTCCTTAAGCCATAAGATCATAGAAGCCACCCCTGTACCACATACTCAGATGTTGTCTTAGGGAGAGAAGCTATCTGAGACCCTGAACAATTATTCCAAGACACTAAGCATTATTGAAACGAAATGTTTAAATTCTTACATAAGACTAAGATTTAAACCTGATTAAATCCATTTTCTTGTGTTAGCTGTTGTCTATGTTTTGTTCCCCTATGATCCAAACTCCCAGTAATCAGCAGGTTGAAGATTATAATGGGTGTATTAGAGGCGACAACGATCTTTTCTCCCATACTTCTCAGTTATAAAATGGGTAGGATTATGACACAGCTATGTGTTTGTCTAGAATTCTGACTCCTTTCTTGAGTTTTGTACCAGCATTTCTAATAGTCTCCTGGTATAAAATAAAATTTGTGTCTCCAACCTGCAGAGCAACTTTTTCCTAAATATTTTGTCTCAATTAAAATTAATTTCTGCATGATGTTTTTAGTTGGCTCCCTAATGGAATAGGTTCCTTTTTCCATTCTGACACATACATTCTCTTTTGGTTGTCAAATTATTAATGTTATTTATCTCTCACTGTTATACTTCTTCTGAGAAAACCAGAACCATGATATTGTAAAAACCAGAGATGATTCTACAAAGGCTGTGAATGGCCCTCATTTGCAATCTTATTGGGCCCAATCTTTTCTTCATTGCCATGGCCTTGCTGCTAAAACAACAGATGGACCCTCCCTCTAGGCCCAGAGACCAAGGAGGAAAAGGTGGGTGTGTGAGGTTGTAAGGGCCAGTTTATAGAATTAGTTCAGACTCTCCAAATCCAGGACAAGCACACAGATTGCCTAAAGAGCTGGAAAATTTTTGAGAGACTTTTCCTCCTAAGCCATCTTGTGGTCCCTTTCCATCCATCCCAACCATAAAGAATTTCCTGCTTTCCATAGAATTAAATGAGAATTACTAAGAGAATATCAAGACACCTGGTGACAGAGCCTTCTCAGTATAGTTGTTCCCAGTTATGGGGTTTACACAAATAAAGACATAATAAGAAATTTTTCAGCCACCTTAAGATAAATTACTAAAGAGATTGCAAAAGGCATTGCAGAGTAACAAAATCTCTAAATTCCTTAAGCTTAAAATGGTTTTAGCAAAATGCTTATGTTTTATATAGATAATGGCTACAAGTTGGTAACTTGTAGCTACTACAATTGTAACACCAAGATTGTAGTAGCTCAATGCATAGAACTGATAAGTCAGTTTCATAACCTTACTTTTTGGTTTTGGTTTTTGGCTCTTACGTTGCTTAAAAGGTTTTAAGGGTTGATGGTTACCTGCCCACCTCCATTCTTGACTGGCATAAAATGTTTAGTTGGCTGTAAGTCTTTTGCCTCTAAGTTCCTCTACCATAAGGGTCCCACTGAGGGACAGGATGGACCTGGAGCAGGTAGCCACATCACCCCAGCAATGATATGGGTCAAAAGAAAAGTCTGGCAGGTCTTGGCCAAAAGGGAAAGAATGTAAACTAAAAATAAAATTCTAAACCCCTTCAACTGATTAAACAGACCATTTCTTGGCCAAGGTAACCTCAGAGCAACCTTGAAAACTGAGTTCTCAGTCTTGATGGGATGGAGAAGTCAGACACATCTCATACTCCCTACCTTGCTAACCATAATTAGCCTTTCTTCCCTAAGGGCTTAGCAGAAACTAGCCCTTTCAAAAGACTACACCACTGATATCAAACAACAGCCTGATGCTGCCCTTCCTTTTCACCCAGTAAGAGACCAATGACCATGGAGTGGTTCTGGCCAATCTACGAAGAATGTACATAAGGGTTTTAATGTCCTCTGCTTCACCTTTTGGCATCAGAGGGCCAACAATTCCACCCTCAGATCGTGCTAACACTGCCATATTCTGTACATGAGACCCATGAAGGCGTATAAAGCTCAATTATGCATGCACATGTTTCTCCTTTCATAAATACTCATGACTCCTTCTATAACTTATTAAATATGTATATTTGGCCATTCTGCTCAGCATAAATTCCTGCTCTCTTTGCCCACCCCCGCCCCCTTGAAGTATCTGTTTATGGCTTCTGGCCGGAGGCTATGCTTCCTAGACTGTCAGAATGGCCACCTGTAGGCTGCAACCCTTTGTGAGAAATAAGGTTCTCCTATCCAAATTAAAAATAAATGAGAAATTAAAAATAAATAAATTGGCCAGGCGCTGTGGCTCATGCTTGTAATCCCAGCACTTTGGGAGGCCAAAGCAGGTGGATCACTTGAGGTCAGGGGTTCAAGACCAGCCTGGCCAAAATGTGAAAACCCATCTCCACTAAAAGCAAATAAAAAATTAGACAGGCATGTAGTGAGCACCTATAATCCCAGCTACTCAGTAGGCTGAGGCAGGAGAATCAGTTGAACCCAGGAGGCAGAGGCTTCAGTAAGCTGAGATTGTGTCATTGCACTCCAGCCTGGGCAACAAAGCGAGACTCCATCTCAAATAAATAAATAAATAAACAAACTTCTGATCTTCCTAATCAATCAGATTAGGAACTTTAAGGTCTCCAAAATGTCACAAGTCTAACTTAAAATTCCACTCATAAATCGTTAATTTATATTCTCACTGCCGCTCTGCTAGCTCAGGGCCTCAACTCTCATCTAAAAGATTGCCAACCCTTTTAATCGGTTTTCCTGGAAAAGGGGCATGAGAATGGACCTAGGGAGGTAAACACGAAGTGTGAGGATCTTTGGGTAACTCATTAACACCCACCAGAGAACATTCTCCATGAAGAAGGCACTAAACAAGTAAGTATACAGAATACTAACCAACTGAAATTATCCAGCTTCTGTCATTGGCCGTCTTACTGCTAGTACAATCTGGGACAAAGCAGCCATGGTAACAGGGATGGAGGCTATGCATGGGCCCAACAGTATGGGCTCTCTCTCAACAAGGCTGAACTAGCTACTGCCATGCTACTACAGATTATCCAACCTACCAGTAACAGACACAAAGCTGAGCCCCCAATATAGCACATTCCCTCAAAGAAATCAACCAGACAGTTGTTGGTAAATGGATTACACTGGAATCTCTCCACTCCAAAAGTGGAAATAAATCACTTAGACAAGAATCAACATATATTACAACATGGTTTTGACCTTTCTGCCTGCTGAGTCTTAGCCAGAACCACTATCTGAGAGCTTATGCTTCTGGTTCACTTTAACCATATTCCACATAACATTGTCTTGGACCAAGGGGCTCTCTTTACAGAAAAGGAGATGTGAGCATATGACCACGGTGTGAACACAGCAGTAGCTAGTTCAGCCTTGGTGAGAGAGAACTCATACTTTTGGGCCTGGACATAGCCTCCATCCCTGTCACCATGGCTGCTTTGTCCATTATGCCAGCACTAAGAGGGCCAATGACAGAAGCTGGATAATTTCAATTGGTTAGTATTCTGTATACTTAACTTGTTTAGTGCGTTCATGGAGAAAGTTCTCTGGTGGATGTTAATGAGTGATCCTTTTCTTTACCGCAAAGGAGATGTGAGCACATGACCATGGTACCCACTGTTTCTATCACAAAATCCAACATTCAGAAGCTTCTAGTATGACAAAGCAATGAAAGGTCATTCTAAAGGCATGCCTGAGACAAACCCTTAAAGATGATACCATTTGAGGATAGTGTGCCCCGCTCCAGGATGAGGTTATACCTGAAATCAAAAACCATTGTACAGTAACCACATCTGCAATAGGTAAAATGCAGACAGGAAACCAAGGGGAGCAGCAGGAATGGCCCCACTTGCTGTCATTCTCAATGGTCAACCCACTTAGCAATTTTTATTTTTATTTCTCATCCCTGCAATGCTAGGTTCTATTAATCTAGAGGTCCTGGTCCCACCAGTGGACATGGCCCATTAAACTTTAAGCTGCAACTGCCACCTGGTCATTTCATACATTTTGGGCCAAGAGACCAGAGGGCAAGAAAAGGAGTCACCATCTATGCAAGGCTAATAGACCTTGATCATCAGGAAAAAGTGGGGCTTCTGTCACATGGTAAGTATAGGGAAGCATATTTTTATCACCCAGGTAATGAACACATTATGTTTGCCATATGAAGGGTATAAATGAAGGGTATCTCTTCATACTCCTTTGCCCAATTTTGATAGCAAATGAACAAATTCTACAGTCACAGCCTCAGGAAAGCATGGTGACAAAGGCCTCAGTGACCCACAAAGTAAGTGGCTTAGATCAGTAGAGGGGTTAGTCAAGGGTAAGGGGAAATCTAGAATCAGTAGCAGAAGGAGACAATGAGTATTAGTTGTGGCCTGAAGACAAGGTGTAATGAAAGAGATTGGAATAAATCCTAGTTACTCTCCTCTGTATTTCCAGAAAAAGAGACCAGTCAGAATACTAGAGCTGCTGTTCCCAGATGGGGTGAATATATTCTATGCAGCAAGTGAACGATGGTAGGGAGTGCTCGGGTGTACTGTCCAGGACTTAGTTTAGTACCAATGCACTCTTCCCCAGCTGCAAGAATGTTGCATGTGGGAGCTCACAACTGGCATCTCCTCAGGAATTGCCTTCTATGAAAGGAGCTTCCTAACCCAAGGGTATGTCCCCTCCCTAGGGGAAGCCCACTTCAAATGACTCGTCCATGTTGGGTATAAGGGCCCAGCCCCAAAGACCCAATTCAGAACAACTCTGAAGGGTCATCCTAGGTCCAGAACTCTCCATGTGCACAAGATGCACTGCATCACAACTCAACTTCCTCTGCCAGTGCTGTTTTGCTCATTCCCTTCCAGGTGATCTTATGAAAAGTACTTTCCAATCAATCTTCTGCATGTGCTCTCTGCCCTTTTGGCATGTGCCCATCTGTCTTTGAGCACTTCCTTACTTTTTGGCAAGTAAAAACAATGCAGGCTTACTTTCTATCCCTCCTGCTCTGGAATGAGCCACCTCCAAAGAGTATACCTGAATTAGAAGAGAAATACCACAAGAGAAATTGGTGGAACTAGGTAACAGTCTTTCAAATTTTCTATGCGTTTGAAAGTTTTCAAATGGAAAGCTGGAGGAGAAAAAAAGAATATTTCTTTAAAACTTATAGAAAACATTTGCCAACAGTTGGTCATTAACCACTGAGACTGAAAATTGTATACACTGCCAAGATCATTGCTTACCACTATTTATTTCCCTTCATTATCTTCTCATATCCTAGAGTCACTGTTCAAGCCCTTTTGTTGATTGGTGTATTTTCTCAAGACTTCTCTAATTTCTGAATTATCACACATCTGCAAACATCTTTCTCCCTACGAGGTAACTGATAGCTTAGCTTAGCCTAGCCTAGGATCTTCTAGTCTACTGCCATTACCCCACCACCTTCCAGTCTCTAGAGCTGCTCCTTTGCAAGTAATAATGTTTTTTTCTATCTGGAACCCTATAAGATTTCATCATTATCTTTGGGGTTTGAAAGTTTTATAGGAATATGCCTATTATCTGTTTTTTTCTCATCCATCCTAAATAAAGCTTGGATTATAGTGAGAGACTGGGGCATTCTTCAACTTGCAGATGTAGGTTTCTTCTAATATAAATTTCTTACTATTTTTTCTCACAATTTCTTATTTTTCACCTCCTAGGACTCCTAATATTACATTTCTTGGATCTATCAAGTCTGTCTTCTCTCATGACTTCCTTTTATTTATAATTTAGGGGGCTTTTTTTAGTGGATTTATACATGTGCATCATTTAAAACTTCTACACGGTTTGATATGAAAAAATTAGATCTCCCCACATTTCAAATTTCTTACTCCCTGAATTGCTTTCAACTCTTTTTGCTGGTTTTTGGTATTTGCCCCAAATTCCTAAATAACATTCTTATAGTCTTATACTATTACTAACTTTAGTTATAGGCATTATTGTCTACATTATTTATTGCAGAAAATAATAATTTAAATCTTTTCCAGATAAAAGCGCTAATTTCAACAAACATACACACACACACACACACACACAGACGACACACAGGTTATCTTGTTTCCCCAATAGCATTTTACCATGTTATAACAGATCAATATACATTGTTCATATCACTATCCATTGTTTATACTGACTATGTAAACATTATTGGTAACTAAATCATGTAGTTTACTATGATTATTTTCCCTAGAATTGAGAATTATTTTCATTTTTAACTTTTCTATGTACTTAACATTAATTATCCACCCAGTTCTCCAGAACTGATATGAATCTATTCCCAATGCACTCAAACTCCTTAGGCAAATTCTATCAACTTTGTCTTCTTGAAGAAGTCTCTCCTTGAGACTTCTGGTCTATTTCAATTTGAACTGCATTATTTACAGGTTGTGGCTTTTCACGAACACTCAGTTAATCCTGTTGTCTCTCTTTTGTGTTGGATCCCATTTCCTCAATTTTGTTTTCTTCTTCCTAGGTTTATGCCATTATTTTGATGATGCACAAGCTCCAGCAATTTCATAGAAAGGGTATGGAAAAGAATCTTGAGTAAAATATCTTCATCATAATTTACTTCTCTGTATGTATTTGTTCTTAGTTTTTAGATATTTATTCCTAATAATTTTTCCGACCCACTAATTCAGTCAGGTCTCCACAGTGACTCTCCTTAAATCCATCTACTGAAGTTCTATTTCAAAGATTTGTTTTTCAGTGTCTCAGACGACAGTAAAATCAAATTAGAACTCAGGATTAAGAAACTCACACAAAACCACATAATTACATGGAAACTGAACAACTTGCTCCTGAATGACTCCTGAGTAAATAATAAAATTAAGGCAGAAATCAAGAAGTTCTTCGAAATCAATGAGAATAAAGAGGCAATGTACCAGACTCTCTGGGACATAGCTAAAGCAGTGTTAAGACAGAAATTTTAGCACTAAATGCCCACATCAGAAAGCTAGACAGATATCAAATCGATACCCTAACATCGCAATTAAAAGAACTAGGGAAGAAAGAGCAAACAAAAAAGCTAGCAGAAGACAAGAAATAACTAAGAGCAGAACTGAAGGAGACAGATACATGAAAAAAACCTTGAAAAACATCAATGAATCCAGGAGCTGGTTTTTTTAAAAAAAAAAAAATTAACAAAATAGATAGACTACTGGCTGGATTAATGAAGAAAAAAGATAGAAGAATCAAATATGCACAAGAAAAAATGATAAAGGCGGTATCACCATTGACCCCATACAAATACACACTACCATCAGAGAATACTATAAACACCTCTACACGAAGAAACTAGAAAATCTAGAAGAAATGGATAAATTCTAGGACACATACACCCTCCCAAGACTAAACCAGGAAGAAGTCGAATCCCGATACCAAGCTCTGAAATTGAGGCACTAATTAGTAGCCTACGAACTAAAAAAAGACCATGACCAGAGAGATTCACAGCCAAATTCTATCAGAAGTAGAAAGAGGAGCTGGTACCATTTCTTCTGAAACAATTCCAAACAACAGAAAAAGAGGAACTCTTCCCTAACTCATTTTATGAGGGCAGCATCATCCTGATACCAAAATCTAGCAGAAACACAACAAAGAAAGAAAATTTCAGGCTAATATCCCTGATGAAGACTGATGTGAAAAGTACTCAATAAAATACTGGTAAACCAACGCCAGCGGCATATCAAAAAGCTTACCCACCATGATCAAGTCAGTTTTATCCCTGGGATACAAGGCTGGTTCAACCTACACAAATCAATAAATGTAATTCATCATGTAAACAGAACTAAAGACAAAAACAACATGATTATCTCGTTAGATGCAGAAAAGGCCTTCAATAAAATTCATCATCCCTTCATGTTAAAAACTCTCAATAAACTAGGTATTGATGGAATGTATCTCAAAATAATAAGAGCCATTTATGACAAACCCACAGCCAACATCATACTAAATGGGCAAAAGCTGGAAGCATTCCCTTTGAAAACTGGTACAAGACAAGGATGTCCTCTCTCACCACTCCTATTCAACATAGTATTAGAAGTTCTGGCCAGGGCAATCAGGCAAGAGAAAGAAAAAAAAGAGTATTCAAATAGGAAGAAAGGAAGTCAAATGGTCTCTGTTTGCAGATGACATGATTCTATATTTAGAAAACCCCATCATCTCAGCCCAAAAACTCCTTAAGCTGATAAGCAACTTCAGCAAAGTCTCAGGATACAAGATCAATGGCAAAAATCACAAGCATTCCTATACAACAACAATATACAAGCAGAGAGCCAAATCATGAATGAACTCCCATTCACAATTGCTACAAAGAGAACAAAATACATAGGAATGGTCCGAGTGTGGTGGCTCAAGCCTGTAATCCCAGCACTTTGGGAGGCCAAGGCAGGTGGATCACAAGGTCAGGAGTTCAAGACCATCCTGGCTAACAGATGAAACCCCATCTCTCCTAAAAATACAAAAAAAAATTAGCCAGGCATGGTGGTGCGTGCCTGCAGTCCCAGCTACTTGGGAGGCTGAGGCAGAAGAATCACTTGAACCCAGGAGGCAGAGGTTGCAGTGAGCCGAGACGGCACCACTGCACTCCAGCCTGGGTGACAGAGCAAGACTCTGTCTCAAAAAAAAAAAAAAAAAGAAAGAAAGAAAAAGAAAATAACTAGGAATACAGCTAAAAAGAAACGTGAAGGACCTCTTCAAGGAGAACTACAAACCACTGCTCAAGGAAATAAGAGAGGACACAAATGAAATAGCATTCCATCCTCATGGATAGGAAGAAACAATATCATGAAAATGGCCATACTACCCAAAGTAATTTATAGATTCAATGCTATTCCCATCAAACTACCATTGACATTCTTCACAGAATTAGAAAAGACTACTTTAAATTTCATATGGCACCAAAAAAGAGCCCATAGAGCCAAGACAATCCTAAGCAAAAAGAACAAAGCTAGAGACATCATGCTACCTGACTTCAAACTATACTACAAGGCTACAATAACCAAACCAGCATGGTACTGGTACCAAAACAGATATATAGACCAATAGAACAGAAGAGAGGACTCAGAAATAACACCACATATCTATAACCATCCGATCTTTGACAAACCTGACAAGAACAAGCAATGGGGAAAGGATTCCCTAGTTAATAAATGGTGTTGGGAAAACTGGCTGGCCATATGCAGAAAACTGGAATTGGACCCCTTCCTTACACGTTATACAAAAATTAACTCAAGATGTATTAAAGACTTAAATGTAAAACTCAGAACCATAAAAACCCTGAAAGAAAACCTAGACAACACCATTCAGGACATAAGCATGGGCAAAGATTTCAAGGCTAAAATACCAAAAGCAATTGCAACAAAAGCTAACATTGACAAATAGAATCTAATTAAGCTAAAGAACTTTAGCACAGCAAAAGAAACTATCATCAGAGTGAACAGGCAACCTACAGAATGGGAGAAAATCTCTGCAATCTACTCATGTGAGAAGTGTCTAATATCCAGAATTTACAAGGAACTTAAACAAATTTCAAGAAAAAAAGAACCCTATTAAAAAGTGGTCAAAGGATATGAACAGGTACTTCTCAAAAGACAATATTTATGTGGCTAAGAAACATGAAAAAAAGCTCAACATCGCTATCATTAGAGAAATGCAAATCAAAACTACAATGCGATACCATCTCACACCAGCCAGAATGGTGATTACTTAAAAATCAAGAAAAAGCCGATGCTGGCAAGGCTGTGGAGAAACAGGAATGCTTTTACACTGTTGGTGGGAATGTAAATTCGTTCAACCATTGTGGAAGACAGTGTGGCGATTCCTTGGGGATCTAGAACCAGAAATACCATTTGACCCAGCAATCCCATTACTGGGCATACACCCAAAGGAATATAAATCATTCTAATATAAAGACACATGCACATGTATGCTTATTGCAGCACTATTTACAATAGCAAAGACATGGAACCAACTCAAACTCCCATCAATGATAGACTGGATAAAGCAAATGTGGTACATATACACCATGGAATATTAAGCAGCCATAAAAAGGAATTAGATCGTGTTCTTTGCAGGGACATGCAAAAGCTGGAAGCCATTATCCTCGGCAAACTAACACAGGAACACAAAACCAAACACTGCATGTTCTCACTCGTAAGTGGGAGTTGAACAATGAGAACACATGGACACAGGGAGGGGAACACCATACACCAGTGCCTGCCGTGGAGTAGGGGGTGAGGGGAGGGAGAGTATCAGGACAAATACCTAATGCTTTCAGGGCTTAAAACCTAGATGATGAGTTGATAGATGCAGCAAACCACCATGGCACATGTATACCTATGTAACTAACCTGCATGTTCCACGTATGTATCCTGGAATTTAAAGTAAAATAAAGAAAAAAAAAGATTTGTTTTCTACCTATGTATAGAATCTTACTTTCCTCAATGAAAGAATTATATTTGCTCATAGTTTTATAGAAACTTCCACAAAGCAAACCATAACAAATATTTCAAAGTAAACATGTAACAGGCCATAGTCATTGATCATAATACAGTAATATTACAAATAATTTTTAAACAGCTTGAAACATCATAATGACTTCAAAATTAATTTTTGATAAAAGAGAATAATTACAAATACTCTAGAGGCTAATGAAAAGGTGAATACTTTACATAAAAATGTATGGAACCCCGCAATAGCCACAGTTAGATAAAAATGTATGCCCCCAAATCCTTTCATTACGAAGAAGAATGAAACTGCAGAAACATTATTATGTTTACCTGAATTTTTTTTAAGAAAAGTGAAGAGTGAATGAGTTGATGAATGAACAGATGTAATTGGTGATAAAAGGGAAAAAAGTAGTAGAATTGATAAATAGTTCCAAGAGTTTTTTTAACCAAAAATATAAATAAACCCTTTATGGTACTACTTAAGAATATAAGAGGAAAAAAAAATATTAGCAAGACTAGGAATAAAGATAAATGTAAGATTTTCTAGAGAATATAAATAATCCAAATTGAACCAAGAAGCAAATCCAAAATGAATAATTAGCAAAGAAAAAAAAGGGAAGGTAACCATTATTTTAAATAACAATAGTAATAATAGCATTATACCGAAAAAACCTTCAAATCTGAGTTCTACCTAACTTTTAAAGAATGGGCATTTTGCCTGGGCGTGGTGGCTCAAGCCTGTAATCCTAGCACTTTGGGAGGCTGAGAAGGGTGGATCACGAGGTCAGGAGATCGAGACCATCCTGGCTAACACGTTGAAATCCCGTCTCTACTAAAAAATACAAAAAAACTAGCCGGGCGAGGTGGCAGGCGCTTGTAGTCCCAGCTACTTGGGAGGCTGAGGCAGGGGAATGGTGTAAACCCAGGAGGCGGAGCTTGCAGTGAGCCGAGATCTGGCCATTCCAGCCTGGGCGACAGAGCGAGACTCCGTCTCAAAAAAAAAAAAAAAAGGGGGGGCATTTATAGTGTTATTTAAATTATTCCATACCAAATAAAAAGATGAAATCTTTCCCAATTCATTTCATGAAGCCAACATAACTTTATTACCAAAAGTTAACATAAAAATAAACCTAAAAACTATGAACCTAATTATTTCAGTTACTATGGCTACATTTAAAAATTATTCCAATACTTAGTAACCTAAAACAACAATATTTGGACGGGTCTCAGGGGGATAGCTCATCTCTGCTCCCCTCAGTATCAGCTAGTGTGTCTCAAAGGCTGGGAACTAAAATCATACGAATGCTCACCCACTAACATGTAGTTGATATTGTCAGATGAGACCTTTGCTGGGGCCAGAACACCTACATATGGCTTCTGTAACTGTCCCAGGCCTCCTCACACTATGGGGGCTGGGTTCTTGAGTGAGCTAGGCAGAAGCAGTACCATCTTTTATGACCTCACCTTGGAAGTCCCATAGTTTCATTCCCACCACATTCAATTAAACAGTGCAAAGTACAGCCCAGGTTCAGGGGGAGGGGAAATAAACTCCAACTCTTGTTGGGAAGTGACAAAGTTTAGAAGAGCATGTTGGGACCACAGATATTGCTGAAGTCAGTTTTGGAAAATGCAAAATACCACAGTCCACCCTCTAACCACAGTAGCAAAATATACTCATGCACTCCCTCAAGACCTACAACATCAGGCTGAGGCTTGAGGTCCAGGTATGGATGAACTTCTTGGGTACAGTTCCTCAAGTACAGCCCCTTATGTACAGTTCCTTGTGATCTCAAGAGCTATAAACTAAAAAGAGAAAAATTATCTGCCTCAACAAACACCAAATGCACAATGGTGGAGCAAGTACAGGGTAACTGCTATAGACGCTTCCATTTAAAAAGGAGGAAAGGACAGACACAGAAGTCATCGGACCATTAAAAGCTTGAAATCAAGCTAGGAACAAGGGTGCTAGTACTTGATTAGGGCTCAGCTGTACTCCTTAAGAATGATTCGCTGTGGCTCATGGCTCTCCACTCTGGGCTGTTGGTTCTACCCTCTAAATTATTCTTTTTTTTTTTTTCCCATAAAAAACAGCCATGTTCTTAGCATGCTTCCTGTTTGTAGAAGTTTGGGGTCAAAGGCCTCTTTTCATTTTGTACTGTCTCTGTGCCTTTCAGTCCAAAATGATACAATCCCTTAAAAGTCTGTGTGGATCAAGAGAGAAAAAAGCCACAGACTGGGAAAAAATATTTGCAAAAGACACATCTGATAAAGCACCATTACCTAAATATACAAAGAATTCTTAAAATTCAACAATAAGAAAATGAACTCCCCAGTCAAAAAGCAGACAAAAGATATGAAGACACCTCACTAAAGATATACAAATGAAAAATAAGCATATGAAAAGATGTTCCATATCACATGTCATTAGGAAACTGCACATTAAAACAGCAATGAGATACTACTATACACCTATTAGAATGGCAAAAATCCAACACACTGCCAAGACCAAATGATAGTGAAGATGTGGAGAAATAGGAACTGTCATTCATTGCTGGTAAAAATGCAAAATGGCACAGTCACTTTGGAAGACAGTCTG
This sequence comes from Chlorocebus sabaeus, assembly GCF_047675955.1. Lineage (NCBI taxonomy): Eukaryota > Metazoa > Chordata > Mammalia > Primates > Cercopithecidae > Chlorocebus > Chlorocebus sabaeus. The sequence continues at coordinate 15,912,502 of NC_132927.1, read as the reverse complement.
GCAATTTCTTACACAATTAAACATACTCTTACCACACGATGCAGTAATTGCATGCTCCTTGGTATATGCCCAAATGAGTTGAAAACTTATGTCTACACAAAAACCTGCATGTAGATGTTTACAGCAGCTTCATTCATAATTGCCAAACCCTGAGTACAACCAAGACGTTCTTCAGTAGAGGAATGGATAAACAAACTCTGGTACATCCAGAGTTTGGAATATTATTCAGTGCTAAGAAGGAATGAGCTGTTACGCCACAAAAAGACATGGAAGAAACAAATGTATATTACTATGTGAGCTACATGATATTTTGGACAATGCAAAGCTATAAGAGTCAGTAAAAAGATTTGTGACTGTCATGGATATGAAGGGAAAGATAAATAGGCAGAGCACAGAGGATCTAGGGGGCAGTGAAACTACCTTACATGATACTATAATGATGGATATGTGTCATTATACATGTGTCAAAACATATTGGTATATAAATAGAATATACAACACCAAGAGTGAACCCTAATGTCAACTGTTGACTTTGGGTGAGAAAGATGTACCAATGTAGGTTCACTGATTATTTAAAAAAAAAAAAAAATGTACCACTCTGGTGAGGGATATTGCTAGTGTGGGATATTTTAGGGAGAGAGGGGAATGGGGAGAATATAGGAACTTTCTACTTTCAGCTTAATTTTGTGTAAATTAAAACTGTTCTAAAAAAATTTACAACAAAAATCTGTGTGGATTTCTTGTTAATCAATTTATAATCCACTCCATTAGACAAAATCTGTACCCACAAATCTCTTCAAGATAAGTCCCAGAGCTTTCTATAAGGGTGCTGAGGGACAATGCTCTTAAAATTCTCAAAGGACTTTTCCTTTAATAACGAGGATCTGTAAGGCATGTCATGTCGTTAAGATAATTACAGGGACTACTGTCTGTGTGAGGCATGACATTAAATTTCCTGAGGTATTAGAACTAAGATTCTTACAATCACTCCCTTGGCTTCATGGTAAACCATGTTTTCATGACAGTACCCTAGATTTGCTCTCCTTCCATAAAGGCTTTTCTTAATTTTAGAATTGTCTGCCATCTGGAAAAACTGGAAAAGAGAAAGCTTTATTTTCAAGTCCAAGAAGTTCTGGCTCCTTTATATTTAACAATTATTTCTTTAGCTTACCTCTCTCCTATGATTTTACTATAAGCAGGAAAAAGAAGCCAGACAATCACCATTTTCTGCTTTTCACATTACCACAGGTGATAAGGTGGCCAAACTTCATGTCATTACCTAACAATGGTCCTCTTTCCTCTAGCTCTAATGATATTTTTTCACTCTCCTCTAAATCCTCTCTGACAGCCTCTTTGAGGTCCATCAGGCTTCCATAGTCACCTCAAGGTCCTCTCACCTGCCCTCTGTCTAGTCCTGTCTAATTCTGTCTAGTCTAGCTTCAGCCACTACCACATTTTAGATTTGTTACATGGCACTCCACTTCCAGATAGCAAAATCTGTTTTTATGATTGCATAACAAGTTCCTCCAAAATTTAGTGGCTTAAAACAACAATATTTATTTTTGTCAGGTATTTGCAATTTGGATAGTGTTCTGTGAGAATAATTCCTTTTTTTGCTCCACTCAGCATCAACTGGGGAAGCTTGAAGGCTGGGGACTAGTATCATCTGAAGGTTCATTCATATACCTGGTGGTTGAGTCTGGCTATTAGTTGAAACCTTAGCTGGGGCTATAACCTGGAACATCTTCACTGGCCCCTCCATGTGGCCTGAGATTCCTCAAAATTTCCAACAAGTCATGAAGTCACAGAGTGTTAATTCTTCAGCACTCAACTCACAGAAGCAAAGTCCAGTTCAAATTCAAGAGAATAGAAATGGATTCTACCTCCTGATGCAGCGAAGTGGCAAAGTTCTAGAAGATCATCAAGGGCTGGAAATACTGCTGTGGTCATTACAAAGAAATGCAATCTATAAAACAAATAAAGATGCAGCAACCTTAAATAAAGTACAACTAAATAGAACCTAGCAACTTATCAAATGAATACTACCATATGACCAAGTAGAGTGTACTCTAGGAATATAAATTACTTCGACACCAGGAACTACAGAAGTATAAATCATTAACTTCATCAATGAATTGGAAAATTGAAAAATATATCATAAACGAGATCATACACAAATGATAGATTTGGAAGAAAAGTATTAGGAACATACATGACAAATGATTAATATCTCTAACATACGAAGAATTCTTAACTTTCACAAGAAAAATATACAAGTCAATAGAAAATTAGGCAATGAATATAAATAGGCAATTTATTCTAAAGCAAACACAAAAAAGAAAACATGAAAAGACCAAAGACTGGGGGAAAGGACAAGATGGCATAATAGAATTCTGCACCAATCATCCCCCCAACAGGAACACCAAATTTAACACTTATTTACACACAAAAAAAGTACATTCATAAGAAGCAAAAATCAGGTGAGCACTCACAGTACTTGGTTTTCACTTCATATTACTGAAAGACACCATAAAGTGTAGGAAAGAGAGTCTTGAATTGCCAACACCACACCTCCCCCATCCCTGCCCCCATCCTCCAGCAGCAGTTGCATGGCACAGAGAATCTGCACTCGAAGAAGGAGGATGCAGCTATTGTGAGACATTGCATTGAACTTAGTGCTATTCTGTCATAGAAGAAAGCAGAACCAGTCTGTACTTAGCTGAAGCCCGCCCACAGAGGGAGCACTTGGACCAGCCATAGCCAGAGGGCAATCATCCATCTTAGAGGTCAGAATTTGAGTTCAGGCAAGTCTCACCATGGCGGGCTGGAGTGCTCTGGGGCTCTAAATTAACTTGAAAGTCAGTCTTGGCCACAATGACAGCAATTCCTAAGCAAGTCCTACTGCTGAACTGGGCTCAGAGGCAGAGGACTGGGGTGGGTGGGGCATGTAATCGATTGAGACACCAGCCAAGGCAGCTAAGGGAGTGCTTGCAATACTCCTCCAGATAAAGGCTGCACAGCTCACAGCTCCAAAAGAGACTTTCCTTTTGGGGAGGGAAGGGGAGGGAAGAATACAGACGACTTTGTCTTGCATCTAGAATACTAGCTCAGCCACCACAGTATGGGGCACAGTCATAAGGGCCCCTTTCCAGGCCCTAGCTCCCAAATGACATTTCTAGACACACCCTGAGCCAGAAGAAAACCTGCTGCCTTGAAGGGAAGGAACCAGTTTTGGCAGGACCCATCACCTGCTGACTAAAGAGCACTTGGGCCCTGAGTAACCAGCAGCAATACCCAGGTAGTATGCTGCGGGCCATAGGAGAGACACTGAGATGTGCTGGCTTTAGGTAAGACACAGCACATTCCCAGCTGTGGTGATTAAGGGGAGAGACTCCATCTGCTTGAGAAAAGCACAGAAAAGTAAAGAGAACTTTGTCATGCATCTTAGATACCAGCTTGGCCACAGGAGAGTAGAGCATCAGAGGGGCTCTTGGGGTCCCTGATTCCAGGCCTTGGCTCTTGGATGGTATTTCTGGACCCACCCTGGGCCAGAGGGGAGCCCAGCACCCTGAAGGATGAGTCTCAGACCTGGAAACATTCACCACAACCTAACTGAAGGGCCCTTGGGCCTTAAGTGAACATCAGTGGAAGCCTGGCAACACTCCTCATAGGCATGTGGTGGTGGTGTCCACAGGGTAAGGATCCTTTGCCTGTGGAAAGGGGAGGGAAGAGTGGGAAGGCCTGCATCTCATGATCTGAGTGTCAGCTCAGCAGCAGTACAACAGAACACCAGGTAGATGTCTAAGGTTTTTTACTGCAGTACATGGCTCATGGATGGCATCTCTGGACGCACCCAGGGTCTGGGGGAACTTGCCACCCTGAAGGAAAGGACACAAGTCTGTCCCACTTTATCGCCTGCTGACTGTATAGCCCTAGGGCCTTGAGCAAACATAGGTGGTACCAAAGTAGTGGTTACTGCAGGCCTTGGGCAAGACTTAGTGCTGTGCTGGCTTCAGGTCTGACCCAGTGCAGTCTCAGTGGTGGTGGTCACAGGGGTGCTTGTGTCACTCCCATCCCCAGCCCCAGGTGGTTCATCACACAGAGAGAAACCACTTTTGTTTGGGAGAAAATAAAGGAAGAGAACAAGAGTCTGTGCCTGGTAATCTAGAGAAATGTCCTGGATCTTATCCAAGACCACCAAAGTAGTACCTATACAAGTCTACCAGAACCATAGTATTATTGGCCTTGGGGTGCCCCCTAATGGAGATACAGCTTACATCACAACATCCAAGTCATTTTGAATACCTGGAAAGCCTTCCCAAGTAGGACAAGCACAAATAAGCCCAGACTGCAAGGACTATATTAAATACCTAACTCTTCAATGCCTGACGAACATCTACAATCATCAACACCACCCATGGAAAACATGACCTCAGCAAACAAACTAAATAAGGTGCCAGACATCATTCCTGGAGAAACACAAATATGAGACCTTTCAAAACAGCTGTGTTGAAGAAACTCAAAGAAATTCAAAATAACACATAGAAGGAATTCAGAATTATATCACATAAATTTAACAAAGAGATTTAAATAGTTAAAAAGAATCAAGCCAAAGTACTGGAGGTAAAAAAAAAAAAAATCCAACTGACATATTGAAGAATGTATCAGAGTCTTTTAATAGCAAAATTGATCAAGCAGAAGAAAGAATTAGTGAGATTGAAGATAGGCTATTCAAAAACACACAGAGGAGACAAGAAATTTTTAAAAAGCATGCTTACGATATCTAGAAAACAGCTTCAAAAGGTCAAATCTAAGAGTTACCAGTCTTAAAGAGGAGGTAAAGAGATTGAGGTAGACACTTTATTGAAAGGGATAATAAGAGAGAACTTCCCAAGCCTAGAGGAAAATATCAATATCCAAGTATGAGAAGGTTATAGAAGACCAAGCAGATTTAACCCAAAGAATACTACCTCAAGGCAGTTAATAATCAAACCTTCAAAGGTCAAAGATTTAAAAAAAAAAAAAAAAAGAAAGAAAGAAAAAAAAAAGCCTAAAAGCAGCAAGAGAAAAGAAACAAATAACATATAATGGAGCTTCAATACATTTGGCAGCAGACTTTCTGGTGGAAACCCTATTGGCTAGTAGAGAATGGCATGATGTCCAAAGTGCTGAAGGGGGGAAAAAAAAAAAACTTTTATCCTAGAATAGTATAATCAGGAAAAATATCCTTCAACATAAAGGAGAAATAAAGATTTTCCCAGACAAACAAAAGCTGAAGGACTTCATTAAAATCAGACCTGTCTTACTAAAAAATGCTAAAGGGAATACTTCAATCAAAAAGAAAAGGATATTAATGAGCAATAACAAATCACCTGAAGGCACAAAACTTACTGGAAAGAGTAAGTACATAGAAAAAAAGACAGAATATTATAACACTACAACTGTGGTATGTAAGTTACTCTTAAGTAAAAACACTAAAAGATAAACCAATAAAAAATAATAGCTACAACTTTTCAAGACACAGACACTACAATAAAATATAAATAAAAACAACGAAAAGCTAAAAAGTGAGAGACAAAGTTAAGGTATAGAGGTTTTATTAATTTTCTTTTTGCTTATTTGTTTATGCAAACAGTGATAAGTTGTTATCAGCTTAAAATAATGGTTTATAAGATAATATTTGCAAGTCTCATGGTAACCTCAAATCAAAAAATCATACAACAGATATAGGAAAAATAAAAGACAAAAAATTAAATCATACCACCGAGATAATCACCTTCAATAAAATGAAGACAAGAAGGAAGAAAAGAAGGAAGACCATAAAACGACCAGAAAATAAATAATAAAATAGCAATAAGTCCTTACTTATCAATAATAATATTGAATGCAAATGGACTAATATCTCCAATCAAAAGACAGTGGCTGAATGGATAAGAAAACAAGGCCACGACCTGTTACCTACCAGAAACACATTTCACCTATAAAGACACACATAGACAGAAAATGAAGGGGTGGGAAAAATATTCCATGCCAATAGAAGGCAAAAAAGAACAGGAGTAGCTATACCTATATCAGACAAAATAGATTTCAAGACAAAAACTGTAAGAAGAGACAAGGCAGGGGCGGAGCAAGATGGTCGAATAGGAACAGCTCCAGTCTTCAACTCCCAGCGTGAGCCACACAGAAGACAGGTGATTTCTGCATTTTCAACTGAGGTACTGGGTTCATCTCACTAGGGAGTGCGGGACAATCGGTGCTGGTCAGCTACTGCAGCCCGACCAGCCAGAGCTGAAGCAGGGCGAGGCATCACCCCACCTGGGAAGCGCAAGGGGGAAGGGAATCCCTTTTTCTAGCCAAGGGAACTGAGACACACAACACCTGGAAAATCGGGTAACTCCCACCCCAATACTGCACTCTACCAAGGATCCTAGGAAATGGGCACATCAGGAGATTATATCCCACACCTGGCCGGGAGGGACCCACGCCCATGGAGCCTCCCTCATTGCTAGCACAGCAGTCTGCGATCTACCGACAAGGCAGCAGCCAGGCTTGCTGAGGCTTAAGTAGATAAACAAAGCGGCTGGGTGGAGCTCACAGCAGCCCAAGGAGTCCTGCCTGTCTCTGTAGACTCCACCTCTGGGGACAGGGCACAGCTAAACAACAACAACAAAAAAAAAAGCAGCTGAAACCTCTGCACACGCAAACAACTTTGTCTGATAGCTTTGAAGAGAGCAGTGGATCTCCCAACACGGAGGTTGAGATCTGAGAACGGACAGACTGCTTGCTCAAGTGGGTCCCTGACCCCTGAGCAGCCTAACTGGGAGACATCCCCCACTAGGGGCAGACCGACACCCCACACCTCACACGGTGGAGTACACCCCTGAGAGGAAGCTTCCAAAGCAAGAATCAGACGGCTAAACTCACTGTTCAGCAGTATTCTATCTTCTGCAGCCTCTGCTGCTGATAACCAGGCAAACAGGGTCTGGAGTGGACCTCAAGCAATCTCCAACAGACCTACAGCTGAGGGTCCTGACTGTTAGAAGGAAAACTAACAAACAGGAAGGACACCCACACCAAAACCCCATCAGTACGTCACCATCATCAAAGACCAGAGGCAGATAAAACCACAAAGATAGGGAAAAAGCAGGGCAGAAAAGCTGGAAATTCAAAAAATAAGAGCGCATCGCCCCCTGCAAAGGAACGTAGCTCATTGCTAGCAATGGATCAAAGTTGGACAGAGAATGACTTTGACTAGATGAGAGAAGAAGGCTCCAGTCCATCAAACTTCTCAGAGCTAAAGAAGGAATTACGTACCCAGCGCAAAGAAACTAAACATCTTGAAAAAAGAGTGGAAGAATTGATAACTAGAATAATTAATGCAGAGAAGGCCATAAACGAACTGACAGAGATGAAAACCATGACACGAGAAATACGTGGCAAATGCACAAGCTTCAGTAACCAACTTGATCAACTGGAAGAAAGAGTATCAGCGATCGAGGATCAAATGAATGAAATGAAGTGAGAAGAGAAACCTAGAGAAAAAAGAAGAAAAAGAAATGAACAAAGCCTGCAAGAAGTATGGGATTATGTAAAAAGACGAAATCTACGTCTGATTGGTGTGCCTGAAAGTGAAGGGGAAAATGGAACCAAGGTAGAAAACACTCTTCAGGATATCATCCAGGAGAACTTCACCAACCTAGTAAGGCAGGCCAACATTCAAATTCAGGAAATACAGAGAATGCTACAAAGATACTCCTCGAGAAAAGCAACTGCAAGACACATAATTGACAGATTCACCAAAGTTGAAATGAAGGAAAAAATCTTAAGGGCAGCCAGAGAGAAAGGTCGGGTTACCCACAAAGGGAAGCCCATCAGACTAACAGCAGATCTCTCGGCAGAAACTCTACAAGCAAGAAGAGAGTGGGGGCCAATAATCAACATTCTTAAAGAAAAGAATTTTCAACACAGAATTTCATATCCAGCCAAACTAAGTTTCATAAGTGAAGGAGAAATAACATCCTTTAGAGATAAGCAAATGCTTAGAGATTTTGTCACCACCAGGCCTGTCTTACAAGAGACCCCGAAGGAAGCACTAAACATGGAAAGGAACAACCGGTACCAGCCATTGCAAAAACATGCCAAAATGTAAAGACCATCGAGGCTAAGAAGAAACTGCATCAACTAACGAGCAAAATAACCAGTTAATATCATAATGGCAGGATCAAGTTCACACATAACAATATTAACCTTAAATGTAAATGGACTAAATGCTCCAATTAAAAGACACAGACTGGCAAACTGGATAGAGTCAAGACCCATCAGTCTGCTGTATTCAGGAGACCCATCTCACATGCAGAGAGATACATAGGCTCAAAATAAAGGGATGGAGGAAGATCTACCAAGCAAATGAAGAACAAAAAAAAGCAGGGGTTGCAATACTACTCTCTGATAAAACAGACTTTAAACCATCAAAGATCAAAAGAGACAAAGAAGGCCATTACATAATGGTAAAGGGATCAATTCAACAGGAAGAGCTAACTATCCTGAATATATATGCACCCAATACAGGAGCACCCAGATTCATAAAGCAAGTCCTTAGAGACTTACAAAGAGACTTAGACTCCCATACAATAATAATGGGAGACTTCAACACCCCACTGTCAACATTACACAGATCAACGAGACAGAAAGTTAACAAGGATATCCAGGAATTGAACTCATCTCTGCACCAAGCGAACCTAATAGACATCTACAGAACTCTCCACCCCAAATCAACAGACTATACATTCTTCTCAGCACCACATCACACTTATTCCAAAATTGACCACATAATACGAAGTAAAGCACTCCTCAGCAAATGTACAAGAACAGAAATTATAACAAACTGTCTCTCAGACCACAGTGCAATCAAACTAGAACTCAGGACTAAGAAACTCAATCAAAACCGCTCAACTACATGGAAACTGAATACCCTGCTCCTGAATGACTACTGGGTACACAACGAAATGAAGGCAGAAATAAAGATGTTCTTTGAAACCAATGAGCACAAAGATACAACATACGAGAATCTCTGGGACACATTTAAAGCAGTGTGTAGAGGGAAATTTATAGCGCTAAATGCCCACAACAGAAACCTGGAAAGATCTAAAATTGACACTCTAACATCACAATTAAAAGAACTAAAGAAGCAAGAGCAAACACATTCAAAAGCTAGCAGAAGGCAAGAAATAACTAAGATCAGAGCAGAACTGAAGGAGATAGAGACACAAAAAAACCCTCCGAAAAATCAGTGAATCCAGGAGTTGGTTTTTTGAAAAGATCAACAAAAATGATAGACCACTAGCAACACTAATAAAGAAGAGAGAAGAATCAAACATACACAATAAAAAATGATAAAGGGGATATCACCACCGACCCCACAGAAATACAAACTACCATCAGAGAATACTATAAACACCTCTACGCAAATAAACTACAAAATCTAGAAGAAATGGATAATTCCTGGACACTTACACTATCCCAAGACTAAACCAGGAAGAAGCTGAATCCCTGAATAGACCAATAGCAGGCTCTGAAATTGAGGCAATAATTAATAGCCTACCAACCAAAAAAACTCCAGGACCAGATGGATTCACAGCTGAATTCTACCAGAGGTGCAAGGAGGAGCTGGTAACATTCCTTCTGAAACTATTCCAATCAATAGAAAAAGAGGGAATCCTCCCTAACTCATTTTATGAGGCCAACATCATCCTGATACCAAAGCCTGGCAGAGACACAACAAAAAAAGAGAATTTTAGACCAATATCCCTGATGAACATCGAGGCAAAAATCCTCAATAAAATACTGGCAAACCGGATCCAGCAGCACATTAAAAAGCTTATCCATCATGATCAAGTTGGCTTCATCCCTGGGATGCAAGGCTGCTTCAACATACGCAAATCAATAAACATAATCCAGCATATAAACAGAACCAAAGACAAAAACCACATGATCACCTCAATAGATGCAGAAAAGGCCTTTGACAAAATTCAACAGTCCTTCATGCTAAAAACTCTCAATGAATTCGGTATTGATGGAACGTATCTCAAAATAATAAGAGCTATTTATGACAAACCCACAGCCAATATCATACTGAATGGACAAAAACTGGAAGCGTTCCCTTTGAAAAGTGGCACAAAACTGGGATGCCCTCTCTCACCACTCCTATTCAACATAGTCTTGGAAGTTCTGGCTATGGCAATCAGGCAAGAGAAAGAAATCAAGGGTATTCACTTAGGAAAAGAAGTCAAATTGTCCCTGTTTGCAGAGGATATGATTGTATATTTAGAAAACCCCATTGTCTCAGCCCAAAATCTCCTTAAGCTGATAAGCAACTTCAGCAAAGTCTCAGGATACAAAATTAATGTGCAAAAATCACAAGCATTCTTATATACCAGTAACAGACAAACAGAGAGCCAAATCATGAATGAACTTCCATTCACAATTGCTTCAAAGAGAATAAAATACCTAGGAATCCAACTTACAAGGGATGTAAAGGACCTCTTGAAGGAGAACTACAAACCACTGCTCAGTGAAATAAAAGAGGACATAAACAAATGGAAGAACATACCATGCTCATGGATAGGAAGAATCAATATCATGAAAATGGTCATACTGCCCAAGGTAATTTATAGATTCAATGCCATCCCCATCGAGCTACCAATGAGTTTCTTCACAGAATTGGAAAAAACTGCTTTAAAGTTCATATGGAACCACAAAAGAGCCCGCATTGCCAAGACAATCCTAAGTCAAAAGAACAAAGCTGGAGGCATCATGCTACCTAACTTCAAACTATACTACAAGGCTACAGTACCAAAACAGCATGGTACTGGTACCAAAACAGAGATATAGACCAATGGAACTGAACAGAGTACTCAGAAATAATACCACACATCTACAGCCATCTGATCTTTGACAAACCTGACAAAAACAAGAAATGGGGAAAGGATTCACTATTTAATAAGTGGTGCTGGGAAAATTGGCTAACCATAAGTAGAAAGCTGAAACTGGATCCTTTCCTTACTCCTTATACAAATATTAATTCAAGATGGATTAGAGACTTAAATGTTAGACCTAAAACCATAAAAACCCTAGAAGAAAACCTAGGGAATACCATTCAGGACATAGGCATGGGCAAGGACTTCATGTCTAAAACACCAAAAGCAATGGCAACAAAAGCCAAAATTGACAAATGGGATCTCATTAAACTAAAAGCTTCTGCACAGCAAAAGAAACTACCATCAGAGTGAACAGGCAACCTACAGAATGGGAGAAAATTTTTGCAATCTACACATCTGACAAAGGGCTAATATCCAGAACCTACAAAGAACTCAAACAAATTTACAAGAAAAGAACAAACAACCCCATCAAAAAGTGGGCAAAGGATATGAACAGACATTTCTCAAAAGAAGACATTCACACAGCCAACAGACATATCAAAAAATGCTCATCATCACTGGTCATCAGAGAAATGCAAATCAAAACCACAATGAGATACCATCTCACACCAGTTAGAATGGCAATCGTTAAAAAGTCAGGAAACAACAGGTGCTGGATAGGATGTGGAGAAATAGGAACACTTTTACACTGTTGGTGGGATTGTAAACTAGTTCAACCATTATGGAAAACAGTATGGCGATTCCTCAAGGATCTAGAACTAGAAGTACCATATGACCCAGCCATCCCATTACTGGGGATATACCCAAAGGATTATAAATCATGCTGCTATAAAGACACATGCACGTATGTTCACTGCAGCACTATTCACAATAGCAAAGACTTGGAATCAACCCAAATGTCCATCAGTGACAGACTGAATTAAGAAAATGTGGCACATATACACCATGGAATACTATGCAGCCATAAAAAAGGATGAGTTTGTGTCCTTTGTAGGGACATGGATGCAGCTGGAAACCATCATTCTCAGCAAACTATCGCAAGAACAGAAAACCAAACACCGCATGTTCTCACTCATAGGTGGGAACTGAACAATGAGATCACTTGGACTCGGGAAGGGGAACATCACACACCGGGGCCTATCATGGGGAGAGGGGAGGGGGGAGGGATGGCATTGGGAGTTATACCTGATGTAAATGACGAGTTGATGGGTGCTGATTAGTTGATGAGTGCAGCACACCAACATTGCACAAGTATACATATGTAACAAACCTGCACGTTATGCACATGTACCCTAGAACTTAATGTATAATAATAATAATAATAAAACCACTTTATTAAACAATTCTACTATACGTCATCTCCTTGATCAAAACTATTTGATGGCTTTCAATTTTGCTCAAAACAAAATCCAAAATCCAATGTTTGGCACTCAAAATCCTTTAAACAATGGTTAGTTGCCATGTTATCTTCCCAGTCATTACACACAGACAAAGCTGCATAGTGCTGCCTTCATTTCCTAGTTATGCTTCCTTCTTCCTTGTTCCTATGCTTTTACTCATGTTGCTCCACATGGAATAATACTCTTTTTTCTGCATTATATCCATGTGTTACATTCCTCCAGCCTTCAAAGACCAGCTCAAAAGCCACCACATTCATGAAGTCTTTGCAGAATTTACCCTTTCCTACGTTAAAGTTACTAACATCTGTCTCCTCCACTATATTAAAAACTCCTGGAAACCAGGGATTATGTTGTGGTTATTTTGTGTCTCCTATAACAATAACAACTAACACTTGCCTTACATAATAAATACACATAGAATTAAGGTTCTAAACATTATTGCTCTTTTTTAAAGAGCAGTGTAAAGAGCATGTAGCTACCCCCAGAAGGCTGGCAGGAGCTCCGATAAAAGCTATCATTTAGAGATGGTGTTGAGCCTGCAGTCCCACTACTTGGGGGGCTGAGGTGGGAGAATCACTTGAGTCCAGAAATTTGAGGCTGTACTGATCATGCCACTACACTTCAGCCTGGGTGACAGAGCAAGATCCCATTCATTAATTAAAATACATAGAAAAAGATGGTGTTGGGAAAGTAAGTTTAAACTGCCTAGCTACACGAGCCCATTCCTTCATTCATCCAACAAATTCTTACTGCCCAGAGACTGTACTCAGCATTAGATGTAAAACATGACTAAGAACCTGCAGGTAAGAGTTGCAACTACTAAAGAAAGCCCCCTAAGGTGAAAGTCAGTTATAAGAAAAGGTGCTGAGAGCTGCTATCATGGAAAAAGGTTGTCAAGTGGTATTAGACAGAGTGAAAAGCTACCAGAAAGGAAAACAAGAAAAAGCCTCATTTGGAACAGGCAGAAGGTCAAGTTGGAGTTCCCAGTGTGTTCTGTGTTTCTAACTCGCACATTCCAACCTTGGAGGGAGAGAGGGACATCCCCACTGTCTACTTAACAGGGACAGATGACAGTGATCATGAGAATTTCAATACAATTTCCCTCTAGGAAATCTACAGCAACAAGGTGAGGCCTGCAGTTATTTATAGAAGCTGGATTACTCTCTTGGATTCATGGTGGAAAGCATAAACCTGGAAAAGATGACTGTCCTTCCTTCCCTTCCTTCCTTCTTTCCTTTCTCTCTCTCTCTCCTGTTGTCTCTCTCTCTCCCTCCTCTCTTCTCTCCTCTCTCTCCCTCCTCCCTCCTCTCCCCCCTCTCTCAACTCTTCTCTCCTCTTTCCTCCTCTCTCTCCTCTTCTCTCTCTCCCTCCTCTCTCTCCTCCTCTCTCTCTCTCTCTTTCCTCTAGTTTAACCTATGAGATTTCTATATAACCCACAAATTAACATTTTATTACAAACCCACCAAAATTCAATAGTTTGAACCTTCTGGTCAATCATCCTATTACATGTTTTCTCCTTAGAAGTGAAGTTTTTGTTTGATAGTGACACTTTTTAAATAGGATGGAGAACAACACTAAGACTATTACCACTTTGTAAAATAAATACTATTTTACTCTATAAAAGAAACACAATTTTACAATTTTAAAGCCTTCCTTTGCTAACAGATACAAAATCTTACCACATTCCCTGAGCCTAAAGGAGTCCTGATGGCAACAGAAGATGCTGTCAGTCCTCATAGCTCAAGTGGATAAGAATTATAGTGGAAGCTTCAAATAGAATCACTGATGCAACAACAGTGGCCTTTCAGATAAGGATTTCAAGTGGATATGTATGGAGAACAGAAACAAAAAGAATGTCTCCCATAAACTGACAAGAGCCCTACTCCCAACACCAAAAACTGTTTATACCTGAAAACAAGCTTACATGAAACTTAAATAGAATTTGATGCTATGAAAAAAATGTTTTAATTTAGATTCAGGCAGCTCTAGCAGGAGTTGATGGAGTTCTATTTCAACGTTTCAACACGGATATGACTCAGTTATTTATCTATGCTTTACTGGGTTTTGCTCCTGTAAGCAACTGCCTATCTTGCTGTAACTTCTGTTTAAAAACAAATCAAAACTAGCTAGGCGTGGTGGCTCACACTTGTAATCCCAGCACTTTGGGAGGCCGAGGCAGGTGGATCACTTGAGAGCAGGAGTTTGAGACCAGCTTGGCCAACATGGCAAAACCCCATCTCTACTAAAAATACAAAAACCAGCCAGGCATGGTGCCGCATACCTGTAATCCCAACTACTCGGGAGGCCGAGGCAGAAGAATCATATAGTTAGCTGAGATCACACCACTGCACTTCAGCCTGGGTGACAGAGCAAGACTCTGTCTCAAAAACAAACAAAAAAAACTAAAAAACTAAACTAAAAGAAAGAATTTCAGAAAGGAGATTCAGCCAGGTGCAGTAGTCATGCCACTTTGGTAGGCCATGGCAACAGGATCACTTAAGCCAAGTTTGACACCAGCCTGGGAAACATAGTGGGACATCATCTCTACAAAAAATAATAATAATAATAATAATAATAATAATAAATCAGCCAGGGCCAGGAGTGGTGGCTCACATCTGTAATCCCAGTCCTTTGGGAGGCCAAGGCAGGGGGATCACCTGAGGCAGGGAGTTCAAGACCAGCCTGGCCAACATGGTGAAACCCTGTCTCTACTAAAAATACAAACCCTGTCTCTACTAAAAATACAAAAAAAATTAGCCAGGTGTGGTAGCGGGCACCTGTAATCCCAGCTACTTGGGAGGCTGAGGCAAAAGACTCGCTAGAACCCGGGAGGCAGAGGTTGTAGTGAACTGAGATCATGCTGTTGCACTCCAGCCTGGGCAACAAGAGTGAAACTTCACCTCAAAAAAAAAAAAAAAAAATTCAGTCAGGTGTGGTGGTGCACACATATAGTCCCAGCTACTGAGAAGGCTGAGGCAGGAGGATCGCTTAAGCCCAGAAGGTCAAAGCTGCAGTGAGCCATGATGGCACTACTGCACTCCAGCCTGGGTGACAGAGTGAGACCCTATCTCAAAAACAAGAAAAAAGAAAAAGAAATATCTTATTAACCAGCAAATGGCCACTTCTACGTAGGCACTGTCTTCACTGCATCTTCCGGTAGGCCACTGGCCTGGCTACACTTAGAGTGAAAGAGCACTGGACCCAACAATCACCAATTAGCTATAAACAAGCTGGCAAAGTCACATGGCACTACACAGAGCCACCATATGCAAGGAACTGCCTAGAACGGCTTCCCTGGCAATGACTGTGGCCATAGCTAGTTTCACACAGATGGAGCAGCATCCCTTCTTTAGAAATCCAGGCACTAATATGCTTTGTTCTCAGCTCTGGACCCTCAGCCCAAAATCACAGGGAATGGGAAAAGCTCTACTTCTCAACTTGCTACATTAGGCTACTTTGAAATTTACATTATATTTTTTATTATTCATTTCAGTAGCTCTACTTAGTAGCCTTTTTTAAATGGTACTCTAGGTAAACTTTTGAATTTTTTTTTTTGTATTTTTTCATTATTATTCATTTTTATATCTTTTATTATTCATTTTAGTAGTTCTACTTAGTAGCCTTTTTTAATGGTACTCTTCAGGTAAAATTTTGAAGACAGCTGGACAACAGAAGTCCTTATGTTCTTTTGATATATGCAGTAGTTTATTTCAAAATTGTCCCCAGAGAAATTCCAATATACCCAAAAGGACTCACATTCTACTTCACAAAAAATAAAAAGTTCTCTATGCTATCCAAAAGAAAAAGAAAAGAACAAGATTTTTTTTCTTTGTTTAAAATGTTTGAAGGTCTTCCAGCTACAAGAGTTAAGCATTTGGACTAGTTCATTAGAATTTTGTGTAACAACCTATCTCGGGCATGAACAAATAACAGTTTGGCTACTGGCAAAAAGACAAGCAGAAAAATAAAGACAATTGTGTTTGGGTTGTGGTCTGGGTGGGTGATGGTGGGGGGAAAATGAGAACACTGCACACTATGAAACTAGCCACCTGCTACAAAGCCCAGCAGTATCGATATTAAACTAAATATAATTTCACATTGGTGTCTCCAAATCTAATTCAGTACCACGTGGTTCATTCCATCCTTCTCTTGCTTTTCTGCAGCCTTCTTCTCCAATAGTGAGAAACTTGGCTCCCATCAATCACCAAATGTATGGCAATACATTTACTTGTCAGTTTCCAGTATACATGTACAGCAGTTTCAGAATTGTTAACCAATACCCCTGTGAGAAACAACTTTACCAACTGCAGTATTTATGTACACTTTTGTCTTTAATCTTACAGTTTCTAGTTAAAACACTGTTTTCCAATAATTATTTAGGTCAGCACCTGTTCCCCCATCCCGTTAGTGAAGTTACATCACATATCTGAAACACACTTGTTAGGTTCTTTTGTCACCACTGCATTCCCTTCTGGAATCCCTAACTCTTGGTTGACTGACTTTTTTATTTGCACATATTAAAACTCTTTATGCTATAAAGTTCTGTCAGTTTTTACAAATGCATAGTATCATATGACCACCACTACAGTTTACTGATAACTCTACAACTCCCCCATTCTTTCCCCCAAGTCAAAACTTCCCTTTCCTCAATCCCTAGCAACCACTGATTGGCTTTGCATTCCTAAATTTGGCCCTTTCTAGAATGCCATATGAATGGAATCATTTGATATGATGTAGCCTTTTCAGTCTGGCTTCTATAACTTTGGAAAATGCATTTAAGAAGCATCCATGTTGTACCATCAATTGGATATCACTGAATAATAACCCATTGTATGTACCACTGTTGTTTATGCATTCACCTACTAAAGAACTTCTTGGTTGCTTCTAGTTTTTGATGATTATGAACAAATCTGGCAACTATGATTAAAGCAGGTGTATGGATTTATATTTTCAAACCAATTTGGTAAATATCTAAAGCTGCTTTCGATGGGTCATGTGGTAAGTGTGTGTTTAATAAGACACTGCTAAACCATCTTCCAAAGCGGCAAGTGTGAGATAACCAGCATTTAGTATTGTCAGTTTTTTTTTTTTCTCTTACCAATCTAATAGGTATGTCAGTAATATCTTGCTGTTTTAGTTTCCTTAATGACAAATAATGTTGAGGATCTTTTTACAGATGGTTATTTGCTAACCATAAGTCTTTTTTGAAGCAATTGTTCAGATCATTTGTTCACTTTTTAAAAGTGACTGTTTCCTTAATTTTTTTTCTTATATTTTGGATATCCATTCTATAACAGATATGTGATTTGAAAATGTTTTCTCCCAGATATAACCTGTGTTTTTATTCTCTCAACAGTATCTTTTGTAGAGCAAAGTCTTCAATTTTGATAAGTCCAATTAATCAATTTTTTCTTTCATGGATCATAAAAGGACTGTCTCCAAAAAGAGAGTGAGTTCTTACAACCAAGTGTGACAGAGAAGTCAGATAATTTTGAGAATACGATTAAACTAACTTATTCGTCAATTTATAAAAAAGCAATTCCAAATTCCGTAAGACAGGGGACTTACAGAAGAAAGTCATCATGTAATTATAAATAAAATTAAAATGTTACATATGTTTTAAATTTTTTTTATTATTATACTTTAAGTTCTAGGGTACATGTGCACAACGTGCAGGTTTGTTACATATGTATACCCGTGCCATGTTGGTGTGCTGCACCCATCAACTCATCAGCACCCATCAACTCATCATTTACATCAGGCATAACTCCCAATGCCATCCCCCCCCCGCCCCCATAATAGGCCCTGGTGTGTGATGTTCCCCTTCCTGAGTCCAAGGGATCTCATTGTTCAATTCCCACCTATGAGTGAGAACATGCGGTGTTTGGTTTTCTGTTCTTGTGATAGTTTGCTGAAAATGATGGTTTCCAGCTGCATCCATGTCCCTACAAAGGACATGAACTCGTCCTTTCTTATGGTTGCATAGTATTCCATGGTGTATATGTACCACATTTTCTTAATCCAGTCTGTCACTGATGGACATTTGGGTGGATTTCAAGTCTTTGCTATTGTGAATAGTACCGCAATAAACATACGTGTGCATGTGTCTTTATAGCAGCATGATTTATAATCCTTTGGGTATACACCCAGTAATGGGATGGCTGGGTCATATGGTATTTCTAGTCCTAGGTCTTTGAGGAATCGCCATACTGTTTTCCACAATGGTTGAACCAGTTTACAATCCCACCAACAGTGTAAAAGTGTTCCTATTTCTCCACATCCTCTCCAGCACCTGTTGTTTCCTGACTTTTTAATGATTGCCATTCTAACTGGTGTGAGATGGTATCTCATTGTGGTTTTGATTTGCATTTCTCTGATGGCCAGTGATAATGAGCATCTTTTCATGCGTCTGTTGATTGTATGCATGTCTTCTTTTGAGAAATGTCTGTTCATATCCTTTGCCCACTTTTTGATGGGGTTGTTTGTTTTTTTCTTGTAAATTTGTTTGAGTTCTTTGTAGGTTCTGGATATTAGCCCTTTGTCAGATGTGTAGATTGCAAAAATTTTCTCCCTTTCTGTAGGTTGCCTGTTCACTCTGAAGGCAGTTTCTTTTGTTGTGCAGAAGCTCTTTAGTTTAATTAGATCCCATTTGTCAATTTTGGCTTTTGTTGCCATTGCTTTTGGTGTTTTAGACATGAAGTCCTTGCCCAAGCCTATGTCCTGAATGGTATTCCCTAGGTTTTCTTCTAGGGTTTTTATGGTTTTAGGTCTAACATTTAAGTCTCTAATCCATCTTGAATTAATTTTTGTATAAGGAGTAAGGAAAGGATCCAGTTTCAGCTTCTTACTTACGGTTAGCCAATTTTCCCAGCACCATTTATTAAATAGGGAATCCTTTCCCCATTTCTTGTTTTTGTCAGGTTTGTCAAAGATCAGATGGCTGTAGATGTGTGGTATTATTTCTGAGTACTCTGTTCAGTTCCATTGGTCTATATCTCTGTTTTGGTACCAGTACCATGCTGTTTTGGTACTGTAGCCTTGTAGTATAGTTTGAAGTCAGGTAGCATGATGCCTCCAGCTTTGTTCTTTTGACTTAGGATTGTCTTGGCAATGCGGGCTCTTTTGTGATTCCATATGAACTTTAAAGCAGTTTTTTCCAATTCTGTGAAGAAACTCATTGGTAGCTCGATGGGGATGGCATTGAATCTATAAATTACCTTGGGCAGTATGACCATTTTCATGATATTGATTCTTCCTATCCATGAGCATGGTATGTTCTTCCATTTGTTTATGTCCTCTTTTATTTCACTGAGCAGTGGTTTGTAGTTCTCCTTGAAGAGGTCCTTTACATCCCTTGTAAGTTGGATTCCTAGGTATTTTATTCTCTTTGAAGCAATTGTGAATGGGAGTTCATTCATAATTTGGCTCTCTGTTTGTCTGTTACTGGTGTATAAGAATGCTTGTGATTTTTGCACATTGATTATGTATCCTGAAACTTTGCTGAAGTTGCTTATCAGCTTAAGAAGATTTTGGGCTGAGATGATGGGATTTTCTAAATATACAATCATGTCCTTTGCAAACAGGGACAATTTGACTTCTTCTTTTCCTAAGTGAATACCCTTGATTTATTTCTTTCTCTTGCCTGATTGCCCTAGCCAGAACTTCCAACACTATGTTGAATAGGAGTGGTGAGAGAGGGCATCCCTGTCTTGTGCCCGTTTTCAAAGGGAATTGTTCCAGTTTTTGCCCTTTCAGTATGATATTGGCTGTGGGTTTGTCATAAATAGCTCTTATTATTTTGAGATACGTTCCATCAATACCAAATTTATTGAGTGTTTTTAGCATGAAGGGCTGTTGAATTTTGTCAAAGGCCTTTTCTGCATCTATTGAGATAATCATGCGGTTTTTGTCTTTGGTTCTGTTTATATGCTGGATTACATTTATTGATTTGCATATGTTGAACCAGCCTTGCATGCCAGGGATGAAGCCCACTTGATCATGGTGGATAAGCTTTTTCATGTGCTGCTGGATTCAGTTTGCTGTATTTTATTGAGGATTTTTGCATCGATGTTCATCAGGGATACTGGTCTAAAATTCTCTTTTATTGTTGTGTCTCTGCCAGGCTTTGGTATCAGGATGATGTTGGCCTCATAAAATGAGTTAGGGAGGATTCCCTCTTTTTCTGTTGATTGGAATAGTTTCAGAAGAAACGGTACCAGCTCCTCCTTGTACCTCTGGTAGAATTCGGCTGTGAATTCATCTGGTCCTGGACTTTTTTTGGTTGGTAGACTATTATTGCCTCAATTTCAGCACCTGCTATTGGTCTATTCAGGGATTCAACTTCTTCCTGGTTTAGTCTTGGGATAGTGTAAGTGTCCAGGAATTATCCTTTTCTTCTAGGTTTTCTAGTTTATTTGCGTAGAGGTGTTTATAGTATTTTCTGATGGTAGTTTGTATTTCTGTGGGGTCATTGGTGATATCCCCTTTATCATTTTTTATTGCATCTATTTGATTCTTCTCTCTTTTCTTATTAGTCTTGCTAGCGGGCTATCAATTTTGTTGATCTTTTCAAAAAACCAACTCCTGGATTCATTGATTTTTCGGAGGGTTTTTTGTGTCTCTATCTCCTTGAGTTCTGCTCTGATCTTAGTTATTTCTTGCCTTCTGCTAGCTTTTGAATGTGTTTGCTCTTGCTTCTTTAGTTCTTTTAATTGTGATGTTAGAGTGTCAATTTTAGATCTTTCCAGGTTTCTGTTGTGGGCATTTAGTGCTATAAATTTCCCTCTACACACTCCTTTAAATGTGTCCCAGAGATTCTCGTATGTTGTATCTTTGTGCTCATTGGTTTCAAAGAACATCTTTATTTCTGCCTTCATTTCGTAATGTACGCAGTAGTCATTCAGAAGCAGGTTGTTCAGTTTCCATGTAGTTGAGCGGTTTTGATTGAGTTTCTTAGTCTTGAGTTCTAGTTTGATTGCACTGTGGTCTGAGAGACAGTTTGTTATAATTTCTGTTCTTGTACATTTGCTGAGGAGTGCTTTACTTCCAACTATGTGGTCAATTCTGGAATAAGTGTGATGTGGTGCTGAGAAGAATGTATAGTCTGTTGATTTGGGGTGGAGAGTTCTGTAGATGTCTATTAGGTTCGCTTGGTGCAGAGATGAGTTCAATTCCTGGATATCCTTGTTAACTTTCTGTCTCGTTGATCTGTGTAATGTTGACAGTGGGGTGTTGAAGTCTCCCATTATTATTGTATGGGAGTCTAAGTCTCTTTGTAAGTCTCTAAGGACTTGCTTTATGAATCTGGGTGCTCCTGTATTGGGTGCATATATATTCAGGATAGTTAGCTCTTCCTGTTGAATTGATCCCTTTACCATTATGTAATGGCCTTCTTTGTCTCTTTTGATCTTTGATGGTTTAAAGTCTGTTTTATCAGAGACTAGGATTGCAACACCTGCTTTTTTTTTGTTCTTCATTTGCTTGGTAGATCTTCCTCCATCCCTTAATTTTGAGCCTATGTGTTCCTCTGCATGTGAGATGGGTCTCCTGAATACAGCAAACTGATGGGTCTTGACCCTTTATCCAGTTTGCCAGTCTGTGTCTTTTAATTGGAGCATTTAGTCCATTTACATTTAAGGTTAATATTGTTATGTGTGAACTTGATCCTGTCATTGTGATATTAGCTGGTTATTTTGCTTGTTAGTTGATGCAGTTTCTTCCTAGCCTCGATGGTCTTTACATTTTGGCATGTTTTTGCAATGGCTGGGACCAGTTGTTCCTTTCCATGTTTAGTGCTTCCTTCAGGATCTTTTGTAGGGCAGGCCTGGTAGTGATGAAATCTCTAAGCATTTGCTTGTCCATAAAGGGTGTTATTTCTCCTTCACTTATGAAACTTAGTTTGGCTGGATATGAAATTCTGGGTTTAAAATTCTTTTCTTTAAGAATGTTGAATATTGGCCCCCACTCTCTTCTGGCTTGGAGAGTTTCTGCCGAGAGATCTGCTGTTAGTCTGATGGGCTTCCCTTTGTGGGTAACCCGACCTTTCTCTCTGGCTGCCCTTAAGATTTTTTCCTTCATTTCAGCTTTGGTGAATCTGGCAATTATGTGTCTTGGAGTTGCTCTTCTCGAGGAGTATCTTTGTGGCGTACTCTGTATTTCCTGAATTTGAATGTTGGCCTGCCTTACTAGGTTGGTGAAGTTCTCCTGGATGATATCCTGAAGAGTGTTTTCTAACTTGGTTCCATTTTCCCCATCACTTTCAGGTACACCAATCAGATGTAGATTTGGTCTTTTCACATAATCCCATATTTCTTGCAGGCTTTGTTCATTTCTTTTTCCTTTTTTTTCTCTAGACTTCCCTCTCGCTTCATTTCATTCATTTGATCTTCAATCATTGATACTCTTTCTTCCAGTTGATCGAGTCGGTTACTGAAGCTTGTGCATTTGTCACGTATTTCTCATGTCATGGTTTTTATCTCTGTCAGTTCGTTTATGGCCTTCTCTGCATTAATTATTCTGGTTATCCATTCTTCCATTCTTTTCTCAACATTTTTAGTTTTTTTGCACTGGGTACGTAGTTCCTCCTTTAGCTCTGAGAAGTTTGATCAACTGAAGCCTTCTTCTCTCAACTCGTCAAAGTCATTCTCTGTCCAGCTTTGATCCGTTGCTGGTGATGAGCTGCGTTCCTTTGGAGGTGGAGATGCGCTCTGATTTTTTGAATTTCCAGCTTTTCTAACCGCTTTTTCCCCATCTTTGTGGTTTTATCTGTCTTTTGTCTTTGATGCTGGTGACGTACTGATGGGGTTTTGGTGTGGGTGTCCTTTCTGTTTGTTAGTTTTCCTTCTAACAGTCAGGACCCTCAGCTGTAGGTCTGTTGGAGATTGCCTGAGGTCCACTCCAGACCCTGTTTGCCTGGGTATCAGCAGCAGAGGCTGCAGAAGATAGAATATTGCTGAACAGCGAGTACTGCTGTCTGAATCTTGCCCTGGAAGCTTCGTCTCAGGGGTATACCCTGCCGCGTGAGGTGTGTCAGTCTGCACCTAGTGGGGGATGTCTCCCAGTTAGGCTACTTGGGGGTCAGGAACCCACTTGAGCAGGCAGTCTGTCCGTTCTCAGATCTCAACCTCCATGCTGGGAGATCCACTGCTCTCTTCAAAGCTGTCAGACAGGGTCACTAACATCTGCAGAAGTTTCTGCTGCTTTTTTTTTAACTATGCCCTGTCCCCAGAGGTGGAGTCTACAGAGACAGGCAGGCCTCCTTGAGCTGTGATGGGCTCCACCCAGTTCGAGCCTTCCCGTGGCTTTGTTTACCTACTTAAGCCTCAGCAATGGCGGGTGCCCCTGCCCCAGCCTCACTGCCGCCTTGCAGTTAGATCTCAGACTGCTGTGCTGAGAGACAATGAGGTAGGCTCCATGGGCGTGGGACCCTCCGGGCCAGGTGTGGGATATAATCTCCTAGTGTGCCGTTTGCTAAGACCCTTGGTAAAGCACAGTATTAGGGTGGGAGTTACCCAATTTTCCAGATGTTGTGTGTCTCAGTTTCCCTTGGCTGGGAAAAGTGATTCCCCCTCTTGCGCTTCCTAGGTGAGGCGATGCCTCGCCCTGCTTCAGCTCTCGCTGGTCGGGCTGCACCAGCTGACCAGCACCGATTGTCCAGCACTCCCCAGTGACATGAACCTGGTACCTCAATTGAAAATGCAGAAATCACCCGTCTTCTGTGTTGCTCGCACTGGGAGCTGGAGACTGGAGCTGTTCCTATTCGGCCATCTTGCTCCCAACTATATGATATGTTTTAAATTTTAGGGAGTGGAAGAAAAAATAACCCATTTGACCTTGATACTAGAAACATTACTTTTAGGGTCACGACTTTGAACACAGAGACAAAGAAATGTAACCACAGTGTACTATTTGGTTCTCCATTGTATAATCATAACAAATTAATTAGTTAAATACCATGTATTGGTTTTTAACTTTTAGAATAAATTGAAAGCATGGAAGAGTGCATTATGATTACAGAATAATTATAACACTAATAGCAATCATTTATATAGTTCTTATTATGTATCAGGCCCTGTTTCAAATGTTTTACATAAATCCTCACAATAATCCTGTGAAATAAGAGTACGTTATCCTCATTTTATAATTGAGAAAACTGAGGTACAGAGAAATTAAATAATTTGCCAAGGTGACACAGCTAGGATGTGGTAGTGCTTGGAGTTAAACCCAGGCAACGTAATTCCAATGTCTACATTCTTAACCACAAATTTATACTGCCTTCCTTAAATAAAATATAAATATTATAAACTTTGATAATTTTAAAGTAAACGGATATTTGACAGAAGTTAAAAGACAGAAGGGAGGTAAAAATGAAAGTAGAGGGTATGGGTGATAAACTCTCACTTTATAAAAAGGGGAATAAAGGATACAGTACTGCCAAAAGTTAATGGAACATGAAATAGAGGTTCAGGCATATTGAAGTCACAAAGATAACCAACACAGGAAATAACAACAATAATATATAACTATATGAAGTTTGAAGAAGGGCAATAGAGTAGCAGAAGAGTAAATGATCCTAAACATCAAGTCATCAATAGTTATCGCCTTAGTTGATATCAATCCAGAAATAGTAGTATAAGCATATTATTTAAAATTATAGAAACACCCCACAAGACAAAATGAAATAATCCAAATTGGCTTGCAGCATTTCAAATAAACTAGTTGTATCTGTCCGTTTTCACATTGCTATAAAGAATTCCCCGAGACTGGGTAATTTATAAAGGAAAGAGGTTTAATTGACTCACAGCTCTACATGGCTTTATTTCCTCAGGAAACTTATAATCATGATAGAAGGTGAAGGGGAAGCAAGGACCCTCTTCACATGGTGGCAGGAGAGAGAAGTAAGTGTATCAGCACAGGAAAAACTACCATTTATAAAACCATCAGATCTCATGAAAATTCACTCACTATCACGAGAACAGCAAGGAGGAAAGCGACCCCATAATGCAATCACTTCCCACCAGGTCTCTCCCTAAACACCTGGGGATTACAATTCAAGAAGAGATTTGGGTGGGGACACAAAGGCTAACCATATCGCTAGTATAGTACAGCAGTTAAAAATATAAACTCCGAATCAAACCTTCTTGGGATCAAACCCCATTCCTCCACTTAACATTACAGTCTGTTAAAGAAAGTTATTCAGCTTCTCTTCTCCTCAATTTTATTAGAAAATGGCTACAAAGCCCGGGCACGGTGGCTCACGCCTGTAATCCCAGCACTTTGGGAGGCCGAGGCGGGCGGATCACAAGGTCAGGAGATCGAGACCATCCTGGTTAACACGGTGAAACCCCGTCTCTACTAAAAATACAAAAAATTAGCTGAGCGTCGTGGCGGGCGCCTGTAGTCCCAGCTACTGGGAGGCTGAGGCAGGAGAATGGCGTGAACCCGGGAGGCAGAGCTTGCAGTGAGTCGAGATCGCGCCACCGCACTCCAGCCTGGGTGACAAAGTGAGATTCCTTCTCAAAGAAAAAAAAAAGAAAAGAAAATGGCTATAAATATGGAGATGACTAATTCATATGAATGTTATGAAGATTAAAAGAGTTAATGCAAGTAGTGCATTAGAACTATGTCTGGCCCATAATAAGTAAACCTTAAACAAATATTAGCTATGGGCTATGAACTACAGGAAAGAGCGCACACACACACACACATACACAGAAAATAGGTTTACGCTTAGTTCCTGACTTACTTAGCTAAGGATCCAAAATCTTATTAGCAGTCAGACTGCCACTCAGAGCAAGAACAGATGTAGCATGGCTCAACACAGTTGTCACTGGCCTCCAGAGTCATGCACTACCAATGAGATAACAAGGTGACATTTTGCCATATTTAACAAGTTCAGTTATTAGGGTGACACTCCTCTTTGATGCTCAGGGCTTACATCACCATTTGGGGAATAACAAACTCTAACAAGCTACGCCCTTTAATGGAAAATTACAAATATCTGGGTTCTTGCTGGTTCTTGAGCCAAACCCAGTGCCAATAAGGCCACAACTTTACCTAAGAAGATGAAGTAGGATCAATGTACAGATATTCCTGAACAGCCTCACTTCTTCCAGCTTGATAGTGTTTGGAAAGACTGATTCCCCACAGATTGCCTCTGTGAAGTAGAACTGGGGTTCTGATCACTGTGGCGATGAAATATCCAAAATTATGGTACCAGCCATAGATCTAATTAGCTCATCAGGAAAAAAAAAAAAAAGACATATATAAAAATATGATGAACTTTATAGACAAGATTAGGAGGGGTGAAATAAAGATGCAAAATTTTGCAAAATGAAATATAACACTCTGTGGTAATAAGATAATGCTGCTTGGAGAAAACTGCATTTAAGTTAGGTAGAAAGCAGGTAAGAAAGCATTCCATGTACAAAGAATAAATAAGCATAGGAAAGCAGCAATGCAAAACGAGAGCTTAGGCAACATAAGTGTTACAGTTTGACTAATTCCACTATGAAACGTCATGGAAAACCTGCAGCCTTTGAGGGTATGTACTGAGTTGAAAGATGAAAGTAAAATATGTCAAAAAGTGTAATCTCTTTTCTCTCTACACTTTTTCTCTAGATGACTCAACGAGTCTCATAGTTTTAAATATTATCTCTGTGATGCCAACTCCCAGACCTCCTTCTTGAACTTCAGTCTAATCTATTACACTCACATGAAGCCAGGCCGTCTCATTCAACTTGGACATCAAGCAAGCATCACAAATTTAGCACATTCAAAGCTGAACTTCCTGAAAACCCCCTGCCAAATCTGCTCCTCTCAGGGCTACTCCCATCTTAGTTAACGACAACTCTATTCTTCCAGCTACTCAGGCCAAAGATTTTCAAATAATCCTTGACTTTTCTTTCCCTTCACACCCCACATCCAATCTATCAGAAATTCTGTTAGTTCTACTTTAAGTATATCCCAAACCAGACTCTTCCTCTCACAGGATTTGTGCCAAAGCTCCTAGCTGGCCTCTCTGCTTCCTCTCTTACCTCAATATCATTGCCAGAATGATTCTTTTATCCTGTATGTCAGATGTCACTTTCATGTTCAAATTCCTACAAAGGCTAGCCAGCTCAGAGTAAAAACCACACCTCTAATTGTGATCTATGTGGCCCCATTCAATCTGTACTTTTCCACATCATACCTCTCCCCCAACACACACCCTTGCCTCCTACTAGTCATCTTCCAGCTCACTCTGCTCCCCATCGATATTCATAGTCATCTTCCAGCTCACTCTGCTCCCCGTCGATATTCAAACATGACAGGCACACTTGCATCTGAGGTCCTTTACACCTGCTTTTCTCTTTGCCTCGAACTCTCTTCCTCCATATGTATTGCCTTCCTCACTCAATTCCTTCAAGTTTTTACTCAAACGCTTCTTTTATAGAAGGGCTTTCCTAGCCACTTTAATCCAAAATGTCAATCTTTTTAATATTTTTTTCCCTCAGAAAGCCCTGTTCTGACAAAATGTCAATGTTTCATACTCCATACTCCCTGTCTTCCTCCTCCATTCATTTTTTTTCTCCTTTACAGTTATCACTGCCTAACATGCTATGTACTTTGCTAATTTATCAGTCCTTTACTTCTCTAGAAGATAAGCCATCCAAAGTCGTAAGTTTTTGTTTGCTGTTTACTATAACCTTAGTTCCTATAAGAGTCCTTAGCACATAATAGGCACCCAATATTTGTTTAATTAATGAAGAACCTGGCAATGCTATACAAACTACATTAGAAGGAGAAAATATTATAACTAGAATACCATATTCTCAAATTCTCAAAAATATGTATTTAGTAGCAACAATGCTGCAAGGTTTCTGGGGAATGAAAAGATAAAAGGACCATGTGAGAGAGACACACAATTAACTGTAATCTAAATATTCACAACTTTCACAAAGAAAATGCTATCAGGACTTGAGGGAAAATTCCACTGGTGGGGAACTACTGCAGCAGCCTAGGCATCAGGGGATCAGGCCCTATATTGAACATAATGAAAAAAAAATGGAAAGGAAAGGACAGGTGTGATTATCACAATAGACAGAAACAGTTGGTAGAGATTGGCTATTACTTGAACAGGGAAAGAAACACCACAAATTTTCAAGCTTAGAAAATGACACGAACATAGTGCCACTTTTAAAAGGGGGGAGTGTGTACAAAATTAAGGGAAAAATGACTAGTCCAACATTAAACATGTTTTGTTTGAGGTGACAGCAGACCATATAATTGGAAATTTCAAGTCACAGTTCTAGACCGAGAACTGTGACTCACAATTTTAAGAAATACAGAATTAGGAGAGTCTTCCCCACTACAGAGAGAGAATTGAAACTGAAAAAGGTGAGATTTCTAACCAAAAGACTAAAGAACACCATGGGAAATAGGTGAACTTACAGATCAGGGGAAACAAGGGGTGCAAATGAACATGACAGACTAAAGGAAGTTAAAGAGGAAAAAAAACCAGGACACCTCAAAATCCATATAAATATAAAAATTTATTCAGGATTTTAAAAATAACCAAACTACCACCACTTTCATATTTAATAATTTTGCAAATATGTTCATTTAGGTACTCAAAATCTCAGATGAAACCAAAGCAATACTTCAGTCTTCATTTAAAATTGTCAGACTGGTATTATTATTTTCCTGGTAACCTCTGAAACAAAAATCAGCTTGTATACTTTTGCACATTTAATTGGATTGTAGTTTGGATGTAAGATAAAGAATGTGATGCAACAAGACTCTGTCACCCAGGAATCCACATAATATCATGGAAAATTGTGCAGCCTTCTTTATAATTGTAATTCAACCCTGCTCAGCATCTGGCCCCGTTCTATATATATAAAGAGTACTTAATATATATTCATTTATAAAAGTAGCAAATAAGACAAGTAAGAAAATACCAAAACGGGTAGATTTCAAGTAACTAATTCTGTGGAGAAATGCAAAATGGAGAGCTATTGTCTAATGGACACAATGTTTTGGTTTGAGAAGATGAAAAAGGTTGGTGGTAACTGTTGTATAATGATGTGAATGTACTTAACGCCACTGAATTGTGCACTTAAAATAGTTAAAATGGTAAATTCTATGTTATGTATATTTTATCACAATAAAAAAATATAACTAGTTCAGCTCATATTTTATGCTATAAGCTTAATGTTAATTCTCCAAGAACTATGGTTATATCAATATTCTTTTTAATCCCAGGTCTCTGAATTCATGATTGCAATTCAATAATGAGGAAAAGCTTTGGTCCAAGATGAAACTGACAAAGGAAAATAGAGAACAAGATAAAAACAGGGTTTTTCTATTTAAAACAATTTTTTTCTTTTTTTCTTTTTTTTTGAGACAGATTTTCAATCTTGTTGCCCAGGTTGGAGTGTAGTGGTGCAATCTCCGCTCACTGCAACCTCCGCCTTCTGGGTTCAAGTGATTTTTCTTGCCTCAGCCTTCCGAGTAGCTGGGACTACAGTCACACAGCACCATGCCTTGCTAATTTTGTATTTTTAGTAGAGACAGGGTTACACCATGTTGCCCAGGCTGGTCTCAAACTCCTGACCTCAGGTGATCCACCCACCTCAGCCTCCCAAAGTGCTGGGATTATAGGCGACAGCCACCATGCCTGGCCTAAAACAATTTTTAACAACTATTTTTCTTTACATTTTACTTACGTCACTTCATATTAAAGCTACAATACATTTAGCAATTACATTAATAAGTCAACCATCTAATGTTTTAAAGGTTAAAAAGCAATGTTTCAAATACATAAAATTTAAAACATATTTAGTACTACTAGTCCCCTGGAAAGTCAGCCATAAACATATGGGGAATGAAAGGTTTTCATCATGCCATAGCTCAAGCAGTAACCAAATGAATAGGAAATCTCCTTTTATCTGGTGTCTTCAGCTTTCCATAAATTTGATTTTTAATTCTGCCAGAACTCGTTCCTCCCTGGTCACCATAAAACATATCACCACACCTCTACTCCATTTGTGGTCCAAAACCTTAACATTCCTACCTGAAACAACCCAGTGCACTACAACCATCCAAATGCTATTTAACCTTCAAGTAAAGATCTCACCTCCAACATAAAATCATCTTCTACCAGGCCAAAACATACTGATCGCTTCATTGCTAAATTCTCATCTCTCTTGTAGTCTAATCAGTGCTTCTCAGCAATCGACAGTGAGGTGCCATTTTTTAATTTTTCTATGCCATTGTGGACTGATATTTTTATAAAATGAAATTAAGATGATTACCAGAAATTTTTATAAACATGCAAACTAGGCCGGGCGCGGTGGCTCACGCCTGTAATCCCAGCACTTTGGAAGGCCGAGGTGGGCAGATCATGAGGTGAGGAGATTGAGATAATCCTGGCTAACATAGTGAAACTCTGTCTCTACTAAAAATACAAAAAATTAGCCAGCCGTTGTGGTGTGTGCCTGTAGTCCCAGCTACTCAGGAGGCTGAGGCAGGAGAATGGCATAAACCCAGAAGGCAGAGCTTGCACTGAGCCGAGATCGCGCCACTGCACTCCAGCCTAGACGACAGAGCGAGACTCTGTCTCAGGAAAAGAAAAAAAAGAAAATTAGAAGTCAAATTTTTTATTATAAATTTCAACCAATATAAAACTACCCTGTCAAATGACTATAAAAGTTTCTAAAGCTTATTCTCAATTTCTTTACTTATATTCCACCAAAGCAGTAATAAACAGTTCATGGACTGACATCCATCTACAGAACACACTTTGAGTAGAAATAAACAACCAGGGCTTCAGTCAATAAATATTTATGATATACTCAGCATGAAATCTTCACCATGATAGACACTGAAGGACAATGACAAAGGTATAAAGCAAAGGTTTTTCCTTTAGAGAGTGTATACTTCTATACTTTGTAAGGAAGAACACAAAGAAGTGTAAAACAATTACAAATAATATGGATAAATAAGCTTTGTTGCTGAGTAGAGGAAAAACATTACTAAATTTGCAGTAGTCAGGACAGAAGACTTGAAAAAAGTGAAATCTGAATTCAACATTTATGTTTCAATAGGACTCAGATATGGAAAAGATAATTACTCTAGAGAGTAGAGAACACATGTACAAAAGTAAAAGAATGAACATGGCATGTAGATAACACAATAAACTGGGTAGCTCTCAGTAGAAGGACAAGTACTGACAGGCGAGTATTGAAAGCCAATCAGAGTTCACACAAAATATGAGCAAGGAAAAAAATTACTGAACATTTCTAAAGAAGTACTATGATAGCCAGGTGCGGTGACTCATGCCTGCAATCCCAGCACTTTGGGAGGCAGAGGTAGGTAGATCACTTGAGGGCAGGAGTTCGAGACCAGCCTGACCAACGTGGCAAAAACCCATCTCTACTAAAAACACAAAAATTAGCTGGGCATGGTGGCACATACTTGCAATCCCAGCTAGTAGGGAGGCTGAAGCAGGAGAATCACTTGAACCCGGGAGGTGGAGGTTGCAGTGAGCCGAGATCATGCCACTGCACTGTAGCCTGGGCAACAGAGCGAGACTCTATCTCAAAAAAAAAAAAAAAAAGAAGAAGAAGAACTGTGATACAATCTATGTTCTAGAAAGATAAGCCAGTAGTGACATCAAAGTTGGAGTAGAGTAGAAATTCTTCAGGTTGCAAGGATTATGTATTATACCTTTTTACATATCCTCCAGAACCCATTTATTGATCCTCAGCCCATCATAGATAGAAAATGCATCTTGTTCAAGCAACATATATTTTTTCAAAAATTAAAATTCTGTTAAGGGTACTAATTGAAGGTATTCCAGATTTACTCCATCTGAACTCCTGAAACTTAAAATTTAAAAAACAATGTACAGATACTTGACTCTGTATAATAATGAAGAGAACTCAGCTAGGAAAGAGATAACCATTGGCCACTAAGAGATTCCAAATATTTCCTCAAAGGCAAAAAGTGGACAGGAATGTACTGACAACCAAAGCAGAAAATAACTAGTGATCCATGCTCCTTTGCGTGTCACTTTGCCAGCCAGAAACTTCCGTGGCTGGCGGTGCCTCTGCTTGAGTTTCGCTCACGCCCACTGGACTATTCCACCCACTCGACCCAGCCTGCTGCACTTGGCTCTCACTATTGGCCTGGATCCCACGGCTGCTAAGGGTGAGCCAGGCACTCAGTGACAGGGATGTATGAGCAATCAAGTGTGGAATCCAGCCACTGCACACAGCCAGGCATACCAGCTGCTGCCGCAGAGTGGGCAGCTCCAAGCACCAGCACAGGCACTCACTCCATGTGAGGCTCTGGCTGGACCAGATGTATCGCAAGCAGCTTCTGCTGCAAAGACCAATGTCTGAATAAGGGGAACAAGGTGGCACCCAAGAGCCTGGAGATGCCAGGAACCACAGAGCACTGGTGTTACATCACGTCACAGCTCTGGCGCAGGAACCCCCAAGGTCTGGGCTTCCAGAAGGGCTGCAGCTCTTCTCTCCTTGTCATTGCCTGCAGTGCAGAGAGCAGGGGACAGCAACACGTTTCAGTGGGGAGTGTTTAAGCTCGTTTGTGGTACAGCTCTTTCAGTCGCACCGCCCCACTGCAGCCCGTGGCTGGCCCAGCCCCACCTGCTGCTTCCCATTGCATGGGGCGGCCGCCCGGCGCCAACAAAGGGTAGGAGTGCTATAGTGTTATAGCAGTTCTGCCTCAGGAAATCCCAACGTCTGGGCCCCCAGAAGGGTTGTCACTCTTCACTCTCACAGTCCAGGAGTGTGTCACTGCCTGCAGCTTGGCAAGCAGGCCAGGAAAGCATTACAGCTTTCACACCCACCATTCGGTGAGTCCGTAGTTCTTCTCCCATGTCCAGGAAGAATGAGGTTACAAGGACAACTGGAGGGTGAACAAGGCAGAGAGGAGCTTTATTGAGCAGCAGAACAGCTCTCAGTAAAAGAAGATGCGTAGTGGGTAGCTCCTTTCCACCAGCAGGTCATTCTGAAGAGTATCTGAGTCTGGATGAGTCTAGGGTTTTTATGGGCTCAGAAGGGAGGAAGTACATGCTGATTGATCCATGGGTAGCCATGGGCAGGCATGGAAAAAACACCGTAAGTTCTCACTCTGGGTCGCGAACTCCACCTGTAATTGACAGCATGGCCCCCAGGCTTCAAGCCATCTCTGGCTTCAAGACGGGGTTTCACCAGGTACCTGCCCCTTCCCACCTAGGAATATGTCTGCCTCCCGTTGCCATCAACATGCCATTTGTGCCCAGGCTGTCTGTGCAGAGGGGAGCCCACAGGCCCACACCAAGCTGCCCTCAGCACCCCCGGCCTCCCTCTGAGCTCATCAGTGCCCAAAGTTTCAGAGTTGCAGTTCCCTCTGAGCTCGTCAGTGCCCAAGGTAGCAGTGGGGGGGGTGGGGGTTGGTGTGTCAGTGTTGCCCCAAGAATGCAAACACCTGGCTGGGTCACGACAGTGCCTGGGCTAAGCTACAACTTTGCTCCACACCAGAGTGAGCACTGAGAGTAGGGAGAGGCCAGGGAGAGTGGGAGCAGGCACTTCCGAACCTGCAGGGAAAAGAGGCTTCCTGGGCCCCAGAGAGCACAGGGATGCCCAGGTCCGGAGGCATGGCTGGGTGGCTGCAGCTGCACCTAGGAGCGCAGGCTCCTCCCCCGCCAACTTGGTAGAGTGTGAGGCTTCCACTGGGATCACCTGTTACCACCCCCTGCTGGCTCCACGGAGGGCACAGCCCCAGATGCACCTCCCCTACTGCAGCTGGCTCAACCGCAGCAGCTGCTCCAGATGAGCCGCCACCATCACTAGGAGGAAGCTGCAATCGAGATAAAAGTTGGCCTGTGCACTGAAATCTTAAGAGATTCTGGGTTCAGAGCACCTGAGGAACTATCTCTAAGGAACATTAAGGAAAGAGTGAGAAGGTTAGCTAGGAACAGAGATTAACTAAAGATCTGAATATAAGAAAACCATATCAAACAAATCCGTTTTCTTCCATCTCTGTCCACAGCAAATACAAGGGCCCTAGTATTTACCTCCAGCTAAAAATAGTAATAAAAGGATGGGCCTCCTTTGTAGCAAAACTTCATCTCTCAGGCCTTTTACATCTAGGCAGGACCATGTGTCTAGTTTTAGCCAATGGAATGTAGGAAGTAATCTGTCATTTCCTTGCTAAGGCAATTAAGAAGTGCGTTCTCCATTGTCTCTCCCCTTCCATTACAAGAGACAGAGAATCACAGAGCATTTTAAGGATGGTATAACCATAAAACAGAAGGAATTAGGGTCACTGAATCATCACATGAAGGAAAGCTGCCTGCTAAGAACACCTTCAGTGGATGGTTAAAGGAGTAAAAAAATACAGGGCTATTTTGTTGTCATTAAGATCTTCAGGTTTCCCTTTTATAGCAACTAGCATCCTTATTCATTAGAGCCCTTCTTATCAAAGGAAGAAAGGAAAAAGTAACTTTGCACAAATCATAAGACCCAAGTTCAACATTAATAATCATGGGAGAAAGTATGCTTTTTCCATAAAGGTGGATAAAGGGAGAAAAAGTGAATATTTGCAGAATAGTTATCTAATCTACTATAATCTAGCCAATTATAGACAAAAGACTGTGACTGCTATGTAGCAAAAGCTGATTAATGTAAGAACCACCAAGAGGCTAGGCATGGTGGCTCATGCCTGTAATCCCAGCACTTTGGAAGGCTGAAACGGGAAGATTACTTGAGGCCAGGAGTCCAAAACTAGCCTGACCAACATGGTAAAACCCCACCTCCACTAAAAATACAAAAATTAGCCAGGCGTGATGATGCATGCCTGGAGTCCCAGCTACTCAGGAAGCTGAGGCAGTAGAATTGCTGAGGCAGTAGAACCCAGAAAGTGGAGGCTGCAGTGAGCCAAAATCATGTCACTATACTCCAGCCTTGGCAACAGAGCAAGACTGAATCTCCAAAAAAAAAAACCCAAGAGAAAAACAAAATATTACAATCATCAAATATTGGTAGGAATATAGAAGAGGGAAAGAGAGTAATGTAATTGAACTACATATTTTGCAAAAAGGGAGTAAACAGATGATGTCTAAAGTTAATCAGTTAAAAAGCATAGGTAGTGGCTGGGCGTACTGGCCCATACATCTAATCCTTGTACTATGGAAGGCCAAGGTGGGAGAATTGCTTGAGGCCAGGAGCTGATGACCCCATCTCTACAAAAAATTTAAAAATTAACCAGGTGTGGTGGTGCCTGCCTATAGTCCTAGGTACTTGGGAGGCTGACACAGGAGGATTGCTTGAGCTGGGAGGTTGAGGCTGCAGTGAGCCATGATCCTGCTGATGCACTGCAGCCAGGGCAACAGAGTGAGACCCCTTCTCAAAAAAAACAGAAGACAAAAAAGTATAAGTAAAGGCATGTAATTTGAAATTACCTAAAGAGGCATCCAAATATGAAAAGATGTCAAACTACCTCTCTTTGCTGTCAATATAATTGTGTATCTAGAAAACTGTAAAGACTCCACCAAAAGGCTCCTGGAACTGATAAATGACTTTGGCAAAGTTTCAGGATACAAAATCCATGTACAAAAATCAGTAGCATTTCTACACACCAAGAATGTTCAAGCTGAGAACCAAATCAAGAACATGATCCCATTTACAATAACCACACACACACACACACACACACACACAAAGCCTAGGGATATATATAACTAAGGAGGTGAAAGATCTCTACAAAAAGGACTACAAAACACTGCTGAAAAAAAATTATAAATGACACAAACAAATGGAAAAACATTCAATGCACATGGACTGGAAAAATAAATATTATTAAAATGGCCATTTTAACACTTAGGCCATAAATCACTTAGGCCATTATCCTAAGTGAATTAATGCAGGAACAGAAAACCAAATTTCCCAAAGCAACGTACAGATTAAACACTATTCTTAACAAACTACCAATGTCATTTTTCACAGAATTGGAAAAAACTATTCTAAAATTCATATGGAACCAAAAAAAGAGTCTGAATAGTGAAAGCAATCCTAAGCAAAAAGAACAGAGCCAGAGGCATTGCATTACCTGACTTCAAATTGTACTATAAGGCTATAGTAACCAAAACAACATAGTAGTGATATAAAAACAGACAGCACAGACAAATGAACAGAATAGAGAACCCAGAAATAAAGCCACACTCCTATAGCCTTGTAATCCTTGACAAAGTTGACAAAAATAAGCAATGGAGAAATGACTCCTTATTCAATAAATGGTTCTGGGGTAGCTAGCTAGCCATATGCAAAAGAATTAAACTGGACCCCTACCTTTCACCATGTCAAAAGATGAACTTAAGATGGATGAAAGATTTAAATGGTAAGATCTCAAACTGTAAGAATTCTAGAAGAAAACCTAGGAAACACCATTCCGGACATCAGCCTTGGGAAATAATTTATGCCTAAGTCCTCAAAAGCAATTGCAACAAAAACAAAATTTGACAAGTGGGACCTAATTAAACTAAAGACCTTCTGCCCAGCAAAAGAAACTATCAACAGAGTAAACAGGCAACCTACAAAACGGGAGAAAATAATTGCAAACTATACCACCAACAAAGGTATAATATCCAGAATGTATAAAGAGCTTAAACAACTGAACAAGTGAAAAACAAATAACCCCATTAAAAAATGGGCAAAAGACAGGGATAGACACTTCCCTAAATAAGACATATAAGCACCCAACAAACATATGAAAAAATATTCTACATCACTAACTGTCAGAGAAATGCAAATCTGAACCACCATGAGATACCATCTGACACCAGTCAGAATGGCTGTTATTTAAAAAGTCAAAAAATAACAGATGTTGGCAGGGTTGCAGAGAAAAGGGAACACTTACACACTTTGGTGGAAATGTAAATTAGTTCAGCCACTGTGGAAAGCAGTTTGGAGATTTCCCAAAGAACTTAGAAGCACTATTCGTTCCAGCAACCCCGTTGCTGGGTATATATCCAAAAGAAAACAAATCATTCTAACCAAAAAGACATACATGCTCACATGTTCACCACAATACTATTCATAACAGCAAAGACATGGAATCAACCTAGATGCCCATCATGTGAACTAGATAAAGAAATTGTGGTACATATACACCATGGTATACTACACAGCCATTAAAAATAACAAAAATCATGTCCTTTGCAGCAACATGGATGGAGCTAGAGGCCATTATCCTAAGTGAATTAATGCAGGAACAGAAAACCAAATACCGAATGTTCTCACGTATAAGTGAGAGCTAAACACTGGGTACACATGGATATAAACACAGCAACAACAGACACTGGGGACTACTGGTGGGAAGGCGGAAGGAAGCAAGGTTTGGGGGAAAAAAAAGAAAAATAAATTAAATGAAATAAAATTACCTAATGAATCTAACACCAAAATGGTTAAAAACGTTTCTGGGAGTAGGACTGACAATGGGAGGCAAGAGACGAAAATTTGTTGCTTTTCATCAACAGTACTTTTGTACTAGATTTTTTTGTTACCATGGTCATGTATTACTCTTAAGAAAAAAAAGTAATGAATTTCTACTAGAAATTTCTTGCTAAAGGGTTAGATTTTAGAGATGTGAGAATCTTCCTACATAAACTGAATACTATGGAAGAAATTCCATAACCTTCAAGTGAATGAAAAATTTGCTTTATTTCCCTTGTGGTATGAAAGTATGACTCCCCTTTTAATATTCAATATAAATGAAGGACTCATTACCAATTCACAGAGAATTCAGTTAAGGGCTGATTCACTTATAGATGTCAAAATTTACTTAATACGTTGTAGTTTATAAAAATTCCAGGCCGGGCGCGGTGGCTCAAGCCTGTAATCCCAGCACTTTGGGAGGCCGAGAAGCGCGGATCACGAGGTCAGGAGATCGAGACCATTCTGGCTAATATGGTGAAACCCCGTCTCTACTAAAAAATACAAAAAACTAGCCGGGCGAGGTGGCGGGCGCCTGTAGTCCCAGCTACTCGGGAGGCTGAGGCAGAAGAATGGCGTAAACCCGGGAGGCGGAGCTTGCAGTGAGCTGAGATCCGGCCACTGCACTCCAGCCTGGGTGACAAAGCGAGACTCCGTTTCAAAAAAAAAAAAAAAAAAAAAAATTCCTAATTTGAAATAATTTATAAAATTTATTTAAGTGATCTGTTGCTATTCACAAAATAAGGAATTAGCATGAATACAATCCACTAAAGATTGTATATGTACTGTGCAACAAATGTAGAAAACAAATACTAACATATAGTCACATTAGACAATAATTAACTAAACAGGTCACCAATTCTTTCCAACTATGGCAGACATCACAAATCAAATGATACCCCTTCCAGTAGAAAGAGGACAACCTCAAAATCTTTCTTAACATAGTACTTCTCTGCCTCCAAAACTAATTACAGTTGGCACATCAAGTGAAACCCCTTTGGCCTAGAGCAAGACAACATTCCAATTAATGCTACTATATGAAAATATTCACATCATTTCTCCTTTTCAGCACCTAATGGGCTAAAAAGATTTTCCAAAGGATTAAATATTAAGTTTTGCAATGAGAATATTGCAGTAATTAGCCATGAATAACATATTTCTTCATGACAAAGTCTTACGATTACTCAGCCAGTATGACTTGGAAAAGCTTGATGAAGATTCCAAATAACTCTGGTACTCAGAGATGAAGACAGTAACGTTAGCTCCTGCTTTTAGTTTTCCATTCTAGTCCCTACGCATCAAAGGATACCTGTGGATGTCCTCAAAACTCCAGGAAGAGGAGGAAGAGGGCCAGAGGGAAGGAGGGAAGAAAATCCTCTCAGTGCTTAAGCTAGTTAGGTTAAACAACCAAAGGAACCCAATTAAAATGACTACTTGGAGACTGTGCCTTTTAAGTAACAGTCCTGTGAGTCCCATTGTGGGATCCTGCCTATAATCTAAGCTGCACAACTCCAGCAAAGATCATTAGTCAATCACTCATTTTAACTAGAAGTCAAAGAATTTTATTGGTTGAATCACCTGTGTTAAACACAACACTCAGTTTTTAATATGTACTTAAGCAATAAAGGGTACCTCTGAAAACACCCATCCTCTTAAATAAAACGGAAGAAATCAGTAATGCAATAAAAGAGGCATTCAAGTTAAACCTTTTTAATTCATTTTTTAACTAAACGGGATGGATGGGGAAAAAAAATAGCTCTGGAAGTGGACTTAAAATGCAGGGATTAGTTAGCAGGCCTAGCTACAGAGACAAAAAAATGGCTTTGGCCCACAGTTTTGAGAGCTTTGGTAAAGAATTTGAAATCTGGTGCCCTGAAGACTAAATCTGGTTTTGTTATGCCCACAGAATATTTTTAATGTAAATAAATTGGCAACCTGAAGGTTTAGCCTTTTTAAAAATGAGGATTTTAGTTACTTTTGAAAAACTAGGAAATCTGGAAACACAGAGCCCACTTTCCCACTTGCGAAAAGCATCCCCCTGTAAGACACAATCTTTTCATCTCCCTATGTTGCACAGGACCCAATTCTTCTCTCACTACACCTGTCTGATTCCTCTGAGACATGAATTATCAATCCCTGTTTATGGAGAGAGGTCTTGCACAATCAACTCATGAGTGGCTTGGTTAGAAAAAGTTGTGATATCAACAACAAGCTGCATCTAGACTGACAAACCAATGACCTGGTCCTCTGTCTCTAGCTCACCATCGCAGACTTCCCCCTCTAAAGATGAACTCCCTTCAATCCCTCATTTCTTTTTACTGTAATATGATCCCACTAGGAAGCACTTCAATCCACCAGACAAGGGTGACGGGAACCAGGTCCCCAGATCTATTGTCCCAGGAGGCTCCTCTGCCTCTAGGTCAATTTACGGGTGCATGCTAAGAGAAAACTGGAAAGGTATTATGTCACCTCTACCTGTCAACAATGTTTGAAACCCAGAAATCACTCAGAAAACAATATTTTTTCAAGAAATATTAGAATTTAGGCAATGTTCGTGTTTATTGGTAGCCTTGAACAGCGTTTCATGATGCAGCTAAAATAAAATGTCATAGTTACTTTTTTCTATTATAAAATTGCAAGTGATTCCGTACAATAAAAGTTATATGTAACCCAAAGAAAGTTGCCAAACTTAAGCAAAAATGGAAAAAAAGCTATAGTAAAGACATATTTAATATCCCAATTACTTAACTAGGAAAAACACTAAACATGTTAGAAAAGAAGAAATATAAAAGTATTAAATGCTTAATTTCTCTCTAAAAGAATTAATCATAATAAGTGTAACAAGAAAAACAGAACAGACCATTGACTATCAACAGGCAGGCATATCAATCTACCAGAGCACATATCTACCTTAGTGTTATAGTCCTATCCACCACTCGTTGCCTGGGTTTCAAATCCAAATAAGCATGGTGGTTGCTATAGTGACAATATGCCACTTTTGGAACCTGGAGTTTAGTACTACTAGGTACTTATGAGCTTCATAACGTCAGTACTTCCTCCCACACTCTGAATCATAGCTCAGATTTTATAACTTCACAAAATGTAATTCCATTCTGCCCTATATGAGTCAATTTTATTCTAGCAGTATAGAATACATGTCAAAAGAATCTAACTCAACATGCTAAATATACATACCACATATACATTTAATTAATACTAAATGTATTGGCCTGATAAGATAAATTTTGGGCAACCATTGGAATTCACTGATTTATTATTGAAACTGGGCAAGATTCACAGCTAATTATTTAGCTAATAGTTATTAAAACAGGATTCCTATCACACTTCATTTAATGAGAAAGTTTGAAATTCTAAACTAATGAATTTCATTTATGGCAGACTGACATATTTTCATTTTACTCAGGAACCATTCTTAATAATTAAAGACTAATTATTAACGATATCCAAGAAGGTAGCTTGTTCCTAGCAAAATGCTAAGAAACAAATATCAATCTCAAATTAGAGTATATTTCTAGAATATCAAAAAAAAAAAGTCAGAGCTGGAAACCCTCATACATTGCTGATGGGAATGAAAAATGATGTAGCCACTTGGAAAAGTTTCCCAGTTTCTCAAAAAGTTATACACAGAACTACTCTACGACCCATCACTTTCATTCCTAGGTTATCTAACCAAGACAAATTAAAACATACGTCCACACAAAGACTTGCATATGAATGTTCACAGTATTCATAACTGGAAACGACCTAAATGTCTCTAAACTGGTAAATGGGTAGTGTTTCATCCTGCCGAACCCACGGCTGGGGTCGCCCTCCAAGTGCTCATTAAAATTAATAAGGTACAATTACCTAAAACTCTTGCAAACAGGGGCTTGGAGAAGTAACCTATCACAACTGATAAACAACATCATGTTGTTGGCAAACTCATATGTGCAAGGCATTAAGAAACATGAACGGAGAGCTTTGCCCTCAAAGGGTTAAGAACATCTAGAACGCGGCGGGGGGGGGGTCTCCTCTTTCGGCTTTGGAGGCCCCCCTCCGTCTGTCTCTGTAGAGGGGAGCTTCTTCCTTCCTACTTCTTCCTTCTTTCTTGCCTATTAAATTATCCGCCCCTTAAAACAACAACAACAAAAAAGTCTTG
Source organism: Chlorocebus sabaeus (assembly GCF_047675955.1). NCBI lineage: Eukaryota > Metazoa > Chordata > Mammalia > Primates > Cercopithecidae > Chlorocebus > Chlorocebus sabaeus. The sequence goes on along the minus strand of NC_132927.1, from coordinate 15,870,528 downwards.
GTGTTTACCACAAAAGAACGAGGCTGTTCCAAAATCACAGCCTCCCTAAAGCAACCCTCAATTATTACATAAAGAGGCAGCCTCCCTAAAGCAGCAACCCTCGATTATTACATAAAGTCACTTAATCCTTTCTGACTTCACCACTCTTTGCAACCAGAGTTTACTTCGCAGGTAGGCTGTGGTGAAGTTAGGGACATGATTTAGACAACCTAAGTTAGGGGTAACAGGCAAAAAAAAAAAAAAAAAAGAAAAGAAGAAAAAGAAAATCAAAGCTCTGTCATCACTGTGAACTTCTCTTCAATAAGAGCCTTAAATCTCAGCCCTGGGAACAGAGACCCTTCCTCGAGCCCTGGAGAAGAGGCTGGTAACAACCTGCGGATCTCAGACCCATTTGCCAATTTTTTTTCTCTCCCTTTGAATCCAAAGGGTGACGCTGTCCTCACTGCTTCCCCACACACTAGCGAGTGCGCGAAAGTCCACCTTCGTGGTCGGACCGACGGGGCAGGTCCACTCGAGGCGTCTGCCACGCCCCACGCCGCCCCTCCCCGCACAGCCCGCCGACGTTAGCCAGCCCGTCCGCCTGCTCCCTCTCAGCGGCGCAATCTCAGGAATTCTTAACCCTACTTTGGGCAGGTGGGATGGCCGAGAAAGACCCTGCATGCCGCCACTTTGGCTCAGGGTCCTCAGCCCAAACTGAGAAACGTTTTACAGAGAAGCGTGACGACCTCTCGCAATAAGCCAGAGTACCGCCACCTCCATCTACGGAGCGCCAAAATTCACCGACTTACGGATGTGACTGGGCGCAGCGGCAGCCCTAAAGCGTAAGGGGCGCCAAGTGCTGGTTCCACCCCGCCCAGTGCCGCCCCGCCCCGCGGCCTGCGTGCGTCAGAGATCACGTGCCACGTCTCCCGTCCCTACAGGCAATCGGGCGCTCCCCTCTTCCGGAAGTCGCGCTGGTGCGCGCCGGACTCCTCCCACCTGCGGTGACGTCAAGCTCAGCTCCTACCACTTCTCTGTCTCCCCCGACTGGAGCAGGGAGGGCTGCTTTTCCCTTACAGTATGCCTTGAGGCTTCCGGGCCACTGAACTTTAGGAGGGAGGGCATTGCAGTTATTCAGTGTGCCAGCCTCGGACGCACGTGAGTAGAGTTTGAGAGGACAGAGGCTGGCTCCGGCAGGCCACGCCCGCAGAGGCCTTTCCCCCTCTCTACAACTTGTGCTCTAGTTGGTTCCGCCGAGACCCACGACGGTTCCGCCCCCTTCTTCCTTGTCATTGATGTTGTTGTTCTTGTCAGTGCCGCAGCCCCGACCGCCGGGAGCTCGAACCCGAGCCGGGGCCGCCCGGGTGGCGCGGTGGCGGCGGCGACGGCTGCAGCAGCTGCGACGGCTGCGGGGGCTGCTCCGGGTACTGCGGGGGCGGCCGGAAGCCGGCACCCGGCGACGGGGCCGGATGGCTCTGTGCGGGCAGGCGGCGGGCGCTGCGTCGCTGCCCAGCGAGCTGATCGTGCACATCTTCTCCTTTCTGCCGGCGCCCGACCGGCTGCGGGCCTCGGCCTCCTGCTCGCACTGGCGTGAGTGCCTCTTCTATCCGGCCCTCTGGCCCCAGCTCCGCATCTGCCTCCGCGTCTCTCCCGCGGAGCAGCCTCGGCTGGAATTCCTCATGCGCAAGTGCGGCTGGTTCGTGCGGGAGCTGCGTGTTGAATTCGCCGCGGAGAACTACCTGAGCGGCGGCGGCCCAGGAGACGGAGGTGGCGCGGACACCGGGACTGGAGGGGAGGAAGTCGAGGCCCTGCAGCTCTCTGCTCGTTGGCTGGAAGTGCTGCGCACCTACTTGGAGCTGGTGCTTTGCGTCCTGGTCAGCATCCGGAACAACAGGTAGGCATGTCGTGAGCCCCGCCCCGCCCTGTAACGGGGGTGGCTCCGTTCCCGCACCCCGACACAGATTCTGTGCGTAATACGCACCCGGCCAACTTCAGCGTTGCCTTCTTCAGTGACGGAGAGTGTTGGTTCTAACCAGGCGGTTTCCTTGAGCGGAGGGGCATAACGGGACTCATCATGATACTTTATAAACAGTGGTGGACTGGGTGTTTAACTGACACCACTTCTGTCGCCTTCTAAGCAGTCATTCATCCTCTCGGTGGCCGTGGGATGGAGCTGACAGGCGCCGTCATTTTTCATTTTATAGATGGGAGAGTTAAGGCTGGGAGGGTGAGGCTTGTGGGTGAGCCTTGGAAGAAACAAAACATATACATAACACGATTTGCTGACTCTGAATCTGTCTGTTAGAAATAGTTCATTGTGGGGGAACGAGTACTCATAGGACGCTGCCTAAAAGAAATTTTGTAACAGCCGTTTTCTTACCAGAAATAGTTTCGGCTAACTGAAGAAGGCCCGAAGAGAAGGAGGAGTGTTTGTTAAAGGGATTGGGGAAGAAGTTGATCTTCAGGGTTGAAAGACCCTCCCCATACACCCCCACACTCAACTTGTCCCCAGTAGTTCACTTAAAAGTAACAGTCGGGCGTAGGAGGGGGGCGGGCAGCGAGGGAGTTGGCCAGGGTCTGCAAAGGGTAAGCACATAACTCTTCTGGTTTTGCATCAGGACTTCCCTGTAATTCTGGAACCAACACCTTATGTTCTGACCCAGTATCCCTTCCAATCGTCATTTTTCTCCATCGCCACCTCCAAAACCCTATTAATTTAGATCTTCTGTATATGGATATTCTAAAGAACCTTACAGTAAAACTCTTATTAGAAGAAAGTTTAGAAGTTCACGAAAGGAGCACCTTACATAGTAAAAACACTTCAGCAGTTTCACATTCACTGTGTTATTTGAGCCTCTCAGTGACACTGTAAGGCAGGGCAATGATTAATATCTCTGTTTTATAGAAAGGAAACTGACTCTTTATAGGATCAAGTGATTTGCACATTGCTGTACGACATTGGTTTTCTCCAAAAGTGTGTCCTTTTGCAGTAAATATACTGAACATTATGTTGAACAAGGTTAAAAGCAGTCCCTGGTTTAATGCTAGGAGATATATATAGATATATAGATATATTATAAGGTTATATATATATATATGCACCATTATTCTGTGTCTTAATCCAGAAGTCAAGAGATAAGCATATAGCTCCAAGTCGTATCTGGGATATGGCTCCGTTATTCCAGTTGCCTGTGTGTGTTTCCCCAGCTTTTCACAAGACATTCCATTTCGTTACTTTGGTTTTATCTGGCAGGAGAGGCCACTGAAGCTAAAAACAGGTCTTGATTAGGTTAGAGACTTTCTCAGAGTTGAATGTATGGCTAGAGGACCAACTGACCTAAAAGTTGCAAAGTTTCAGTCAGTGAGCACTTACTAATGAGACCAAGGTTGAGGGTGAATTCAGTGAGTGAGTACCAATTAGATTTTTCTGTACTGAGATCAAATTGCATTTTTATGCAACCATCCAAACAATGTATGTGCCTTTGACCCAAGTAAGAACAAGCCTTGAGCAGTGTCTAGTTCCTTTTAAGTATTTTAATAACTGGTTGGTTGGATGGGTGGATAACACATAGGCAAAATGGAGGTATTTCACATCTTTGTAGCTTAATTCTCCTGTCCTTCTTTTCCTTACCCCTACAATTTTTATTAGCATCCCAATCTGCTTCTCTCTAAGGCCACTCATGCCTGCCCATCTGGGTCAGCTATCGCTTCTGTGCAAAAACATCACACCTGTCATCCCTAATTTTAAGGTTTGCTTGTCATCTCCTATTAGCATGGTGCTGTATGTCGTGCTGCTTTGGTAGCATATTCATTCTGTGTGTCTCAAATTAAAGTGTAGTGTAATTGCATGTTTGTACTAGTGATACATCAAAGGGTTTTTAAAAATTCTATTCATATGTTTGGAAATAAGTTAATCTCATCTTTATTGTTGAAAGTGTTTTGAGATACTCCAGTGATATTGGAAAAGTTAATATGAATATTAAATCCATAAATAGGACTAGTTTCCTTTAAATTTTAACAAATCTGAAAATGTTTTAAACCAGGTTGTTTATTCAGTGACTGGTAAAGCCTATTATTTCTTTCTGTAATCACTTAAACTATAGACTTGGGACATTTGACATTGCTCTTTATATTCTGAGTTAAATTTACAATGGTTTTGCTTTATGATCTCTGCCATTCTATAAGTAGAAAAGAGGGGGTGTGAATCATACCAGATCATAAGCATTCTGCTTCCAGGCTTTGTGCTGAATTCCTTTATACAGTTCATATAATTCAGACTGTTATTTTGTTTTGTTCCAGTTATTTTCATGTCCCTCAGGAAAATAACTAAAAGTATAAACTTGAATTGTGGGAACTTTTCAAGGGTATTGATCTTCAGAGAGGACAATTGGTGTTTTGTTTTGCTTGATTCCCGGGTTATATATGTACATGTATTCTCACAGTGATTATAGTTGCCATACCTGTATCTTAGGTTTTAGGAACAACTAATAAGGATAAAGAAGGTGCAGAAGTGCCTCTTTGAGGGTAAAACACAGTCCTTCACGTTTCAGAAATTCCTTCTCTACAGGGCATTAGGATACCTGTCTTCTTCATGAAAAGTAAGAACAGAAAGGTAGTAAGTACTCATTCAACTGTATTTTAGGTCACATAGCCTGAATTTCTTCTGCAGTCGTTCTATAAGAAATCGTACCTAGAAGTGCAAAACAACAAATCTATAAATGCATTTTTAGCATTTAAACCAGTTGTCAGGTTGAGTACTGCCTATTGAAATGCTGTATTTCAGACTCCTTAGGAAAAACGAGTTCATGGTGAGATTTATGATAATAGGTAATGGACTCAGTCACTAAAAATACCTGAACAGTAGCCACAGGCACATTATCTTCATCTGGTTTGTGCTTTTATGGGCTGTATAAATGTTTTACATAAACTCTTCTTGGGTGAAATGCTATTAGGGGGCAGTACTTTTTTTTTTTTTTTTTTTTTTTAAGAATTCGTGTTGTTGGCCAGGGGTGGTGACTCACACCTGTAATGCCAGCACTTTGGGAGGCCAAGGCGGGTGGATCACTTGAGGTCAGGAGTTCGAGACCAGCCTAGTCAACGTGGTAAAACCCCATCTCTATTAAAAATACAAAAATTAACCGAGTGTGGCGGTGCACACCTGTAATCCCAGCTACTCAGGAAGCTGAGGCAGTAGAATCGCTTGAACTCGGGAGGCGGAAGTTGCAGTGAGTGGAGATCGTGCTAGTGCACCCCATCCTGGGTGACAGAGCCAGACTCCATCTCAAAGAATAAAAAAAAAAAAAATGCATATTGTAACAGACCAGAGAAATTTTGTATAGGATTGATTTTCTTTTTAATATTGTGGGTATAGCTCTAACTGCTTGTATGTAAATTGACCATTTCACGACTCTGTCTGCTTATATACCCTGTAAGTAAAACAGGATCTATTAATAATGCTTAGATTTGGGTCTTGTTGATTTGGCATGTGCAGTGAAGGAGAATCTTACCTTTGTATTGTTTCCTACCAGGAAACAATAATAAAACCATTTAAAAATATTCTGAGACAGAATCTTGCTCTGTGACTCAGGATGGAGCAATCATGATCATAGCACGGAGCAATCATGATCATAGCTCACTGTAGCCTCAAATGCCTGGGCTCAAATGATCCCCCCCACCCCAGCCTCCCTAGTAGCTAGGACTACAGGCATGCACCACTATGCCTGACTGATATATATTTTTTTAATTTTGTGTAAAGACAGGGTCTCACTGTGTTGCCCAGGCTGGTCTGTAATGCCTGACCTCATATGATCATCCCACTTCTGCCTCCCAGATTACAGGTGTGATCCCCTGCGCCCTGCCTAAAAATGCATTTTAAAATGTTAAAAATTCTTTGGACATTTCAGATTACCAGCTAAGATGGTAGAAAATGCCTTGAAGGTATTATCTCCAACAATTTTTAGCCTTATTTTTCTTGAAATATTTCTCCTGTAGTAGCGTAATAAATATGTATAACAATGTTTCATTTCTGAGAGCTTACTTTGTTTCATTATTTACTTTAAAAAGCCGATTTACAGAATAAATATATTAAAATATACTGGCCCTGTGACCAATCTGCCCTGTTCAAGAATTAGTTTCCTGTAGCACTGCATTCCCAGCAGACTCCTTACCTAAAAACTGACAAAAAGTTTCCTTAGGGATAGCCTCAAAGTTATTGAGAAGGAAGGCTAAAGAAACTAACCTCCTGGAAGGCTGTTTTGAGAGGTTTTAGGACTTTTTATTCCACAGCTGTATTGGCAACTGATAGATGGAATAGGTTATAAAACTCAAGGGAAAAAAAAGTTAAAATTTTTTGACTGTGTTAAATGAGGGTGTTAAGCAACTTTTGAGTGGAATGATTAAACATCTCCATTTTAATTTGTTAGTTCTGAGGCAACCTTGGGAGAGTTCACCAAACTTGATAAGTTTATTTAGGAGCTAAAATGATTGTTGTAGAAAATCTATGGTTTTTTTCCTCCAATTATTGAGAGCGTACTATGTGCCAAGCAGGGAAGACATGCTTCCTGTTCTCATGGAGTCATTCTAAAGGAGGAAGAAAGAAAGAAACAAGTAGACAAAAGAAAGAAAGATTATTTTAGGTTGTGAAAATAAAATCTGAAAATAAAACAGAAGGATGTAATAGTGACTAGGGGACAACATTAGGTAAAGTGTCAGGGGAAACCTTTTTTGAGAAGGATATTTGAGCTGCAGCATGAATGACAAGAGTTGCCCATCTGAAGATCTGAGCAAATAGCATTCCACACACAAGAAACAGTAAGCACGAAGGTCTTTAGCCAGACAAATCTTTGGTCTGTTCGAGCAGTAGAAAAGAAAGTGTGAGAGGGCTGTGGCAAGTGAGGATGAAAAGGGTGCCATGATGAGTTCTGAGAAGCAGAAGGAAGGAATGATTGGGTTTAGGTAGGCTTATTTAATGAAGTTTGGAATATATTCTAAGGATAGAAGAAGTCACTGAAAAAAATTTTAAGGACAAGGATAATGTGATATCATTTGTATTTTAGGGCAATCACCCTGGCCATTTTATGAGCGACTTAAGGACCAAGAGAGAAAGTAGGGAGACAGGTTGGGAAGCTTTTGCTGTAATCTAAGCAAGAGATGATGGTAGCTTGAACTACAATGGAGACAGGAGAGATGAAAAAAAGCAGATGGCTTTTGGCAGTATAGCCCAGAGTACTTAACAGTTGGTTGTGAGTAGTAAGAGAAAAGGAAAAAACAATATTTTTTCATCATTTCTTTCTCACTCGATTTTCTTGTCCTTATTACTGTTAAAATTATCTTTTAATAGCATGTTAAATAACAACCTTAAGTGTTCGTTTTATTTAAATATATCTTTTGTGTGTAACCTTTGGGATTTGGGGATGGTAGTTAGATTGGGGGATGGTAATTCTTAGATGGAATTGTAAGTTCTGGGAAATAACTTCTGGTTAATGGGTCCTAATAAAGCTAATAAGGAATACTGTTGTAGGCCAGTGACTTATTTCTAGATTCTAATGTCATACTGTCAGATATGGCAGCCAGTAGCTACAGATAGCTATTTAAATTTTAAATAAATAAAATTAAAGATCCCATTAGTTGCACTAGCCACATTTCGAGTGCTCAATAGTCACATGTGGCTAGTGACTAGTATATTGTACAACATAGAACCCTTCCATGCATAGAAAACTCTACTGGACAACACATCTCTAAATTATTTGTGTTCATTTGATTTGGCTATGATCATTCATTAGCATTTGTGAGGAAAGGAAATAATGTTATTAAAAGAGTATAATGTGGATGTTAAAACATGATACTGAAAGTGGACTAAGAAGAATAGAACCAGCCTGAGATAATTTCATGCAATGATGGTGGATTATTTTAGCTTTTATTAATTTAAAAAAGGAAAAAAAAAAATGTCATGATCTCTTTTATGGCATTGGAAAAGATTTTAAGAGCATCTTTTTAAAGAACCATGTTCTTTTATGTTTCCATAACTTAATTCTTCTTAGCTGTAATAACTCTAAGGTGGCTGCAGTTTGCATTTTTCTATTGTTCCTATGTATTAAAGAAATAATTTTGGATCCTCTGGAATGAAAAGAAACTTACCAACATTTACTACCATAGATGAAGTTCCCCAATTCTGACCTACAGAAGAGAGAACAAGGTCATCAGGTCTGAAATCTCAAGCATTGGGTCACAATTGTGCTAAACAGTCCCAACAGGAGTCCGAGAAGAAGAATAAGACAATAAAAAATTGTGATGGTTGTTTAATTCATAAGGAAATTCTTGTGCAGCACAGAAAATAAGATACCTCGTTTCAGTGGAATTTTAATAAACATTTTTTTTGAGATAGAGTCTCACTGTCACCAGGCTAGAGTGCGGTGGCACGATCTCGGCTCACTTTCACCTCCCACTCCCAGGTTGAAGTGATTCTCCTGCCTCAGCCTCCCAAGTGGCGGGGATTACAGGCACGCGCCACCACCCCCAGCTAATTTTTGTATTTTTAGTAGGGATGGGGTTTCACCATATTGGCCAGGATGGTCTCTTATCTCCCGAACTCATGATCCGCCTGCCTTGGCCTCCCAAAGAGCTGGGATTACAAGCCTGAGTCACCACACCCAGTTTTAACATACAGACTTAAGTTGTTTCTGTTTTCTGTTTCTACAGCTAATTTGACTTAGCTATATTAACTCTAATATAAGGTAGCTGCATTTTGCGGTTTTCCACTGGTACTATATACTACATCAAAGAAATAATTGAGAATGGGATTTTTAGTTTTCTGGGAAAATATATTGTTTTAGAGGGATTCCTAATGTATAATGTAACTGAAAACTGGTCTGCCCCCTAAATTTGTGATGTGTGAGATGTAGCTAAATAGACTAATTTTTGTTGTGAACTAAGGTAAATATACTATTCAACAAATATTTTTGAATGCCAGACCCTGTTTTAGTATTTGGAAATATAGCAATAATCAAAAGGCCCTGCCATCATAGAGCTTTTTCTTATGGAAAAGAAGACAGAAAACACATTAAGTGAAATTATAGTATCTCAGTTGGTAATATATGCTACGAAGAAATATAAAGCAGTGAAGGGAGATGGGAATGGTGGACTTAGGAATGTTGCTATTTAAAATAGGGAAGTTAAAGAGGGTCTCAACTGCTGAAGTGGTATTTGAAGGTAGGGAGGGAGCAAGCCGTGTGTCTCTTTGGGGCAAGTGATTCCAGACAGAAGTAGCACTAAGTGGAGTAGCTCTGTAGTGCAAGTACGACCGGCATGTTTTAAAGACAGCATGGTGAAAACCATTATCCTAAGCTAACACAGAAACAGAAAACCAAATACCGCACGTTCTCACTTACAAGTAGGAGCTAAACACTGAGTACACATAGTTATAAAAATAGGAACGTTAGACACTAGGGAATACAGGAGTGGAGAGGGAGGCAGCAGGGTAACAGTTGGATACTATGCTCACTACCTGGATGATGGATTCATTTTTACCTCAGACCTCAGCATTACACAATATACCTTTGTAACAAACCTGTACATGTACCCCCTGATTCTAAAATAAAAGTTGTTGTAATTTTTTTAAGAGAAATAGAACATTGCTAGAGCCCTAGAAGTTCCCTTTGTGCCCCCTACCAGTTACCACTCCCTTACCTCAAAGGTAGCCATTATCCTGACGTCTAACACTGTGGGTTAGTTTTACCTCTTTTTGGACTTCATATAAGTGAGATTATACAGTATGTTATCTTTAGAGTCTGACCTCTTTTGCTCAATGTTGTCTGTCTGAGACCTCAAAATAATAGTTGTTCATTAATTTTTATTGATGAGTAGACCATAATTTATTGTATTGCTGATGGACATATGAATTGTTCCCAGTTTTTGTATTTAAGGATCATTGCTGCTATCTATATACATACTTGTGCACTTCTTTTTAGTGCATTAATGTAGTCATTCATATTGGACTTATACCTAGGAATGAAATTTCTGGATCATAACATATACATATGCTCAGCTTTAGTAGAAATAACCAAAAAACGTTTCAAAATGAGTTGTCTATTTGATACTCTCATCAGTAATATATATGAGTTCCAGTTTTTCCAGTCTTGCTAACGTGTTAGCAAGTGTCAGTGTTTTTACTTTCAAGTGTATTACATTGTACTTTTAATTTGTATTTTTCCGATAACTTTTTATATGTCCTAAATGAGTCCTTTGATAGCTGTAGTTATTACAAAATTCTCTCTTTAATTATATTAAGCTTTTTTTTTTTTTTTTTTTTTTTTTTTGAGATGGCGTCTCACTCTGTCACCCAGGCTGGAGTGCAATGGTGTGGTCTCGGCTCACTGCAACCTCCGCTTCCCAGGTTTAAGCAATTCTCCTGCCTCAGCCTCCCAAGTAACTGGGACTGTAGGCACGTGCCACCACACCCAGCTAATTTCTGTATTTTTAGTGGAGACAGGGTTTCACTATGTTGGCCAGGCTGGTCTCAAACTCCTGACCTTGTGGTCCACCCGCCTCAACTTCCCAAAGTGCTAGGATTACAGGCGTGAGCCACCACGCCAAGCCTTAAGCATTTTTTAATATTTAGAAGTTCTTAATTTTAAAAATTCTAGTTTATCATTTTGTTCCTTTATTGGTAGAGATTTTTATGTTCTATTGAAACAAAAACTTTGTTAGAAAAAAATCTGCAAAGTCAAAAAGATATTCTCTTATGTCACCATTTAGAAGCTTTATTGTTTTACACTCTATCTGGTAATAAATCTTATGAAGGGTGAAAAAAGAAAAAGACACAGCACGGAAAGCAATGAAATATCGAAGAGGTCAGCCAGGTAAGGGGGAAGGTGATATGGAAATCTGTAGGTATTTGTGAGACTCTTGTAAGGACTTTGACTTATACTCTTAGATGAGGTGCCATCAGAGGATTTTGAGCCAAGACAGTGATGTGATCTGACATTTCAAAAGGATCAGTCTGTCTGTAATGTGTTAGGAATAGCTTGTAGTAGGGCAAGGGTGGAAGCAATAAGCAGAGTTAGGAGATTGTTGCAGTAATCCAGGCAAGAAGTAATGGTTGCTTAGACCAGAGTGTGAGCAACAGAAATGATGAGTAGTCTGATTCTGTACTTACTTTGTTTTTTGTTTTATTGTTTTATTGGAGATAGAGTCTAGCTCTGTCACCCAGGCTGGAACACAGTGGCGCAGTATTGGCTCACTGCAACCTCCGCCTCCCGGGTTCAAGCAACTCTCCTGCCTCAGTCTCCTGAGTAGCTGAGACTACAGGCGCATGTTGCCAAGGCTGACTAATTTTTGTGTTTTTAGTAAAGACGGAGTTTCACCATGTTGCCCAGGGTGATCTGGAACTCCTGAGCTCAGGCAATCCACCTGCCTCAGCCTCGCGAAGTGCGGAGATTACAGGCGTGAGCCCCTGTGCCTGGTCTGTATTTATTTTTAGCTGGAGGTTTTCTAGCAGTGGAATAAAGTACAAAAAGTTAGATATGATGTTCTAACATTACAATGCCCTTCTAGTTGCTTTCCCTAAATACATCTAAAAATATTTTTCTGCTTTTTGGTTGTTCTTACTCGTGTGTGTTTGTGTGTGAGAGAGAGAGAGATTTGTACTCAAAAAAAAGCTAGGGTTTAGATACAGTTTATTATCTGAAAACATAACTTACTTTGGTGTTTAACTCCTTTACCACCAAGCACTTGTACAGCAGTGCTCTGTTCATATCGTGTTATATAAATTTGGCTTAGTCTGTGTAATTACCCCCAGAAACTTCCTGGTCTTCGTTACTGTGGTCACCTGAAATTTTCATTTTTCTTCTTTTTTCTCTTTCACGTTTCTGCTTCGTATAAACTCATTACTCCCTGAAATTTGCCTAGGTCTAACCTTCATATGAGCTGTGGACTCATATGAAGTCCATATGTGGTAGGGCTGAGCAGAAAGGAAGAAGCCAGTGGTATTCCCTATGTGGATTTTTTCCTCTCCTTGCATCCAAATCAGTGGTCTAATCACCTGTGACACTAGACCAAGGTAATTATGTTTTTCCATGCAGATGCGCATCACGTGTACTCCTTAAGTTGAACAAAAAAAAGGGAGGAAATCAGGGCCAGAGTTGGGCTACCTTTTAATCTGGTTTGTTATTCAACTGTTGCTGGTAACTTCAAAAATGAAACCTACTTTTCAAAACCTCAAAAGGACAATTTTTGTTCAAGGAAAAGAAGAGGAAACATAGTAACCTGAGGCAAGAGTCTTTGATCTTAACCCCACCTTCTCAAGCCACCCACCTTCATACCGATGTCCTATTAGAATCCACACATAGACCACAGGAGTCATCACCAGAGTCACAGGGCTGGGTAATGCCCATTCATAGTGCCATGCTTCAGAGGGCTGAGTGGATGTGTTCTTGACATCCCCTAAAATCCTAAGCTAGCTTTCCTATATTAACAGCAGTATTCAGCAACTCTAGGAGTTAGGCTTCTTTATTATTTCTATTTTACAGATGGTGAAACTGAAGCACAGAGTAATTAAGTGAAATTATTAGGGTCACACAAATAGAGAAGTGACTGCCTTGTTTTCTAATTTTACTTGTGAAATTTTTAAGACACACAAAAACTAGACACATGAACCCCCATTAATACCATCACTCAGATTCAGTAATTTGAAGATTTTACCACGTTTGCTTGCTTGCCTTTTTTTTTTTTTTTTAAGACAGAATTTCGCTCTGTTCCCCAGACTGGAGTACAGTGGTGCAGTCTCGGCTCACTGCAAGCTCTACCTCCTGGGTTCACACCATTCTCCTGCCTCAGCCTCCTGAGTAGCTGGGACTACAGGCACCTGCCACCATGCCCAGCTAATTTTTTGTATTTTCATTAGAGACAGAGTTTCACTGTGTTAGCCAGGTTGGTCTCGATCTCCTGACCTCGTGATCCGCCCGCCTCGGCCTCCCGAAGTGCTGGGATTACAGGCGTGAGCCACGGCGCCCAGCCGCTTTCTTGTTTACTGAAGTATTTTAAAGCAAATCCCAGATATCATTGCCATTTTACCTTACTAAAGTATGCAGGTCTGAAAATTATGTCCATTCTATGTAATGGACATTTCTACAATACCATTGATACCTTAACAGGGTTATCAGTAATTCCTTGGTATCATCTAATTTTTAAAAACAAGCTTGTTTTTAAAACCTTTATTTCTATTCCAAGAATCCAATAAGCCCACAGATATTTAGAACTTAACCACCATAACTTTTCATGTCATTGGCACACAATATGCATATTTTAGTAAATAAATAAGCAAATTGTAGGAGAGCGGTGTGTAGGCTGTTTCTAAGTTGTAAGTGCTTAAGGATGTGCTTTAGCTCTAGATCTGGAACTCATTAAAATACTGTTAAAGAAGGACAAAATTAAGTAGAAGAAAATCATTCTCTTTTGATGATAGTATATGGCCTTTTGCATGCTTTAGAAAGATTATCAAGCACTGTTTATGACTTTGTGATATTTCAGAACACATTTTAGGATTTACATAGGGACTAGTAAATAGGTTATATCCTATCAGTATTACCATGGGAATCAAAGTACGTTGAAGAAACTTTCTAGCCAACTATAATATTTTTCCAGTGTTTTTTGTTACATGTCTTTTTAAGCAAGCGTTATTTGTGACATTCTGCAGGAAATAACCCTGTTGATTTCTTTAGTTCACTTGCTATTCAACAATAAATAAATGAATGAGTAAATAAATTAAACCCAGGTTACTGAGTTCACCTTAATTAAAAGGATTATGTAGCACAATTCCCTTATTTATTACTGGTATAGTCTCCTGGCCCCAAAATGAGGCATCTATTTATTACCACAGCCTAGTAGGTTCTGTTCCAGTATTGCTGCCTAGATGTTCTTTTCAGTCTCTATTTTACCATCTGAAACAGTGAGCCACTTGGAGGCTACATGCAGTTTTCTTGGCTTTACCATGTGGTCTGTAATCTAGTTTCAACACCATACGTTTGAAAGCTGCCCTTGAGTTGTCATTTTTTTTGTTTTTTCTAACTTTTAAATTATTATTTTTTCCATAGCACTTAATAAATTTTCATTTGAATTGAAAAATAAGTACGTAAAAGTGTTTTTTGCAAATGTTCATCCTATACTGCTCTAAAATATGTGAGTTATAATTTTTCCTATCACTTGAATAAAACCATTGTATTCAAGCACCTGGTTTAATTATAAGAAGCATCACTAAGTGGAAATTAAAACCTCAGTTCTCTACCTTGCTGTACTTCAACTAGTGTTGTAGTCTGAAACAGGTCACTTCCATTTCTTTGTCTACAACAGGAGAGGAATGAATTTGATAATCCCACAAATCTTCTGGCTTTAAAAGTACATCTCTCATTACATATGTAGGAAAAGTTTGTGCATGTGTTGTGTACCATATTGTAAAGGGATTATTACCATTTTGTTGCTGCAATTAGAATTTTTTTCAGTTTCCTTTGAATGGCATATTTCTTTTTTTTTTTTTTTTTTTTTTTTGAGACAGAGTCTCACTCTGTCGCCCGGGCTGGAGTGCAGTGGCCAGATCTCAGCTCACTGCAAGCTCCGCCTCCCAGGTTTACGCCATTCTCCTGCCTCAGCCTCCCGAGTAGCTGGGACTACAGGCGCCCGCCACCTCGCCTGGCTATTTTTTTGTATTTTCTAGTAGAGACGGGGTTTCACCGTGTTAGCCAGGATGGTCTCGATCTCCTGACCTCATGATCCGCGCTTCTCGGCCTCCCAAAGTGCTGGGATTACAGGCTTGAGCCACCGCGCCCGGCCTGAATGGCATATTTCTAACACTGCTAGAACATTTTTAAATTATTGTATTGCTGGAACTATTCCAGAGAGAATCTTTACATTAACTTGTTAAGTTTTACTGTAATGCAGTTTGTTAATTTTTTTTAATGATTTTAAAGTAAATTAAGTTCTTATGAACTTAGAGGCTCTGTAAATCAAATTTAACATTTTTTTCTGAATTCTTAAGTAATATGTGCTTATAATAATAGAAGTCTTGAAAATTAGAAAGAAAAAAAAAGTCCACCAGATATGATCACTGGTAAAATGTGATGCATCCTTCTAAAAAATTGGAATAACAGTCTGTGTATGGTTTTATTCCTTTTTTCATTGATTAGATCATGCAATTTTTCACATAATTAAAAATCCTGTCATGAGGGCAAGATGACAGAGGGTAGGAAGTCCTAGCCTTTGCTCTCCCATAGAAACATCAAGATAACAATACTTGGGCCAGGCATGGTGGCTCACACCTATAATCCCAGCACTTTGGGAGGCCAAGGCAGGTGGATCACGAGGTCAGGAGTTCAAGACCAGCCTGGCCAACTTGGTGAAACCCCATTTCTACTAAAAGTACAAAAATTAGCCGGGCATAGTGGTGCATGCCTGTAGTCCCAGCTACTTGGGAGGCTGAGGCAGGAGAATTGCTTGAACCCGGGATGTGGAGGTTACAGTGAGCCAGGGTCGTGCCATTGCACTCCAGCCTGGGCAACAGAGCAAGACTCCGTTTCAAAAAAATAAATAACAACACTCCTACTAAAATATCTTTATAAGAAATGCAGAATCTAGTTAATAAGTTGTAGCACCCCAGCCACATACATAACAAAATCCACACCATGATAGGTAAGGAGAGCAAATTCACTTTGCCCACATCAGCTTCTCCCCCAGACTGGCTTAGTTCAGAGCCAAGAGGATCACCCATGACTTCTCCCACATTGGGAAAGGAAAGAATGGAGCGTGCACTTGGCCATCTGGCCTCCTGGCATCTTAGTGCATCCCTGCCAATTTCTGTCTCACCTCATATCCAGTGCTGAAAAACTGATAGTACCCAGATGCCTGGAACAACTGAGAACAAAAGAAGGGTGAATGGCCTCCTACAGCTGGCACTGTTCTGCAAGATTGGGAAAAGGCTCAGAACAGAGTCTTTCCCTTTAGGAGGGAAATGAAGGGAGCCTTGTCTCTAGCCTTTCAGTATGGTACACAAAGGGCTGGTTTCAATCTCAGTTCATGCCACGTACTAAAGGACTGTTGGAGCCTGGATGCCTGTGACAGCTAGGAATAAAGGGAAATGGGTGGGTGCCCCCTACAGCAAACAGTACTCTGTGAGACTGGAAAAAGTACTCTTTCTTCAAAGTCACAGACAACCATGCAGCCATACAATAAACATGGAAAATCAAGAAAACATGACACAATCTAAGGAAGAAAATAATTCTTTAGTAACCAATTTTAAAAAAAAAAGTGGATGTATTAATTACCTACAAAGAATTTACATTAATCCTGTTAAAGAAGCTCACTGAGTTACATGAAAACACTGGTAGGAAACTAAATGAAATCAGGAAAAGAATACATGAGCAAAGTAAGGATGTTAACAAAGAAACAATTAAAAAGAAACAAATACTGGTGCTGAAGAATACAGTAACTGAACCGAAAAATTCACTACAGGAGTTCAACAAGCAGCTGACTTGATCAAGAGGAAGAAAGAATCAGTGAACTTGAAAACAGGTCATTTGAAATTATCAAGTTAGCGGAGCAAAATAAAAAGAATGAAAAGGAGCGAAGCTATGGAACTCAATCAAGCAAAGATAAGCAGTGGACGTCACAGAAGTAGAAAAGGAGCAGACAGCTGTTTAAGAAACAATGAGTGAAAATTTCCGAAATCTGGTGAGGGAAATGTGAAGGTCAAAGAATACCAAACAGGATGAACCCAAAATGGTCTACACCAACACATATTATAATCAAATTGTCAAAAATCAAAGACAAAAAGTAAGTGAGATAAGTGCTGAAAGAAAAAAAAAAAACTGTCAACCAAAAATAGTATGCCCAGCAAAGCTATCCCTCAAAAATGGAGAGAAAGATTTTACCAGATAAACAAAAGCTAAAGGAGTTTATCATTACTAGAACTGCATTACAAGAAATACCAATGGGAGTTCTTCAATATGAAACAAAGGGACAATAAATAACACAAAGCACATGACAGTAAAAAACTCACTAGTGAATATATAAACAAATAGAGAATAATGTTGTACTACTGGTTAATAAATCACCATAACTCTGGTATAAATGTTAAAAGCCAACAGGATTAGGCTGGACACCATGGCTCACACCTGTAATCCCAGCACTTTGGGAGACCAAAGCAGGCGAATCACCTAAGGTCAGGAGTTCAAGACCAGCCTGGCCAACATAATGAAACCTTGTCTCTACTAAAAATACAAAAAGTGGTCGGGCATGGTAGCGGGTACCTGTAAACCCAGCTACTTGGGAGACTGAGGCAGGAGAATCACTTGAACCTGGGAGGCAGAGGTTGCAGTGAGCCGAGATCATGCCACTGCACTCCAGCCTGGGCAACAGAGCAAGACTCTGTCTCAAAAAAAGAAAAAGCCAACAGTATGAAGAATAACTCCAATAATTAATTGGTGGATATGTAATATTAAAATATGTAAATTAGAACATCAGTAGCAAAGTATGCAGGAGTAAATAGGTACAGTTTTTGCATACAATTATATTGTTATCTTAAAATGCACTATTATATATATAAGATCATTTATGTAAGCTGCATGGTAATCATAAAGCAAAAACGTACAGGCATACCTTGTTTTATTATGCTTCACTTTATTGCACTTCACAGGTATTGTGTTTTTTGTTTTTTACAAATTAAGGTTGTGGCAACCCTGCATCAAGCAACTATATTGGCACCATTTGTCCAGTATCATGTGCTCACATTGTGTTCCTTATTATACCTTTGTTGTTGTTGTTGTTGTCGTCATCGTCGTCATTTTTTAGAAACAGTGTCTTGCTCTGACACCCAGGCTGGAGTGCAGTGGCATGATCATGGCTAATGGCAACCTCAACTCCTGGGCTAAAGAGATCCTCACCTTGGCTTCCCAGAGTGCTTGGATTACAGGTGTAAGCCACCACACTGAGCCCACTCTTGTTATATCTGATGTGATCTGTTGTCAGTAATCTTTGATGTTACTATTGTAATCATTTTGGCACCCCACGAACCACACCTATAGAAAATATCTTATTTAATTATAAATTTTGTGTGTGTTCTGACTACTGACTGGCCCTTCCCCCATTTCTTGCCCTCACATTGAGCCACCGAAATCCCTAAGACAATAATATTGAAATTAGGCCAATTGGCCATTCACAGTTGCCCACACCTGTAATCTCAGCAGCAGGAAGATCAGTGGAGCACAGGAGTTCAAGACCAGCCTGCGGAACATAGACCCCCATCCCTACATAATATTTTAAAATTAGCTGGGCATAGTGGTGTGCACCTGTGTTCCCATCTACTTGGGAGGCTGAGGTGGGAAGATCACTTGAACCTGGGAAATCAGGGCTGCAGTGAGCTGTGATTACACCACTGCACTGCAGCCTGGGCAACAGAGCAAGACCCTGTCTCAGAAAAGAAAGAAAAAATTAGGCCTATTAGTAACTCTACAATGACCTCTAATTGCTAAGTGAAAGGAAGAGTCCCACGTCTCTCACTCCAAGTCAAAAGCTAGAAATGATAAAGCTTCATAAGGAAGGCATTTCAGGAGCCCAGATAGGCCAAAAACTAGGCCTCTTGTACCAAACAGGCAAGTTGTGAATGCAAAGAAAAAGTTTTGAAAGAAAGTCTAAGTGCTACTCCATCTATCACATGAGTGATAAGAAACGGAAATGGCCTTATTGCTGATAAAGTTTTGGTGGTCTGGATAGAAGATGAAACTAGCCACAACATTCCCTTAATCCAAAGTCTAATCCAGAGCAAGCCTCTAATGCTGTTCAAGTCTATGAAGGCTGAGAGGTAAGGAAGCTGCAGGAGAAAAAGCTTGAAACTACTAGAGGTTGGTTCATGAGGTTTAAAGAAAAAAGTTATCTCCATAAAAATGTAAGCTGAGTCAGCAGGTGCTGTCATGGAAGCTGCAGAAGATCTAGCTAAGGTCATTGATGAATGTGGTTACAGTAAACAACAGATTTTTCAGTGTAGATAAAACAGCCTTCTATTGCAAGAAGATACCATCTAGGACTTTGATAGCTAGAGACAAGCCAATACCTGACTTTAAAGCGTCAAAAGACAGGCTGACTCTCATTAGAGGTTAATGTATCTGGTCACTTTAAGTTGAAGCCAATGCTCATTTGCTATTCTAAAAATCCTAAGGCCCTTAAGAATTATGCTAAATCTACTCTGCCTGTGCTCCATAAGTGGAACAACAAAGCATGGATGATAGCACATCTGTATACAGCATAATTTACTGACTACTTTAAGCCCACTGTGGAGAGGTACTGCTTACAAAAAGGTTCCTTTTGAAATTACATCTCATTGACAATGTACATGGTCACTCAAGAGCTCTGATGCAGATGAACCAGGAGATTCATGTTGTTTTCATGCTTGTGAACACAACATCTGTTCTTCAGTCCATGGATCCAAGAGTAATTTTGACTTTCAAGTCTTATTATTTAAGGAATACATTTTATAAGATTATAGCTGCCATAGATAGTGATTTCTCTGGTAGATTTCGGAAAAGTAAACTGAGGATTCACCCATTCTAGATGCCATTCAGAACATTCATGATTCATAGGAGGAGATCAAAATATCAACATTAACAGGACTTTGTAAGAGGTTGAATTCCAGCACTCATGGATCATTTGAGGGGTTCAAGACTTCAGTGGAGGAAGTCACTGTAGATGTGGTAAAAACTGCAAGAGAACTAGAATTGGAAGTGGAGCCTGAAGGTTTGACTGAATTGCTGCAATCTCATCATAAAACTGGAATGCATGAGAAGTTGCTTTTTGTGTATGAACAAAGAAAGTGGTTTTTGAGATTAGAATCTGCTTCTAATGAAGATGCTGTGAATGTTGTTGAAATTATAACAACAAAGGCTTTAAGAATATTCCATAAACTGAGCTGATACAGTAGCAGCAGAGTTTAAGGGGATGGAGTCCAATTGTAAAAACAATCTCTACTGTGGATAAAAAGCTATTAAGCAGCATAGCATGCTACAGAGGATCTTTCATGAAAGGAAGAGTCAACAGATACAACTTCATTGTCTTATTTTAAGAAATTGCCAGTCACTCCAACCTTCAACTATCACCCTGATCAGTGAGTAGCCATCCGATATTGGGGCAAGACATTCTACCAGCCAAAGATTACAACTAGCTGAAGACTCAGGTGATTGTTAGCATCTTTTAGCAATAAAGTATTTTTTAGTTAAGGTATGTATATTGCTTTTTAATTTGAAAAACAAAAAATTATTTGACTTTCTTTATTTCAATATTCACTTTATCGCAGTGGTCTGGAAGTGAACCTGCAATATCTCCAAGTTATGCCTGTAGTAGATACACAAAAGATAAATACATAGCACTACAAAAAAATCATCAAATCACAAAGGAAGATAGCAAGAGAAGAAAGGAATGAAAGAACTACAAACAAAATGACAATAGTAAGTCTTTACCTATTATTACTTTAAATATAAATGGATTAAATTCCATCATCAAAAGTCATTGAGTGGCTGAATGAATTAAAAAACAGTAACCCACCATGTGCTGGGTATATAAGTTATATACTTATATCTTAGAAAATAGACTTTAAGTCAGAAACTGACACAAGAGACAAGGTCATTATAGAATGATAGGGTCAGTCAGGAAGACATAACAATTATAAATATATATGCATCCAGTATCGGGGCACCTAAATACGTAAAGCAAATATTAACATACCTGAAGGGAAAAACAAACAACAATATAATAATAAAAGAAGACATCAAGACACCACTCTCAACAATGGATAAATCATTTAGACAGAATATCAGTGAGGAAACACTGGATTTTAACCAAACTATGGGCCAAATGGACCTAACAGATACATACAGAACATTCCATCCAACAACAGCAGAATACACGTTCTTCTCAAGCACACATGGAACATTCTCCAAGATAAATCACATGTTAGGCTACAAAACAAGTCTTAATAAATTTAAGATTGAAATCATGTCAGATATCTTTTCTGACCACAATAATATAAAACTAGAAATCAATAAAAGGAGGAAAATTTACAAATACGTGGAAATGGAAGTCAATAAATATTAAAAGGGAAGTCATATAGATTGATATGTTAATATCTAATTAATATATAATTGATAATATCAATATACTAATTAATATATAATTGATCTATTAATAATAATTGATATATTAATATCAATATAATATTAAAAGGGAAGTCAAGGCCGGATGCCAGTGGCTCATGCCTGTAATCTCAGCACTTTGAAAGGTGAAGGTCAAGAGATCGAGACCATCCTGGCCAAACATTGTGAAACCCCGTCTCTACTAAAAATGCAAAAATTATCTGTACATGGTGGCGTACACCTGTAGTCCCAGCTACTCGGGAGGCTGAGGCAGGAGAATGACTTGAACCTGGGAGGCCAAGGTTGCAGCGAGCCACGATCCCGCCACTGCACTCCAGCCTGGGCGACAGTGCGAGGCTGTCTCAAAAAAAAAAGGGGGGAAGTCAAATAATATCTTGATACAAATAAAAATAAAAACTTACCAAAACGTATAGCAAGTGGCAAAAGTAATACTAAAAGGAAAATTTATAGCAAAAAAATGTTAAGAAAGAAGAAAAGGCCAGGTGCAGTGGCTCACGCCTGTAAGCCCAGCACTTTGGGAGGCAGAGGCACACGGATCACGAGGTCAGGAGTTTGAGACCAGCCTGGCCAACATAGTGAAACCCTGTCTCTACTAAAACTACAAAAAATTAGCTGGGTGTGGTGGTGGTTGCCTGTAATCCCAGCTACTTGGGAGGCTGAGGCAGGAGAATTGCTTGAACCTGGGAGGCGGAGGTTGCAGTGAGCCGAGATCACGCCACTGCACTCCAGCCCAGGTAACAGTGCAAGACTCCATCTCAAAAAAAAAAAAAAAAAAAAATTTCGTACAACTTAACTTTAAATCCTAAGGAATTAGAAAAACAACATTCAAAGCCCAAAGTTAGCCAAAGAAAGGAAATAATAAATATTAGAGCAGAAGTAAATACAGACTAGAAAAAGCAGTAGTAAGGACTAACAAAGCCGGGTGTTGCTTTTTGAAAAGATAAACAAAATTGACAAACCTTTAGAGTAAGACAAAAGACTCAAAGAAGTGAAAGAGGAGATATTACAACTGATGCCACAGAAATACAGTAAGACTATAAGAGACTCCTGTGAGCCTTCATTTCCAATAAATTGGATAATCTAGAATAAATAAATTCCTAGAAATATAAACCTTCCAAAACTGAATCATGAAGGAAATATAAAATATCATCAGACGAATAACAAATGAGAGTGAATCCATAATTTTTAAAAACCTCCCCCCAAAAAAGAAAAACCCAGGACTGGATGGCTTCACAGGTGAATTCTACCAAATATTTGAAGAAGAATTAATGTCAGTCCTTCTTGAACTCTTCCAAAAAGTTGAGGAAGAGGGAACGCTTCTAAACTCATTTTATGTGCCTAGCACTGCTGTGATACCAAAGCCAGATAAGGACACTAACAATAAAATTATAGGTCAGTGTCTCTGATGAACATAGATACCAAAATCCTCAACAAATACTAGCAAACCAAATTCAACAGCACATTAAAAGGATCGTACATCCTAAATGGGATTTATCCCTGGAGTGCAGGCATGGTTCACCATATGCACATCAATAATATAATATGCCACATTGTAACAATGGATAAAAATCATGACCATGTCAATAGATGCAGAAAAAGCATTTGATGAAATTCAACATTCTTTCATGATATAGCACTCAAAAAATTAACCATAGAAGGAATGTACTTCAACATTATAATAAAGTCCATATATGGCCATGTATGACAAGCTCTTAGCTTAACATCATACTCATCAGTGAAAAACTGGAACCTTTTCCTCTAAGATCAAGAACAAGATGTGGATGCCTGCTCTTGCCACTTCTATTCAACACAGTATTGGAAGTCCTAGCCAGAGCAATTAGGGAAGAAAAATAAAAGCATCCAAATCTGAAAAGAAAAACTGAAAGTGTCTGCAGATGACATGACATTATATATAGAAAACACTAAAGACACCACCCAAAAAAAACTCTTAATAAACAAATTCAGCAAGGTTGGTGGATGTAAAACCAACATACAGAAATCAGTTGCAGTTCTATACATTCAACAGGAAATTAAGAAAATCCCATTGACAGTAACATCAAAAAGAGTAAAATATTTAGGAATAAACTTAGCCAAAGAGGTGAAAGTCTTCAGTTTTACTGATGAAAGAAATTAAATAAGATACAAATAAATGGAAAAATATCTCATGTTCATGATTGGAAAAAATAATATTGTTAAAATCTCCATACTACCCAAAGCAGTCTACAGATTCAATGCAATCTCTATTAAAACCTCAGTGACATTTTTTACAGAAATAGAAAAACAATCCTAAAATTAATATGGAATTACATAAGACCCCAAATAGCCAGAGCAGTCTTGAAAAAGAACAAAACTGGAGGCATCATACTTCCTAATTTCAAAATACATTACAAAGCTACAGTAATCAAAACAGTATCATACTAGCATAAAGATGGATGTATAGACCAATGGAGCAGAAGAGAGACCCCATAAATAAACCCACTCATTTATGATTAACTGATCTTTGACAAGGGTACCAAGAACATAAAATGGGGAAAGGATAGTCTCTTCAACAAATGTGTTGTGTAAACTGGAAATCCACAGGCAAAAGAAGAAAATTGGATCCTATCGTAGACCATGGCCAGAAATCAAAGCAAAATGGATCAAAGACTTAAATATAAATTCTGAAACTGTAAAACTTCTCACAGAAAACATAGGAGGAAAGCTTCTTGGCATTGGTCTTGGCAATGACTTTGTGGTTTGACACCAAAAACAAAGGCAACAGAACCAAAAATAGGCAAGTGGGACTGTATCAAAATAAAAGCTCTGTACAGAAAAGAAAACAATCAACAAAATTAAAAAGCAAGCTGAAGAGACTGAGGCAGGCAGATTGCTTGAGCCCAGGAGCTCGAGACCAGCCTGGACAACATGATAAAACCCCATCTCTACAAAAAAATACAAAAGTAGCTGGGTGTGGTAGCATGCATGTGTAGTCCCAGCTGCTTGGGAGGCCGAGGTGGGAGGATCCATTGAGCCCAGGAGATCGAGGCTACAGTGAGCCATGATTACGCCACTGCATTCCATCCTGGGAAACAGCAGGACCCTGTCTAAAAGAAAAAAAAAAAGGTGAGATAAAAGTAAGGAGGCTGAGGCGTAGATCACCTGAGGTCAGGAGTTCAAGACCAGCCTGGCCAACATAGTGAAACCTCTATCTACTAAAAAAAAAATACAAAAGAAAAAAAAAAC
The DNA here is from genome assembly GCF_047675955.1 of Chlorocebus sabaeus. Taxonomy (NCBI): domain Eukaryota; kingdom Metazoa; phylum Chordata; class Mammalia; order Primates; family Cercopithecidae; genus Chlorocebus; species Chlorocebus sabaeus. The sequence goes on along the minus strand of NC_132927.1, from coordinate 15,846,145 downwards.
AGGTGTGGTGGTGCATACCTGTGATCCTAGCTACTTGAGAGGCTGAGGCAGGAGAATTGCTTCAATCTGGGAGCCAGAGGTTACAGTGAGCCGAGATGGCGCACTACACTCCAGCCTGGACCACAGAGTGAGACTCCATGTCCAGAAAACAAAGAAAAATAGAAGTTAAATATTAGCAAAACATCTATCAAGGTAAGAGGTTAATATCCAAAATATATAAGTAACTCATATAACTCAATAGCAAAAAAAACAAATTTAACCTAATCTTAAAACAAGCAAAAAACAAATAGACATTTCTCCAAAGACGACATACAAATGGCCTCCAGGTATATGGAAAGATGCTGAGTATCATTAATCATGGAAATGCAGATCAAAACCACAGTGAGATATCAACTCACATCTTAGCATATCTGTTATCAAAAATAAATTTAAGGCCAGGCTTGGTGGCTCACGCCTGTGATCCCAACACTTTGGGAGGCTGAAACAGGCAGATTGATTGAGTCTAGGAGTTCAAGACCAGCCTGGCCAACATGGTTAACCCTGTCTCTACTAAAAAATACAAAAAAAGTTAGCTAGGCATGGTGGCGCACACCTGTAGTCCCAGCTGCTCAGGAGGCTGAGGTAAGAGAATCGCCTGAGCCTGAGAAGTTGAGGCTGCAGTGAGACAAGATGGCACCCTGCACTCCAGCCTTGGCAACCGGAGACCCTGTCTCTAAAATAGACATTTGTGAGGATGTAGAAAAGTTGGAGCTTTTATACAACTGTTTGTGGGAGTGTAAAATGGTGCAGCCACTGTGGAAAGCAATATGGAGATTCATTAAAAATAGTACTGCTGTATGATCCAGTAATGGAATATTTCTGGATATGTATACAAAAAGGTTGTAATCAGGATCTCAAAGATATCTGCACACCCACGTTCAGTGCACCATTATTCACATTAGCCAATATAAGAAAACAATACAAATGTCCATCAAGAGATGAATAAAGAAAATGTGATATATACATGCAATGGAAAAATATTAAGCCTTAAAAATAAAGAGAAATCCTACTGTATGCAACAACCTGGATGAACCCACAGGACATTATGCTACGTGAAAAAGTCAGTCACAGATGGATACATACTGCATGACTCCACTTACGTGAGGTATCTAAAATAGTCAAACTCCCAGAAGCAGAGAATAAAACGGTGATTGCTAGGGCTGTAGGGAGGGAAAAATGGAAAATTGTTAATGAGTATAAAATTTCTGTTCTGCAAGATGAAAAATTTCTAGAGATCTGTTGTAAAGCATAGTACCTATTAGGATTGTGTTGAGTCTGTTGATCAATTTTGGGAGAATTGACATGTTTACAGTATTGAAACTTCCAGCCAACAGATGTGGAATTCCATTTACTTAGATCTTGTTAGATTTACTTCAACAATGTTTTGTGGTTTTCAATGTACAGCATTGATACTTCTGTTCAGTTGATTCCTAAATATTTTGTATTTTTGATACTACTGTAAACAGTGCTTTTTAAAATTTTAATTTCCAAATGTTCATTGCTAGCGTGTAGAAATACAATTGATTTTTATATATTGACCTTGTATCATGTGACCTTACTCAACTCATTAACCTTACTAAACTCATAGTAGCTTTTTTTAGATTCCTTAGAATTTTTGTGTAAATGATCATGTAATTGGCAAATTAGGACACTTCTGCTTCTTCCTTTCTAATCCATATTCTTTTTATTGATAAATAGTTTTATGGAGTATAGTTTTAATAGCTGATTTAAATTCATTCCCTAAATCCTTCATCTGCCATTTCTGAGTATATTTCTGTTGATGGATTTTTCTCCTAGTTGTGAGCCATGTTTCCTTACCACTGTGTGGACTCTACTGCTTTCCAGCGGTACTCTCTTCTTCAGCCTTGTAGTTTTGCCCCACATGTGTACAAATCATTACTCAGCCAAAAACCTGGGTAATATGAAGTCTTTGCAAATCTGTGAAGCTCTCTCTGTACATTTCCTTTGTCTTTGGTACTCTGCCCTAAAATTCTAGACTGCAAACTCCCTAAAATCTCTGTCTCCTCCACTCAGACTACCAGGCTATGTTGTAACCTGAAAACTCTCTCCAGGCCATAATCTCAGGCAATTATAGTACACACTTCATTTTTTCCCCATCTTCCAGGATCAGAGTCCTATATTGCTTATTGTCCAGTGTCTGAAAACAATTATTTTATGTTTTGTCTAGTTTTATAGTTGTTTACAGAGGGAAGGCAGTTGTCCTTGTTTAATTCTTTGTAAAAGAAGTAAAAGTCTCTTCCATATGTATTTTAATACCACCAAATAAATGAAAGTTGAGTTGAAAGGAGGAAAGTACTGAGATTGTATGACAGCCTGAGTATTATATTAGGAATTGAGTGTGATATATTTTTTCTACTTTATATAAAACCTTATATTCTCCAAAGCCAAATATCCACTTTTATGGATACTTGTCCTTCACAGCACTGAATCACTATTGTGTCCCTAATATATAGCACAGTTCCTGGTACTTCGTAGGCCCTCAGGGAATTGTCGGTTAAATGAATAAACGAATTAATGATTATTCCTCAAGCTAAATTTTAGAATCATTGGGCTTTTCAGTGCAATTAAGGTGATTTACTTGAGAAAATGTGACATACCATCAAGAAATGGTATTTTCGGGCCAGACATGGTATTTCATACCTATAATCTCAGCCCTTTGAGAGTCCAGTATGGGAGGATTACTTGAGCCCACAAGTTCAAGACCAGCCTGAGGAACATAGCAAGACCTTATCTCTACAAAATATTACAAATTATCCACATATTGTGGCACATGCCTGTGGTCCCAGCTACTCAGGAGGCTGAACTGGAAGGATCACTTAAGCCCAAGAGGTTGAGGCTGCAGTGAGCCATGATCATACCACTACACTCCAACCTGAACAACAGAGCGAGACACTGTCTCCAAAAAAAAAAAAAAAAGAAAAGGTATTTTTCATTTATTTAAATCTTGTATCACTGTTGTAGATGATATATTTTTTAATTAAAATTATCCCATTTTATGTTATAAATGGAATCTCTAGTTGGTTATTATTGGACTCAGGAGTTTATCTTTATCCATTTGTTGTTCTCCTTTTTATTTACAATTTTACTATTAGAAAACTATATGTTTTGTAGCTAAAATTATCTAAAACCAAAAGATTTTTACATCATTTTCTTTTTTAGGTAGAGTCTGTCTCCCAGGCTGGAGTGCAGTGGCACGATCTCGGCTCACTGCAACCTCCGCCTCCCGGTTCAGCTGGGATTACAGGTGTATGCCACCATGCCCAGCCAATTTTTGTATTTTCAGTAGAGACAAGGTCTCGCCATGTTGGCCAGGCTGGTCTTGAACTCCTGGCCTCAAGCGATCCCCTGGCGTTGGTCTCCCAAAGTGCCAGCCAGGACTACAGGTGTGAGCCACCGCACCTAGCCTTACATAGTTTTCTACTTCCCTTGTTCATAAGCTATATAGTTTGATCATAAAACTGGAGAAGGTTCTCTTTAGATTTTAGTTAAGGAATATTTCTTACTGAGTACGTATCTTCAGGGCAGTGATTTACCCTGGAGCATTTAACATGTTAACTAAATTAACTGGTTTGAGGAAATGTTTATATTGTAATTATCATCTCTGTAAAATTTAGAGCTTATATAGTTTGTCATATGTCATTGTGTTATTTATCCCTAAACCCTATAAGGTAGGTATTGTTACTACTGATGAAGAATTGAGTCTCAGGCACATTAAGAGACTTTTCCATGGTCATTATAATATTGAGTTCCTGAACTAATCTTTATACCGTAGTCCTGGTTTTTTTAAAGCTTTTGCCACTTCTCCTGTATCATGTTGCTTTGTATGTATAAATAAATCTGAATGTATGTATAAAGAAATCTGAAAGTACTTAACTGGATTCTAAGTGAGTTATAAAATAGAAACCTTGCTAGAATATCCCCTTTGCATATTCTTATTTTTTATATTTACATTTTTTTAAGTATAAATTATTTAGAAAATCATTTTAAATTATTTTTCTTGTAGGAACCTTCAGAAGTTTAGTCTTTTTGGAGACATAAGTGTTCTACAACAGCAAGGAAGTTTGTCAAATACATACCTCAGCAAGGTGGACCCTGATGGCAAAAAAATTAAACAGTAAGTTACATGGTTAATGGAAAGGAGGTTGTACTATTTATTAATAATGTGTTTTTTCTAATAAATTATGAGATACAAACAGAAGAGTAATGATTTTTTTCCTGAAAGGAACATAGGTCCTGGAAATGTTTTAATGATAAAATACAGTGATCAGCATCTGCCATTCCATCTCATAAATCTTTAAGACAAATCAAATAACTTAGTGAATAATTATTGCTATTTAAAATTATTTCCCTACTTGCCTTTGCTATAACATAAACCGTATGTCATCATACTTTTCTACTAAACGGGTATAAGTGGTGCTTTTCGTGGATGAGGAGCATATTTCTGTGTGTTTAATAGATCTGTGTGTTTAATATACATTTTCATTACATTTTAATGTGAATTTTAATGGTATTTACTGTGGGTTGAATAGAAATTACCTAATGAGGAAAAATAGATCTCAAAATTGCATGCTTTTCATGGCCTGTTTTCAAAAGTCAGTGTTAAAAGATTAGAACTGAATGTTAATGGGATCACCGTGGCATGTGTTTTCCTTATAGAATTCAGCAACTGTTTGAAGAAATCCTGAGTAATAGTAGGCAACTGAAATGGCTGTCCTGTGGGTTTATGCTGGAAATAGTAACGCCAACATCACTGTCATCTCTCTCTAATGCTGTTGCCAACACCATGGAGCACCTGAGTTTACTTGACAATAATATTCCTGGTAACAGCAGTCTTATTACTGCAGTTGAACTGGAGCGATTCGTGAATCTGCACTCACTTGCCTTGGATTTTTGTGACTTTACAGCTGAGATGGCAAGAGTCTTAACTGATAGCAACCATGTGCCTTTGCAGCGACTGTCTCTTCTGGTTCACAATGTTTCCATAATGCACAAGTCTCTGGACAACATGCCAAATGATGAGCATTGGAAAGCCCTGTCACGAAAGAGCACCAACCTTCGGGTCTATATAATGGCTTTTGATATCAAGAGTGAAGATATGTTAAAGATTCTGAAACCCAGTATACCACTAGAGAGGATTCATTTCGATAGCTATATCACTTGTGTTTCAGGGGCTATTGTTGATCTTATATCCAGGCAATATGACAAGTTCCTCACTCATTTTATTTTAATGAATGATGTGATTGACACGTCTGGTTTTCCAGATCTTAGTGACAACCGAAATGAAGATCCGTTGGTTTTATTAGCATGGAGGTGCACAAAGCTCTCTCTTCTGGCAATTCATGGTAGGTGATTTTGTTCATTATAATCTAATACTGGAATTACACTGAAAACATTTTATGCCAGTAAAGAGATAGCACTAACCTTTATAGTATCAAGAAATCTTGTATCAACTTGATATGCAGATTCTTATGCTTTCTAAAGCTTGCAAGATGTATCACTTACAAAAGGAAAATCATATTTAACCCTAAGTGTTCTGCTCCAGCTTCCCTGTTACTTTTTTGTCCATCATATGAATGGCGGTATTTCAAAAAAAAAAAAAATCAGTGAAATTAATTTAACTGTCTAAGAAAGCACACATACCTGTGGTAGATACATTTCCTCTAATCACTCGACCCCTTAAAACATAGCGTTGGGGAAGAGAACGTATTATTTCTTTCATGCTCACTACCTCATCTTTTAGGTTCTTGGTATCAAAGTATTAATGTGTGTAATTTTTTTAACGATTGGTTCCATTGAGATGCTTCTTTCATTTTAATGTGACCTGTTCTCATTTGGATCAAGAGTTGGTATTCTGACAAATAAATTTACTTCCTTTTTGGATACTTGTAAGATAATTACAAAGTAGTCTATAAGAATGTCTTAAACTCTCTTATTAGCTATCTTACCAGCACTGTTTCATTTTTTTTTTTAGCGTCCCTTTGTATTTGGGAATATATGTCTTGCTTTTCAAGTCTTGCTTTATGCCAGTCGTCAGAGGTGGTAGAAAAGACTAGATCAATCCTGAAAGTGGTAAACACAGTGGGGTAAAGACATATCAGGTTATTTAAAAGTTAATTTAAGCCAGTCTTTTTAAAGCCTTTTTCTTCTTTAAGCTAAAGCTCCCCACATTCATCCCCCTTTATTCCTTCCCAGTAGTAGTTATTCTGAAGTTGGTATATATCATTCCATGATTGTTTTATAATTTACATATTTGCTACTGACCATTAACAGTTTACCTTTAAAGTGTCACTTCGTAACTTTGTGAAGCATTATAAGAGATGATTTTTCGCAAATGAAAAATACATTTACCATATGTGGTTAACAGATACGTGTATTTTCACAAATGAAAAATACATTTACCATATGTGGTTAACAGATACGTGTATATATGAACTAAAAATTTCATCCTTATGGTACATTGTTACCCAAAGCTGTAAAATTTATTTGTATATACTTTAAATGTCTGTTTTACTGGATCTAATCCTTTATGATACTACTTCATAGATTGGTACTCTTGAACACAACTTGTAGCCTTTTTCTTTTCTGGGCTATAAACCATGTTTCCTATTCCAATTTCAATATATTTCTAAAGGAAAAAGACCAAAATGGTAAGTGAGATACAAATTTGAAGCTTCTCTAGAAGCTTTGAATGAGGAAAAGACAGACTTATCAAAGAGAAAAGGAAATGACAGTGTTGTCTTTTGTTTATATTTCAGGTTACACGGTGTGGGCACACAACCTCATTGCCATTGCTCGTCTTCGGGGCTCTGATCTGAAAGTGCTTGAAGTCACCGAAGAAAGCATTGATTTTGACCAAGGTGAACTGGCCGACCAGGATGTAGATCCAGTGCATAACCTTATTGAGCAGGTATCCCTGGGCCTGGGTCAACCTTGGCACGCAGTCATGGACATCGAATCACTCAGTGTCTTCACTGAACCAAATCGTCATTTTTACAGAGAGATGCAAAGCTTCAGTGAAGACATATAGCTTTTTTTTAAATGTAGAATTCCTGTGATTACATATGCAAGTAGGGTCCTATTATGTTTTTTTTTTCAGTAGTGTGAATTAATCCTTTTGTGCTGTGTTTAATCAGTATTAGCTTTATAGAATTATATATGTATATTCTACTTCTTGATCAAAGAACGTAGTCGGGTATTGGTTTAGAAGTTCAAAGTGACAATGTATAGGGCTTTCACGGTTAATGGACTTGTTACCAAACCTTAAGGATATACAGCCGAAGATTGTCTGGGGTTGCTGGCTAACTTTATTTTTCACTGAATTACTCTGCCTTTTCGACGTTTTTATTCTTTGTGTGTCAGAGTTCAGAGCTCAGGAGCCAAAATATTTTTATACATACATAGATATATATCCATAGCCTGGTAGATTTATATGCAATGCACTGCATCCATGCATTCTGATAGCATTTCATTAATTTTGATTTCAAATGGAAGATAAATAATATCCCAAATGAATTATCTGTAACACAAAAGCCAAGACTTTAACTTTCATTAATATCTAATAGTCGGTATCACCAGTTACCATTTTGAATTTTGTATAGTACTAGAACATTGCTTAATCCTTTTTTAAAAAAAAAAAAAATGCATTTACATAAACATGAACACTGAAATCGTTGGATTTTTTTTAACTATATCTGACATAATTTTATTCATCAATTACATTACACATTCATTTAGCCTAGATTTCAAATAGTGGGGGAAGAAAGAAACTGTATTTCAGAGTAAAACCTCCTAAAGGAAATAAAAATACAGAGTTGTAAATACACATGCTTGCAAAAACATTAGTCGTGAAATCCCTAACAACAAGTCACTGGATTTTTCTCTGTCAGCACGCGTGTCAGCTGCCAAAGAATAGACTTAATGAAGAAGTGCCCACATGCTGGCAGGGGCCGGCCCACTCTGGCCAGCCAGATACTGCTAGATTGTAATATTTAAGGTCGAATTTCGACCTGTGGTACACAGCTGTGCTGTGGCTCAGTCAGCAACCTCAGAACTCTGAAAAAACAAAACAAAAAAAAAAAAGAAAAAAAAAAAACATGCACCTGTTTCACTGTGAATAGTGAATGTAAAGGAAAGAAAGGAAAAACTGAAAGCTTGTTCTATCACAGGTATGAGCTGCTATGATACATGAAGAACATTCCATGAAGTATGTTTTAAAACCTTGTTATATCTGAGAGGCTTTAAAAGCCTATTAACTGTTTCAGGGCAACCGCGGTACAGACGTGGTCTCTGTGAGACTTCCACCTGACCCCAGTTTTAAGTGGTACGAATGTTGTGCATTTAATGTTAAAGGACAGTCTGCAATAATAAAGTAAGTAGCCAACCTGGGTGCCCAGCAGTGCTGAGACCTGGCTGCTCTATTGTAAGCTTTGGAAACACAATTTATGCAACAGATGTCCAGATATGATTCTATTTATGGAAAAAAGTTTATATGTGTTTTACAAATGGTTTTACCATCTTATATTAAAATGACCTTTTGACAGGTGTGCACTGTTTTGTCTCCAGTGAGCACATACCATGCGGATTTTATATGTACATCAGTAGTGTGAATCCACTGGCACAGTGTGTGTAAATGCCAGATGTGGTGAGATTTTATCTTATAAATGTGATCAGATAAAATAACTCCTGACAGAAACTGTAAGGAAACCAGCTGAATGTTTGACCTGATGACTGATGTTGTATGGTTTATGTTAAATGTATATTCTTTTAATCAATGAATAAAGCATTAAAAATGATCATTGTAATATATTTTATTGTATATGAAGCATGACTACTTTTAGTGTTAAATAAACTGCAATAATCCTTATATTGTGTATAATAATGTGTTAGTATTCTGGTTGTATTCTGGTGCAGCAAAGCTTAAATTTGAGAATACATTATAAAAAGTCTTAGCTGAATAGTTTGGAGAATTTTTTTACAAAAATTCACTTTGACAAAATACAAGCTTAAAAACAAACACTGGATTTCTTAGCCCAAAATCTCAATATATTATGCACCTAGAATACATTATCAATATAGTAAAACTTAATTTATAGACTAGAGGGGCTGTTTTTTAAAAGATACCAAATGCAGAAATACTTAGATATGCTAATATTAAATTCTTCATAAACCCCTATATTCCTTTATTTTGGTATTCTAATCTCTGTTCTTGGTTGTTGAGACTCACAGCTCTTATTTATAGGAAACAAAAGGACTACTTTTCTTCCTTCCATCTTCCCTTCCTTATCATTCCAGACATTGACTCTTCCAGGTACTGCTTTATCTTGGAATAATCTGGTGTTCACAAATAATTGTCCTTATACTTACCACTTCATTACTTCCTGGACACATCTAACTCCTTTGAATGAATCAACAAGTTTAAGTATATATTTAAGACATACCCAAAATGTATGAAAAAGGAAAATCTAATGTGAATAGCATGCAAGTTAAGGTCATTGTAGTGAAGCTCTAAATTTTGGAGGCTTGACATCTGTTTTCTAGTCTAAGCTCTGGCTCTACTCGACCACAAACACCTCTTTCAGTTTTGGTTTCCTCATCTTTAAAATGAAGGATTGGACTTGTCTAGCTAAAATTCCGATTCTTCATTGAAATTTTCCGTTGCTGTTAGCTCAGTAGCCCACAGATACACGAGATCATCTTTAAACAAAGGTATTAAATATTTTCAAAACATAGCTTATTAAACTATATGAAATTTATGTATCTATCTAAAATTACTTTCCATTTCCCCGCCACAAAGATGCAGAAATTGAACACAAAGATGCAGGAACTTGCTTGGGACTTAAAGCATGAATCAGATTGGATCCTTATGAAGCCAGTAACATAACACAGTGCTAATGGAGTAACGTAGCACATGTGAATGATACCCAGGGAACATACCACATTGTATCAGTGTTTCCCAACCTTTGTCATGCTGTAGCACACATAGAAAATATTGTACAGCATACTGGTATAAACCAGAAAGAATTAGAGAAAAATTACTTTTTTTAAATTAAATGATGAAAAATGTAGATGATTTGAGGAAAAAATACTGAATTTGGAACTTTCAAGTAAAATCTTGCCAGATGTTTTAATTGATTTAATTAACATTTGATTAAAATGTTTTAATACTGTCACCAATGAGAAACACCCCACAAACAGGTAATTTTTAGGTCTTTTTAAAAAATAACCCATAATTTATGCAGTTGAAACTAAGAAATTTAACGCTTCTTTTTCTTTCTTTGGGAAATAATGTTGTGAGTTAATTTTAAATTCAAATTGATGTTTGTTAGAATTATTTTAAAATCATGATGCTCTAATTTGTGATCTCCCTTACATAATCCTACTGTTAGGTGAGACACCACTGAAGAGTAAACAGCCACCAACTTTATATATATGTGAAGGCAATTAGAGGCTGCAGGGAGCCCTCCTCCCACCTCCAGCTCCCAACCCTTTCAAATCCAACTAGCCACACCTGGGGGCCTCACACTTGGGGTTCCTTCCTGCTCTTTGAACACCTGGAACGTATTGCTTTCACAGCTTTGTAGACCGCCCCTCCTTTTCTGTGATGGACAGTGATTTTCATCTGGCCAGGAGTAGTGAGTAAGTGAGTTTGCTCTATCTGGGGCCTACTTTCAGATTCAGCTCCACTCCCACTGCTCAGAAGAAGAGCCTGAAAGCATCAGAAGGCAACCAACCCAGGCTCCAGCCACCCCAGGACTCATTAAGTGTCCTTGCGGGGTATCACCTCTGGTACAGTATACTAATAAATTTGGTTTGCTGGTTGTGGAAAGAAATGGATGATGTATCATAAGTAAGTTTTCAGGATACTTGAATCATCCTTTCTGAAAGATTTTTTAAAAGGGCAAGATACACCATGTGTTGGCAAGGAAGAGGAAACAGCTGGAACTTGATATATCCATTTTGGAAAGCAAACTTGCAGTATCTTGTAAAGTTGAAGTTGCCTGTGCCCTGTAACCCAGAATTTTCACTTTTAGATGTATTCTCTAATCCCATGTTTTCTAACTTGTTTTTCTAGCCCCTAAAAATGTACCCCTTTGCATATTTTTAAGTTAAACATATAACAGTCATAATCTTAGCAGCTATAAACATTAGCAGTTTAAATTATATACATGACTTCTTAAAATATATATAATGGAATCTAAATGCTATAGGAATTTAGTATTTACAATCTTTTTTTTTTTTTTTTTTTTGACAGAGTCTCACTCTGTCACCCAGGCTGGAGTGCAGTGGTGCAATCTCAGCTCACTGCATCCTCCACCTCCTGGGCCTACCAAGTAGCTGGGTCTACAGGCATATGCCACCAAGCCTAGCTAACTTTTGTATTTAGTAGAGTCGGGGTTTTATTTTGTTGGCCAGGCTGGTCTTGAACTCCTGACCCCAAGCGATCCTCCCACCTTTGCCTCCCAAAGTGCTGGAATTACAGGCATGAGCTACCGCACCCAGCCTACTTACCATCTGTTTTTAAAAAGCAATTCACTCTTGATCACTAGAAATTTTGTCATTCATTTTCCTCCTTAAGCTTATATATTCTGTCAGTTATCAGTTTATTTGCCTTTTAGCTCTGAATGCATCCTTCAGTATATACTCTCTCATAATGAAAAACAAAAAACATTCACACCCTCTTCACAAGAGTGCTTACCTATGAGGCAGGCATGACGACAAGGATCAGTATGGATGGGCATGAAGGTCATTTTATCTGTAACTGGGCATGGGCATTCGTTATATTTTGTTATTTCCTATTTTTAAAAATAATTTGTAATTTACTGATCCAAGTTGCCAACAAATGAATGTTCATGGACTGACTTGTTTCATAATCCTGAGTCTAAAGCCAACTGTTTTAGTCCATTTTGTGCTATTACAGAAGATCTGAAACTGGGTAATTTATAAAGAATACTAATTGATTTCTCAGAGTTCTGGAGGCTGGGAGGCCCAAGATCAAGACACCAGCAGGTTTGGTGTCAGGTGAGGGCCCTATCTCCACCTCCAAGATGGCACCTTGAATGCAACATCCTCCAAAGCAACATTGTATGATATGGCAGAGGAGATAGCGCTAATCTACTTTTGTAAGCACTTTTTATAGGGGCAATCAACAATCCATTATTGAGGGTGAAGCCCTCATGACCTAAACTTCTATAAGACCCCACTTTCCAACTCTTGTATTGGGGATTAAACTATGAATTTTGGAGGGGGACACATTCAAACCATAGCAGAGACCAAGGCAGGAGGACAGAGTATTGCTTTCTATCTTTTCATGCATTACTGAATCACGGTAACTTGAAAGAGACTCATAGATCTACTGAGAGTTTAAGGCCTAGTTGTTTGTAGGAAAGTTCTAAATAGATTTTTCAAAATATGTCACTGTGTGGGGGAAAAGGGGAGATACTGGTCAAAGGGTATAAACTTCCAATTATAAAATTAATAAATTCTGGAGATTTAATTTACAGTAGGGTGATGTGTTAATAATGTATATTTGAAATTTGCTAAGAGTAGATTTCAGGTGTTCTCACCACACCAAAAATGGTAACTATATGAGGTGATAGATATTTTAATTAGCTTGAGTATTGTAATCATTTCACAGTATATACATATATCAAAACACATTGTGTACCTTAAATATATGCAAGTTTTGCCAATTACACCTCAATAAAGCTGCAAAATGGCACTGTAATTGACTCTACCATATTTCAGTTTAAAGCACTATTGGCATTAGATTAATACTTATTTAATACGGACATTATATCCAACAACCTCACCTATTTGAAGTGTAGCCAAGGATCCAGAAATAAGTATAAAAGACTCGTGGCGCTGGATTAGTCCCTGACTAATGGGTAAAGGTGTCACACTCAGAAGAGCCATTTCCAATTCCTTCTAGCTCACTTTGTCTTCTTTTCAGCATAATTCTAATAAACCTGTTCATCAGGTTTCTCAGTCTACAGTGGATTAGAAAGGGAAGAGAAGGAAGTGACTGTGAAAGGTATGGAAGCTTACACATTCATGAAAGCGAGAACATAATCAGTCTTAGGCCATTTTGGTGTTTGAAACAGACGTCAACACCCCTATAACAAGCCTAAAATACAGGGCAATGGTATTTGTAATGAACTTGAATCCATATAAAAATATTACACTGTGTTCAGAATATTGGGATAAATTAATGGAGCATTTAATACATTTTAGAAATACTTCTACTGAAGACGGCTAAAATAAAAAATATGTATTTAAAAGACTAGCTTTTAGCTACAAAATACACACTTAAGGCCAGGCATGGTGGCTCATGCCTGTAATCCCAGCACTTTGGGAGGCCGAGGCAGGCGGATCACCTGAGGTCAGGAGTTGGAGACCAGCCTGGCCAACATGGCGAAACCCCATCTCTACTAAAAGTACAAAAATTAGTTGGGCATGGTGGCAGACAACTGTAATCCCAGCTACTCAGGAGGTGGAGGCAGGAGAAGCTTGAACCCGGGAGGCAGAGGTTGCAGTGAGCCGAGATCGCACCACTACACTCCAGCCTGGGTGACAAAAGCCAGACTCCATCTCAAAAAAAAAAAAAAAAAAAAAAAATCACTTAAGTAAATTCTCTAAGAAACAATGTTAATAAATTGGCTAAGAAATGCCATAACTTATATGTATTAAATATTTACTATGCGCAAAGCACTATTTTGAGCATTTCACAAACAAGTATTTTGTCATTTAATTCTCACAGCAACCTTTGAGTAGATATCATTTCATTTCACGTATAAGGAAACAGGCATAGAAAAATTAACAATTGTGTCTAAGGTCGTAAAGCCAGTAAGAGTTTGGGTAGAATTTAAACCCAGATGATAGAACTCCTTCATTGTATGAAACTGCCCTTGGTATATTTATCAGTATCACCAAATCTATGGAATAACAAAGCAACAGAATGATCATCATGTAAGTGTATGAATTTATGCCTAACACATCTAACACATACAAAGTGTGTGTGTGTACTATATAACCTAATCTATGCATATAATTTTATTCTAATCTTTAATAAGAAATACATAATTGGCCAGGCGCAGTGGCTCACGCCTGTAATCTCAGCACTTTGGGAGGCTGAAGCAGGCAGATCACAAGGTCAAGAGATCGAGACCATCCTGGTCAACATGGTGAAACCCCCATCTCTACTAAAACTACAAAAATTAGCTGAGCATGGTGGCGTAAGCCTATAGTCCCAACTACTCTGGAGGCTGAGGCAGGAGAATCGCTTGAACCCTGGAGGCAGAAGTTGCAGTGAGCCAAGATCACAGCACTGCACTTCAGCCTCGTGACAGTGAGACTGCATCTCAAAAAAAAAAAAAAAAAAAAAAAGAATACATAGTTGGTATGTGATTAGCCAATTGTTAGACAAGACAGTTCTAAAATTGGAATAGGCACTGCACTATAGTTGTAATTATTTCTGAAAGCTAAGAACTACTCAACTGAGGTGACATTATTAAAGATTTTCAAGCGTTTTTTGTTTTGTTTTGTTTTGAGACGGAATCTCACCCTGTCACCAGGCTGGACTACAGTGGCGCGATCTCAGCTCACTGCAACCTGGGCCTCCCAGGTTCAAGCGATTCTCATTCCTCAGCCTCCAGAGTAGCTGGGACTACAGGCACACACCACCACACCCAGCTAATTTTTGTATTTTTAGTAGAGACGGGGTTTCAACATGTTGGCAGGATGGTATCGATCTCCTAACCTCATGATCCACCCACTTCGGCCTCCCAAAGTGCTGAGGTTACAGGCGTGAGCCACCACACCTGACCTGAAGTGGTCTTATACATAATTGTGGTCAATATATAATTGTGGTCCTATATAAATATTATCTTGGCTATATATGTGGACCCAACAAATAGAAGACATTTTTTAAAGGCTAATTAATTTGCAGTTTTGTTAATACCTAAGCTGACTGAATTGATCATGTTTTCCACTAAATTAATAAAATCAACAGACTATTTTGGCATCGTGTCATAAAGTTCACAGATCGCCTTTCCGCCGGAACCGCCATGTTCCAGTAATTCGCCAAAATGACTAACACAAAGGGAAAGAGGAGAGGCACCCGATATATGTTCTCTAGGCCTTTTAGAAAACATGGAGTTGTTCCTTTGGCCACGTATATGCGAATCTATAAGAAAGGTGATATCGTAGACATCAAGGGAATGGGTACTGTTCAAAAAGGAATGCCCCACAAGTGTTACCATGGCAAAACTGGAAGAGTCTACAATGTTACCCAGCATGCTGTTGGCATTGTTGTAAACAAACAAGGGCAAGATTCTTGCCAAGAGAATTAATGTGTGTATTGAGCACACTAAGCACTCTAAGAGCCAAGATAGCTTCCTGAAACGCGTGAAGGAAAATGATCAGAAAAAGAAAGAAGCCAAAGAGAAAGGTACCTGGGTTCAACTGAAGCGCCAGCCTGTTCCACCCAGAGAAGCACGCTTTTTGAGAACCAATGGGAAGGAGCCTGAGCTGCTGGAACCTATTCCTTATGAATTCATGGCATAATAGGTGTTAAAATAAATAAATAAATAAAAGACTTCTGGGCTGGAGAAAAAAAAAAAAAAGTTGACTGATCAAACTTTTTCAGATCTACATAGTTACCTTATTTTTTTCCTCCAAAATACTCTTTTGACATAGTAGATTCTTTGATAATATATAACAATTATACTATAATCTTACTAAAACACTATGTAAGCTAGACTTTAAGATTTTTTTGCATGGATTTAAAGACAAAAGTAAAACAGACACTCTGAGGATACTATTTGGACCTTATTTAGATACTGATTCAAACAAAAAAAAAAATTTAAAGACAATTGCACAATTGCAAAAATATGAATGGATCTTTATGATATTAAGTTCCTGGATGTTAGGTGGTATTTGATGATATTAGGAAATTATTGGGATTTTAAAGGGTGGAGACTGGTATTGTAGTTATGTTTGTTGTTTGCTTAAGGGTCCTTATCTTATAGAAATATACTCTGGATTCCAGCCCAGTCACATTACTAGTTTTGTCTGTGGCAGGAATTTTAACAGCTGTGCTGCCTAATCACTGGATACAAAGCCACTACAAATAGGTATGAAAACTTTTTAAAAGCTAATGCATAATGCATTGTACAAATTCAACACATGACTAAATACCATGTAATCTGTTAGAATATACATGAAATTAAAGCATCAAAACTAGCTTTGGAGTTGAAACATACAGGAAGAAATCATTTTAATTTACATATTTCCAAGCTCTGCTGCACCTGAATATTCTGGAACATACAGGTCACATTTAGCCTCATAGGATAAATGTTAACATTGTCACTAGAATTTTTCAACATTGTCACTAGAATTTTTCTGGCTTACTAGAGCATTCCAGACAGAATTTTAAATATTTTCAAATATTAAAATATTTTAAATCTTCTGTAATGCTGTTTTAAATAGTTTGAACTGAAGGTAATCTAGGATGGGTGTTTTCTAGCACAAGAAAAATCCCATTCCCAGTAAATCCTCACCTTTGAAGGAAGATAAATAGCATTTCATGCAAGGATTCCTAAGTCACACTCAAATCCAGAAAAGTAACCTGAGAGAAGGATTCTCTTTGTATGTAGCCAAATTATGCTGCTTGTTTGTAAGACATACCCACAGCACAGCCTACTGAGAAACAGATTAATGCAAAGGTCTCCTAAAACTTAGCGGCAGCATATCAGTCAAGTAAGCTAAGTGAGAGGAAAAAAAGTAAAACATAGTCCGAGACAGACTGATACTCATTCCCTTTTGATAAAATTTCTCTTACTAGAACAATGCCAGAAAGATTCATCAAATCTAAGCAGGAAGGTTCTCACTCACTCTGAGGTTAATCCCCTTAAATAAAAATATATTTCTCTATTTTGTCATAAAACTTTTATACCCATGGAGGAGGAAACCATGCCAGAGGATGTTTGGCTTGGAAGAAGCACTGCAAGGCTTAAATTTATCAGAAAGGGATGACATGGTTTTCAGGCATTTCATGGACACTTTTTTTTTTTTAGCCTTCCCAAATGTATCGCAAAGGTTTCTAAATTGAAAGTGTTAAGCGACTTCCATACATACTTGATGTAAACTGTGAAAATTTCCACAACTCTGTCTACATTCACTCTCCACATAATTTCATCCACTGGCATGGTTACCTGTAAGCTGATGACTCCCAGATTATTTTCCCCGGCCCTAAAGTGCCTTCCTCCACAAGCTCCAGACTCAGAGTTTACTTCCTTCTTAGTAATCTCCACTTGGATGTCTAAATGGGCCTCTCCAACTTAATAGGGCAATCTCTAGTCTGTATTCTTCAATAGATTTCTCTATTCTTGATTTTCACCCCCTCCAGAACTTTTCTCCCCAGTTTTTCCCATTTCCATAAATGGCATTATTGTTCACCCAATTGCCCAAATCAAAAACCAAAAGTCACTCCTGATCCCTTTTTTCTCTCACTCTCTACATCTAATCCACCAGCAACTCCTTGGCTATAACTTTAAAATACATCCTAAAGTCATCCACTTCTCTTCCTTCTCCATCTCTTCTTGCCGCCATTGTCTCTCAGCTGTACTACTTTAATAGTCTTTCAGTTTATTTCTTTACTTTCCATCTTTCTCCCCTTAAAGTTCATTCTCCACACACAAATAAAAGTGATTTTCATTTTACATGTTGTTAGGTCACATAAAAGTATTCCACTGGCATCTTGTTCTTAGAATAAAATACTAACTTCCTAACATGGCCTTCAAGACAAGCATAACCTATCTCTCATACAGCTACTGGAAAAAAGAAAAAAAAAAAGATAGGCACGACCTGGCTCTGTCTCCTTCTTGACCTGATCTCTCAGGCTCTCCTGTGCTCACTCCACTCCATATCATACCAGCCATCTTTCTTTCCCTGAAAATGAAAGCCCATTTCTTTCTGCACAGCGCCATATTTATACTTGTTTCCTATTTGTGGAATGCTATCCTATCCATGTTCACATTCTTTTTTATTATTCACAACTCAGCTAAAAAAATTCACCACCTCAAAGCAGCTTTTTGGAGCACATTCTATTATTACCTGTTTTCATTTTCTTTGGCATGCACTATTTGCAAGTGCCTTTTTAACATATCCATTGTTAAAATCTGTCTTCCCGCTATTAACAGAATGTAAGGTCCCACAAGAGCAGACCTTGTCCATCTTGTTCCTGTCTCCTGTGCACTTAGAACATGCCTAGTGAGAGGTGACAACGTGCCAGCAGCCCTGGATCGCTCCCGGCTCTGGCTGCGTTTGAGGAGCCCATAAGCCTGACGCTGCACTGTGGGGCCCCTCTCTGGAGCTGGCCCAGTCCGGAGCTGGCTCCCTCCGCTCCCAGGGAGGTGTGGAGGGAGAGGCACGGGCAGGAGCCAGGGCTCTCGGACCGGCGCAGTTCCGGGTGGGCGCAGGCTCAGTGGGCCCCGCGACCAGCGGGCACCTGCAGGGCTTGATGAGGGGACGAGCTCCCTCTGGGTTGCCAGAGTGCCTGGGCTGGGTACCACAGAGGGTGAGAGATGAAGATGGCTGGGTTTCTGGGATGGGTGGGGGGACTTGGAGAACTTTTGTGTCTAGTTAAATGGTTGTAAACGCACCAGTCAGCACTCTGGGTCTAGCTAAAGGTTTGTAAACACACCAATCAGCACTCTGTGTCTAGCTAAAGGTTTGTAAAAGCACCAATCAGCGCTCTGTGTCTAGCTAATCTAGTGGGGACATGGAGAACTTTTCTGTCTAGCTAAAGGATTGTAAACGCACCAATCAGCACTCTGGGTCTAGCTAAAGGTTTGTAAACGCACCAATCAGCAGCATGTCAAAACGGACCAATCAGCTTTCTGTAAAACGGACCAATCAGCTCTCTGTAAAAGGAGCAGGATGTGGGTGGGGTCAGATAAGGGAATAAAAGCAGGCTGGGAGAACCAGCAGCGGAAACCTTCTAGCCTCACCTTCCCTGTTGGGGAAGGATTGTTGTTTTCCTGTTTGCAATAAAGCTTACTGCTGCTCAAACTTTGGGTCTGCATGGTCTTTATGAGCTGTAACACTCCCTGCGGAGGCCTGCAGCTTCACTCCTGAAGCCAGCGAGACCGTGAGCCCAACGGGAGGAAGGAACAACTCCGGATTTAAGGAAGGAATAACTGCAGACGCTCCGCTTTTAAGAGCTGTAATACTCACGGCAAAGGTCTGCAGTTTTACTCCTGAAGCTACGGAGACCATGAACCCACCAGAAGGAAGAAACTCTGGACACGTCCAAACATCAGAAGGAAAAAACTCCGGACAGTCTTTAAGAACTGTAACACTCACTGCAAGGGTCCGCGGCTTCATTCTTTAAGTCACTGAGACCAAGAACCCACCGATTCCGGACACACTAGCACACAGAAGACTCTCAAATATGTTTCACAAATGAATGGCATATTAACATTTAGGTTGGCATTAATATTACAGTATTGCTACATCTGGAAAACATTTTTCAGAGAGAAATTGGGTAAGGACATAAAATTTATAGACTTAAAGGGATGTGAAAAGATGTGAAAAAAAGGTTTAAATTATAAAGTTTGAAATTGCGGTAACAATGCAGCAAAATAAAACTGCCTCTCTAAAAAGAAACATGAAGAAAAAAAGGTAAGATTGTTTGCATAGCTGTCAATAAATACATGGATATGCCTTACTTTATCAACAGCTTTGTATATTGACCAAAGTTAAAATCTAATTTCTGATAAAAACAGTTGTTTCTCCATAAGGCACTAAATGATTAGCAGATGGGGGAACTTGGCATTAGGGTACAGCTGTACCTTAGAGATACTGCAAGTTCAGTTCCAGACCACTGCAATAAAGAGAATAATACAATATAGCAGGTCACACACACTTTTTTTTCACAATTCATATAGAAGTTATGTTTATACTGAAATGTATTAGGTGTGCAATAGCATTATGTCTAAAACATGTACAGACCTTAACTTTTAAAATATTGCTAAAAAATGCTAACAATAATCTGCGCCTTCAGCAAGTCAGTCTTTTTCCTGGTGGAGGATATCACCTCCATGTTGATAGCTGCTGACTGATGGGGGTACTGGTTGATGAAGGCTGGAGTGGATCTGGCAGTTTCTTAAATGAGACAACAATGAAATTTGCTGCATCCATTCCTTCTTTTTGTGGACATTTTCCCTGTAGTATGCCATGATGTTTTATAGCTTTTTATCCACAGAACTTCTTTCAAAATGGGACTCAATCCTCTTGTACTCTGCGGCAGCTTTATTGACTTAAGTGTATGGAATATTTTAAATATTTTGTTATTTCAACAGTGATCACAGCATCTTCACCAGGAGTAAATTCCACCTCAAAAACGCACTTTTTTACCGATCCATAGAAGCAGTTCCTCATTTGTTCAAGTTTTACCATGAGATTGCAGCAGCACTTTAGTCACATTGTCAGGCTCCACTTCTGATTCTAGTTTTCCTGCTATTTCTACCACATATGCAGTGACCTCTTCCCCTGATGTCTTAGACCCCTCAAAATCATTCCATGGATTCCATCCATGGAATCCACTCCTTACAAAGTACTTACAAAGCTGAGACCTTGATCTCCTCCTGTGAATCACAAATACTCTGAATGCATCTAGAATGGTGAATCCTTTTCAGGTTTTCACTTTACTTTTCCCAAATCCATCAGATGAAACGCTATCTATGGTAGCTATAGTCTTATAAAATGTATTCCTTAAACAATAAGACTTGAAAGTCGGCTTCCGTTGAGCATGGAGCAAGATGGCAGCCTCCGAAACCGTTAGGCTAAGGCTTCAATTTGATTACCCACCGCCAGCTACCCTGCACTGTACGGCCTTCTGGCTTCTGGTCGATTTGGACAGCTGACGAGTCGTCACAGATCTCACTAGTCTCATCCATCAGCGCTTCAGCTGCAGTTCTGGGGCCCTCCTAGGCCTCTACCTGGAGCGGGGGCTCCTGCCCCCGGCAGAGAGCGTGCGCCTGGTGAGAGACAACTGCTGCCTCAGAGTTAAATTAGAAGAGAGAGGAGTTGCTGAGAATTCTGTAATCATCAGTACTGGTGACACTAATTTATCACTTAGAAAAGCAAGAAGCGGGCATTTCAGTTAGAGGATGAAGAAACCGAACCAGATTACAAATATTCAAAGAAGCATCGGAAGAGGCAAGAGAACAATAACAATAATGAGAAGGTCTTGGATCTGGAACCAAAAGCTGTTACGGATCAGACTGTCAGCCAAAAAAAAACAGAGAAAAAAATAAAGCAACCTGTGGCACAGCGGGTGATGATAACAAAGAGACCAAAAGAAAATCAGCAAAGAGAAAAGTGAATATTTTAAAAAAGGCCAAGAATCCCAAGTCTCCAGAAGTACAGGCAGTAAAAGACTGGGCCAATCAGAGATGCAGTTCTCCAAAAGGTTCTGCTAGAAACAGCCTGTTAAAGCCAAAAGGAAAGGTAGTGTAAGCGTTTGCTCAAAAGAGAGTCCCAGTTCCTTCTCGGAGTCTGAGTCTTGTGATGAATCTATTAGTGATGGTTCCAGCAAAGTCACTTTGGAGGCCAGAAATTCCTCAGAGAAATTACCAACTGAGCTATCAAAGGAAGGACCCTCTACCAAAAATACAACTGCGGACAAACTGGGTATAAAATCTGGCTTTAGCCTTACCCCTAGCAAGGACAAGACTTCTGGAACAACATCTTCTATTTCAGACTGTAGTTCAGAGTCAGATGACCAATGCTTGATGTCATCAAGCACCCTGGAGTGTGCTGCTGGTTTCTTAAAGACAGTAGGCGTTTTTGCAGGAAGAGGTTGTCCAGGACCAGAGTTGTCATCACATACTGCAGGTGCTGCTGGATGGAGGTATTCTGGCTCAAATGGTGGCGGACAGGCTCCTGGTCCTTCTCCTAGTGTGTCTCTCCCCACTAGTTTAGGAAGAGGATGGGGTAGAGGAGAGAACCTTTTTTCTTGGAAGGGAGCTAGGGGACGGGGCATGCGGGGGAGAGGTGGAGGATGATGGCATCCTGTTTCCTGTATTGTAAATAGAAGCACTGACAACCAGAGGCAACAGCGATTAAGTGACATGGTAACAAATTCATCTATTATCCAGAATCCAGTAAAGACACACAAGGACTATATAGTCTGTTACCACTGTAAGCAGCTGCCCCTCAAGTTGGAGAAAAGACTGCATTTAAGCTTTTAGAACTAACATCCAGAAGAATATTAAGCCCTAATCCAGAGACCCAGCAAGTAGATACACAAATTCTTCCATTCTTACCTGCCTTGAGAGAACCTGGGAAATTTGATTTGGTTTATCACAATGAAAATAGAACCGAGGTAGTGGAGTACGCTGTGACACAGGATAGCAAAATCACTGTATTTTGGAGAGAGTTGATTGACCCAAGACTGATTATTGAATCTCCAAGTACAGAACCTGCCTGAGTATAACCTCTCTACTTTAAGAATGAATGTCTTGTTTGTGAAAGTGACTATAATCCGAAATTTTTTTTTTAAGAGAATTTGGAAGTTGTGTGGATTTTTTTGTTATCTTCACTTTACTGCATAGGAAACAACCTACCTCATCATTTAAAATAACATGAGTGTCAGTTTTGTAGATCTTTGGGTTTGTCAGGTTTAATTTCAGTTAACAAAACGTAAAACTTGACATTCCCTACAGACATTGTTGTATACCAGTATGGTTTCTTCTCTTTTTTCAATGTTTTTGGCTATCAAGTAGCAGTCATCAGTAGGAGTTTATAATACCAAGAATGTGCTGCTATCTTGTCTCAATAAGTTTTAAGTAACATTTTAAAATATTAAAGCATGTTACTTGACCTAATTTTTTACATTTGAGTTGTTCCATAAAGTGGAGCATCTCATAAATTTCAAATATTTTATACTTGCAATTGTTAAGAGTTAAAAGGTAGTTGCATTTGTCACAGACAATGAGTTAAGGAATCCTTTCACGTTTTTCCCAACTTTAAAATTAAGGATTCTCAGGGCCCTGTGTAGAGCAGTGAAAATAAGATATGTGTGTGTGTGTGTATGCTGGGAGGAGAATTGGTGTTCCATTTGGGTGAGAGGATTGAACTTTAGACCAGGAAATGTGTCATCTTGCCAGGCACCTGGCTGAGTGTGCGGGAGTGAGGATCTTGAACAGAAACTTCCTTTTCTGTTATTATTCACTACAAAGCTAAAATGGCCAAATATGAACTGTGAAAATTGGTTTCACCTAACAAAAGATCAGATCTCCCCTTCAGCTGTACACATGTTTAAATAAAACCATATTTACCTAAAAAATAAATTTAAAAAATAAGACTTGAAAGTCAAAATTACCCTTTGATCCATGGGCTGCAGAATGGGTGTTGTGTTCACAGGCATGATAACATGAATTTCCTTGCACAGCTCCATCAGAGCTCTTTAATAACCAGGTGCATTGTCAATGAGAAGTAATTTTAAAAGGAAACTTTTTCTGAGCAGTAGGTCGTGGGCTTAAAATATTCAGTAAACTATGCTGTCTACAGATCCGCTGACATCTACACTTTGTTGTTCCATTTATGGAGCACAGGCAGGGTAGATTTAACATAATTCTTAAGGACCCTAGGATTTGTGGAATTGCAAATGGCTTCAGCTTAAAGTGACTAGTTGCATTAACCTCTAACAAGAGAGTCAGTCTGTCCTTTGAAGCTTTGAAGTCAGGCATTGACTTCTCTCTAGCTATCAAAGTCCTAGATGGCTGCTGCTTACAACAGAAGGCTGTTTTTGTCTACACTGAAACTCTGCTGTTTAGTGTGGCCACCTTCATCAATGAGCTTAGCTAGACGTTCTGGATAACTTGCTGCAACTTCTACATCAGCACCTGCTGATTCATCTTGCATTTTTAGGGAGATAACTTCTTTATCTAAACTTCATGAACCAGTCTCTGCTAGCTTCAAACTTTTCTCCTGCAGCTTCCTCACCTCTCTCATCCTTCATAGACTTGGAGTGAGGGCTTTGGCTTAAGAGAATGCTGTAGCTGGTTTCATCTTCTATCCAGACCACTAAAATTTTCTCCATATCAACATTAAGGCCATTTCACTTTCTTATCATTCATGTGTTCAATGAAGTAGCACCTATACTCTCCTTCAAGAACTTTTCCTTTGCATTCACAACTTGGCTGTCTGGCACAAGAGGCCTAGTTTCAACACGCCTTCCTCATGAAACTTAATCATTTCTAGCTTTTGATTTGAAGTGAGAGACATGGGACTTTTCCTATCACCTGAACACTTAGAGGTCATTGTAGGGTTAGTCATAGGCCTAATTTTAATGATTGTATCTCAGGAAATATGGAGGCTCAAGGAGAGGGAGAGAGATGGGGAAAGTATAGTAGTCAGAACACATACATCTATCAATTCAGTTAGCTATTTTCTATAGATGTGGTTTGTGGTACACCAAAATAACAATAGTAACATCAAAGATGACTGATCATAGATAACCATAACAGATACAACAATAATGCAAAGTCTAAAATACTGCGAGGATTACCAAAGTGTCACACAGAGACACAAAGCAAGAACAAACTGTTGGGAAAATGGTGCTGATAGACTTGCTCAACAGAGTTGCCACAGACCTTCAATGTGTTAAAACAAACGAACAAGAAACCACAATATCTGTGAGGCACAATGAAGTGTAACAAAATGAAGTAGGTCTGTATTATATTTCTGGTCATGATTTACAGGTAATAGTCATATCACCTGTTTCTTTATAATTTCCACCATTGTTTGGGAATTGTATCAGGACCCATAGAAGGACTACTGTAAGAAACAAAAGCTATATCTGTTACAAAAAAAAAAAAACTGTGGCCGTAGCAGATATATGTCTAAAAGCTGTTCAATTAGTAAAGTGTCCAATTCTTATTTGGTTATTGCACCTAATTATAAATAATAAATAGCATTTCAAATAATAAACTAGAACACATTTTTGTTACTAGACATCTCTTATGAGTGTGAAAGGAAAATAAAAAGTCTGGACTCCAATTCATTATGCTAAAGGAAAAACTGACGCTGAAAGTGGAGTCATGCAAGCAACTGCCTTTCCTTTTGTTCCTAAGCAGATAGCTACAGATAAAGGTCAAATATCTCCACTCCATGTTCACCTTATCTTGTGTACAGCACAGATTTACTGAGCATGAGACAAATGCATAATTGGCTATTCCCCTACCTGCTCCTTTTTTCTTGTAACATGTGGACTCAGTAATGTGATCATACCCTCCCAATTTCCCCCCCAGCCTGCTTTTCCCCTTTAAATACTGAAGCCCTCAAAATCATCTTTGCAGAAAGGCACAAAGCTGTCTCCTGGGCATGTCCTCAACCTTGGCAAAACAAACTTCTGAATTGGTTGAGACTTTTCTCAGGAACTTTTTGGTTTACAAATTTGTGACCAGGAAGGGGCTCAGTGGAGGTCCCCTTGACCTTTAATAAATTTCCTGTCGATGCTTGGTACCAGGTGGGGCTATCTTTATTGCTCAAATAGGATGATTTGCTGAGGCTTGTGAGCTCTCCCTTCCAGAGAATCCCTGATCTCCCAAAATTTGATTGAGATCTAAGATTTATTTTGCTATACAACTCCTTTTCTAGAGTTTTACTCGCTTCCCACAAGAAAAAGTGAGTTTGCCTGCTTCCATGACAATGGAGAGCAGGCAACTCCTTTCTGGAGTTGCAGCTTGCTTCCAACAGGGAAGGCAAGTTTGAGTGTTTTCCTGCTTCTAGGACCCTAGAGAACAGTCTTTAGCCTAGACCCCATTCCTAGTTAGCTGAACTAGGGTTTGTCTTGGAAATTCTCCTTATTAACTAAAGGTTAAGATTAACAACTAGCTGGTCTTAATTTCTCCTTACCATTAAGAGTTCAGTAGTCATATAAATTGTGCAAGCATCGTTTGTGTTGCTTAATTGTTTTTGTTGTTGTTGTTGTTGATTTGTTTCTGGTTTTTTTGTTGTTTTTTTCGGTCTTTATCCCATTGGGTTTGACCAACTCTACCTGAACTGATCAAATGCAAAGGAACATTCCAAATTAAAAAGAATAAGGCCTCTGAATTGGTTAAATTCCCACAGCTGGGGGGAAAAAAAAAGAGAGAGGAGAAAAAAAAAAAAACAGCCAGCAAAAGAAAAAGATTTGACTACACAGGGACTTTATTTATGTAACAAGGCCACCTTTTGCTAGCCAAGTGAAACCGAAAGAACTTTGGCCACCACCCCACGCTGTGGTTCGTTCTTTTGCCCTTTTTTCACCGTGACACCTGGGATTGGTTCTTAAATCAAGTCCTTTCTGGCTTTATATTTTTATATTTATCAATTTGTCCCAGCTAAAATGGGGTAATGAGATATAAAAGGATGTTTTGAACAGTTTGATGGTTGAAAGTCAGCTTAATTAAAAGCTGCTATCAAGATGTGTGTGTGTGTATTTAAAAGGCCTTTATGCTTTCTTTCTCTCCTACAATCTTGTTTTTTGAGAAAAAGGTTTTTTTCTTCTCAGTTGACTGAATTCTGTCTTTTCCATTTACTTCTACCTATCTTTCCTTCCTCTTACCACCTTCTGCTGCACGAAGGACCTAAAACAGTTTCTAACAGCCTAGGATTCCTTAATGAAAACAAAGAAGATGCCAGACTCCTTTTTAGGGAGAAGCTCTGTTTCTCCTTATGACACCAAGAGTGTAAACAGACAAGTTTCTCAGATTTTTAAACTGCTTGCTTTTGTATTGTTACCTGTTTGGTTTTGTTTTGTTTTTAACTAAAATAGATATTACCACAGGGGCTGCTCTTGGGTGTTTAAGAAAGGGCATAGTTTAGACACTTACAGAAAAGTCTTTGTAACAAAATACACTGTAAAAGCACTACATGGCCTAGTCTCTTCGGAACAGGCCCATGATGTTTCCCTCTTTGGAGAACCAGGGGTTCAGTGTGGGCTCTGCCCAGAGCTCAGAAATCTAGTTAAAAGAGAGAGACTAAATTTAAAACTACCAATCTAACAAAATTGGTCTCCTTATACAATCCTATGGTAGATTTCTATAACTTTATGTTTGACTTGGCATCTTTTTTTTTTTTCTTGAGACTGAGTCTCGCTCTGTCGCCAGGTTGGAGTGCAGTGGCGCAATCTCAACTCACTGCAACCTCCACCTCCCAGGTTCAAGCAATTCTCCTCCCTTAGCCTCCTGAGTAGCTGGGACTATAGGGGTGCGCCACCACGCCCAGCTAATTTTTGTATTTTTAGTATAGACGGGATTTCACCATGTTAGCCAGGATGCTCTCGGTCTCTTCACCTCATGATCTGCCCTCCTCGGCCTCCCAAAGTGCTGGGATTAGAGGTGTGAGCCACCTCACCATCGCATCAATTTTTTTTTTAGACTTTATGTTCTAGGGTACATGTGCACAACGTGCAGGTTTGTTACATATGTATACATGTGCCATGTTGGTGTGCTGCACCCTTTAACTCATCATTTACATTAGGTATATCTCCTAATGCTATCCCTCCCCCCTGCCCCCTCCCCACAACAGGCCCCGGTGTGTGATGTTCCCCTTCCTGTGTCCAAGTGTTCTCACTGATCAATTTCCACCTATAAGTGAGAACATGCGGTGTTTGGTTTTCTGTTCTTGCGACAGTTTGCTGAGAATGATGGTTTCCAGCTGCATCCATGTCCCTACAAAGGACACAAATTCATCTTTTTTTATGGCTGCATAGTATTCCATGGTGTATATGTGCCACATTTTCTTAATCCAGTCCATCATTGATGGATATTTGGGTTGGTTCCAAGTCTTTGAACAGAGCCCTAAGAAATAATACCACACATCTGCAACCATCTGATCTTTGACAAACCTGACAAAAACAAGAAATGGGGAAAGGATTCCCTATTTAATAAATGGTACTGGGAAAACTGGCTAGCCATAAATAGAAAGCTGAAACTGGATGCCTTCCTTACTCCTGATACAAAAATTAATTCAAGATGGATTACAGACTTAAATGTTAGACCTAAAATCATAAAAACCCTAGAAGAAAACCTAGGGAATACCATTCAGGACATAGGCATGGGCAAGGACTTCATGTCTAAAACACCAAAAGCAACGGCAGCAAAAGCCAAAATAGACAAATAGGATCTCATTAAACTAAAGAGCTTCTGTACAGCAAAGAAACTACCATAAGAGTGAACAGGCAACCTACAGAATGGGAGAAAATTTTTGCAATCTACTCATCTGACAAAGGGCTAATATCCAGAACCTACAAAGAACTCAAACAAATTTACAAGAAAAAAACAAACAACCCCATCAAAAAGTGGGCAAAGGATATGAACAGACATTTCTCAAAAGAAGACATTCATACAGCCAACAGACACATGAAAAAATGCTCATCATCACTGGCCATCAGAGAAATGCAAATCAAAACCACAATGAGATACCATCTCACACCAGTTAGAATGGCAATCATTAAAAAGTCAGGAAACAACAGGTGCTGGAGAGGATGTGGAGAAATAGGAACACTTTTACACTGTTGGTGGGACTATAAACTAGTTCAACCATTGTGGAAGACAATGGTTTTCATTTCATTCGTTTTGACTTGCGGGCTATCTAAACATACTCCCCACATTGAAAAGCAATCACACTGCAGAAGGTGGTGGGGTTTTTTTGTTGTTGTTTTTTGTTTGCCTTAGGAAAACTGAGATAAAAACATTTTTAAATTTACGGTAATTTAAGGTTTTGGGGGGATTGAGACAGAGTCTTGCTCTGTTGCCCAGGCTAGAATGCAGTGGCACAATCTTGGCTCACTTCAACCTCCGCCTCCCAGGATCAAGCAGTTCTCCTGCCTCAGCCTCCTGACAGCTGGGACTACAGGTGCTCACCACCATGCCTGGCTAATTTTTGTATTTTTAGTAGAGGTGGGGTTTCGCCATGTTGGCCAGACTGGTCTCGAACTCCTGACCTCAGGTGATCCACCTGCGTCAGCCTCCCAAAGTGCTGGGATGAGCCACGTAATCCACAAAGTGGGCATGAGCCACGTAATCCACGCCTAGCCTAGCTTGCAAGTTATCTAAATGTACTCCCCATATTGAAAAGCAATCACACGGCAGAAGGTGGTGGATTTTTTCTTAGTTTTGTATGGGGGGAGGAGAGAGCTTGTCTCAGGAAAACTGAGATTAAAACATTTTTAAATTTAAGGTGATTTAAGGTTTTAAATTAAGGTTATTACATCATGAACTGTATTCATGAGGCACAGGGCCAGAAATTAAAACTATTCAACCACTCTAGACCCAGGGACTATCCTGAAAGAGGTGGGTGCATAAGATTGTAAGGGCTCATTTTGAGAGAGAAAATTAGTTCAAAGTTTGTCTATAAACATTAATACCAAAGGTACACTGATGCAGGACCAGCATCTGGGCCCCCATGTCAGATTAACAAGCTTTTCTTGGAGCATTTACCCACTTTAAAAAAAAAAAAAAAATTATAAAAGACTATAAAAAGGTTTATGGAAATTCCATCTTTATGGTCAAGATGATTAAAATTTAATAGGTTTGAGATACAGACTTAATTGGCCTTATGCTGTCTTTATTTTGGCTTATTGTTTGAGGAATTAAGTCTCCCCTCTCAAAGAATAAAGATTTTTGCCTTTTTGACAAAATCTTTATCACTTTGGCTAAATGAATGACTTATTTTACAATGATCTGTGATCATATTTTGTGATATCAAGTATTTTAAACTCTTTATATTTGACAAACTTTCCAAAATCAAATTCTAAATTCAGTCTTCATTAATTTTTTGACATTAAGTACCCTTAAGTCCAAGAGACACATTTGGCTTATTTGGTATAATAAATTCATACAGGAAGTATTCTCAAATATGAAATTGTGTTTAGCCTTCTTTGGATTATATTTATATAAATGTGTTATTAGTATGTGTGCCAAAATTATAAGAGATTCCTGTGATTCTGATGTTTTAGTATATGTTATCAGTAGTAATTATGATTATGTAAAATTATGGTATGCCAGAGAAGTAACTAAATTTCCTTGTCAATTGTGTCTTTAAACATGGCTGTTCTAAGACTTTTGTTATCCACAATTGTTGTTATACTTTGATCCTTTTATAAGGCAGTTTCTAATCAGCTATAGAACTCCAAGGAGTACTCTTAAATATAGATTTATGGATAAATTTAGAGATGTTGTCATTGGAATAAAGAGGAAAACTTCCAGGATTCTTATGGAGAGCTGATGTATTCATGAGGTTTGCTGATCCAATATTGAGCACAGTAGGAGTTAATTGCATGGGTTGAACTAGTAGCAGACTGGAAATAATCTTTTATGACTTTTTGTTTAAAACATTTGCTGATTCTTTTTGTTTTGTTTTTCAGAGTCAAGAAAACTTTTTTTTCTTTTAGGTTACTTGCAGCTTTTAACAATTCAGTAATGTATACTCTTATGATAAAAATTTAAAACATAATTCCTTTTGCTCAACCTAATTTCTCCAAAACTTGGTAACTTATTTATAAGAATTCTTGTGCCAATATTGAAGACACACCCAGGAGAATATGAAAATATAGTTATTTGCATAACTTCAATAAGAAGCTATTTTCTTTTATACAAGTGTATAATTGGAGGCCCTTGGAAAAACTGGCCTCATACCTTGTTCTTTACAGGGTCCTGATCTGTGGTAAGTAAAGAATGTCACTTTCTGACAGGCCCAGGAACCCCAAGTTTTCTTGGAACCTCAAAAAGACAAAAAAAATCACCTAATTCACACAGGTATTTGAAGGCACAGATATAAATCCTTGGCTGGGCTCAAGGCTTTTAAGAAAGTCGAATCTTAGATTCCTTATAAAAAAAAAGTTTCCAGCAAAGCCAATTAAAAAGAAAAAAAGGGAGAGGGCCTGTATAATAAATGATTATTCTTGCTGTACTTTATGCAAATAATCAAGCCAAGTGTAATAGGTCTAAAATATATTTTACAAATAAGTTGGTCCTACTATGATTTTAAATAAAATTGGGTTATTGGAGAGAGAAAAATCATGTTCAAATTAAATTACAGTATACCTGTTATTAGACTCCAGCCTTGCCTAAATGCTTTCATTTATATTATTTTCTACGATTTGGACTGAATTCTAAAAATTTTGCTGGCTATGACTCTCCAAAATGATGTTTTCAATTTCTTTTCCTTATTTCTTTTCCTTCTTTTTTTCTATTTTTTCCTGATTTGAAATCACTGAAAATTAAGCTCTGCTTTTCTTAAAGCCCTGTGAACTGAAGCTAGACAACTTAAACTTCAGAAGAAAACAACAGCAACCTACTTATATACATAAACCACTTTCATACCTGCCTACTGATGAATGGACTTCAGAGTAATATAATATGGCCTTTGTCAGTTTTCCAGGATTGTTCTCCATCGTTTTTTGTTTTTCTTCCTCCCTCTATGTTCTCTTTGTAGGACATGAGACTTCACAACCTGCCAAAATTGTTAGCTTCCTAACAACATAGAGACCTCTTCGTCTAGGAATAAACCGTCCTAGCCACAAAAGATCAGACAAAACCCAAGACCAGAGAATCGTTTTCTTCTAAAATGCTTTCTCTGAAAGATTTTAAAAAGAAAAGTGGGGAGAAATGTGAAAGGAAAATAAAAACTCGGGACTCCAATTCACTAGGCCAAAAGGAAAAATTTAAGCTAAAAACTGAGTCATGCAAGCAATTGCCTTTCCTTTAGTTCCTAAGCAGAGAGCTACAGATAAAGGTCAAATATCTCCACTCTATCACCTTATCTTGTGTACAGCACAGATTTACTGAGCATAAGACGAAGACATAACTGACTATTCCCCTATGTGGTTTTATCTTGCAACCTGTGGATTCAGTAATGTGACCCTGCACTCCCTATTTCCCCTCCAGCCTGCTTTGCCCCTTTAAATATTGAAGCCCTCAAAATCATCTTTGGAGACAGGTACAGATCTGTCTCTTGGGTGTGTCTTCAAATATTGTGGCACAATAAACTTCTAAACTGATTGAGATTTGTCTCACATAATTTTTGTTTTACATAAGATTGAAAAACTCTCTTCCTAAATACTTAGTTCATCTTTAGCTTGAAATAGTACATTCTCTTATGTTTCAGTTAATAAAGATTTCAAATTGGCCATGTTTTCTGTTTTCATAAATTTATTATATGAAGCCTATTGATATTAAACATAATTTTAAATGCTAGAGCTAATTTTCTTTAAAAATGTTTATATATTAAAATGTTTCAAATGTTTAACTTTTTAAAACACTAAATCAACCCACAGCATAAAATGACACAATAATATATCATGTTAAACTCATGTAATTATAATATTAAAAAATTGTTTAGAAATCAACTTGTCTAATTCCCTCACTTTATAGATAAAGAAATGTAAAACCACTTGGCTGGGCATAGTGGCTCCCACCTGTAATCCCAGTACTTTGGGGGGCCAAGCCCGGCAGATCACTTGAGGCCAGGAGTTTGAGACCAGCCTGGCCGACATGGCAAAACCACAGCTCTACTAAAACTACAAAAAGCTGGGTGTGGCGGTATGCACCTGTAATCCCAGCTACTCAGGAGGCTGAGGCAGGAGAATCACTTGAGCCCAGGAGGTAGAGGTTGCAGTGAGCTGAGACTGTGCCACTGCACTCCAGCCTGGGCAACAGAGCCAGGCTCTGTCACAAAAAAAAAAAAAAAAAAAATCAATTTTTCACTTTTTGCTTTAGGTTACAAAGAAAGTTACATAACTAAAATAACAATATCCTACTTTAAAAAGCTCATGAGACTATAGACTTTTTTTTCTCTAAACAAGATTCATAATGTCAAGAGCTTATGAAAGATGAACTTCAGTTACATGATTTTGTTCAGTGAAGCAGTAACAAAATATTAATTTTCAGGTTGTTTCCTTGAACTTCTCAAGTGGATCCACAATTTTTGTTTTGTTTTGTTTTTAAAGACAGACTCTTGCTCTGTCACATAGGTTGGAGTGTAATGGCCTGATCACCACTCACTGCAACCTCCGTCTCCGGGGTTCAAGCAAGTCTCTTGCCTTGGCCTCCCACGTAGCTGGGATTACAGACGTGCGCCACCATGTCTCACTAATTTTTTGTATTTTTAGTAGAGCAAGGTTTCGCCATGTTGGCCAGGCTGGTCTCAAACTTCTGAGGCTCAATCTGTCTGCCTCATCCTCCCAAAGTGCTGGGATTACAGGTGTAAGCCACCATGCCTGGCCTGGATCCACAACTTTAACATAATTTTTACACATTTTACACAGTTTCTAAAAGCTTTACCATTTCAGGCTGAACTTAACATGGCAAAAACTCTATCCAAGGTAAATACTGAATGAAGTATGAACTAATGACAACATTTTCAGTAACACCAGTAAAAATACTAGAAGTGCAACTTTAATCAACAGAGTCAATTATTCATCTGCCTGGTCAATTCCTTAAAATTGAAGGAATAGCTTTCTCCATAAATGAAAAACAATTTAGAAAGCAGAAGCCTCTTAAGTTTTAATTGGGAGCACATGCTTCTCCCCTTACTAACAAGCAGCAGGAAGAATACTTATTTCCTGATTACACATTTCCTTTACCTCATACCAATCCATGTCTAATCCCTGGTTTTCTTTGCCACGTCCAAACCTTCATAACTCAGAAGTGAAAAATGAAGCACACTGTGTAAGTTTTAAAGTACCTCATCATAAGTCAGTTTTAGTTATAAAACCCAATTTGAAAGAGCTGCTTCCTAAGGTTATGTCTAAAATGAGAATTCAAATACCTGCCTTAACTGCTTCACAGGATTGTTTTGAAAAATATGAAATATTACATGCAAAAATGAGTTTCTCATATTACTAACATTCAGAGAATAGGAGTTTGGAAGTAATCCCAGAGGCTACTGGGTCAGTCTCAATACCGAAACATCCTTCAGACCTGTTAAATAGCTGCCCAATTTCCATGTGAACACATACCTTGATAGGAAGAGGACAGCCTCCTCTAACTGCCTGTTTGAATATTAGACAAGATCTCTTGGGATGAACACACACTGGCCCTGGTTAAGCAAAATATCTATTCCATATCTATAGAAATGAACTGAGTTATTTTTCAGTCTTCTCCAACCCCAAAATTCTCTGATGTTCTGCCTTTTGAAAGATCACATTTCCTTTTTCCAAAAAAAAGATAGCCATACTCATACCTGCTCTCAAAGTTAATATTTCATCACTCATTGAGCATTTACCATGTGTTAGCATCTGTATATACGTAATTTTGGACCTGTATCATTACTGATGAGAAGGCTATTGTTTGCTGTTTATAGGTAATTTGTCCTGCTGGTTGCTTTCAAATTTCCTTCGTATTCTGTAGATTTCCAGTGGCATGACCTTAGGTGTAGACATACTTTTATTTATCTGCTTTGGACTCAAAGTACTTCTGCAATCTGAAGAATTACATTTTTCATCAACTCTGAGAAATTCTCAGGTACCATTTCTTTGAATGTTGCTGCTCTTCCAGTCTTCCCTCTGGAAGCCTTGTATTGAATTCCTACAAGGCTCATATTGGACTTTTCATTCTGTCTTCTGTCCCGTAACCTCCCCCATTTATTTATCTGTTAATATACTCTGGTAATTTCACATATTCTCTTTTTAGCTGGGTCCAATCTCACACCTTGAGTTTGCTTATTGAGACAGTCTTGCTATGTTGCCAAGCTGGGAGAGACTCCTGGGCTCAGGTGATTCTCCCATCTTGGACTCCCAAAGTGCTGTGGTTACAAGCATGAACCAATGCACCTGGCAAGAGTTTGTTTTTTTAATGACTGTTTTCTCATTTTTTATTTATTTATTTATTTTTAGACAAACTCTTGCTCTGTCACGCAGGCTGGAGTGCAATGGAGTGATCTCAGCTCACTGCAACCTCTGCCTCCCAGGTTCAAGTGACTCTCATGCCTCAGCCTCCCAAGTAGCTGGGATTACAGGCGCACACCACCATGCCCAGCTAATTTTTTGTGTTTTTAGTAGAGATGGGGTTTCACCATGTTGAGCAGGCTGGTCTCGAACTCCTGACCTCAGGTGATCCACCACCTTGGCCTCCCAAAGTGCTGGGATTACAGGTGTGAGCCACCACGCCTGGCCCTATTTTCTCATTTCTATACATTCTAATTGATTCTTATCAACAATGCCTCAGCCTTTTTCATAATGCTCTGCTCTTTGTGGCTTTTACTCTTTTATCTTTCAAATTATTTTAAAAATATACTTTAAAATCTCATTCAAGTTGTTCTTTTAATTCAATTACGTAGGTTGCTAATTTCCCAGTCTATTATGTCTTCTGGTTTTCCCTCAGTGGCACGCTTACTTTTTTTGGGGGGGGGGGGGGCAAGAATTTTTTGCTTTTTAACATAGGAAGCCAGTATGTATTTACACTAATAAAGCAATTACAGATACATACACTTAAAAAGACATAACATACTGGAATATTTTCTTAGTGATACCCTAAAACCATAATTAAATCCTTTTTCACTTCTTTACTGAAACACAATAAATGTACATATTTTTAGGGTACATGTGCTAATTTAATATGGTCATGTAGTTCAAGATCAAATCCGTGTAATTGGGATATCCATCACCTTAAATATTTGTCTTTTCTTTGTGCTAGGGATGGCTGTAACTCTTCTGTCTTGGGGTAAATTTCCATCTCTAAACCAATCCCCTTGAACATTTGAATTACTCTCTTCTATTTATTTTGAAATATAAAATACACACTTTTTATTGGGTCCTCAATTTCAGTAGGAATTGCTTGTCTATGGACAAGCTGTTAGTCACAACTAGTCTTAAGTATTACTACAATTATAAGTACAGTTTCTGCCAAGTATTCCAGATATGTTACATTCAGTTTTTAGCACTCCTTTAAGAGTCCTAGCTTTGTGCAGGAATCGCTATATCAATTTATACATTAAAACATTAGTCCATACAACTTATATCTGGTTTTAATATCCTTTTATCACTTTTCATTAAAAAGGTTTTAATATCCTTTTTTTAATTCTGGCACCAAGGATATTTTCCTTTCCTATACTCTTAGATTCCTCTTCTCAACTAAACATACCCTCAAGTTATGTAAAATTTACGAAGTTCATGCAATCTGCAGGCACATTTAACATATGGCACCCAGAATGAACAAAGTTTTCCAAAAACTGCTGCCTGGTCCAATTTGGAAACTGAACTTCTATTATATACATCCTTAATTACTTTAGCTCCCACATTATACTGTTGACTCACCTTATGCTCTATTCACTTATAACTCATAGATCTCTGATGTAAGAACAACTTCTAAAATAATTTAAATGGAAAAATGAGACTTCATATTTGTCCTGCATCAATTTTTTTTTTTTTTAACGTTTTCACACAAAACTGAGTCAATACTACTCAGCAAGTGGGAACCTTTAAAACACACATCTGGCTTTCTAGGAAAAGAGGAATAAGCTTATTCCTATGTGAAATGGTCCCTGCCGTTTCTGCCTACACAGTACTCCATTCTTATAACAGAATCGCTCTACTTACAAGAAATTTATCCTACATAATTCAGATGAGGATTACCCTGCCCAGCCACAGGGGGAAGCTCCCGATTCCAAGGCCCAGCCAAGGGGATTGGTTCAGAGATGGAAATTTACCCCAAGACAGAAAAGTTAGAGCCATCTTTAAGACTTTTGCTGAAATTTTCCAATTTAAAAAGAAAAAAGAAAAAAGGACTCTCTCCACCTTCTGAAGTAGTAGTAAATACTAAATACCACATAAGCTTAGAGATGCTGCCCCTACACAGGAAGATAATGTGCCTGAGAATGAAATTAACAGAGAAAAAGCAGAGCCCAAGAGACTAGGACAGAAAGACTATGTTTTCATAATATAATTTAAGTCATTAGATGTAACTGTGAAACCTTGAAACTCTTAGTCACAAAAAACAAAATTCATTTGTTTTTCTCAAAGCAGTTTGAGTCGCATTTCCATCTTGCAAGCAAGAGACCTAACAATGTATAATTCGCTTAACTGCTCTTTATAGAAAATTATCAGAGCATTCTCCTATTACACAAAAAACCCATCATCTTTTGTAGCACTCACATCAAATTCTGTAAAAGTAGCTGCTACTTTGAAAAACCAGAAGGTTTAGTTTGTCATGATTATAACACTGGATGCTTGTCTAAATAGACACATGATGAACCCTGAACCACATCTGCAAAAACAGACTAAAAATCACTCACTATGTTAACAAAATAATTTTATAGCATCTAACCAAGTCTACAAATTGGCCCTAAAAAGTCTTTTTTTGCAACCAACCTGGTTACAAAGAATATGATCTTCTCCTTTTTTCCTAACTACCCTCTCTCCCCTTCCCCAAATTCTGGCCCCAATTCTGGGAATACATTCCTAAACTTATCCTAAATCCAGAAAACAAAAGTGGATATATAAAGATATTTAATATTACATCATCATATGTAATTATTTAAAAAACCTTTTAAAAAATGAAAACAGCTTAAGTGCTCACCAAGAAAAGAATAGTCAAGTAAACTATATTCACAAAATGGACCACTTACAAACACTAAAAGTGAAGTTTACAAAAGAGTATGTAACATAAAACGATTTATGTTAGAGGATTAAGTTTCAGGAAAAAATATAAAATTACAGACACATATAATTACAACAATTCAAAAGATACTTGAATAAAAGTTTGAAGGAAATATGTAAATGCAAAATGCAACTCTGCTTTGGTGATGGCCTTGGAGTGATTTTTCTTCTATCTTTGACCATTTTCCAACTTTTCTTCAAGAACCATGCATTCGTTTTCCATTTAAAAGGTTATAAGATCAAAGCAAAGGGAAAAGTTATCCAAATAGAACCCAGAAGTAGTCTTTCTTGAAATTTTCAAGTCTACTGTATATCAGTTCAAAATAATGCTAGAGGGCCTGGGCCATTGTGGGCTCCAGCAAATGTGTGGGGATGAGCGGCGAAAAGTGGTGGCTCTACCGTGCTGGGGATGCAGCACGGGCGACAGACTCGGGCAATGGAGGCTTGGCGGAGAGGCGCTGGTGAAGGACAAGGTGCTGGACTTCCTCAAGAGGACGCCAGAGCAGCCCCAGTGAGGCTTCAGCAACGCGGTGGTGCATATCCTGCCAACTGCACAGCCTCCGTGATGACCTGGCCTACAAAGTGCTGGATGACCTTGAGCTCCGACAAGGCATTAAAGACTTTTCCAACTGGCCCACCATCTCACAAGCATATCTCAATGGAGAGTTTGTGAGGGGCTGTAATGTTCTTCCGCAGATGTGCCAGAATGAGGACCTGGTGGCAGAACTGAGAAAGCTGGGGATCCACTCCACCCTTTTAGATAAAAAGAAACACCAAGATTCAAAGTGTGGCTGCCCGGGTCCTCACTGAGCAGAGATGGAGTGTTCATGTCAGAGACAGCCAGAAAAGCCTTACCGATTTTGGTTTTCGCTATTGAGGCAACAATTGCTTGCACTGATCACTTCGGTTTGTAAGCAGTTGGGTGATTTTAGTTTGTCTAGTGTTTGGGCTAGTATTATTTTATTGTGAAAATTGCAACCACTTCACTGTAGTAATTCAATGTTGTATTATAATATTGCTGTAAAAAATTCATTCTTATATTGTCATTTATTCTTTGATTCAGGAACTAAACTAGGGGCTTTGGAATCATTATTCATGACTCCTCTGCAAATGACAGTCTGCAAAGACAATATATTCCCCCAAATTTTGTGTAACTTCTGATAAGCAAAATGATGGACAAAGAAGAAACTGTAATAAACGGGGTGCTGTTTTTTAAAACAACTGCCAACACAGGGGGAGAAAAACAAAACAAAACAAAATAATGCTCAGTTGAACTTTTACCTATTCATGTCACTATCACTTCAGAAGGTGGTAACCATTAACAGTAGAAAACTTAAGCTTCAAGATGGCAGACAAAGCACATGCATTTACCATCTGCCCCTCCTGAGACCCCACTGAAAAAAACACAGAGTCGACTGAAATCCCCTAACAGTACAAAGAACAAAGGAGGCCACCAACGAATAAGAGGTTTTCCATTTTTTTGGAGGAAAGGAGGAGCAGTGAGGATTAGGTTGGAAGATAAAATAACTAGAGAAAGCCACAGCCCAGAATCTGTTACTAGGGCCTAGACGCCAGTCTACCTGCTGGTACCTGAAGATGTGTTCCCTATACTATATACAGAATTAAGGATGAGTGTGAAAAGAGGAAGATTAAAGATCTGTACATAGAATACCTAAATTGTTGGTGCCACCATTCTAGTCCTATAATCCCAGGCACATGGCAGTGAGCCTGGATTTGCCTCTGGCTAAAACACTGGACAGATCTTGCCTAAAGAAATTAAACTGGAACAAGCAAAGGCTTCTAGTGCGACAGATCTCTTTCTGGCATCTGAACAGCGTTCACCCTGCCAGCCAGGTCCCTATCTGTTCATCTCAAGGCAAACCCTGTCAGTCACAGACTCCCCTTCCCAAGCCCTACCCACAAGAAAAAAGATCTCCCAGTCTGAATTCTCACTTGAGAAAGCCATCTAACAGGAAAAGTCCATCTTACATTAAAAAAAAAATACAAGCCAGTACCAGTTAACTAGTTCGTCTTTCTGAAAGATGGATAACTGAAGGCTTAGCAAGCATGGTGAGGACAGAAGACCCAAGAGGAGCAAACGGAATTTAATTATTAACTCCAGAGAGAACATAATTTAGAAGACAACTTCTAGAAAGCTCTAATTTAATAGAGATTCAAGAAGATAATAAATCTTTACAAAAAGGACAAGATATATGAAACAAAGTATGAACTAAAGAAACATAATACAAACTATTATACTTTAATAAAGTATAATAAAAATGTTCTTGAAGATTAAACACATTTACTGAAAAAAAATTTCAAGAGAAATATATAACTGAAAAAAAATTTCAGAACAAAAGATAAAAGATTAAATTATCCATAGGTAAAAAATTACAAAAAAAAAGGAAAGAAAAAGAAAAAAAGTAGAGATTAAAAATGTAAGAAAAGTAGAAAAGGAATTTTCAAAAGATTTAAAAAAAAAAAAAATCCCAGAATTTCAGAACATGAGTCTTCAGGGGTAAGTGCCTGAACACAAGGTGGCAGCCACAGTACACCCATCACGTTTCTCCTCTGCAGAAAAGCCTGCTATGAGGTATAGTTCTTTAGCCTTCAGCATTCACACAAATACCAGGTTCCTCCTGGGAGATTCTCCAAGCCAAGGACAGAACACAGCAGGGGATCCAGAATACAGCCATTCCTACCTAATGAGGGACTATTCTAACAGGCAATTTTTACCCTGGGAATTGCCATTGCCCTGCTTGAGACTTTCTCAGAGCTGCACTAAGACTGTTTACACCCAATCTTTCTTCCTTCTCTCTCTCCACTCACTGATGACAGACCTGAATCATTATCCAAAAGTCCTCTTCAACCTAATTCTGCACTCTCGCCCCTTAATCCTTCACAGGTGTTCTCCCTCAATAAATCTCTTCATTTATTGAAGGGTACTGTAGCACACAAGGGAGGCTGCCCCCAGAACAAAGGGAGCCAAAGTACTACAAGTTCCCCAGAGCCTGAAACCTGACTGCCTAAAGCTACTGCTATCGATAAAAACCCTGCCTCCATCAGCAGCAGGGCCACAACACAACTGCATGGCTTTCCAGTGTGCCACCACTGCTGCTGCCACCAGGGACCCAAGTGTGCGCCACTGGCAGCAACTGTCTGCCCCTCAGCAGCACAGTGGCCATGCACTTGCACACACTCTTCTGAGGACTATTTCTGCTGTTGCCACCAATGCTAAAGGTTGAGTGTGTCCTCCCTAGAGCCTAAGAGTTGCCTACCTGCAGCTGTGGGCACTGACAGCAACCCCATCCCCGCCAGCAAAAGGACAACAGTGCACTAGTGTGTGCCCTGAGGATGGGCTCTCTCCGCTCACCACAATGCAGCTGCCACCATCCAAGTGCTCTGCCAGGAAATATAAGGGTCTCCCCAATGTGTCCACCACAAACTGCACCCATGCACACCACAGGACAGACTGAGGACAGGCTATTTCCAAACACACCATCCAGCGGTGTGGGGATCACCCCAACCCATCCACCACTGCTGGCATCTGTGCACTACTCCTAGGGGCCTGAAGATGGGCTCACTTAGCCTGCTACTAACATCACAGCTGGTACCTACTGGCATGTGCCCCGAGGGCCTGGGGGCTGGCCCACCCAGCCCAACACAGCCATTTCCAAAACAAGTGTGTGCCATCTGGAAACTCAAAAGTTGTCTTACCACCACTACAGACATTGCCCATGATACACACGCTGCCCAGGGGCCAAACAACCCACCCCCCTGGCCCACCAATGCAACTACCAGCACCCAAGAAAACTACCCGGAAGCCCAAGAACAGGCTACTTGGACCTGTTAATACCTGTATCTGTGTATGGCCATCCAGAGGCCCAAGGACAGGCACACTCAGCTCACTGTTCCCCCTACTGGGCCCTGAAGACAGCCTGGCCCACCTGGCATCCCTATATCCAGCAAAACCTCACCACAGCCTCCACTAATAGCTACAGCCTAAGCGAATGATGAAATCACAAACATCACTGAAGTTGCTTAAAGTCTAAGAACTGCATAGAGACTACACTACTGCATGCACCCAGAATCAACGCTAAAGTGCCCTACCCAACCAACAACATAGGCACACTTTTAGGAAAAGTTCTGGCCCTACAAAAGCCAATACAAAAAATTAAAACAAGTGACTGTTACACCAGACATGCAAATATCAATATAAAGGAGACAAGAAACATAAAAAAGAAAGGAAATGTGACACAGCCAGAGAAACAAAATAATTCTCCAGCATTATATTCCAATAAAAACGAAATTTATAAGATGCTGGAGAAATAATTCAAAATAATGTTATTAAAGCTTAGTGAGATTAAGAGAACACAGATGAACAATACAAAGAAATCAGAAAAGCAATTCAGGATATAAATGAGAAATTACCAGATAGATAGATAGATAGGTATTTTTAAAAACCCAGATATCCTAAAATAAAAGAATTCAATACATGAAATGACAAATACATTTGAAAGCTTCAACAATAGACTAGATCAACCAGAGGAAAGAATTTCAGAATCTAAATCCAGGCCTTTTGAAATAACTCAGTAACACACACACGCAAAAAAAAAGAAAAAACAGTAAGAATGAACAAAGCCTATGTGACATACAGAGCACCATACTGTAACCAAATATTTGAATTCTGGGTGTTCCAGAAAAATGAAGAGAAGGCTAAAGGCACCGAAAACCTATTTAATGGCCACGTGCAGTGGCTCACGCCTATACCACTTTGGGAGGCTGAGGCAGGCAGATTAGTTGAGGTCAAAAGTTCGAGACCGACCTGGGCAACATGGTGAAACCCCATCTCTACTAAAGATACAAAAATTAGCCAGGCGTGGTGGTGCATGCCTGTAATCCCAGCTACTTGGGGGGCTGAGGCAGGAGGATTGCTTGAACCTGGGAGGTGGAAGTTGCAGTGAACTAAGATCATGCCACTGCACTCCAGCCTGTGCAACACAATGAGACTCCATCTCAAAAATAAATAAATAAATAAAAGTTATTTTAAAAAAAAGAAAAAGAAAACCTAAAATCTACTTAATAAAATAATGGCTGAAACATTCTCATATAAAACAAGACACTTAAACATCCAGATACAGTAAATTCAGAGATTCCAAATATGTAAAACCCAAAAAGGTGTTCTCCACAGCACATTATAGTCAAATGTTTAAAGTTAAAAACAAAGAGAGGATTCCAAGAACAACAAGAAAAAATAAATCTAGTAACATAAAAGGGAATCCCCGTCCAAATAATCACAGATTTCTCAGCAGAAACTTTATAGCCCAGGAGACAATGAAATGATATATTTGCAGTGCTCAAAAAAAAAAAAAAAAAAAAAAACTATCAGCCAAGAATACTACACCCAGTAAAGTATTCCTTCGTAAACTAAGGGAAAATAAAGTCTTTTCTAGATAAGCAAAAACTGAGAAAATTCATCACCACTAGAACAGAC
This sequence comes from Chlorocebus sabaeus, assembly GCF_047675955.1. Classification (NCBI taxonomy): domain Eukaryota; kingdom Metazoa; phylum Chordata; class Mammalia; order Primates; family Cercopithecidae; genus Chlorocebus; species Chlorocebus sabaeus. Next base: position 15,802,943 of record NC_132927.1, on the reverse strand, counting down.
CTACAAGAAATGCTTAAGGGAGTCCTATAACATGGAAGGTAAAGGACAATACCTTTCAGCATGAAAACACAAAAGTATAAAACTTACTGGTGAAGCAAATACAAATAAGGAACAAAAAGGATTCAAATGTTACCACTACAAAAAAAAAAAAACCAACAAACTACAATAAACAAGAGAGAAAGAAACATGAGATATACAAAATAACCAGAAAACATTTTTTTTTTTTTTTGAGAGTCTCACTCTGTCCCCAGGCTGGAGTGCAGCAGCGCGATGATGTTGGCTCACTGCAACCTCTGCCTCCCGGGTTCAAGCAATTCTCCTGCCTCAGTCTCCCAAGTAGCTGGGACTACAGGTGTGCGCCACCAAACCCAGTTAATTTTTGTATTTTTAGTAGAGATGGGGTTTCACCATGTTGGCCAGGATGGTCTCGATCTCTTCACCTCATTATCCACCCTCCTCAGACTCCCAAAGTGTTGGGATTACAGGCATGAGCCACCGCGCCCGGCCCCAGAAGACAATTTTTTAAATGCCAAAAATAAGTTCACCACATATGAACAATGACCTAGAACATAAAGAGATTAAACTTTCTGCTTAAAAGGTATAGAATGGCTGAATGAATTAAAAACCAGAACCCAACTATATACAGCCTACAAGAAAATCATATCACCTGTAAAGACACATAGACTGAAAGCTTTACTTTTCAGCTCTTTAAGCTGGAAGAAGATACTCCATGTGAAGAGAAACCAAAAGCAAGCAAGAGTACTTACATGAGATAAAACAGACTTTAAGTCAAATAATAGTATACAGAGGCAAAGAATAACATCACAAAACAATAAAGGAATCAATTCAGCTAAATACATATGCACCAAACAATGAAGAACCTAGAAGAAATACCTGAAGCAAATAATTATTAGATCCAAAGGGAGAGACAGACTCCAATGCAATGATAGTTACAGACTTAAACAAAACATTGCTCTCCCAGCATCAGACAGATCATCCAGACAGAAAAATAACAAAGAAACATTTTTTTTTTTTTTTTTTTTTTTGAGACAGGGTCTCGCTATGTCACCTAGGCTGAAGAACAAAGGCACCATCTCAGCTCACTGCAACCTCCACCTCCCAGGCTCAAGTGATTCTCATGCCTCAGCCTATGAGTAGCTGGAACTACAGACACATTCTACCACGCCCAGCTAATTTTTGTATTTTTTGTAGAGACAGGATTTTGCCATGTTGGCCAGGCTGGTTTCCAACTCCTGGTCTCAAGAAAACCTCCCACCTTGGCCTCCCAAAGTGCTGGGATTACAGGTGTGAGCCACAGCACCTGGCCAGAAACATTAGATGTAAACTGTACCTTAGACCAAACAGACCTAACAGACTATTTACAGAAAATCTTATCCAGCAGTTGTAGAATACACATTCTTCTCACTGGCATAGAATATTCTCCAGGTGATACCATATGTTAGGCCACAAATTTAAAATATTTGAAATCATACCAAATATCTTATCAGAACACAATGGGATAAAACTAGAAATCAATAATACTTTGATTGGAAACTATACAAAAATGGAAACTTTGAAAAGGAACTTTGGAAACTATACAAATACATGGAAATTAAATGATATGTTCCTGAATGACAGACCACTGGGTCAACGTAGAAATTAAGAAGGAAATAAAAAAGTTTCTTAAAACAAGTGAAAACAGAAACACAACACATCAAACCCCATGTAATACAACAAAAGCAGTGCTGAGAGGGAATTTTATAGCAAAAGACATCTACATAAAAGAAGTAGAAAAAGTTCAAATACTCTAACAATGCACCTCAAGGAAACAGAAAAGCAAGAACAAATCAAACCCAAAATTAGAAGGAAATTAATAATAAAGATCAGAGCAGAACTAAACAAAATAGAGACTAGAAAAACATTACAAAGTTTAGCGAAACAAAAAGTTGGGTATTTGAAAAGATAAAATTGATAAACTGCTAACTAGACTAACCAAGAAAAAAAAGAAGACCCAAATAAAGAAATCAGAAATGAAAAAGGAGAAATTACAACTGATAGCACAGAATGTCAGAGGCTATTATGAACAATATGCTGACCAACTGAAAAAACTAGAGGAAATGGATAAATTCCTAGACAAATACAATCTACCAAGGTTGAATGAGAAAGAAAGCAAAAACCTGGACAGACCAATAACAAGTACCAAAATTAAATCAGTAATAAAAAGTCTCCAAACAGAGAAAAGCCCAGAATGAGACAGCTTTACTGCCAAATTCTAGCAAACTTATAAAGAATTAACACCAATTCTCCTCAAACTATTCCCAAAAGAACTGAAGAGAAGGAAATTCTCCCTAACTTCCTTCTATAAGGTCAGCATTATTCTGATACCAAAACCAGACAAAAACACAACAAAAAAATAAAACTATAGGCCAATATCTCTGATGAATATGGACATAAAAATCCTCAACAAATACTAATACTAGCAAACTGAATCAAAAATCACACCAAAAGGTAATAAACTATATTCAAGTGGGTTTTATCCCACAGATAAAAGGATGGTTCAACATACGCAAATCAATAAATGTGATACATCATATGAACAGAATGAAGGACAAAAAACAGATCATCTCAATAGATGTAGATAAAATTAAACATCCCTTTATGATAAAAAACACTCAAAAAACTACATATAGAAAGAATATTCTTCAACATCATAAAGACCATTTCTGACAGACCCACAGCTAACATCATACCAAAACGAAACTGAAAACCTTCCCTCTAAGAACTGGAATAAGACACTTTTATGATTCCTATCAAATACAGTAGTAAAAGGCCGGGTGCAGTGGCTCAAGCCTGTAATCCCAGCACTTTATGAGGCCAAGGCAGGAGGATCACCTGAGGTCAGGAGTTCGAGACCAGCCTAATATGGTGAAACCCCATTTCCACTAAAAATACAAAAAATTCGCTGGGCGTGATGGTGAACATCTGTAATCCCAGCTACTCATGAGGCTGAGACAGGAGAATCGCTTGAACCCAGGAGGCAGAGGTTGCAGTGAGTCAAGATGTTGTCATTGCACTCCAGCTTGGGCAACAAGAGCAAAACTCTGTCTCAGAAAAAAAAAAAACACACACACACACATAGTCCTAAAAGTCCTAGTCAGAGCAATCAGGCAAGAGAAAGACATCTAACTTGGAAACAGGGAGGTCAAATCATCCCTCTCTGCAGATGAAATGATCTTATGTTTAGAAAAACCCAAAGACTCCACCCACCCACCCACCCACACACACACACACACACACACACACACAAACTCTTAAGATCTAAAAAACAAATTTAGCAAAGTTGCAAGATACAAAATCAACATACAGAAATCAGTAGTGTTTGTAAACACCAATGAATGAAATAGCTAAAAAAGGTATCAAGAAGGAAATCCCATTTACAATAGCCACAAAGAAAAAGGTAAAACACCAAAGAATAAATTTAAACAAGAAGGTGAAAGGCCTTCACAGGGAAAACTACAAAACACTGATAAAAGAAGTTGTAAGAGGCTATAAACAGAAAGATCCCATCCCACCATCATGGGATTGGAATTATTAATATTGTTAAAATGTCCATACTACCTAAAGCAATCTATAAATTCGATGCAATGGTGATCAAAATACCAACATAATTTTTCACAGAAATAGAAAAACAATCCTAAAATTCATATGAAACCAATAAAGAGCCAGAACTAGCCAAAGCAATCCTGAACAAGAAGAATAAAGGCGGGGGCATCACATTATCTGACTTCAAAATATATTACAAGGCTGTAGTAACCAAAACAGCATAATATTGGTATAAAAATAGACACACAGACAAATAAAACAGAGAACCCCAAAATAAATCCATGTATTTACAGCCAACTGATTTTCAACGAGTTTCCAAGAACATACATTGGAGGAAAGAACACTCTCAATAAATCGAGTTGGGAAAACTGGATATCCGTATGCAGAAGAATGAAACTAGACCCTTATCTCTCACCATATGTATTAAACTCAAGATGGATTAAACACCTAAACATAAGGCCTAAAACTATAAAACTACTAGAAGAAAATATAAGGGGAACACTATAGGACATTGGTCTAGGCAAAGATTTTATGGTTAAGACTTCAAAAGCACAGATAACGAAAACAAAAATGGACAGATGGGACTATATTAAACTAACAGGCTTCTGCACAGCAGAAGGGCAGAAGGAAACAATCAACAATTAAGAGACAACTGGTTGAATAGGAGAAAATACATGCAAACTATTCATTCAACAAAGGACTAATATAAAGAACACACAAGAATACACAAGGCACTCAATGGTTCAAAAAGAAAACACAACCACCAAAAAAAGAAAAACCAAAAAATAAAAAACATTAAAACATGGGCAAAGGACATGAATTCACATTCTGAAAGATATACAAATGGCCAACAGGTATATGAAAAAATGTTCAACCTCACGAATCACCAGGGAAATGTAAATCAAAACCACAGTGAGATATCATCTTACCACAGTTAGAATGGCTTTCTTTTGGAGACAGCTCTATTGCCCAGGCTGGAGTGCAATGGCACAGTCTTGGCTCACTGCAACCTCTGCCTCCCAGGTTCAAGTGATTCTTATCCCTCAGCCTCCCGAGCAGCTAGGACTACAGGCATGCACCACCATGCCCAGATAATTTCTGTATTTTTAGTAGAGATAGGGTTTCATCATGTTGGCCATGCTGGTCTCCAACTCCTGAGCTCATCCTCAGCCTCCCAAAGTGCTGGGATTATAGGCATGAGCCAACGCGCCCCGCCAAAATGGCTATTAATAAGACAAAAAAAAAAAACAAAACACGCTGCAGAGGATCTGGAGAAAAAGGAACTTTTATACACTGTTGGTAGGAATGTAAATTAGTATAACCACTATGGCAAAGACTATGGAGATTTCTCAGATGACTAAAAATAGAACTACTGTATGATCCAGCAATGCCACTAACTGGGTCTTTATAAAAAGGAAAAGAAATCAGTATATCAAAGGAATGCCTGCACTTGTGTATTTATCACAGCACTATTGACAATAGCAAAGATACATCATCAACCTAAGTGTCTGTCAACGGATACACGAATTAAGAAAATGTGGTATATATACACAATGGAATACTATTCAGTCATAAAAAATGAAATCACAACATTTACAGCAACACGAATGGAAATGAAGTTCATTAAATTAAGTGAAATAAGCCTGGTACAGAAAAATAAATACCACATGTTCTCACTCATATGTGGGAGCTAAAAAACTTAATCTCATGTACACAGAGGACAGAATGATAGATATCAGACTGGAAAGGGTTAATGGGTGTGAGGGGAACATGAAGAGAAGTTGGTTATGGGTACAAACATACAGTTAGATGAAATAAATTCCTATCTTTGGTAATTTTGATAGTGATGATACTTAGTAACAATATTTTATATATTTCAAAGTAATTACAAAAGAGGACTTGAAATGATACCATATGTACAGAAATGACAAATACTCAAGACGATGGATACCCCCAAATACCCTGACTTGATCATTACACAGTCTATGCAAGTAACACTCACATATACCTCATTAATGTGTAAAATATTGTGTGCCAATAAAAGAAAAAGAAATAGTGGAAGAGGATAGGGGTGGGATGAAGGGGGACTGGGGAGATACAGGTCAAAAGATACAAAATTTCAGTCAGGCAGCAGGAATAAGTTCAAGAGATCTATTGCACAATTTGAAGACCCTAATAACAATATCTTACTACTTGAAAAACCACTAAAAGTTTAAATTTGAAATATTCTCAATATAAAAAATAAGCATCCAAGGTAATATATATGTTAACTAGCTCAACTTAGCCATTCTACATGCATACATACTTCAAAATATCATTCTGTATACAACATATACACTTCTAGTCAATTTAAATAACCTTAAAAATGTAATTTAAAAATACAGTAGAATAACTATGAATATAGCATTAATAAGTAAACTAGACATGATTTAAAATATATGGGAAGAAGTGCAGTTATAGGCAAATACTAAGCCATTTTATATAAGAGACCTGAGCATCCATGGATTTTTGGTATCTGTGGGGGTCCTGGAACCAGTCCCCGAGAGATACCAAAGGGGTGACTATACTCCAAATTCTGACCTACAATTTCATACCCTGATAAACTAACATCAATAAAAGGAAGAAGGGGAATTGAGATTTTCAGACATCAAAGGATTCACATTTTATATTGCATAAATTCTTTCTTAGGATTTTACTTGAGAATGAATTCCAACAAAACCAAAGACAAAATAAATAAAATAAAATAAAGAAATAAAAACACCAAGATAGATGATTCACATGGAACAGAGAAGCAATCCCAAGAAATCAGTAAAAAGGCAGGCTCTGTTCACAGGCCAAGAGAGCAACCAGTAAGGTTTACAGCAGGCCTCCATGATGAAAGTATTCAACCAAAAAAAAAAAAAGTCAAAAACAATATTGAATTTTTTTTAATCAGGATATAACAAAGGTAAATATGAGGAGACAAAAAAGGAGAAGAAAATTCATCAGAACAGTAAGAAGGGGAAATTGTATACCTGGCCTAAGTATAAAGCAAACTACAATGTATCATTAGCCTATTACTGCCAAATGAGGGAGGAATAAAAGGTAAGAAAAAAATCGGTCATTTGACTTTGATGTTTAAGAACATTCCCTTCTGAGTGACTCAGGAATTATAACACTGGATTTACTGAGAAAGAAATATAAACTGGCCAGGCGCAGTGGCTCACGCCTGTAATCCCAGCACTTTGGGAGGCCGAGGCGGGCGGATCATGAGGTCAGGAGATTGAGACCATCCTGGCTAACACAGTGAAACCCCATCTCTACTAAAAATACAAAAAAATTTAGCTGGGCATAGTGGCGGGCGCCTGTAGTCCCAGCTACTCGGGAGGCTGAGGCAAGAAAACGGCATGAACCCGGGAGGCAGAGGTTGCAGTGAGCCAAGATCGCGCCACTGCACTCCAGCCTGAGCGACAGAGCAAGAGTCTGTGTAAAAAAAAAAAAAAAAAAAAATATATATATATATATATATAAACTGAGTACATTATTAGGCCTAATGGTGAATAGTATTTAAATAATTATAGTAATGTAAATGCTACTCATTGCTTTTCAAATCTTAGATCAACTACGTACCAAGTACTGAAGATAGATTATACTTGTAGGCATAACGTAATTATTAGAAAATTTGAAAATATAAATGTACAGCTAACAGAAGTGAGGATATTAGCCAGGGTAGGGGAGAAGGAAGATGGAATAAAAGAAGGGGTGCTAACAGAGGTTTAAACATATTAAAATTACAACAGTAACAAAAACTTTAATTTTGATAAATATCAAACATGAGGAAAGAAAAATGGAAACAAAAACAGTACAAGTGTGTTGAATCTAAATATTCATCTCAAGAAATCAGTTCACAAATTAATATATTTAGTAAGTTGAGTTGATAAATCAGCAATTAGAGGTATAAGTATATCTCCTAAAATTCTAGAATCACCAGAATAAAGGAAAAAGAATTTTACATTTTAAACAATTTTAAATTGTCTAAAAACAAACTATCTAGAAAATATAGCTGGGAATAAGGAATAAAGAGAGAAAACTTACTCTTTATCCTCAAATATTATTTTATTAAAAAATTAATTTAATTGGAATATTCTGTGTAACTTCTGTCCTACTTCTTTCACTTTCCAACTTAAAAAACAGTCTTCAGTCAGGTGTGGTTGCTTATGCGTGTAATCCCAGCACATTGGGAGGCTGAGGTAGGAGGATCCCTTGAGACCAGGAGATAGAGGCTGCAGTGAGCTATAATAGTGCCACTGTACTCCAGCCTGGGCAACAGAGCAAGACCCTGTCTCTAATTAATTAATTAATTAGAAAAGTGGTTGGGCATGGTGGCTCACACCTGGAATCCCAGCACTTAGGGAGGCAGGGGCAGGAGGATAGCTTGAGCCCCAGGAGCTTGAGACCTACCTGGGCAATATAGTGAGACCTTGTTCTCTAAAAAATAATAATAAATAATTAAAAATTAATACTTTTAAAAATCTTTTGTTTCCTCTGAAATCTTTTAATCACTGTGTTAGTCCATTTAGGCTGCTATTATAAAACACTATAAACTGGGCAGCTTTTAAACAAAAGAAATTTATTTCTCACAATTCTGGAGGGTGAGAATCCAAGATCAGGCATTCTCAGATTTGGATTCTGGTGAGGTTTCTAGCTCCCTGCCTCAGAGATGGAACCTTCTTGCTGCATACTCCTACATGGTTGAAGGGGTGAACAAGCTCCCTTAAGCCTCTTTTATAAGGGCACAAATCCCATTCATGAAGGTTCCACCCCCATGACTTAATCACCTCCCAAAAGGCTACTTTCTAACATATCACCTTGGGGGTTAGTATTTCAACATAAGAATTTTGGGGAACACATTCAGACCATGGTAAGCACGAAATGTAATGATATTTCCACAGTCCTCATTTTACTTAGTATTTTAATCAAGCATTCATTTCACTTCCAGTATTTCTTTTTAGCCTTTTTTTTTTTTTTTTTTTTTTTTGAGGTGAGGGTTAGAATAGAAAGGGAGCAAAAATATTTCACAAGATCACTGTTCTAAAGAACACCTGGGGAAATGCTGGCGGAAAGTGTTCCAATTACAAATGTATCACCGCTTTTATTCAAGAATATTTAATCTTCTAGCTTTTAGCACTGAAAAAAAAGTCTAATACTTAAACAACCAACTGGTCAACATAAGTATTGTGATGTTTATTAGCTATGCTTCACTGTCTTTCCTCCATAATCATATTAATGTGCAAGAAGCCTAACATGACCTACAAACCTGATTTAGGGAAACACTAAAGATATTGAGTCCAAAGCACAAAATGATGACACATCACTCACTACAGTTATCCTGTAGTAAATCTCGATATTCCCCACAGAAAATAGTAAATACCTTACAAGGGAAGAGCGGGGTAGGGGGGCAGGGAAAGCAATAAAGAAACTGTGCAAGAAATTCAGTGAATAAGAAGATCAAAAGTCTACAACTGACCATTAGATAATATCCCGGCTTTCTTTGAAATGTAATCAATTTTGACTTCTAAGACTGTATTAATGTGTTGCTTTGGGCCACTCCTGTCTATTTACAAGAAAGAGGGCACATTTGTCATGACATAACTGAACACGAAAGACCCATATAAGTTTGAGTTTTGCACCTCAAAGTTATTGGTAAAAGTAAAAAAGTTAATTAATAGAGTCAAACTTATAGAAAAACTAGCTGATTTTATTATTATCAATGCCAAACAAATCTTTAAATCAACTAAAATTTATTTAAGCATAAAGTTACTTTCACATTTGTCTACAACCACAGTAAATACAGTTCTTGGCATAAAGACATAGCCTTTAGAATTTAAAGCCTCCCCACCTGCAAGATTACATATATAAAACTCCCACTATTGTTTATGTAATAGTGGATTAATCAAATTAAAATAGTTATACCATCTAGAATAAAATAAAATGGAAATAATTTACTCATAAGATTCATATTTAAATCATCTTTATTTACAAAATACTATCCTGAGAACTGTAATTCCATTAAGCTTCAATTTGAGCAAAAGTGTAATCACTTAAGTAACAGCAGTTACTTAAACTGGAAATGAGATCAGTCAAAATTACTTTTGAAGAGAGCAAAAATATTGTCAGGTTTCTTGCTGTGGTTCTGGATGTTCAGTAGCAGGCTCATTTGAAGGCGGAATCAACCCTGAAGGGAACTCACTTCTACCTTCAGAATGTGGGGGTGGGGGGAAAAATCCAGGTCTTGGGGGAAGGTAAGGAGGAAAACCCCTCGGTGGATAGACATTTCTCACTGTTCAAAGAGATTGGTAAAAGACATTTTTTAACTTTAAGAACCTGTACTGTGCCCTAATAAATCATTAAGTTTATAACTTCCATTACCTATTCTTTTCTTTGAAAATTGACACCAGATAATTACTTCATCTAACAAATTACTTTTTACATTGAGAAAAATGTACCTCTTCCAATACAGAAGATTAAAGGAAATATCATTAATTTTTTATGTAATTTTTGTCCTATCTTAACACCTGTTTTTAAAAAAGAGGAATTATTTCAAAATATATAAAACTTACTGTAAAAATAACATTTTTATCTTTCATTATCAAAGTCCTTCTCAAAAAACATTTTCATGTAATATTTTCACCAAACTTAAAATTCATATCAGTGATTCCCAACTCTGATTTGATATTATACTGAAACATTTCCAGTAATATCAAAGGCCACCTTAAAATTCCCCCAAACAAAATTCATTTTAATTCACCTTTAACTTTAAAAAGAGAGGAGAAATAAGGAAAGGAATGACTATATGAGACATTCATAGGAAAAGCCTAGTATTTGGTAACCACTTATTTATTCTGCAGAACCTTATAATTCAAAACAGTAAAGTATGAATATAAAAGCAATGTATTATTCCCTTTTTCTTATGTGAAGCTTTAAAAGAATTCAATAAATCCAAAAATTAGGTCAAACATATTAAATACATTTTAAATTTTAAATAAGTAGGACTACATCAGAACTACTTATGAAAAGGACTAAAAAATAGCCAGTAATCGTAATGCTAGAATATAAGTTTTAATTATTTTCACTAAGTGCCAAAATGACCAGTTGCTACCAGATAAGGTACAGATGATTTTAGTTTTATCATAAGACCTGCAAAAAGCCAATTATTTTCTTGACTACCAAAATACAGAAATAATTCCATATTATTAAGATGAATCAAGGTGAAACCTCATTATAGTCCACTTATGGCTGGCTGCCTTCCCAATTCGGAAAAGTAATGGTACACTCACAGAATGCTAGAAAAATGTTTCCTCCACTGTGTTACTACATTAACAGATAGTAAAATTAAATCTCTGATTAATAAAACACATATTGAGCTTTAAAAAGAAGTTTAAAAAAGCATACTTGCAAATGGAGCATGTGGTGGACCTGGGAAATCCCTTGGTGGAAAATAATCTCGAGAACTTCCAAACATGGCTCCTGGAGGAGGTGCAGGGAAAGGAGGTCCTCTTCTCAAGAATGGGCCCCTTGTATCCACTGGAAACAATGGACCTCTGATTGGAGCAAGAGGTGGAGGAACAAAGCCAGGTCCAGTTGCTTCATTTTCAGCAGGGAGAGATGAATCAGGCACATTTAAATTCTACAACAAATTGACATATAGCAGTCACTAAAACAGCAAATTTGCAATTGTTTTCCTTAAAATCTCAGGCTCAAAACAAACCATCTAGACAGAAAGCATTCCATGATAGTCTTAGAAAGCTCTAGGGAAAGATTCAAACACCTTTCCACATTAATCTATTAGCTATCACATTTTAGTTATCACAAATATTTTATTAAGTCAACAGAAAACAGCTTTAACCAACAAAGTAATAGTCTGTCTAAAGATAAAACAGAAATATAACCCAAGAGCACCAAAATATATATTATTTTATCAAATATATACTGGAAAAAAAGAAAAAGCAAGATGTCTATGTTTATATTTTCCAAAAAACCATTATCTTAATAAACAAAAATATATTTTAAAATATTCAAATAAAAATCCAAGGGTGAGGGGAACTAAAATCTTGTTTAACTACTAAAATAACTCAAACTCCTAGTCTGCAAATTGTATTTTATCACCACAGGTTACCATCTACAAAAGAAACAGCTTTAATGCTAAGTAGAAAGTATATTAATCAAAAAGACAAAATCAGCTTTATATTAAAAGCTAGATTATTAGCTGTTATTTCTATTCTAGTAAACCATGAGATTAGAAGGCTCAGGCCAGGTACAGTAGCTCACACCTGTAATCCCAGCACTTTGGGAGGCTGAGGCGGGCGGATCATCTGAGGTCAGGAGTTCAAGACCAGCCTGGTGACACTCTGTCTCTACTAAATATACAAAAATTAGTTGGGTGTGGTCACATGTGCCTGTAGTCCCAGCTACTCAGGAGGCTGAGGCAGGAGAATTGCTTGAACCCGGGTTACAGTGAGCCAAGATAGCGTCACTGCACTCCAGCCTGGGCAACAAGAGTGAAACTCCATTTCAAAAAAAAAAAGAAGGCTGTTGAATACATAGATACAATTCCACTCTTTCAATACTTACACCAAGATCATCTTTGGTATCATTTCTACTGGATTCCATTTCTGAAGGCATTGACCCATCTAGACATAAAAGTTAAACCATGAAAAGTACATGATTTACCACTTTATTCCTAGAGTATTTCCAGATCACAAAATTGGTATTTTCCCACTCCCCTTGTTGGCACATAAACCATTTGGACACCAATATCGTATATTGTAGCCATAAGAACAGATTGAGGTCCCTAGAAATTCTGGCAGACTCAGAGTTCTATGATGGCATGTGGCAGTGATTTCTCTGGCTAGTTCCTAAGCAATCCTGCTGGAGCAGCATACGAAGAAGACATCTGGGAGGAAGCATCTCCCTCCTTCCTTCTTTTCCCCCTCCCTCCTTTTATTTTTCCCTCCTATCCTCTTCTCCTTCCTCCCCTTCTTCCTTCTGTCCTTATTGCTGCATTAAGTAAGAGAGACTAGCCACTGGAATTTAGCTACTGTTCCTAAATAAATGTTCCTGAACTTTGTTATCATCAAGAAATGCAATCCTCTCTGACCATAACTACCTCTCCTCTTGTAGCTTTTTCATTTATTCTCACTACATCTGTCCTTAGAAGTCACTGATGCTTCTGACCACTGAGTTTCCTCCCTCACTTCCTTCCCCAATTAACTAGACTCCAAAGTCCATGACTTCAGCCAGTTATAAATGTCCTTGTCTTACTAGTCATTTTTCACTTGTGCTTGACAACATTCAACTACAAACGGTAGCACTTAAATATTATTATGCCATATTAGGTACTGGTCAACTGGTATTAAAAAATGGGCAAATATAAAAATTTTTAAATAGTGTAGAAATGGATGTTTAATCACCCATTACTTTCATTCCATTAAACCTGATTTAATGGGGGGAAAACAATTTCTAAAGCCAAACAGAAAGAATTCATTGTAATTCTGTAAGGACCTTGGGACTGCTTTCTTTGCTTGTTACTTTTACAACCTGATTTTTGGCCAGACGCAGTGGCTCATGCCTATAATCCCAGCATTTTGGAAGGCCAAAGAGGGTGGATTACTTGAGGTCAGGAGTTCGAGACCAGCCTAGCCAACATGGTGAAACCCCATCTCTACTAAAAATACAAAAAATTAGCTGGGCATGGTGATGAGTGTCTGTAGTCCCAGCTACTTGGGAGGCTGATGCACGAGAATCGCTTGAACCCAGGAGGCGGAGGTTGCAGTGGAGCCAAGATGGCACTACTGCATTCCAGCCTGGGCAACAGAGACTCTATCTCAAAAATAATAATTAAAATAATAAAATAAAATACTGATTTTCTAGGCTGAGCAAGGTGTCTCACACCTGTAATCCCAGCACTTTGGGAGGCCAAGGCAGGTGAATTGCTTGAGCCCAGGAGTTCAAGACCAGCCTCAACAACATGTCAAAACCTCATCTCTACAAAAAATTAGCCATGTGTGGTGGTGCACACCTGTAGTCCCAGCTATACTATATAGTTTACTATTTCAGAAAATCAATATTATTTTTTAAATTATGTATATATTATATATATGTTAATATATACACATATATATATTTAATAAAATATAAATATATTTCCTTTCCTGAGGAAACCTTTTACCAATACATTTAAATCTTGACTTTAAAAAAAAAAATTTATTTTCTTAATGTTATATACTTCTGGTTGATATACTGCATACATCTATTTCCCAACTTTAATGGGTTGCTATGAGGTAGTTTAAGTAAAAGAGAGCCGGACAAATAGATTGCTCAGTATATGTTAGTTATATCTAAGTTTGAAATGTTTAAATAATATAACTGATCACAATATCAACAGAGCATGCATCTAAATTGTTTGGTGGGTTTTTATGTATCCATTCACATTTGCCTGGCTTATTTCCCTGATTACTAAACAGGACACATGTAAGTGGACTAGAAGAATTAGAAAATTAGTCATAGAGCAGAGAAAAATTTATCATCATAGGTATATGGAGTAAACCTATTTCCATGGTGCTCAAACCAACCCACCAACATATATTTGGATGCCATGTCTGTGTACAATATAACAAGAAACACAAAACCAGGACATTTTCAGGAAAGAGATTTTGGCCTTAGGAACTACTAGAGATAGCAATTATATTGGTCTTTATTCTAACTTTCAGTTCTTTAGTGTGCCACCAACATTTTTAAAGAAGAAAAGCACAAAGTACTTCTTACCCATTTTATCCAAAGAAGGCATATTAAAACTTCTGAGTTCTGCTGGTCCAGACAGTCTACCAGAATTAGAAAAAAATCTGTCTTGCCTTTGTGGAGGAAGGGCTGAATCAGGATATGATTGTCCTAGAAAATAAGTTTTTTAAATGTCTTAATATAAATCAAGTTTACTTAAGTTTAATGTATTGAACTTAAGACTTTTGGCCTGCATTCTAAAACTTATATTCATCTTCTTGGTTGACAATAGTAGACAATTTCAGAAGAATTGCCTATTTTACTATAGGCAATAACTTTTATAGTAAACACAAGCATAACCTGCTACTTTGAATTTTGAAAGTTTCAATTACTATGTGTAAATCAGAACATGTGAAAACAGAATTTAGTTTATATATATAAACTATATATAAGCTACATATATAGTTTATATAAACTATATGTATATAAAAATAAATATATATTTATATACATATACTTTATATAATTTATATATAATATATATAAATTCATTTAACTTTCCATTTTAAGAATGGATGGAAGTAAATACATCCATATATCAAAAAAGACCCAGGAAACAACTACTAACATAGGGAAAAAGTAAAGAGAAAAAACGTAAGCGCAGCAAGAAATTTACCAGAATAGGTGATAATTTGTCATCAAAGCAGAAAGAGTATTCAGAGGTCATCACTGTCAAACTTTTAGTAATATTGACATTTTGGAATTTAGTATCTATTCCAAACCAAATGGAAAGAGATGGGTATGGTGGCTCACACCTGTAATCCCAGCACTTTGGGAGGCCAAAGTGGGTAGATCACTTGAGGTCAGGAGTTCAAGACCAGCCTGGCCAATATGGTGAAACCCTATCTCTACTACTACAGAGGACCTTACTGACACATCATCTCTCCTACACAAAACCAAAGAAACCACCTGGCATCAACCAGAGTCAATAAAGAGATTATATTTAATGAGCTCCCAATGGTTGGGAAATGTGACTGAGGAGAGAAAGATCCAGATAGTTTGAAGGCTCATTTACACTCCCTTTCAAAATCCTAGGAAGGAGCTGTTTCAATGGGTTTGAGTTAGCCTAATGAAAGAAAAGGTCAGTACCAACCACTGAGATCTAAACTCAGTTTTCCCTTTCTACTTCAAACATAGGATTAATTAAATGGTGGAGTTGGACGAGGGGATGAAATAAGGAAACCTGAACACCAACTCTTTTTTAACTAGGTCTCAAGATACTACATCATTATTTTGCTTCTAAATTATATCCCCATACACCAGCAATCTCAGAAATAAAAAATTTTGTTACAAACGTACTACTTTATAAACTACAGGGCTATGTTGCCCTCCACTGGCAAAAGCAATTCATTCCTTAAATCTTACCAAGGCCTAGTATGTGTCAGGCACAAACAATACAATGTTGGTCTTGATACACCCCCTGCCCTTACAGTCTAATTCTGATAGAAACACATAAATACAATGTGATTAATGTCTTAATAAAAGGAAATATACATAATATAAGAGGCAGCCTATCTATTTCTGATTGCAGGAATCAGAAATGGAGTCAGAGGCAGTAAAGCTTGCCCTGAAAGAAAAGTAATAATGAACAAGTAATCAAGGGTATTCTGGTCAAATGCACATACACATATACACACATACACACACACATATACACACACCCTCATATGCACATATACACACACACATATACACGTAATAAGATACAGCTGTGTGGAAAGCACATGACCAAAGACTGAACTGAACTACAGAAAAGAAGGACGTGAAAGGTCCCTTTCTTTTTTGCTTTCAAACTTTTGTTTTCTATAATAGTATTCTACCCTTACAATAGAAGACATGATTAGAAAGAAAGAATGGAAGGAAAAAAATATAAGAAAAAAATGAATAAGGAGTGAGAATAAGTGTACAGGGCATTCTGAAGCAGTTTTGCAAACTAAGGATTATACTGCAGAAATAAGCTACTCTCATATACTTCATTCACGGCTTCTGTTGAGGACGATGGGGAGATATCTACTAAAACCAAAAACAGGCCAGGCATGGTGGCTCACGCCTGTAATCCCAGCACTTTGGGAGGCCAAGGCAGGTGGACTGCTTGAGGCCAAGAGTTTGAGACCGGCCTGGCCAACATGGTGAAATCCCATCTCTACTAAAAACACAAAAAAATGAGCCAAGTGTGATGGCACAGGCCTGTGATCCCAGCTACTCGGGAGGCTGAGACACAAGAATCGCTTGAACCCAGGAGGCGGAGATTGCAGTGAGCCAAGATCACGCCACTGCACCCCAGCCTGGGCGACAAAGCAACACCCTACTCCCCACAAAAAAAATTAAAAATAAAACCAAAAATGTGCATATCCTCTTACCTAGTAATTCCATTTCCTGGACTAATCTTGAAAGAACATATGTACAAAAATCGTGTTAGCTGCAGCATTGTTAGTAATGGAGAAATATTGGAGACACTCTAAATGGTCACCAACAGGAACTGGATAAATATATTGTGGTTTCTTATATACTGAAATACCATACCACAATTAAGGTAATAAACTCTCTATATATTAACATGGAAAAAATTCAAGTATGTAAGGCTGGTAAGGAAAGTTGATAAAACAGAACTTTAATTTTTTTTTAATTATTATTATTATACTTTAAGTTCTAGGGTACATATGCACAACGTGCAGGTTTGTTACACATGTATACATGTGCCATGCTGGTGTGCCGCACCCATTAACTCGTCATTTACATTAGGTATATCTCCTAATGCTATCCCTCCCCATCCCCCTCCCCACAATAGGACCCGGTGTGTGATGCTCCCCTTCCTGTGTCCAAGTGATCTCACCGTTTAATTCCCACCTATGAGTGAGAACATGCAGTATTTGGTTTTCTGTTCTTGCAAGAGTTTGCTGAGAATGACGGTTTCCAGCTGCATCCATGTCCCTACAAAGGACACAAACTCATCCTTTTTTATGGCTGCACAGTATTCCATGGTGTATATGTGCCACATTTTCTTAATCCAGTCTGTCACTGATGGACATGTGGGTTGATTCCAAGTCTTTGCTATTGTGAATAGTGCCACAATAAACATACGTGTGCATGTGTCTTTATAGCAGAATGACTTACAATCCTTTGGGTATATCTTCAGTAATGGGATGGCTGGGTCAAATGGTATTTCTAGTTCTAGATCCTTGAGTAATCGCCACACTGTTTTCCACAATGGTTGAACTAGTTTACAATCCCACCAACAGTGTAAAAGTGTTCCTATTTCTCCACATCCTCTCCAGCACCTGTTGTTTCCAATTTTTTAATGATTGCCTTTCTAACTGGTGTGACATGGTATCTCATTGTGGTTTTGATTTGCATTTCTCTGATGGCGAGTGACGATGAGCATTTTTTCATGTCTGCTGGCTGTATGAATGTCTTCTTTTGAGAAATGTCTGTTCATATCCTTTGCCCACTTTTTGATGGGGTTGTATTTTTCTTGTAAATTTGATTGAGTTCTTTATAGGTTCTGGATATTAGCCCTTTGTCAGATGAGTAGATTGCAAAAATTTTCTCCCATTCTGTAGGTTGCCTGTTCACTCTGATGGTAGTTTCTTTTGTTGTGCAGAAGCTCTTTAGTTTAATTAGATCCCATTTGTCAATTTTGGCTTTTGCTGCCGTTGCTTTTGGTGTTTTAGACATGAAGTCCTTGCCCATGCCTATGTCCTGAATGGTATTCCCTAGGTTTTCTTCTAGGGTTTTTATAGTTTTAGGTCTGACATTTAAGTCTCTAATCCATCTTGAATTAATTTTTGTATCAGGAGTAAGGAAAGGATCCAGTTTCAGCTTTCTACTTATGGCTAGCCAATTTTCTCAGCACCATTTATTAAATACGGAATCCTTTCCACATTTCTTGTTTTTCTCAGGTTTGTCAAAGATCAGACGGTTGTAGATGTGTGGTGTTATTTCTGAGGGCTCTGTTCTGTTCCATTGGTCTATATCTCTGTTTTGGTACCAGTACCATGCTGTTTTGGTTACTGTAGCCTTGTAGTATAGTTTGAAGTCAGGGAGCGTGATGCCTCTAGCTTTGTTCTTTTGGCTTAGGATTGTCTTGGCAATGCAGGGTCTTTTTTGGTTCCATATTAACTGTAAAGCAGTTTTTTCCAATTCTGTGAAGAAAGTCATTGGTAGCTTAATGGGGATGGCATTGAATCTATAAATTACCTTGGGCAGTATGGACATTTTCACAATACTGATTCTTCCTATCCATGAGCATGGTATGTTCTTCCATTTGTTTGTGTCCTCTTTTATTTCACTGAGCAGTGGTTTGTAGTTCTCCTTGAAGAGGTCCTTTATATCCCTTGTAAGTTGGATACCTAGGTATTTTATTCTCTTTGAAGCAATTGTGAATGGGAGTTCATTCATGATTTGGCTCTCTGTTTGTCTGTTACTGGTGTATAAGAATGCTTGTGATTTTTGCACATTGATTTTGTATCCTGAGACTTTGCTGAAGTTCCTTATCAGCTTAAGGAGATTTTGGGCTGAGATGATGGGGTTTTCTAAATATACAATCATGTCATCTGCAAACAGGGACAATTTGATTTCCTCTTTTCCTAACTGAATACCCTTTATTTCTTTCTCTTGCCTGACTGCCCTAGCCAGAACTTCCAACACTATGTTGAATAGGAGTGGTGAAAGAGGGCATCCCTGTCTTGTGCCACTTTTCAAAGGGAACGCTTCCAGTTTTTGCCCATTCAGTATGATAGTGGCTGTGGGTTTGTCATTAATAGCTCTTATTATTTTGAGATACGTTCCATCAATACTGAATTTATTGAGAGTTTTTAGCATGAAGGGCTGTTGAATTTTGTCAAAGGTCTTTTCTGCATATATTGAGATAATCATGTGGTTTTTGTCTCTGAGAACTTTAATTTTTTAAAAATCATTATTAGAACTGAAAGTTTACACACACTAAACTCATGAATAGCTGCTTCTAGGAAAGGAAGGTAATATGCCCAGGAAAGGAAATGTAATAGTGTTCAATTCATTTATATAGTGTGCTTTCTCTTTTTATGTTTTATTTACACATTTACGCACACAAACACATATATATCTGAAGCAAATATTAATATGCAAATTCTCAAGGGTGATATCCAGGATTGTGCTATAATATCTCAATTTGTGATGTTCACCAAGTTACCCAACCTTTCTGTGCTTGTGTTTCTTCATCTGTAAAATGGGAATAACAGAATAATACTCTTAAGAGTGTTAGAATGATTAAAAGGCATTTAGTCTGACACAAATAATTTTACATATAGCTTTATAAATATCTGATAAATTAAGCCTGTTGTTATGATTATAAACTATATTAAAAATATAGTATTGACTGCTTTTCAAATTTATGACCATAAATTTCAAACTGATGCTCAACAATGCCCTATAATCATACTACACTTTACTAATGATCGAATTCTTCCACTCTCCTAAATAGCTACTCCATACCTTTTTCTCTTCAAATCTCACAAGCCTCTCCTCTACCACCTGCTTCAGCTGATGATCTTGCCACACCAAGAAAATTGAAACAATTGGACACCTCCACTCACCCTCCACCCATCGCTACATCTGTGCTCACTTGCTCTGCCTTCCTTCTTTTTAGAATGGATAAAGTGACCCAGCTACCACAATTTCTGCAATTACACTCTGGATAGTATCTTTTGTACTTAATATTCCAGGGTTTCACTTTTATAACCAGACCCTCTCCCAGACATCATTAATTTCTCCTTCTAGCCTGAATTATTCCCATCAGCAAATAAATGTTATATTATTCATCTTTCATATATTTTTTTTTTTTTTGAGAAAGAGTCTCACTCTGTTGCCCAGGCTGGAGTGCAATGGTGTGATCTCGGCTCACTGCAACCTCTGCCTCCCAGGTTCAAGCAATTCTCCTGCCTCAGCCTTCCAAGCAGCTGGGACTACAGGCGCATGCCACCACACCCGGCTAATTTCTTTATTTTTAGTAGAGACGGAGTTTCACCATGTTGGCCAGGCTGGTCTTGAACTTCTGACTTCAGGTGACCCACCCGCCTCAGCCTCCCAAAGTGCTGGGATAATAAGCGTAAGCCACCATGTCCAGCCAATATTATCCATCTTTAAAAACGAAAACCCTCTCCCTCCAGCTACCATCTCTTTTTCATTCAAAGCAAAATTTTCCAAAAAGTTGTCCACATTTGTCCCTAGACCTTAATCTCTCCTCAACCTCGTCTCTTCAGGAAGACTGACAAATTAAACACAGATTTTTAATGTTTATAAAAACATACACAGTGGCAATTTATCAACCACATAATCATGAGAATGTATAAAGGATCATTATATAAGACATAAGTGATTAAGATATATATATTCCCAAAGAAGTGGTAGCCTAAAATTTGGGAACAACTTTAAGTAAATATCATCCTCTGAGAGCATAAAAGCATATATACCAAGACTTTAGAACACCTTATTAAGTTTGTGAAGACCACAAGTTTTCATCAAGAAGATCAAAATGAGCCTTAATTAAGACAAACTATAATTCTACCAAATGAGTCTTGTCTGAAAAAACTATTCAGAATGTAGGACAATGGTCAGCATAAATGTCTATGAATCAAGAGCCAGTGAAGTAAAAATCTATGCCTGTGCATTCAAAGCTATCCAAGGTATTTTGATCTGCTTCGCACACTTGTTTCCCAAGGAAAAAGTCAAAACTGTTCTCATCTATTTAGCTGTACACTGTATGTCTCTTATTTGCTCAGCTCTTTAAGAAAAATATTTTTAAACATGCCAGGCTAGAGACCACATTTAACTCATGATTACACCACCAAGGTATAGTTGCTTAGTCTCTTTGTTATGCTTACATAAAATATATTTTCCAAATCAGTAGAAGATAAGCATCGACAAAAATAAGGAGAAACCACATACACACTCCTTGTTCTTTTAAACAATTAAAACTAGGAATAATAAAGCTCAAAAAGGTATGGAGGAGGGCATGGTGGCTCATGCCTGTAATCCCAGCACTTTGGGAGGCCAAGGTGGGAGGACTGCTTGAGTCAAGGATTTTGAAACTGCCTGGGCAACATAGCGAGGCCCTGTCTCTACAGAAAATTTAAAAATTAGGCATTAGTGGTGCATGCCTATAGTCCCAGCTACTTGGGAGGCTAAAGCAGGAGGGTCACTTGAGATCAGGAGGTCAAGGCTATAGTAAGCTGTGTTCATGCCACTGCACTCCAGCCTGGATGAGAGTGAGATTCTGTCTCAAAACAAAACAAAATAATAAAGAAAAGAAAATAAATTTTAACTGACAATTCAAATTCAATAATATGTAAAATTCTGTTTCTCAAGTTGTACTAGACACATTTTAAGAATTTACTAGCCACATGTGTCTAGTGGCTACTGTACTGGACAGTATAGATATAAAACATTTCTATTATTGCAGAAAGTTCTATTGGACAGAGCTGTTGTAGAAAAAGATCCATTTCAGTATTACATTCATTTCATTATATTAACTCATCACTGAAATACATAACGACACATTTTTAATAATTTATTCTTTTTTTGTCCCAACATCTTGAATAAGATGTTCAGTAGAAATTCTTGTAAAAATGAAACAAACTATAGCACATAGATTCTAAAAATATATTTGAAACTAAAAATACAGAGTTAACATATTAACTCCTCCTTGGGAAAGCTACTAACCCACTGTATCTTTCCATCTAAATACATGCCAACAATTTTCAAACTGTATATCCCAAACTGAGCTACAGTTAGAAGCAGTCATTAATCAGCACCATAAGACAGGGAAATAAATAAATAAATGCATGTATGTATGTATGTCGTCATCTACAGTGGGGGTCCCTAACCCCTGGGCTGTGGGCCGATGCCTTTCTGTGGGCTGCTGGCTGTTTGCGCAGCAGGAGGTGAGTAGGGCAAACAAGCATTACTACCTGAGCTCCACCTCCTCAGCTGAGGCATTCTATTCTCATAGGAGCACAAACCCTACTGTGAACTACGCATGTGACGGATCTAGCCTGTGCATTCCTTATGAGAATCTAACTAACTCCTGATGATCTGAAGTGAACACCTGCATCCCAAAACCATCCCCCTCCCCGCAACCTCTATGGAAAAACTGGATTCCATGAAACCAGTCCCTGGTGCCAAAAAGGTTAGGGACTGCTGATGTACAGGAGAGTGACGTTATCTACTTAATAAATTATGATACCTCACTTTCATTTTCAAAAGGGAAAACAAAACAAGCCAACACATAACAACTTGAAAGTTTTTATGAGAATCACCTTTGTTACAGTTAACCCTGGCAAAAGAATTATGTGAACAATCTAAACTACCTTCTTACCAGGTCTCTTTGATCTATAATATTCTCATTCTACATATGAAAACACTTTTACGTTTTTTCTTATCGACTGAAGTGCTGAACAAAGTAAGTCACATTGATAAATGTTTGTTGCAGGTAAGTATTTATAAGGAATTTATAATGAACTGGTTATTCCCAGGACATATTTGTGTTAAAATTTTAATTCTGATTACTATGTGAATATTACCAACTTACTTATATTATTCAAGAACACTTTCTCTGCTAAAATTATGAATAAGACTTCTAATTAAACTTATGAAAAACCAAACTGAAAACTATCCCTTTATCTGAGTGCTAGTTATATCACTGTGCTCAAATTGTGGGAAAAAATCACATTATATGCTTAATACTTGCACTTTCCTGTATGTGTATGACATATAATAAGAAGATTTTTACTTTTTTAGAGATTCACAGAAAGATGCAAAAATACTACAGAGAGGTCCTGCACACCCTTTACTCGATGTTTACATCTTTCATAATTATAGTGTATTGTAACAGCCAGAAAATTGACACTGGTACAACTCATGTGTACAGTTCTGACATTTTACTGCATGTGTAGATTTATGTAATCACTACCACTCTCAAGATACAGAATTATTGTACCACCAAAAACACCTCCCTCGTGCCACCCCTTTATAGTCATACCTACTCCCCTCCCCACTACTATCTCAAACTCTTGCATCCACCAATCTGTTTTCCATTTCTATACTGTCATTTCAAGAATGTTATATATGGCTGGGCACAGTGGCTCACGCCTGTAATCCCAGCACTTTGGGAGGCCAAGGTGGGTGGATCACTTGAGGTCAGAAGTTCGAGACCAGTCTGGCTAACATGGCGAAACCTGTCTCTACTAAAAATAAAAAAATTAGCCTAGCCGGGCGTGATGGCATGTGCCTGAAGTCCCAGCTACTCGGAAGGCTGAGGCAAGAGAACAGTTTGAACCCGGGAGGCACAGGTTGCAGTGAGCCCAGATCACACTACAGCACTCCAGCCTGGGCGACACAGTGAGACTCCATCTCAAAAAAAAGAATGTTATATACATGGAATAATACAGTATGTAAACTTTTGAGACTGCTTTTCTTCACTCAACCATTGAGATACATCCAAATTGTTGCACATTTCAATAGTTCATTATTTATAGTTTGATTCCATTGTGATCAAAGAACATACTCTATATTATTTCACTTCTTTTAAATGTGTTGAGGTTTGTTTTATGGCCCAGGATACAATCTATCTTGTAAAATGTTCCACTGCTACTTGAAAAGCATGTGTATTCTGCAGCTGTTGGGTAACTTGTTCTACTATAAGTGTCAATTAGGTCTTATTGGTTGAGGACACTGTTCAGTTCTTCTACATACTTGCTGAATTTTCTCTTCAGTTGTTCCGTTACTTGCTGAGAAAGGGATGTTGAAATCTCCAATTATAACTGGATTTGTCTTTGTTCCTTTCAGTGCTATCACTTTTTGTTTCCCATACTTTGTAGCTGCTGATGGCATATACACATTTATCATTTACTATATCTTCTTGACCTCATTTTCTTTCGATTAATGTTTGCATGGTGTATCTTTTCTATCCTTTTACTTTCCACCTACTTATACTATTATATTCGAATGAGTTTCTTATAGACTGTATATAGTTATGTCACTATATAACATATAAGGTCCAAATAAATGAAACACGTTTTAAAAATCACACTAAAAGCCAGGCACAAAGGGTCGTGCCTGTAATCCCCCGCTATTCAGGAGGCTGAGGAGGGAGGACTGCTTGAGGACAAGAGTTTGAGACCAGCCTGGGTAACACAGAGGAAACTTGTCTCCAAAAACAATTTAAAATAAAATAAACATTACCCAGGCATTGTGGCATGTGCCTACAGTCCCAGTTACTTGGGAGGCTGAGAGTGGAGGATTGCTTGAGTCCAGGAGTTCAAGGCTACAGTGAGCTATAATCACGCCACAGCACTACAGCTGGGTGACAAAGTGAGATCCTGTCTCTAAAAAATTTTTTAATAAATTTTTTAAATCACACTAAAATATAAAGGAGTGAAAACCAGAAAGCAAATTTCTTGATCTCCAGTCCAAATGCCTTTTCACCTAAGCCAGTCTTGTTCTCAACATGCAAACTAACTAAAAGCACATATAAGAATGTTAGATGAACAGATACATTGTAGACTGTTCAACACTGTATAAAATTTTGTACACATATTATGCTTCAGCAGAATTAGCTCTATCCTAATAAGGTAGCCAAATTTGTGTACTAACCTTTAATAACCATTTATATACCACAGAGTTTTAAAAGAAAACTTAAACGTTTTAAAATCCTTATTAGTTTATAAGATTGAGTCTGCTACTGAAAATAATGAAAATAAAATGTTGATTACTTGAAGAAACTAGGTGTATACTTGCTAATAAAACCTTTAAGTAATAAGAATGTTTGGATCAAAACCACAGTGAGATTCCACCTCACACTAGTGAGAATGGCTACTATTAAAAACTCAAAATAACAGAGAAAAGGGAATGCTTATACACTGTTGGTGGGAATGTAAATCATTAGTTAGGCCACTGTGGAAATCAGTTTGAAGATTTCTCAAAGAACTTAAAACACGACTACCATTTGACCTAGCAATCCCATTACTGGGTAATATCCAAAAGAAACTAAGTCGTTCTACAAAAAAGCACAAGCACTCACATGTTTATCATAACACTATTAACAATAGCAAAGACATGAAATTAACCCAGATACCCACCAACGGCGGACTGGATAAAGAAAATGCAGTACATATACACCACAGAATACTACGCAGCCATAAGAAAGAATAAAATCATGTCCTTTGCAACAACATGGATGCAGCTGGAGGCCATTATCCTAAGCGAATTAATGCAGAAACATAAAACTAACCCATTCTTACTTATAAGTGGTAGCTAAACACTGGGTACACATGGATATAAAAGAGACACTGGGGACTACCAGAGCAGAGCGAGGAGAGAGAGGGAGGCAAGGGCTCAAAAACTGTGGGTACTGTGCTCACTTTCTGGGTGATGAATTCAGACACGCCCCAAACCTCAATATCACGCAATATACCCATGTAACAAACCTGCACATGTACCTTGTGAATCTCAAATAAAAGTTAACATTATTAAAATATTTTTTAAAAGAATGTCTGGAATAGAGCACATGAGAAAAAAGGTAAGTTAGAGCAGTTTTTTCTGACTACATAAGCTACGTAAAGTTCTCTCCTTTTTCAAAGTATTTAATGGTGCAAAGATAAATTATACCTTGTAATTATGGAACTATTTAAAATAATTTCTGCTAACTCATCTTAGCATGCTAAGATGCTAAGATTGACTTCCACGCCAAGTCAATGGAAATCTAAAACACTTCTTCCAAGTAGTAACATGTTAAGAAAATATATACATTTTATAAATTATGCCTAACAGACTAAATGACAGATAATCTCAAATGCGGAATCCATATTCTTCAGAAAATTAGTTATTTTAGTTGTCATATTATTTTTTAACATATGTATTTTAAACTAAAATATTTTAAAATTGAAGAAAAATCTTAAAGACAATTATTAGTGAGAAGGACTCTTCATGAGTCCCAATAAGTCAACCGTACACAAAAGAGAGGCAGATTACTTTAGAACATCACCATCTCTGTTTTACAGAAGTCACTATTCTGTTTGTTTTTTTGTGGGGACAGAATCTCACTATTTTGGCCAGCTTGCTCTAGAACTCCTGGCCTCAAGCAATCCTCCTGCTTCATCCTCCCAAAGTGCTAGGATTAGAGGCATGAGCCACTGCACCCAGCCAGGAGACCATTATTTTGAAAGAGAGAAAACCATGACAGGTAAAATTTACTGCTCAAAGTTACACAAAAAAGTAATAGCAATGATAAGATTTAAAAAGCCTAGGCCGGGCATGGTGGCTTACACCTGTAATCCCAGCACTTTGGGAGGCTGAGTCAGGTGGATCACCTGAGATCAGGAGTTCGAGACAAGCCTGGCCAACATGGTGAAACCCTGTCTCTACTAAAAACACAAAACTTAGCCAAGCATCGTTGTGCATGCCCTGTAATCCCAGCTACTCGTGAGGCTTGAGGCAGGAGAATCGCTTGAACCCGGGAGGCGGAGGTTGCAGTGAGCCGAGATAGCACCACTGCACCTCAGCCTGGGCAACAAAGGCGAAACTCCATCTCAAAAAAAAAAAAAAAAGGCCTAAGTCCCCTCACTCATTATCATTTTGTTAACTGAAACACAACATAAAAGAAAAGAACCCTGAAATCTGTTCAGTGACTTTTTTTTTTTTTGAGACAGAGTCTCTCTCTCTGTCGTCAGGCCAGGTTCAAACAATTCTCCTGCCTCAAGCCTCACGAGTAGCTGGGATTACAGGCGCCTACCACCATCCCAGCTAATTTTTGTATTTTTCATAGAAACAGGGTTTTGCCATGTTAGCCAGGCTGGTCTCAAACTCCTGGCCTCAGGTGACGCACCTGCCTCAGCCTCCCAAAATGCTGGGATTACAGGCGTGAGCCACCACACCCGTCCTGTTCAGTGACTATTTAAATAGCATGTACCAATGTACCAAGAGCAAACATAGAATATTTTTGTAACTTTAGGTAGGAATGAAGCTAACTGAGAAATACATTTATCAGCATTACTCTAATTCATGCTAGAGCCTCAGGAGTCATTTAGCCCTTCTCACTCATCATAAATTTGGGAACAATACAGAAAATTCCTTTACTGTGTCCGTAGAATTACTCGTCTATGACATTGAGATTACAGTTGACACAGGTTGGCCCTCTGTCAAACCAAAGGGATCAGGTTCATTATTTGGAGATACTCTGTAGAATGGACACATATCTCTTTGATGAAGGTATCAATTAAGAAGCTAACAAATTAATGAAAAGTTGGAGACCAGGTTCCATTTCTAGTATGGTAAACTCAGACTGACTCTCCTACACATAACTATAAATTCCAGACGATATGCAAAAAAATAACTGCCTGAAGCCCTTGGGCATGAACAAAAGCAGGAGGACTTAGAAAAGAAGAGAGAGCTTGGAAGAAGAAAGGAATAACAACTAGGTATGGGGTGAGTTTTCCATTTTTATGTTTTAGCCTGATAGAAGACCACAGTGAGTTGCAGCACACAGCAGTCAAAACTGATAAAACTTTCTTGCCTGAAGAACAAGTGCACAGAGCCCAAGCCCGAGGCAATAGGATTGGGATATCCTAGAAAGAAGAAAGCTGGAAAGGTACAGCCCAATATTCTGGGTACAATCTCTGCCCAAGTCTATGGCTGATTCCTGAGCAACACATATGTATGGCAAATTTAAGCAGTTTTCAGCTAAAGCAAGAAGAACTGAACCAATACTTGAGTTGTTCACCACCACAGAAGGGAAAAGGCTGCAGTCTGAGCCCATCCAAGTTAATGGTCTTCTACAGTAAGACCAATAACACTCTTAGAGGAATAGAATAGAATCTAGAATTGCCACAATGTCTAGTATCCAATACAAACTCATCAAGAAAGAGAATGTGACCCATCCTTAAGGGAAAATATTATCACTAGAGGTCAACCTCAAGAGGACCCTGATGTTAGAATTACCATACAATGACTTTTAAAAAGTTATTATAAAACTAATATACTCAGTGGTTTAAAAAAATGCTTATAATGAATAATAAGATTAAAAACTCAGCAGACAAATCAAGTTATAAAAAAGGAATCAAATGGTAATTTTAGACCTGAAAAATACATCTAAAGTAAAACTTTTACTAGACAGGCTTAATAGCAGAATGGAAATGACAAAGGAAAGAGTCAGTAAACCTGAAGGTAGATCAAAAGAAATTGTTGATTCACAGGCAAGATGGCCAAATAGGAACAGCTCCGGTCTGCAGTTCCCAGTGAGACCAACGCAGAAGGTGGGTGATGTCTGCATTTCCAACTGAGGTACCTGGTTCATCTCACTGGGACTGGTTAGACAGTGGGTGCAGCCCACGGAAGGCAAGCAGAAGCAGGGTTGGCGTCGCTTCACCCGGGAAGTGCAAGGGTTCAGGGAATTTCCTCCCCTAGCCAAGGGAAGTGTGAGGGACTGTGCTGTGATTGATCATGCAAAAACTCCATCTGAAGGTCACCAACAGCAAAGACAAATGGTAAATAAATCCACGAAGATGAGGAAAAACCAGGCAAAAAGGTTAAAAATTCCAAAAACCAGGATGCCTCTTGTCCTCCAAAGGATCACAACTCCTCGTCAGCAAGGGAACAAAACTGGACAGACAAAGAGTCTGACAAACTGACAGAAGTATGCTTCAGAAGGTGAGTAATAAACTCCTCCAAGCTAAAGGAGCATATTCTAACCCAATGCAAGGAAGCTAAGAACACTGATAAAAGGTTAGAGGAATTGCAAACTAGAATAACCAATTTATAGAAGAACATAAATGACCTGATGCAGCTGAAAAACACACCACAAGAACTTCATGAAGCATACACAAGTATCAATATAGCCAAATTGATCAATCAGAGGAAAGGATATCAGAGATCGAACACCAACATAAAGCATGAAGACAAGATTAGAAAAAAGAATAAAATGGAATGAACAAAGCCTCCAAGAAATATGGGACTATGTGAAAAGACCAAACCTAGGTTTGATTGGTGTACCTGAAAGTGATAGGGAGAATGGAACCAAGTTGGAAAACTCTCTTCAGGATATTATCCAGGAGGACTTCCCCAACCTAGCAAGATAGGCCAACATTCAAATTCAGGAAATATAGAGAACACCTCAAAGACACTCTTTGAGAAGAACAACCCCAGGATACATAATTGTCAGATTCACCAACATTGAAATGAAGGAAAAAACGTTAAGGGCAGCCAGAGAGAAAGGTCTGGTTACCCACAAAGGGAAGTCCATCAGACTAACAGCAGATCTCTCTGCAGAAACCCTACAAGCCAGAACAGAGTGGGGACCAATATTCAACATTCTTAAAGAAAAGAATTTTCAACCCAGAATTTCATATCCAGCCAAACTAAGCTTCATAACTGAAGGAGAAATAAAATCCTTTACAGACAAGCAAATGCTGAGAGATTTTGGCACCACCAGGCCTGCCTTACAAGGGCTCCTGAAGGAAGCACTAAATATGGAAAGGAAAAACCAGTACCAGCCACTGCAAAAACACACCAAAATGTAAAGACCATCGACAAGATGAAGAAACTGCATCAACTAATGGGTAAAATAACCAGCTAGCATCATAATAACAGGATCAAATTCACACATAACAATATTAATCTTTAATTAATTAAAAGACACAGACTGGCAAATTGGATAAAGAGTCAAGACCCATGGATGTACTGTATTCAGGAGACCCATCTCATGTGCACAGACACACATATGCTCAAAACAAAGGGATGGAGAAAGATTTACCAAGCAAATGGAAAGCAAAAAAAAAGCAGGGGTTGCAATCCTAGTCTCTGATAAAACAGAGTTCAAACCAACAAAGATCAAAAAGGACAAAGAAGGGCATTACATAATGGTAAAGGGATAAATGCCACATGAAGAACTAACTATACTAAATATATATATACCCAATACAGGAGCACCCAGATTCATAAAGCAAGTTCTTAAGAGACCTACAGAGAGATTTAGACTCCCACACAATAATAGTGAGAGACTGACACCCCACTGTTAATGTTAGATCAACGAGACATAAAATTAACAACAATATTCAGGACTTGAATTCAGCTCTGGACCAAGCAGACCTAATAGACATCTACAGAACTCTCCACCTCAAATCAACAGAATATACATTTTTCTCAGTGCCACATAGCACTTATTCTAAAATTGACCACATAATTGGAAGTAAAACACTCCTCAGCAAATGCAAAAGGACAGAAATCATAACAAACAGTCTCTCAGACCACAGTGCAATCAAGTTGGAAATGAGGATTAAGAAACTCACTCAAAAGACCGGGCGCGGTGGCTCAAGCCTGTAATCCCAGCACTTTGGGAGGCCGAGACGGGCAGATCACGAGATCAGGAGATCGAGACCATCCTGGCTAACATGGTGAAACCCCGCCTCTACTAAAAAATACAAAAAACTAGCTGGGCAAGGTGGCGGGTGCCTGTAGTCCCAGCTATACGGGAGGCTGAGGCAGGAGAATGGCGAAAACCTGGGAGGCGGAGCTTGCAGTGAGCTGAGATCTGGCCACTGCACTCCAGCCCGGGCGACAGAGCAAGACTCCGTCTCAAAAAAAAAAAAAAAGAAACTCACTCCAAACCGCACAACCACATGGAAACTGAGCAACCTGCTCCTGAATGACTACTAGGTAAATAATAAAATTAAGACAGGAATAAATAAGTTATTTGAAACCAATGATAACAAAGTCACAACACACCAGAATCTCTGGGACACAGCTAAAGCAGTGTTTAGAGGGAAATTTATAACACTAAAATGCCCACAGGAGAAAGCGGGAAAGATCTAAAATCAACACCCTAACATCACAATTAAAAGAACTACAGAAGTAAGAGCAAAGAAATTCAAAAGCTAGCAGAAGACAAGAAATAACTAAGATGAGGGCAGAACTGAAGGAGATAAAGACACAAAAAACCCTTCAAAAAATCCATGAGTCCAGGAGCTGGTGTTCCGAAAAGATTAACAAAATAGACCACTAGCCAGACTAATAAAGAAGAAAAGAGAGAAGAATCAAATAAACACAATAAAAAATCATAAAGGGGAGATCACCACTGATCCCACAGAAATACAAACTACCATCAGAGAATACTATAAACAACTCTATGTGAACAAACTAGAAAACCTAGAAGAAATGGATAAATTTCTGGACACATACACCCTCCCAAGACTAAACCAGGAAGAAGTCGAATTTCTGAATAGATCGATAACAAGTTCTGAAATTGAGGTAGTAATTAATAGCCTACCAACCAAAAAAAGACCAAGACCAGACGAATTCACAGTCGAATTCTACCAGAAGTACAAAGAGGAGCTGGTACCATTCCTTCTGAAACTATTCCAAACAAGAGAAAAAGAGGGACTCCTCCCTAACTCATTTTACGAGGTCAGCATCATCCTGATACCAAAACCTGGCAGAGACAAAACAAAAAAAGAAAATTTCAGGCCAATACCTCTGATGAACATTGATGTAAAAATTCTCAATAAAATACTGGCAAACCAAATCAAACAGCACATTAAAAAGCTTATCCACCACCATAAAGTCAGCTTCATCCCTAGGATGCAAGGCTGGTTCAACATATGCAAATCAATAAACGTAATCCATCACATAAACAGAACCAATGACAAAAACCACAAGATTATCTCAATAGACGCAGAAAAGGCCTTCGATAAAATCCAACACCCCTTCATGCTAAAAAACAAAACTCAATAAACTAGGTAGTGATGGAACGTATATCAAAATAGTAAGAGCTATTTATGACAAACTCATAGGCAGTATCATACTGAATGGGCAAAAGCTGGAAGCATTCCCTTTGAAAACCAGCACAAGACAAGGATGCCCCCTCTCACCACTCCTATTTAACATCGTATTGGAAGTTCTGGCCAGGGCAATTAGGCAAGAGAAATAAATAAAGGATATTCAAATAGGAAGAGAAGTCGTCAAGTTGTCTCTGTTTGCAGATGACATGATTGTGTATTTAGAAACTCAGCCCAAACACTCCTTAAGCTAATAAACAACTTCAGCAAAGTCTCAGGATACAAAATTAATACGCAAAAATCACAGGCATTCCTATACATCAATAACAGAGAACCAAATCATGACCAAACTCCCATTTGATACACTACTACAAAGAGAATAAAATACCTAGGAATACAACTTACAAGGGATGTGAAGGACCTCTTCAAGGAGAACTACAAACCACTGCTCAAGGAAATAAGAGAAGACACAAACAAAAGAAGAAGAAACATTCCATGCTCATGGATAGGAAGAATAAATATCATGAAAATGGCCATATTACCCTAATTAATTTACAGATTCAATGCTATTCCCATCAAGCTACAACTGACTTTCTTCACAGAATTAGAAAAAACTACCTTAAATTTCATACGGAACCAAAAATAGCTCATATAGCCAAGACAATCCAAAGCAAAAAGAACTAAGCTGGAGGCATCATGCTACCTGACTTCAATCTATACTACAAGGCTACAGTAATCAAAACAGCATGGTACTGGTATCAAACCAGATACATAGACCAATGGAACAGAACAGAGGCCTCAGAAATAACACCACACATCTACAAGCATCTGATCTTTGACAAACCTGACAAAAACAACCAATGGGGAAAGGATTCCCTATTTAATAAATTGTGTTGGAAAAAGTGGCTAGCCAGATGCAAAGAACTGAAACTGGACCCTTTCCCTACACCTTATACAAAAATCAGCTCAAGATGGATTAAGGATTTAAACATAAGAACTAAAACCATAAAAACCCTACAAGAAAACCTAGGTAATACCATTCAGGACATAGGCATAGGTAAAGACTTCATGACTAAAACAACAAAAGCAATGGCAACAAAAGCCAAAATTGACAAATGAGATATAATTAAAGAGCTTCTGCACTGCAAAAGAAACTATCAGAGTGAACAGGCAATCTACAGAATCGGAGAAAATTTCTGCAATCTATCCATCTGACAAAGGGCTAATATCCACAATCTACAAGCAACTTAAACAAATTTACAAGAAAAAAAGCAAACAACCCCATCAAAAAGTAGGTGAAGGATGTGGGCGAAGGATATGCCAACAGACACTTTCAAAAGAAGACATTTATGCAGCCACCAAAATATGAAAAAAAGCTCATCATCACTGGTCATTACAGAAATGCAAATCAAAACCACAATGAGATACCACCTCATGCCAGTTAGAATGGCAATCATTAAAAAGTCAGGAAACAACAGATGCTGGAGAGGATGTGGAGAAATACGAACGCTTTACACTGTTAGTGGGAGTGTAAGTTAGTTCAACCATTGTGGAAGACAGTGCAGTGATTCCTCAAAGATCTAGAACTAGAAATACCATTTGACCCAGCAATCCTATTACTGGGTATATACCCAAAGGATTATAAATCATTCTACTATAAAGACACATGCACACATATGTTTACTGCAGCACTGCTCACGACAGTAAAGACTTGGAACCAACCCAAATGCCCATCAATGTTAAACTGGATAAAGACAATGTGACACATACACACCATGGAATACTATGCAGCCATAAAAAAGAATGAGTTCATGTCCTTTGCAGGGACATGGATGAAGCTGGAAACCATCATTCCCAGCAAACTAACACAGGAACAGAAAACCAAACACCACATGTTCTCACTCATAAGTGGCAGTTGAATAATGAGAACATACGGGCACAGGGAGAGGAACATCACACACCGGGGCCCGTGTGGGGGTGGGGGGCCAGGGGAGGGATAGCATTAGGAGAAATACCTAATGTAGATGATGCAGCTATTAGAACAGCAGTTATTATCTTATTTCAAGATATTCTGCTGTCACTCTTCTGGTAAATATATTTATTTTGGTAAGATAAAATGGTCAGTGAAAAAAGACAATTACAAAAGAGAGTGAATGGTACAACTGCATAGAGTGATTAAAAGAATTTGAATAGCTATGTGTATAAATGTATACCCAAAAAAATCTCTGAAAGATATATACCTACAACTAAATTCTGGGAAGGACACACTAAGATGACAAAAGGGATTTTTCACTTCTTTATACATTTCTGTGTTGTCTGGATTTTCTAAAGTAAGCAACAAAAACAATAAAAACATTCCATTGAGGGAGAAAACGGCTTTCTATAATATGGACAATTACCTCCAATCATTCTGTTTGGATTACTTATCATTGTTGTTTTCAAAAATGTATGATGATTTTTCTTAAGAGAAAACAAACATATACTCCTCTCTTCTTCCATTCCTGTGTATTCCACATCCCAGCTGCCTTTCAAAGAGAAATAATAACTATTGTCTTTACATACCTGGTGGAGGAAACATCATCCTACGGTCCTGTTCCCATGGAGGTGACAGAGACCCAGTGTCAGAGGGAGCCCTGTGAGGATCGGTTAGCCTATCACAGCTTGATTCTCCTCTTTCATTGGTAATCTGATGGTCCAGAGGATTCCCTGGGCCTCTTGAGCCTAATTAAAGAAAAAAACATACAAATCTGTTTCATCTTAAAAAGTCTTATATGCTTGTTTTACACATAAAATCAGTGGTTAAATCATAAGTTATAAATACGAAGTCTGAAAAATAAGGGTATAGAAAGTAAATTGCTATGATTCCTATGCCAGATGTAACAGGATAATTATAAAGTAATTATAAGAAATGATTAAATAAAAAATATAAAATAAACAAAATATAAAATATTTAAAATAAATATAAAAAATGATTAAATAAAAATATAAATGATTTTGTTGCTTAAACTAGTATGTCATAGTCCAAATGAGCCTGATTCCTTTAAAACAGTCGTCTTAGCAGTTCTATATCTATTTTAGTAATTTTGCTACTATTTAAAGTATTTTTCAGAAAAACTTTTTTGGAAATGCACTCAGATTAACTTAAGAGCCATGTAAAAAACTGCATCTCAAAGTTAAAACATGACTCTCTACTTCTGTCCAAATTCACTGAATAATGTTAGGAGTCAATGAGAAGATAAAAAAGATAAATACTTCTGCCCAAAAATGATTTTAAGTAGCCTGATTTAAAACATTATGTACAACAGATAAATTGGCACTAAATGGCTTTTAGTAATTTCTAAATACCAAATTCACATTCAAAAGGAGAATTCGTAAGTTCTGAAGACAAGTCTAAAATAATAGTTTCAAAAACAACAGCACTGTTGAAATAATCACTTTAAATGAGCTAACATCCATTTTGGATAAGAAAATCTGGTATGTTTACATTTATAAAGGGTGGTAATTTTAAAGTTCCCTTCTTAATGACTACAGAAAAGATAATACCTTAATTAAAAACCCACATTCAGGGCGGGGTGCAGTGGCTCACGCCTGTAATCCCAGCACTTTGGGAGGCCAAGGAGGGTGGATCACCTGAGATCAGAAATTCGAGACCAGCCTGGCCAGCGTGGTGAAATCCTGTCTCTACTAAAAGTACAAAAATTAGCCGGGCATGGTGGCAGGTGCTGTAATCCCAGCTATGAGGGAGGGTGAGGCAGGAGAATGGCTTGAACTCAGGAGGAGGAGGTTGCAGTGAGCCAAGATCGTGCCACTGCACTCCAGCCTGGGTGACAGAGTGAGAACCCATCTCAAAAAAACAAAAAACAAAACCCATATTCAGTTAAAATGGAAAAGACAAATATAAAAAAATTTTGGCCGGGTGTGGTGGTTCATGCCTGTAATCCCAGCACTTTGGGAGATGCAGGCAGGCGGATCACAAGGTCAGGAGATTGAGATCATCCTAGCTAACATAGTGAAACCCCATCTCTACAAAAAATACAAAAAATTAGCTGGGCATGGTGGCGGGCGCCTGTAATCCCAGTTACTTGGGAGGCTGAGGCAGGAGAATGGCGTGAACCCGGGAGGCAGAGCTTGCACTTAGCCAAGATCGCGCCACTGTACTCCAGTCTGGACGACAGAGTAAGACTCCGTCTCAAAAAAAAAAAAAAAAAAAAAAAAAAAAATTAACATTCAATAAAATATATTAATACCTCATTTACGTGTCATTGAGGGGGAAAAGGGGGGGTCTTCTCAAAATTATATTGTCCAGGAAACAAAAGCTTATTATTCTCAAGGAATAGCTTAAAAAAAAAATTTTTTTTTGAGACGGGGTCTCACTCTGTTGCCTAGACTGGAGTGCAGTGGTGCGATTCTCAGCTCACTGCAACCTCCGCCTACTGGGCTCAAGCAATTCTCCCACCTCAGCCTTACAAGTAGCTGGGACAACAGGCATGCACCACCACACTTTGCTAATTGTTGTATTTTTTGCAGATACAGGGTTTTGCCGTGTTGCCCAGGCTGGTCTGGAACTCCTGGGCTCAAACAATCCCATCACCTTGACCTCCCAAAGTACTAGGATTATAGGTGTAAGCCACTGCACCTAGCGGACAATTTTTTTTCAATAGAAGCCTAACTAAAATAGCCAGGCGCAATGGCTCATGCCTGTAATCCTAGCACACTGGGAGGCTGAAGTGGGTGGATCACCTGAGGTGAGGAGTTCGAAACCAGCCTGGCCAACATGGTGAAACCCCATCTCTACTGAAAATACAAAAATTAGCTGGGTGTAGTGGCACATGCTTGTAATCCCAGCTATTCACGAAGCTGAGGAACAAGAATCGCTTGAACCTGAGAGAAAGGGGTTGCAGTGAACCGTGATCGTGCCACTGTACTCCAGCCTGGGCAACACAGTGAGACTCTATCTCAAGAAAATAAAAAATAAAAAAAGAAGTCTAACAAAAATGCTTACTCTATTTCAGTACCTCCTTTAAGAGAACACAACAAAATTAATTTTAACTTTTCTTGGTAACTAGTACAAATTAGCATAAGCATTCAAGTTTAATATATAGTAATCTTTAAAACAAATTTTCCATCTACTCCCTTTAGTTGAATCAGATCAACTGGCTTTTACATCAGGAGGTAAACTATCATTTTGCCTTATGAGTATACGTTCTATCAAATTCCCCAAATCTTTCCTTCTCGCTTCCTCATCCTAATAATTAGCTCATTAGAAGGAGGAGGCTGGGAAAGCAGAAAATGCGCAAGCTGTCAGTTAGGCTGAGTTCATCTGGAATGAAGCTCAGAGATTTAAAGGAGACATTCAAAGGCTTTCCCTCCTGATTGCTTACTTCCAGAAGACCAAAGTTACAGACCAACTGATTACCCAGTGAAAATTACAAACCTAAAAATGCTAA
The DNA here is from genome assembly GCF_047675955.1 of Chlorocebus sabaeus. Taxonomy (NCBI): domain Eukaryota; kingdom Metazoa; phylum Chordata; class Mammalia; order Primates; family Cercopithecidae; genus Chlorocebus; species Chlorocebus sabaeus. Next base: position 15,765,277 of record NC_132927.1, on the reverse strand, counting down.
TGGTTAAAGTTTTCTATTCAAACCAAGTTACATACAATTTAAGAAGAAATTGTTTTACTCGTACTCAATATTATTCAAATATACCACTCATCCAAACTTCAAATTAAAAAGATAATAAAAGTAAGGAAAACAACAGGTACTCTCCATCCTCCTTTGGTGGATCATAGAAAGTTTTAGTTCAAATCAACTCTGTAAGACCCGATGACAACTTACCTAGAACTTCTGTAGCTTTTTAAACAAATAGTAAAACACCCTTGCAGATAATCTAAACACACTGTATGTTTAAATTAAATAGGAGAGGAAAGAGGAGAAATCAAATGTAAATTTTAATCATTCCAAATATTCAACTGACTACAAGCAATCCTTGACTTATGTAATTCAATTTCCAGTGATTCATATTTGCAGTTTAGCCAATTATACCCTTATTTCTAGGGCACTGTTTTTTCAGACTGCTAGCTCTTACTCATTTGTGATGTGTGAAGTTTAAAAAATAATGCTAATTAAGATTAAATTAATGAAATGGGATAAAACTGAATAGAAAGCATCAAAACTATAATGGTAAGTACTATTTCATGTAGCTGGTTTCAATTATATTTCAATCATATTTATGTTGGTGTACAATATGACATGATATAAAATACACTTCTTAATGTAAGTCAAGGTAAAAAATGGAGAGGTGGGAGTGGACTTAGATAACCAAGTCCTAAGCTTGCAGCAGACATATCAATATCAAAATCAGTCCCTTTCCTGAAGTGCTCAATGCAAAGCCTCCCTAAGGCGCTAAGTATCAGTCTATAGGGCAGTCCCTTTCCCTAGGAGCTTCCAGTTCAAAATCAATACAAGCAAAGGCTCTGTAGGGACCCCAGGCTGTGGCCCAATCTACTGGGGGGACTGGGAGGTGGACAAGAACAGTTCTAAGTGAAGCACAATGAGGGTGGAGAAAGAGGATACAAACAGGATACGGGCAAAGGGAGAATATCTCATGAACATAGAGTAGAAAGTTGATTTTCTCATATTCTTTGAAGGCAATTCCAAAGGAAGAGTTCCAAAAATATTTGGAATAATGGCAGCTTCAACTAACAAGTACACAGACTTCCTGAGATACTATTTAGATGAGTAATATCCATCTGAGTATACGAATTTTGATTTGTTGTATTTAATTTGGTGTTTTTGTTTAGATTCATTAATTTATGTTCTTATCTCAAATTCAATCTGGTAAAATCACTGATACAAAGGGTGGGAATGTTTCACTGGTGAAGAATGCCATTAACTCTTATAAAACACATACTTGGAACTGAAAATGTAAGACTTCTGATTTTGAAATAAATAGGGCTCTATATCTTTGAATTTCGACACAAATTAAGGGAAAACTTTAAAGCAACTTGACGAAGAAAGTATGGTGAGAAATCAAAAAAGGAAAACTCCAGGTACACAGGAGTTTTCAAAGGTAATAGGGCCTTTTGTAACACCAGGGTGATGCTGATGAGATAAATGTAGAATAGCTAATGATTAGGCCTGAGGTACCTACAGAAATTCTCAAAAACATACAAGTGGGTGACAGCAGACAATTGTGGCTTGGTTTCCCAACTTTTTTTTTTTTTCTTTTTTTGAGTTTGGAGCCTCGCTCTATTGCCAGGCTGGAGTGCAGTGGTACTATCTTGGCTCACTACAACCTCCGCCTTCTCAGTTCAAGCAATTCTCCTGCTTCAGCCTCGTGAGTAGCTGGGACTATAGGCGCCCACCACCACACCCAGCTTATTTCTGTATTTTTAGTAGAGACAGGGTTTCACCATGTTGGCCAGGATGGTCTTGATCTCTTGACCTCATGATCTGTCCCCTTCAGCTCCCAAAATACTGGGATTACAGGCATGAGCCACCATGCCCGGCCCCCAGTGTATTAACAAATGATGTAGACCACAGTAAAGGTTCCCAACAAAATTCTAATGTTTCATCAAAATACAATTTTATGGTGATTCACACCTGTAATCCCAGCACTTTGGGAGGCTGAGGCGGGTGGATCACCTAAGGTCAGGAGTTCGAGACCAGCCTGGCCAGCCAACATGGCAAAACCCGTTTCTACTAAAAATACAAAAAAAATTAGCCAGGAATGGTGGCATGTGTCTGTAATCCCAGCTACTTGGGAGGCTGAGGCAGAAGAATCGTTTGAACCTGGGAGGCGGAGGTTGCAGTGAGCTGAGATCGCGCCACTGCACTCCAGCCTGAGCAACAAGGGCGAAAACTGTCTTAAAAAAAAAAAAATTACATATATATACATACACATATATAATTTTATGCTAGGTTATACTGTTATTTTATTTCATGTGGTCTTATAAAATTTTATATTACATCATGTAATATATAGTTTTTAAGAAGTCAAAAATATGGCTTAAAAAGATACATATCAAGTCCTTGATCAAAATGTTATCTAATATAGCACTGTTTCTAAGAGAAAAATACATCAAAATTAGATATCATAGAGATCCTTTTCCAAATAAAAGTTATGTACAATAAGTGCAAGGAATGCCTGTATTTTCCAAATGTTTATTTTACAGATCATTTTTAAGGTAAGTTGAAATGAAAATATAAAGTAAGGAAGAAATCTAGAGTAATAAAGATGTTTAAACAATATACCTCTTCCTCCTCCCCCTGGAAGCAAAGGTGAGAGTCTGAGTGGACCCTCCAACAAAGTTGGAGGAGAGAGAAAAGCTCTCGTTTCAGATGAAGGCCGACCCAATGGTGAGGGACCATATGGGGAATGCTCTGGAATAATTAAAACAGCATATTTAAATTCATAGTTTCACTTAGCTACACTATAGAGTTAGAATCCCATTTCAACAATTACCATCAGGTCATCCTATTGCCAATTTAAGTTTAATCTATGTCCTGAATGTATCCTTTGATTTTGCTAACATAGCACAGAATTAAATACAGACCCTGGTGTTTTCAATATTTGTCTACCAGACACTTTAACCAATAAAAACATCAACCTATTGGGAATTAATACACTTAAATAATCATTTATATTAAGAAGGGATATTGGAGATATATTTTAGAGTTACAGGAGCATAAAGTTAGATCTTTTGGGGGTTGTTTTTACTGGCAGTATGCATCCGGACATTTCAACTAGTGAGAGTTGCAACACAGAAGTACTCAGTTTAAATCAGGGCCAGGTAGGCTGTATTGGGCCACAATAAATAATGCTCAGATTATGAAGAGGAGAAAAATGCATAAAATACTTTGAAACAAGATTACAATTTACTTTTGATTCATTACCAGTAAGTCAGTTTACAAATACTAATTATCAAATAAATCACTTTATCTATAATCTATACAGCCAAGACACCTACCACTTTACAAACTTCACCACTCTCAAATAATGGTTTTGTTTCCAAAGTCAAAAATCAAAAACAAAATACAAACAAAAACCACCAAAATAACATTTTTAAAACATATTAAATGTAAAACATGAGTGTAGCTGGTATAATATTCAAACCAGCTACAAGAAAACATCAAAGCATTATTTACCCTCCTTGAAACTTTTGTGTTGGATTCAGACAAAAAAAAAAATCCTTCTGTGTACTTCACCCCAATCCAAACTTTACTACCTGAAATTCGTAATAATCTAATATTTTTTAAATGTAGAAATAGACTTTTATTTTAATGAAATTTTACTCTCAAAAGTGATTTTTATAACTTTCCAAGGTTATTAAAATGGAATTCTACCTATATATATATATATTTATTTTTCACTACTTTAGAAGCTTCATTCCAATTCAACCAAAATTATTATGAAAAAATTTAAACTGTTTGCAATAGTTTGAGATCACTGCAGACCCTAACTCAACAATGGACAGAAACATTAAATATATCTTACAAAAAAAATCGGTCCTCCCTTGAAGGTAATTAAAGCAATCAAAACTCAGATTGAGTTTTTTCCACATTTTAAATTAATACTTTTAAATAATTAAAAACTATTTTTTAATTATCAAACAAGCAAATTCCAAGTACAGTTAATATATAAACAGTCACAATGCTATTCCAAGTAAGCACTCCTTATTCATTCAATCTCCTAGAAAATTGTTAATGAGTACCTTACTATGTGCCAAGCACCTGGCTTTTCAAGCTCAAGGCACTAAATATATATCATCTCACAAAATCCCACTGAGAAATAAAAGCAATAATAATTTTCATTATTGCACAGGAAACAAAACCTAGAAACTTGTGAATCTATGAGAAAGCTCAGACTAGAACCTTGGTTCTAAAATCTAAAATATTTATATAAATAACAGTGTTAACTTACACTAATAGAAACTATATGTGCAATATATATATATATAAATAAAATATGTATTTTAAATGAGGGGTAAAAAAAAAAGACTACCTCTGCCAAATGCTGTATTTGGAACATCAAGTGCATAGGGATCTTTTTCTAAAAGTTCAAATTTAAACTCTGTTTCAGTTAATCTGCAAATAAAGAACAAACATCTCTAAGTTACTCATCCAAGAGAAGCACCACAAGAAAAAAAATGCCTCTACCAAGTACAAGCTACTCTTCACTATCTTAATATCTACCCAGAACAAACAGATCCTCTATAATTTATTATTCTGACCAAAACACTTTTATCTCCCACTGCTTATTAACTAGGGTAACCAGTTTCTTGCTGCCCTAGGGATAGTGATGTTTTGTGGCGCCTTACAATTGTTTTATTTCTTCTTCAAAACTAGACTACCGTGAGTACCATATCACAGAATCCAAATTTTTGAAATACAAGAGTCCTCCAAGGTCAACCAGTTCAAGTCTATCACTTTACAACTAAGGAAACTAAGGCTAGGAGTTTAAATGATTTATTCACAATGAAAGTGCCAGGATTAAGACATAGAGTTCCTGGCTTTGAGTCATGTATGCTTTCCATTGTAATGTGACACTCATGATTCCAGTTATAACACTGGAAATTCCATTAATTTGTCCTACTATCTTACTCGTAAATGTTTTATCCTACAAATGTGACATTTTAAAAGAATCTTGTTTCTAGTTCTTAATCATGAGATATAAAACATTTAATAATTTGATTTTAATTTCTGAGACTAGAAAAGACAAGCAAGAGGACTAAAAACTAATATTGGATAATGTTAACAGTACATTGTGACAAGAAATTACAACATTCTAGGAAGACTGTTATAATCTTCATAGAAAAGCACTTACTCTTCCCTGCTATTCTATATTGTAGACTTTTATTCTACGTTTCATTTTATTATTGAAAAACAATGTCAGCCAATACTACAAAACCAGGAAATGAGAGAAATTAGTGAATATTATCCTATCTACTTATCCATTAAAAGAGGCTGAAATTCTCGGCATTACTATGTCAGAGAGATTCATCCTTTCGCTTTCCATCCATTTTTACCTCCATCCATCTACACTGGTTTAAAAAAATTTTTTAGCTATAATTTTTGCAGAAGGATCTGTTAACAGTTTCCTCCAAGTGCCACTTCAGTGACCTGGGACAAGTACTTCAACAAACAAAAAAAACTAGACATTCCTAGTAAAACTAATAGATATCTCACGAGATATGCTGGATTCACTGTAAGTTTTCTTACTTAGCCTTATAAAAGTATTACCTAATTAATGAAATAACAGTAAGAATAATAATTAACTTTAAATGTTCCCACTAACATACTTACTTTTGTCTGTTGTGAGCATTTTCTTTCCTTAAATCATTGAGGTTTCTTTCAGCATTCCGAGCTGCCAACTTCAAGAAAATAACAAATTTTAAAAATACATTTATATAAACTTAAAACATAAGCATAAACATGTCAATATAAACACTCATTATATTTTTTTAAAAATATATATATATCACAACAATGGTATACAAATCATAATCACTTAAGTAAGAAAAAGTGTAAGACTTGGACTCTGAAAGATCAGAATTTCTGTATCTACTCTTTACCCTCTAGTAATATGATCTTAGGCTGTTTCCTCATCTATAAATCTGGATTATAATACCTACTTTACAGAGTTACTGAGTAGATTGAACAAGTAAGGTATGTAAAAGGCCTTTAAGTACAGTGCCTAGAATATAAGAGATTTTAATAAACATCCTATCTTTTTATTATTGTAGTTGAGACTCTTATTATCCCCCTACCCTCAAATCTCTAAAGTTGACAGTTTGAGCCATGTCCTTGTCCCCATCCATCCTGCGGTCAAACATTCAGAGCCTCATGGACTCTAAACTCAGCCAGTCTGGGTTCTATCTGATTGGGTGATTAGTTCCTTGAAATGAACACTTTTTCCCTAAAATACAAGTTAAACTCTGTTACCACATGACTTTTCAGAAACTAATATGAGCCTCTCCTATTAACTGTCTTCTGCCCAGACCCCAGTCTGTTCCTATGGGTAGCTCAGCTCTGGAGTGTGTGACAAGCTACTGCTCAGTGTCACTTTCATTCCCTCTACCAATCCCAATTCAGCTAAAAACACACCTTGTCTGTGGAGCTTCTCCCAGGTGACCTTCCTGATACAAAATTCTTTAGCCTGTGTGGTTCCTTGGGTTTTCCTGCCTGTCCTGTGCTCTAGAACACGTGAGGACAGATATATCCTAGGTTGTCATCTGGCTGTCCCGGATCTGTATATCCAACTGCTTAACTGTCTCTTTGTAGCCTCTACCCATGTCGTCTGAGATAACCTTTACCTTTGGAGACTTTACTAAATATGCAGGGGTGAGGAAGGGATGTGGAATTGTTGCCTCTGGGTCTCAGCATATTCCCTTCTTGGCCATTGTTGTTTGTGGTTTTTATTCTAATCTCTACAAGTCAGTATCCCTCTAAGATCTGTAAGATGTTCCTGCTGCCCTTTCAGAAACAGCCTTCTTACCAACTTACCCTGGAACTGTGTGTGGACCTCTCCATCTTCAAAGAGTAATCTACATCTAAGTATTTTACAAGTGGTGAGGAGTGGTTAACTAAATTCATCTCCAAGCCCAGCTTAATTTAGTAACAAATTTTCATTTGAACCCACAATACCAAAGCATACAGAATCTTACAACTGAGGAGGACCTAATCTCTCACCCTACCTAATAGGTGAGATACCTCTCAACATACCTAATCTCTCACCCTAGGGGGGAATCTCCACTCCAACATGTCTAAGAAACATCTACCAAGTTTCACTATAACAATAACAACAGTTAACATTCACTGAATGTATACTGTGTGTCAGGCATTTGGCAATAACCTTACATGAATTTAATCATCCCAATAACCCTATGAAATAGGTACTATTGATATCTCTATCTTACATATAAGAAAACTGATGATAGGTGATGGAGCCAGGACACCAGCCAAGACAGCCTAATTCCAGACTCCATGTATTCACCCACCGTGGAAACTGCCTACTGTTGAAGACCCCTAATGCCAAGTACTCCAAAGGCCAGCTATTACAACAGTCCTATATGTTAAAGTGTCTTTCTTATAATTAGTCAAAATCTGCATCCTTATCACTTCCCCACACAGTCAATTCCTCTGGAGCACAGATACACTATTTCTCATAATGACCCTTTTCTTAATGTGTACCCAGTAATTCAACACTGAGAATCAGGTAACAGAACTTTATGAATTTTAGAACTAGAAGGGGCTTTGAAGATCACTTAATCTAATCCCATTGTTACACAAACGAGGAAATAGGCCCAAAGAATTTTAAGTAGCTTGTCCACAACTAATCAGTGGCAATTTAGTGCCCTGAAACAATTAATCCATGATTATATCACCTTCCCTATGGAGCATAAACTCCTTTCAAAGAAGCAATGTGATAAAAGCAAAGAAGGAAAAATCAGATTTTTTGGATAACTGTGTTGGAACAAACTGTTTAGTTCACAAGGAACATAATTTCAATACTTGTAAAATTAAAAGAAACTGATTTTTTAGAATACTATATTTTCATCTAATTTAAGTAAGCAACATATCTTCTGAAAAAAAAAATACAATTTGACAAAAGAGACTTAAGGAAATTTAAAACTTACCCAATTATCATGTGCTTTTTTCTCATGGGAAATAATCTGAAAAAGAAAGTAATCAAAATGCCACTAACAATTATTTCTCTTAAGTAAAAGACATTCATATCTACTACTATGATGTAGCACACAACTCAAAAATATCCCAAGCATCTCTGAAGAGTAGGCAACATTTTCAAAGCAAATTTTCATGTATAATCTATTACATTTTAAAATAAAAACTGAATGTAAAGACAATTACATTTTTTGTCTAGTAAACTTTTACTTTATGCAATAATCAACAGGAATTGCCAGTTAACATATAACTAGCCTGACTATGAGACCCCACTGTTGATACACATTTATGTGATGCACTCCACCTTCTCAAAGCAGCAGGAGATATGGCAATTTTATTTTTTTGAGATGGAGTCTCAGTCTGTCATCCAGGCTGGAGTGCAAGTGACGCAATCTCAGCTCACTGCAACCTCTGCCTCCAGGGTTCAAGCGATTCTCCCGCTTCTCCCTCCCAAGTAGCTGAGATTACAAGCATGTGTCAACATACCTGGCTGATTTTTGTTTTGTTTTGTTTTGTTTTAGTAGAGACAGGGTTTTGCCATGTTAGCCAGGCTGGTCTCGAACTCCTGACCTCAAGTGATCCACCCACTTCAGCTTCCCAAAGTGCTGGGATTACAGGCGTGAGCCACTGCACCCAGCCAATATGGCAATTTTAAATAAGATTTCTTATCCCAGAATCTTTGGCTCCTGGGAAGTGTCCCACCGCCACATGCAACACCTCAAAAGAGGTGTGCAACTGGTAATTATATTCCTGCATCAATTCAAACAAATCAGAATTGTTTTCAATTATACATATATACACACACACACACACACACACACACACACACATATATACCTGCCCTTGATAAGAATGAATAGTTCTCTCCAATTCTTCTTCAAGATCTTTGGCTCGCTTTCTAAATGGAATGAATAATTATTCTACTATTAACATATAATATGAAATGACAGAACATACTCTCTACTAAAAAATATTTATTAGAAAACCCGGAATGCTCTATTTCATGTTAAAAAAAAAAAAAAAAAAAAAACTCTCCAGAATTCCACATTAAGAAATAATCACCTCTGAGAGGTTCTACAGTAAATTTTTTCCTGAAGTAATTTTAACATTGATTACAACATAATACTAGTACTTGAGTTTACCTAAATCAAAAGTCATGCAAATATTTATGTGGTATATTGTGTTGTTTTTATTTTTAAGAAGAATGATCCTAGAAGATTCATTCAGATGTTGGTAGTCTTTTTTTTTTTTTAAATGGAGTGTCGCTCTTGTTCCCCAGGATAGAGTGCAGTGGCACAATGTCAGCTCACTGCAACCTCCGCCTCCACGGTTCAAGCGATTCTCCTGCCCCAATCTCCTGAGTAGCTGGGATTACAGGTGCCTGCCACCACGACAGTCTAATTTTTTTGTATTTTTAGTAGAGATGGGGTTTCATGTTGGCCAGGCTGGTCTCAGAACTCCTGACCTCAGGTGATCCACCCACCTCGGCCTCCCAAAGTGTGGGGATTACAGGCGTAAGCAACCGCGCCCAGCCAGATGTGGGTAGTCTTAATAGAATTCTAGGAAATTAGCAATCGTGAAGTAAAATTGTGCTTGTTACTTTTATGAGACTAATAAGATAACTTATTTTGTATAAAACTCAAGCTTGCTGAGGCAAAATGAAGTATCACAACTATTCGGGATACAGCTGAATCTTGCCCCTTTTTTTCTCTATATTTTCTATTTCCTAGGATCTAGTAAATCAAACCAAGGTAAAATCTAGACTTATGGTCTTTTAAATACTTCAGAATGCTCTGTGGCTCACTCTTCTTTTTGTGGCACACCTATTGATTCACTAATATTACATACATTCTTCTCCATTTGAACCAATGAGGAAAGACCTTAAAATTAAAATCTGTTCATATTGACACTAACATGAAATAGAATTGTCCATATTCAACTTTGAGAGATTTTAAAAATCGCACAACCTGAAAGAAAAACATTTTTCCTTTTTATATTTTCTGTATAATTGCTGACCAAGAAATCTGAATGAAAAGTGATAAGACAAAAATATATATTTTTTGTCTGTACCACCTGTCAGATTTCAAAATGTCTTCTATTTTCATTTATTATTTTTTCTGGCATTAAGTTTTTTAGATACTCTTCCCATCCCAATAAAGAAACCGGGAAAACGTATTTAATACCTATAGGTCTCCAGCTCTTCAGTAGCATGGCTGATCTTTTCGTCTACTTTAGAAAGTTTCTCTTCTTTCTCTAACCGGTAATTTTCCTCTACTGTTAATTTCCTTAAAAACAAAAAATGTTTTAATTCTCTTAATACATGTCATAAGATAATTCTATCTTTTTAATTGTATCAAAACTGGTGATTCCTATAAAATGATTTCTAAAATACCACTGAAAACATTACCTACAAGGGAAAAAAAAGTACCTGTATAAATATTCCTGGTGTGAGATTTAATATTAAAAACCGAAATTGTAAAGCATTGTGCCTAATACACAACTACTAACAGTTTCAAGAGTTTTCTATATAAATTTATCTTAAAAACAGGATCAAAGATATATTTAATAAAAACTATTATGACTATCACTTATCAAGTCTTTCTGTATAAATAAGCATGACATTTGCTAGTAAGAAGTCACCAATTAATCAAATGTGTTTCATTAATTTTTATATTGGCTAGTGTTAGGCTTCCAGGTGAGTATACACACACACACACACACACACACAATTATAATTACAATGAACCCAAAGTAAACAGTAGTAGTAGCAGTCCTATTTACTACATCTAGTTCTATTAATAATAACTTATTGAGCCATTAGTATGTGCCAAAAACTGTTCTTAGACTTTTACATGTATTATTTAATTACCACAACAGCTCTACAAGAAGGGTGGTACTGTTATTCCCATCTTACAAAAACGAAAATGAAGCACAGAGAAATCATTAAACCAAGGCCTAGAGCTCATAAGCAGTGACTCTTTTATGCTATAACACCCATGTTGTTTCATTTCACATACTGTCATTAACAACCTTGGTCACCCAAGAAACATTTATTGAATACCACAGGAAAACACATTTGGAGTCCTAAATGGGTAACTTCCCTCCGTCATGAATTTTGAGAAGGAACAAGACAAACGACTGAAGAAGTCTTGCAGCATAGCAGTAAATGTTTTGTATTCTACACACTACATTACCTATTGCTTAGAAAGCATTCCCTAAAGTCAATCTCATTCATGGACATTGTAAAAAAAATAAGTCATCTCCTTAGGAAAAGCACGAAAGTGCGATGGGCATGGATATGGAAGAGAGATGTGCTTTTACAGACCGTGTAGACTGAAGATAGCTAGAAATTCTTTGACACCCCTCCTGATAAAAGGTGAGGTCTATATAACTTCCCATTGAATTTGGGTGGGCCTATTAATAATAGAAATTACACTGTGAAAGGAGACCTGATGATATGACTTAAAAATATCATATCTTGGCCGGGCACAGTGACTCATGCCTATAGTCCCAGCATTCTCAGAAGTTGAGGCAGACAGATCATGAGGTCAGGAGTTTGAGACCAGCCCGGCTAACACGGTGCAATCCCGTCTCCACTAAAAATACAAAAATTAGCCGGGTGTGGTGGCGGGCACCTGTAGTCCCAGCTACTCGGGAGGCTAAGGCAGGAGAATGGCGTGACCCGGGAGGCGGAGGTTGCAGTGAGCCAAGATCGCGCCACTGCACTCTAGCCTAGGGGTCACAGCGAGACTTCATCCCAAAAAAAAAAAAAAACAAAAGTAACACATCAAGCTTGTAGGTCCTACCATTTCATTTGTTTCCACTATTAAATTTGGGAAAACAGTATATCAGTCATGAAAAACATCAGGCCAACATCTAGATTGAACTTAAATTATACTATATGCAGCAAAAATATAAATTTAACATTTTACTGGTACTATCAACTCAATATTCTACTCTGAAGAAGTACCAATGGCATAATTCATTGAATTTCAGTAGCAAGTAGTTTAACTTAAATATAAGAAGGAAATGTAAAATATTTTAGGAATTTAAAATAATTTCAAACTAATGAATGAAATCATGTGAACAACACACACAACTGGGATACTACTCAGTTTCCTATCCTTTAAAAATCTAAAGAAAATACCTTTTCTTTGAAATGTTAAACATTACTCATCAAAATTCTATAACCAACCATACTTTTTTATTCAAAAGATACATTCAAAAACATTTCTTCTACCTCAATCACTTATATCTAAGTTTTACTTTAATACCTTTCATTCTAACGTAAAAACAAGGGCCCACTCCTAGGTATACTGGCTGAAAAACCCTGAGGTTATACTGTAATTCTTCCATTTTGTCAAGTTTATTCTCTTGCATACCCTGAGCAGTCCCAAATGGCCATTTTTAATTGTGAACTGAATCCAAATCATGACTGAAGTATAGAACTTGGCAGTGAATAAGCCAAGCACTAGCCAGCATCCTGATCTCAAAGAAGCATTAGTACTATCAGTTTCCAAATATATAAAGTAAACTGTCATTATTTGTGCTAGTTATGTTCCACAAAGTCACTATAAATCGTGAATTAGCAAATACTAGATCACTGCTCCCAAGGGTAATACAGGGTTAGCTTCCTGCTATAGCCTCTGGTCACAAATATGTTATCAACCAACCAATATATAACCTTGTTTTTTGTGTGCTTCTGTTTAAAGATACCTTATTTAACATATATTGTTAATTTATTGACATTGAACTCACAGCCAAAAGCACTGTACTTCATGCCTAAACAAAGGTTATCTAACACATGTATTTTCTCTGTAACACACATCACAGCCTTCTTGTGCTTCAAAACACCACATAGCAGTTCAGCACTACGCTTAGGGGGCATTTAAAACAGCTTAATCACCAGCAAAAAGCATAAAAATGTAAAAAATGAGGTACTAAATATACTGTAAAAGGACACTTGTTTGCAGAATGAGAGATGAAATAAGAAAGCAGAGCACTGCCTGGTTTGACCTCAGTGGGGAACATACACATTGGGCAACTCCAATTTTTCATCATTCAGAATGTGTTCATGAAAGGCTGCAAAAGCTCTTCATGTATTGATCTGATTTACAAATAAATTTTAGCAAGTAAGTGAATTCACAAATACAGATTCTATAAATAATGAAGAACAACTGTAATAACTTTTATTAAGAGCCTAAAGGAACCTGAAAGTCTGTTACATCTTATTACCCTTTACAATGAAAAAAATATGTGCTATGGTACTATTTGAAAATCTAGAGTCTTCAGATATCTCAAGGGTCTTCAGTGTACTTAGGCATTTAGGCAACAGCATGCACACACACACTCTCCTTCACTCCAATATATAAAGGCACTGAACATATTTGTACATATATTCAACAAACACGCACTGAACAGCTATCATGTGTCTCACGTGCTTTAGGCACTGGGAACACAGAAGTGAAGAAAATAATTCTCTCTCAGAGTTCATATTTAATGTAGGGAAGACAAAAGAAATAAAAGCAATCAATCATCAGAGGACAATAAGAGCTATGAGGCAAAATAAGGGGATGAAGAGTAGCAGGTATTATTTTAGTTAGAGTAGCCAGGGAAGGATTCTTTGAGGTAACATTTGAACCCAGGCCTAATAAAATGAAGAACTGAGCCATAAAAATATATAGGAAACATCATTCCAGGCAGAAGAAACAAGTGCAAAAGACCCTGAGGTCAATGTGCTAAAGAGCATCAAAAAGGCCAGTGTCGGATGGAGGGTACTGAGAGGAAAAAGAACATGAATAAGCTAAAATTGAAGAGGTGGCCAAGGGTCCAATCCTGTACTGTCTTGTAGGCCAAGACATAAAAGCTGCGGGTTGAGTGTGATATAAAGGCACCTGGGGATTTTGAGCACAAGAGTGACCATACTCACAATTCACACTTTAAGGGTCATCCTGCATGCTGCAGAGAAAACATAGTGCAGGAGAAAGGGTGGAAAGAAGGAGACTACTCATAAGGCTACTGTAATAAGCCAGATGTTAACTACTGATGACTAGACTAATATGGGAGATGGTAAAAAGTGATCAGATTCAGGCTATAAAAAAGCTGACAGGATTTAATGACAGAATAAATAGGAGATATAAAAGCAAGAAAGAAGTCAAAAATGGCTTGAGGAGCCACCCTATATAACTAAGTAAAGGACACTGCCATTTACTAAGACAAGGAACACTTGGGCAGAAGCAACTTGCACAGAACAGAGAAATCCGTTTTACATATATCAGAGATGGAATTAAATGGGCAGTTCGATCAAAAGTGTCCACTCAGAAACCCTGCCAGTATTAAGAAGTTTAAGGTAATAATTTGCTGACTACTTACTAGAAGCTAAAGAGGATTCGTTAACTAGCTTGGAAATTCCAACATCATTTACAATATTTTCTTTGTTGAAAACAAAAGTGTTTCCAGATTTATTGAAAAGTATTCCAGATCAAATACCTTTCTTAAAAATAAGTTGATGACATACAATCTATTCACAAATTGAGAACTTTCAGTAATCGCTACAGCTAACCATGTAACGTATCCCTAAAGCTATTTTACTTGCTGTTCAATGGAGTTAACATAATTTTTATTACCTGTGGAGTTTCATTTCATTTTCTTGATATAATTCAGTCATTACTTTTAGTTTCTGTTGAAGCTTCTGATTCTCATTTTCAAAATGTGTGTTTTCTGACTGCAAAGATGCTTGTTCAGTCTGAAGACTTTTAATATGCTCTATATAAAAAGTTTAAGTCATAATTAAAGGAGTAAGCATTTTGAGTTGCATACTAACATTTCAGAAACATAAAAATTACTAAAAATAATAAATTATTAATAAACTGAACTCTATCCAATAACAGAAAATCTATAAGGTATTTTGATTACCTGAATGCTTTTATTGTTATTAGTTGATTGACACATAAAAACTGTACATATTTATGTGGTACAGTGTGATATTTCAATACAAGTATTCAATGCGTAATAATCCTATCAGGGTAATTAGCATATCCATCACCTCTAACATTTGTCATTTGTTTATGTTATGAACATTCAAAATCCTCTCTTCTAGCTATTTAAAAATAACAATATGACAAAATAGATCTAAGAAAAAGAAAAATATAAAGTTAACTAGTCACCCTACAGTGCTATAGAACACTAGAAATCGTTCCACCTATCTAGTTATAATTTTGTATCTGCTAACTAACCTCTGCCTAAATCCGCTACCCTCTATACTTCCCAACCTCATATTACTATTACTATTCCACTCTCTACCTGTACAAGATCAACATTTTTAGCTCCCATATGTGAGTGAGAACATGTGCCATTTCTCTTTCTGGTGTGGCTTATTTCACTTAAAATAAGCTCACTCATGTTGCCACAAAACAGGATCCCATTATTTTTTGATGACTGAATAGTGTTCCACTGAGTGTATTAATATTTTAATTAAGGAGCTATATAAATTGTTTTAATTTTGGCCGGGCACAGTGGCTCACGCCTGTAAATCTCAGCACTTTGGAAGGCCGAAGTGGGTGGATCACTTGAGGCCACGAGTTCAGTATCAGCCGGGCCAACGGCAAAACCCTGTCTCTACTTAAAATACAAAAATTAGTCAGGTGTTGTGGGGCATGACTGTAATCCCAGCTACTTGGGAGGCTGAGGAAGGAGAACTGCTTGAACCTGGGAGGCAGAGCTTACAGCGAGCCAAGATCACACCAATGCACTCCAGCCTGGGTGAAAAAGTGAGACCCTGTCTCCAAAAAAAAAAAAAAAAAAAAAAAAATTTAATTTTTATTATTATTTATAGGATTCCCAAAACCTTAAACATTCTAATTCTAGCATCTAATTTTCAATTTTGGAGCTAAATGCCACTAACTTTCTCAGGAAGGTCTTGCAGATAAGAGTTTTAAAGGGAGATATTGTAGTTCAACATTCCCTGTAAAACTATTCCCAGGTGATGAATAATGCCTGTTTTTATCTAGTAAAAACTTTATCTCTCAATAAATACTTAAATTCTACCTAGCCCTCCCTTTTAAGCTAAAATTTTGACATATAAGTCAAGCCAGAAATCTGGATCTTCTCATAACAAATGCCCAAACATACTCCTAGTTTAAAGCAGATCAAGGCAGAGAGAAAAATACCAACTTTAAGCTTTGTTTCAACTGCTAAACCATCTGAAAAAAATCTATAAAATAAAAATGAGTAATTCTAAATAATTATGAATGCTTTATAATTTAAGCACCAATTTTTTTAAAAAACCTCCTTTCTCTTCTAAAATAATTACCTCAACTCTGAGCTCCTCCAAAATTGAAGTACCAACTCTGAACATCTCTAATATTAAGGTACCAAGATAATAACCTCAACTCCTCTAAGATGAAGGAAGGTATCATCTCCCATAACATGTATATGAATCACCACCACAAATCTTAACAGACAAAACTCAATCTGCCTAAAGAGGAAAATTTTGGAAATCGTATTAACAAGCATGAAAATTTTAGTAATTACATGTAATGATATTTAATTATTCTAAAACCCTCATGACATGGTTTGGCTTTGTGTCCCCATCCGAATTTCATGTTGAATTGTAATTCCCAGTGTTAGAGGTGGGGCCTGACGGGAGGTGATTGGACCAAGGGGGTGGTTTCTAATGGTTTATCAGCATCCTCCTAGTGCTGTCTCCCGCTAGGTGATAGAGTTCTCAAGAGATCTGGTTGTTTTAAAGTGTGTAACACCTCCCCCTTCACTCTCTTCCTCTTGCTCCCACCATGTAAGATGTGCTAGCTTCCCCTTCGCCTTCCACCATGACTGTAAATTTCCTGACGCCTCCCCAGAAGCAGAAGCCTGTCAGCCTGCAAAACCATGAGCCAATTAAACCTCTTTTCCTTACAAATTACTCAGTTTCAGGTAGTTCTTTACAGCAATGTGAGAATGGACTAATATAACCCATTAAACATACAAACCAAAATAACAGTTTACATAAACCTTTAAATATTAAATGATTAAATGTATAGGAAATTGTATGTAACTATCTTTCCACAGAAATTTTTTAATCTACATCACAAAAAAAAATTCATTGACCTAGGCTTTAAGCCATTGCCAAGAACAATCACATAAAAAAATTAACGTTGGGTATTATCTCTATTAAAATTCAATCATCCCTACTGTAAAACAAATAAGCAAACTACAACCCAATACTTAATTAATGTATTTATGTACTCCTTTTTTTTTTTGAGACAGAGTCTCACTCAGTCACCTAGGCTGGAGTGCAGCGGTGTGATCTTGGCTCACCCCAGGTTCAAGAGATTCTCATGCTTCAGCCTCCCAAGCAGCTGGGACTACAGGCATGTGCCACCACGCCCAACTAATTTTTGTATTTTAAGTAGAGACAGCGTTTCACCATGTTGGCCAAGCTGGTCTTGAACTCCCCAGCTCAAGTTATCTGCCCACGTTGGCCTCCCAAAGTGCTGGGATTACAGGCGTGAGTCACCATGCCTGGCCATATTTTTGTACTTCTACTCTAGCTATTTTGTTTTGAATTGTGACTTAAAGACCACTGTAAATGATTACGAGAAAAGGCAGAAACAGTTTAGAGGAAAATCTTCATGCTATGAATAAAAGATCAATTACAGAAATTTATCTTTCATGATCCATTAAAAAAAGTTAGATTTGGAAGAAGAGTACAGGCAGACATAGAGTCTCCAAATATTAATCTAAGAAAAAAAACAAAGACTTGCCAGGAAACTGTATTAAGGAGTGGGACAGCTGGTGAGCAAATTTCCTTGCTACTCTGGCACTTTGTACACACGTGTTTTCAAATACCACTTCCTTGAAAGTAAGCTATCTTTTCCTTCTGTGAATCTCCCATGGCTTTTAATACAATGCTTTACATATAGCAACATTCTCTTAAACTAATACTAATGTTTCTCTAAATCCAAAAACAATTACTAAAATCATATGAGTAGGGACATAATTATTTAATAACCTCTATCTTTGGTGGTTCAATCTTTTAAAATAGTATTATAAATGTAGTTCACATAGTGTAGAAGTTTTTGAAAATATAGATAAGTAAAAAGAATATAAAAATCTGTCCATAATCCCATATTCAGAGATAATCATTGTTGACATTTGAGTATGTCCTTCCAAATGTATATGGTAAATCTTTTTACTTATTCTTTTTTATTTTTACAGAATGAGATGCTACTTATGCCAACTTTAAAATTTTTCAAACATATTGACGGAACTTGTTTACTTTTTGAAAATACAAACACTATCAGCAAAATAAACATAAATGTTTTCAATTAAAACAAAACCTTTGTTTCTACAGGTCTAACATCACTCTTGTATGTGCTAATATATTATGTATGTACATTAAAGGAACAAATCATACTGCAAGTAGTACCACTACTGAAGATCAATTTTTCAATTAACAGAGATTTTAAACATTAAGTTTCAATTTGCTACTTTTTAACATCTAAAACATAACAAACACATAGCACTGTAATTCAAAGATAAATAGTTTTACATGTGTTTTTAAAAATTTCATTATTTTAACTTCACATAAATACAGAGGAAATCAATATACCTTTAGCAACAATGACAACAAAAACCAGGACTGTTTCACAAATACCTAACAAGAACAAAAGTTAAAAAATATATATAATTGGACCTTCCCAAAATTAATTCAATTAATTTTTACCATTCTCTGAAAGGAGGTGTACTTACTTAGAAAAACATCAAAAGTGTGTATATAGATGACCTACCTGTAAGCTCTTCCTTTGTTTTATCAACTTCAGATAACTGAATATAAATTTGGTTTCTTTCTCCTTCTAAGGTTTTTAAAGAAGCATTTAACTTTAAAGAAGGGAAGAAGGAGAAAAGTAACATTAATTAGTTATACAACAACAACAAAAATAACATAAAACCTCACTATAACAACCCCAACACTTTTTAAGCTCTTTTATCATTTTGATGAAATTATCACCTGGAATACAGAAACCAATAATGCAACTTCCATCTTAAAAAAACCAGCAAAGTCATCGATACTTGTAAATCTCAGAACAAGGGATAGAGAAAAGTAGTGAATGCTTTTCACTGGATGCTTAAGAAAGTGACTATTTTCATTCTATTTACTTTCAACAAAAGTTTTTATTAAAGCAGCCTTCAAACTACATTACCAAGACTTCACATAGATCAGCAAAAATGAGAATACCACTACTAGGGTGGAAAAGAGAAGGAATAAACCAGAAAAAAAGGAATCTAGTATTTACTTAAAATAGAATATAGGGCAGAAGGGGTAAGAAAATACTGAGAGTAGAAGAAAAAGAGTGCACTGAAGGAAGTACGAGATAAAATACAAGAAACATTTTAAACATATTCTTATCTGAAAAAATGAGTACAGAACTTGGAACTTTTTATTTTGATAAATTCCAAAAATTATATGAACTTCTAAAGTTAATAACTGAAAGTAAAAAGTAATTGATGATGAAAATTCTGGTAATTTCTTAAATATTTTTATAGGGGAACAATAAAATGGATTTTTTAAACAGTTACTATAAAGGAGACATGAGTAATCCATGTTCTCTTTCTTCCTCCTTATTCTTTATATGTATCTAATAGCACAAACCTTAGCAGCATGAATCAGTTTCTTCAAAGCTCCTTTTGGAGGATTATCTACAGTGAAAATCAAAAGCACAACAATGATTTAGGAAAATAGTACAATATGACAATAGACATCAAAATGAGTTTATCAGTTCACGCAACCAGAAACTTATAATCCCTCTTCTTGCTACAATAAAGTATTTGATATAAAGCAGAATGGCCTTGGACCTGCTTCCAGGAAGCTAAACAATAAAAGCACTGAAGTGCCATATCATTTAACAATGTCCTTCAGCTCTAACTCGAAGAACAGTCTTATAACAAGGATTCGATATTCATCTAAATATAGACCACAATCGTTAACTATTCTTGGATTCTTACAGCATCCAAAATATGAGTAAAATTATAACCCAAGTTAAAACAACATTAAACAAGCATGAGTTTTCTCAAATAGAGAAAGAATTATTTCATATATGATCAAGTAGAAATGAAAAAGTATAAACAGAACTTTATATACTTATTTTAGGGATGTAATTTTTTCCAACATATTAATGTTATCATGAAAAACCTTTTAATCGCACTTTTTTCTCCTTAATAAATTTGTTAATTATGCAGGGGGTTGAGGAAGAGAACAGAAAAATAACATAAAAGTCTGAAGAACTACTACTGGGGTAAAATGAGAGAGGGGTACATGGGGCCTCTGTACTAGTTTTAGAACTCCCTATGATGCCATACTTCAAAATAAAAAGGTTTTTTTCAGGTCAAAGGAATTGGTGTGAGAATACAGTAAGTGGCTATAGTGAAACTAACTTTTGCCACTTTCACCAACTTCAGAGCACAACCAGCAATGGCAATAACAATTTGAATGGCTAAGATTAAAAGTACTGGAACCATCTGAACCTCTGACAAAAGCAAAAGAAGTATCCTGAAGTATTCATTTATAGAACACTCATTTCTCAAACTAGTCATTCATCCATTTGATTAGCTTACAGTACAGGGAAAAACAGGTATTGAAATGATTATGATGTAATTTTGAAAGTGGCTATAATAAAGATATGTATAATATACAAAGAAAACAAAGCGGGGAGGCTGTAAGTGTATCTGAGCAGCTGGAGAAAGACTTACTGAAAAGGCAATGCTCCAGCTGAAGCTAAACTACAAGGGATGGTGAGAAAGGACAGTATGTTGCAGACAGACAGAATGTGCCAAAGTAAAAGCATATAAAGAACATGGTGCACATAGGGGAAAAAAAGGAAATAGAAGAGCTAGTCACCATTTTAGCAAAAGGAGATGAGTCATGACTTAATACCTAAGTAAGCACCATTTTCTGATTCACTGTTCATTTCTAATTCCAAGTTATCATCATCCGTTATGTCTTCTCCAAGCACAGCAGCCCAATCTTTCATCTTTAGCAAGCGTTCAGTCAGAGTCTTGACATTTAACAAAGGGGAAAAACAGAGAGAGTAATGCCTTATGCTAAGAGCTTTACAGCTTCTGAATGTCCAGTTATAGTTTAAAAATCAATCCACATAAATAACAACACAAGACCTCTTATTTTCCACCTCTTAAGATATTGTAAAGTCTTGAGAAATGGTAACATTTATTGACTATTAAACTCTGCAAGATAAAAACCAAAACTAGTTATTCCCAAATCAAGTATAGTACATATTAATATCATGCAACTAAAAAGTAGTAAAATATTTTTGTATATGACATTTCTCACATGCCACAAATAACAGTGGCCTAATTAACATAAGAGTAAATTCTGTGTGACACCAAACACATCTACAGTGAGATACATAATGTATAAAAAGATCATAGATTTTTACTTGATTTATTCAAGGAAAAAATTAGCTGAGGAGTTCAACTGAGATAAAGACATTTATAAAATAGAATTTGAATGGAACATTAGAGGTTTTCCAAAAGTACTTTTTGAATTTTGTTGAATAAAGAATATTTTCCAACACTACAGATAATCAAATGACGTGTCACGTATTCCTCTGTAGGAACCCACCTAAAAATAATGCACTGCTCTACAATTTTCACCCTTCGATCTCCTCCCTCTCTTCAGAGTTCCAAGCACAAATAACATAGCCTATACCTTTGAGCAGAGCTTGAGGTTAGCATTTCATTCTTGTTATCTTTAAAAGAATCCCAAACCCTTTAGTAGAGGAAGTTTAGAAAAAATAAAACAATATGTCACAGCCGGGTGCGGTGGCTCACGCCTGTAATCCCCACACTTTGGGAGGCTAAGATAGGTGGATCATCTGAGGTCAGGAGTTCAAGACTAGCCTGGCCAAAATGGTGAAACCCCGTCTTTACCAAAAATACAAAAAAATTAGCCAGGCATATTGGCACATGCCTGTAGTCCCGGCTACTCAGGAGGCTGAGGCAGGAGAATCACTTTAACACAGGAGGCAGAGGTTGCAGTGAGCTGAGATGGTGCCACTGCACTCCAACCTGGGCGACAAGATTGAAACTCTGTCTCCAAAAAATATATATATATACACACACATATTTTTTTTTTACTTTATATATATATAATTTTTATATATATAGGACTTTATATATATATAAGTATACATATTTTATATATATTACATATTATTTAATATATATTTTATATATAATATATATTATTTACTAAATATATGTGTGTGTGTGTGCCAAATTCTGAATAAAAGCTGGAATTTTGAAAATATTCTTAGCAGCAACATAACTAGCATAAATCCATCACTTTCAATATGACAACATCACTGTGTAAATTATAGAACATTAGTTTTACATAGTATTTGATACACGTGAGTATCTGTATTTACCAGTACTAAGACTTTTTAAATGAGTAGGAAATGAAAAAAGTCAAAAAATCCTAGGCGTAATATCAATTATTTTATTCCTACAATTAGAGTCAAGTTTCAATTAAATTTATTTTTTAAAAGTATTCCTCTCCATGAAAGTACATACACCAGTTAAAGATACTCAATTAATATATATAACTATGTGTCCAATTTCTCAAACTCTTCCAACCTCCTAACAGGAGCAGACAGCATCCTGAAGAGAAACAGTAAAAATCATTATTTTTATTTCTTTATTAAATACGTAGGCTAAAATACAGAGAAGGAAACAGGACACACAGAATATACATATAAGTATGTATGTGTGTATGTGCATGTACATACTGCAAATATGTAAGTATTCAAGAAACATTTGAAAATCTGGCCAAATACGTTATAAAAATGTGTTGTGAAAATAAAAGCTGCTAAAAACTAGTTTTCAAACTTCAGAGTTAGTGTAAAATTCTAGCCAACTTGGTCACTAAAACCAGTAGAGCCATTTACCTTGATGTGATTTTCTTTATCATTTAGAACCTGTTCTGCATGTACTTTGGAGTCTTCAAATGTTATTTTCTGTTTATTAAGTTCACTCACTTGTTCTTTCCATACTTCAGCTTCTTGCAAAAGCTGAAAATGAAAATTTTAAAAATGCAACTCAATACATAAGTGAATCATTAAAAGATACTAAGAAGGCATTGTGTAGCCACTTAAAAAAGAAAGACATGGCTCCTGTTTTCAAAGAACTTTCAAAATGGGGTAGTGTAAAATAACACACACATTCTTCAACTAGTTTATATCATATATTTATATCAAATAAAGGTTTTCTGAGTTATACATATCTTAGATTTGATCATTTCTTACCGTTCCTCATATCCCATATAAAATGTCATGCCTTACTTGCATTAAAATTTATTTTTTAAATCATTGTGCAATTTTGTACTTAAAATAACTAATCTTTAGAAATACCACCAGCCTGGCCAACATGGTGAAACCCCATCTCTACTAAAACACAAAAATTAGCTGGGCGTGGTGACATATGCCTGTAATCCCAGCTACTCGGGAAGCTGAGGCAGGAGAATCACTTGAACCCAGGAGGCAGAGGTTGCAGTGAGCTGAGATTGTGCCACCGCACTTCAGCCTGGCAACAGAAAGAGACTCCATCTCAAAGAAAAAATAATAATAATAACATTAATCTAGAACAGACCAGATTCTGCACAAACAGTATTCTACTACATATACTACATATACAGGAAAGTATATTCTACTACATACACTACATATATTCTACGACGTATACAGGAAAGGAAAGCCTTTCTGAACATGACAAAAAGTAAAGATCATCATAAAAGGCAGACTTGACTATATAAAGCTTAAAAGCTTCACAAATCAAATATAACACAAATGAAATTTAAAGACAAATAACTAGAAAGGTTTTTTTTTTTTTTTTTTTTTTTATAAGGGGCAGGGTCTCATTCTCTCATTCAAACTGGACCACAATCTTAACTACTGGGCTCAAGATATTCTCTCACCTCAGCTTCCCAAGCAACTAGACTACAAACACATGTCACCATACCCTGCTAATCTTTTTATTTTTATTTTTTGTAGAATCAGGGTCTTGCTCTGTTGCTCAGACTGATCTTGAACTCCTGGCCTCAAGTGATCCTCCCACCTGGACCTTCCAAATCACTGGGATTACAGGTGTGACCGACTGCACCCCACCAAGAAAGTATTCTCATAACATTTGTAGCAGAAGGTTAATAACCTTAGCATGCAAAGAGCTCTTAGACCTCAATAAGAAAAATAGGCAAAGAAAAAAAAAGACTGAGCGGGCAATTCACAAAAGAAATGGCTCATATATATGAAAAAGTCTAAATTTATTCAGTCTTTGAAACTATGTTCTACCAAACAGTAATTATTGGATTTCTCTGCAAAACTAAGGCTTCATTAGCATATTTCCTAACACATGAAAAGTAACCCTTTTCTATGTATATATAACAGAATCAGACGATACAGGTAAAAACAAATGAGAATTCAGGAAACAATTCACATTTGGTGATTAGGTCATCTCTCATGAGGCAATAAAGAGACTTGAGTACACAGTATGCAGTATTAAAACATGAGAGAAGGAGTGTATTAGAACATGGCATCAGTGAATCCAGTTTGTTTCAAGAACTTTGATTATTACAAGGGAGTTAGATGAAAGCAGTTGTAAAGAGTAAGACTAATCTAGGTGAAATATTTTCCAAGGTGGAAAAGGTAACTATTGATCATAACATGGCAAATTTAACATGGGGTTTACCACCACTTTCTACTCAAATCTATTAAAATGGCAGAAAACAGATTTTTTTTTTCAAAGGCATAAACCCACGAGGAAAAAAGAATAGGAGGTGAGACAAAAGATAATTGTAGAAGTAGAAAATGGAAAGAGATGGAAGTGTGATAAAAAGACTCAACCTACTAGAGAGAACTAAAATCTAAGCCAGAACGTAGGAACACCCAAAAGTAGGCTGATTTGATATACCCCAGAAAGGCTCATGATTTGAAGGCACAAATAGTAGGGAAAATAAGCAGGATTGGAAAAAAGGAGGACTGGACAAAAGTCTGTATAAAAAGCAGTTGCAGAGCCTCCCATGACATAAATATATACACATTCTTATTCTCTCATTCATTCTCTATCTCTGTCTCTTACACACACACACACACACAAACACACACACAGACACACACAGACACGCAAAACCCTACTGGGTTATTCTTTGGAGAGGTAGAACCTGAGACTCTGGGACATCTATCCAGGTGAAGGTGGAAATAACATACTAAAAACATAAAAGTACTGAGAGGAAACTGACTTACTGAACAGTCAGACACCAGCACTTTACCTGACTGAGTTGCAAGACTGTTGGCAAATAGGCTTACATCTCCCAAATGGGAAATGTGGAGGACTCATCCACGTGCAAACGGTCGTCAGATACCAACAACTGAGAATCCTCCAATTATAAATACCCTAACCTGGCCAGGTGCAGTGGTTCCTGCCTGTAATCCCAGCACTCTGGGAGGCCGAGGCAGGCAGATCACCTGAGGTCAAGAGTTCAAGACCAACCTGGCCAACATGGTGAAACCCCATCTCTACCAAAAACACAAAAATTAGCCAGATGTGGTGGTGCATGCCTGTAATCCCAGCTACTTGGGAGGCTGAGGCAAGGAGAATCACTTGAACCCAGGCAGCAGAGGTTACAGTGAGCCGAGATAGCGCCCTGAACTCCAGACTGGGTGACAAAGTGAGACTCTGTCTCAAAAAAAAAAAAGAAAAGAAAAAAGAAAAAAAAGAAAAGAAATACTCTAACCAGAATATCCTATAGAAAAGCCCGCCAACAGCTGGGTGCAACGGCTCACGCTTGTAATCCCAGCACTTTGGGAGGCCGAGGTGAGTGGATCACCTGAGGTCAGGAGTTCAAGACCAGCCTGGCCAACATGGTGAAACCCCATCTCTAGTAAAAATACAAAAAATTAGCCGGGTGTGGTGGCAGACGCTTATAATCCCAGCTTGGGAGGCTGAGGCAGGAGAATCACTTGAACCCAAGAGGCGGAAGTTGCAGTGAGCCAAGATCACTCCAGCCTGATCAGCAAGGCGAGACTCCGTCTCAAAAACAAAAAAACAAAAAAAAAAAACAAAAGAAAAGAAAAGAAAACCCCGCCAGTGGCCAGACACAGTGGCTCGCACCTGTAATCCCAGCACTTAGGGAGGCCAAGGCGGGTAGATCATGAGGTCAAGAGATGTGTTATGATCTGTAATTTCAGAGAAGAGGAAACAATAAAAAGATATTAAAAGCTTCCAGGGAGGAAAAAAGCAGATTACCAAATATATCCAATTATCTGAATAGCTTCTGACTTATTAAAAGCAATACTGGAAAGTCAAGACAATGGAGGGACAGTGTCAAAATTTTGAGGAAAAAAAATATGCCAACCCAGAATATATTCAACCAAAATATCAACAAGTATGAGAAGCAAGACACTTCCAGGCATGTACGTTCTTAAAAAATTACTTCCTATACCTCTTCCTCAGAAAGTTAACCAAAAGAATTAACCACAAAAGAGCTTAGATATGGGAAATAGAAGATCTAACACAGGAGAAAGACAAGAGGAATCTTTAGGATGGGGGTGAAGTGAAATCTCGGGACACAGAACAGAACACACACCTACAGAATAAGTTCTTATTAAACCAGGAGAGGCCCGAGAAAAAAACTGCTTCAAGAAAAAGAAAACGAAATTAACAGATTAAACAAAGCATTTGAAGGCATGAATAAGATACCTGTATCTCTAGAAGACAGCGTACAGATGAACCAGGTAAGTATACAAGAAACAAAACAATTATTAACTCTAAGGAAAATATTGAATAAGACAGAGTATGTAATACGAACAAACCACGAGGCCAGGTGCAGTGGCTCACGCCTATAATCCTAGCACTTTTGGAGGCCGAGGCGGGCGGATCATGAGGTCAAGAGATCGAGACCATCCTGGTCAACATGGTGAAACCTCGTCTCCACTAAAAATACAAAAATTAGCTGGGCATGGAAGCGTGTGCCTGTACACAGGCCTGTAGTCTCAGCTACTCAGGAGGCTGAGGCAGGAGAATTGCTTGAACCTGGGAGGCAAAGGTTGTAATGAGCCAAGATCACACAACTGCACTCCAGCCTGGCAACAGAGTGAGACTCCGTCCTTAAAAAAAAAAAAAAAAAAAACCACAACAACAATAACAACAAACCATGTGGCTCTGGTGTGAGTAATATTTGGATAATTACAATAACTTAATCACTGAAAAATTTTCCCACTGAAAAGTTACAATTATATTGGCAAAGCAGAAGAAGAAATATACCTGGGAGTATCTATGTATGTGGGCGAGAAACAGGGCAAATGCCACCTCCTCATGTGATCTGCCGCCAGAACTCCTTCTATCTTTAGGCCCCAGATCTATAGCTTCAATAATCCTCACTCGTATTCTCTGTACCCCTTCAGTTTGGTTTTAAGTTGGTTATGATTACCAAAATGCTAAATGCCTTGGCTTACTTTCCCTGCCCTGGGGGTAGAGGCTGCCAAAAGTATACACTTTGGTATACTATACAAAAGAGACAGACACTGAAATATGTAAGGGAGACTTGTCCTACTCTCATGCTCTCAAGGAAAAGCCTACACTTGTCCCTAGCATGGGTCAGTAATGAGGATGCCAAGAATATTTATAATTACATATTCACAAGTTGAAGAGTCCCTACAGAACACAAACCTGTTTCTCACTTTCCTGCAATTGAGAATTTTCATTCAAAGCATCTTTTATTGCTATCTTCATTCGTTCTTCATTCATTTGAAATATCCTGAAGGTCATTTTGGCCTAAGTAAAACAAAACATATCAAGTTTGTAACAATTAATACACATCTTTACAAATACTCCCTAGAACACAGAATTAAACAAAGGCAAAACCATGCCAATATTAACAGCAGAGGCAGCATGGTGTAGCAGAAAAAAGGCTTGTCTAGAATTGCAGTCTAGTCCTGCCTCTCCCACTAACTTGCTACGATGTGACCTTGGACAAACCTCTTGTAACTTTCTATGTACTGTGCAGCAAATTTTGATAACTATTTGTTCTGTCTCCCCTACTAAAATTTAAGCTTCCTGGGGACTTTTTTGTCTATTAATGTTAAGTATCAAGCAACCAGTCCTCAATATACAGTAATAGCTCAACAAACACTTATCCATTGAAAAGATGAACTTTTCTGAAGTAGTTCATGTAAAAAAGAAAATACAAGCTGGGTGCGTTGGCTCATGCCTGTAATCCCAGCACTTTGGGAGGCCAAGGTGGGCTGATCACTTAAGCTCAGGAGTTCAAGACCAGCCTGGCCAACATGGCAAAACCCCGCCTCTACTAAAAATACAAAACTTAGCCGGGTGTGGTGGCGCATGCCTGTAATCCCAGCTACTCAGGAGGCTAAGGCAGGAGAATTGCTTGAACCCAGGAGGTGGAGGTTGCAGTGAGCCAAGATCATGCCACTGTACTCCAGCATGGGCAACAAAGCCATGCTCATTCATTTAGGTATTATTAAAAAAAAAAAAAAAAATACATACCTGGGATCCCCTATATCTCAAATTCTACTATTATATCTTATTTCTTAATTTAAAAAAATTAAATTAAAATGATTTTCAAAAGCAACAGACCTACCAGACTAATTCAACTTACTTCAGCTACTTGTGATTTGAGGGATTTTGACTCATCTTCTAGAGACTGTATCCTTTTAGAAATATCCGCCATCTAGAAAGACAGTATCAGGCAATAAATATTTACTAAACTCTAGTTTCCAAAATGCCATAAATATTAGATATACTATTAACCTAACACTTTTGCTCCATAAGCGACAGCTCAAATTAAGAAACCGTCTCAGTTTATTTAGCCATATGCTTAAAGGGATTTTATATGAACATTACATAACTATAATATCTCATATCAACTTTAATATTTCATAACATTTAAGTTATATAGGCTCAAGATAAGTCCACTAACATGTTTTACTAAATAATCTCATATACATCAAGATTTTCATTAAGATAGGTTTTTTAAAAGAAAAAGTTATAATGTTAATATACATGTTAAGTAATTACAAATATACACTATGTACACAATTATTCAGTTTTTATTTACATGAGCTACTTGCATAGTACATATAGAAATTTTCTATAAAAATATGCAAGAAATTTAACACAGTAACATCTAGGGGGAAGTGAAAAGAGTGGCTCTAGAAAATTTTGCTCCCTACAACCTTCTGTATTCTTTACATTTTTTACAAAAATGTAATACTTTAACCACTATCACATTAATTTTTTAAAGCTCAGTAACTTTCTTTTTCTTATATTCTCCTCAAATAAAAAAGCCTTACCAATTCATCTTGTTCAGAATGTTTACATTTCTCTTCTTTTAACTCTTTTTCTAGACAGAATATTTCATCCTCAAGTTCAGACTTGGACCTGTTCAGCTTTTCACAGGTTGCCTAAGAGA
Organism: Chlorocebus sabaeus; assembly: GCF_047675955.1. Taxonomy (NCBI): domain Eukaryota; kingdom Metazoa; phylum Chordata; class Mammalia; order Primates; family Cercopithecidae; genus Chlorocebus; species Chlorocebus sabaeus. The sequence goes on along the minus strand of NC_132927.1, from coordinate 15,735,720 downwards.
GAAAGCGAACTTTATAAAACAGATATAAGAATTTTTCATTAGAGAAAATCAGATGAGCATAATCAAAAATATGTACTGTAAGTTAAATAACTTTCATTTATATATTTGCTCATTTTTATAATATCAAAATAACAGCAACTGTAGCAGTGGTCAGCAAACTTCTGTAAAGAGCCCGGGAATAAATATTTTAGGCTCGTAGGCCATGCAGTCTTTGTCGCAATTACTCAACTATGCCATTGCAGTGAGAAACAAAAGCAATACCTAAATGAATGAGCATGGCTGTGTTCCAATACAATTTTTTATTAAAAAAATTGGCCCACTAGGCACAGTTTGCCAACCTCTGCTTAAAACCATTATAAAGAAAAAAATGAGAAATAAAGCTAATTTAATATAATTAAAGGCATGACATAAAAAATCAACTAAAAAACCATCAACACTGCTTCATGATAATATTCCACATTGAATTAAGACCTATTTTCTATGACCTTTTTAATTTAAAATGATTCGTTATTGGATTATTCCAACTGGATTTTAAATACTATAATAAACATACCTCTGATATTTGTGATCCTTCAACAAACTTGTTAAAGAAAAATAAACCAAAAGATTCAAAGATTTTAATGCAGGCCAAAATAAAAGCAGAACAAATACATACTGCATTACGGTGATTTAAAAGCTTGTTTATACATATTACCCCAAATTTGACAATTTCATTACAGGAATTCCCTGACCTGAATCAAAATTACTCTATTGGTTTGATTTTATCTACAGATTCAGCGATCATATTTTTTTAATTGCATTACATTATAGTTTGAATTCAATTATGATTACTATTACTGAAAATACCATGCTAAAAAATTACTAAAATTGAAGATTTTCCAAAATACTGAATGCAGCTAAAAATTCAGAAAATTTTACTCCTATAATTCATTACCTTGAAAATAAATTGGTGTGTAATATTTTATCCTCAATATTATGAAGCTTGAGTAAATGTCTTTGCTACCTACTTTTTGTTCTTCTGTTAGCATGGCAAATGCCTTCTAAAATTCTTTTATCAAACTAATAAATTACTACTGGGAGAGTAGTTAAGACAGAGGGTCAGCAAATAAAATATAATTTCAACAACTTCTTGAAGACAGTAATAGACAACAAGTGAAGAAAATACCAAGAAACTTATTTGGAATCCAATTTATAACTTCCTTTGGACTCTACTAGAAAATTCTGAATCATAACACATAAGAGTTTCTGATGATTACGGACAGCAGTGATTGAGAACTGCCACACTGTACTGGACACTTATCAAAGGTACAAGGTCTACTGTTTTCTATTTTAATATTTGCAGATGCAGGGGTCCTCTGCTATCCTTTGTCACTACTCTGCTTTTTACAAGACGTCCATATCTAAACAGTAGTAAGGCATTCCCATCACTTACCCTATCTGTCTTAGTTTAGCTAAATTACAAATTACCATACTTTCCTTCCTTAAAATTAACCAAATCACACTTGGCTCAGGAAAGCCTACTTTAAGCATTATCTTCCCAGACTCCTTATTCAGTGACATCATGTTGGTAGCTTGAAACTGGCCATGGTGGAAGTATTCATACTACAGAACTCAGCAAATGGCTACAAGGCAGGCTGCTTTTTTAAAAAAAGTTGTTAAACATTTACCAACGGACCATTACTTATAAGCCTCTGGCCTAATTCTAGTTAGCTCTTAATATCCTCAAGATAAAAGTAAAGGCAAATACTGTCATAATTTACATAAGTTCTTGTTGCCAACTATTCCTAAGTTTGTAAAAATGAATCTTATTTCTCCTTTCTAGAGCAAATTGAGTCAAAAAAGGAATGATCACCTTAATACGTTTCCCAGGAATGATAGAATGAAGTTTCTATATAGCTCCTGATTCCTTGACCATAAACATGCCTGACTCAAAACAAGTTAGCAATAAAAGCTCAAATTTTTATAATATTTTATGCTACCTACTATTGTCCGATTTCCTATATTAATTTTCTCCTTTAAGTTTTAACATCCAGAGATGCTCTTTCACATTTCTTTCAAACAGTTAGTTTTCAGATGACACATTTTTAAAGTTTTTGTTATTTAGTATTTTTTCCCCAGCTTTTAAATTATAGCATTTGATTTTTTTACCTCCAAACTTTGTGCTTCTGTTGCCTCCTTCTCAAAACTGGCATCCTTTAAAGATGACTCTACTTCATAGCCTTCATACTGAAACAAAGCAACAGCACAAGTAAAAACTCTACCAATTTTATTCTAAATCTTGTCTGGATAGATGCCTAAGAAGCAGACAGAATCCATTTCCACATGTACATTAAGTTTACTTGGATTTACTTAGCTTTAAGTTTTTCAAATCTGATCACTATAACAATGCCAGAGCAAATAACACATCACAGACCACTAGCTCAGGCAACAAATATCAGAACTTCACCTCTAAGAGTAAAGTCTGCTTCTCAGAGAACATAGGACTATAACTCGTATCAGCGTCTTTTACTAAAAATGAGGTAAAAATTCTAATGGTAAGATTGTACTAAAGATTATTCAAAGATTTACTCAAAGAGCATATTTTTATGTAAGCTGTCTAATTATGGCCACAAGTAAACCCTTTCTTTAAGCCTATTCATTAAAGAGAAATTTATAGTAACTGACCATCAAAACTTTTCACTTTTAATTCATACCATACAACAAATAAAGCAAGTGGGGAATATAAAAATCTGTAAAAGTAGGGAACAGCCATCAAAAAATGAAAAGAACAATAAAAGATGTAATGCTATAAGATTTGGCAAAATGCACTTCAATTATTCCCAAAAAAAGTGATTAAATTGAAGACGAGGTTGTTCTGGATCCACCTTTGGCATGTCTATTCCTCCTAGAAGTAAAGGCTGATGGGCTAAGAAACTCAGCAGAGATTTCAGGAGAATCAAAGCTGAGAAAAAAAACTTGGAGTTCAAGACCTGTCAACTTGGATGAACCCTGTCCTTGGCTAAACAATGACCTGTCCAAAGATATTCTACCCTAGAATGTTCAGGTGTGATAAAGGATCTTAAGATGGAAAGAGCATCCAAAATTATTTTGGATGCTATAATGCATCCAATATAATGCCAGGGGTCCTTATAAGGAGGAGGCAAGAGGACCAAACTTAGAAAAGAATGATATGATATGAAGATAGAAACAGAAATTGGGGTGATGTAGTTATGAGCCAAGGAATGTTGGTAGACTCCATATAAGAGACAAGATACAGATTCTATCCTAGAACATTGCATAAACAGACTTGCTGCTATCTTAATTTCTGTCCCTAAGATTGGTTTTAAGGCTGGGTATGGTAGCTCATGTCTGTAATCCCAGCACTTTGGGAGGCCAAAGGTGGAGGGTTACTTGAGGCCAAGAGTTCAAGGCCAGCCTGAAAAACATAGTGAGATCCCACCTCTACAACAAAATAATTTTTAAAAGATTAGTTCTAGACTTCTGACCTTCAAAATTGTAAGAGAATAAATGTGTGTTATTTTACACCACTAGGTCTGCAGTAATTTGTTACAGCAGCAAAAGGAAATTAATATCCTTATCAAGCAAAACTGGTACCTTGGATGGGCGCAGTGGCTCACACCTGTAATCCCAGCACTTTGGGAGCCCGGATCACAAGGATCACGAGATCAGGAGTTCAAGACCAGCCTAGCCAACATGGTGAAACTCTGTCTCTACTAAAAATACAAAAATTAGCTGGGCGTGGTGATATGTGCTTGTAATCCCAGCTATTCAGGAGGCTGAGGCACAAGAATCACTTGAGCCCAGGAGGCAGAAGTTGCAGTGAGCCAAGATCATGCCACTGCACTCCAGCCCGAGTGACATAGCAAGACTGTCTCAAAAAAAAAGAAGAGGCCGGGCGTGGTGGCTCAAGCCTGTAATCCCAGCACTTTGGGAGGCCGAGAAGGGCGGATCACAAGGTCAGGAGATCGAGACCATCCTGGCTAACACGGTGAAACCCCGTCTCTACTAAAAAATACAAAAAACTAGCCGGGCGAGGTGGCAGGCGCCTGTAGTCCCAGCTACTCGGGAGGCTGAGGCAGGAGAATGGCGTAAACCCGGGAGGCGGAGCTTGCAGTGAGCTGAGATCCGGCCACTGCACTCCAGCCTGGGCGACAGAGTGAGACTCCATCTCAAAAAAAAAAAAAAAGAATAAAAAAGAAAAAAAAAACCTGCCTACCTTATAACAAAGTCGAAACCAAAAACAGACTAATCCTCTGAACTAAGGCCCAGCTTCCAAATATCTCCATCTGTTATCAAAGTAATCTGACCTCCCAACAAAGAAAAGCCCAGGAAGAGATGGTTTCATGGCTGAATGTTACCAAATTTTCAAAGTAGAATTATTACCAATACTTCTTAAACTCTTCCAAGAAAAACAACAGGAGGGAATATTTCCTAACACATTTTGAGTCCAGCATCACCGTGATACCTAAGCCAGACCAAGAAACCACAAAAAATAAATAAACAAAAAAACCTATAGGTCAATATCTCTGATAAACACTGATGCAAAAATCCTAAATAAATTATCAGCAAATTGAAATTAACAATACATCAAAAAGATTATGCATTGTGATCAAGTGGGATGTATCCCTGGCATGCAAAGCCAGTTTAATATATGCAAATCAGCAGGCACTATGGCTCACGCCTGTAATCCCAGCACTTTGGGAGGCCGAGGCAGGCGGATCACGAGGTCAGGAGTTCCAGACCATCCTGGCCAACATGGTGAAACGCTGTCTCTACTAAAAAATACAAAAATTAGCCAGGCACCTGTAGTCCTAGCTACTCAGGTGGCTGAGGCCAAAGAATCGCTTGAACCCGGGAGGCGGAGGTTGCAGTGAGCTGAGATCGCGCCATTCCGCTCCAGCCTGGGTGACAGAGTGACTCCGTCTCAAAAAATATATATATATATATATATACACACATATATATAAATCAATTAATGTGATACATCACATTCACAGACTGAAAGACAAAAACCACATGATCATACCAATTGACACAGAAAAAAACATTCAACAAAGTTCAACATCCATTTTTTTTTTTCTTTTGAGAGATAGGTTCTCCCTATGTTGCCCAGGTTGGACTTGAATTCCTGGGCTCAAGCCACCCTCCCATCTCTGGCTCTCAAGTAGGTGGGACTATAGGCACATACCCTCACGTCCAGCCCAACATCATTTCTTGATTTAAAAAAAAAAACTCTTAACAGTTTAAGTATAGAAACAAAGTTCCGGCCAGGTGTGGTGGCTCATACCTATAATCCTAACACTTTAGGAAGTCCAAGGAGTCTGAGACCAGCCTGGGCAACATGGCAAAACCCCATCTCTACCAAAAATACACAAATTAGCCAGGCTTGGAGTCGCACACACCTCTAGTCCTAGCTACTCTAGCGAGGCTAAGGTGGGAGAATCACTTGACCCCAGGAGGTTGAGGCTGCAGTGAGCCATGAGCATGCCACTGCACTCCATCCTGGGCAACAAAGGGAGACCTTGTCTCAAAAAACGAAATAATAGTGGCTCATGCCTGTGATCCCAGCACTTTGGGAGGCCGAGGTAGGCAGATCACAAGGTCAGGAGATCAAGACCATGCTGGCCAACATGGTGAAACCCCATCTCTACTAAAATACAAAAAATCAGCCGGGTGTAGTGGCGCACACCTGTAGTCCCAACTACTCAGGAGGCTGAAGCAGAATTGCTTGAACCCAGGAGGCAGAGTTGCAGTGAGCTGAGATCGTGCCACTGCACTCCAGTCTGGTGAAAAAGCAAGACTCCATCTCAAAAAAATAAAAAAATAAATAATAATAAAATTTTTAAAATAATGAAAAAAATAAAAAGAAAAAATAAAAAGAAATAAAGTTCCTCAACATAACAAAAGCCGTTTATGAAAAACTTACAGCAAATATCATCATCAGTGGGGAGAAACTGAAACCTTTTCCACTAAGATCTAGTACAAAGCAAGGATGCCCACAATCAACACTTCTATTCAAAACAGTACTGGAAGGGCTGGGTGCGGTGGCTCACACCTGTAATCCCAGCACTTTGGGAGGCTGAGACGAGTGGATCACTTGAGCCCCAGAGTTTGAGACCAGCCTGGGCAACTTGGCCAAACACCATCTCTACAAAAAAAACACAAAAAATTAACTGAGCGTGGTGGTGCACGCCTGTAGTCCCAGCTACTTGGGAAGTTAAGGTGGGAGAAACACCTGAACCTGGAAGGCTGAGGCTGCAGTGAGCCATGACCATGCCACTGCACTCCAGCCTGGGCAACAGAGTGAGACCTTGTCTCAAAAAAACAAAAACAAAATAGCACTGAAAGTATATCAAGAGCAATTAGACAAGAAAAAGAAATAAAAGGCCTGGTACAGTGGCTGATGCCTATAATCCCAACACTTTGGGAGGCCAAAGTGGGCAGATCACTTGAGGTCAGGAGTTCAAGACCAGCCTGTCCAACACGGTGAAACCCTGTCTTTACCAAAAAATACAAAAAAAAAAAAAAAAAAGCCAGGCATGGTGGTGCACACCTGCAATCCCAGCAATTTGGGAGGCTGAGGTGGGAGAATCACTTGAACCCAGGAGGTAGAGGTTTCAGTGAGTTGAGATCACACTGCTGCACTCCAGCCTGGACAACAGAGTGAGACCCTGTCTCAAAAAAAACGGAAAGAAGGAAAGAAGGAAGACAAGGATAAAAGATATCCAAATCAGAAAAGTAAAATTATCTGTTTGCAGATGACATGATCCTGTATGTAGAAAACCCAAAAGATGTCATCAAAAATACAGATCTAATAACTGAATTCAATAAAGATGCAGGATATAATATCAGAACAAAACTATGTCATTTATATACACAAATAACGGCCTAGCCAAAAAAGAAACCTAGAAAACAATCCTATTTACAAAGCATCAAAAAATAAAATAAAATACTTAGGAACAAATTCAACCAAGGAGGTGAAAGATCTATACACTGAAAAGTATAAAACATTGATGAAAGAAATTAAAGAGCACACAAAGAAATGGAAAGGCAGCCAAAATCTCAATGGCATTCTTCACAGAAATTTTTTAATCTAAATTTAATATGGAATAGCAAAAGATCCCAAAGAGTCAAAGCAATTCTGAGAAAAACAGAGTTGGCAGCATCAGACTGACTGATTTTAAATTATATTCCAAAGCTGTAGTAATAAAAACAGTGTGGTGCCAGTATAAAAAATACACAGACCAGTGGAACAGAACAGAGAGCCCAGAAATAAATCCAAACAGATATGGTCAAATTTTCAAGAGGGCACCAAGAATACACAATGCAGAAAGAATAGTCTCTTCAACAGATGGAACTGAGAAAACTGGATTTCACATGCAAAAGAATGAAACTGAAGTCTTATTTTATACAACACATAGAAATCAATTCAAAGTGGATAAAAGACCTAAACATAAAACCTGAAACTACAAAACTCCCAGAAGAAAACACAGGGAAAAAGCTCCCTGACACTGGCCTTGGCAATAATTTATTGAATATCACATCAAAAACTTAGGCTACAAAAGCAAAAAATAAGTGAACAGGACTACATCAAACTAAAAAGCTTTTGCACAGCAAAAGAAACAATAAAATGAAAGTTCCTTTGAGGCGAAGCTGCAAGGTAAAAAAAATAAAAATATACATAAGTAAACACAATAAAAAGGCAACCTACAGATTGAGAAAAAATATATCAGATAAGGGGTTAATATTCAATATTTTAAAAGACCTCATACAACTCAACAGCAAACAAACATATAACCTGATTAAAAAAACAGGCAAAGGACTGAGATAGATATTTCTCTGAAGATGACATAAAAATGACCAACAGTATATGAAATGGTGTTCAACACCACCAATCATCAAGGAAATGCAAATCAAAAACACAATGAGATATTACCTTATATCTGTTAGAATAGCTATTATCAAAAAGACAAGTGAGACGACAAATATTTGTGAAGTTATGGAGAAAAGGGAACCCTCATACAACAAACCCCCAAGACGCAATTTGGGGGTCCCCCAAGACCCAATTTGTTACCTATGTAACAAATCTGCACTTGTACCCCTGAACTGAAAATAAAAGTTACAAAAAAAAAAAAAAGAGAGAACATTTTTTCTAGACAAGAAAAGAGAAAGGCATAAAGCAGGTCCTTTGTCCTTTGAATTATATTGTTTTCTTCAACATTGTTTCATCATAACATTGATGAGGGGGGAAAACTGAGTTCAGTATATACACTGTTTCACTTAAAGTCAATTTTCAAGAAACTATCAAGGACATTGAGGGCTTGCCCTACACTATTGGCAGGGATGTAGATTGGTACAGTCATTATAGAAAATAGTATGGAGACTCCTAAAGAAATTTAAAATAGAGCTACTAGATCCAGCAAACCTTCTTCCAGATATTTATCTGAAAAAAATGAAACTGGCACCTTGTACAGATAGCTGCACGCCCATGTTCACTGCAGCATTATTCACAGTAGCCAATATGGAGACAACCTAGGTATCTATCAATGAACAAATGAATAAAGAAACTGTGGTATATATTTACAACGGAATATTATTCAGCCATAAAAAGGAGATCCTGCCATTTGTTACAACATGGATGGACCTAGAAGGCATTTTGCTAAGTAAAATAAGTCATACATAGAAAGAAAAATATTGCATGATCTCACTTACATGCGAAATTTTTGTAAAGGTCAAATATATAGAGATAGAGAATAAAACAGTGGTTAGCAGTGTTGGGTGGGAGGGAGGAAACAGAGACATGTAGGTCAAAATATACAAAGTAGAAAATATGGTCGGGCATGTTGGCTCATGCCTGTAATCCCAACACTTTGGGAGGCTGAGGCAAGAGGATCATTGAGCCCAGGAGTTTGAGACTATCCTGGGCAACACAGGGAGACCCCATCTCTACAAGAAATTTAAAAATCAGGCAAACATGTATCATGTGCCTGTAGCCGCAGCTACTCAGGAGTCTGAGGTGGGAGGATTACTTGAGCCCAGGAGATAGAGGCTGCAATGAACCAAGATCATGCCACTGCACCCCAGCCTGGGTGACAGAATGAGACTCTGTTTCAACAAAAGAAAAGAAAACGTGGGATGAACAAGTTAAAAGATATCAACTGAGTTCCATAGTTAATAATAGCGTATTGCATTCAGGATTTTTGTTAAATGAGTACATTACAGCTGCCCTTCGGGGGTGGGTGGGCAGGGAATGGGTAACTATGAGAGATAAAGAATACGTTAATTTGTTTCACTATAGTAATCATTTTACTATATATGTATCTCAACATGTTTATACCTTAAATATATACAATAAAACTTAATTTACAAAAAAGAAACTCAAAGTTATCTGAAATTTCTATACCTTAAGTATATACAATAAAACTTATTTTACAAAAAGAAACTCAAATAAATAAAGTTATCTAAAATTTCTAATGTCCCTAGCCTAGCTGCCTATGAAATGCAATAGTAAATCCTCACTGAAGAGAGATGACAGCACCCACAGCTTCACAATTATCTCTACAATTTTTATTATATTATCACTGACAGCTGATATAAAATAACCTGGCATTCAAGAGGACAAGACTTGACTAAGAAACAGGCGAAAAAAATGAGCACCAGAAACAGACTACTAGATAATGCAGTAGACATTAAAACAGGAGAGCACATTTCTCGGCAGGTGTCTGAAAATCAGAAAATAAAAATAACACATAAATAAATAAAATGAGAGCATAGGCCAGGTGTGGTGGCTCATGCCTGTAAGCCAGTACTTTGGGAGGCCAAGGCGGGTGGATTGCCTGAGCTCAGGAGTTTGAGACCAGCTTGAGCAACACAGTGAAACCTGTCTCTACTAAAATATAAAAAATTAGCCAGGCATGGCAGTGTGTGCCTGTAGTCCCAGCTACTTGGGAGGCTGAGGCAGGAGAATCGCTTAAACCTGGGAGGCAGAGACTGCAGTGAGCCGAGGTCGCTCTACTGCACTCCACTCCAGCCTGGGTGACAGAGGGAGACTCCGTCTCCAAACAACCAAACCAAAACAAAACAAAAATAAGAGAGTATAATGTGTAAATGGAATTTAAAAATAGTATTGTACCAGAGAAAAAGAACTACAAAAAGAGCCACAATAAAACTGTAGAACTGAAAAAGGCAAGAGATGAAATTAAGGTCTCAATGGATGGTTTAAAAGACGATTAGACATAAATGAAAACAATTGGTAACATGGAAGTTAAAGAAGAACATGGCTAGACTGAAGTGTGGGCAAACAAAAAGATGGAAATCTCAGAAAAGAACATAAGAGACAGATGAGAAATAACAAAAAGTTAAAATACCCATTTTTATAGTCCCAGAAAGAAAGAAGAAAAAAGGGCAAAAATAGTATGTGGAAAAGTAACAATCAAGAGCGTTTCAAAACTAACAGAAGGTAGAGCACGGTGGCTCACAGCTGTAATCCCAGCACTTTGGGAAGCCAAGGTGGGAGGATTGCTTCAACCCAGGAGTTCGAGACCAGCCTGGGCAACATGGCAAAACCCCATCTCTACAATAAATTTTTAAAAATTAGCTGGACATGGTGGTACATGCCTGTAGTCCCATACTCAGGAGGCTGAGGTGGGAGGATCACCTGAGTCCAGGAAGCGGAGGATGAAGTGAGCCAAGATCACACACCACTGTACTGCAGTCTGGACAACAGAGAGAGACACCGTCTCAAGAAAAAAAAAAACTAAACTAATAAAAGACATTAAGCCACAGATTCTAGAAGCATCATAAATCCCAATAAGGATAAACAGAAAAAAAAAAAAAACACACCCAGACAAATCATAGTAACACTGCTGAAAGCCAAAAACAAAGAAAAAATGATAAAAATAGCCAGAAGGGTTTCTTTTCTCTCTCTCTCTCTTTTTTTTTTTTTTTGAGACAGAGTCTGGCTCTGTCACCCAGGCTGGAGTGCAGTGGCGTGATCTCAGCGCACTGCAAGCTCCGCCTCCCGGGTTCACACCATTCTCCTGCCTCAGCCTCCCGAGTAGCTGGAACTACAGGTACCCACCACCACACCTGGCTAATTTTTTTGTGTTTTTAGTAGAGACAGGGTTTCACCGTGTTAGCCAGGATGGTCTTGATCTCCTGACCTCATGATAGACCCGCCTCAGCCTCCCAAAGTGCTGGGATTACAGGCATGAGCCACCGCGCCCGGCCGGTTTCTTATCTTATACAGTTAAACTATACTACCTGCCCTAATGACTTACCAATTCCACTACTACTTACTGAAGAGAAATGAAAATACATGCCCACAAAAAAAAAAAAACTTGTAGAAGAATGTTCACAGTAACTTTATTCATAATAGCCAAGAACTGTAAATTAACCATACCAGATACTAAGACTTATTATAAAACTACAGGATATAAAAAAGTATGTTATTGGCAAAAAACAAACAAGAAAAAGCCCAACAAAATGGAAGATTTAACAGAACAGACTCACATATATTCAGTGACTTAAGATGACACTACAGAACAACAGAGAAAAGATGGTCCTTCCAATAAATGGCATTGGTTAACTCGACACGACACGACACACACACACACTGGACCATCGACTGGACCATCACAGATCTGATTTCAAATGGATCAAAGACTATTATGGACTGAATTGTGTCCCCACAAATTCATATGTTGAAGCTCCAACCCCAGTACCTCAGAATGTGACTGTATTTGGAGACAAGGCCTTTGGAGGTGGTCAAAATAAAATAAGCTTGTTAGGGTGGGCCCTAGTCCAGTCTGATTGCTATCTTTAGGAAAAGAGAACATTTGGATACACAAACAGATACCAGAAATGTGCACATGCAGAGGACGTGTTTGTGTGCTCGACCTCATCAGTCAGGAAAACTCAAAAGGAAAGCACAAGGAGACACCATTGTACACCTACTACAATGGTTAAAATTAGTAAGACTGGTTAAGTGTTGAATATGAAGAGCTTCTCGAACTCTCATACTCTGCAAAGAAAGCATTCATAATCTTAAATTTACACAGAAGTACCTACAGTGAGAAGTATAAAGTTCTCTGACTCTAACATGAGTATTATTTTCAAAAATATCTTACCTCTTTTTGAACAAGGCTAAATTTTTCAAGTAGTTTACATTTTTCTTCAATTAGTCCAGAAAGCGTTACAGCAAGCTTTTTCTCTCTTCCTAAAAGAGTCAAGTCAGTATTATCATGAGTAAATTATTATAAGTGTTTACATCACAACAATGAGAGTTAAAGCAGAAAAAAGAACTTACCCACATAAAGCCGACTCCTAACCTGAAACAAATTTTTAATAAAAATTACATTAAAACAAATACACTCTCAAATAAATCAATGAATTTAACTTCTGCCAACTTAAAAATACAGGTTTCTTATTGCCTTAGTATAAATACAAGCCAAAAGTATTCTGTTTCCAATGAGAAAATAAATGCTCCTTTTGTTTTTTTTTTTTTTTTGAGACAGAGTTTTGCTCTGTCACTCAGGCTGGAGTGCAATGACATGATCTCAGCTCACTGCAACCTCCGCCTCCCGGGTTCAAGCGATTCCTCTGCCTCAGCCTCCTGAGTAGCTGAGATTACAGGCACCCACCACCATGCCCAGCTAATTTTCATATTTTTAGTAGAGACAGGGTTTCACCATGTTGGCCAGGCTGCTCTAGAACTCCTGACCTCAGGTGATCCACCTGCCTGGGCCCACAAAATTGTGGGGATTACAGGCATAAGCCACCACGTCCAGCCGAAATACTACTTATTAAAGACTCCCTACTGAAGATTCGCATTGTGAATTAGCATATTAAAATGCTCTGAAATAACTTTACTCTAAAGACACTTGCAACTCATCGCTCCCCAAACATATTTGACCCTAAAAAAATAATTTCAAGAAGCCCCTATTATCATATCCCCTGATGCTAATATCCTAAATAAAACAGTCTGAGAAACGTTACCATAGGGCCATAGATCTGAACTGACTAAAGAAACAGTAAACCAAACCTTTTTCTTCCTTAACCTCTCTCTCAAATAATGAAGCAGGGGGAATTCATTTGTAAAAGGATCACTTAGGGTTGAGGTAACACAAACAAGTAGAAAAGAAACGAGGACTTCAATCATCTACGGAATATGGATAGAGATAAAATTAAAAGGGAAAACCTTTAAAAGACAAGATACTCTAAAATGAGCATAAATGAAGAATAGATTTCAGTTCCTCAGATTAAGAAACTCTCTCAAAAGGTATAGAAAACCATAAAGAAATTGAAAAATAGAAGTTAAGAGATAGGGAAGTCAGAAGTAGAAGGGCCAACATCTGAAAAATAGCAGTCCCAAAAATGCATTAAAAATTTCCCAAAATTAGGCCAGGCGTGGTGATTAACGCCTATAATCCCAGCACTTTGGGAGACTGAGGCAGGCAGATCGCTTGAAGCCAGGAGTTCTGAGCAACACAGTGAAACCCATCTCTACAAAAAAATACAAAAATTAGCCAGGCATACTAGTGCGCACCTGTAGTCCCAGCTACTCAGGAGGCTGAGGCAAGAGAATGGCTTGAGCACAGGAAGCACAGATTGCAGTGAGCCGAGATCGTGCCACTGTACTCCTGCCTGGGCAACAGAAGTGAAACCTTGTTTCAAAAATAAATAAAATTTCTCAGAATTTAAAAAAAGATGAAGCTGGGCAGAGTGACGTGGACCTGTGTAGTCAGAACTACTCAGAAAGTTGAGACAGGATAGCTTAAGCCCAGGAGTTTGAGGCTGTAGTGCACTATAATTGCATCTATGAATAGCAACTGCACTACAGCCTAGGCAACATAGTCAGACCCCATCTCTTTAAATACATATATATGAAAAATCTTACATTAAAAGATCTCAGTCAAGCATGGTGGCTCACACCTATAATCTCAAGACTTTGGGAGGCCCAGGCAGGAGGATCGCTTGAGCCCAGGAGTTTGAGACCAGCCTGAGCAACACAAGACCCTCATCTCTTTTTTTTATTTTTGAGACAGGGTCTCTCTCCGTCACCCAGGCTGGAGTGCAGTGTTGCAATCATGGCTCACTGCAGCCTCGACATCCCAGGCTCGGGCAATCCTCCCACCTCAGCCTCCTGAGTGAGACCACAGACAGCTAATTTTTGTATTTTTTGTAGTGATGGGGCCTCACCATATTGCCCAGGTCACAAACTCCTAAGCTCAAGTGATCTGTCTGCCTTGGCCTCCCAAAGTGCTGGAATTAGAGGTGGGAGCCACAGCACTGGGCCTGACTCTCATTCGTGACCCTCATCCCTAAAAAAAAAAAAAAAAAAAAAAAAAAAAAAACCCTGAATCCCTATGTAGTTTCTAACTTGTTTCCTTAAAATAACAAATAAGTAAGTTTCTCATATTATTTGTTCAGCCCAGCGACAGAATGAACATTCTCTTAGTATACCACTGGTTACTTACCGATCTAAAACTTCTCCACAAAAAAAAGAGAACAGCAAAAAATCCAACAACAGCTGCACATATCACCAATTCCCATGGAAAACCATAAGAATCTGGTCTCATACCTTCAGGCAATGCTGCCACAACCTTCAAGATAAAGAAAAGTTAAGTTCTTAAAAATGCACTTTTGATAAAAATATTGATTACAAACATAGGTACAAGTTTATGTGGTCAACACAAAATGGGCTACCAGACTAACAGGGAAACAGAAGGTATCAGAGTACATTTTTTTGGCAACTTTCAATCACTATCACCAAGTAAAGAACAGCAGTATGGTGAAATGCAATTATCTTCAAACTGGAGTTCTACAGAGGTGCCTTAAAGCTTCCAAGGATGAGAATAAGAGAAGGCCAGAGAAAGAAACTGAGTAACCTGGGGTTCAGGTACTCTTACCCTGATTTCAACTAGTTTAGGTTTTATCTGTAGAGTATAATCAGTTCCCCAATATACAATTTCCTTACAGGAAGAAAAAATCAATTTGCAGCTTTAAAAATAAAAACTTTGATTCAAAGTCGGCCTGGGCAACAAAGTAAGATCTGTCTCAAAAAATAAAAAAAAATGTTTTGAACACCACTGATAGAGCTTTGGGTTTGGAGTTTGAATCTCTCCACCCTACCTCTGCGGGTCCTTTCTCTTATGTGTAATGAGAATAATGCTGTTTGAACATGCCAGATAGGTGTTCAATAAAGGGTAATTGTTTCTATTATCTCCTCCAAAGGTCCTGCTCTTCTGACCATGGCCTTTCCACATTACTTCTCCCCATAGCAGACCTTCAGCACAACACAGCCTAAGGCTTTTGCTGTTGCTTCTATATTTCACCTTTCTCTGGGTCAGTTCATTACTCATCCTTAGCTAATGGGGTTATTCTGCTCTTTGTTACCAGGCCCAAGATATCACTCGATCAAAAAGAAAAGGGGAAAGGTAAGGTGAAAAAAGAAAAATGCCATTTTAAGAGCAATCTCAAGTATGATTGGGTTTCATTCTTTTCAGGCTTTAACCCAAAATGTCTACAGCAAATCTTCCTTTTAGGCCCCTTCTGCCTATAAGAACAGTGTTTATAGTTATTTTCCTCTCCAAAATCTTGTATAACTCTAATCCAAATACATACTCCTTCCAAGGTACTATCTATACTTCATTAACCTGTACCAAACAAACCTGATTATACTTCTAACAAATATCCCTTTACCCTGATCTCTGCTTCTGCCTCTCCCTACGTTACCCTAGGTACCAGTTCGCAGAAATCTAATATCATTACAGGCAATTAATGATTTTTTAAAAATACTTATTTTGCCTGGGGGAAAAAGGCATTCAGTACATAATACCAGTGAGAAAAGTTTTCTTCACAGTTTACGCATTTTCCAAGCATCTTACTTTTAGCTAACTTACTCACACATAAGATGCACACTACCTCAAAAACTGTGTAATCAGTATGACTTATGATACTCTAAAAGGCAATTCCAAAAGCATCTCTCAGATCAAACATGTAATTATCTTCAGTGCAATAATATTTCTTTGATCCAATCATATTTTATCAGCTCTTCTCCTCTAAAAGGACACGGTAAATTCTAGTTTAAAGCATTGAGCTAGGGCCGGGCGCAGTGGCTCAAGCCAGCACTTTGGGAGGCTAACGCAGGCAGATCACATGAGGCCAGGAGTTCGAGACCAGCCTGGACAACATGGCAAAACCCTGCCTCTACTAAAAATACAAAAATTAGCCAGGCATGGTGGCAGGCACATGTAGTTCCAGCTACTAGAAAGGCTGAGGTGGTACAATCGCTTGAACCTGGGAGGCAAAGGTTGCAGATCGTGCCACTGCACTCAAGCCTGGGGACAAAGCAAGACTCTGGACTCTGTCTCAAAAAAAAGGAGTGGGGGGGATTAAGGAAACATGAAAATTAAGGATTTTTTTAAAAAAAAAACACACACACTTTTTTTTTTAAGTTAGGAAGTATAAGAAATATTTCCTAATTTATTCCATGAGGCCGGTATTTACCCTAAAAGCCAGACAAATACATCACAAGAAAAGAAAATCACACACCAATATATCTTATGACTACAGATGTAAAAATCCTCAGAAACATATTGACAAACCAAATCCAACAACATATAAAAACGATTATGTACCAAGACCAAGTGGGATTTATCCCAGAAATGCAAGGTTGGTTTAACATACAATAATGTAATAAACCATATTAAAATCTTTTTTTTTTTTTTTTTTTTTTGAGACGGAGTCTCACTCTGTTGCCAAGGCTGGAATACAGTGGCACCGTGTAGGCTCACTGCAACCTCCGTCTCCTGGGTTCAAGCAATTCTCCAGCCTCAGCCTCCTGAGTAGCTGGGATTACAGGCACCCACCACCATGCCCAGCTAGTTTTTATATTTTTAGTAGAGACAGGGTTTCACCATGTTGGCCAGGCTGGTCTCAAACTCCTGACCTCAAGTGATCCACCTGCCTTGGCCTCCCAAAGTGCTGGGATTACAAAAAATAAAAATAAAAAACAGTTTAAAAACAAAAAATAAAATAAAACCTTGAGTGGTTAGATCTGGTAGACAGGAGAAAAGCAAAGAATCTGAGTCTTGGCCAGGTACGGTGGCTCAGGCCTGTAATCCCAGCACTTTGGGAGGCCAAGGTGGGCGGATCACTTGAGGTCAGGAGTTTGAGACCAGTCTGGCCGACATGGTGAAACCCCATCTCTAACAAAAATACAAAACTTAGCTGGGCATGGTGGCATGAGCCTGTAATCCCAGCCACTCGGCAGGCTGACGCACAAGAATTGCTTGAACCCGGGAGAAGGCTACAGTGAGCCAAGATCGCACCACTGCACTCCAGCCTGGGTGACAGAGCAAGACTCCATCTCAAAAACAAAAAAAGCAACTGAGTTCTAAAGGATTCATCTCAACTTCATTGCTCTGGTCTAAATTATTCCAGCTTTCTCAAGGAGATTTTCACCCTTAAATTTTATCTACAACATAACACCCTATCTCACAAAAACATAGAAAGAACCACCAAATTTCTCAAATATCAACAAATATAATACATAATTACACGTAATCTGATAAACTGGAATTTAAAGGGTGATGGGTAACCCCCCCCGAAGAGTAACCCTCCATAAAATATGGTAGTGACTAACCATAGAACACTTAAAATCTATTCCATTTCCAAAACGTAAGTACTAAAGGAGTTCAAGATCAAGTAGCTTTAAAAAAATCAATTAATCAAGTTGATAAAATATACTAAGAATGAACTAAAATTATTTTTCATCTAATCTCAAACATGATATATATTAATAACAAAAAGAATGTCAATATGCAGGCCCTGTAAATACTTGATTAAAACACAAAGTTCCCTGAAGGTACACCTCTCCAAGATAAAATATTAACACCAATTACTCTTAAACTATTCCTAAACATATAGGAGGAAGAAATACTTCCTAACTTATTCTATGAGGCCGGTATTTACCCTAAAAGCCAGACAAATACATCACAAGAAAAGAAAATTAACACCAATACATCTTACGACTACAGATGCAAAAATCCTCAAAAACATATTGACAAACCAAATTCAACAACATAGAAAAAGGATTATGTACCATGACCAAGTGGGATTTATCCCAGAAATGCAAGGTTGGTTTAACATACAATAATGTTATAAACCATATTAAGAAAATGAAGAGAAAAAGAAAAACACATGATCACCTCAATAGACACAGAAAAAGCATTTGACTACATCTAGCACCCTTTCATAATCAAAACATTCAACAAAAATTAGCCAAGTATGGTGGCACATGCCTGTAGTTCCAGCTACTCAGAAGGCCGAGGTGGGAGAATCACCTGAACCCAGGAAGTTGAGACGGCAGTGAATCATGATCATGCCACTGCACTCCGGCCTGGGAAACAGAGTGAGGCCCTGTCCCAAACAAACAACAACAAAACAAAACACACTCAACAAAGTACAATTTGAGGGAATTTCCTCAACCTGACAAGGAACATCTATGCAAAACCTACAGTTAACATCATACTTAATGATGAAAAAAAAAAAAAAAAAAAACTTTTCTCCTAAGATCAGGAACAATAACATCCACTCTATCAACATGTATTCAACATTGTAATGAAGGTTCTAGCCAGAGCAATTAGGCAAGAAAAATAAATAAAAGGCATCCAGACTGGAAAGGAGGAAGAAAAACTGTTTGAAGATGACAATGCTATTCTATATAGAGAGAAAATCCTAAAGAACCTATAGAAAAACTATCAAGAGCTAATAAGCTCAGCAAAATTGCAGAATAAAAAATCAACATAGAAAAATCAGTTGAATTTCTATACAATAGCAATGAGCAACCTGAAAATGAAATAACGAAAACATTTCCATATATAATAGCATCAAAAAAGTAAGATTATTAGGAATACATTTAACAAAAGAAGTGCACACTGAAACTACAAAACATTGTGGAAAGAAACTAAGGAAGACCTAAACAAATGTAAAGCCAATCCATGTCCATGGGCTAGAAGACTTCTTTGTTTGAGGCAGGGACTGACTCTGTCGCCCAGGCTGGAGTGCAGTGGTGTGATCTTGGCTTACTGCAGCCTCGCCCTACCCAAGCTCAGGTGATCCTCCCATCTCAGCCTCCCAAGCAGCGCAACTACAGGCACACGCCACCTCGCCCAACTAATTTTTGTATTTCTTTTAGAGACAGGATTTTGAAAGTGGCAGGAGGCAGGCAAATGCTTAGGCAGATAGGGGCGGGTCTCTAGTGAAACCCCAACTTCAAGCCAAAGACAGTTTAAAGCTTGAAAGCCAAGCTACAAGTTAAATCCTTGGACCAGACTGAGAACTTGCCCTCTTGCTTGGCGTGCTTTCCTCTGATTGATCCCCATCTTTCAACTATTTTACATATACCTACCCTTTACTAATGTTTTCTTTTTTGGTTTTTTTTTGTTTTTTTTTTTTTTTTGAGATGGAGTCTCACCCTGTCACCCAGGCTAGAGTGCAATGGCGCAATCTCAGCTCACAGCAACCTCCGCCTCCCGGGTTCAAGCGATTCTCCTGCCTCAGCCTCCCGAGTAGCTGGGATTACAGATGCACGCCACCATGCTCAGCTAATTTTTTTTATCCTTAGTAGAGACAGGGTTTCACCATGTTAGCCAGGCTGGTCTCAAACTCCTAACCTCGTGAGCCACCCACCTCAGCCTTCCAAAGTGCTGGGATTACAGGCATGAGCCACCACACCCAGCCTCCTAATCAGTTGTCTACATTGTCATGCCCACCTTTGAGTGGTGTCTTTGCTTTAACTTTTTTGCATACTCACAAACCAGTCAGCACGCACTCCCCATTCTGAGTCCATAAAAGGCCCCAGACCCAGTCACACAGGGCGACTTTCCCGCCTTCGGGTAGGGGAACCACCCCCTGCATTCCCTCTTTGCTGACAGCTTTCCTTTCACTTAATAAATACTACTCCGCTCACTCTCCAGGGTCTGCATGCCTAATTCTTCTTGGTTGTGAGACAAGAACTCAGACGTACCTGAGTTAAGGAGCAGAAAGACCACAACAGTTTCACCAAGTTGCCCAGGCTGGTCTCGAAGTCCTGGGCTCAAATGATCTGCTCACCTCAGTCTCCCAAAGTGCTGGGATTATAAGCATGAACCACTGCACCCAGCTTGGAAGACTTAATATTATTGAGAGCAATACTCCCCAAACTGATCTACAGATTCAATGCAACCCCTATCAAAATTCCAACTGCCTTTTTTGCAGAAATGCACAAATTGAATCCTAAATTCCTAAAACTGAATTCCTAAAGTTTATATAGAAATGCAAGGGACTCCACACAGCCAAAACAATATTGATAAAGAAAAAGAATACTGACAAACAAAAACAACATTGGGGGACTGATACTTCCCTACTGTTTCTTACTACAAAGCTACAATAATCAAGACATTGGGTAAAAAAAAGTTTTAAAGATAATGTAGTAATGGCATAGGGACAGACACAGGCCAATGAAATAGAAATGAGAGTCCAGAAATAAACCCTTAAATTTATGGTAAATTATTTTCAATAGTATTGAGACAAATCAATGAGGAAAAAACAGTCCTTTCAAACAAATCATACTAGAATAAGCCAATAAATATCCATATGCCAAGGAGTGAATCTAGACCCATTCTTCACAACACATATGAAAACAAAATCACTCAAAGTGGATCAAAGAACTTCCTGTAAGAGCTAAAACTCTTAGAAGGAAGCATAACTGTAAATCTTTGTAACCTTGTCTTAAGCAACGGTTTCTTAGCTATGGCACTAAAAGCACAAGCAACCAAAGAAGAAAAGATAAATTGGACTCAATCAAAATTTAGAACGCTTATGCTTCAAAGGACACACCAAGAAAGTGAAAAGAAAATGCACAGAATGAGAGAAAATCTTTCTAAATCATTTATCTGATAAGCATCTAGCACCCTAAATGTATAAAGAATGCTTACGACTCAACAATAAAAAGACAACCCATTTTTTAAGTGAGCAAAAGGAAATGAATAGACATTTCTCCAAAGAAGATACAAACAATAAGCACATGCTCAACATCATTAGTTACTAGGAAAATACAAATCAAAACAACCATGAGGCCTGGTGTGGTGGCTCGTATCTGTAATACCAGCACTCTGAAAGGATGAGGCAGGAGGACCCCTTGAGGCCAGGAATTTAAGGTGGCAGTGGGCTATGATCATGTCACTACACTCCAGCCTGGGCAACAAAGCAAGACCCCATCTCTTCAAAAACAAAACAAACAAACAAACAAAAATAGTTAAGCCAGGCGCGGTGGCTCACACCTGTAATCCCTGCACTTTGGGAGGCCGAGGCAGGTGAATCACAAGGTTAGGAGATCGAGACGATCCTGGCCAACATGGTGAGGCAGGTGAATCACAAGGTCAGGAGATCGAGACCACCCTGGCCAACATGGTGAAACTCGTCTCTACTAAAAATACAAAAATTAGCCAGGTGTGGTGGTTAGTGCCTGTAGTCCCAGCTACTCAGGAGGCTGAGGCAGGAGAATCTCTTGAACCTGGGAGGTGAAGGCTGCAGTGAGCCGAGATCACGCCACTGCACTCCAGTCTGGGTGACAGAGTGAGACTCGGTCTCAAAATTAAAAAAAAAAAGAGTGAAATACCACTCACTCGTACACCCACAAGGGTGACAATTAAAAACAAAAGAAAACAGAAAATCACAAGCGTTGGAGAGGATGCAGAAAAAACTGAAACCCTCATAAACTGCTAGTGGGGATGTAAAATGGTATGACCTCTGTGGAAAACAATTTGGCAATTCTCAAAAAGTTAAACATATGGTAAATATGACTCAGCAATTCCACCCCAGGTACTTACCCAGGAGAACTAAAAACATATATAAAAACTTGTACACATAGCAGTATTATTCGTAACAGCCAAAAAGTATTAATAATCCATATGTCCATCAACTATGACATAAATGGGATATATTCACACAACGAAATATTTTTTCGGCCATAAAAAGAAATGAAGGGCCAGGTGAAGTGACTCACGCCTGTAATCCCAGCATTTTCGGAGGCCGAGGTGGGCAGATCACTTGGGCCTAGGAGCTCAAGACCAGCCTGGGTAACATGAAGAAACCCTGTCTCTACAAAAAATACAAAAAAATTAGCCAGGCCTGGTGGTATATGCCTGTGGTCTCACCTATTCAGGAGGCTGAGGTGGGAGGATCACCTGAGCTGGAGAAGTCTAAGCTACAATGAGCTGAGATCGTGCCACTGCACTCCCCCCTGGGTGACAGGAGTGAGACCCTGTCTCAAAAAAAAGAAAGAAAGTAAAAAGAAATGAAGCTCTGTTACATGCTACAACATGGATAGGCCTTGAAAACATGCTAAGTAAAAGAAGCCAAAGGGCCACATAGAGTATGACTACATGACACATGCAGAATAGACATGTTCATACAGACAGAAAATAGATTAGTGGTTGTCAAGGGATGAGGGATGGGAATTAAGACTGCTAATCAGTACAGAGTTTATTTTCTGGAGTGATAAAAATGTTGAGGAACTGTGCTGACAGTTGCATAACATAGTGAATATACCAAAAACAGCACTGAAATGGACATTATAAAAGGATTAATTTTATGTTGTGTGAATACATCTCAATACAAAATAATTTTTAAAACTAAAAAAAATTTTAAAGCAGAACAATGCTGCGCCATCCTAGCCCCCAGGCCAGGGCAGTTGCATTTAAAAAAGAAAAAAAACAAAAAAACAAAAAAACTGTGCAGGTGAAGATACAACACACCAGACTAGAGAAAACTGCAAAATCTGGCTGCATTTCTCCATGTCTCTGTAAATTGGCAGTCCTATAAAAACTAAATCTTGATTATTATTGTTTTTAGTGAAGAAAGGGAAATAATGTGCAATCTGAAATTACCTCCCATCCCACAATATGCTTCTCTTCCTATAAACCCTACCTCCATGAATAAGTTACCACAGCCAGAAACCTGGAAGTCCTTCTAGATTCCTTCTCTTTCTCTCACCCTTCACAAGCAATCAATAAAGCTAAACATATTTTAGCTCTTATGAGGCTATTTCCCCACACAGTACCCTCTTTTCTATCCCTACTACTGTTATCTCTCCCTTAATCCCTATTTCAAGTTTTGTTTCCCTGACATCTAATCTACATGCTACTATCAAGAAGAGCTTTTAAACCAAAGCCTAACCACGGAAAAGTCTTCAACAGCTCTCCAACACCTACAGCACTTGGAACCTACTTACATCTCCGGCAAGCATCATTGCACATCACTCCCTAAGCCCACTTTACACTCTAAGTAATATAGCTCCTAGTTCCCTGCACCCACCGTGCTGTTTCATGTCACCTCTGCTTAAATTATTTGCTCAGCCTTGGAAAGACTTTCCTAACGCTCAAGAAAATGTAATCTCTCCCACCCCTCAATTTCTCAAGCACTTTGTGTGTATGCTTAGGTAAGCACTTCATCAGTTTCTACTTTGTACTTTTTTTTTTTTTTTTTTGGTCTTCTCTTAACAGACAACATGATGCTAGTGGCCAAAACTATGTCTTAGTCCATTTAGAATCTCCATAAAGGTGCTCCTTTCATATTAAATACATATACGTATGCACTAGACAAACTATGAACTCATAAACTAACATCATGGCAACAGTACTTTTAATTCACATAACACGAAAACATAATCATAACTGCCTCAATAATTACGTGGTCTTTTTAAAGATTTAATCCAGTTTTTAAAAACACGGCGACATAAATGCCCCTACACATGTGAACAAAGATACCTAGAAACACTTAAGGAGAAAAATCTCTAAAACCTGATTATAAACTAGACTTGAAAAAAAAACAAAATTTGAACACTGGGAGTTGACTATCTCTAGACTGTACATTAACAAGACAGAAGCGAAGAACAAACTCACTCATGGTAGAGCATCTCAAAAGGGCATTCTTTCCAAAAAAAAAAAAAAAAAGGAGAATCAAAATTTCAACTCCCCGCCCAATCTCAGGTGTCCTTTCAAGGTTCAACGAAAAATTACATCACTAAATGTAACTAATTTAAAGGAACAGTCCTCAAGTTTCTCACAGTCGACGGAACCACGTGTCACTGACCCCTGCTCAAAATAAACAACATAGCGAAAAGGCTAATTAGTTTCAGGAATCGGGAAACATTTACATCCTTGCAAAGTCCAGCTAAGCAAGTGCTTTCTTCACCTTCCAGAGCCCCAGGTCCTCCACCATCACACAAAAACCACTCGAGCTCCCTACGAGCCTCACTACTGCCTCGAACACAGGCCGGAGCCGGGCAGTAGACGAGGACTGGCTTCGGGACCTCCAACCACTGCGGCTCACACCCCAAAGCCCATCTACTGCTTCCTTCCCCGGCTGCTCCCGCGACCCCTGGGCCACGTAACACTCATCGCGCCTGGGCTCACCCTGCGTAGCTCCTCCAGGACCAGCCCCAAATACGGTTGAGGGGTAGCCCCGGGCTCCTCCATAGCACCAAAGCTGCTCTCGTGGTCGCCGCAGTAACCCCGGCCTGTCGGGGCCACGATAAACGGCAGAGAACACACAGCCTTCGGTCCGGAACCCGAATCCGCACCCGGCAACAGGAGCGGACCACTGCGGAGCCGGCTGCGGGGGGAGCTGGGGGACGCGGGCACCCACAGGCCTCACAGGCCCACGCTGCCCATCCCGACCCCCTTGTTACACTTTACATCCTGAGGCAGCGCAGGTCCGAGCCCCACTTGCACAAGCCTGCGACGCACCCTGTCCTCGCCACCCCAACCCTCGGTTTGGTTTCGGCCAGGCAGCCGCGAGAAGGCGGGGAGGCGCGGACAGCCGCAAACTTCCCCTTCTTCGCGCAAGCTTCGCAGACGTGTCCCGGTCGTTCGCTCTTAAAGGGGCCGGCGCTCTACCTAGCGCAGTCACCTAGCCGTGGTAGTAGAGAGAGGCTTGGGACTAGAGGATGGGATTCGGCCTCATACTGTGCGCTGTCTTGTGAGCCGCACAGCCCGAAAGACTAGGGCTATGTCCCAAGGTCCCCCGCCTCGGGTGGCGGCGGCGAGGCTTCTCCTAGAGGCGTCTCTATACAACCCCTTGGGGCGAGCGCAGCGCGCCCCCTCGACCCAGGGACCGGCGCCAGGCCCAACCCCGACACCCAAAGCTTTCCTGCCGCAGTCCCGCTAGAGCCCGCTCTCTGCGCCCTGTAGAAGCCCTGACGGCGGCGTACCCCGGGAGACCCCGGCGGCCCCGGGAAGCCAGCCGCCGCCGTCATTCCAGTCAGAAAAATGGCCTGCGGGGCACGCGCAGGTGCCGGTGCGCCCTGCCAACCAAGTCCGGACCTTGGACTTTGGACAGGAAGGCGTCCCGGCTCAGCTGTGGTCTAGTCAAGAGTTTAACCTGTCCCACGCAAGAGAACCTCGCTCGGGTTTCCTCGCTTACCTGAGTCACCTGGGCATTTGTTAGGCCCAGCTGTTTTCAATTCCATTAGCACCCAGTTACCCAAATGCTAAATCAAATCCCCGTGGACCTTGGCCTGGCTCGGCGCGGCTGTTTTCCTCCGAGAAGAGGAACTAAAAGTAGCACCTTGCCTTCTAAATTTAGGACCCTATTTTTAGGACCGTCGAATAAAGTGCCAAGTGCTGGATTTGTTCGTAGGAGACGGTTTTAGCTGAAGTAGGTGTAAAGGATAACCCATCTCATATATATGTCTTCCTTGCCAGCATAATCATTCTTATTATATTCTGCCTTCTCACTCAAGTCTTTCGTGAAGCAACTCAAAAAGGAGCAGATACCTTCTCCTAAATAAATCACCCAAAAGAACTCAATAGATGAACAAAATCCTAAATCCTTAGGGAATTTTCCTGATGTAACCTCTTGTAGCAACGAATTGTTATGCCATTTAAAAAATCAAAACCTGGCCCAAGTTCACAGCAAGCGATTTTTCAGGACCAAAATGCGGCCTAGCTTTTCACAACTCAGATTGCTATTTCTCCTTTGCCACATCAGCCTGCGGAGTTTCAGGAAATGCTAATAACAGAGTAGCCGAAATTGCTTAGTAATTCTCCATTACCTTAGTAATTCTCCCAGGTTTATACCTTAAACCTTGGAGAGCATACACAACTTTCATACGTATTAGTGTATATTAAAATTACATTATGTGAATAGTTTATTGAAGTCAAAACAGAAGCATAATCAAACTTTTATCTTTAGAATTTAACAGTTTCCTAGAACAATGTGTATGCCTCAAGTAGAATATTGTATTACTCGATAAAAATTCTTCAATGTGTCTGAACATTTTTCAGGAGACTCCAGAATCATTTTCAGGTTTTAGAACTTGCAAAAAAATAAAAAACAAAACAAAACCTCCCTTTGCCCTCCCTAAGTCACTCTATGCCCCTCTCCAATTTTCAATAATTACCATTCCAAATATTAAAAATAGTAAAGACAGAGGATAAAATGAAAAAAAAAGAAAAATCCAAGTGTCCCCCATAGCAAAAACACAGTAAAGCTTAACAAACTTACTGCAAAATTCCAAACCTAATTTTTTTCAGTATGCTTAATAGTTACAAACTCACCTCTTCCTCTGGATTTTTCAATTCCATTTCTTAAAAAGCTCATGTTAAAATTTCCTAACACGTAAATAAAGTTCTACCAGGCACCTCGTATCCTTGAGAAAGATTTCAGATTCTAATATATCCTGCACTCTTCTCTTTCTACACTGTGATCCTGTTTTGACATTTGTGTGGTGAAGGGGTGCTACAGGTGGAGTTGTGACTACCAACCCATAACCCAATTTCATGGACCTCACTCCTTATTAAGTATATATATACTCACACACATATATACGTGCCTATATATTTTTTTAAACGTCATACATATTACTACCCTCTTACAATCTATAATTGAAAAGAAAAATCCTGAATTTGATAACTGATAAAAACTAAAATGTTTTATTCTATAGCCTATTCATATAGAGTACATGATCTCTATCATTTAAAAGATATTCAAAGACTGTCCTCCATAAGT
This sequence comes from Chlorocebus sabaeus, assembly GCF_047675955.1. Taxonomy (NCBI): domain Eukaryota; kingdom Metazoa; phylum Chordata; class Mammalia; order Primates; family Cercopithecidae; genus Chlorocebus; species Chlorocebus sabaeus. The sequence continues at coordinate 15,708,663 of NC_132927.1, read as the reverse complement.
AGACATGCGATTTTTTTGGTCTTATATAGTGCCTGTTTTAAAGCAGATGTTAGAACAAATGCTGTCAGTGTTTGTGACAGTTACTAGAAAACATCCAAGAACATCAGAAACATGCTAACCAGTAAACTTGTTCACAGCCTAGACACCGACATCCCTTATGAAGGGTCCCATTGCAAAGCTGTAAGTGCTAGTTACTCCCTTTTAATTAAATAGGCAGTGTCACAGACTTTAAGATCTAGTCCTTTGGAAGAAAATCAAAATTGTGGAGCCACATCTTTAATCTCTGTACTAGTGATGTAAGAGTTGTTCTCAGAACATATTGAATCAGGAACTACCTGTTGAACAATAGCTGGGTAATTTCCATTGTATATTCTGTGAATAAATGAAGCATTCTACTTAAGAATATATAAATGTTAGAACTCAAAAAGGCTCCTCAATTGTAAAATAGAAAAAAAGTAGTGTTAAAAATAGAACTACCATTCGACCCAGCAATGTCATTACTTGGTATATACCCGAAAAAGTAAATTGTTCTAACAAAAGACACACGCACTCTTATGTTCATCGCAGCACTATTCACAATAGCAAAGACATGAACTCAACCTAGGTGCCCAACAACGGTGGATTGGATAAAGAAAATGTGGTACATATACACTATGGAATATTATGCAGCCACAAAAAATGAAATCATGTTCTTTGCAGCAACATGGATGCAGATGGCAGCCATTATCCTAAGTGAATTAATGCAGAAATTGAAAACCAAATATCACATGTTCTCACTTATAAGTGGCAGCTAAATCTTGGGTACATACAGACATTAAGATGAGAAAAATAAACACTAGGGACTTTAAAAAGAGGGAGGGAGGGGGTCAAGGACTGAAAAACTTCCCACTGAATACTATGTTCACTATCTGGATGACAGAATCAATAGAAGCCCAAATTTCAGCACCACAAAATCTACCCTTGTAACAAACCTACACATGTACCCCTTGAATCCAAAATAAAAATGGAAGTAAGAAAGAAAGAAAGGGCCGGGCGCAGTTGGCTCACACCTTTAATCCCAGCACTTTGGGAGGCCAAGGCGGGTGGATCACTCGAGATCAGGAGTTCGAGACCAGCCTGGCCAAGATGGTGAAACCCCGTCTCTACTAAAAATACAAAAAATTAGCCGGGCGTGGTGGTGTGCACCTGTAATCCCAGCTACTCGGGAGGCTAAGGCAGGAAACTCATTTGAACCCAGGAGGCGGAGGTTGCAGTGAGCTGAGATCACTCCACTGCACTCCAGCAGGGGTGACTGAGTGAAACTCTGTCTCAGAAAAAAGAAAAGAAAGGAAAAGAAAAGAAAAAAGAAAAGAAAGAGAGGAAAGAAGGAAGGAAGGAAGGAGGGAGGGAGGGAGAGAGGGACGGAGGGAGGGAAGGAAAAGGAAAAGAAAAAAGAAAAGGGAAGGAAAGGGAAAGAAAAAAAAAGAAAAAAGAAAAGAAAGATGCTAGGCATGATAGTTCAAGCCTGTAATCCTAGTACTCTGGGAGGCTAAGGCAGAAGGATTCCCTTGAGCTCAGGAGCCCCAGACCGGCCTGGGCAACATAGTGAGATCTCGCCTCTACAAAAAATATAGAAAAAAAAAATCCACCAAGATCAAGTTGGCTTCATCCCTGGGATGCAAGGCTGGTTCAACATATGCAAATCAATAAACATAATCCATCACATAAACAGAACCAAAGACAAAAACCACATGATTATCTCAATAGATGCAGAAAACGCCTTCAACAAAATTCAACAGTCCTTCATGCTAAAAACTTTCAATAAACTAGGTATTGGTGGAATGTATCTCAAAATAATAAGAGCTATTTATGACAAACCCACAGCCACTATCATACTGAATGGGCAAAAACTGGAAGCATTCCCTCTGAAAAGTGGCACAAGACAGGGATGCCCTCTCTCACCACTCCTATTCAACATAGTGTTGGAAGTTCTGGCCAGGGCAGTCAGGCAAGAGAAAGAAATAAAGGGTATTCAATTAAGAAAAGAGGGAGTCAAATTGTCCCTGTTTGCAGATGACATGATAGTATATTTAGAAAACCCCATCATCTCAGCCCAAAATCTCCTTAAGCTGATAAGCAACTTAAGCAAAGTCTCAGGATACAAAATCAATGTGCAAAAATCACAAGCATTCTTACACACCAATAACAGACAAACAGCCAAATCATGAGTGAACTCCCATTCACAATTAATACAAAAAGAATAAAATACCTAGGATTCCAATTTACAAGAGATGTGAAGGACCTCTTCAAGAGGAACTACAAACCACTGCTCATCGAAATAAAAGAGGACACAAACAAATGGAAAAACATTCCATGCTCATGGATAAGAAGAATCGATATCATGAAAATGGCCGTACTGCCCAAGGTAATATATAGATTCAATGCCATCCCCATCAAGCTACCAATGACTTTCTTCACAGAATTGGAAAAAACTACTTTAAAGCTCATATGGAACCAAAAAAGAGCCCACATTGCCAAGGCAATCCTAAGCCAAAAGAACAAAGCTGGAGACATCAAGCTACCTGACTTCAAACTATACTACAAAGCTACAGTAACCAAAACAGCATGGTACTGGTACCAAAACAGAGATACAGACCACTGGGACAGAACAGAGGCTCAGAAATAACAGTACACTTCTATGACCATCTGATCTTTGACAATCCTGAGAAAAACAAGAAATGGAGAAAGAATCCCCTATTTAATAAATGGTCCTGGGAAAACTGGCTAGTCATATCTAGAAAGCTGAAACTGAATCCCTTCCTTATATCTTATACAAAAATTAATTCAAGATGGATTAAAGACTTAAATGATAGACCTAAAACCATAAAAACTCTAGAAGAAAACCTAGGCAATACTATTCAGGACATAGATATGGGCAAGGACTTCATGTCTAAAACACCAAAAGAAATGGCAACAAAAGCCAAAATTGACAAATGGGATCTAATTAAACTAAAGAGCTTCTGCATAGCAAAAGAAACTACCATAAGAGTGAACAGGCAACCTACAGAATGGGAGAAAATTTTTGCAATCTACCCATCTGACAAAGGGCTAATTTCCAGAATCTGCAAAGAAGTTAATAAAATTTACAAGAAAAAAATCAAACAACCCCATCAAAAAGTGGGAAAAGGATATGAACAGACACTTTTCAAAAGAAGACATTTATGCAGCCAACAGACACATGAAAAAAATGCTCATCATCACTGGTCATCAGAGAAATACAAATCAAAACCACAATGAGATACCATCTCACACCAGTTAGAATGGTAATCATTAAAAAGTCAGGAAACAACAGGTGCTGGAGAGGATGTGGAGAAATAAGAGTGCATTTACACTGTTGGTGGGACTGTAAACTAGTTCAACCATTGTGGAAGACAGTGTGGCGATTCCTCAAGGATCTAAAACTAGAAATACCATTTGACCCAGCGACATCATTACTGGGTATATACCCAAAGAATTGTAAATCATGCTACTATAAAGACACATGCACACATGTGTTTATTGTGGCACTATTCACAATAGCAAAGACTTGGAACCAACGCAAATGTCCATCAGTGATAGACTGGATTAAGAAAGTGTGGCACATATACACCATGGAATACTATGCAACCATAAAAAAGGATGAGTTCATGTCCTTTGCAGGGACATGGATGAAGCTGGAAACCATCATTCTGAGCAAACTATCGCAAGGACAGAAAACCAAACACCGCATGTTCTCACTCATAGGTGGAAACTGAACAATGAGAGCACTTAGACACAGGGTGGGAAACATCACACACCAGTGCTTGTCCTGTGGTGGGGGAATGGGGGAGGGATAGCATTAGGAGAAATACCTAATGTAAATGACAAGTTAATGGGTGCAGCAAACCAACATGGCACATGTATACATATGTAACAAACCTGCATGTTGTGTACATGTGCCCTAGAACTTAAAGTATAATAATAATTTAAAAGAAAAACTAGCCAGGCATGATGGCACATGCCTGTTATCCCAGCTACTCGGGTGCCTGAGGTGGGAGGATTGCTTCAGCCCAGCAGGCTGAGGCTGCAGTGAGCTGTGATAGGGCCACCGCACTCCACCTTGGGTGACAGAGCAAGACCCTGTCTCAAAAAATAGAAAAAAAAAAAAAAAAAGAGAGAGAGAGAGAAAAGAAAAGTGCTAAGGGGAAGTAAATTTTCAAAAGACATCCATTAAATTTTCAACTTACTCTTGCCAAGGCTCCTTGTGGAGATTTGAAAGAGATACTCTTCTTCTCTTTCCATTGTTGAACCAGGAGAGTCAGTATACTAGTAGCTCTCCAAAATCTGCCTCCTTGGCCAGGTTCAGGAAACTGAACAATGAGTTTGGTCTGGACTGGGCAAAACTGCTTCTCTAGTTTCCTCCTCACTGGTCAGGGCATCTCTGAAGAAAAGGTAGAGCCCCAGTCAGGGGCTTACAGACAAAACCCCCATCTCCCTGGGACAGAGCACCTGGGGGAAGGGGCGGCTGTGGGCAGAGCTTCTACGGATTTAATCGTTCCTGCCTGCCAGCTCTGAAGAGAGCAGCTGATCATAACAAGAGGGATTCTACCAGCATGGCGCACCAGCTCTGCTAAGGGGCAGACTGCCTCCTCAAGTAAGTTTCTGACCCCCACACCTCCTAACTGGGAGAGACCTCCCAACAGGGGTCGGCAGACACCTCATACAGGAGATATCCGGCAGGCATCAGGCCAGTGCCCCTTGATGTAAGGAAGGAGCAGACAACAATCTTTGCTGTTTTACAGCCTCCACTGGTGATACCCAGATGAACAGGGTCTGGAGTGGACCTCCAGCAAACTGCAGCAGACCAGCAGAAGAGGGGCCTGACTGTTAGAAGGAAAACTAACAAACAAAGCAACAACATCAACATCAACATAAAGGACCCCTACACAAAAACCCCATCCAAAGGTCACCAGCCTCAAAGATCAGAAGTAGATAAATCCATGAAGAAAAGGAAAAACTGGCACAAAAATGCTGAAAATTCCAAAAACCAGAATGCCTCGTCTCCAAATGATTGCAACTCCTCTCCCACAAGGGCACAAAACTGGACAGAGAATGAGATTGATGAATTGACAGAAGTAGGCTTCGGAAGGTGGGTAATAACAAACTCCTCTGAGCTAAAGGAGCATGTTCTAACCCAATGCAAGGAAGCTAAGAACCTTGATAAAAGGTTACAGGAACTGCTAACTAGAATAACTATTTTAGAGAGGAACAAATGACCTGATGGAGCTGAAAAACACAGCATAAGAACTTCGTGAAGCATACACAAATATCAATAGCTAAATCAATCAAGAAGAAGAAAGGATACAGAGACTGAAGATTAACTTATTAAAATAAGGCGTGAAGACAAGATTAAAGAAAAAAGAATGAAAAGGAACGAACAATGCCTCCAAGAAGTATGGGATTATGTGAAAAGACCAAATCTATGATTTATTGGTGTACCTGAAAGTGATGGGGAGAATGGAACCAAGTTGGGAAACACACTTCCAGATATTATCCAGGAGAACTTCCCCAACCTAGCAAGGCAGGCCAACATTCAAATTCAAGAAATACAGAGAACACCACTAAGATATTCCTCAAGAAGAGCAACCCCAAGACACATAATCATCAGATTCACCAAGGTTGAAATGAAGGAAAAAATGTTAAGGATAGCCAGAGAGAAAGGTCAGGTTACCTACAAAGGGAAGCCCATCAGACTAACAGCAGATCTCTCTGCAGAAACCCTACAAGCCAGAACAGAGTGGGGACCAATATTCAACATTCTTAAAGAAAAGAATTTTCAACCCAGAATTTCATATCCAGCCAAACTAAGCTTCCTAAGTGAAGAACAATAAAATCCTTTACAGACAAGCAAGTGCTGAGGGATTTTGGCACCACCAGGCCTGCCTTACAAGGGCTCCTCTGAAGGAAGCACTAAATATGGAAAGGAAAAACCAGTACCAGCCACTGCAAAAACACACCAAAATGTAAAGACCATCGACATGATGAACTGCATCAACTAATGGGCAAAATAACCAGCTAGCATCATGACAACAGGATCAGATTCACACATAACAATATTAACCTTAAATGTAAATGGGCTAAATGCCCCAATTAAAAGACACAGAATGGCAAATTGGATAAAGAGTCAAGACCCATTGGTGTGCTGTATTCAGGAGACCCATCTCACGTGCAAAGACACACATAGGCTCAAAATAAAGAGATGGAGGAAGACTTACCAAGCAAATGGAAAGCAAAAAAAAGCAGGAGTTGCAATCCTAGTCTCTGATAAAACAGACTTGAAACCAACAAAGATCAAAAAAGACAAAGAAGGGCATTACATAATGGTAAAGGGATCAATGCAACATGAAGAGCTAACCATCCTAAATATATATGCACCCACTCAGATTCATAAAGCAAGTTCTTAAAGACCTACAAAGAGACTTAGACTCCCACACAATAATATTGGGAGACTTTGACACCCCACTGTCAATATTATGACAGATCAACGAGACAGAAAATTAACAAGGATATTCAGGACTTGAACTCAGCTCTGTACCAAGCAGACCTAATAAACATCTACAGAACTCTCCACCCCAAATCAACAGAATATTCATTTTTCTCAATGATACACAGCACTTATTCTAAAATCGACCGCATAATTGTAAGTGAAACACTCCTCAGCAACTGCAAAAGAATGGAAATCATAACAGTCTCTCAGATCACAGTGCAATCGAATTAGAACTCAGGATTAAGAATCTCACTCAAAACCAACTTGATTACTTTTAAAGCTCAGATAAGTTTTCTTTCTAAAATTTCTTGAATTATTGCTTCCTTCTCTTCATTTGCCTTCTCTCTTTCTGGAAATTCTATTCTTGGCATAAATCTCCTGGCTTGTTATATATTTTCTTTTTTTACTCATAATTTCTATTTATGTTTATTTTTCTTTTTTAGATAGTTTCTATATTTGAACTTTCAAAACACTTATTCAGTTTTCAGTAGTGCTGATTCCAATTTCTTCACATTTTTGGAATCTTTAAACTTAAAAATCATTTTTTTCCAAAACCTTTTGCTTTCTCATAATTTTTTTGTTATATTTAAAAAAAACTGCCTCATTTAATTTCCCATTGCTTTTGATGTGATGGAATCATTTAAGAAATATCATTTTAATTTTCAAAAGAAAAATGTAGTGTTGATCCCTAGTACTTGAACATTACAAAGAAAGTATGTTCTGCACAAAATCTACCTGAAACTACCATTGAATTGGAAGAATTACCTAAAGTATTTAGACAAGAAGACAAGGAAACCTTTCACGTAAATGTAACTGGAAAATTGCTCAAATTTTCCATTTACTACAGCTATTCAAATCTATATTATGGGTGCTTCATAGATACATTCAGATTGTTAGAATCCTAGATCTAGCAGGAACTCTCAGAATATTTAGTCTGAAGATTATGAACTTAAAGCCCTGTAGAGACCAAGCAGTTGACATAAATGTAGGAAAATGGAGAGTCCATGTCTATGTAAGCAAGCACTAACCAACTTGAGTTTCTTTTCGCTCAAGAAAAATTGACAGCTATATATCACAGTCTTCTTTTTCAAGAGAACCCAGAAATTCAGATTTTAATACGAGCTCACCTTTTAAATGTTGACAACTCATTCATAATTTTCTTAGACAATACAAAGCCAGTTTTGACCAGCAGCCTGTGATCTCATCTCAGCTCTGATACTGGAGTTTTCAAACTGGGACTCCTTCCCAGACAATAAGTGACTTTCCAAGATCACAAGATAATTAATAAATGTAAATTCAATATTTTCATGTCTAAATAATTTCATCCAAAATGATCCAAGTAAAATGTATTTAACTATGTTTACTGAGTCCAAAAAAAAAGCATATTTAGTATAGACTTTATTAAACAAGCACTTTATAGAGAAGTGAATATCATGTATTGATTAGCAAATTATCTGTTCAATTATTTAACTTAATATAATTGGTGGAGGAGGGGGTTAAAAGGGGAGGGTTATGTCAGCAAGACATACCAAAAAATAGAATTAATTCCATGGGGAGTTGAAAGTTTTATTATGGACTATTTTGTAATTATCATTATTATTAGTTTTTTTTTTTTTCTCCTAACCTGGGACAGATTTCTAACTAACTTTTTCTGGTTTTGTTTTGTTTTGTTTGTTTGTTTGAGACAGAGTCTCACTCTACGGCCCAGGCTGGAATGCAGTGGCACGATCTTGGCTCACTGCAACCCCTGCTTCCCAGGTTCAAGCAATTCTCGTGTCTCAGCCTCCCAAGTAGCTGGGATTATAGACACACGCCACCACCCCCAGCTAATTTTTGTATTTTTTGTAGAGATGAGTTTTCACCATGTTGGCCAGGTTGGCCTTGAACTCCTGACCTCAAGTGATCAGCCCACTTTGGCCTCCCAAAGTGGAGCCACCATGCCCGGCCTAACTAACGTTTTATAATCAACATCTTCAACACCAAATCATACAGAATAAATTAATGATTTCTCTGGGCTTATTTATCACGTAATGTCAACTCTCTTGAACCAAGCAAAAAAAAAAAAAATTAAGTGAGGAAGAGGCCTCCCAAAGCAAAATGATGTATGTTATTAAGCCCAGTTTTCACTAAGACTCAGTGGCACCACCATCTAACGGGTCCCCCAAGCTAGAAACCTCATAAGTTATTGGGTCCCTGAGCTCGAAACCTGGTATCCTCACTTTTCCTTGTAATTCTCCATGCTGCATTCAGTCAGTCATTAAATCCAATGATTCTGTCTACAAAAGATCTATCCAATTTGTCCTTCCAATCATTTCGACTACAACCATCGATGTTAGGCCAGAGGCTAAAAAATGTGGCCAGTAGGCCAAATCCCACTCACAGAATGTTTTTTCTGACCTGCATTGTGTTTTATTTTACTCTGAATATTTGCCAGTATTAAAAACTGCGAGATTTCACACACAAAAATCCAGATTTCCAGCTTTTCTTGAAAATCAGAGTATCTAGGGAAATGAGGCTGAAGGTAAGTAGTACTTTTATCCTTTAGACAGGGCATAAAATCTCTAGTTGGCTACAGTTCTCACCTTTACCCACACTTCACTCATTTCATTTGAGTTAGTAAACGCTGATTTAGATTTTCGCCTTTTCCTCATTTTCAGAACTAATACAACAGCTTCTTGACTGAACTCCATGCCTCTGGTCTTTACCCCTTTAATCTTTATTTGACAGCACTGACAGACTTTATAAATAAAACTTTTTCATTTTAGTCCCTGCTTAAAATTCAATAGTGTCCCATCATCTATAAGATAGAGTTGAACTCCCTATTATTTGACCTCTCTGTACTTCTTCAACTTCAATCTATGTTCAAACTCAATTGCTTATTGTGCTCCAAAAGTGCCATATTCCCTCCCACTTCACTACTTTAAAAGTGCTCTTCTCAATCTAGAATGCCTATCCTTTCTTTGTCTGGCTAACTCCTACTCTTCCTTCAAAATCAGCTCAAATACGATCTTCTCTGGGACACTCTCCCAGGCTCCTTCTCCCCACCCTCTCTACTTAACCCTCCCAATCAATCTACTAGACAGCTACTCCTGCATATCAGTAGCACCCTGTGACTATTATAGCACTATATTAAAATTATTACTTTTTTTTTTTTTTTTTTTGAGACGGAGTCTCGCTCTGTCGCCCAGGCTGGAGCGCAGTGGCCAGATCTCAGCTCACTGCAAGCTCCGCCTCCCGGGTTTACGCCATTCTCCTGCCTCAGCCTCCCGAGTAGCTGGGACTACAGGCACCCGCCACCTCGCCCGGCTAGTTTTTTTTTTTTTGGAGACGGAGTCTCGCTCTGTCGCCCAGGCTGGAGTGCAGTGGCCGGATCTCAGCTCACTGCAAGCTCCGCCTTCCGGGTTCACGCCATTCTCCTGCCTCAGCCTCCCAAGTAGCTGGGACTACAGGCGCTGGCCACCTCGCCCGGCTAATTTTTTGTATTTTTTAGTAAAGACGGGGTTTCACCATGTTAGCCAGGATGGTCTCGATCTCCTGACCTCGTGATCCGCCCGTCTCGGCCTCCCAAAGTGCTGGGATTACAGGCTTGAGCCACCGCGCCCGGCCAGGCTAGTTTTTTTTTTTTTTGTATTTTTTTAGTAGAGATGGAGTTTCACCGTGTTAGCCAGGCTGGTCTCAATCTCCTGACCTCCTGATCCACCCGTCTCGACCTCCCAAAGTGCTGGGATTACAGGCTTGAGCCACCGCGCCCGGCCAATTATTATTTTTTATATGTGTCCTCCAACTAGAGTGAGCTCCTTGAAAACAACCACTATTAATTTCAGCTTAGAATATAAATAAGAAGATAAAAGCGCTTCCTCAATTATTTCTATCATAGCAATAGATGAGAAAAGCAACATTTGTAAAAGGCCTCTTATATGCCAAGTACTACAGCTAGTCCTTTTGCAATATCTCATTTAATAGTAAAATTTACAGCAAGTGAAAAAGTGAATAGAATTTGGAATTTCAGTTACAGTTTGGTTAAATTTTGATATTTTAGTTGCTTTTGTACTCCTACATTATACCATTTTGAGGTTACAACTCTCAATTGAATACAAACAAGTTGCTTTTCATTTTCGGTTTTTTCTTTTTTTTTAAGAGATAAGGTCTAGCTATGTTGCCCAGACTGGTCTCAAACCCTTGGACTCACTCTTCCCTTTTATTCTCTTTGTTACATTCAGTCAAAGGCTCTTCCTGCCTCAGCCTCCTAAGTAGTGGGAACTCCAGACACACGCCACCATACCCAGCTCTAGTTTCTATTATTCCTGAGTTAACTTATTTCGTACATAATTTTCCCTAATTTGAAAAATGAGGAGGGTGAGGTAAAAAGCAAACACTGCTCAAGGTCAACATCAACAAAGCTTAGGGAAATGTTTTTAAAAATCAATATCCATTTGACAAAACATTCATATAAACAGAAATCTTACAGGTAAGATGTCATGGAAAGAGAAACATTACATAAACATTATACAGGGAGGATTCACTCAAACATATTTTGTAGCCACTCTTATATTTAGCAAAATAGGTAAAATTATTGCAAAAGGTTTAAAAGGTAAACTTACCCTTTCTGTAAGAATTACAATGGATGAAAATGCAGAATTCATGAAATCATAACCATCAATTTGGAATAAGTATTTCAGAATCTGAAACTCAGAAGCATCTTCTGTTGATTTATAAATAAAAATATGTTAACATGATATTATATAACTTCTGATTCTAATTTCTTCCTTAATTGATGCATTGGAAAATAAATAACCTGCTTCTTACCTTTTTGAGAAATATAATTTTGAGAAGACAAAGAATTATCAGTTGAAACCATATGACTATTTAGCAGGGTATTTTCCACAGATCTGTCTATCTCAACCAGAGCAGGCCCTTCAGTGTCTACTGATGGTTTTGAATTTTCATCACTATCTTTAGAAGATGAAGGTTTGAAATGTACTTCTTCGTGAATTCTCACAGGTAACTCTATGTTAGAGACCATATCTACAAATAAATAAAAAGAAATGTGTTTTTCCCAAATACTTGCTTTATTGAGGGCTCCCCTTTTGTTTTCTAGGCAGGTCTTTTTTCTGAACTTTTGTAGGTCATTATGATACTTCGTTAAAGAAAGGATACACTAAAACATAAATTGTATCCTGTGTTACCTTTCTATTGCTAGTAAGATAAATTACCAAAACTTGGTGGTTTAAACAATGCAAATGTATCCTCTTAGAGTTCTGAAAGTCAGAAATTCTAAAACCAAGGTGTTGAAGTTGGCAAGGCTGCATTCCGTCAGGAGGCTCTAGGGCAGAATCCATTTCCTTGCTTTTTCTACTTTCTAGAGGCCTCCTGCATTCCTTGACACATGGCCCCACCCTCCGTTTTCAAAGCCAGCAGTGTAGCATCTTCTAATTTCTGTCTCTCTTACTCTGATACACTTACGTTCCTCTTAAAAGGAGCCTTGTAATTTTATTAGACACACAAGGATAATATCTCCATTTCAAGGTCCCTAATCACATTTGCAAGGTCCTTTCCACCATGTAAAGTAACATATTCTCAGAGTCTGGGGGTTAAGATACAGACATCTTTTAGGGGGCTTTTATTCAGCCTACTACATAGCCTTTTCTTTATTCCTCAGCCAAGGAAGAATTACAAAAGCTATATGTAATTCTATTCTCTACATGCTTTTTTGTCCTAAAAATTACTTTTTAAAAAAAACCTAAAACTAACATAACTGTCAACAATTCTGTTGTACTATATAAGCCTATGACTAAGAATAAGGCAACACATAGATTCCCTTCAGATTTTATGCCTGCTATGTATGCATTTGTTAACCAGAAGGTGTAATGTCTAAAAAAAGTATCAGTGTGGTCCTGAAAAACAATAATAAAGAGTAGTAAGTGAATTGTTCAATGTTTAATTTTGCTCTTTGAGCCTATGAGTCTTAACATAGCACTTTGACACTGTCATTTATTTATCATTGTTTAAAAGAGGAAAGTCCCAATTGAGCAAACACATATCAGTAATTTAATAATAGCACCTGTGGATAATAATACTTAAAAGCATTCAAATCAGGAGTCTGAATTCAAAGGGATTATTATACATACAGGACTCAAGTAGTGATCTACAATAACATTTAATACTATGAGAATAAAAGGGTTATTCAATAAATATACTCAAATTTATACATAACTATATTGATTATTTTAAAATATTGTTTTAAACTGCATTTGAAATAAATATATAATAAGAAAAATGAATATTCCCTATTCCATTTTCATATTTAGTTGTATTTTTAGGTATTATTTACACAAACCTAAGCTTTAAGATTTACATTAAATATGGATATGATTTTCTTTGTTATTGCTTATTAGCAGAATTTTAAGTCAAATAAAATAATAATTTTTAATATTTAACTGTACTTGGGAAACTCATTACTTAAGTATGCACAATTGGAATCCTTTTGTAAAATCGTTATTCACGTTGTAATATAAATAACTGTTCCCTAATTTACCTGTTTTGTAAATTCCTAAATCAATATGTTAGTTTTCTGTAAATGTGGTTATATCAAGTCTGAGCCTTTCACAAACATAGATTCAAGATCAGTGATTCATCTTGCTTATGCACTATAATTACAGCAAGTTTTCATTTGTTATTCCCTGAAAGAGTTGTTGAAATCTGAAAAGATTTGTTGTTTAGTTCTTTCTCTAATATCCAGAAAATAGGGCCTGTGGCTTTATAGAAATCTTTTAGGATGCTTTTTTAAAAACAAATTTTTGCATGATCTCAGGTTGTTTTTCATTCTATTTTTATTTAATATTGTAGTGTTTTGGAATAACCCACTTTGTTAATAAATGACATCTTTTTTTTCTGAAATTTAAAAGAATTTCTGAATATTTTCATAAAAGTTCCTCAAAACTAGTTAAAATTGCAGCAACATCCTATTCTCATTTAACTATTTACCAACTTTAGAAATTCTTCCAGTATCTCTATATGAAATTATAAATTTTAAATATTTATGTGTGTGTGTGTGTGTGTGTGTATATATATATATATGAGACTGAGTCTCATTCTATTGACCAGGCTGGAGTGCAGTTTTGTAATTTCAGCTCACTGCAACCTCCGCCTCCCAAGTTCAAGTAGTTCTCATGCCTCAGCCTCCCGAGTAGGTGGGATTACAGGGGCACACCACCATGCCCAGCTAATTTTTGTATTTTTAGTAGAGACGGGGTTTCATCATGTTGGCTAGGCTGGTCTCGAACTCCTGACCTCAAGTAATCTGCCTGCCTCGGCTTCTCAACGTGCTGGGATTATAGGTGTGAGCCACCACACCCCGCCAATATTTTCTTCAGAGAGAAAGTGTCACTGTGTTGTCCAGGCCAGCCTCGAACATCTAGCCTCAAGTGATCTCCCACCTCAGTCTTTCAAGTAGCTGGGACTATAGGAGCATACCAACACTCCCAGCTAAATAAAATTTACAAAAATGATTTTTTTTGTGAAATCCTTTTGAATTCCTGGAGTTTCTATGATTGTGCTCTTAAATATTTTTATATATCAATCTTTGGAATCATCTAGATTTCTGTATCTAATATTGTTTTGTTGTAGTCTGTCTTCCTTCTAATTACTGTGATCTGCCTTTTCTTAAATATTCCTTTAGGATCTAACAAGTTTAGAATAAGAGAATTTACCTTTTAATTAGCCTTTAACAACCTAAAAAGGTCTCTAAGCTTTTTAGTCATAAAAAGCATCACACCTGCACCTTTCTCATTTGGAAAAGGGTTAGAATCTAAATATCCATATGTTGGTTGAGGATATTGAGTAGAGAGCTCCCATTTTAGGGAATGTTAAGGTATTACATATAGTTCTGGAAATTCAAAAAAATCACCTGGTTCTAACAGAAATGTGTTTCCTTCTGAGTTTGTTGCCCTCTTCCTGTGAAAAGTTTTCTGTCATTCTAGGGTTTAATTGTTTTTGTATTATTGGTCAATATTTGCTGCATTTATATTCTGTCCATCACAGAGTCATAAGGATGGAGATGTGGAAAAGTCATATTATAAAATTTTCTACTTAAAAAACAATCCACATGTTTTTAATCATAGGAATTGCTAGATACCTGGACATCTAGATCTGAAAGTATTATCTTATATTCTGCTATCTTCTGTTGCCCTCTGTTGAACTCTCAGAATTGAGGAACTTGAGGGAGAAAGTTGAAAACATTTTCCCTTTTTTTGCTTGAGTTTTCTTATTACATTGACACTTAAAGGAAACCCTTGTTATCAGCTGGGCACAGTAGCTCATGCCTGTATTCCCAGCACTTTGAGAGGCTGAAGCGGGAGGATCCCTTGAGCCTAGGAGTTGGGACCAGCCTGGACAACATAAGGAGACTCCATCTCCACAACATATAAAAATAAATTAGCTGGGTGCAGTGGTGCACACTTGTCATCCCAGCTACTCAGGAGGCTGAGGTCAAGGGGTAGATTGAGCCCTGGAGGCTGAGGCTACAGTGAACTGTGATCACACCACTGCACTCCAGCGTAGGTGACAGGGTGAAACCTTGTCTCAGAACAAAAACAAAAGAAAACTCTTGTTATCATAGTCCTTCTCAGGAAAAGCAAAACTACAGACCTAGAATAAGATCTAACTTAGGAATCAAAACTATTTAATTGAAGTTTCCCTTAGTTGGCCGGGCACGATGGCTCACACCTGTAATCCTAGCAGTTTGGGTGGCTGAGTGGGGCAGATTGCTTGAGCTCAGGAGTTAGAGACCAACATGGGCAATATAATGAAACCCTGCTTCTACAAATATGCAAAAATTAGTGGTCGTGGTGGCACGCTCCCATAGTCCCAGCTACTTGGGAGGCAAAGGTGAGAGAATTGCATGAGCCCAGTAGGTCGACGCTGTGGTGACCTGAGATCATGCCACTGCACTCCAGCTTAGATGATAAAATGAGACCCTGTCTCAAAAAAAAAAAAAAAAAAAAAAAAGTTTCTCTTAGCTTAGGTTTCTAAGAAAAACATTCAAATATAGTTGTATTGGGAAGGTGTTATTGGGCTAAAAAGTGAATGTGAATGAGAAAACCCACACCTACCAGAATAGAAAGTCAATAGACACTGTCTAAAATAGGGTAATCAAAGCAGAATAGTATAAAGATTCGATTTAGAAAACTCTTAAATACTAAAAAGATACTGCTTTAAAAACAAAAAAAGAAAATTATTGTCTCTGGGAAAGCAGTGGGAGTGGAGGTAGATGGAGGGAACAGACATTGCTATTGTCAAAAAAAAAAAAAAATACCTTAGCACTATTTCAAATTTTAAACTATTTACATACAATATTTTGATAAAAATTAAAATTTATTGTAAAATACTTTAAGATTTTCTTGGAACATCTTTAGATCTCCAGTCATTGTTTTTCTGCTGAGATTTTATTTTATAATATTAAGATCTAAATTCCAGAGTAAACCAGAAATTGATGAAAGAGCTAAGTATTTTTGAGCCGGGCATGGTGACTCACGCCTGTAATCACAGCACTTTGGGAGGCTGAGGTGGGAGGATCACGAGGTCAGGAGTTCGAGACCAGCGTGGCCAACATGGTGAAAGCCCATCTCTACTAAAAACACAAAAATTAGCTGGGTGTGGTGGTGTGTGCCTGTAATCCCAGTTACTCAGGAGGCTGAGGCAGGAGAACTGCTTGAACCAGGACCTGGTAGGTGGAGGTTGTGGTGAGCTGAGATCACGCCATTACACTCCAGCCTGGGCAACAAGAGTGAAACTCTGTCTCAAAAAAAAAAAAGAAAAAAAAGAAAGAGCTAAGTATTTTTAAAAAGGCAGATTCCTGGACTTTTTCATCTGATTTGCACTTTTGAAAATAAATTATGTTTAAAAATAAAATAAATTCTAATATAAATATTTTCATACCAACCTGACAGATTGTATGAACTTTCGACCATCATAACTTTTGTATTACCTGTGGGATAATTATCAATGGAAAATTCTTCAGTTTCTTCATTTTCAATCACGTTATTTTGATCCAGTGTCTGTTTGGGAAATGGCAATTCCATTTCCTTTGGAGTGTTCTGGAAGTTCCAAGGATTGTCAAAATTATACAAGAACTTTTTCAAATATGGTATGGCATCAGATTCATCTGTTTTTTCTAAGACTGGTTTCTTGTCTATTTGATCTTCTGTTTCCATAATTTGTATCACTTCTATTTCTTGTTCTTTTTCAGGGTCTAATTCACTTGTTAGAGGATATTCATGTTCACCTGCCCCACCATCTTCTTCATTTTTCCTGTCATCTAACATAATTTTGTCTTCCTTGGCATATGCAAAGCCTAGCATAGCAAAACCAAAATCAAACCAACTTGGCTCGAGACTCAAGCTATCATTAGTGATTGTGTCTTTTTTTTCTGTTAATATTTCTGTACATGGAACTGTGTCTTCTTTATCAGATGATATGGAATTGGGAAAATCTTGTAGTGGTGAATTGCTTTCTGCAGCTAATAATTCAAGCCCTGTATCCTCATCTCCAAAACCTAAATAATTTGTAAATCCACCACCAAACCAACCAGTGGGTTGAGGTTTGGGAACGTGCTCTGACTCAGATGCTAGTTCAGAATGCGTCTTTGGCACTGATTCAGATTCTTGCTGATGTTCTGTTTGAGGCTCACCATTATTTAATTCCTCTAGGTCATTCTCATCTTCCACTGCTATTTTTCTACTTCGAAATGAGCTTTCTTGTACAGGTTCAATAACTGATTCAAAAGCCTTCTCTTCAGCTTGTTCTCCTCTCAATCCAAACCATTCTTTGAGTCCAGGCACAGCTGAAGATGGTGGGACATGCACTTCTGGAATATGATCCTGTTCCACACTTTCAGCAACTGCTTCTTCCCAGTTTTTTGATTCACTGGTACTTCCGATATCTTCAGGAGCCTCTAATGCTGGAAATTGGTCTTCAAACAAAGTACTTTCGTAAGTTGCATAAAATCCAGGTTCTAGCTGAAAAT
Organism: Chlorocebus sabaeus; assembly: GCF_047675955.1. Lineage (NCBI taxonomy): Eukaryota > Metazoa > Chordata > Mammalia > Primates > Cercopithecidae > Chlorocebus > Chlorocebus sabaeus. The sequence continues at coordinate 15,691,096 of NC_132927.1, read as the reverse complement.
CACCTTCATATATACTAGATTTTTCATCTTTATCTTCTTCAAAAGGATATATATTTTCACCATAATCACTGTTTAATTCACTATCTTCATTGTCAAATGTGTAACTTACTCCAAGAAGACAAAGAAAGTCAGATTCCTAAAAGTAAAAAATATACATGTGATTAACATGAATGTACTAGAGCTCCTTGTTTCTCATTTAAAATGGATGACTGTGGGCCGTGACTCATTTAAAATGGATGACTGTGGGCTGTGCCTGGTGGCTCACGCCTGTAATCCCAGCACTTTGGGAGGCTGAGGCAGGCGGATCATGAGGTCAGGAGCTCGAGACCATCCTGGCTAACACGGTGAAACCCCGTCTCGACTAAAAATACAAAAAATTAGCCAGGCGTGGTGGCAAGCACCTGTAGTCCCAGCTACTTGGGAGGCTGAGGCAGGAGAATGGCGTGAACCCAGCAGGTGGAGCTTACAGTGAGCTGAGATCGTGCCACTGTACTCCAGCCTGGGGGACAGAGAGAGACTCTGTCTCAAAAAAAAAGAAAAAAGAAGAAAGTAAAAAGGATGACTGTGATTTTCCCAAGACACATGACTAGCTCAAGAGCAGAGCAAAAACTCAAACACTTATATCACAACTGACTTCGAGGCTAAGTATGTAAACCTAAATGAAAAACCTTTTACATTATGGCTTTTTGTTTCTTTGTTTGTTTGTTTTTAGAGACAGGGTCTTGCTCTGCTGTCCAGGGTGGAGGACAGCTCACAGCTTGCTTGAACTCCAGGCTTCAAGTGAACCTCCCTCCTCAGCCTCCGAAGTAGCTGATATTATACCCAGCTAATTAAAAAAATCTTTTGTGAAGATGGAGTCTCGCTATTTTGCCCAGGCTGCTCTTGAACTTATGGCCTCAAGCAATCATCCCACCTGAGCCTCCCAAAGCACTGGGATTACAGATGTGAGCCACCGCACCAGGCCCATTATGACTTATTTGTTACTAAATAGTTGAAATTTTGGGGCCAGGCATGGTGGCTCATGCCTGTAATCCCAGCACGTTGGGAGGCTCAGGCGAGTGGATTGCCTGAGCTCAGGAGTTCAAGACCAGCCTGGCCAACATGGCGAAACTCCATCTCTACTAAAAAATACAAAAATTAGCCAGGCATGGTGGTGGTCACCTGTAGTCCCAGCTTCTCGGGAGGCTGAGGCAGGAGAATTGCTTGAACCCAGGAGGCAGAGGTTGCAGTGAGACGAGATCTCACAACTGCACTTCAGCTTGGGTAACAGAGTGAGACTCCGTCTCAAAAAAATAAATAAATAAAATTTATTTCAAATAGTTGGAATTTTTGAGAAGCAGAGACAATCAATGCTTTCAGTGTATTCTGCAAACAAAATCTCATGAAAAGGCATGCATATCCACAAATTTTGCACCTCCTAAGAACACACTGACTGAACACATGCATCTTTGCAGTGATTTGAGGTAGGGTTCTATGGTTTGACTGTGTCCCCAAAAAAAATGTATTGGAAACTTAATCCCAAATGCAATATTGTTGACAGATGAGGCCTGGTGAAAGGTGATCAGTCCATAAGGGCAGAATGAGTAGGATTAATGCCATTACTGCATGAGCGGGCTTAGTATCACAGAAGTGGGTTCCCTTATAAAAGGACCACTAGTTCAGCACCTGTCTTGCTCTCTCTCTCCAGCGTTTTTCCCCATCTTGCCTTCCAGTATGAGATGTTGCAACAAGAAGACTTCTCAGCCTTCAGAACTGTGAGAAATAAATTTATTTTCTTTATAAGTTATCCAGTCTCTGCTATTCTGTTATAGCAGCACAACATTGACTAAGACAGAGGGGAATTTCACAGCATATAGTTATGTCTCAGACAGACCAGAGACTCTAAAGCAAGTTTGTCCAACCTGCAGCCTACAGGCTGCATGCAGCCTAAGATGGCTTTGAATGTGGCCCAACAAAAATTCATAAACTTTTAAAAAATATTATGGGATTTTTTTTTGCAATATTTCTTTTTAGCTCATCAGCTATATCAGTGTTAGGGTATTTTATGTGTGGCAGAAGACAATTCTTCTTCCAGTGTGGCCCAGGGAAGCCAAAAGATTGGACCTCTGCTCTAAAGCGTGAAAACCTGGTTAAAAGTTGCACCAAAAGGCTGGACACAGTGCCTCATGCCTGTAATCCCAGCACTTTGGGAGGCCAAGGTAGGAGGAGTGCTTGAGCCCAGGAGGTCAAGGCTGCAGTGAGCCATGGTTGCACCACTTCATTCCAGCCTAAGCAACAGGGCAAGATCCTGTCTTTAAAAAAAAAAAAAAAGTTAGCTAGGTGTGGTGGCCCACACCTGTAATCCCAGCGTTTGGGGAGGGTGAGGTAGGCAGACTATTTGAGCCCAGGAGTTTATAAACAGCCTGGGCAACATGGAGAAACTCTGTCTGTACAAAAAAAAAAAAATACAAAAATTAGCCAGGCATAGTGGCATGTGCTGTAGTCCCAGCTACTCTGGAGGCTGAGGTGGGAAGATCACTTGAGCCTGGGAAGTTGAGGCTCCAGTGGGCTATAATTGTGCCACTGCACTCCAGCCTGGGCAACAGAGTTAGATCCTATTTTAAAAAAAAAAAAGTTGCACTGAAACAATTTGGCTTCATTTATTGAGATATTGCATACAGCCAATGGAAGTGAGGATCTACTTGTCCATCTCACAGAACAACCAAATCATTAAGAAGAAACATGATGAAGACTTTTTTTTAATCCGAATGTTAGAAATAGTGACGTGTGCTGCCTTTAGATATTACCATTATGAAATGAGGATAACGTTCAGATTTTTTAAAGAATAAGCTTCAGAATTGCAATTTTATAATATACACTTGGCACTACAGTCTAGTACATGATTAAGAACAGACTCTGGAGTCAAACCCTTTGGGTTCAATGTCCAACCCTGCCATCTACTACCTCTGTGCCCTTGGGTGAATTTTATGATCTTTCTATGCCTCAGTCTCCTTCATCTGTAAGATGGGGATGTTGGGGCTCAGAAATACCCCCAAAATGAAGACATCAGAAGCAAAATTCTTCTCTGAACTTCTCCTATTCTCCACCTCTCAGTCTCATTTTCCCCCGAGGCTAGTCATAGAAAGTAGAATCCCGCTTTCCCAAGGCAGCTCATAGAAACAAGAACCCCTTTTCTCCAAAGCCAGCCATACAATCTAAAATTATTACTCTAATGTTTCCTCCTCTTTTCTATGCAAAGCTATTCATAAATTCTCTGACCTACCTTGTTTGATTGTAGGGCATAAGACCCGCATTCCAGGGAAGGCCCTGCCCTATAACCAGAAAGATGCAATGCATGTTCAGCAAAGCCAAGGAGAATCTAGACAGACAGGCCTTTCTGGGTTCCCCCAGTCAGTCTACTGAATTAGATCACACCCTTTTTGTTCAGTCATATCTCTACATGGCTATCCATACGTTACTGAAGCTAAGCATAAAAATGGACAGTTTCCTCTGTATCTTCGGGTCTTCATTCTTTTTTTTGTTTGTTTTCTTGAGATGGAGTCTCACTCTGTCGCCCAGTCTGGAGTGCAGTGGCATGATCTCCACTCACTGCAACTTCTGCCTCCCGGGTTCAAGCAATTCTCCTGTCTCCGCCTCCCAAGTAGCTGGGAAAACAGGCGCACGCCACCACGCCTGGCTAATTTTTGTATTCTTAGTAGAGATGTGGTTTTACCATATTGGTCAGGCTGGTCTCGAACTCCTGATCTCAGGTGATCCACCTGCCTTGGCCTCCCAAAGTGCTGGGATTACAGGTGTGAGCCACCACGCCCAGCCTGGTTCTCCATTCTGAAGATTCCTGTGTCACGTAAAATTGTGATCAAATAAATTTGTATGCCTTTTCACGTATTAATCTTCCTTTTGCAAGTTGACTTTTCATCTGACTTTCAGAGAGAACTTTCCTCCTTGAATCCTCCAGGGATAATGACAGTACCTATTTTACCGAGGTGTTGTGAGGATTAAGTCAAGTGTTTAGAATAGTAACTATCTCTAGTAAATAGTCGCATATCCCAGCCCAAAGTTACAGTACCCCAGATACAACCAGAAATGTGGGGATAAAAGGCCAAATCGTCTTGCCTCTCTCTCTATTAAAGACAACTCTGAAGGGCCATTCCAGCTCCAGAGCTCCATAGGAAATCAGCTGAGACCTTCACTGCAACTACATCACAATTCAACTTCTCTGTCTGCCCAGTCATGCTTCTTTTTTCTTTTTCTTTTTCGTTGTTTTTGTTTGTTTGTTTGTTTGTCTCGGCCTCCCAAAGTGCTGGGATTACAGGCGTGAGCCACTGGGCCCAGCCAAGTCCTGCTTTTTCTTTTGTTCCTTCACAGGTGCTATTCCCAAACTACCCAGCAAACTTCTTGGATGCAAAGATTCATTTCAATATCTGTTTCCCAGGGAACTTGATATAAGAATTTGGGGCATCTGTGCACTTACTTTGTGCATGGCACTGTGCTAGGTGCTGGGATTCTGCAGTAAACAATAGAAAAAACTAATTGTAAATTGCAATAAATGAGGACGGGTGCAGTGGCTCACACCTGTAGTTCCAGCACTTTGGGAGGCCAAGACGAATGGATCACTTGAGGTCAGGAGTTCGAGACCAGCCTGACCAACGTGGTGAAACCCCCGTCTCTACTAAAAATACAAAAATTAGCCGGGTGTGGTGGCAGGCCCCTGTAATCCCAGCTACTTGGAAGGCTGAGGCAGGAGAATCACTTGAACCCAGGAGATGGAGGTTGCAGTGAGCAGAGATTGTGCCATTGTACTCCAGCCTGGGCAATAAGAGGCGAAACTCCACCTCAAAAAAAAAAAAAGAAAGAAAAAAAGAATTGTAATAAGTGCTATGAAGAAAATAAACAGAAAACTGTGATTAAGAAGCAACAATTCCTTTAGAATCATCATGGAAGGCCTCTCCAAGGCACTGGTTTTTATTTTTAATTTTCAAACTCAACATACTTTCATTTCAGTTTTATTGAAGTATAATTGGTATACATAAACTGCATATAATGAATGTACACATTTGAACAAATGTATACACTTGTGTTACCATCACCACAATCCAGATATTGAAACATATCCTTTGCTTCCAAAAGTTTCCTAGGAGGCACTGATGTTTAATCTCAGGCCTAAAGGATAAGAAAGAACTAGCCAAGTGAAGTGTTTGGGGAAAGCATTCCAACCAGAAGAAATAGCCTGTTTGGGGCCCCGGGCTGCGAAAGAGCTTGGCATGTTCTAAGAACAGTCAAAAGTCCAGATTGGCCACGATCGTGGTGAGTGACGGGAGAATGGCACCAGAGACAGGGTCAGCAAGGGAGGCAGGAGCAGATCATGTGGGACTGTGAAGCCAGGGTAAGAAGTCTGGGTTTTATTCCAGGTCCAGTGAAAAGCCACTAAAGGGCTTTAAAGGAATGACATAATCTGATTTTTTGTTTTTACAAGATTCATTATTGTTTGGAGAATGGATTGAAAGAGGGCAAAAGTATAGACAAAGAGTATAGTTAGAAGGCTATTGTAGTATTCTAATCAATAGATGAAGCCCGCTTGTGGTGGCACACCTGTAATCCCAAGCATTGGTGAGGCTGAGACGGGAGGATTGCTTGAGCCCCAGGAATTCTGGGCTGTAGTACAGTTTGATTGTACCACTGCGTTCCAGCCAAGAGATGATGGTGCCTTGAATTAGGGCGATAGTGAAAATGGAATTGAAGAGAAGACAATATACTCCAGATATATTTTAGAAATAGAACTGACAGGACCAATTATTATACAGTAAATAGACAGCTAATCCCAGAGTTTGTGATGGGAAAGAGCCAGAAAATAGGCAGTTTGTTTAACTAGATAGACTCCCTTCTCACTGACCTCATTTAAGGTAAATTGGCTTAAGCTAGAATCTGAATTAAATGGGCTAACCAAGTTTATTAATTGAAAAGTCGCCTCCTGATTCCCTTGAAGCCCAGCATTATCATGCTCATGAAAAACTCCAACAGCAAAAGAGGATGTGCAGATATGAGACTAACGAGTGTGGTGGAAAATAAACTTTTATCTTAGTAAGACAATAGCATTAGTAATAATATCTAACACTTACTGAGCACTTAGTGCTCTTCTATGTACTTTACATATACTCATTTATTCTTCAATATATGTGAAGTAGCACTGTATTATACTCAGCACCTCCACTTTACAGATAAGGAAATTGAGGCATACCAGGCCACATAGCTTGTAAGTGGTTGAGTCAGACTTTGAACTCAGTCCATCTCCAGAATCCATGCTCTTAACAACTACACTCTACTGCCTGTCTGTTAATTTTTCAGAAAGCAAAATCTTTTACTGTCACCAAATTTGTCTTACTTAATTTTATTCAAGCTCAAGCTATTCCTAGAGCAAGTTCTCAGGTCAACTATTTCATGCATTCACTATAAAAGGTACATAACCAATAGGCACTGATACTGGGGAAAACTGTTTTAACCAAGAAATTTTAAATTCAATTAACAACTGAGAATGAGTTTACTCACTTTAGTTGACATTTGAATTTCCTCAGATATGAACACCTCTTCAATCTGGACGGCATCTCTGGGAAAATATCCAAACTCTTTTCCTTTCTGTCAAAATGAAGAACAAAGACCATCGAGGAAGAATGATCAAAGCAATAATAATTATTGAACCTAATTTTGTCCCATGTCCTTGGCTTTCATCTACTCCAAATCGCAAACATTGACAATCAATTTCCATATAAAAGAGAGTAAAATCATATTTTGTTATTCAAAAGAAGAGCATTTATTTAAGGAACAAAGAGCCAAATGGTAAAATGTCGCTGTTTCAAACTTCAGAAAGAAACCTGTTCCACTTACTCATTTTATTTCTTTTTCTGTTCGTTAACAACCTTTCCTGTCCAGGTCAACTGCAGATTTACACGAGTAGACCTGGGATATCAAAAGGCAAGGCAATGGTGGCGGTAGCCAAGCTAGATGGAGTAGTGACATATTCAATGTTTTCAGGATGTTAAAATCAGACAGGCGGTTTAAACTCTGAAGGGCCACAAATGGATTCATCAAGATAGTAAAGGTCTACAATTCCTACAGGGAGGATTTGGTTCCATTCTGCTTTTCTGGGGCTACCTTAATAACAGAGATCCTCTTAACCCAGTTCAAGCAAGGCAGATTGTCCCCCAAGGGTGAATGTTTTACACAGCCACCCTCAGCCCATTTCCTAACCCTGTTAAAGTTTTAAAGAACATATTTCTTTTGGTCCTCTACTCCAGCACCATTGTACCTCAACTGTGATTTGTCCAGCTCTCCATAGCTGTAACTATTTGGAAACTGACAGCCTGTGGGTCCACAGTGTAGTTTCTTAAACAGCTAACTGCATGAACTAAACATCAAATGCACAAAAGTAAATGTGCCTAAAACTTCGCCCTGGCTCCACACATTAAACATTGCTTTTATGTGGAACCATTATGTTCACATATAGTAAATAAAAAAGAATGCTTTCTTTCACTTTTGTGCCATCTAAGATGCCACTTTTTGTACGGCTGCATTGGATGCCTCCAATGAATTCAAGACATAGATTGTTTTTTCGTTTTCATTTTTTAATAGAGACAGAGTCTTGCTCTGTTGCCCAGCCTGGAGTGCAGCAGTGCAATCATAGCTCACTGTAACCTCTAACTCCTGGGTTCAAGCTGTCCTCCTGCCTCAGCCTCCCTCAGCCTCCGAAGTAGCTAGGACTACAGACATGTAAACACCCCACTAATTTGTGTGTGTGTGTGTGTGTGTGTGTGTGTGTGTGTGTATTCTTGCTATGCTGCCCAGGCTGGTCTCAAACTCTTGGCCTCAAGTGTTCCTCCTGCTTCAGCTTCCCAAAGCACTGGGATTACAGGCATGAACCACCACGCCTGGCCTTAGATTGGCATTTTAAAGGCACCAGAAGCAGTAGGGCAAGTTGGGAACTGCAGAGGCCAGACAAGCAATTCTGGCCAGTGACAATTAGAAGTCCAGTCCTATAGCCCCTGATGGTAAAGGAGAATTTTTAAATAAAATCTGCTCCTTCAAACAGTGACCACAGGGGCTATACAAAAGAAGAGGTCTGGTGCATATGTAATATGGAAGTGATATATGTATCAAGTCTATCATGTTTGTTCAGCTTGGGAGTAAAAGTACTTATCGTAGCACCTTTGCATTATAAACCATAATGATACAATCAAAGAGAAACCTTTTTTCAATGGAAAGTATTAATCATTGATTTTCCCATGTTATATATTCAGAGATGATTTAACCTTCTAGAAATTTCCGCATACTAAAGCTTTGGGCCAAATAAAAGGCTCTCTCATCTGGGTTGTCTTTTTTGTTTTTTTGTTTTTGTTTGTTTTTATTTTTTTGTTTTTTGTTTTTTTTAGACAGGGTCTCACTTTGTAACCCAGGCTGGAGTGCAGTGGTGCAATCACGGTTCACTGCAGCCTCTACCTCCGGGCTCAAGTGATCCTCCCACTTTAGCCTCTCAAGTAGCTGGGTTTACAGGCATGCACTACTACACCCAGCTAATTTTTATATTTTTAGTAGAGATGAGGTTTCGCCATGTTGTCCAGGCTGGTCTCAAACTCCCGGCCTCAAGCGATCCACCCACGTTAGCTTCCCAAAGTGCTGATATTACAAGTATGAGCCACCGCACCTGACCTGAGCTGTTATTTTTTTCTATAAAAAACTTACACGTGTAGGGCCAGGTGCGGTGGCTCATGCCTGTAATCCCAGCCCTTTGGGAGGCCAAGACAGGTGGATCAACTGAGGTCAGGAGTTCCAGACCAGCCTGGCCAACATGATGAAACCCCGCCACTACTAAAAATACAAAAATTAGTCGGGCGTGGTGGCAGGCACCTGTAATCCCAGCTACTCAGGAAGCTGAGGCAGGAGAATCGCTTGAACCTGGGAAGCAGAGGTTGCAGTGAGCTGAAATCGCACCACTGCACTCCAGCCTGGGTGACAGAGCGAGACTCTGTCTCAAAAACAAACAAACAAACAAACAAACAAAACTTATACACCTAGCTTCCCTACGCTACCAACCTTTCTGGAGATCTCTTCAATAACAACTCAGCCCTTCATTTGCTCAGAAAGAAATGTCTTTTAATCTGATTAACTAAAACTTTGCAGTCTCTTTACAACTTGACCATTGGCGGGGTGCAGTGGCTCATGCCTGTAATCCCAGCTCTTCGGGATGCCAAGGCAGGTGCATCACCTGAGGTCAGGAGTTTGAGACCAGCCTGACCAACATGGTGAAACCCCATCTCTACTAAAAATACAAAAATTAGCCAGGCGTGGTGGCATGCGCCTGTAATCCCAGCTACTCAGGAGGCTGAGGCAGGAGAATTGCTTGAACCCGGGAGGCGGAGGTTGCAGTGAGCAGAGATTGCACCACTGCACTCCAGCCCGGGCAACAAGAGCGAGACTTTATCTCAAAAAACAAACAAACAACAAAAAAAAAAACGAAAAAAAAAAAAACCTTGACCTTTGGCAGCACCAAGAAATGACTGGGGTTGCCTAACCATCCCATAATATAAAGTCCCTCCATATAAATATAAAAATCTAATTTTAAAAATGATGCATGCTATGTAAAAATAAATTCAAGAATTCAAGGCATTCTCTTAGCCCTCCATCCCAACTATACTGCCTTCCCAAAAAGCCTCTTTTATAGAAATATTGGAACTCCCACTGAACATGACCATTTTTTGTTTGTTTAAATATGTTAAGGGTTTTTAATATATATACTGTGTTTTGAAATTCTTAACGTTTCTTTAAAGATGAAAAGCAGGTATCCTTGGCTGGGTGCGGTGGCTCACACCTGTAATCCTGGAACTTTGGGAGGCCGAGGCAGACAGATTACTTTAGCTCAGGAGTTCGTGACTAGCCTGGGCAACAGAGTGAAACACTGTCTCTATCAAGAATACAAAAATTGCCGGGCGCGGTGGCTCAAGCCTGTAATCCCAGCACTTTGGGAGGCCGAGACGGGCGGATCACGAGGTCAGGAGATCGAGACCATCCTGGCTAACATGGTGAAACGCTGTCTCTACTAAAAATACAAAAAACTAGCCGGGCGAGGTGGCGGGCGCCTGTAGTCCCAGCTACTCGGGAGGCTGAGGCAGGAGAATGGCGTGAACCTGGGAGGCGGAGCTTGCAGTGAGCTGAGATCCGGCCACTGCACTCCAGCCTGGGCGACAGAGCGAGACTCCGTCTCAAAAAAAAAAAAAAGAATACAAAAATTAGCTGGGCATGGTGACACACACCTGTAGTCCCAGCTACTCAGGAGGCTAAGGTGGGAGGATGGCTTGAACTCAGGACATGGAGGTTGGAAGTTGTAGTGAGCTGTGATCATACCATTGCACTCTAGCCTGGGCAACAGAGTCAGGCCCTGTTTCCTGTTTCCAAAGAAAACAAAAGAAAAGAAAAGGAATCCTTGTGCAAGTTGGTCATTTATTCTGCATTCAATTTTTAAAAGTAGTTACTTACACTTCCTGCCCACAAATCTTCCCTTTCCCCTGCAAGTTTAACAAAAACAGATATCTCTTCTCCCTTAGTGAAGTTCAGGTATCTGCAGTCAGGTCCTCTGTAATCTCTCATGGCTGAGACTCTGCTTATTAAAGCTATGTAAAACATGTAAAGAAAAACACACACATTAAATTAAAATGTTATTTCTCCCCTTTCATCTTGCTCTCTTCCAATCCATCCTATATGTTTCCAAATGCTAATATCTTTATATCATTTATGGCCTCAAAAACCTACGTAGCCTTAGCGAGTCTAAGCCTTTGGGCCTGGTGTCCAAGGCTGTCCATAACCTGGTCCCCTTTCTCTCTTTGAAAGGACCTCCTCCTATCCCTTCACACAGACTTGGCTACACTCAAGCTTGTTTATCCATTGTCCCTGGAACGTATCATCATCATTCTCTAGTCTGTAGGAAAGGAAAAAAGATAATCAGTTTTCTTCCTGGCACTTACCATATTCTAGGCATTATGATAATTGCTTTCATATTTTTATTTTATTAAATCCTCAGAACAGACCTATGAGGTAAATAATTTCATCTCAGTCTAACAAATGAGTCTTTAGTGAAGACTCAGAGAAGTGGTCACACAACCCCAGTGGAGCCCGATTTGCCCTGAGGTTCTTCTCACTGCAAAATCTCCTTCCTTATTCTGAGCTTTTCTTTCTGTCCTTTCCCCACTCTAGACACCTATTTGCCCCTTCATGCTTAAGTCATGTCCTGCTTCCTCTGTGAGGCAGCCTGATTATTCCAACCTACTCCGATTGCCCTTTCTCTGAACTTTAATATTACGTATTATCCTTACTAGGCTGCATCACTATTTATTGTTTCATTTAACCTGTCTTGTCATCGTTCACTAAAATTAAATTTTCTGAAAGGGAAGAAACTTATCTTACATCTTATTTTATTCCCCTTAGATGCATAGCACCTGCCCCCCGTCCAACCCAACATGTAGAAGGCCCTCAATAACTATGAACGAATCACAGTCATATATGCCAGATTCAGCAGTTCAACACATGAAGTAATATACACACCATATTATCTATTATAATTATACTGACATGTGTAAAACAAGATATTTTTATTGTCATGCAATTAAAATAACATTATAAATTTCTATAAATTTGAATGTTCCCTTTTCAGGTTCTATGTCTGGCCTTAAGGAAACTAAAATGATGTTGTAATATAAAGAGGGAAAGAAAGATTTTTTTTTCTTTATTTTTTTTTTTTTTTTTTTTTTTTTTTTTTTTTGAGACGGAGTCTCGCTCTGTCGCCCAGGCTGGAGTGCAGTGGCCGGATCTCTGCTCACTGCAAGCTCCGCCTCCCGGGTTCACGCCATTCTCCTGCCTCAGCCTCCCGAGTAGCTGGGACTACAGGGTATTTTTTTGAGGCAGGGTCTTTTTCTGTTGCCCAGGCTAGAGTGCAGTGACATAATGATAGCTGACTGCAGCCTCCACTTCCCAGGTTTAAGCCATCCTCCACCCTCAGCCTCCCTAGTAGCTGGGACTATAGCTTGTGCCACCATGCTCAGCTAACTTTTTTGATTTTTTGTAGAGATGAGGTCTCACTATGTTGCCCAGGCTGGTCTCAAACTCCTGGACTCAAGTGATCCTCCCACTTCAGCCTCTCAAAGTGCTGGGATTAGAGGTGCAAGCCACCACACCCAGCCAAAAGATTATTATGATAATAAAACATCATCTAGCAAACTTCTCTACATACTACATTGTATGTCCAAAAAGTTAAAGAAGAATGTTTACTCACAATTACTACTTATAAATTATTTATGTTTATACTAATAATGTTTTCCATTTTTAATTTTCATGTTACAAATTAGAAGTAATTCTCACAGCCAGGCGCAGTGGCTCATGCCTGCAATCCTAGCACTTTGGGAGGCTGAGGCGGGTGGATTCCCTGAGCTCAGGCTGGGCAACACAGTGAAATCCCGTCTCTACTACAATACAAAAAATTAGCCGGGTGTGGTGTTGTGCACCTGGAGGCTGAGACAGGAGAACTTGTGAGGCGGAGGTTGCAGTGAGTCGAGATCGTGCCATTGCACTCCAGCCTGGGTGACAGAGCAAGACTCCATCTCAGAAAAAAAAAACAAAAAGGCAGAATTTATTTAAAGCAACTCTTGATTTTGCTGCGAGAGAAAAAATACATATTTATTATAACATAAAAACAAAAGGAAAAATAACTTATTTAAAGCAACTCTAATATATTGGGATATAATTTATTTTGCACCATAGAATAACAGAAAATTAGTTCTTAATAGAATGGAAATTAATTTCCATTTACAGTAAAAAAAAGCTTTATATTCAATGATATAAATAAAAAATTTATATTCTAACCCTGGTTTCAGTATTTTTACATAACAAATAACACAGAAATGATTAACATTTGATAAAGTTTAGAAGAATAAATCATGATGGTTTGAAATAAGAACACTTTTTAGGAACGTCATGAGAATCAGAAAGTTTTGTATGTGAAACAGAAACTAAAAAGTAGAAGGCTTTCGTAAATAAAGGACTATCAAATTAGCCTGATGTCTTTTTTTATATGAATCAATTAGATTTATCCTTTTTTTTTTTTTAATGGGGCAGCCTTCTGAGCCAGAATAGGCTCAGAGACTCCCAGATTTATCTTTAAAAATAGTAAAAGGGCTGATTAGTTTGTTTTTGAGGTATGAATTAATATCATTTTAACTTCTGATATATTTCTATAGCAGACTGATTTTTGCTGTTTGTATATTTGTATTAAATACTATCACAAAATGCTTTGCTTCCAACATTTCTTTTTTACACCAAGCTATGCTTCATAATGCAAATATTTCTCAATGATACCAGTACTCATTTTTGTCATGCATGACCACAATAAGATTTTATGTCATTTCAGAGCCCCAGTTTAGGAGGAGAAGAAGCGGGGGAAGCAAACTTACTTTCACATTCCAAGTCACCACATTTTTTCAGGTCTGCCAGCAGTTTTGTACTTTCCAGACACTTTGTCAGAGAAATAGCCAGAAGAAAGATTCTGTGGACGCCAAGTTTCTCCATGCTAAAACAAGCAACCAGGAATCCCAAGTGAGGTTTAAGCCAATTGTTCAGGTTGTAGAGATGTCAGCCAAAACAGGAGATATTTTACTCTCTTTACTAAATATAAGAGAAAAAGGGTTGAAGTTTTTAAAATTTCTTGATAACTACATTTTTCTACCGGCTTGTTGGTTTAACTTGAAAGACAAACACTGTCTGTTTCCAATCTGCAGTGTCAGGTATTCCTGTAACACCTAAGGGTTTAATAATTAACAAGGATTTTTAGTTGGACTAATGTCTTATAAAGGAAGCCCATGTAACACTGTCTCACTTAAAGGTACCTTGTGTTCAACAAGATAGTTTTTAAGTAGGTCTCCACAAAAGCGTAGTTACCTGCAAATACAAATTTCAGTGGATAATGTACATAGTGTGTGCAAAAAGAGTAATAATTTATGTTAAAAGAATGGCTTTGAAATATCATGGTGAAAAGTATTTTTAAAAAGATTCCACTTGTATATTTAAAAACCCCTTGTTGTTACTATGAAGTTAAAACTTATTTAGTTAAGAACAATAGTTAAAATGTAGTAAGTACTTACTATGTTCCAGGTACTGTCTTAAGTAAGTACTTAAATATCTGATCTGATTTAACCTTCACACCAACTCTCTGACGCAGGTAATATTATCATCCCCACTTTTGCATATAAGGAAACTGAGGCACAGAGAGATGGGTTAAATCACTCACTTAATGGCACATAGTGAATGGAAAAGAAATGTTAACCTAGGTACGATGAGACCCCATACTTATAACCAACCACTTGCTTTACCACCAAGAATCAAGTCATCTGCCGTGTAAAGATGTCACTCTGTCTGCAACAATACTACTCCAGAAACAGCAGGTAGAGTATTACTCCGTGTTTTAAAACCTGTATGCGTATTTCTGTAAGTGGACAGAGAATGAAAGAAAGATACCTGAATAAGTGCTCCCCACATAGTGGAAGTATATAGTGTGATTTCCGGTGGTATTTTCTTCTTTGTAGTTTTCTATATTGTTTGACTTTTTCTATATTGTTTAGCTTTATTTTTTAAAAAAGAAAGCATGTATCTTTTTTGGTTTGGTTTTGTTTTTGAGACAGAGTCTTACTCTAGCCCAGGCCAGCCTCCCGGGCTTAAGCAATCCTCCCACCTCTCCTTCCTGAGTAGCTGGACCACAGGCATGCGGGACACAGCTGGCTAATATTTTATTTTTAGTAGAGATGAGGTCTCACAGTGTTGGCCAGGCTGATCTTGAATTCCTGGACTCGAGTGATCTTCCTGCTTCAGCCTCTCAAAGTGCTGGGATTACAAGCATGAGTCACCACATCTGGCCCATATATTACTTTAAAATAAAATAAATCAGCTGGGCCCAGTGGCTCATACCTGTAATCCCAGCACTTTGGAAAACCAAGCCTGGAGGATCATCTGAGGTCAGGAGTTCAAGACCAGCCTGGCCAACATGGTAAAACCCCATCTCTACTAAAAATACAAAAATCAGCCAGGTGTTGTGGCAGGCACTTGTAATCCCAGCTACTTGGGAGGCTGAGATAGGAAAATCACTTGAGCCCAGGAGGCAAAGGTTACAGTGAGCTGAGATTGCGCCACTGCACTCTAGCCTGCGAAACAGAGAGTCCATCTCAAAAAAATAATAATAATGAAAAATAAATAAATAAATAACAAAGCTATGAAAATCCAGTCATTTGAAGGTTATTGTCACTCAAAAAGGATCAAAATCCCACATTGGAAATTTTTGGGTAAAAACTCCAGGTCTCCGTCGATTTTCAGAAACCATGGTTGTCCAATTTCATTCTTTGGAAAATATTTGTCTAAGCCCTCCTTTGCTGTACTTTTTCACTGTATTTGGACATACCAGTGGGCATACAGTTGGTCTTCTGATTCTCAGGTCAGAACCCGGCACTTGTATGATGTCATGCTCCCCTCTAGTGCCTGACACAAACCTAGCCCCTGAGCAAGCTAAAGTAAAGGCAGGACTTTTGCTTTCAAGATCCTAAGTAAAGAAAGTTTGTTTGTTGCTTTGTTTTCCAAAAACAATGATCAGTAGTAAGCCCACTCTCTCAGAGCTAAGATTTTTATATCCTTTAAAAGAATCTGATAGAGCATGCATTTCAGGATCATTTGGATTGCAACGGAGCACTGCATAGTTGTATGCAAACATATACAAAAAGGTGTAGGTTAGGTCAGGTGCCTCACACCTGTAATCGCAACACTTTGGGAGACTGAAGCGGGAGGACTGCTTGACCCCAGGAGTTTGAGGCTGCAGTGAGCTATTGTCACACTGGGTGACAGAGTGAGACCCTGTCTCTATTTTTAAAAAAAAGATGTAGGTTAGTTTCTTAAGTACCTTTGCAAATCTACAAGCTGTGTTGTTAAAGACATTTAAAGAGGGATCGGCTCTTCAGCATCAAAATTTAGCTCAGGGTTATTTGCATATTTTGTAATATTGCATATTTGCAGGGTTAT
This sequence comes from Chlorocebus sabaeus, assembly GCF_047675955.1. Classification (NCBI taxonomy): domain Eukaryota; kingdom Metazoa; phylum Chordata; class Mammalia; order Primates; family Cercopithecidae; genus Chlorocebus; species Chlorocebus sabaeus. Next base: position 15,675,007 of record NC_132927.1, on the reverse strand, counting down.
TTGCATATTACCAAATCCGGTATTAAATCAAGAACATTTAGTAATTAATGTAGTTTAACTCTCTTTGTTTTTGTATTAAATATTAAAGATAATATAAAGAATTTATAGATAAATTCAGAAGTAATTGACTTAATCATGTTCTAACTTAACAACAGCAAGAGCCCAGCAAAATCTAAATTTGGTATTGATTGTCCTGAGGGAGATTTGAGTTGAGAAAAATTTTTGCCTAAGATGCTGGTCTGGAGAGATTTGCTCCTACTAGAAATGCTCCCACACTCTTGCTACTTAATGCACTCAGATTATCTCATTTTATGTTCAGATCATTATTTAAGTTATAATTTAACAGATATCTGAAAATGTGTTAGCACAACGTTGATGAACTGTCTCTAACAAAGCTGGATGAGGAGATGGCACATGAAAGGGAAAAGAGCATTTGGTTAAAAGAAACCAAAGTGTGACTTTCACTGTAAAAAATAGTCATATTAACTTAGCTAGATATTATCTAATTGCTGATGCATTTTGCAGAATATATCAAATTCATCAAATGTAATGCTAAATGTTAAAACTGAGGAAGGTGTCATGGTAACACAACTCAGCCAGGAATACTGATTTGGAAGGCCTATACTATTCTTCACAAACCATATGGGGAGTAAGAGTACTTATTGCATAATGCTAAAGAATGAATCATCAGCCAGCCATGGCAGCTCATTCCTGTAACCCCAGCACTTTGAGAAGCCAAGGCAGGAGAATCACTTGAGAATCACTTGAGTTCAAGACCAGCCTGGGCATCCTGAGCCACATAGGGAGACCACATCTCTACAAAAAAAGACAGATTAAATGCGCCAGACATAGTGGCACATGCTGTAGTCCTAGCTACCTGGGAGACTAAGGCAGGAGGATGTCTTGAATCCAGTAGTTCAAAACTGCAGTGAGTTATGACTGTGTCACTGCACTCCAGCCTGGGCAACAGAGCAAGACTCTGTCTCAAAAATAATAATAATAATAATAAAATGAACCCTCAAAGCCACACATGTTCAGTACCTAGAGATAGAATCACAGAGCAACCCTTTCCATGAGAATATAAAGACAGAATCATGAATGCTGTCCTTCTACTGCTTGGTGATGTTATTTCTGATACTATATAGTACAGTCTTCTCTCTTAGTATCTCAGGTTTCCTAAAGTGGGAACATATTTTCTTCAACACCTGCCTGTTACTCTGGCAACTTATAAGACAGGGAAACTTAATTAGAAGGTACTTGGGATGACGAGAACTGATTAATCTAGAGGGATTTTACTGTGGATGAGGATAGAGCCTTTGGAAAGAGTTCCCATGGTATGATGTGTGTGCAGTGAGAGATAAGACCCGGGAGAGATTAAGATTTTAGTCTTGTGGGGAAGGCGTGGAGATGGCCCTCCACATCCCCTCTCCAAGATAGTACTTTCTGCCCACCTACAGGGAGTACACTTAGTAAACAGCATCCACTGGCAGCTGTGTCAGGGCCTGCCTCAGCTGCAGAGACCTATACCAGTGCCTGCAGAGACAAATACCCAGCTCCTAAGCAAGCTAAAGTGAAGGAAGGACTTTTGCTTTCAAGGTCCTAAGTAAAGGAAGTTTGTTTTCCAAAATCAATGATCAGTAGGAAGCCTGCTGTCTCAGAGCTAAGATTTTCATATTCTTCAAAAAAATCTAATAGAGCCTGCATTTCAGGATCATTTGGCCTATGCCCTTACCCAAGATCACCCCTTCCTGGGTGATCTAGTGAATCTAGTGAATAAACAAGAGAGTACAAAGGCAGAGTCATTTCAGCCTCATGTGGGACAACCTGATGGGCGTTTCTCACCCAGAGCTTCCTGTTGGGTTGACTGAGTCTTTGTAGGACCTGCACTGCAATTTGATTTCTCATTCTGCCCAATCCTATCTGCCACTTCCTTTCATAGCTTTGTTCCTTTGAACCCCAAACTCTATCTCAGCATCTGCTTCTAGAGGACCTAACCTCAGAAGCTGGTGATTCACAGGCACAAAAAGAGGAGATGACAGAACACGCACATTTTGACTTTACGCATCTGTGCTAGTCACTCCATGGCTTGCCTTTTTGTTGTTGTTATTGTTGTTTTGTTTGTTTGTTTGATTGGTTGGTTTTGAGACAGAGTCTTGCTAATTTTCATATTTTTTTAGTAGAGACAGGTTTTCGTCATGTTGGCTAGGCTGGTTTCGGCCTCCTGACCTCAGGTTATCCGCCCACCTAGGCCTCCCAAAGCACTGGGATTACAGTCATGAGCCACCATGCCCAGCCAATGGCTTTTCCTATGTTTGTTGTTTCGTGTTGTTGAAGACCACATTGTAATTCTCCCACTTTTTCCCATTCTGTCTGTATCAATAAGAATTTTACCAGGGAACAGATGGACATTCAATTTTAAGGGGAAAGCACTCCTCAATGATTTAGGAGAATTTAATAAAAGGACTATTTACAAAGGTGGGGACAGGGTTAAGGGAAACCAACAAAGGATGTAACATACCCAGGTAGGCAGGAATGTGACCACTGACTGGAGAGAGCTTAGAAGAGGACGGCCGAACAGGAACTTGAAGTCTTCAGTAAAGGAACTCAGTCAAGATAACCTCACCCTGCTCCCACCTTCTGACCTCCTGATGCAGCCTCCCACTTGCCAAACCCAGCCAAATGCCAGCAAATAACGGAACCCATTGAAGCAGTCCTAAAGGTCTGTGTTCCAGGGACACTGAGCAGAATGGCAGAATTAAAAGTGGATTGGGGGAGCAAAAAGAGAATACCCCCAGACACTGTCATTATTCCTTTACAAGTTGTTTCAGAATAATAGTACGCAGCATTCTTTACATCCAAGATATGTGTGTGATTTTTGCTCATCAGGGAACCAAACTGATTAGTCAGTCTCATCAAGAGGCAGGAAAGAAAATTAAAGTTTGTTGAGCACCAACTTTGAACAAGTGAGCTTAATATCTCGCATACAAATCTCACCTTCTAAGATAGGTATTATTTGTTGAATGCCTATGATGTGTCAGGCATTCTTCTAGGGACTGGAGACATAGGAATGAACAGGACAAAGTTCCAGCTCTCATAGACCTTGCATGCTTATGAAGGGAGGCAGACAAGAACAAGTAAACAAATAAACAAGATAACTTCAGGTAGTGATAAGTTATTATGGAGAAAAATATCTACTTAGATAAGGTTGTCTCGGAAGGCATCACTGGAGTGACATTTGACTTAAGACCGGGGGATTGGGGAGACAGAATTACTGTGCAGAGGAAAGAATTAATGAGGAGGTTATACTTCATTGTCTGAAGCTTCATTACCCCGGATTTAAAGAAAAAAATAAAGAAGGCATACAAATGCATTAGAGTATGTCAGAAAAAAATGGCCTTGGCCAGGCGCGGTGGCTCACACCTGTAATCCCAGCACTTTGGGAGACTGAGGCAGGCAGATTATCTGAAGTCAGGAGTTTGAGACCAGACTGGCCAACATGGTGAAACCTTGTTTCTACTAAAAAAAAAAAAAAAAAAAGTAGCTGGGCATGGAGCATGTGCCTGTAAACCCAGCTACTCAGGAGGCTGAGGCAGGAGAATCACTTGAATCTGGGAGGCAGAGGTTGCACTGAGCTGAGATTGCTTCACTGCACTCCAGCATGGGCGACTCTGTCTTAAGGTAGAAATGAACTTGGCCTATATATTCAAGAAACATCAAGGCAAGTGAAGAGTAATAGGAGATGAAGCAAGAGGCACAGACACGAGGAATCCAATCATGCAGGGTCTTTTTGCTGTGGAAGTGTGGAGTGTGAGTTTTTTTCTAAGTACAATGGGAAGCCATAGGAAGTTTTAAGGAAGAGAGCAATATGATTTGTGTTTTTATCATATAACGTTCTTTTTTTGCTTTGGTAACTCCTACTTATTCTTTAGGTGTCTTAGGTTCTTAGGTTAAATTACTTAATAGATAGAGCCAGGCGTAGTGGCTCACGCCTGTAATCCCAGCACTTTGGGAGGCCGAGCCAGGTGGATCACAAGATCAGCAGTTCAAGATGAGCCTGACCAACATTGTGAAACCCTGTCTCCACTAAAAATACAAAATAATTAGCTGGACACGGTGGCACCTTTAATCCCAGCAACTTGGGAGGCTGAGGCAGGAGAAGTGCTTGAAACCGGAAGGTGGAGGTTGCAGTGAGCCGAGATTGAGCCACTGCACTCTAACCTGGGCAATAAGAGCAAAACTCTGTCTCAAAAAAAAAAAAAAAATTACAAATATATCACTCAATAGCTTTTTACTGAATGAATGAATACATACATGAATAAATAAATGAAGTGATTCCTTTTCAAGAAGTCATGCCTCATGACTAAATGAAATTCTGTACTGAGTTGTGTAGCTCAACTGCTCTCTCTCTCATTTAAAAAAAAAATTCAATTATATCTTTTGATTAATTTTTTTCAATCAGATCTAGCTTTTCCCATATTCATCTTTGTCACTGGATTGATAGTAGCAGTAGCAGTAAGAGTCCAAACACCCAGCATGCAAAGCTTTGAAAAGCCTTTGGATTCCCAAATACTTCAAGGATGTTGGACAGGTTCCTGTATATAAATAGGTTAATGAGCAACAGCCTAGAAATATTTAATATTCCTACTAATTCCCAATCATCAATACCCTAGATGTCTATAAAGAACTCAGATGGGCTGGGTGCAGTGGCTCATGCCTGTAATCCCAGCACTTTGGGAGGCCGAGGTGGGCGGATCACTTGAGCTCAGGAGTTCAATACCAGCTTCGCCAACATGGCGAAACCCCGTCTCTACTAAAAACACAAAAATGAATCAGGCATGGTGGTGCGCACCTGCAATCCCAGTTACTCAGGAGGCTGAGGCAGGAGCTTAAACTCTGGAGGCAGAGGTTGCAGTGAGCTGAGATCACGCCATTACACTCCAACCTGGATGACAAGAGTGAAACTCCGTCTCAAAAAAAAAAAAGTATGACTCAGATGTGCCAATGTAAGATACTCTTACACCATTCTCTCCCAAATCATCCTCCTTCATTCCCTGTAGCCATCCCTTTCTCTTTTATGTACCCTCTCCTCCCTCTTGCCTTTTTGGTGTCCACAGTACTAGATACCTCGTGCTTCCAAGTTTCTTTAAGAAAAAAAAAAGTCAGTAATTTAATATTTACACCTCCCCCAAATAATTTTTTATATATATATATATATTTTTTTTTTTTTTTTTTTTTTTTTTGAGACAGAGTCTTGCTGTGTCACCCAGGCTAGAGTGTAGTGGCGTGATTTCAGCTCATTGCAACCCCCGCCTCCCAGGTTCAAGTGATTCTCCTGCCTCAGCCTCCCGAGTAGCTGGGATTACAGGCGCCCACCAATGTGCCCAGCTAATTTTTTTGTATTTTCTTTTTTAGTAGAGACGGGGTTTCATCATCTTGGCCAGGCTGGTCTCGAACTTGTGACCTCATGATCCTCCCGCCTCGGCCTACCAAAGCGTTGGGATTACAGGCGTGAGCCACAGCACCCGGCCAATAATTATATTTTTAAAAGCATGTATTGCATAAAATTTCTACATGAAAACGAATAGATAAGTTCTTTATGATTATTTATTTTATCAATTTCTTTCAAAGATGTATAAAATAAAAATACCTTGAAAGCCTGGCACGGTGGCTAATGCCTGTAATCCCAGCCCTTTGGGAGACAGGAGGAATGCTTGAGCCCGGACTTCAAAACCAGCCTAAGCAACATAACAATACCCTGTCTCTACAAATAAATAAATAAATAAATAAATAAAAAATAAAAATTAGCCAGGCATGATGGCACCTACCTGTAGTCCCAGCTACTCAGGAGTCTGAGGTGGGAGGATCACTTGAGTCTGGGAGGCGGAGGTTGCAGTGAGCCCTGATTGCATCACTGCACTCCAGCCACAGCGACAGAGTGAAACTCTCTCAAAAAAAAAAAAAAACCCTAAAAAAACCTTGATCTGATACTATTATTTTCCCTCTTCTTCTTTTTTTTTTTTTCCTCTCTCCCCCTTCTTCAGACTTCCCTGGGACATAGAAATAAACAACCCCTCTGCCAGTGAACTCATGCTAAGTCTTGGCAAACTACTTAGCCTCTTGTAGCTTCAAAGTACATTCCATCTTGGGGTCTTCCTGTCATTCTAGTTGATTTTTTTTATATTTGCATATGGTAAAATTAACTCTTTGTGGCGTAAGTATAAGTATACAGTTCTATGGGTTTTGACAAATGCATAGTCATATGCCCACTACCACTATACCATACAGAACAGTTCAAAGCCATTATTATTATTATCTTTTTTTTTTTTTGAGGCAAAGTCCCACTCTGTCGCCCAGGCTGGAGTATAGTGGCACAATCTCAGCTCACTGCCACCTCCTCCTCTCGGGTTCAAGCAAATTCTCCTACCTCAGCCTCCCGAGTAGCTCAGACTACAGGTGGACCCCACCATGTCCGGATAATTTTTATTTTAGTAAAGATGGAGTTTCACCATGTTGGCCAGGCTGGTCTTGAACTTCTGACCTCAGGCAATCCGCCTTGCCTTAGTCTCCCAAAGTGATGGAATTACAGGCGTGAGCCACCATGCCCCAGCCTGAAAGTCATTTCATTTAATATTTTTTCCTTTTTTTTTTTGAGACAGAGCACTCTGTCACCCAGGCTGGAGTGCAATGGCATGATCTGCAGCCTTTACCTCCCAGGTTCAAGTGATCCTCCCACCTCAGCCTCCCAAATAGCTGGGATTACAAGCATGCGCTACTGCACCTGGCTAATTTTTGTATTTTCAGTAGAGATGGGGTTTCACTATGTTGGCCAGGCTGGTCTCGAACTCCTGACCTCAAGTGATCCACCTGCCTTGGCCTCCCAAAGTGCTGGGATTACAGGTGTGAGCCACCGTGGCTGGCCCAAAGTCATTTTAAAGTTAACATTTAACTTGAAAACGTATCTGAATTATGTGGAGAATTCTTACTTTGCTGATTCTCTTCATGAGGCTTATTAATCCTTTAGCAGAATAGAAACTTAATATATAAGATCATTGAAAGCAAAATAAATATCTATTTGTTTCTTCATCTTTGCAATATAATGCTCCAATAAAGGTTACCTTTGAGCCTTTCCACCAGCTCAAAAGCAAGAAAGCTTAAATAGATGTATCTTGTTGGCTTTTTGTCATTGGTGAAGAATCAGATCAATCACATGTATCTGACATTGAGGGTACAAAAAAATGCAAAATAAAAACAAATTATTAGAAGCCTCAAATGTGATAAAATAATTTTAAAAACAAAGTAACTGCTTTTTAAAATGTTATTTCTCATGAAAATAATTTCCATGACTCATTCTGGTCCTAATACATTGGCAGGTAACTGTCTGCTTTTACCTAACTGTCCTCCAACCAGTCTTCTCCTCATGAAGTGATAGCAGAGAGGGGCAGTGAGTAGGGAACAGAAGAGCGTGAGGAAGAGAAGAGAGAAGAGGAAGGTGAGGAAGGGAGGAACAACAGAAGCCTCAGTCTCTGCAGCATCTGGTGAGGGCTGAATGAGGTGGGAGGGTACAGCAGGGCTCTGGACTGTGAGTACTGGCCTCACCTCCCCAGGTGGCTTCATGGAGCAGACGAGAAGGGAGATGGAGTGGATTCAGCAGGCGGTGCCCTTATTCAAGCACTCATGGTTATTAATATCTTCCATTAAACCTATGTCTACAGGATAACACTCAATGACCCACTAGAAACAAGCCTACCTAGTTTTAAAAGCAACAACAAAATGTACACTCTGACTAACCTCAAATATAAGCATGACATCATTTTTAAATGAGGTAATAGGCTTTCTCATCTCCTTTCTTATGTTGCAACAACACACAATATTTCTCAGTTTTAATTGTTTTTGTCTCGAGTGTATGATATTTTAATTCATCAAACTCTTACCTATTAACAAGATACTACTGATAACAAAAAAACATTTGAGAAGATGCTTTCCAAGGCTTTGACCACCAACAAAAATGTACTCCACAAACCCACTCTGATTATATTACTAAACACATCCATCCTTTTACACTCAGGAGTAACCACAACTTCATCTCACAATAACTATATAAAAGGCAATCACATAACAAATGTCTCAAGCATTTTTTATTACTATCACCTAAGAATTTATTTCATGTTTCCTCAAGACTCAAAATATTTCCAAACACTATTTACCATTTATGTGTATGAGCCTACATTTTTCATTACAACAAGATATCACAAAACAACCTTCTTAAGTATATGTTTCCTCCACCAAGTAATATTTTACTTTATATGAAATCATCAGGATCCAAGGGCAATTTTTACTTACTGAGAAAACTTCCATGGGGCAAGATTGCTAGTTGAGATCCATGCCATGATGTCATCCTGGCCAATCTGAGCAGTTGACTGTATATCACAAGTTATGATTTCTTCCTGGGTCCTGTGGGATTATGCTTTGTTTCTTCATCTCCTACAATGCGGTGAAAAAGAGATTGGAAATTCCTCTTTACAAGCCACACTATGTCAGAAGTTTCTGGAATTATCTGAACATTGTGATTATTGTAGTTGGTTTAAGAATGACAAATTCTCGGCCAGGCGCAGTGGCTCACACCTGTAATCCCAGCACTTTGGGAGGCCAAGACGGGCGGATCACAAGGTCAGGAGATCGAGACCATCCTGGCTAACACAGTGAAACCCCGTCTCTACTAAAAATACAAAAAATTAGCCGAGCATGGTGGCGGGTGCCTATAGTCCCAGCTACTCGGGAGGCTGAGGCAGGAGAACGGCGTGAACCTGGGAGGAGGAGCTTGCAGTGAGCCGAGATCATGCCACTGCACTCCAGCCTGGGCGACAGAGCGAGACTGTGTCTCAAAAAAAAAAAAAAAAAAAAAGACAAATTCCCTTCCTACATATAAATTTAAAAGCTTGTTAATTATGTTCTTGTTCACTTCAACACTGATACTCACTTTAATATCTCTGAAGGAGACTCCAAAGGGTCTCCACTATTATATTAACTTTACTATTCCTAATAATTTTTTTCTTCTACACAAGTTTTCCCTCTGGATTTAGCAGTCTTCTACGACTGGAAAAGCATCAATATTAACTCTCAGTTAACCTCATTAACAATAAAAATAATTGATTCACTTATATTTGGATTTGGAACATAAGATGAAATCCTGAGAAATAACTGTCATTACTTTTCTAGTAACATTTTTCTTAAACTTATACTAAAATGAATTTTTTATTTCTCTGTACAAATGCAAACTGATGACAAGAAGAATCAGCTTGAGGTATCCCTGGGAGCAAGGGAAATTGGCTAGGGCTTAAAATTTTCTGCAAATAATCAGAGAAGTCAAAATTCATGTTATAACCATTACATATTATGCCTAGGTTTGATTCTATTACAACTTCCAATACTTTTTTTTCAAGATCTCATTCCCAAAGGCCACGGGGTAGAAATTTTGTCCTTTCAGGATTAAAAGCCCTTGTGATTAGTCCTCTTACGTTTTTAAACACGTGCATTATTAGAAACGGCACAACTGTCCTGTAATCCCAGCACTTTGGGAGACCGAAGCAGGCAGATCACATGAGGTCAGGAGTTCGAGACTAGCCTGGCCAAGATGGTGAAACCCCATCTCTACTAAAAATACAAAAAATTAGCTGGGCATGGTGGTGCATGCCTGCAGTCCCAGCTACTCGGGAGGCTGAAGCATGAAAATCGCTTTAACCTGGAAGGGGAAGGTTCAGTGAGCTGAGATGGCGCCACTGCACTCCAGCCTGGGCAACAGAGGAAGACTGTCTCAAAAAAAAAAAAAAAAAAAAAAAAAGGCAACAACAACATCACAACTGAAGACCATGATATTGCCACTAGTATATAGCTGTGAAGTGCATGATTCCACGACTCAGCTCAGCAAGACAGAGTATGAAGATATCCCTGTAAAGTCTTGGGCAAGTAATTCATTACTGTACAGATGACTTCTGATTATCATTCTTCACAGCCTTTATTCCCACCTTCCCCTTCAAAAAAGTATATGTTTGGTTTTGTGAAGCACTGGTAGCATTGGTATGAACCTAAGATTCCAGATCAAATGTTATTTGATATCACTATAGTCAGGTGATAAAAATATAGAAATGAGTTTTATTTGTGTGGTTTTTTTTTTCACCACAGAATATGTAGTAATATTCATGTATTTCTAAAAGAATTTTTAAAGAATAGACTCATCAATTTGTCATAGTGTAAATACTTTATAGACTATGGAAAGCTGCAGTAATAGAGTCAGCTTTGATTTATAGTTAAAATTCTTATTAATTGAAGAATAAATATGTGAAACAATGAAAACAATAAACAAAGCAAAAAGAACACAGAAGATTTGCCTTTATTGTTCAAGCTTCCAAAATATCCAGAAATGCTCTGATTTAACAGTGTGGCTACCCCGAAGAATCTGCGAGCGCAGTTAGAGATAATCAAAATTTAGTTAAAGAAGCACTTTCTCTTTGGGAAAATGCTAAGACTCTGAAATTATAAATAGAAACAGGAAAAGAGCTGTCTTTTTGTTTGCTTTTGTTTGTTTGGAATTTGTAAGTATTCCATTTGAGGTAGAGTACTAAACTACTACTTCACAGAACTATAACAAAATTGATTGATCCTCTCTAATATGAATTTATGAAGCATCACACCAGCTCCCAAGGACATATGAGCCCTTTCCATATTTTTGCATTAGATATATTTCAAGAACTGTTTACTTGTTGGATGATAGGCATATGTACTTTGCAAATTATAACAATTATGAGTAATTGGACAGTGGCTCAGGCCTGTAATCCTAGCACTTTGGGATGCCGTGGCAGGCCAGATCGTTTGAACCCAGGAGTTTGAGACCTGCCTGAGCAACATAGCAAGACCCCATCCCTACAAAAAATAAAAAATTAGCCATGTGTGGTGGCACACAGCTGTAGTTCCAGCTACTTGGAGGCTGAGGTGGGAGAATCACTTGAGCCTGGGAGGTCAAGGCTGTGGTGAGCCATGATTGTGCTACTGTATTCCATGCCTGGGCAACAGAATGAGAAGCTGCCTCAAAAAAAAAAAAAAAGAGTAACTGAAGATAAATTTACCTGTGAGTTCCAGAATTAAACAACTCCTAAAAAACCATTTATTTATTTATTTTTTACTTTTACTTTTATTTATTTATTTATTTTGAGACAAAGTCTGGCTTTGTTGCCCAGGCAGTAGTGCAGTTTTGCAATCTTGGCTCATTGCAGCCTCCACCTCCTGGGCCCAAGTGATCCTCTCACTTCAGCCTCCTGAGTAGTTGGGACTACAGGCATGTGCCACCACGCCCAGCTAATTTTCATATTTTTATGACAGAGAAAGGGTTTCACCATGTTACCCAGACTGGCCTCAAACTCCTGGATTCAAGAGATCCACCCACCTCAGCCTCCCAAAGTGCTGGAATTACAGATGTGAGCCTCTGTTTGCAGCCTAAAAGTCTTATTTATTTATTTGAGACCGAGTCTTGCTTTGCAGTGCAGGCTGGAGTACAGTGGCGTGTTCTTGGCTCACTGCAACCTCCACCTCCCGGGTTCAAGCAATTATCGTGCCTCAGCTCCCCAAGTAGCTGGGAGTACAAGCATGCACCACCACGGCCCACCAATTTTATGTATTTTTAGTAGAGACAGGGTTTTGTCATATTGCCCAGGCTGGTCTCGAACTCCTGGGCTCAAGCAATCCACCCGCCTCAGTCTCCCAAAGTGCTGGGATTACAGGCATGTAATTTTAGGCGCCCAACCCTAAAAGTGTTTTTGGTTTGTTTTTTTTTTTTGAGATGGAGTCTTGCTCTGTCGTCCAGGCTAGAGTGCTGTGGTGCAAGGTCGACTTACTGCAACCTCCACCTCCTGGGTTCTTGCAATTCTCCTGCCTTGGCCTCCCAAGTAGCTGGGATTACATGCATGCGCCACCACACCTGGCTAATTTTTGTATTTTTAGTAGAGACGGGGTTTCACTGTGTTGGCCAGGCTGGTCTCAAACTCCTAACCTCAAGTGATCCGCCTACCTCAGCCTCCTAAAGTGCTGGGATTACAGGCATGAGCCACCACACCCAACCTGAGTCATTTTTAAATAGAAATATATTAGTTAGGGTAAGCGAAGATATGCTGTGATAACAAACAACAAAATCTCTGTGACTTAAAACAGCAGTGGCTTACTTCTCACTCACAAAGTCAGTCACGTAACTTTCCTTGTTGACTTTCTTTCCTTTGGTAACTCAGGGATCTGGAGTCCTTCCATTTTGTGACTTTGCCATCTTCAGCATGTGGCCTCTGAGGTCATCACAGAAGCAAAACAGGATGTGTAGACAATCATGCATGGAATTTTATGGTCAGGTCTGAAAGTACATTCCCTCTGCCAACTCCCACTACATAGAACCCTATCATGTGGCTATAGTCTAACTGCAAGAAAGGCTAAAAAAATACGTGTGCCCAGGAGGAAATGCTTCTACCACAAAATCTCTATAGTATGGTTTTATGCAAATATCTACCATTATTTCTGAACTAGGACTGCCAAAGGCGTGAAACGCTTATCTTTGCCTCTGTAATTTCAGCAGTTATCATGACTTTGTTTTTGTTTTTTTTTTTGAGATGGAGTCTCACGGTGTGCCGAGGCTGGAGTGCAGTGGTGCGATCTCAGCTCACTGCAACCTCTGCCTCCCAGATTCAAACGATTCTTCTGCCTCAGCCTCCCGAGTAGTTGGAATTTTTTTTTTTTGCAAGTTTTGCATTTCACCATGTTGGCCAGGCTGGTCTTGAACTCCTGACCTCAAGTGATCTACCCACCTAGGCCTCCCAAAGTACTGGGATTACAGGCATGAGCCGCTGTGCCTGGCCATGCCTTCTTTAAATGAACATTAAACTGTGATTTTGTTTTGTTCACATTGATAAATACTGAACAAACAACTGTGAGTCTGAGGTCATGTTCACTGACAATATGTAGACTGTAACTTTCTATATGGCCTGTTAAGTGCTGAATCATATACTTTCAACTCTCAGCAGAGTAGAGGTAAGACTGATATTATCTTATGAAAGGTAAGGAGTTCAAGAGGTCAAATGACTAAATAGAAAGTCACTTCCCAACTCCACCTTGAAAGTAAGCCAAAAGAGCATTTGGAAACAGCCCAAGAATCTTCTCAAAAAGTATTTTTGCTTTTGCTCCAACACAAAATGATCAAGCCAAAAAGTTCTAAATCAGCATTGTCCAATAGAAATAGAAAATGATGAGAGGCTGAGGTGGGAGGATTGCCTGAGCTTAGGAGATCGAGGCTGCAGTGAGCTACGATTGTGCCACTGCACGCCATCCTGGATGACACAGCAAGACCCCGTCTCTAAAGAAAAAACAAAAACAACAAAAAAAGAGAGCGACAGAGTGAGCCACATATGTAATTTTCTAGTAGCCACATTTTACTTTGTGTGTGTTTATTCCTTTTTATTGTTGAGTTGTAGTCCATTTGTATGGATATATAACAGGTTGTTCATCCATTCTCTAGTTGATGGACTTTTGAGTTATTTTCAGTTTTGGGTGATTATGGATAAAGCCCCTACAAACATTTGCATACAGGTTTTTTTCATGTTAATTTTTTTAATAATACATTTTGGCTGTACAACTTAGGAACATACCACTGGGGAATTTTTCTCTGCTATTTTAAAAAATAACTTCAACTTTTATTTTAGATTTGGGAGTACATGTGCAGGTTTCTCACATGGGTATATTGCATGATGCTGAGGTTTGGGGTAGATAGTGAGCATAGTATCCAATAGGTAGTTTTTCAGCCCTTGACCCCTGATATGGTTGGGCTGTGTCCCACCCAAATTTCATCTTGAACTGTAGTTCCCATAATCCCCACGTGTCATGGGAGGGACCCAGTAGGAGGTAATTTAATCATGGGGGTGCTTACTCTCATGCTGTCCTCATGATAGTGAGTGAGTTATGAGATCTGAGGGTTTTATAAGGGGCTTAAACCCTTTTGCTTGGCACTTCCCCTTGCTGCTGCCATGTGAAAAGAACATGTTTGCTTCCCCTTCTGCCATGATTGTAAGTTTCCTGAGGCCTTCCCAGCTGTGCTGAACTGTGAGTTAATTAAACCTTTTTTCTTTATAAATTACTCATTCTCGGGTATGTCTTTATCAGCAGCATGAGAACAGACTAATACACCCACTTCCTTCTTTCCTCCCTTTAGTAGTCCCCGGTGTCTATTGTTGCCACCTTTATGTTCATATATACCCATAAGTAGTGGCTCCTACTTATATATGAGAACATGCGATATTTGATTTTTTGTTCCTGTATTAATTCATTTAGGATAATGGCCTCCAGCTGCATCCATGTTGCTACAAAGGCCATGATTTCACTCTTTTTTATGGCTGTGTAGTATTCCATGGTGTATATGTACCACATTTTCTTTATTCATTCCACCTTTGATGGATACCTAGGTTGATCCCATGTCTTTGCTATTGTGAGTAGTGCTGTGATGAACATATGAGTTAGTAGCCATATTTTTTGGTGGGGCATACAGGGTCTTGCTCTGTCGCCCAGGCTGGAGTGCAGTGGCGCAACCTCAGTTCACTGTAAGCTCCGCCTCCCGGGTTCACGCCATTCTCCTGCCTCAGCCTCCCGAGTAGCTGGGACTACAGGCGCCTGCCACCACGCCCAGCTAATTTTTTCTGTTTTTTAGCAGAGACGGGGTTTCACTGTGTTAGCCAGGATGGTCTCAATCTCCTGATTTCGTGATCCATCCGCCTCGGCCTGCCAATAGCCATATTTTTTAAAGTAAAAAGAAACAGGTGAAATCAACTTCAACATTATATTTTACTTAAGTCACTATATACAAGATATTTAATATTATTGTATTCGTCGTCTATTTGCTGCTGTAACAAATTACTACTAACAGTATCTTAAAACAAACATTTATTTTGTTGATTTATTTGGGCTTTTTTGTTTTAGTTTGTTGTTTTGGAGACAGGGTCTCACACTGTTGCCCAGGCTGGAGTGCAATGGCATGATCATGGCTCACTGCAGCCTCAATCTCCTAGGCTCAAGTGATCCTCCCGTCTCAAGCCTCCCAAGTATAGGCATGCACCACCATGCCTGGTTAATGTTTTCTTTTTTTCTTCTTTTTTTTTTTTTTGTAGAGACAAGATCTCACCATGTTGCCCAGGCTGGTCTTAAACTCTTTGGTCTGAAGTGATCCACTTGCCTGGGCCTCCCAAAGTGCTGGAATTACAGGCATGAGCCACCATGCATGGCCCATTCATTTGTTCATTCATATTTATATAGGTCAGAAGTCCAATAAAGATCTCAATGGGCAAAAACCAAAGTGTTAGCAGGACTGCATTCTATTCTAAAGTTCTAGGGGAGAATATATTACTTTGTATTTTTCAGCTTCTTAGAGGCCCCCTTCTATCTTCAAAGCCAATAACGTTGCATCTCTGCATCTTTTTTCTTTTTTTGAGGCAGGGTCTGTCCTGTCACCCAGGCTGGAGTGCAGTGACACAATCACAGCTCACTGCAGCCTCAACCTTCTGGGCTCAAGTGATACTCTCACTTCAGTCTGCTGAGAAGCTGGGACTACAGGTGGGCACCACCATGCCCAGCTATTTTTTTTTTTTTTTTTTTTTGAGACAGAGTCTTGCTCTGTTGCCCAGACTGAAGTGCAGTGGCATGATCTGGGCTCGCTGCAAGCTCTGCCTCCTGGGTTCATGCCATTCTCCTGCCTCAGCCTCCTGAGGAGCTGGGACTACAATTTTTTGTATTTTTAGTAGAGATGGGGTTTCACCATGTTAGCCACGATGGTCTCGATCTCCTGACCTCACGATCCGCCCACCTCAGCCTCCCAAAGTGCTGGGGTTACAGGCGTGAGCCACTGCGCCCCGCCCTACGCCTAACTGATTAAAAAATTTTGTTTGTAGAGACAGGGTCTCAAACATCTGGGCTCCAGTGATCCTTCCACCTCGACTTCCCAAAGTATTGGGATTACAGGTGTGAGCCATGATGGCCAGCCTCTATGTCTTTTTTCTGTAGTCACATCTCCTTTCTACTGTTAAGGACCCTTGTAGTTGTATTGGGCCTACCCAGATAATCCAGCATATTCTCACTGTTATAAGGTCAGCTGATTAGCAACCTTAATTCCTTCTACAGCCTTAATTCCCCTTCGCCATGTAACATATGAAACATATTCACAGGTTTTCAAGATGTGTACATGGAGATCTTCAGTGGGCCATTATTCTACCTACTATGATGATCAATATAAAAATTATTATGATATTTTACATATTTTCATTTTTTCATGCTATGCCTTTGAAATCTAATGTATTTTATATTGACAGCATTTCTCAGTTCAGAATAACCACATTTCAGGTGTTCAATGGCTACATGTAACCAACAGCTACATATCAGATGGCATAGTTCTAAATAATAACTAATATTTATGAGGATTTTGTGTAGAATAGTGCTATCCAATAGTACTTTTTATACTACAGAAGCCTTCTATATTTGTGTTATCTACATGGTTATTTAAACTTAAGTTTTTTTAAATCAAATAAAATTTAAAAATCAATTTTATTTAATCAAACTAGCCACAATTCAGAGGCTCGATAGTCACATGTGGCTAGTGGCTACCATATTGAATAGCACAGGTACAGAACATGGCAGCAACATTTCAAGTCTTAAAAAACGTGTTAACCAAATGCTCATATTAGTCATTAATTTTTTTTCATATGAGCATTAAAGCAACCACAGAGCAACTTGAACAATATAGCTTTCTAGTATACTCTTCAGGATAAGAAGAGTTGCAAAATGTACACTTAAGCAACTGAATGAAGTGACTTTCTACATAGGTTTAACAGTCAATTCGTTGAAAGTAGAAGAGCTAGTGTTTTTAGTGGCTTTATAGTTTATAAAATATTTCACATAGATCAGAGTTTTTTTGTTTTCAGTGAGGATGTGTGTTTACCACGTGTTGGGGGTGGGTACAGTGAGTTCTCTATTCAAGTAAGATTGGAAGCTGGCTCAGAGCTCATCCAGTCCAGTCTCCCACAGGTATAGAAGTGCCCTGATAAAATCTCAGAGCTGACTGTCTAGTCAAGATTTGCATAACTCCAGAAATGGGGCTTTTACTACCCCTCAGAGTAGCCCATTCTGCTGTTGGGCACCTCCAATGGTCGGCATTTTCCTTCCAGTAGCCTCTTTCTTGGGTTGGGGGGTGGGCAGATACTGTCACTCCAGCCTGACCCTCAGGACAACAGAGGCAGCTGGGTTGGGTACAGAGGCAGAAAAAGCCATAAGTTAAATCCAAGAATGAACAGAGACACAGCAGGATGGGCAGGGACATTCCTGGGGTGCCAGTAGTCTCTAGCTTGATCCAGGAGGCACTGGGGAGGAGGTCGCTGATGGCAAGATTCTAGGCAGGAGGTGACTCAGAAGGCCAGGTTGTCAATGGCCCTCTGATCCCCGGTATATTCTTCAGGCCTGAAGCTGTCGCGTGCGGGTGGCTCTGTGGAAGTTGGGCCCCAGGTAGGCTTCAGAATCACCTCACTTTAGGAGGGTGGGGGCGCAGACAGGGATGCTCTGACCCTCTCTAGTGGAATGATGGAGGGCAGTTCCGGGGTCCCCGGCAATCTGTCAGGGCATCTGGGTCCGGGTCTCTGCAGTTGGGACAGTAGTGCTTAGCCAGTCACAGATGCACAAGATGGGCAGGATGATCAGGAACATGATGACGAAGATCCTCAAGGGGCCAGGGAAGAACACGTTCTCCCGGCAGCAGCTGTCGCCACAGCATTTGAATCCTTTGGGGCAGGTGAAGGAGAGACCACATTTGGCTGCAACCTTTTGGGGGGCCAGCCAGCAAGGTGGTCATGATGCCGGGGACCCCAGATATTTTTTCTTTTTTTTTTTTTGAGATAGAGTCTTGCCCAGGCTGGAGTCCAGTGGCATGATCATGGCTCACTGCAACCTCCACGCCTCCCTGGTTCAAGTCATTCTCCTGCCTCAACCTCCCAAGTGGCTGGGATTACCGGTGCACGCCACTATGCCTGACTAATATTTGTATTTGTAGTAGAGACAGGGTTCATGATGCTGGCCAGGCTGGTCTCGAACTCCTGACCTCAAGCGAGTCACCCACCTTGGCCTCCCAAGGTGCTGGGTATACAGGCGTGAGCCACCGCGCCCGGCCAGATATTTTTCTCTTTTTTTGTAAAGTCTCAGCCTGGGTGACATCGGGAGACCCCATCGCTACAGAAAACAAAAAATTAGCTGGGCATGGTGTCATGTGTCTGTGGTCCCAGCTACTCAGGAGGCTGAGACAGGAGGATCACCTGAGCCCAAGAGGTCAAGGCTGCAGTGAGCCGAGATTGTGCCACTGCACTCCAGCCTAGATGACAGAGCAAGACCCTGTCTCAAAAACAAAACAAAACAAAACAAAATCTGGTCAATTTTCTGAGTTTTTCTCAAGGAAGACATATAGGAAACAGCATGAGGAGATACAAATTGACACAAGCACAGGTTTATTTTGTCCACTTCCAGGGCGCCTACCCATGCTGGGTTTGCCTCACTCGGATAAGAATAGCCATTCAAGAACAACTAAGGTAAAACCAGCCACATTCTTTCATATTCCAAATTGCCAGCGCCTCCTCTAAAACTTAAGTTCTGCTTCTAAAATAGTGTATGCCAACATAGGGGAGGGAGTGGGAATGGGAGTGAATCTGAAGTCTCAAAATAACCAATATGATTTGGGGATTTTGGAAAATCATACTATTCACAAGCAAAATAAGCACGGTCTTAATATTCCCTGCTCTATAATCTTAAATATCAAAAAGCAGAAAAATTATATGTCTACAGTGATGGCTGGAAACAGTTGATACTTATATAGTATCAGACCGCAGTGGTCTCAGTGCTCCCCTCACATGGAAGTGAGGAGAGTGTAGTGCAGTGGAGGGTGAAGATTACACTTACGTCACATTGCTAATGCTGACTTACTGCAGTGGAAGCACTGGAAGACTCCACCGTTGTTCACACAGTGAGGTTTCTGAAAAGGGAGTTTGCCACCTTATGAACCAGAGTTTCTTTACTTTTGAATACAAGAGAAACCATTGTTTCCTACAAATCTGATAAACTACCAAAACTAATCAAGCTGCATGATACATTTTGTTTACCAAATGGCCAACACTGAGTGATGGTGTTATGATATATGGAAATCCACCAACAGTTACAGAATATAAAACTTCCTTAATGGCAAATATGGATACTTAAGGAGGTTACACAAAGCAGGAGTTAATACAGCATTATCCCCACAGTGTGTATTTATCAAGGTAATTCATTAGCTAAGATTGCAAATAACCCATAAATCTCAATGGCTTAACACAATGAAAGTTTGTTTCTTATTCACACTGCAGTCTGATGTGAACTGTCATTTAAGCAGCTAACCGGTAGCAAAACCATCTGGAAGTTGAGTTATCCGAGGTCACCATGGCAGGCAAAGAGAACTAAAGAACTCAGTTAAAAACTAGACCTGGCTGGGGACCTGGTGGCTCACGCCTGTAATCCCAGCACTTTGGGAGGCCAAGGTGGGCGGATCACTTGACGTCAGGAGTTTGAGACCGGCCTGGCCAAGGCGGCGAAACCCCGTCTCTACTAAAAATGCAGAAGTTAGTCCGGCGTGGTGGCATGTGCCTGTAATCCCAGCTAGTTTAGAGGCTGAGGCATGAGAATGGCTTGAACCTAGGAGAAGGAGGTTGCAGTGAGCCGAGATTGTGCCACTACTCTCCAGTCTGGGGACACAGAGGGAGACCTTGTCTCAAAAAAAAAAAAAAAAAAAAAAGACCAGGCCTGGAACCCGGAAGTGGTGTATAATTTATATTACTCCTGTTTCCTTTTTTTTTTTTTTTTTTTCAAATAAGGAGTCTAGCTCTGTCACCCAGGCTGCAGTGCAGTTGTGCCATCTTGGTTCACTGCAACCTTCTCCTCCCGGTTCAAATGATTCTGCTGCCCCAGTAGCTGGGATTACAGGTGCGTGCCACCACACCTAGCTAATTATCTTTGTGTTTTTAGTAGAGACAATGTTTCGCCACGTTGGCCAGGCTGGTGTCGAACTCCTGAGTCTCAAGTGATCTCCCCGCCTCAGCCTCCCAAAGTGCTGGGATCGCAGGAGTCAGCCACTGCACCCAGCCTCTTCTGTTTACTTCTATTGGCCAGAAATAATTTCGTGCTTCCACTTAATTGCAAATTGGGAGACACTGGGCGCGGTGGCTCACGCCTGTAATCCCAGCACTTTGGCCTGCGGATTACTTGAGGTCAGGAGTTTGAGACCAGTCCGACCAACATGGTGAAACCCCATGTCTACTAAAAATACAAAAATTAGCCAGGCGTGATGGCAGGCGCCTGTAATCCCACCTACTCAGGAAGCGGAGAATCGCTTGAACCCAGGAAGGGGAGGTTGCAGTGAGCCAAAACGGCGCCACTGCACTCTATCCTGGGCAACACAGCAAGATTCCGTCTCAAAAAACTAAATAAGGCTGGGAGCGGAGGCTCAGGCCTGTAATCCCAGCACTTTGGGAGGCAGAGGAGGGCGGATCACCTGAGGTCGGAGTTCAAGACCAATATAGCCAACATGGAGAAACCCCGTCTCTACTAAAAATACAAAATGGGCCGGGCGCGGTGGCTCAAGCCTGTAATCCCAGCACTTTGGGAGGCCGAGAGGGGCGGATCTCGAGGTCAGGAGATCGAGACCATCCTGGCTAACACAGTGAAACCCCGTCTCTACTAAAAAATACAAAAAACTAGCCGGCCGAGGTGGCGGGCGCCTGTAGTCCCAGCTACTCGGGAGGCTGAGGCAGGAGAATGGCGCAAACCCGGGAGGCGGAGCTTGCAGTGAGCTGAGATCCGGCCACTGCACTCCAGCCTGGGCGACAGCGCGAGACTCCGTCTCAAAAAAAAAAAAAAAAAAAAAAAAAAAGAATCCCAGAGGCAGAGGTTGTGGTGAGCAGAGATGCCGCGCCATTGCACTCCAGCCTGGGCAACAAGAGCGAAACTCCGTCTCAAAATAAATAAATAAAATAAAAATAAAAATTGAGAACAGAGGAGGAAATTTTCATCTTCCTGTCTGCCCAGGAATAATGACAACACAGTTCTGCTTCTGGCACAGAGGAAGAGCGTCTCAGATCCCAAAATTCCCCAACAAGGACATGGACCTCTCAGTGATACCCCAACAAAGCGTGAATTCAGCCACGCTCATGAAACTTTCTTTGCCATTCTCAATGGGGCATGTTTCAACATCCTCTCCCCTACTCTCACCTGATTATTGTTCTAATGTGAACTAATTTTTCATTCTTATTTTCAATTGAGTGTATGGGTCGGGGTTTAAAAACATTCAACATCCAAACCTATGGAAACAAGGAAAATGAAACAACCTGAAATCGTAAAGATTTATGACAGATACAATGATGTTCCCTTAAGCTGCCCAGCTAATAAAGGGATACCTAACAAAGAAGTTAATCTGTATTAGTCAGGTCCTACAGAGAAACAGAAACCAATGGGATGTGTGCATGTATGTGTGTGTCTATATATATGTATGTGTGTATATATATATATGAAGAGACTTATTTTTTAAAAATTTTGTTTGTGTCAGTTGTGCCTCTAGGTATGAGAAGAAATTTGTTGTAGGGAATTGGTTCATGTAATTACGGAGGCTAAGAAGTCCCAGTATTCTCAAATCAGCAAGCTGGAGATTGGGGAGAGCCAATGTATGTTTATTTGGGTGGCTAGGAGATGTGGTAGATAGAGTTTTTATTATAAGGCGGAAAGTCTTCTGAGACACCTTTTGGCACCCATGCTGGCAACTGCTCACGTGACTTCCACAAGGGAGTCAGCCCTGAAAGATAAACCATGTGGCTGAGCAAGGACTTTTTTTTTTTTTTTAACTTTTTGTTATAAACATTTTCAAACACAAGCAAAAATATAGAAATAGGATGTATAGAATGATATAATGAGCTTGATGTATCCATCATTCGGCTTCAACAATGACCAGTATTTTGTCATTCTTATTTCACTTATTTCCTACATTCAGTCTTTTGCAAGGGCTAGATTTTAAAGCAAATCCCAAATGTTATGTAATTCCAGCCATGTACATTTAGACTGTAATTCTAACAGATGAGGACTTTTTATAAAACACAGATACAATAGTGTTAACACATTTTTAAAATGTAACAATCCCTTATTTAACAATTTAACAATTCCTTAAGAATTTAAATTTTAATTTTTAAATTTAAATTTAGAGCCAGGCATGGTGGCTCACGTCTGTAATCCTAGCACTTTGGGAGGCTGAGGTGGGTGGATCACCTGAGGTCAGGAGTTTGAGATCAGCCTGGCTAACATGGTGAAACCCCGTTTCTACTAAAAATACAAAAAATTAGCTGGGCGTGGTGGCACATGCCTGTAATCCCAGCTACTTGGGAAGCTGAGGCAGGAGAATCACTTGAACCTGGGAGGCCAAGGTTGCAGTGAGCTGAGATTGTGCCATTGCACTCCAGCTTGGGCAACAAGAACGAAACTCCGTCTCAAAAAATAAATAAAAAAAAATAATACATTTAGGATTTTAACTTTTTAAATTTAAATTTAAAATTTAACAATTCCTTCAAATTCCTAGACTGCGTATAATTTTCCCAGTTGTCTCAAAAATATCCTTGTACAGTTGATTTGTTTGAACAGTACTAAAAACAAGTAAAACAAGATCCAGATATTGCATTTGGTTGATATTTACATGTTTCTTAAGTGTCTTTGAATCTGTAATAGTTCTTTCTTCTCCCTCCACCCTTTTTTCTTTTCTTTTCTTTCTTTCTTTCTTTTTTTTTTTTTTTTTGGTTGTTCCTAGCAGTTTTATTTTTAATAGCCAAAAACTAGAAAAAAACTCAAATGTCTACCAATAGGTAAATGGATAAGCAAACTGTGGTATAGCTATACAGTGAAATACTGCTCAGCAATAAAAAGAATAAATATGCTACAGCATGAATAAATCTCAAAATTCTCAAGTGAAGAAGTCAGACAAAATAGAGTACACATATTGCATGATTCCATTTATGTGAATTTTGAGGAAATCTAAAGCAACGTATAGTGGCCAAAAGCAGATCAGTGATCACCTTGAATTGGAGTGGGGAAGCAGCGTGGAGGGGAGGGGAGACAGTAGTGGGGGAAATGTAGGGAAGCAGTGTAGAGGGGAGGGAAGACAGAAGTGGGGGAAATGTGGGGAAAGGTGTGGAGGGGAGGGGAGACAGAAGTGGGGGAAATGTGGGGAAGGGTGGAATAGCGGGATTATAAGGGGCATTAAAAAATTGGGGGATGATGGGTATGTTCTTTATCTTGATCGTGGTGCCCCTTTTTATTCAATTTCATTTGTTGAAGAACCTGGGACATTTGCCCTATAGAATTTGCCACATTCTGAATTTGACTGATTGCATCCTTGTGTTGTCATTAACATGTTTTTCTATTCTCCATCCTTATTTTTTCATAAACTATTAAACCTAGAAGCTCAATTAGGTTGAGATTCAACTTCAGGGACAATATATGATGCTGGGTACTTGCTACTGCATCACATTAAAAAGTACATAATATCTGGTTCTAAACTTTTAGTGGAGTTAAGATTGATTAATAGATTTACGCATTTTCAAAGTAATCTGCCCATTGTAAAGTTCTCCATCAACCTATCACCTAACGGCTTCAACAGCCAATGGATGTTTGCTGCCTAAATTTATTAATTAGGAGCTCCAGAATGGTATCTTTCTAATACTTTATTTTATTTTATTTCTTTTTTGAGACAGGGTCTTGCTCTGTCATCCAGGCTGGAGTGAGTGCTGTGATCACAGATCACTGCAGCCTCAACTTCCTGGCCTCCAGCCATCCTCCCACCTCAGTTTCCCAAGTAGCTGGGGCCACAGGTGTGTGCCACCATGCCCAGCTAATTTTTGTATTATGGGATTTTCGCCATGTTATCCCGGCTGGTCTCAAACTCCTGATCTCAAGCAATCCACTTTCCTTGGCCTCCCAAAGTTTTGGGATTACAGGCATGAGCCACCATGCCTGGCCCTATCCTTCTAATACTATCATCCCTTCTACATTTACCAGTTGTATTTATTTCATCAGTAAGATTATTTCCTCACCTATAACTTGGTTACTCTGAAATATAGTTCATATAGGAAAGGAAGCGTACTTAATTCTCCTCCTTTATCAATTTTCAGAATTAGTTGATATCCTAGAAACCTCTAAAGGTGACATTTTGTTTGCAGAACACATGAATTTGTATATGTGTTATGTTTTAATACATTGCAGTTTTTTTTTTGAGGTCCAAATTGTCCTAAATTTGGCTAGTGTGAACTCCTCTAAGTTAGTCCCTGTGCCCATACAATCCCAATAGTTGTACTAGCACCCTTGCTTGTGGTATGTGTGTGTGTGTGTATATATATATATACACACACACATATAGTTTCTTTATCCACTTGTTGATTGATGGGCAATCAATCAAAATCATTGGTTGGTTCCATGATTTTGCAATTGTGAATTGTGCTGCTATAAACATGCATGTGCAAGTATCTTTTTCTATTAGTGACTTTCTTTCCTCTGGGTAGATACCAGTAGTGGGATTGCTGGATCAAATGGTAGTTCTATTATTAGTTCTTTAAGGAATCTCCACACTGTTTTCCACAATGGCTATGCTAGTTTACATTCCCACCAGTAGTGTAGACATGTTCCCTGATCCCCGCATCCACACCAACATCTACCGTTTCTTGATTTTTTTATTATGGCCATTCTTACAGGAGTAAGGTGGTATTGCATTGTGGTTTTGATTTGCATTTCCCTGATCATTAGTGGCGTTGAGCATTTTTTCATATGTTTGTTGGCCATTTGTATATTATGTTGGCTTTGAGTTTGTCATAGGTGGTTTTTATTATGTCTTTTGAGAATAGTCTATTCATGTCCTTAGCCCATTTTTTGATGCGATTGTTTTTTTCTTACTGATTTGAGTTTGTTGTAGATTCTGGTTATTAGTCCTTTGTCAGATGTAGAGATTGTGAAGATTTTCTCCCACTCTCTGGGTTGTATGTTTATTCTGATGACTGTTCCGTTTGCTGTGTAAAAGCTCTTTAGTTTAATTAGATCCCAGCTATTTCCCTTTGTTTTTATTGTATTTCCTTTTGTGCTTTTGGTCATGAAATCCTTGCCCAAACCAATGTCTACAAGGGTTTTTCCAATGTCATCTTCTAGAATTTTTATAGTTTCAGGTTTTAGGTTTAAGCCCTTAATCCATCTTGAGTTGATTTTTGTATAAAGTGAGAGATAAGGATCCATTTTCATTCTCCTACATGTGGCTAACCAATTATCCCCGCACCATTTGTTGAACAGGGTGTCCTTTCCCTACTTTATGTTTTTGTGTGCTTTGTCGAAGATCAGTTGGCTATAAGTATTTGGGTTTATTTCTGGGTTCTCTATTCTGTTCCATTGGTCTATGTGCCTATTTTTGTACCAGTACCATGCTGTTTTGGTGACAATGACCTTATAGTATAGTTTGAAATCAGATAGTGTGATGCCTCCAGATTTGTTATTTTTGCTTAGTCTTGATTTGGCTATGCGGACTCTTTTTTGGTTCCATATGAATTTTAGAATTGTTTTTTCTAACTCTGTGAAGAATGATGGTGGTATTTTAACAGGGATTGCGTTGAATTCATAAATTGCCTTTGGTAGTATAGTCATTTTTACAATATTTATTCTACCCATCCATGAGCATGGGACATGTTTCCATTTGTTTGTGTTGTCTATGATTTATTTCGGCAGTGTTTTGTTGCCCTTGTAGAGGACTTTCGACCCGTTTGTTAGGTATATCTTATTTTATTTTTCTTTTTTTGCAGCTATTCTAAAGGGGTGAGTTCTTGATTTGACTTTCCACTTGGTTGCTGTTGGTGTATAGAAGAGCTGCTAATTTGTGTACATCAATCTCATATCCGGAAACTTTGCTGAATTCTTGTATCAGTTCTAGGAGTTTTCTGGAAGAGCCCTTAGGGTTTTCAAGGTCAAAGATCATATTGTCAGCAAACAGGGACAATTTGACTTCCTCTTTACCAATTTGGATGGCCTTTATTTCTTTCTCTTGTCTGATTTCTCTGGCTAGGACTTCTAGTACTGTATTGGAGAGGAGTGGTAAGAGTGAGCATCTTTGTCTTGTTCCCGTTCTTAGAGGGAATACTTTAAACTTTTCCCCATTCAGTATTATGTTGGTTGTGGGTATGTCATAGATGACTTTTATTATATTAAGTTATGTCCCTTGTATGCTGATTTTGCTGAGGGTTTTAATCATAAAGGGATTCTGGATTTTGTCAAATGCTTTTTCTGCATGTATTGAGATGATCGTGTGATTTTCGTTTTTAATTATGTTTATGTGGTGTATCACATTTATTGACTTGCATATGTTAAACCATCCCTGCATCCCTGGTAAGAAACCCACTTGATTATAGTGGATTATCTTTTTTATGTGTTGTTGGATTCAGTTAGCTAGTATTTTGTTAAGGATTTTAGCATCTATGTTCATCAAGGTTATCAGTCTGTGGTTTTCTTTTTTGATTACGTCCTTTTCTGATTTTGGTATTAGGGTGATGCTGGCTTCATAGAATGAATTAGGGAAGGTTCCTTCTTTCTCTATCTTGTGGAATAGTGTCAACAGGATTAGTACCAATTCTTCTTTGAATGTCTGGTAGAATTCTGCTGTGAATTAATCTGGTCCTGGACTTTTTCTTTGTTGGTAATTATTAAATTGCCATTTCAATCTTGCTGCTTGTTATTGGTCTGTTCAGGACATCTAATTCTTCCTGATTTAAGCTAGGAGGGTTGTACTTTTCCAGGAATGTATCTGTCTTTTCTAGGTTTTCTAGTTTACGTGCGTAAAGGTGTTCAATGCTCTTTTGTATTTTAGTGGTGTCCATTGTAATATCTCCTGTTTCGTTTCTTAATGAGGTTATTTGGTGGATTTTCTCTCCTCTTTTCTTGGTTAAGCTTGTTAATACTCTATCAATTTTATTTATCTTTTCAAATAACCAGTTTTTTGTTTCATCTGGCTTTTGCAATTTTTTTGTTTCAATTTCATTTAGTTCTGCTCTGATCTTGATTATTTCCTTTCTTCTGCTGGTTTTGGGTTTGGTTTATTCTTGTTTCTCTGCTTCCTTGAGGTATGACCTTAGAATGTCAGTTTGTGCTCATTCAGTCTTTTTGATGTAAGCATTTAGGGCTATGAACTTTCCTCCTAGCACTGCCTTTGCTGTATCCAAGAGGTTTTGATAGGTTGTATCATTATTGTTGTTCAGTTTGAAGAATTTTTTAATTTCCATCTTGATTTCATTTTTGACCCAATGCTCATTCAGGAGCAGGTTATTTAATTCCCATGTATTTGCATGGTTTTGAAGGTTCCTTTTAGAAATGATTTCCAGTTTTATTCCACTGTGGTCTGAAAGAGTGCTTGATATAATTTCAATTTCTTAAATTTATTGAGACTCATTTTATGGCCTATCATATGGTCTATCTTGGAGAAAGTTCCATGCGCTGTTGAATAGAATGTGTATTCTGTGTTTGTTGGAAGGAATGTTCTGTATATATCTGTTCAGTCCATTTGTTCCAATGTATAGTTTAAATCCATTGCTTCTTTGTTGACTTTCTGTTTTGACGACCCATCTAGTGCTGTCAGTGGAGTTCTGAAGTCCCCCACTATTATTGTGTTGCTGTCTATCTCATTTCTTACGTCTGTTAATAATTGTTTTATAAATTTGGGAGCTCCACTGTTAGGTGCATGTATGTTTAGGATTGTGATATTTTCCTTTTGGACAAGGCCTTTTACCATTATATAATGTTCCTCTTTGTCTCTTTTAACTGCTATTGCTTTAAAGTTTGTTTTGTCTGACGTAAGAATAGCTACCCCTGCTTGCTTTGGGTGTCCTCTTGCAAGAAATTCCTTTTTCCATCCCTTTCCTCTAAGTTTATGTGAGTCCTTATGTGTTAGGTGAGTCTACTAAAGGCAGCAGATAGTTGGTTGGTGAGTTCTCATCCATTCTGCAGTTCTGTATCTTTTAAGTGGAGCATTTAGGCCATTTACAGTCAATGTTAATATTGAAATGTGAGGTACCATTGCATTCATTGTGCTATTTGTTGCCTGTGTACCTTGGGTTTTTTGGTTTTGGTTTTTGCTTTTCAACTTGTATTTTTGTTTTATAGGTCCTGTGTGATTTGTGCTTTAAAGAGGTTGTGTTTTGATGTGTTTCCAGGATTTGTTTTAAGGTTTTTTTTTTTTTTTTTTTTTTTTTTTTTTTTTTTTTTTATGAGACAGAGTTTCAATCTGTCTCCCAGACTGGAGTACAATGGCACAATCTTGGCTCACTGCAACCTCTGCCTCCCAGGTTCAGGTGATTCTCCTGCCTCAGACTCCCAAGTAGCTGGGATTACAGGGGCCCACCACCACACCTGGCTAATTTTTGTATTTTTAGTAGAGATGGGGTTTTACCATGTTGCCCAGGCTAGTCTTGAACTCCTGACCTCAGGTGATCCACCCTCCTTGGCCCCCCAAAGTTCTGGGATTACAGGCATGAGCCACTGCCCCCGGCCTGTTTTAAGATACAGAGCTCCTTTTAGCAGTTCTTGTAGTGGTGGCTTGGTAGGGGCAAATTATCTCAGCATTTGTTTGTATGAAATAGACTGTATTTTTTTTTTTTTTTTTTTTTTTTTTGAGACGGAGACTCGCTCTGCCGCCCAGGCTGGAGTGCAGTGGCCGGATCTCAGCTCACTGCAAGCTCCGCCTCCCGGGTTTATGCCATTCTCCTGCCTCAGCCTCCCAAGCAGCTGGGAATACAGGCGCCCGCCACCTCGCCCAGCTACTTTTTTGTATTTTTTAGTAGAGACGGGGTTTCACCGTGTTAGCCAGGATGGTCTCGATCTCCTGACCTTGTGATCTGCCCATCTCGGCCTCCCAAAGTGCTGGGATTACAGGCTTGAGCCACCGCGCCCGGCCTAGACTATATCTTTCTATCATATGCGATGCTTAGTTTTGCTAGATACAAAATTCTTGGCTGATAATTGTTTTGTTTGAGGAGTCTGAAGATAGGGCTCCAAACCCTTCTAGTTTGTAGGGTTTCTGCTGAGAAATCTGCTGTGAATCTGATAGGTTTTCCTTTATAGGTTACCTGGTGCTTCTGTCTCACAGCTCTTACGATTTTTTCCTTTGTATTAACTTTAGATAACCTGATGACAACCTGATGACAGTGTGCTTAGGTGATGTTCTTTTTGTGATGAATTTCTTAGGTGTTCTTTGTACTTCTTGTTTTTGGATGTCTAGGTCTCTAGCAAGTTTGGAGAACTTTTCCTAAATTATCCCCCCAAATATGTTTTCCAAGGTTTTAGAATTTTCTTCTTCAGCAACACCGATTATTCTTTTTTTTTTTTTTTTTTTTTTTTTGAGACAGAGTCTCGCTCTGTCACCCAGGTTGTTGTGCAGTGGCACAGTCTCAGTTCACTGCAACCTCTGCCTCCCGGGTTCAAGCAATTCTCCTACCTCAGCCTCCTGAGTAGCTGGGCCTACAGGCACGTGCCACCACGCCCAGCTAATTTTTTGTACTTTTAGTAGAGACAGGGTTTCACCATGTTGGCCAGGCTAGTTTCAAAACACCAATTATTCTTAGGTTTGGTCATTTCACATAATCCCAGACTTCTTGGAGTTTTTGTTCATATTTTCTTCTTTCTTTTTTTTTTTTTTTTTTTTGAGATGGAGTCTCGCTCTGTCGCCAGGCTGGAGTGCAATGGCACCATCTCGGCTCACTGCAACCTCTGACACCCTGGTTCAAACGATTCTCCTGCCTCAGCCTCCGGAGTAGCTGGGATTACAGGCACGCACCATCACACTCAGCTAATTTTTGTATCTTTAGTAGAGATGGGGTTTCACCCTGTTGGCCACACTGGTCTCAATCTCCTGACCTCGTGACCTCTCCCAAAGTGTTGGGATTACAAGTGTGAGCCACTGTGCCCAGCCTCATATTTTCTTATTCTTTTTTCTGTCTTTGTTAGACCTTGTCTTCGAGCTCTGAATTTCTTTCTTCTACTTGTTCAATCCTGTTGCTGAGACTTTCCAGAGCATTTTGCAGTTCTATAAGTGTGTCCAGTGTTTCCTGAAGTTTTTATTGTTTTTTCTTTATGCTATTTCCCTGAATATTTCTCTCTTCACTTCTTGTACTGTTTTCTGGATTTCTTTGCCCTGGGCTTCACCTTTCTCTGGTGCCTCCCTGATTAGCTTAATAACTAAGCTCCTGTATTCTTTTTCTGGCAAATCAGGGCTCTCTTCTTGGTTTGGATCTACTGCTGGTGAGCTACTATGATTATTTGGGGGGTATTAAAGAGCCTTTTTTTTTTGTCATATTACCAGGGTTGGTTTTCTGGTTCCTTCTCATTTGGATAGGCTCTGTCAGAGGGAGGGTCAAAGGCTGAAGCCTGTTGTTCAGATTCTTTTATCCCACGGATCTCCCCTTTTTCTATGGATGTGGCTTCCTGTGAGCCAAGGGGTGTTGTTCCCTTGATGTAGTACTCTCCCCTTTTCCTATGGATGTGGCTTCCTGTGAGCCAAACTGCAGTGATTGTTGTCTCTCTTCTGGGTCTAGCCACCCAGCACGTCTACCCGGCTCTGGGCTGGTACTAGGAGTTGTCCGCACAGAGTAGGTACCAGTGCCTGTTCTGGTGGAAGTGGCAGGGGAGCGCATTGGGCTCTGTGAGGGTTCTTAGCTTTGGTGATTTAATGCTCTATTTTTGTGCTGGTTGGCCTCCTGCCAGGAGGTGGCGCTTT
This sequence comes from Chlorocebus sabaeus, assembly GCF_047675955.1. Classification (NCBI taxonomy): domain Eukaryota; kingdom Metazoa; phylum Chordata; class Mammalia; order Primates; family Cercopithecidae; genus Chlorocebus; species Chlorocebus sabaeus. Next base: position 15,644,115 of record NC_132927.1, on the reverse strand, counting down.
CCAGAAAACATCAACTATGGTAGTATGGAGAGGAACCAGTGGTGGGTGGGACCCTTGAACTCCCAAGATTATATGCCCTTTGTCTTCAGCTACCAGAGTGGATAGGGAAGGCCCATCAGGTGCGGGCAGGGCTAGGTGTGTCTGAGCTCAGACTATTCTTGGGCGGGTCTTGCTGTGGCTGCTGTGGGGGATGGGGTAAGGTTCCCAGGTCAATGGAGTTGTGTACCTAGGAGGATTGTAGCTGCCTCTGCTGAGTCATGCAGTTTGTCAGAGAAGTGGGGGAAAGCACAGTCACAGGCCTTACCCACTTCCCACACAAACTGAAGAGCTAGTCTCACTCCCACTATGCACCCCCTAACAGCTTCAAGTCTATTTCTGGGCAGTGGGTGAGCTCGGCTTGAGAACTTGCCCCCGGCTACCCTCCTCCCAGCTGCAAAAGAAAAGGGCTTTAGTTCTTCCCCCGTCTGTGGAGTCTGCACACCAATTTGCACCCTCCCCTGAGTTCTGGCCAGGACGCTTCTCACCAGGTTCAAATTGTCACAAAGTTCACCTGAACACTTCGTTCTCCCTGTGGTGTTGTCCCTCACTCTTCTGCCCACTCTACTGATAGATCCCTGTGGTTTCAGGCAGGAATGGAGTGCTGAGGACCCAGCAAGTTCCCAGGGCCTTTCCTGCTGCTTCCTCTATGCCTGTATTTCACTGGGCTCTCTAATTGACTCAGCTCCAGGTAAGAGCAGAAACTTCTCCTGCAAACAGTCCTTCAATTTCTCTAGAGAGGGTGTGTGTTTGGGACAGGAGGATCTACTTTTCCCACTTTTGTAGTTTGGGCTCTCACAATATTTGGGGTGTCTCCAGGGTCCTGGAGGAGCAGTCCGCTTCTGTCAGAGGGTCTGTGGGTCCTCTCAAGATTGGTGGTCTGTTCTTGCAGTTGATCTGAAGCTAAAATTCACGGTGCGAGCCTCCGCACACCGGTGTCCATCAGAGTCAGAGCTGCTCTAGTTCTGCCTCCCATCCGCCATGATGATCTCCAGTTAATCTTTAAAAAGAAAGTCTAGCCCAGGTGCAGTGACTCATGCCTGTAATCCCAGCATTTTGGGAGAGCGAGGTGGGTGGATCATCTGAGGTCAGGAGTTCAAGACCAGCCTGGTCAACATGGTGAAACACTGTCTCTACTAAGTATACAAAAATTAGTTGGGCATCGTGGCGGACACCTGTAATCCCTGCTACTTGGGAGGCTGAGGCAGGGGAACTGCTTGAACCCAGGAGGCAGAGGTTGCAGCGAGCTGAGATTGTGTCATTCTGTTCCCGCCAGGGCAACAAGAGCGAAACTTCACCTCCACAAAAAAAAAAAAAGAGAGACAGAGAGTCTATATACCTGAGGACTCCACGTTGCAACCAAACGGTCTGTAGCTTTAGCACTTGCAGTGTCCCAGGGCCTTGGTGGCCCTGCAGAATGAAATAGGGCAAGGGGGAGCTACTGCAAGCAGAGCCAGGTCTCTGGACCCACATTCTGTGCCAGAGCTCTTTTGCAAGGCAGAACAGCAGTGCAGCAATGGAACCATTTCCTGCATTTCTTGAGTTTATATGTGTAACATGGTGATAGATGTGTCAAGCAGTATCTTTCTTGTCTTCCATGTATTTCCTGACAGAACTTACAGCTGAGAATAAAAATGGCACTGAGTACTTTTATATTCTATTTTCAGAAAACTGACATCTTTGAGTCCAATAATCTCTTTGTAAGGCTTCTATAAATCTAACTCAGGGAGGTGGGAGGTAGCACACAGAGCTCATAGTAGCGTCAATCATCTCTTCTCCCTTCTCTTCTGATGTGCAGGGATGGGAATGGGGATGTTTGGCATTCAGTTTGTCCCCTCCCCCTTGCTATTTAACCAGGAGGTGTTTAAATTAACCCATCTACCAAGTCAGGATCTGTTCATAGTGTCATCTATAGATTGCTAAATCAAAAAAGTAGCACAATATCCAGTGCCTCAGGCTTGCTGTCACTCAGTAGAGAAAGAAATGAACAAAAAAGAAAGGAGGGGTGGGACCAAGGTATTCCTACTATATGGCATAATAATATGTGACTGTCCTCATGATCAAATAGACATTGTGAAAAGAGGCTAGTTGTCCCAGTGGGCAAGGAAACCCATGCCATCACAAAGTTTTGGAAATGATTCAAGTGGTGGAGAATAAGGGTGTGTGTGGTGAGGAATATGTGGAGCATTGAAACAAAAATAGCAATGAGTTGATAATTTTTTTTTTTTTTTTTTTTTTTTTTTTGAGACGGAGTCTCACTCTGTCACCCAGGCTGGAGTGCAGTGGCCGGATCTCGGCTCTCTCCAACCTCGCCCCCAGAGTTCAAGCGATTCTCCTGCCTCAGCCTCCCGAGTAATTGGGATTACAGGCGCTTGCCACTGCGTCCAGCTAATTTTTTTTGTATTTTTAGTAGAGACAGGGTTTCACCATCTTGGCCAGGCTGGTCGTGAACTCCTGACCTCGTGATCCACCCACCTCTTCCTCCCAAAGTGCTGGGATTACAGGCATGAGCCACCGCACCCAGCAGAGTTGATAATTGTTAAAGCTGAGTGATAGGTACATAGAGGTTCATTATAACATTCTTTCTACCTTCGAGTGTTTAAAACTTTTAACAATAAAAGTGGTTTTTGGCCAGGCGCGGTGGCTCAAGTATGTAATCCCAGCACTTTGGGAGGCCGAGATGGGCGGATCACGAGGTCAGGAGCTCGAGACCATCCTGGCTACCCATCTGTACTAAAAAATACAAAAAACTAGCCAGGCGAGGTGGCGGGTGCCTGTAGTCCCAGCTATTTGGGAGGCTGAGGCAGGAGAATGGCATAAACCCAGGAGGCGGAGCTTGCAGTGAGCTGAGATCCGGCCACTGCACTCCAGCCTGGGCAACAGAGCCAGACTCCGTCTCAAAAAAAAAAAAAAAAAAGTGGTTTTTGGCCAGGCGTGGTGGTTCATGTCAGTAGTCCCAGCACTTTGGAAGGCCAAGGCAGGAAGATCACTTGAGCTCAGGAGTTCGATACCAGCCTGAGCAACATGGTGAGATCCCTGTCTCTACAAAAAATAAAATAAAATTAGCTGGGCGAGGTGACATGCAGCTGTAGTCCCAGCTACTTGGAAGGCTGAGCCAGGATGTTGAGGCTGTAGTGAGCCGTGATCCTGCCACTGCACTCCAGCCTGGGAGTCCGAGCAAGATCCTGTCTCATAAAATTAAAAAAAAAAAAAAAAATCAATAAACGTGTTTATTGGACACGTTTTAAGGTTATGGAATTAGACTGAATTGTGAATATTGCCTGATATCACAGGATAAGTCAACAGAACATTTTTGGTAACAGTTTCGGGGGAAAATTACATATTTTATATATTTATTTATTTTTTAATTAATGGGGTGCCATACACTTTTTCTTTTTTTTCTTTTTTTTTTTAGACAGCCTTGCTCTGTCTTCCAGAATGGAGTGCAGTGGCACGATCATGATTCAATGCAATCTCCACTTCCTGGACTCAGGTGATCTTCCTGCATCAGGAAGGACTCCAGGTGCGCCACCATGCCTGACTAATTTTTATATTTTTTGTAGACATGGGGTTTTGCCATTTTACCCAGACTGATCTCGAACTCCTGGGCTTAAGTGATCCACCTGCCTCAGCCTCTGGAAGTGTTGGAATTACAGGTGTGAGCCACTGCACCAGGCGAAAAATTACATATTAATGAATTAAGACTTTGCTATTATCTGAATATCTGGGTCCCACTCCCCCCACCAAATTCATATGTTGAAATCCTAGCCCCCAGGGGTGATGGTACTAGAAAGTGAGGTCTTTGAGTGGATTCGTGACATTATAAAAGAGGGCCAAGAGAGACTCCTCATCCCTTATATTATGTGAGGTCACAGCAAGAAGGTGCCATTTATGAGGAAGCGGGCCCTTATCAGACACCTAATCTTGTCTTGTTCTTGGACTTCCCAGGTTCCAGAACTGTGAGAAGTTTCTGTTGTTTATAAGCTACCTAGTTTATGGTATTTTGTTATAGCAGCCAGAGTGGACAAAGACAGACTTACTATTCCAACATTTTGTAAGTCCAACCACAAAAAGAAATTTTCTTGTCTTCCTGGAGAAGTGCTTCACTTTTTCTTTAACTTGATCCAATCAAGCATAGCTCAGAAGTTAGTCACAGGAGTTTCCACTGTAGACAAGAGGTAGACAAAGGAGCTTCCTGCAAACTGGAAAAACATTTTTAAATTTCCTATACATAAGCAATGAATTGGTGGAAATGCAATAAAAAGAAAAAAATCCTGTTCACAATAGCAAATAATTTGTTTTAGCAAAAAACACTCTAGGACTAAACTTAATAAAAATGTACAAGACCTGATGAAGAAAACTACGAAATGTTACTGCAGAATATAGATGATAGAATAAACGCAGAATTATACTTGTTTCTGTTTAGAGTCAATATTCTAAAGATGTTGATTACTTTACATTAATTTACAAAGGCAATATAATCACAATGAAATTTTAACTTTTTGAGGAACTTGAAAAATGATTGTAAAGTTTTCATTAAAAACAAATACATAGCCAGGTGTGGTGGCTCACGCCTGTAATCCTAGCACTTTGGGAGGCCTAGGCAGGCGGATCACAAGGTCAGGAGTTTGAGACCAACCTGACCAACATGGTGAAACTCTGTGTCTACTAAAAATACAAAACTTAGCCAGGAGTGGTGGCACACGCCTGTAATCCCAGCTACTCAGGAGGCTGAGGCAGGAGAAGGCACCCTTCTCTCAAGGTGCTGGGATTATGGGCGTGAGCCACCGCGCCCGGCTATTCTTACCTTTTCTTAACAACTAAATACATTTCAGATATATTAACAGTTAAATGTTAAAAAACTACAAATGTGCTAGAAAACACGTTTGACTCTTTATTAAAGAAATGTAGAAGGCCGGGCACAGTGGCTCACGCCTGTAATCCCAGCACTCTAGGAGGCCGAGGCGGGCGGATCACCTGAGGTCGGAGTTCAAGACCAGCCTGGCCAACATGGTGAAACCCTGTCTCTACTAAAAATACAAAATCAGGGCCGGGCGCGGTGGCTCAAGCCTGTAATCCCAGCACTTTGGGAGGCCGAGACGGGCGGATCACGAGGTCAGGAGATCGAGACCATCCTGGCTAACACGGCGAAACCCCGTCTCTACTAAAAAATATCAAACAAAACTAGCCGGGCATGGTGGCAGGCGCCTGTAGACCCAGCTACTCGGGAGGCTGAGGCAGGAGAATGGCGTGAACCCGGGAGGCGGAGCTTGTAGTGAGCTGAGATCCGGCCACTGCACTCCAGCCTGGGCGACAGAGCGAGATTCCGTCTCAAAAAAAAAAAAAAAAAAAAAAAAAAAAAATTAGCTGAGTGTGTTAACAGGCGCCTGTAATCCCAGCTACTTGGGAGGCTGAGGCAGAAGAATTGCTTGAACCCGGGAGGCTGAGGTTGCAGTGAGCCGAGACTGTGCCACTGCACTCCAGCCTGGGCAACAAGATCACAATTGTGTCTCAAAACGAAAAAAAAAGAAAGAAAGAAACGTAGAAGAGTACAGAATTACTTTATGAGCTTGCTCTTTTCAACCTCAAACAAATAAAGTTGACAAAATCCATGTTGGTAAGGACATGGGGAAAAAAAGCAACCTCCTTTATAGTCGGTAGCAGTATAAATGTATAAATGTGTATAAATTTCCAATATACTTGAAATGTCTTATTGACCATACAGTAAATACATATATGAATTTACTCTAAGGATATAATATTACACATGGGAAGAGATATATGCACTGGAATTACTTGTAATATTGAAAAATTGTAGGCCTGCACGGTGGCTCACACCTGTAATCCCAGCACTTTGGGAGGCCGAGGTGGGCGGATCACCTGAGGTTGGGAGTTTGAGACCAACCTGACCAACAGGAGGAAACCCCATCTCTACTAAAAATACAAAATTAGCCAAGTGTGGTGGCACAAGCCTGTAATCCCAGCTACTGGGGAGGCTGAGGCAGGAGAATTGCTTGAACCTGGGAGGCACAGGTTGCAGTGAGCCAAGATGGCGTCATTGCACTCCAGCCTGGGCAACAAGAGCAAAACTCCATCACAAAAAAAGAAAAACTGTAAACAACTCAGAAGTCCATCTCTAAAGTATTGTTAGTTATAGAATGTTTGTTTGCTTTCAAAGAGAACAAATAACCTTGTCTTCAACAAGACAAATGTATTTTTCACACAAAATTGCAATCAGCATAGGAGGTACAATGGGTATGTTTCACAAGATCATCCAGATTCTTTCTGTCACTTTACTCCATTTTTCTCCTATATGTGGTCCATCCTTACCACTACCAAACACATGCTACAGTTGGTAAAAGGGAAAGAAAGTAGAACCTGACCTGGAAGTTTCCTCATAACTTCCACTCACATCACATAATGGCCATGCCTAGCTGAATGAGCCAATGAGAAATGTAGTTTGTACATAAGCAGCGTGTCTCCAGCTTGGAGACTATCTAATAACCAAAGGAAGAGGGTAAAAAATGGATTTCAAAGACTATTATCCCTTTCCATCAGAGATACTGATTAAAGTACACTACATCATTCAGTGAAAAACTGCAGCCATTAAAAATAAGAGACAGGCCGGGTTTGGTGTTTCCCATCTGTAATCCCAGCCCTTTGGGAGGCCAAGGCAGGAACATCACTTGAGGACAGGAGTTAGAGACCAACCTAGGCAACATTAGAAGACTCTGTTTCTAAAAAAAATTCATGAGGTGTAATGGTGTGCCTATAGTCCCAGCTACTCGGGAGGCTGAGGTGGGAGGATTGCTTGAGCCCAGGAATTTGAGGCTGCAGTGAGCTATGATTGTGCCACTGCACTCCAGTCTGGGTGATAAAGCAAGACCTTAAAAATGTGTATTATTATACATTATATATATAGTCGTTGTTATATAAAGTTGTATTTGACAGTGAGTTAAAACTGCAACTACAAACATAGGATAATTCTATTTTAAAATTGTGTGTGTTGTGAATATATATAGGTATACATGTAGGCACCTGTGTGTATGTGTTTGTATTTGTGTATTAAATACATATATTTGAAAATATAGAGTTGTCTGGGAAAATGTTCCCTAAAGTATAAATGGCAGTTATTTCTGGAGAATGAAATTGAAAGTGATTATCTATTTTATACAAAACAATGAAAAAAAATGTTTTGAGACAGGGTCTTGCTCTGTCACCCAGGCTGGAATGCAGTGGCACGACCATGACTCACTGCTGCCTTGACCTTCTGGGCTCAAGCAATCCTCCCACCTCAGCCTTCCAGGCAGCTGGGACTACAGGTGCACACCACCACACCTGGCTAATTTTTTTTTTTTTTTTAAGAGATAGGGTGTCGCTATATTGCCCACGCTAGTCTTGACTCCTGAACTCAAGCGATCACCTCGACTTGGCCTCCCAAAGTGCTGAGATTACAGACATGAGCCACCACACTCAACCAAAACATTTTTTAAAGCAAAAGCATACATGATTTAAAGGAAAATCTCCAGAAATAACTGTTTCAAACTTGCTTGTTTGTTTCAGTTCCAAAATTGCTTGAGAATAGGCCAGGTGAGGTGGCTAATGCCTATAATCCCAGCACTTTGGGAGGCCGAGGTGGGTGGAACACTTGAGGTCCGGAGTTTGAAACCAGCCTGGCCAACATGGTGAAACCCCCATCTCTACTAAAAATACAAAAATTAGCCAGGAGTGGGCCGGACGCGGTGCCTCACGCCTGTAATCCCAGCACTTCGGGAGGCTAAGGCGGGTGGATCATGACGTAAGGAGTTCAAGACCAGTCTGGCCAAGATGGTGAAACCCTGTCTCTACTAAAACTTCAAAAATTAGCCAGGTGCGGTGGCAGGCGTTTGTAATCCCAGCTACTTGGGAGGCTGAGGCAGAAGAATCGCTTGAACCCAGGCGGCGAGGTTGCAGTAAGCCAAGATTGCGCCACTGCACTCCAGACTGGGTGAAAGAGTGAGACTCTGTCTCAAAAAAAAAAAAAAAAAAAAAAAAAAAATTAGCCAGGAGTGGTGGCGGAAATCTCAGCTACTTGGGAGGCTGAGGCAGGAGAATCGCTTGAACCCAGGAGGCAGAGGTTGCAGTGAGCCAAGATCTTACCATTGCACTTCAGCCTGGGAGACAAGAGCAAAACTCTGTCTCCCCCAGCTCTCCCGCAAAAAAAATTGCGGGAGGGTAAAGGTGAAGCTCACACAATATTGGAGAAAATTTGGTTAAACTCTGAGATTAATTAATTTTGGGTCACAAAATGATAGGCAAGATGAGAAAAGTGCTCTTATTGAAAGACATTATAAAGTGATAGATTTAATATACTCAAAGACTTAAGAAAACGTAATTGACTCTGGGTGGTTGGGGAAGGGAAATGAGGAACACACTAACTAAAATTAGAGGAGACTTTAATTTTTTTATCACATTTTATTTCTTTCACTGGATGATAAGTTCATAAGTGTTTGCTATAATTTTGGCTATTTTTTCTTGTCTGAAATAATACATAGTAAAATACGTTTTAACTGGATGACAAATAGAGATAAAGTGAATTCTGTTTGAAAAAATTACATACTAATGAATTACGACTTTGCTATGGTCTGAATATCTGTGTCTCTCCCAAATTCATATGTTGAAATTCTAACCCCCAACATGATGGTATTAGAAGGTGAATTACAAATTGTATTGACTTATTTTGCTTATTCTGTCTTTGTCATATTTAAATTTATGATAACTGAGAAGACATTAATTTGCAAAGAAAATACATTTTTAACAAGATACATGAAATTTTCAGTGAACTTGGAGTTAACTAGGAAAAATGCATAGTTCTAGCCAAACCTACTACAAGCAAAACTTCAGGAGTAGTAGCTGGCACTGAGGCTACTGTGCACTTGAAATGTGCACCCAGCTTGTGTAACATTTTCCAAGAATACCTCTTATCAAAACTTTTGCTTCTAAAGAGTTTTCCATATTTTTAATTGCAGGGTTTTTGTTTGTTTGTTTTTGTTTTTTTGAGACGTGGTCTCTATCTGTTGCCCAGGCTGGAGTGCAGTGGCATGATCTTGGCTCACTGCAACCTCCACTTCCTGAGTTCAAGTGATTCTCCCACCTCAGCCTTCCAAGTAGCTGGGACTACAGGCATGCGCCACCACACCTGGCTTAATTTGTCTATTTTTAGTAGAGATGGGGTTTTACTATATGGGCCAGGCTGGTCTCAAACTCCTGACCTTAGGTAATCTGCCCGCCTCCTCCTCCCACAGTGCTGGGATTAAATGGCAGATTCCATATGTGAAGAGGTGTGTACACAAATATATGTAAACAAAATAAAATAACAGTGGTTTGAATATTTATCTTTATAAACAGTGGTTTGAATATTCACTGAGGGGAAACACATGCAATTCTATGACATAAATTAATGAACTAGAAAATTTATATAAAGAAATTACATAGAATTCAGAATAGAGAGACACAGAAATGTGAAAGATAGATTCAAAAATACTTAGATTGAGATATAACATGTCTAAGCTGAATTCAAGGAGAAAAGAGAGAATGGGACACAAGCAGTATTTGGAGAGATGTTGGTTAAGAATGTAAGCACCGGCCGGGCGCGGTGGCTCAAGCCTGTAATCCCAGCACTTTGGGAGGCCGAGACGGGCGGATCACGAGGTCAGGAGATCGAGACCATCCTGGCTAAAACGGTGAAACCCCGTCTCTACTAAAAAATACAAAAAACTAGCCGGGCGAGGTGGCGGGCGCCTGTAGTCCCAGCTACTCGGGAGGCTGAGGCAGGAGAATGGCATGAACCCGGGAGGCGGAGCTTGCAGTGAGCTGAGATGCGGCCACTGCACTCCAGCCTGGGCGACAGAGCAAGACTCTGTCTCAAAAAAAAAAAAAAAAAAAAAAAAAAAAAAAAAAAAAAAGAATGTAAGCACCGGCCGGGCGCGGTGGCTCAAGCCTGTAATCCCAGCACTTTGGGAGGCCGAGACGGGCGGATCATGAGGTCAGGAGATCGAGACCATCCTGGCTAACCCAGTGAAATCCCGACTCTACTAAAAAATACAAAAAACTAGCCGGCCGAGGTGGCGGGTGCCCGTAGTCCCAGCTACTCGGGAGGCTGAGGCAGGAGAATGGCGTAAACCCGGGAGGCGGAGCTTGCAGTGAGCCGAGAGCCGGCCACTGCACTCCAGCCTGGGCGGCAGAGCCAGACTCCGTCTCAAAAAAAAAAAAAAAAAAAAAAAGAATGTAAGCCCCATGAGGGCAGATTTTTTTTCCCCCAATATCGTATCCCTAAACCTAGACTAAAGCCTGATATATAATAAGTACTTAATAAATATTTATTGAATTATGTTGGATTCTATTTCCAGTAATATGGCAAACTAGACACTTACATAAACCATCCCGCTAAAAACATTCAAAATTGGGTAAAATGTAAAAATAAAATCTTTTTTTTTTTTTTTTTTTTTGAGATGGAGTCTTGCTCTGTCGCCCAGGCTGGAGTGCAGCGGCCGATCTTAGCTCACTGCAAGCTCTGCCTCTCGGGTTCACGCCATTCTCCTGCCTCAGCCTCCCAAGTAGCTGGGACTACAGGCGCCCGCCACCACGCCCAGTTAATTTTTTGTACTTTTAGTAGAGACGGGGTTTCACCGTGTTAGCCAGGATGGTCTCAATCTCCTGACCTCGTGATCTGCCCGCCTTGGCCTCCTAAAGTGCTGGGATTACAGGGGTGAGCCACCGTGCTCAGCCAAAATCTTCTTAAAATTATTTCTGAGATCTCAAGGAAACTTTTGTCAAATTAGAGGCAGAAGATGAGATAAAGGAGTCTTTGCAGAAACGAATTTGAATGAATTTTTAAATAAAACATGAACCTTCAAAAAACAAAGAAGTTTTGTGGTTGAGCTCATCCTTTTTCTACATTTGGGGGCATTTTTTTCCTCTACATGTAAGAGGTATTTTGAAGAACAAGTTTAAAGAGCACTAGTTATGGCAAGTACATTACAATCTTTCAAAGGCCACACTATATCCTCTACTCTCTTCTCCCCCAACCCTCCACCCACAACTTTAAAAAAAAAAACAAATCCTCCATTGAAATTGCCCCCCTTCTTCATGAAAAAATCTGCAGTAACAGAAAAGGGGATAGCTGGAATAATCATGTTTTTATTTGTTCATATTGAAGAATAGGGGTTTTTTTTGTTGTTTTGAGACAGGGTTTTGCTCTGTTGCCCAGGCTGGAGTACTGTGGCACAATCACCATTCACTACAGCCTTAAATTCCCAAGTTCAAGTGATCCTCCCACCTCAGCCTCCCAAATAGCTGGGACTACACACAGGAGTGTGCCACCACACCCAGCTTTTTTTTTTTTTTTTTTTTTTTAATTTTTGTAGAGAAGGTGTCTCACTGTGTTGCCCAGGCTAGTCCTGAACTCCTGGTCTCAAGCGATCCTCCAGCCTCAGCTTCCCAAAGTGCAGGGATTACAGGTATGAGCCACTGCATCTGGTCTAAAAGTCTTGCTGTCTGCTAGAGAAAGTCTTCACTTTTTTCTTCAAGGTTGTTTTAGTTCTTCACCTTTTCTGTTCCTATACACATTTTACAAGCAGCTTATCCATTTTCTCGTACCTCACCTCCCTCTTCCTACACATACTGCTGAAATCTCTACTGGAATTGTATTGAATCTCAAGAACAACCTGATGAATATTAACAGCTTTTTTTTTTTTTTTTTTTTTTTGAGACGGAATCTTGCTCTGTTGCCCAGGCTGGAGTGCAGTGGAGCGATCTTGGCTCACTGCAAGCTCCACCTCCCGGGTTCACACCATTCTCCTGCCTCAGCGCCCCTAGTAGCTGGGACTACAGGCGCCTGCCACCACCCCCGGCTAATTTTTTTTTATTTTTTAGTAGAGGGGGGGGTTTCACTGTGTTAGCCAGGATGGTCTCGATCTCCTGACCTCGTGATCCGCCCACCTCAGTCTCCCAAAGTGCTGGGATTACAGGAGTGAACCACCGCACCCGGCTAACATCTTTATTATAGTGAATCTTCTAAGGATTGAGCCTGGTACATTCTTCTACCTATTTCTTTTAAAATTTCTCTCAATTTTTTATGGTCTTCTGCGTAGACAGTTTTCGTTTTTCCTTTCCAATCTTCCTCCCATCTATTTCATCTTCTTGCCTTATTGCACTAAGACGTTTCATCCAGTAAAATGTTGAATACATGCAGGAATAGTGGATATCTTATTTTGTTCCCAATCTCAAGGGGAAAGTGTTCAATATTACATGATTGTGTATCCTTTTCATATATGGCTGGACTTAAATCTTCTAATATTTTGTGTAAGATTTTTACATATATATGTGAGGTTACCATGTAATGTTCCCTTTCTTGTGATATCTTTGTGACCTCCTGCTATCAGGGTCATATACACCTCATTAAATGAGCTAAGTAGTGATCCCTTTTCCTCTAGTCTCTGGAAGAATTTGTATAAATTGATAAAATTAATTAATGAAATCTTCTGGACTGGAGTATTTAATCTACTCCCTGCCTCCATCTCCCTTCAGGGAAAAGGTTTGAATTACCTTCAAAGGAGACTGTCATGTGGCTTCTCAACACAAACAATAGAATGCAGAAAACAGATAATTAAAACAATAATTCAAATCACAGAAAGAAAATACTCACCAATAGAACTCCACACTGAACAAATATATCCTCCACAAAGATAGGTGAAGTAATTTCATGACAAACAAAAACTGAGATATCACCAGAAAATCCACATTAATGGAAATTCTAAAAGATGTTCTTCAGGCTAAGAAAATGTGGCATGTATGAGCAATGGAATACTATTCAGGCATTAAAAAAGAATAAAATTCTGTCAATTGCAACAACATTGATGAGCCTGGAAAACAGTATATTAAATGAAATAAGCCAAGAACAGAAAGACAGACAATACATGACCTCATTCACTCATATGTTGAATCTAAACCAAACTGATCTCATAGAAGTTGAGAATAGAATAGTGGTGACCAGAGACTGGGGAGAATAGGAGGAAGGTGTAAATGGAAGGAGGTTGGTCAATGGGTACAATGTTACAGTTAAATAGGAGGACTAAGTTCTGGTACTCTATTGTACAGTAGGGTGACTATAGCTAACAATAACGCATTGTTTTGTTATGTGCTTTTTGTTTTGAGACAGGGTATCACTCTGTCGCCCAGGCTGGAGTGCAATGGCACAATCTCGGCTCCTGGGCTCAAGTGATCCTCCCACCCCAGCCTCCCGAGTAGCTGGGATGACAGGTGCATGCCTCTATGCCCGGCTAATTTGTGTGTGTGTGTTTTGTAGAGCTGGGGTTTTTCCCAGTTCCCCAGGCTGCATTGTAAATTTCAAATAGCTAGAATAAAGGATTTTGAATGTTCTGACAATAAATAAATCATAAGTGGCCAGGTGTGGTGGCTCACGCCTGTAATCCCAACACTTTGGGATCCTCAAGCCCAGGAGGTCAAGGCTGCAGCGAGCCGAGATTGCACCACGGCATTCCAGCCTGAGCAACAGAGCAAGATCCACAGATGGTAAGAAGGTATGAAAAGCAATGTTAAAAAGCAGTATTCAATAAATGAATACTGAATGTTGTATAAATCAATAATAATGTATTGTGAGACTTAAAATATAAGTAGACAAACTACATAGAAAAAGTACTATAAATGGCATAAAATGTTCTAAGGGTCTTGCATCATGCATGGATGTGTGTTATAAATTCTAGGAAAACTGAAAACCACTGAAGCAACAGTAAAAGAATGCAGAAGTATCGAGTTAATAGAGGGGGATAACAGATTAATAATTATTCATCCAGCTCAAAGGAAAAAAAAGATACACAAAATAGGCAAAACAAAAAAAAAGGCGGGGGTGAGGGCAATTAGCTGGGGCTTGGTAGCTCACGCCTCTAATCCCAACCCTTTGGGAGGATGAGGTGGGTAGATCTATTTAACTGGATCGCTTGAGCTCAGGAGTTTGAGACCAGCCTGGCCAACATGGCGAAACCCTGTCTCTACCAAAAATACAAAAAATTAGCCAGGTGTGATGGTGCAGGCCTGTGGTTCCAGCTACTTAGGAGGCTGTGGCAGAATAATCACTTGAGCCGGGGAGGTGGAGACTGCAGTGAGCCGAGATTGCACCACTGCACTCCAACCTGGGTGACAATAAGACTCCCATCTCAAAAACAAACAAACAAAAAAGGCAATTAGTAAAATGGTAGATTTGAACCTAAACGTGTCAATAAACTTAAGCAGACTATGCCAAGACAAAGGCTGTCCTAATTTTTTTTTTTTTTAAAAAAACCTGCTTATAAGACACATCGTTAAATAAAAGGATTACAGAAAGCTTGAAAGTAAAAGGATAGGAAAAGATAAACCATACCAACATTATCCCAAAGAAAGGTTAAGTAGTTATACTAATGGCAGGCAAAGTAGATTTTAAGACAAAAGCCTTGTGTGAAATACAGACATCTGAAAATTCCAAAAGGATTAATTCATGAGGAAGATGAAGCAATTTTAAATGTATATGCACCTACTATAATAACCTCAAAATATGTAAAATAAAAATAGAAAAGAGAGGCCGGGTGTGGTGGCTCATGCTTGTAATCCCAGCACTTTGAGAGGCAGAGGCAGGTGGATTGCAAGGTCAGGAGTTCGAGGCCAGGCTGGCCAACACAGTGAAACCCTGTCTCTACTAAAAATACAAAAATTAGCTGGGCATGGTGGCAGGTGCCTGTAATCCCAGTTACTCAGGAGGCTGAGGCAGGAGAATCACTTGAGCCCAGGAGGCAGAGGTTGCAGTGAGCCAAGATGGTGCCACTGCACTCCAGCCTGGGTGAGAGAACTAGGCTCCATCTCAAAAAAAAAAAAAAGAAAAAAGAAAAAGAAAAAGAAAAATATAAAGGAGAAAGATAAATCCACAAATCACAGTGGGAGATTTTAACATTCTTCCCTTGGTATGTGATGGAACAAGCCCACAAAGACTTGGTAAGGATATAAAAGATGTAAAATTGACCTAATTGGCACAAACTAAACTGCATATAATAGCTAAAGAATCAACTTTTTTTTCAGGGCCACACGCCTATAGTTTCCAAACTTAATGATATGCAGGGCCCAACAGCAACTCTCAACAAATTTTAAGTGATTGAAACTATACAGAGAATGCTCTTTAATGAAAGTGGAATTAAGCTAGAAATAGATAATAAAAAGATAATTAGAAATTCTCATACATCTGGGATTTTATTTGGTTTTCAAAAGTTTTATTATGATGTGCCCAAGTATGGTTTTTTAAAAAATTACTTATTTTTTTGAGACCCGGTCTCATTCTGTCACCCAGGCTGGAGTGCAGTGGCATAATCACAGCTCACCACAGCCTCAACCTCCCAGGCACAAGTGATCCTCCCACCTCCATCTCCGGAATAGCTAGGACTACAGGTGCCCACCACCATGCCCAGCTAATTTTTTTTTATTTTTTGTAGAGGCAGTTTTTGCCATGTTGCCCAGGCTGGTCTCAAACCCCTGCGGCTCAAGCGATCTACCCACCTCAGCCCCGCAAAGTGCTAGGATTACAGGCATGAGAGTCACCACACCTGGCCCACTGTGGTTTTTATACTGAGAAATAAAAATAAAATTCTAAGTCCCCAGCTGAATGGACTCCCTCTTAGCCAAGGGGACCCCAGAGAAACCTGGGAAACTGAGTTCGCAGCTATGAGGGGATGAGAGGTCCAACATGCCTCATTATACCTACTCCCTCACCAACTGCCATTAGGCTTTCCTCCCCAAGGGCTAACCAGAAAGCAGCCCTTTCAAGACTCCACATTGATAATGCCAATTACTAGCTTATCTCCCCAGGTAGAGAACAAAGACAAGATTAATCAGTCCTTCACCCCTCTGCTTCCTCTATTCCTGTTTCTTCAAATGTTCACCTCACCTTATGTAAAATGCAGATTTACTGGGCACTAACTAAAGTCTCATAAGTCTGTAATCATTCATCTCACTGCCATCCTCACCCTCCTCAGACGTTTAAAGGAAAATGTATAAATACTAAACCTCCCGACAACCTCTTGGGAAAAAAACAGCCAGATACATCCGTGAAACAAGTTTTTACAATATTTTTTTCCACTGGGCATGCCCTCAAGCTAGCTCAATAAACCTCAATGACTAAGACTTAGGCCTCAGTCACTTATTTTGGTTGTCAATATTTATCCAACTTGGGTTCAAGACTATGGGCTTGTTGTGTTTCTCCAGTTGTAGCAAATCCTCAGCCATTTTCATTGACTATTACCTCTCTGAATTACTTTACCATTTTCCTCCCTTGCATACACTGCTCCAGCCACAGGGCTCTTTACTGTTTATTGAAAGGACCAGTCTTGTTATTCCTTTGCTTGGAATTCTCTTCCCTCAGATATCCAAATGGCCTGCGTCTTTACCTATCTGATCTCTAAATGTCACCTCAGCGAGGCATTGACCATCCTACCTAAAACTGCAAAGCCATCCCACTTCAGTACTCCTAACCTTCCTTCACTTTCTCTCTGTAACATTTATCACTCTCATTTGGCGCTTTTCTGTCCCTCCTGCAAATGTAGGCTCTATGAAGGCAGAAATTTTTGTTTTGTTCACTGTTGTAACTCAGTAATGAGAACAGTACCTGGAATACAACATATGCTCAAGAGCTATTAAATAGCTTTTCTTTATTCTTCCAGGTCACTTCACCTGCAAAGCCTTCCCTGGTGACCCAATTATCACATCATTTGCATGAGAACAGCATTTTGTATTTCTTTTTTTTCGAGATGGAGTCTCACTCTATTGCCCAGGCTGGAGTGGGCATTGTGGTGACACAATCTCGGCTCACTGCAACCTCCACCTCCCAGGTTCGATTCTCCTGCCTTAGCCTCCCAAGTAGCTGGGAGTACAGGCAGGTTCCACACCAGACTAATTTTTCCATTTTTGTAGAGACAGGGTTTTACCATGTTGGCCAGGCTGGTCTCAAACTCCTGACCTCAGGTGATCTGCCTGCCTCGGCCTCCCAAAGTGCTGGGATTACAGGTGTGAGCCATGATACCAAGCCTAGCATTTTGCATTTCTAACACAAAGGTCAGCAGCCTTGAACATACTGCTCTGTGGATATGTACCTATAAACAGAAGCACATACACAGGGCTGTGAGAACAAAGGCCCAACAAGCATTAACAGAAAACTTAAATTTGAAGCGTGCATTTATTTTGTGGTCCGTTTCCCACTCACCCCTATTTCACTCTGGAGCACCAGGGGACACTGAATTCCACAATCAAAGATCATTCCTTATAGTTAACATGCTGGCTGTCAAAAAGCAAATTTTTGGAAAGGTCAGGATTATTTGATGTAGAGTCCAGAACATCACAAATGGCAGGTCTTAATACAGAAAACTGGACAAAAGGAGTGTGATTTGAGGGAGTGGGTACCCGGATTAAAAATAAGTCTGAGGGTATATAAGGCAACTAAATTCACATAAATAAGAAATTAGAAGAGAAACAAAAGGCCTTTTAATCTTCATTATATAATCTCAGTTCCTAGATAACTTTGTTCTTCATCCTATAATCTCAGTTCCTAGATAACTTTGTTCTTCATCCATCAAAACAGAAATATATAACATATTTAAAGAGGTAACATTAGTTCACTAAGACAACAAAGATCCTTAAAGGATTGGGCTATATCTGAAATATCCAAAAAGGCTGAGTAATTTGACAAAGAGCCCCAAATAATTTTGATGTCTCCATACTCCTTTTCAGATTATGTAAAAGCAGCACTCTGGTCACCCTTTAGCTGCAGAGCACACAAAATATTTACAAAAAATGTCACAGAAACTGTTGTCTCCATTATTTGGAAGAAAATGAAGACACATTTCAGGATCTGACTTGGCTCATTGATTCAAACAAACATATTTGGATGTGCTGGAAGAGAGGAAAGAAAGTGGGAAAGACAGAGACCAAGTCACTTAAGCCATGTTATAGACCTGTCATAATTCATTCATAATACTGAAAACCTGTTTTGCACAGGTAGTATTTTAGGTTTATGTAATACAATGCGGTGGGGGGAGAGAAATTAAAAATTCCCATTTTCATGGAGCTTGCATTCTATTAGGAAGCAGACAATAAGCAGAAGTACTACAAAATACAGTGCTAATTGTTACGGAAAAAAACACCAAAGATTTTGGGACAGTCATGGCAAGGAGTGGTAGCTGTTACAAATTTGAATAGGGTAGTCAACTGGCCATGGAAAGCAGAGTTGCAGGCATTTGAGCATCGTATTTTTTTAGTATCATTATTTAAGTTCCTTTTTTGAAAAAGATTGGTTGGACATGGTAGCTCACACCTGTAATCTTAGCACTTAGGGTGGCCAAAATGGGAAGATCGTTTGAGCTCCGGAGTTTGAAACCAGCCTGGGTAACAGGGCAAGACCGCCATCTCTATTAAAAAAAAAAAAAAAAAAAAAAAAATTCATGCTAGGTGAGACAAAGAAAGGTGTAAGAAAAACATTCTCGATGATTCCTCTTATTTTTACCAAGTTGTAGTCTCTACCCCACTGGCTTACTAGAGCAGTGGTATCGAACCAAATACATAGCTACGTTTTCTGGGCTATGTGATTTAATGGCATTCATTTTAACCTCAAAAAGTAAAAATGGGTTGGATTTGTCCAGTTGGATTTCAGAAGAGATTTTAACATTTGACTAGTCATAAAAAATTTTTTACACAATAGTAGCCATAAAAGAAATTCCTGAACCTGGGAGGCAGAGGTTGCAGTGAGCCGAGATCACGCCACTGCACTCCAGCCTGGGAAACAGCAAAACTCTTGTCACTCAGAATGGAGTGCAGTGGCACCATCTCAGCTCATTGCAAGCTCCACCTCCCCAGTTCACACCATTCTCCTGCCTCAGCCTCCCAAGTAGCTGGGACTACAGGTGCTCGCTACCAGGCCCAGCTAATTTTTTTTTGTATTTTTAGTAGAGACGGGGTTTCACCGTTAGCCAGGATGGTCTCAATCTCCTGACCTCGTGATCCACCCACCTCTGCCTCCCAAAGTGCTGGGATTACAGGCGTGAGCCACCGTGCCCGGCCTAGAAATTCTTACTTATGTACTTTAAACCCACATCTTAATGACTGACTCTAACAGCATTGGCCCATGTAATCACTACCCTTTTTCCTTTTGAATTTATGTCAATACATTATTGGTGTGGTGGATTTTGCTTTGCCCAAATTACCTGAGTAATCATGTAAATCGTTATCATTTTAGATAGTGTGTAGAAGGACCCTAGATTGGAAATACAACTCATTGAAGTTCAAACTATCTTTCTTTTGGTGATTATCCAAACCTTGGTATCTTAAAACATGTTTCCTTAAAAGACCCTTAGATGTCCCTGCCGATTTTTTTTTTTTTTGAGAGTCTGTCACCACTATGGAATGCAGTGGCACCATCAAAGCTCACTATAACCTCTAACTCCTGGGTTCAAGCAATCCTCCCACCTCAGCCCCCGAAGTAGCTAGAACCACAGGCATGCACCTGGCTAAATTTTTTTATTTTTTGTAGAGATAGGGTCTTGCTGATGCCCAGGCCAGTGTTGAACTCCTGGCTTCAAGCCATCCATCCTCTAGCCTCAGCCTCCCAAATTGCTGGGATTACAGGTGTGAGCCATAGCACCCAGCCTCTTTCCTAATACAGCTCTAAACTGATTGCAGTCCTAACTTGCCATCTCTATCCCCTTTCAGCTCGTAAGTTTTCCATAAACACTATTTGGGGTGTTTTTTATTTTTTAGACAGGGTCTCACTCTGTCACCCAGGCTGGAGTGCAGTAGTGTGATCATAGCTACTGCACCTCAACCTCCTGGGCTCAAGCAATCCTCCTGCCTCAGCCTCCAGAGTAGCTGGGACTCAGGCCCATGCCACCACACTCAGCTAGTTTTTCTTTTTGTAGACAGGTTTTTGCCATGTTGCCCAGGCTGGTCTTCAGCTCCTGGGCTCAAGCAACATTCCCACCTCAGCCTCCCAAAGTGTTGGGAATTACAGGCCACTGCACTCAGCCATAAACACTAGTTTATAATCTCCAGTAGGAAGACTACTGCATGTCTTTTCCCCCTGGGCAACTGTCACTACTTTTATATTCTAACTTATTCCTTGTGTCTTTTCAAGTGAACAATTCCATGGTTCGCTAAACATCAAGTTCCATAAAATTTTAGTTCAAGGATAAAGCATTGATTGAAAACGAAAAAATATAAAATATTATATTTTAAAACGTAAACCTTCCAACCTAAAAATGCATACCACTTGAAAATGTTAGTACAATCTGTTATTAAAATTCCTGTGCTCACTTCAGCAGCACATACTAAAATTGGAACAACACAGGCCAAAAGTAGTGGCTCATGCCTGTAATCCCAGCACTTTCAGAGGCCAAGGCAGGAGTATCGTTTGAGCCCAAGAGTTCGAGACCAGCCTGGGCAACACAGTGAGATCCTGTCTCTACAAAAAACAAAAAATTAACTGGGCATGGTAGTGCACACCTGTAGTCCCAGGTACTTGGTAGGCTGTGGTGGGAGGATCCCTTGAGCCCAGGAGGTCAAGGCTACAGTCAGATGGTTTGTGCCACTGCACTCCAGCCTGGGTGACAGAGTAAGACCCTGTCTCTGAGACAAAAAAAAAAGAAACAGATTAAAATGGCCCCTGCACAAGGATGACATGCAAATCCATCAAGCATTCCATATAAAAATTCCTTTCATATACTATGATCAGTAGCACTTACCTGAAATTATTGAAAATTACTCCTTTCCCCTCAAGCATTCATTATACCCCCATTACTACCCCTCCAATAGTAGACATTCAAGCCAATACTAGTCTTTTCTATAAGCAACATGAACATGAATACTGTTCAGATTTTCCAGGTACAAATGAGTGGACAAAACTTAATTTGTACAAAGGATTTTAGTGCACACACACAGTCATCAAATAAGGTGCTTTTTAACCAGGTTAAATTTTATGATCATCCCTTTAATTCACTATTTACCAACCTCTTTCCTGCCAGGGCACACAGGAAATGAAACATTTTGCTGGATAAGCCACAGATGAAGATACTAATGGTGAAACTGGCTCACAGATACAGATCGCTCTGCA
Source organism: Chlorocebus sabaeus (assembly GCF_047675955.1). Lineage (NCBI taxonomy): Eukaryota > Metazoa > Chordata > Mammalia > Primates > Cercopithecidae > Chlorocebus > Chlorocebus sabaeus. Next base: position 15,622,910 of record NC_132927.1, on the reverse strand, counting down.
AAGCTCTATGCATTTACTGTTTTAATAATTATTCCAATAAAAGAATTTTTAAAAGATCTTTTAACACATCCACTTACACAAGTGAGTTATATACACACAAAAACTAACTGGAGATACTTCTTCACATTTTCACTGTAACCATTTACTTGTCAAGGGAAGGCATAATGAATATTCAAAGTCAAGGCTAAAGCTACAATGTTAAACTCAAAAAAGGTCATTTGCAATTTAAGTGCTCTCTTGTATAAAGCATCAGAAAGTTAATACAAGTACTAGTCTTAAGCAGTCAGGCAAGTCTAAGCCACATTTATTTGCACATGTATAGTAATGGGCAACAGATACTCCAAGTTCATACAAATTTGTAAAACAACAAAGTTAATAATAACTTGGTACACTTGTGTGTTATCTTGCTTACATATTAAAACCTAGATGAACTTCCTTCATTTTGTGGACTTCCATACAATACTTCCTTAAACAAAATTCTTGAAAACATATCGGCATGTTTCAGTTAGAGCCAACACAAAAGTTAAGACAAGACACAAACTCAAAAACCAAGTTTGAAAGGTACTTTTCTACCTCCCTCCCCTAGAAAGAAGTGGATTTTCTTTAACAGATGTATATCACACAAGTAACCATGAAGACAAAAGAATGACGCTCCCATCATCAGGAAGAAAATGCCAACCAGATCATACTGTTTAAAGTTATCTACCAAACATATGGTTAAAATGAGAAACGGGGGAAAATGCTTAGATTAAAATAACAAGGGAGATTAGAAAATAGCAAATGATTTTAAAGAGAACTGTTCCCCCTCAAAGCTGCAAAGCTCTGACTCTGACAACTCAAAATTGTCCAAGGCAAATAAAAACGAGGAAACCTTCAAAAACATTCTAATCACGTGCAGTATCTAGTGTTAAAAGCTGAAAATGATAAAGAGGATATTTATTATACAAGTGTCAACGAGGACATCCCAAAAATAATGAAATAAGCACACATTTATTTCTACAAAAGCAATGTATGATACAGAATTAGAAGGGAACAGACTTAAAGATTTGCCTATTAAAATATACAGATTCTTACTGAAGAGTACAGGATATTTAAAAAAGATGACAAGGGATGTTAATCTTTTTTTATTATTATCATTTTTACATATTTTGGAACCTCACATAATTTTGATAAATAACTCTTACAAAATTATGCAAAAAGTACAAGAATGTCTGGTAAACAAACAGTCTGTATTTTCCAAAAAGATTTTTTACAACATGCAATTCTTAAGGCAGCATCCTCCTTACAAGGACAGGTAATCCTTTTATATCAAGAAATCTTCTGCTGCAAAGAATGGCTAAGAAAGCCTGGCTTCTTCCATTAACGCCTTTTGTCTTTCCTGTCTGATTTTCGGTCTCTTTCACTTCTTGAAGATCTTTTGCCTGATCGACTACTCTCTGATATAGACCTCTTTCTGTCGGACCGGGAATTCTTATCCTTTGATCCTTTTGTATCTCTACTACTACCACCTTTTGAAGATTTGTGACTTCTTTCTAATCCTGAAGTATCCCTTCTCTTCCGATCCACGCTCCTTCTGTGCTTTCTATCTCTATTATGTCCCCGGCCCCTACTCCGACTTCTACTCTCACTACTACTACTAGTGCTGCTGCTACTATCTCTGCTGCTGCTGCCACTTGTACTGGAGCTGCTACTGGAACTACTACGACTGCTACTACTTCCACTGCTAGAACTACTTCCACTGCTGCTACTGGTTGAACTGCTACTAGAACTACTACTGCTACTGCTTCGACTTCTACTCTTGCTTGTTTTATTTCTAGCTCGACCTCTACTTCTGCTCCTAGTTTTGGTTTTGCTCTTGCTCTCTGGATGTACTGTCAAGACTGGCTCTACTGGTACCTCAGTGAGTTTTACAGACTCTACAGGAAACTCCTTCCTCTCAGGCAGTAAATGCCCTTGCTCCTGAGTAACTTGGGGTGTTGGCTGCAAAACAGCTAATGACAAATTCTCAGGCTGAGAGGGAGGCTGGGACTGGAGTACTGGTTGGGACTGAGATTGAAGCTGAGGCTGGGGCTGGGGCTGGGGCTGAGGCTGAGGCTGAGCCACAGGCTCAGGTTGGGGCTCAGATTCTTTTTCTTCTTTTTCCTCAGACTCCTTTTCCATGTCTAAAGCACTGACAGCCTCTTTCCCAGGAGAAAGGGATTTACATTCTTTATCTGGCTCAACTTCAAATTCCATCTCTGGTTCCAATTCTTTGCTAGCTTCATTTTCTGAAGGCTCTACACTTTCAACTCGATTAGTTTCCATTACCTCCTGGTCAGCAATTACATGTTTGACATTCTCAACCATCTCTAGCACATCCATAACTTCTTCAGGCTGACTATCCTGCTGCTTCTCACTTTCCCTTACCTCAGTTTCCTCCTCCATCTTAACCTCCATTTCCTGTTTTTGTTCTTCCTCCTCCTGTTCTTTCTCTGCATCACTATGAACAATCGCTATTTCCTTTTCCTCTTCCTCTCCTGCTTCCTCTATTTCTACATCATTGTGCTGATTACCTGTCTCCTCCAACTCTTCCTCTCGCTGAGCCACCTTACCCTCTTCTTGTTCCGCCTTCTGTTCTTCATTACGCACCACCTGATGCTCTTTTTCCTTCATTGATTGTCTTCTAGGCCTAGCCTCCATTTTATTTATTTGTTCTGCAAATTCGATGCGTCTACCTTCAAATAAAGCTAAAGAATAAAAATTTACATGTGTAAAATTTACCGATTAAGAAAATTCAAAGTCACAATTTTACAACTGGTCACAAATTGTCATTAAGCTTCATCTGGATTTGTTTTTGTAAAGTTATGACAAAATATTACTATGGCAATTAAGTAATCACAAACTGACATAAAATTATAAAAGCAAAGATCCATGGGAAATCTACATACTAGAAATTAGTGGCAGACAGAACTAGACATTTTCTAACTGATGAGGAAAACAGATTAATCTTTACGTATTAATTTTTCTGATCCCAAAGAGACAAATCATCATCTTAGCAGTGTTTATCCTTCCATGTGTGTTCCATCTAGAAACTGTTTTCACATTTGTCTTATTAGCATTTTATCAGAATAAGAGTAGCATGCAAAAAAAAATTATACACAAATGCTTAAGGAATACAGATGCATAAGCACTGTCTATAACTTTCACATTAAACTCCATGATACAAATATTCCTATACTACAAACTCACCAGCATCTCAGAATGTATCTCTTTTTTTTTGAGACGGAGTCTAGATCTGTTGCCCAGGCTGGAGGTTCAGTGGCGCGATCTTGGCTCACTGCAACTTCTGCCTTCCAGGTTCAAGTGATTCTCCTGCCTCAGCCTGCCAAGCAGCTGGAATTACAGGCTTCTACCACCATGCCCAGCTAATTTTTTTTTGTATTTTTAGTAGAGACTAGAGACGGGTTTCACTGTGTTAACCAGGATGGTCTCGATCTCCTGACCTCGTGACTGGCCTGCTTCGGCCTCCCAAAGTGCTGGGATTACAGGCGTGAACCACAGCGCCCGGCCTAGAATATCTTATATCTTATTTTTTTTTAAAAAACCAAACACAGCAAACCAATCACTGAATCATAACTATTTTAGAAAACAAACTTGTGCGTATGAACATACTACCTTACCCGCTATGAACAATTCATGGACCTCTTCACGCACTTACCATTCATTTTTCTCTGTGACTCTTCTATTAATTTTTGGGTAGCTGGACACATTCTTCCAGGAATATAAAACAAATGGGGCTTTGTCTTAGTTCTTATATATTTAATTATTTTGGCATTATGTTCATTCCATTCTTCTTGCTAAAGAAAAGGTAAAAGGTCAGTGCTTTTGTAAACATAAAGGATTACAAATCTTAGAATTTCAAATTACCACTCACCAGCTGCGCAAGCTCAACTTTCTGTTCCAAAAGCCGCAGTTCTGTCTGTTTAGCACGCCTCTCTTCAAACAGTTCTCTCCTTTCATTTTCAACCTGCTTTCTTTCTTCTTCTGCCTGAACCTCAAGTTTTTGTTCAATTTCCTGGCGCCGCTTTTGCTAAAAGTTAAGTAGCCTGCTTTAATACTTATGTGTTGAAATAGTTACAAGAAATACACACAGGTATATATGATTTCAGTTCAATTATAATAAAAATTATTACACATACTAATTATGTGAAACATTAGAGGTAGGTAGATCATCTGAAGTCAGGAGTTTGAGACCAGCCTGACCAACACGGTGAAACACCATCTCTACTAAATACACAAAAATATTAGCAGGGCATGGTCATGCCCACCTATAATCCCAGCTACTTGGGAGGCTGAAGCAGGAGAATCACTTGAACCCCGGAGGCGGAGGCTGCAGTGAGCTGAGATCACGCTACTGCACTCCAGCATGGGCAAGAAGAGCCAAACTCTGACTCAAATTTTTTTTTTTTTTAACTACGTAAAGGTATCTGCAGGCCGGGCATGGTGGCTCACACCTGTCATCCCAGCACTCTGGGAGGCTGAGGTGGATGGACTGCTTTGAGCTCAGCCCAGACTGGGCAACTTGATGAAACCCCATCTCTACCAAAAAAAAAAAAAAAAAAAGTATCTGCATATGTGTCACATTTTTTCTTTTTTTGAGATGGAGTTTTGCGCCTGTTGCCCAGGCTGGAGTGCAATGGCGCGATCTTGGCTCACTGCAACCTCACCTCCAGGGTTCAAGTGATTCTCCTGCTTCCGCCTCCCAAATAGCTGGGATTACAGGTGCATGCCACCACACGCGGCTAAATTTCATATTTTTACTAGAGACATGGTTTCACTATGTTGGCCAGGCTGGTCTCTAACTCCTGACCTCAGGTGATCCACCCACCTCAGCCTCCCAAAGTGCTGGGATTACAGGCGTGAGCCACTGCACCCGGCCACTTCACATTTTCAATTCAGGATACCAACTAATTAGAACTTAGCACTTGGTACTGACTGCAATTTGTCTTTAATGAAATGAGGACTGAGGCTTTTTTTCCCACATACCTAAATTTCAAGGCTATTAGCTATGATATCAACAACTGTTATATTGCAACACAATGTTTAAGTAAGGCTGTTCTATAAAAAGTTAAACCAAGTTTTTATTTGGCTTTATTTTAGGTTTACAATTAAGTCTTAAAAGAGCTTTAAGGCTTAAAAAAAAAAAATTAATCCACTACTTTGATGACTTAAATACATGATGCAAAACAAAACTTGGATAAATACCCTTTCAGTAGCAACAGTGGATTCTTGTTTAAATTTTTGAAGGGTACCCATCAACAAGCCAAATATTCGCCGGTTCCTAAAGAACAGAATAAGAAAATTTACTGTCAACAGGATCCATTTCATTTAAACCCATCATTTTCTAAGAAATACTACAGGACACTTGAACAATCCCTTAATTTTCCTTATAACTGCATTATTTCACAAGGGTTTTTTTTCCCCCAGGGAAATACCTTTGCTTTCCCTTTTCATCCATATTTTGATCCTGGATAAGGTCTCTACGTGTGCGCTCTTTGGAGGTAGCTACAACTGAAGACTGCAATGCTGGCTGCAGAAAAAGAAAATCTCAGTAATTAACTAGCATATGAGTGGTGTGCTTTCAAATGTAGTAAAGTGAAGGTACTACATTCGTTTAAGTTCCTTCAATCTCAATACCTTTTTAACATCATCATCCTCTGGGTCGCTTTCCTGGCGTGATTCTCTTCTGGTCCGACGCTCCCCGCCCAGCCTGTCATAGACAAAATTACTTTTTTTGAGACAGTGTTTCAATATACCATCCAGGCTGAAGTGCAGTGGTGCCACCACAGTTCACTGCAGCCTTGACCTCCCAGGTTCAAGTGATCCTCTTGCCTCATCCTCCCAAGCTGGGATACAGGCGTGAGCCAGCATGCCTGGGTAACTTTTTTGTACATTTTGTAGGGATGTGATTTCACCATGTACCTAGGCTGGTCTGGAACTCCTGGGCTCAAGTGATCTGCTGGTCTTGGCTTCCCAAAGTGCTGGGATTACAGGGATAAGCCACTGTGCCTGGCCAGAAATTAATTTAAATGACCACTGAGGTATTTATGTAACTGCACACCAAAGGCAAATGCCCTCTCTTTCTAGGACTCATTTCCAGAAGCTTTGTTCTATCAAGTCTCCACCCCATTTTATTCTTTCCTCCAGCAGAGAAAGAATACAACACGTGGACTAACACCCAAACTAACTTTGCTCTCCTGTATTTTCTAAGTATTTCAAACTGGTTAAGTATTTCAATTACAAGTCAGAAAAAAATGGTACTAATTGACAATTTTTCTAAATTTACTCTTCACATGACCTTTATTTTGATAAACTGTGGGTTATCAGGAGTGCAGAACTGTGTTTTGAGAGAACTGACTCAGTTCAATCAAATACCAAGAGAACTTGTGTGGGGGGGAAGTGGCACACTACTCAATTTTAATATTGCTCAAACAGATTATTAATAAATATTTATATTTGTGTGGTACATCAGAAACTAAAGAAGACTTCAGGAATCTTTTTATACACCTACCTACTGACTGCCCCTTCAAGGTCTCTCTGTTTGGCTGGGGGTCCTCCTCCACTATCTGAGAATCCACGCCTGAAATTTAAAATGTTCAACATAAAGCACTTGAAATACAAGATAAACGGTATTTCCATTTGTCAAGAGAACATGGTTGAAATTTTAAAAACCTTTCCAACTAAAGTAGCCTTAAATGGGCATTCATTCCCAAAATGCTTTTAGTGTCACTTTAAACTATAAGAATTAAGTTCACTCAAAATTGGTACACTTAATATATTCTTCGACCTCCAGTTTTTCAGGATAACTGTATTTATATGGAAACCTAGTCTATCACAAGCATTAAACAAAACAAAGACAACAAACACTGGGTTATCGATTGTATCACAGGTTTTGTGCAAGCCAATATATTTATAAGTAAAGTACCAGTAGTTTCAGCATGAGTAAAGTCCAAAGGAAATCTTACCTCAGTAATAAACTACCACGTCCTCTACCTCCACCAGGACCAGAAAGGGCCAGCAATCTGGCTTGGATGGGCCTGTAAGAGATTTACAAATCAGTGCAAGATCATATGCAGACACACATAGTTGCACCAATTACTTTCAGAGATATGGATCACAAGGAGAAAATCGCAAAAGTTCCAAAAAGATAGTTTCAAATAAACCCAAGTGTCTGAAACAGGACAGGAAGTACTATTTCATTTAACTTCCTCGTTTCTCCAGGACCTGTATCACAGAAATTATAATCACCCCGATGCCCCCACACATTGAAAAGCCTGAATCAGGTCCCCATCCCGCCATCCCCGAGGAAGCTGCACGTGGGCAAGAGGTTGGGGTGAAGCGGTTGGTGGCGTCCCGGCAGGGTCTCGGGGCCAGCCCTGGGCCGGGTGCCCGCCGGAGCGGGAAGGGGCTTTGTGCTGCAGTTCCGGGCCTGCAGGGCCGAGGGCGGGAATCAGTAGTCCGGGTCTTCTCACAGGCCTGAGAAACCATGCCGGCGTACCCAGGACTCGCTCTCCTTTCTCAGGGACCTGAGACCAGCGCTCTACGATGGGGGCCTGGGGCCTCTCCACCTCGGCGAGAACATGGTTTTACCCGCCGCCCCGCGAACAGGCCTCGAGGTTCCAGCCTTCTGAAGGCTGGCCGCACTCCCCGCCCCCAATTCACCCCGACCAGAGGGCTGCCTCTCCGAGCTCCGAGTTCCCGTGAAGCGCTTACCTCACGTCATTCGGATCCCGCCCGGTGAGCTTGCGAATATTCTCATCCACGTTCTTAAGGCTCTCTTTGGCCTTTTCTAGCTGTTCCTGCAAAGTTCTCACTGCGACCGCCATCTTCTCCCTGCAGCAGGCCTGAGACTGCTTTACAGGCCGCGCCGGGCTGTGCCGCGCCGCCGAGACGCGAAAGGACTGACAGCCGGACTCAGCCAATGACGATGAGCGTTGTTTTCCGGCCTCAACCACTCAGCGACCGGAAGGGGGAAGAACCTGCAGCCTTTGTGACTCTGGGCCAATGAAAAGTCAGCCAGGCAGTCACCTCCCTCCCCAATTAGCTGCGGGTGCCTGGATACCGCTGCTAGCGCAGAGCCGGGGCGGGTTTCACAATCCTTGAGTTCTCAGAGACTTGGCCGGCGAGCCTGCAGTTCTGGCAAGGAGAGCGCGGAGTTTTCCAGGCCTTTTAACCTATGATGTAATGTGCCTTACACAGTTTTAACCTGATCACATCAGCGTAGGACTTAGCCAAGCCTCCTTTTCTTCCTTACCCTCACCTTGGTTAATGATTTAATTAGGAAAGGGCGCGGCTATTCTGTTGGTGCGCATGCTCAGAGAGGGGGTGGGCGCGTGCTTTCCTCTATTAGGTTAATTTTTTTTTTTTTTTTCATACGGAGTCTCGCTCTGTCGCCCAGGCTGGAGTGCAGTGACACCATCTCGGCTCACTGCAACCTCCGCCTCCCGGGTTCAAGCGATTCTCCTGCCTCAGTCTCCCGAGTACCTGGGACTACAGGTGCTTGCCAACACGCCTGGCTAATTTTTGTATTATTAGAGACCGGATTCCACCATGTTGGGCAGGCTGGTCTCGAACTCCTGACCTCAGGTGATCCGCCCGCCTCTACCTCCCGGAGTGCTGGGATTACAGGCTTGAGTCACCACGCCCACCCTGATTAGGCTAAAGTGAGCAGAAGGAAGACAAAAATAAAAACTAGGAAATGTCATTAATCATAATGGCTAACATTGGTTAGGGGTTGATCTTGTTCCCGACTCTCTGTGAAACCCTCTACATGCCTTATTCCTCACAAACTAAAAGTGTGGATAAAATGCCTGTTATTACTGATAAGGAAATTGAGACTGGAGATAATATAACTGTCCCTTGGTCGCGCCAGTTGAGAATCAGTCTCTGATTAGACCCTGAGCATCTATACTAGAGAAAAAGCAATGGCAAGACAGACAGGCAGTCATGGTTGAGTTAGCCTCTTCACCTGGCCTAGAGCTGGTTAAGACCAGGCCCTATTGTTAGTGGTGTCTGTGTGTGTTGTCCTGCTTCTGGTTCTGCCGTATCTGCACTGCCAATGTGGGAACCAGTTTTGTTATATATATATATATATATGCACATACAAATGGAAGCTCAGAAAACATTTTTTCACAGGCCAGGCACAGTGACTCATGTCCGTAATCCCAGCATTTTGGGAGGCTGAGGCAGATGGATAACTTGAGGCCAGGAGCTGGAGACCAGCCTGGCCAACATGGTGAAACCCCGCCTTTACTAAAAATGCAAAAATTAGCCGGGAGTGGTGGTGCATGCCTGTAATTCCAGCTACTCGGGAGGCTGAGTCAGGAGGATGGCTTGAGCCCCGGATGAGGAGGTTGCAGTGAGCCAAGATTGCACCACTGCACTCTAGCCTGTGTGACAGAGTGAGACTCTGTCCCAAACAAACAAAAAAACCAAAACACTTTCCCACAGAAACAATGCTATAAATAATCTCAGCCAGGCATATATCTTCCTTGTACAAAGCATTAGTGGGCCTGGTGTATTAATTAACTCAAGCTACCACTTTAATCCAGTCATCTTTTAGAGCTTCCATTGTGTATCAGCAGTAAGCTAGGGTTTGAAAATAAAGCCTAGAACAAGATAGTTGTGATTCCTGCTTCTGTGGATTTTGTAGGCTTCCAGAAGAGCAATGATCATTCATTAGTTCAACAAATACTTACTGAGTGCCCACTATGTGCCAGGTGCTATTCTAGGCACTTGGGTATACCAGTGTACAATAAAGATCTCTGAGCAGGTCCAGTGAATTGTGCCTGTAATCCCAGATACTTGGGAGACTGAGGTGGGAGGATCGCTATAGCCCAGGAGTTAAGACCAGCCTGGGCAACATAGCAAGAATCCTCTCTCTCAAAATAAAAATTTAACAAATTGTACTGGGGAGGCTGAGGCGGGATGATTATTTGAGTCCAGGAGTTTGAGACTGCGGTGAGCTGTCATCGCACCACTGCATTCTAGCCTGGGCTACAGAGCATGACCCGTCTCTAAAAAAAAAGTTATCTCTGAAAAAGCTTCACGGGAGGAATTGTGGATACAGATTATAAACATAAGTACATTGGCTGGGCATGGTGGCTCGCACCTGTAATCCCAGCACTTTGGGAGGCCGAGGTGGGTTGATCATCTGAGGTCAGGAGCTCAAGACCAGCCTGGCCAACATGACAAAACCCCGTCTCTACTAAAAATGCAAAATTAGTTGGGTGTGGTGGCACACACCTGTAGTCCCAGCTACTCGGGAGGCTGAGGCAGGAGAATGGCTTGAACCTGGGAGGTGAAGGTTGCAGTGAGCCGAGATTGTGCCACTACACTCCAGCCTGGGCAGCAGAGTGAGACTCTGTCTCAAAAATAAATAAATAAGTAAATAAATAAATAAATTGTATAGCATGTTAGAAAGCAGAAAGTACTATAGAAGGAAAAAAATGTAGAGATGAATAACAGGGAAGAAGATTGACAATTATTTAATTCTGATTGTGAGAATACTTAGCCTTATTGATCTTATTACAGATCTGTGTTCAACCTTAGGCAGTACCTGAGGCATGAGAGTGTGATAATAGTAGAGCCTATTCAGCAAGTGTAAGAATGTTTCCATGTATGGTTGGACTGGTAATCCCAGGATTTTGGGAGGTCTTGGTGAGCGGATCACTTGAGGTTGGGAGTTTGAGACGAGCCTGGCCAACATGATGAAACCCTGTCTCTACTAAAAATACAAAATTAGTCCTGCATGGTGGCAAGCGCCTGTAGTCTTAGCTGCTTGGGAGGCTGAGGCAGAATTGCTTGAGCCCGGGAGGTGGAGGTTGCATGCAGTGAGCCAAGATCTTGCCACTGCACTCTGGCCTGGGCAACAGTGAGACTCTGCCTCAAACAAAACAAAACACACACAGCCGACCACAGTGGCTCACATCTGTAATCCCAGCAGTTTGAGAGGCCAAGGAGGGCGGATCACCTGAGGTCGGGAGTTTGAGACCAGCCTGACCAACAGGGAGAAACCCCGTCTCTACTATAAATACAGAATTAGCTGGGCATGGTGGTGCATGCCTGTAATCCCAGCTACTTGGGAGGCTGAGGCAGGAGAATCACTTAAACCTGGGAGGTGGGGGTTGCAGTGAGCTGAGATGGTGCCATTGCACTCCAGCCTGGGCAATAAGAGCAAACTGTCTCTGTGACACACACACACACACACACACACACTCTCTCTCTCTCTCTCTCTCTTCTTGCTTCCATAGGATCTGTTCCTAGGAGCCTTGGCAATTTAACTCTATGAAGAAGGATCAGTAGGATGTTGTGTTCAATAGTTAGTGGGTCCTCATTAAATATCAGTTTCCTTTCTATCCAAAAACATACTTTAAAAGCCTCACGTTATTGTGGTTGGAGAAGTCAACCTTGATAAATTGGCCAATTACTTTTTGACTTGTGTGGTGAACTTGGACACCTTTTTCTTGGTGGTAGTGATGAGGGCAAGAATGTAATCTACACATAAAGGACCTGATTTCACATAAGGGAAAATTTAGTGCTGGAAAAATTAAGATTACCGTTGCAAAATACTCTTCAAAATTAGACAATTTAGTGTTTTCAAAGGCTTAAGTGGAACTTTTATACTGGATTTATGTGATGAATGGAATAAACTGATTCAAATATTAGAAGGGACGTGTTTTTAAAAAAACCTACCACAATTAAAATTTTGGAACATGATCTTAAATTCCTGTGAAAGGGCATGAAGAGTTTGTGTGTGTGTGTGTGTGTGTGTGTGTTTTGTTTTTTGAGATGAAGTCTTGCTGTGTCGCCCAGGCTGGAGTGTAGTGGCACAGTCTCTGCTTACTGCAACCTCTGCCTCCCGGGTTCAAGTGATTCTCCCGCCTCAGCCTCCCGAGTAGCTGGGATTACAGGCACCTGCCCCCAAACCCGGCTAATTTTTGTATTTTTAGTAGAGACGGGATTTCACCATGTTGGCCAGGCTGCTCTCAAACTCATGACCTCGTGATCCTCCCCAGGCCTCGGCGTCCCAAAGTGCTGGAATGTACAGGCATCAGCCACAGCGCCCGGCTCAGGCATGAAAAGTTGAGAAGTTATTGTTAACAATTTGAGAAAACCCAAAATGTTAATTTGGGGGAAAACAACTGGGATAATTGGGGAAAAAAATTTGTTTTGTGAATTACCAAGGAAAGAACTAATCACAGGCTAAGCAACATGCTTAATGTTGAATTTGCTAAATTTAAGATGTACATACTGTGATGTAGCATGTATATTTATTTGCATATGCAGTGAGACAATTCCTACAGTTGTCTCACACTGCTGTAAATGATTAGGAACTCCATCCTGCAGTGACATCGCTTTTCTGAATTCTGTAGCACTTTTCACCTAATCCTCTGATTAGTCTGTATTTTCTGGTTCAAGTGTATCTTGTTTTTCGCTTGCTCCACTTCCCTTGTCCGTTGCACCCCACTAACAGGAAAATTCCTGGTGGTCAAAATGGCTCTAATTCTTTTTGTATACCCGGGCTTAATTCAATAGGAATTGGGATAACTTCTCAATATTTAAAAAATTTGAACTCTGAAAATTTATGATATTTTAAACTCTTTTTACAACTTTTCATATTTGAAGAACATATGGCGAGAAGTGAATGCTTTTGATGAAGCCAATAGAAATTCTTGTGAATTTTTTTAACTTCTATTGCTAATTAACACGAAGGTGGCCGCGGGAGCTCTTTCTTTCTTTTTTTTTTTTTTTTTTTTGAGGCAGAGTTTCACTTTTGTTGCCCAGGCTGGGGTGCAATGGCGCGATATCAGCTCACCGCAACATCCGCCTGCCGGGTTCAAGCGATTTTCCTGCCTCAGACTCATGCCAGGCGCATGCCTGTAGCTGGGATTACAGGCATGCACCACCAGGCCCGGCTAATTTTGTTTTTTTAGTAGAGACGGGGTTTTCAGGCTGGTCTGAACTTCCGACCTCAGGTGATCCACCCGCCTCGGCCTCCCAAAGTGCTGGGATTACAGGCGTGAGCCACCGTGCCCGGGCCAGGCGGGAGCTCTCTAGATCTTATCTTATCTTGGTCGGCCCCGGACATCGTGGTGGGAGGGGAACCTTCCTCATATCCGGGCGCTGGCCTCTTTGGGCTTGGGAGAGAGGAACTCAGTGATCATAGAGCTGGCCAAATGCCGGGGTAGAGGGGACCGGAAGTTGGTTTTTTTTTTTTTGCCCCCGCCCAGCGGCTGGATCGCATCTCAGCTGGTTCGCTTGGGTTAGAGCTCCTGTCAAACTTTCGTTCGGCCCCTAGCACTTGGTAGCCCCGGAGTGTGGGCTGTCTCCACTACCAGACTCACTTCAGTACCAGCCTTTGGGAAGCTGTGTGAATACCTCAGTGTCTTAGCCACAGGGACAGAATGGCGGCCTGACGGAGTCGCGGCGCCGGCCAGGTCGCTCAAGGCGCGAGCCGGAACCCCCAGACCAGCTCAAGCGGGAGCCAAAACTCGGAGCTTGGAAGAATTAGCAGGAAATGGCGGATGAGGCGTTGTTTTTGCTTCTCCATAACGAGATGGTGTCTGGAGTGTACAAGTCCGCGGAGCAGGGGGAGGTGGTGAGTGCTGCCACACGTCCTTGCGGTCCTTTTGCGGTGACACACCTTGTTTCCCCTCAGTGCTTTCCTTCAACCCCTGTCCCATGCCACCCGATGCCTCCCGAGGTGTACACAAAATGGTCCACCTCCAGGTATCCTAAACCCTGGAACCTGTCAGTTGTCTCCTTTGAACGGTCATCTTTCATCGTTTTCTCTTTCGTATCTTCCATTTGATTCCTTATTGTCTATTCCCGTACGTTTGTCTTACACCCCACAGATTTTGGTACTTTTAGTGTTGTCCCTGCCATTGTTTACGGGAGGGTTAACTGCAGAGCTGATTTTGACACCCCTACTTAGTTTTGCTGGCACCTCCAGCACTTCAGCCTTGCACTGGACAGACCTGTCTCTCCTTCCTCATTCCTAATGCTCAGTGCAACTCCACACAATTTGAGAACTGAAGCCTAATGAAGGTTGAGTTTGCAGGGGAAAGTTTGCAGGCGTTAGGATAATTAGGGAACACAAATTAATTATTTCAGAAAGTATTTATTTAGTGCCCATTATGTCAGAGCTAGTTCTAGGTGCCAGGGATGTAGTCGTGAATGGAACAATGGCCCCATCCTTGTAGAGTTGTAGAGATTACTTTTTTTTTTTTTAAATCTAACTTAATCCGAAATGTGATAGTATGTAGCGGTTACTTCTAATATGTGGGAGTCCTTATTCAGTCATTGTGGGCCTGTCGCTGCTGACACTGCTAGATAAATAAAATAAAACTTCTGCCTCACAGTCTTTAGGGAATAGTGATTTGATGAGTAGTTAACACTTAAGTATTGGCTGGTAGAATCATGGAGTTGTAACGGATTTTAGAAATATTCCAAAGTCGTGCTCAAGTCAGGAGCCCTTTCTTTAATGCTACTGATAAAAAATGGGTGGAGAGTGGGGATAGGAAATGTATCCTAGGCAAAGATAAAGACGTAGAGGTACGAAAGAGTGGTGGATTTAAAGACACTTAAGCATTTCTTTGTGACTAGACTGAATAGAGGGAGAGTAAGAAGAATTGAGAGGTGAAGTTAGAAAGCTCTCTGTAATTAAAGAATTTGGATCTTTTCAAGGGAATATTTTTGAGGAAGGGAATGATGTGGATCATTTCCATTTTAGAAAAGTAATCCAGTGTTTGGGCTAGATAAGGAAGATCCTTGTAGGGGGAAAATCCTTTATTACGGGAGTCACTGCAGGAGATGATGACGATCTGAATTAAGACAGGGATAGTGAGAAAAGCAGGTAACAGATTTGAGAGGTAGAAAGTGGAATTCTGTAGGTCTTGTTTAAGGATGGGAGTGGGAGTTGAAAATTATTGTCAGGTTTTTAGATTGAGCAGCTTGTTTGGATGGTGGTGCTATTAATCAGAAAAGGGATTAAAGGAGAATAAAATAAGGAGGTAAGATAATGAGTTATTTCGGGGCAGCTTGAACTTTTGAGGTGCCTGTATGACATCCAAAAAAAGATACTGCCAGTTTACCCACAAGAAGGATAGGCAGGATACATTTGGAAGGTTATTGGAAATGAAGCAAATTCTATTCTTATTCAAATGACACATCTATAATAGAGATTTTTTTCAAGTTAAAAACTTCTGACTTTATTATTGATATCAGTGTTTACTGTTTGTGCAAAGCTAGCCTTTTCCCTCTAGAACAGTTAACACACCCCTTTTACTTTTTTGTTATAACCCCCCCGGTCCCCCCAACCACTTGTGTATTCAGTTCTCTTCATTCTCCCCTCCCTTCTTACCTTTCCTCTTCTCTCTTTTTTTTTTTTGAGATAGAGTTTTGCTTTTGTCTCCCAGGCTGGAGTGCAGTGGTGTGATCTCAGCTCACTGCAATCTCCGCCTCCTGGGTTCCAGTGATTCTCCTGCTTCAGCCTCCTGAATATCTGGAATTACAGGTGCCGGCCACCATGCCTGACTAATTTTTTTTGTATTTTTAGTAGAGTTTCACCATGTTGACCAGGCTGTTCTTGAACTTCTGACCTCAGGTGATCTGCCCGCCTTGGCCTCCCAGAGTGCTGGGATTACAGGAGTAAGCCACTGCACCTGGCCCTCTTCTGACTCTTGTCTAGAATAATATTTTTTCTTCTTTTTAAAATGCCTTTCTTTTTTTTTTTTTCCAGTGGGTTAATCCTTATTAAAATGAACAGGGTTGTTCTACTCAGGCCCAATAATTTTAAGAGATGGACTAATCATGTAAGAGAAAGGAAGTTCATAGTTTTGAATCATTTAAGCTAAAAATAACTTTCTTTTTCTACTGCAATGTATTTATGGTGGGGGGAATATTGAAAGTACATAATAAGCAAAAATTATATAAATAACAGTTATGTGGTAGTCTTCATAATCAGAACCCATACTGAAATACGGGTATATGAGGGTTCATATTAGTGTCCCTACTTTGAGTGTGCTTGAAATTTTTCATCATGAAAAATGTAAAAGGTACATAATCCTGTCATCCAGAAGTGATTTTTAGAGATTTTTCCAGACATAAAAAGATATGTAAAAACCATGCTGTTTATGTCTGAAAAGACCTATAAAATCCATTTCTCGCTAAAAGGATTATGTGTCCTTTTTTTTTTAATTATTAAAAGTTTTTTTAAGTGAAATAAAGTTTTACAGATTTTCAGTATAGCAAAATAAACTTCTGTAAGATTTGAGGTGAGATAAAATAAAGAAACAGTGTTCTAACCCTCCAAATCAATGTTTTAAAACTATTCTTAAAGAGGAATTCTCTTAAAATGGACTAATTGGGCATTTCTCAATTTATGGTGAAAGGATTTTAAAAGGTTAGTGGATAAAATGTTCTCAAGTTGAATTTTTCTTAAAAATTTGGTGCCTATTCAAAAGTGCATGACAAGTAGCAAAATCAAAAAATATGTAGTAGGGCTTAATTCAAAAGCTCATGTGATCATAGGATTTGAGAGTGTCTGTATATAAGCATTTTGTAACTGCCCAATGGGTTCTTCTTCACCGCTGCCCAGATAGAGCTGATCTATCAAGACAGGAGAATTGCAATAAGGAGTTTATGTAGAGCTGGCTAAATCGGAGAGCAGAGTTTTATTATTGCTCAAATCAGCCTCCCCAAACATACAGAGTTTAGGGTTTATCAAGGATAGTTTGACAGTCTGGGGACTAGGGAATGGGTGCTGCTGGTTGGTTGGGGATGCCATTACAGAGGTGGGGGCCAGAGGACCAGTTGGAGTCATCCGAAATGCAAAAGTCTGAAAAGACATCTCAAAAGGCCTTTTTTAGGTTCTACAATAGTGATAATTATTTACAGGAGTAATTGGGGAAGTTACAAATCTGTGACTTCCAGAATAATGTCTGGTTATCATTTAACTACCTACATTTTAGCAGAATTCAGGCCCCTCTCATAATCCTAACCTTTTAGTCTTTCTTTAGTTTTGCAAAGGTGATTTAGTTTCGGGAAGGATTATTATCATTCTTGCTTTAAGGTTACACTATAAACAAAATTTCTCCCAAAGTTAGCTTGGGCTGCATCCAAGAATGACCAAGGGCAGTTTGGAGGTTAAACGCAAGTTGGAGTTGATTAGGTGAGATCTCTTTTACTTACAGTTACAATCTTTGCAAAGGTGGTTTCAATAGTTCCTGGTAATACATATGTTCCTAGGTGATTCTACAGAGCAAATTATTCCACATAGAGCATCATGATTTACAGACACTTATTCTAGCTGAAGTTTTTTTTTTTTTTTTTTTTTTTTTTTTTGAGACGGAGTCTTGCTCCGTCGCCCAGGCTGGAGGCTTTCAGCTCACTGCAAGCTCCGCCTCCCGGGTTTACGCCATTCTTCTGCCTCAGCCTCCCGAGTAGCTGGGACTACAGGCGCCTGCCACCTCACCCGGCTAGTTTTTTGTATTTTTTAGTAGAGACGGGGTTTCACCATATTAGCCAGGATGGTCTCGATCTCCTGACCTCGTGATCCGCCTGTCTCGGCCTCCCAAAGTGCTGGGATTACAGGCTTGAGCCACCGCGCCAGGCCACTTTTTTTTTTTTTTTAAGAGACAAAGTATCTGGGTGAATGTGGTGGCTCACACCTGTAATCCCAGCACTTTGGGAGGCTGAGGTGGGAGAATTACTTGAGCCCAGGAGTTGGAGACCAAAGTGGGCAATGTAGTGAAACAATGTCTCTATTTTTTTAAAAAGAGAGGCCAGGCAAGATGGCTCATGCCTGTAATACTAGCAATCCTAGCACTTGGGAGGCCAAGGCAGGCAGATCACGAGGTTAGGAGTTCGAGGCCAGCCTGGCCAACATGGTGAAACTCCATCTCTACTAAAAATACAAAAAATACCTGGGCATGGTGGTGCGCGCCTGTAGGGCCAGCTACTCGGGAGGCTGAGGCAGAAGAATCGCTTAAACCCAGGAGGCGGAGGTTGCGTTGAGCTGAGATTGTGCCACTGCACTCCAACCTGCGCGACAGAGCAAGACTGTATCTCAAAAAAAAAAAAAAAAAAAAAAAAAAAAGGGGGAGGAGAGAGACAAGGTCTTTCTCTGTCATGCAGGCTGGAATGCAGTGTTGGGACTTTGGCTCACTGCAGCCATGACCTCCTGGGCTTAAGTGATCCTCCCACATCAGCCGCCCAAATAGCTAGGGCTATGGGCATGCTACTATGTCCAGCTAATTAAAACAAATTTTTTTATAGAAACAGAGTCTTGCTATGTTGCTCATGCTGGTCTCAGACTCCTAGTCTCAAGTGACCCTCCTGCTTCAGCCTCCTACAGTGCTGGGATTATAGGCATGAGCACCGCCGCACCTGGCGTCATCCTAAGCATGTTCGAGAGGAAGTGTGGAGAACAGCAGAAAAACCGAAGATAGTGATACGTATAGTAATAGATGTATGTACAGAGTTTTATCACAGCATAGGGCCTAAGGAAGTTTCAGGGAAGGCATCTGGGAGAATGTAATAATTGAGCAGGAGTTAAAGAATGTGAAGTCTATGGAATAGCACATACAAAGGCATGGAGACAGAAGAGAATATGGCAATCTGGAGTTGCTGTAGAAATTTCAGAGTGGTAGAAGGGAAAGATGTTTGTGAATATATGGATGTTAATGAATTTTGATGAACTAGCCAGGGGTCTTTAAGGAAAGCACATACCATGATGCCATGCTAAGGAGTTTGGACTTTATTTTTTGTTTGTTTGTTGGTTTGTTTTGAGACCGGATCTGCCTCTGTTGCCTGGTCTGGAGTTCAGTGGTTGGATCTTGGCTCACTGCAACCTCTGCCTCCTGCAATCAAGCCATCCTCCTACCTCAGCCTCCCAAGTAGCTGGGACTATAGGTGCATGCCACCATGCTCACCTAATTTTTGTATTTTTTGTAAAGATGAGGTTTCACGTGTAGCCCAGGCTGCCCTTAAACTCCTAAGCTCAAGCAATCCGCTCGCCTTGGCCTCCCAATGTACTGGGATTTACAGGCATGAGCCACTACGTCAGGCCTGGACTTTATTTTGAAGACATGGGAGCAGGTGCTGAAATTCCAGTAGAGAATAACGTGATTTTTTTTTTAATATACGGAGTTTTGCTATTATTTTATTATTATTTTTTTTTGCTATTATTGCCCAGGCTGGAGTGCAATGGAGTGATCTCGGCTCACTGCAACCTCCGCCTCCCAGGTTCAAGCAGTTCTCCTGCCTTAGCCTCCCGAGTAGCTGGGATTACAGGCATGTGCCACCATGCCTGGCTAATTTTTGTATTTTTAGTAGAGATGAGGTTTTTCCATGTTGGTCAGGCTGGTCTTAAACTCATGACCTCAGGTGATCCGCCCGCCTTGGCCTCCCAAAATGCTAGGATTACAGGCGTGAGCCACCGTGCCCGGCTGGGAATAACATGATTTTTTTTTCAGAAATCTACTTTGGTAGAAATTATACTACCAGAAATATAGAAGATGACACAAAGTAGGAAAAAATGAGACAAGACCAGTTAGAAGGCTATAGCTAAAAACCAGGAGAGAAATGATAAGGCCTTACTGAAGAAGTAAGGGTAGAGAGAGAAGGTGAATTTTGAAAAGCTTGAAAAAGGTAGGCTCCACTGGACTACAGTGTATGTAGGGGTTGGGACCTCAGGGGTGAAGAAAATGGAAGTTTTCTGGTTAGAGTAACTAGGTAAATGGTCGTGCCATTAATGAATTTAGGGAATTTTGGAGGCAGAGCAGGCTGAAGACATTAATAAAATGAATATCATGTTGAATATGCATACTTCGAAGGTCCTGTGGGACCACTAGATGTCTATGCCCAATAAAGTCTGTACTAGAAATACAGTTTTGGTAGTCACAGCACCATAAACAGAGTGCATGGTTCCTTAGAAGAAAGTTTATCGAATAATAAGGCCTATGGTTTCCTTAGTGGGAGACAAACAGGCTTCAAAATATACAAAAATCCCTGCCTTTTTGGAGCTTTATTTTAGCAGAGAGGGGAGCAAGGGGCACATGGGCAACATAAAATAGTGAAATGTGTAGTATGTTAAATGGTGAAAGAAATTCTGTGGAGACGAATTAAGCAAGGAAGTGGGACTGAGCGTCAAAATCAATTTTTAGAAGGCTCGTTAAAGCTGATTAGTGGCTCCATACCCAGAGTTTCTGATTAAGTAAGTTGGGAGTGGGACTAGAGAATTTGCATTTTTAGCAAGTTCTCATGTGATGCTGATGTTGCTGGTCTTTTTTTTTTTTTGAGATGGAGTCTCGCCCTGTCACCCAGACTGGAGTGCAGTGGCACGATCTTGGCTCACTACAATCTCTGCCTCCTGGGTTCAAGCGATTCTCCTGCCTCAGCCTCCTGAGTAGCTGGGATTACAGGAATGTGCCACCATGCCTGGTTAATTTTTTGTATTTTTAGTAGAGATGAGGTTTCACTGTGTTAGCCAGGATGGTCTCGATCTCCTGACTTCATGATCCGCCCACCTCAGCCTTCCAAATGTTGGGATTACAAGTGTGAGCCACTGCACCCGGCCAACACGTTTTTAAGATCACTAGGATAGAGAGTTGCCAAAGGGGTGTGATGTTGCACTTTTAAAGAAGATGGTTAAAATGAGCCTAAGATGGTGACATGAGAGTAGACTCAAAGGAAGTGAGGGAGTTGGGTTGTGTGAATATCTGGAGGAAGAGGTGATGCAAAAGTCCCTGGAATGTGCCTGGCATGTTTAAGGGACAGCACAGAGTGAGTCTGCAGAAGGTTGAGGCCAGAGAGGTATGGGGTCTGGGTTGTAGAGGACAGTCCATCAGTCATCCACAGGATTTGGATGTGTTCAGCATAGAGGTAGTATTTAAAGCCTTAAGACTGAATGAGATTGTCAAAGGAAGAGCAAAGCAATCTCATGATTTAAGGCAAAGTGTGGTAATCAGCTAAGACACTGAGAACTGGGAAGCCTGGATGATTCTGAGACATTTTGAAGCAAGAAACAATAGAACTTAGTGAGCGCAAAAAGGATTTGACTCAGGGAAGAACATCAGGTGATACCAGGTTTTATAACCTAGGAGAGAAGAATGACTGAAATGGGCATAAGAGGGAGACGAGGAGTAATTAGGAAGAGGATTTGATTTCTGAAAATCAATTATAAGCAGTAGTTCCCTGTTTATGCTGTTACCTTGTGAAAATGGTGTGGCTCACACCTGTATTCCCACTACTTTGGGAGGCCAAGCCAGGAGGATATCTTAAGGTCAGGACTTTGAGACCAGCCTGGGTAGTATAGTGAGACTTCATCTCTTAAAAAGAAAAAAAAAAAATAGCCAGGCATGATGATGTGCCTGTAGTCCTAACTACTTGGGAGACTGAGGTGGGAGGATTGCTTGAGCCCAGGAATTTAAAGCTTCAATGAACCATGATCTCGCCACTGCACTGCAGCCTGGGTGTCAGAGCAAGACCTGTCAAATAAATAAGTAAATAGCAGTTTGGTCCTTTGTTGGAGGAACATCTATTCTTTGCTTGGACACTGTGATTTTTCCTTGGGCAGCAGAAGCAGTGTGGTGATTGAAGAAGTGACCTAAAACTTTGACGTTAGGTAAAAGCAAATGGCCCAAGCCAAATCAACTGCTTGTAAATCCACTGGTGGGAACCCCTCCTCCTAACAGCAGGTTATTAACGCTGCCAGATAAAAAGTGTCCCCTCTACCAGTCCGGTGAAGAAACCTCATCGCTATCGGCCTGGGACTGCGGCACTTCCAGAGATTCTCATTATCAGAAATTGACCTAACTTCTCATCTAGAAGCTGCCTTTCCAGAGGTTGGTGAGAGAGATCACCCAGGATTTCAAAACCAACTTGAGGTTTCAGAGCACAGTCACTGGGGCGCTGCAGGAGGCTAGTGAAGTGTACCTGGTGGGTTGATTTGAAGATGCTAATTTGTGTGCCATCTACAGTAAGAGAGGTGGCTCTCATACCCAAAGACATCCAGTTGACTTGCCAGATACAGAGAGAGCGAGCTTAAATGAAGGCAGATTTTAAGGCATTTTATATAATTGTGTAAAATATTTTGATTTAATTTGTGACTTTTTGGTGAGAAATTATAATATGTGGCATTTGTGCTTAAGTCGTTCTATCTCAGGCCGGGCACAGTGGCTCATGCCTGTAATCCCAGCACTTTGGGAGGCCGAGGCGGGTGGATCATGAGGTCAGGAGATTGAGACCATCCTGACTAACATGGTGAAACCCTGTCTTTACTAAAAATGCAACAAATTAGCCAGGCGTGGTGGTGGGCGCCTGTAGTCCCAGCTACTTGGGAGGCTGAGGCAGGAGAATGGCGTGAACCCGGGAGGTGGAGTTTGCAGTGAGCCAAGATCGCACCAATGCCCTCCAGCCTGGGCGACTGAGTGAGACTCTGTCTCAGAAAAAAAACAACAAAAAAAAGGTCATTCTGTCTCTTGGGATGAATGTGAAAAGTGACTATTCATAGACCTCAGTGATACAAGCACTGTTGCTCAAGAGTGACAAATTGCTGATATGCAGAAGGGATGGGTGGTATTTCTTGGTTCTCATGATGCATGTTTCTGTATGTTAATGACTTGTTAGGTACCTATTAAGGAACTAGAGTTGATAAATGTATATAGGTTCCTTTCACAATATAGCTGGTTATGTCTCAATCCAGGTGTCTAACATTTGGGGCTAAGTCTGACCATACATTACTGTGATAGAATGTGGGCCTTTTCAAGAGTGAAGATACATGCCTTAACCACAGTATAACTTACATTTTCCTTAAACAAACAAAAACCTAGCATGGAATACATTATGTACGTTTATGATAGCTATTTTAAATATTATGTCAACATTTAAAAATTAATTGTTTTACATTCACAAATGGTGGGGAGTCTTGTCATTAAGATATGTGTAACTTAGAATCCACTTGGTTTTCTCCTAACTGGACTGCGTTTGTTTTCATAGTAGTAAAATGCTGTGTATTACACCTTGTGTAAGTCCTCATTCTACTACGTGTTAACTAACCCTCTAGCTGATAATGCAAATGCTAACTGTGGGATTTTATTTATAAGGACTCTAGAATAAATACCAGTTATTCGTACCAACATCAACTGTTACTAATATTCTGAAGTAGTTAGTGCAACTTTTCATTGTGTTGTGGTTGGTCTCATAAGGTTGGAGTTTTTTCCTAAGAAGAAACAATAGTGAAATTCTTTCTCTTTTCTGTCTCTATTTCTTTTTTCTTTTCTTTTCTTTTTTTTTTTTTTGAGACAGGGTCCCTTGCTCAACCTGTTGCCTAGGCTGGAGTGCAATGACATCATCATGGCTCACAGCAGCCTCAACTTCTTGGACTCAAGCAATCCTCCTGCGTCAGCCTCCAAAATGGCACATGCTACCATGCCCAACTATTTTTATTTTTAGTAGAGATGTGGTCTTGCTATGTTGCCCTGGCTGGTCTTGAGCCACCGAGCTCAAGTGATCCTCCTGCCTTGGCCTCCCAAAGTGCTGGGATTACAGGCATGAGCCACCGCACCTTGAGGGATTTGTTTGTATTAAAAAACTTGGTGTCAGGGAGGAGCACAAAGCTTCAACCCATTGAACCTCTGCCAGTTAAGATGGTGTTGGTTTAGGTTACATCTGGTTACTATCCTGGGAAAATCACTTCTATAGAGATGGCCTTCCAAGTGGTTTTAAAATGTGTCTTTCTATCTGGGTGCGGTGGCTTCATGCCTGTAATCCCCGCATTAGGAGGCCGAGGCAGGTGGATCACTTGAGGTCAGGAGTTTGAGACCAGCATGGCCAACATTTTGTATTTTTGTATTTTCTCTACTAAAAATACAAAAATTAGGCAGGCATGGTGGTGGGTGCTTATAATTCCAGCTACTTGGGAACCTTAGGCAGGAGAATCACTTGAACCCTGTAGGTGGAGGTTGCTGAGCCGAGATGACCCCACTGTACTGCAGCCTGGGTGACAGAGCGAGACTCCATCTCAAAATAAAATAAATTTTAAAAATGTATCCTTCTATTGAAGTTTTTAGGTTAATTATGTATATGTTAACTAAATTATGAATTAACTTGTTTATCAAAAAAATAGTAAAAAGTAAAGTTAGTAAAAGTAAAGTAAAATAAATAAAATCAACCATATAATTCACTTTTTCTTAAAATGTCTCAGGGAAAAAATTATAAATGTTTACATTAATATTTTTAACCAATATTGTAAAACAATTTCTGAACACTAACATCCTAGCATTCTAAAAGTATTTAAAACTATTCTTTTTTAAAACAGGAAAACGGACGATGTATTACTAAGCTGGAAAACATGGGGTTTCGAGTGGGACAAGGATTGATAGAAAGGTGAGCAGGTTGGATTTGAAAATTTTCTTGCAGGTAGGTTATAAACAAAGATAATCTATTTCAAAAGATTGCATAAAACTTGGGATACTTTAATTTTAATTCCTGAATGTTATTTCTTCTCTTTATTTCAAAAATTAAAATTTATTTTTAGATCCAATGCCATTTTAACTCGTTTATTCAAATTTTATTTTAATGATTAAAGAAAATATATGTGTTATGTATTTTAGACTTTCTTCCTGAAGCTATTGAAACAGCTATCTAAAATCTTACTGCATTTTTAACTTAAGATCTACTGGGTTCTTTAACCTGCATTGAATTTTTATGTACATAGGATTGAAATAACTATAGTCTATGTTTATGTGTGTAATTATCTTTGAACTTATAGATCAATTCTTTTTAGTATTTCTTTCTCACTACCTGAATAGTTGAGTATTATTTATATAACAATGTCATGATAATGCTCAGCTCTTTGTTCTTTTGTGGTTTTTTTGATGTGCTAGAATGCATTGCACCTGAAATTTTGGCTATAATGTTTAGACTAATTTGAGGCCTCATAATTTATATAACGTAATGTGAATCCATTGACATAGGATCACGTTGCCTGGTACTTATGACTTTATGAGTGTCAATAAATGTTCAGCCATGTGTGGTGACTCATGCCTGTAATCCCAGCACTTCGGGAGGCCAAGAATTGCTTGAGCTCAGGAGTTTGAGACCGACCAGCCAGGGCAACAAAGTAGGACCCTGTCTCTACAAAAATATACAGATTAGCTGGGCATGGTGACATGTGCCTGTGGTCTCAGCTACAAGGGAGGCTGAGGTGGGAGGATGGCTTGAGTCTGGGAGGGAGATAGACATTGCAATGAGCCAAGATCATGCTGCTGCACTCTAACCTGGGCAACAGAGCCAGACCCTGTCTCAAAAAATAATTAAAATTTAAAATAACCCAATAAATGTTCAGTGCTGTTCTGGCATTTGGAAATTAGTTAATAATTAGTCCCTCTTGCTTTTTTTGGAGAATAAATACTGTATTACTTCTAGTTGATCTTTTTAGGTTTACAAAAGATACTGCAAGGTTCAAGGATGAGTTAGATATCATGAAGTTCATTTGTAAAGATTTTTGGACTACGGTATTCAAGAAACAAATCGACAATCTAAGGACAAATCATCAGGTAATTAAATTAATTAAGGCCTATATTTTAAAGTCCTTTAACTTAATATAAATACTGTATTTTAGTGACTTATTTAAAACCTAAAATAATTTCTGGTTAACTTTGGAGTATTTTTATGTTATTAATAAGTTATTAGTTTTTTTCTTCCAGTAGTGTGAACTGAATAAAGACAAAGGGACAGTTATCAGTAATGATAGCTGTTCCTTTCACCCAATTATATGCTATGTTAAGTTTTTTAAAGTAGCAAAAGTCAGGATGATAATAGCTTTTAGTATTTGGTTCCTTAGTTACTGTTCATTAGTGGTAATAATATGCAGAACCACAAATATATCACCTTTATGTCTTTAGAGTAATTTCTTTTATTTTTGAAGAATTTGTATTATTTTAATTATTTTTATATACAGAAAACTCAACAATGTATATTTAACCCAGTTTGGTGGCAGGTTCTTTAGCCTTTGCCTTTTCCTGCTTGGCAATTCAAGCTACAGACTTGGGACCCAAGACATTACCTCCCTAGTGACAGCTGATCTCATCGTGTCTGTCGTTGTAGTTGGTTCTGATAGCTTCTACCCACTGAACCTAAGCTCCATTGTCCTCCGAGTTAATCTATGTAAAGGTGACAGTGGTGCAGGTCTTCTTGTGGACTAGACGTCCCAGTCTTGCCTTCCCCTTGATAATGCAGGAAGGGACCCCCATTGTACGACACAAAGCACGCAGGAAGACAGCCACCTTGATGGGATCCACATAGTGTACAGTCACCACCAGCTGAGCCTTCTTGTTCTCCTTCAAGGTGGTGATGGTGTTAAACTCCCGCTTGGAGGACAAGTGGTCTCTTAGTGGGGACATCCCCTTTGCCTGCAGCTTTCTTTTCAGCCCGGGCCAATAGCCTCTGCTTATTTTCTTGCTTTGTCTTTGTACTTGTGGGACAGCTTAAACAGATAAGTAGCTGTTTGGTGGTGCAGGGCCTGGGTGAACTGGTTAATTGTAGGAGGCATTTTCGACTGCTTACAGGAGGATGACTTTGTGCCGCTGCAACCTGGTATAGTGGGGCCATTTCACAAAGCGAGTGAGGTCCATTTTGGGTGGATGTCCTGTCCAATGCCAGAATTCTTAGGCCGTTTCTCATACAGGGGATTCACCACTTTTTCTTTTCTTTTCTTTTCTTTTTTTTTTTTTTTTTTTTGAGACGAAGTGTTGCTCTGTTGCCCAGGCTAGAGTGCAATGGCGCGATCTCGGCTCACCGCAACCTCCGCCTCCCGGGTTCAAGCCATTCTGCCTCAGGCTCCTAGGTAACTGGGACTATAGGCATGTGCCACCACTCCAGCTAATTTTTGTATTTCTAGTAGAAATGGGATTTCACCATGCTGGCCAGGCTGGTCTCGAACTCCTGACCTCAAGTGATCCACCTGCCTCAGCCTCCCAATATGCTGGGAGTACAGAATCCCACGCCTGACCGGGATTCACCACTTTCTTGGCCTCCTGTTTCTTCATGACAGCAAGGGCTGGAGCCACCTCTTTCCCGTTGGCCTTTCCTTTGGGCATCTTGGGTGGCAGGAAGAGATTCTTTATAGTCATTTCTAAGGTCTAATTTGTAGAGCATATTTTACTCTTAAGTAACTCCTGGATTATCACTGCTGTCGTATTTTCTACTCTTAAAAGATTTTCTTACAAAATTAATAGATTACATAGAAGACTATGTATTTATTAAAATTTTAAAAGGGAGACAGAGTCTCGCTATGTTGCCCAGACTGGTCTTGAGCTCCTGGACTTAAGTAATTCTTTGGCCTCAGCCTCTTGCATAGCTGGGATTATAGGCGTGCACCACCACTCCCAGCTTCATTAGATTTTATTTTATGAACTCAAGGAAATACTTAGAGTAGATTTGGAATTTTGATTAAGTAAAAAATTAAAAAAATGTATCTGGTACTCTCAATAGGATTATTTATTTATTTATTTTTAATTAGAGACAGTGTCTCACTATGTTGTCCAGACTGGTCTCAAAGTCCTGTGCTCAATGGATCCTCCCGCCTTGGCCTCCCAGAGTGCTGGGATTACACGTGTGAGCCACTGTGCCTGGCCTAGAATTCATTTTGTACCAGCTTTAGCTTGGAATTACGGGAAATGCTAATGGGAAGAAATGACTCTTGAATTTTTACTTTCTAGACATGATGTAGATAAGGCTGGGTGCGGTGGCTCACCCCTGTAATCCCAGCACTTTGGGAGGCTGAGGTGGGCAGATCACCTGTGGTGAGGAGTTCGAGACCAGCCTGGCCAACGTGGTGAAACCCTGTCTCTACTGAAAATACAAAAATTAGCCAGGCATGGTGGCACACGCTTATTGTCCCAGCCACTCGGGAGGCTGAGGAAGGAGAATTGCTTGAACCCAGGAGGCAGAGGTAGCAGTGAGCCTAGGTCATGCCTCTCCACTCCAGCCTGGGCGACAGAGCAAGACTCTGTCTCAAATAAATAAGTAAATAAATAAATAAATAAATCCGGGTGCGGTGGCTCATGCCTGTAATTCCAGCACTTTGGGAGGTCGAGGCAGGCGGATCACCTGAGGTTGGGAGTTCAAGACCAGCCCTGCCAACATGGAGAAACCCCGTCTCTACTAAAAATACAAAATCAGTCGGGCGTGGTGGCACATGCCTGTAATCCCAGCTACTTGGGAGGCTGAAGCAGGAGAATCGCTTGAACCGAGGAGGTGGACGTTGCGGTGAGCTGAGATCGAGCCATTGCACTCCAGCCTGGGCAACAAGAGTGAAACTCTGTCTCAAAAAATTAAATAAATAAAAATAAAAATTAGGTCAAGCGTGGTGACTCATACCTGTGATTTCAGCACTTTGGGAGGCTGAGGAGGAGGATTACTTGAGCCCTGGAGTTCAAGACCAGTCTAGGCAACATAGGGAGACCCCCTTTCTACAAAAAATTAATACAACTAGACAGATGTGGTGTGTGCCTGTGGTCCCAGCTACTCGGGAGACTGAGGCAAGAGAATTGCTCAAACACCCAGGTTTTGTTTAAGGGTGCAGTGAGCTGTGATTGTACCACCACACTCCAGCCTAGGCAACAAAGTGAGAGCTCATGTCTAAATAAATAAATATACAAACAAACCAACAGCTTATTTCATATGGACATATATTAATGATTCCATCATACTAGACTATGAGTTTTTAAGGATAGGGACTATGTCTCATATAGTCTTTATATCTTTAGTGTATAAAACCGTTCAGTAGATATTAGTGTCGTGAAAATATTGAACTTGCAACTCTTCAGCTTGAACATTGCAAAACTCCTTTAAACAAAATTTGACCAGGCTGGGCATGTGGTCTCATGCCTGCAATCCCAGCACTTTGGGAGGTCAAGGTGGGCAGATTGCTTAAGCTCAGGAGTTTTGAGACCAGCCTAGGCAAAATGGCGAAACCCTATCTCTACAGAAAAATATAAAAATTAGTAGGGCTTGGTGGTGCACGCCTGTAGTTCCAGCTACTTGGGAGCCTGCAGTGGGAGGATCGATTGAGTCTGGGAGTTAGAGGCTGCAGTGAGGTGTAATTGTGCCACTGCATTCTACCCTGGGTGACAGAGGAGACCCTGTCTCCCAAGAACAGAAAAAGAAAATTTGGCCAATGGGAAGGAGACTTTTAATAACTTTAAAAAACTCTTACATTGTTTCATAAGAATAAAATAATTTTAAGGATTGCTAGCTACATTGACTTTGGATATTTTTTCTATTTTTGGAACAGGGCATCTATGTACTTCAGGACAACAAATTTCGCCTGCTTACTCAGATGTCTGCAGGAAAACAGTATTTAGAACATGCATCTAAGGTATTTAATGGAATAATTAATAATAATTGGGGTTTCTGTTAATAGTAGGACTACAGGGAAAAGTACAATGCTAATCATAACAGACTATTGAATTAAAAGTATGTTTTAAGGTGTTGTTTTTTGTTTAAAGAGTTTTCTGTGAAATGAGAGACATGGTACAATAACACTAAACTGTAGCTAAATAGTCATAGAGTGACCAATTAAAAGAAACACTGGCTGGGCGCGATGGCTCACACCTGTAATCCCAGCACTTTGGGAGGCCAAGGCAGGTGGATTACCTGAGGTCAGGAGTTCAAGACCAGCTTGGCCCACATGGTGAAACCCCGTCTCTACCAAAACTGAAAATTAGCTGAGCTTTGTGGTGAGCGCCTGCATTGCCAGCTACTTGGGAGGCTGAGGCAGGAGAATCACTTGAACCTGGGAGGCAGAAGTTGCAGTGAGCCGAAATCGTGCCATCATTGCTCTCCAGTCTGGGGTACAAGAGGGAAACTCCATCTCAAAAAAAGAAACACTATAAATGACAGTGACATATAGATGTGTGGTAGATCACTTCTTTTTTTTTTTTTTTTTAAGATAAGGTCTTGCTCTGTCATTCAGGCTGGAGTATAGTGGTGCAATCATGGCCTATCTTCACCTTAACCCCCCTAGGCTTAAATGATCCTCTCACTTCAGTCACCTAAGGAGGTAGGATTGCAGGTATGGGCCACCATGCCTGGCTAATTTTTAACAAAATTTTAGTAGAGATGGGATCCCACTATGTTGTCCAGGCTTGTCTTGAACTCCTGGGCTCAAGTGATCACCTCACCTTGGCCTCCCAGTGTGTTGGGATTACAGGTGTGAGCCACCGCATCTGGCCTGATTGCCTATTTTCTATATTTTTGGGGTATCCAGGCTCTAATTACATTTTTATGGTTAATGTGTGTATTTTCTGCTTTTTTTTTTTTTTTTTTTTTGGATGAAGCCCTCCTGCCCAGGCTGGACTGCAGTGGTGCCATCTCAGCTCACTGCAACCTCCGCCTCCTGGGTTCAAGTGATTCTCCTGCCTCAGCCTCCTGAGTAGCTGGGATTACAGGTGTGCGCCACCATGCCTGGCTAATTTTTTGTATCTTTAGTTTCACCATATTGGCCAACCTAGTCTCGAACTCCTGACCTCATGATCCGCCTGCCTCAGCCTCCCAAAGTGCTGGGATTACAGGCGTGATTACAAAAGCCTCCCAAAGTGCTGGGATTGCGGGCCACAGCTGGCGTATTTTCTCTTGTTTACTAACATCTAACTTAATGTTTCTGGTTCTCACTTAACTTTTTGGGATCTTGGTTTCTTCAGCTGTGAAAAGAGTAAGTTGGACCAATTCAGTGATTTCTAACTATTTTGAGTTATGGACATCTTTGAGAATTGGAACACCTTTCCCCATAAATACGCACATATGCATGGTTTTTATTTTCATAGGGGTCACAAATCCCAGATTAAGAACTCTTGGGATAAACAATCTCTAAGACCTCTTCCAGCTTAAAATTTCATGACTCAGATCTAGTTACTTATTAGTACCCGTTTATGTATTTTATTTGTAAGATAATATTTTATATTATTTATATTTATTTAAATATATATATTTGTATTTATTTATATATATTTATATTATTCATAGATAATGTAGTATGTTGAACATCATGCAGTATAGATGTGGGTAATCAAAAATTCCTTGAATTGCTAGTTTTTCAATCCAGTTCTTGTCATGACTTTTGGTGTTGTAGCTCAGCCCTATTCCCTTTCTTTGTTTCTATATGACAGGGTTTCTCAACATCCAAACTGTTGATACTTTCAACCAGATAATTCTTTGTTGTGGCAAGCTATAAGTCTTGAACAAGTCAAGATTCTTGGTTGTAAATAAAGGAAAGAAATTCTGCTTGTAAGCTAACACAATTGATAAGCTCAAAAAATAGGCAATAACCAGGGGAGTTTTAAGGCAGCCATTAAGATAGCCAAGTCACTCCACAGAATGTATCTACTTATAATGCTGTGGGCAGCATGGACTGTAGACACAAACTACCTTTACTGCCTCCAGAACTAATTCCTATCTGTTTCTGGCTTGTTTTTGTCAGTGACTCTAGATTCACAGTCCTGGACTGGAGTGCTTAATTGGCTGAGCTTAAGTCTTAAGTCCTATGTTCATGCTTTAGTTTCCGGGGAGCTGTGAAATCTATCAATATTTTTCAGTGACTTAAACAATCTTCCAAAATCCTTTTTTAAAACAGGAATGACCTACTGATGATAAATCATGTAATGTTGTATTTATCAATAGCTTTACTATTTTAGTAAATCCTTACTATTTTTAATGATTTTTTTTCCTTTTAGTATTTAGCATTTACATGTGGCTTAATCAGAGGTGGCTTATCAAACTTGGGAATAAAAAGTATTGTAACAGCTGAAGTGTCTTCAATGCCTGCTTGTAAGTTGAATTCACTTTTCTTACAGATGTTTTAGTAATTTGTTTTCAGGTCTTTTTTTTTTTTTTAAATTTAACTGAGAGGAAATTTGAAATGCTGAAACTTTAATTTTAGTTTTATCAATGTAACATTTAGTAATATGTAGCATACTATATTCATACTCAGTAATTTTTGAATAATGGACTAAAGAAATCCAAATTTATAAGACAATTTAAGGGATGATTTTTAACTCTTCTAAAGTTATTTAAACTTTAATTTTTTGAAAGATATTCCTCTGAATATCTCCTGCACTGTTTTAAGATAGCAGATTTCCCTAGAACATTGAAAATGCTATTTTTAAACAATTGTTTAGGATACACCTATTATATACTGCTAAGTAAAACCAGATACTCTTTTATCACTAAATGTCTCCCTAAAGATCTTTTCATCAGAGCTACCAACCGAGAGGCCTTGAGCTTTATTGTATTTCCTTTACATTTACAATGATCATTAGCAATGAAATACTGTACCCAAATGTAGGATTCATAAAGAGAAACAAAAGTGCTTACTCACAAACCATATAATCGTCCCATAAAAATAGAATTGACTGGCTGGGCGTGGTGGCTCATACCTGTAATCTCAGCACTTTGGGAGGCCGAGATGGGCTTATCACGAGGTCAGGAGTTTGAGACCAGCCTGGCCAATATGGTGAAACCCTGTCTCTACTAAAAATACAAAAATTAGCTGGGTGTGGTGGCGGACGCCTGTAGTCCCAGCTACTCAGGAGGCTGAGGCAGGAGAATCACTTGAACCTGGGAGGTGCAGGTTGCAGTGAGCCAAGATCGTGCCACTGCAGTCCATCATGGGCGACAGAGCAAGAATCCATCTAAAAAAGAAAAGAAAAAATAGAATTGACTTATTGAATATTATGAAGAATGTGAAAAGGTTTTTGACATAGCAGATTTCTTGACTGAGACTATTTCCTATATGGAACAGAAAATTGATGTTTAGACTTGTTTTCTTTGTATCTAAAAATCAAATAATTATTTGTATGTTTTTTTTTTTTAAGGCAAATTTCAGGTGATGATACAGAAGCTGTAGAACATACTGAAATGCAAGGCTTCAACAGTGTAAAGAGATAAATTATTTGTGTAAAAGTATTTCAAGTAGTGATGATTTAATTACATTGTTTGATGTTTGTGCAGGAGTAAGCATGTATTTTTATCAGTTTAACACAGATCAACTCAAAGGAGATAAAGGGACATTCTGCCATGACATACACTTAACCAAAATTATTCAAAATGAAAACCTGATTTCAAATAACCGGACACCAAGATGTAGGACCCTTATTTTAAACCTTTTTATTTGGTTAGAGTGATATGTATTTAGCCATAGATGGAGAAACAAAGCTCAGGGTTTGTTGAATTAGCATGAGAGAAAATTATGTACCAACAGAATTATTTGTGATAAGAATGAACAAGTTTTTATTTTAAAAAGCAAACATACTAAATTTTTTTATTTTATTGCTTATAATTTATTAAGAATTTTTCCACCTGTATAAGGATTTCATATATACATTGTATGTGTGTATATATAAATACAAATATGACTGCCTAAATTGTTTATAAATTTAATTTTGCTTTAATATGTTTCATTCCTTCAGAGCTCCATTAATGTGATCAAAATGAAATAATAGATTAGTTTAAATGTGAATTCAGTGACTCTAGGGCCAAAGAATATTAGGTATGTTTGGAAAGAATTTTTGAATTTATTCCTGTTACAGTTTTGACTTTCACCTTCTCTCCCCATGCGTGGAAGTCCTGGTAAAGGGTCTAACATCTTTATTCCCTTCTTTACTCTTCCAGCTGAGCAGAGAGGTGGATAATTGGATTAGTCATTCTGACATTTTTTGGACCATATCATCTTAGTGGTTTGGGGTCAGTGCTCATCTGATATATCTTTCTTACCACCTCTTCTACTTACTTTCTCATACTTAAATTATTTGACATAAGCAGATATCTCCAGCTTTTGTTAGAACCTTGCATGTTTTGATTACTAAAACTATACTTTGTTTCCCATTTATTTATTACCCTTTTGCATGTATTTGTGTGACAGGGAACTATGCAGGAGGGGGTGACTGACTCACCAAACAAGATGTTTCACTGGATACTCTGCCATAGAAATGGCAGATTAAGAAGATTGACTAAACCAAACATTATATTAAAAACATGAAATAAAAACTATAAAAATGTACTTTAGAACATTAAAGAAAACTCAACTTAGAGGCATACCATTTTCCTTTCATGGAAGGGTACAGTACAAAGTTATTTGTTTAACTTGATTTATTAAATTCTAGCCATGTGCCCTATAATGATGTTTCAGTCAATGACTGACCACATATATGGCGGTGGTTCCATAAGATTACAATACTGTATTTTTACTGTACCTTCTTTATGTTTAGATATGCAAGTATTTACCATTGTGTTACAGTGTCCTACAGTGTTCACTACAATAATATGCTGTACAGGTTTGTAGCCTAGGAGCAATAGGTCATAGCCTAGGTGTATAGTAGATCATACCATCTAAGTTTGTGTAAGTACACTCTGTGATTGTACAGTTTTAAAATCTCCTAATGATGATGCATTTCTCAGAATGTATCCCCTTTGCTAAGCAATGCATGACTGCAATCCTAATTCTCACATATTTTGGGGAAAAAATTTTAATTTTGAAAAAATTTAGGAAAGTTCCTACCAAATATACATATATAAAGTTTATTAAGTTAAAAGTCATAAGGACCCAGGAATAGCTAATGACACAGAAGATCAAAATAGAACACAGTAGAGAACTTCAAAGTAAAACAGGTGTGGGAAAAAGGTGGGTTCAGATAAGTTGGTTTGTTAGACATTCATATGCCTACCCATCAGCCGTTTCGTTCTCCCTTGCTGACAAAGCCCCATGTTTTTTTCTTTTTTCTTTTTTTTTTTGGTCTAAAACTCTGTATGGCTGCCTTGTACTGTAGAATAGGGTGCTTCCCTAGTCCAGAGAGGGTGAGTGTTGATTAGATTCTGTGCCAATCATGGTATTGGCTTGCCTGATCATTTGATGGAATCTCGGCTAATGAGATAAAGGAAGTCTGAAGACTTTGAATAAGAAATTTTCTGTTGCTCTTAACAACTGATACAAGATAGGGATTTGCCGGCATCCCTTTTCTGCTTCTCAGTGAAGATATGTGATATGGATGTTTGAAGCTAATCTGCAATGGCCTTCTGATGGCCATGAAAGGACAAGTATGGAGATGAAAGCTATCACACTGAGGATAGCGGGATGTAGATAGAAAGCACCTGAATTGTGCTTCTGAATTAACCAATCTGGGAACTGCTTTACCTGTGGACTTTTTGTTATGTGAGATATTCTTTATATTGTTCCATTCACTTTGGGTATATGTATATTGTTACTTGTAGCCAAAAAGAAACCTCTCTTAGTAGAAACAAAGGGAGAGTTAGGTTATTCAAAAAATAGTATGGGACAATTGAATATCCCTTCTTCTATGGGAGTAGGTGGGGAGAAACTTAAAGGTTCACATGTAAAACAATAAAGTACTAAAGAAAACATAATACTTTTGTGATTTTGTGGTCGAGAAGGCCTAACACACAAATGTAGGAAATCATAAAGGAAAATTGTAAAACAAAAAGAAATGTAGTAAAATCTCTTCAATAAATAGTGTTGGGAAAACTGGACATCCACATACAAAAGAATGAAATTGGATTGTTGCCTTAATGCTGTACATAGAAATCAACTTAAGGCCAGGTGTGGTGGCTCAAACCTGTAATCCCAGCACTTTGGGAGGCCGAGGTGAGCAGATCATGAGGTCAGGAGTTCAAGACCAGCCTGGACAAATAGTGAAACCCTGTCTCTACCAAAAAAATTACAAAAATTAGCTGGGTGTGGCGGCGGGTGCCTGTAGTCCCAGCTACTTGGGAGACTGAGGCAGGAGAATTGCTAGAACCCGGGAGTCGGAGGTTTCAGTGAGCCAAGATGGAGCCACTGCACTCCAGCCTAGGCAACACAGCGAGACTCTGACTCCAAAAAAAAAAAAAAAAAAAAAAAAAATCAAAATGGATTGAAGATTTAAAAGTAAAGTCTGAAACTATACAATCCTAGCAGAAAACATAGGGGAAAAGCTTCATAACGATGGTCTTGGCAATGATCTCTTGGATGAGAATAAAAGCACAGGCAACCAAAGCAGAAATAGATGAGTGGGACTACATCAAACTAAAAAGATGCACAGAAAGGACAGTGAAAAGGCAACTTAGGGATGGAAGAAAATATTTGCAAACCATATACACTCGGCCCTTTCTATCTGACGGTTCAACCAAGAATTCAACCTTGTTTTTGAACTATTTGAAAGCAGCAACAACAACAACAAAAACAAAGACAAGTCTGGACTCACGCCTGTAATCCTAGCACTTTGGGAGGCTGAAGTGGGCGGATCACCTGAGATGTGGAGTTCAAGACGAGCCTGGCCAACATGGCAAAACCCTGTTTCTACTAAAAATACAAATATTAGTTGGGTGTGGTGGCACATGCCTGTAGTCCCAGCTACCCAGGAGGCTGAGGCAGGCGAATCGCTTGAACCCTGGAGGTGGAGGTTGCTGTGAGCCAAGATCGTGCCACTGTATTCCAGCCTGGGTGACAAAGTGAGACTGTCTCCAAAAAAACAAAACAAAAAAAAACCAGAAACAATATAAAACACATTTTAAAACTACAGTATAACAATGATTTACATAGCATTTACAGTGTGCTTGGTATAAGTAATTTTTTCCCTCTCTGGATTGATCACGTGACAGGTATAAGTAATCTAGAGTTTTTTTGTTTTTTTGTTTTTGGCAGAGTTTTGCTCTTGTTGGCCAGGCTGGAGTGCAATGGTGCAATCGCAGCTCACTGCAACCTCCACCTCTTGGGTTCAAGTGATTATTCTGCCTCAGACTCCCCAAGTAGCTGGGATTACAGGCATGTGCCACCACACCCAGCTAATTTTTTTGTATTTTTAGTAGAGACGGGGTTTCCCCGTGTTGGTCAGGCTGGTCTCAAACTCCTGACCTCAGGTGATCGGCCCACCTCAGCCTCCCAAAGTGCTGGGATTACAGGTGAGAGCCACTGCACCTGGCCTAGAGATGATTTAAAATATATGGTGGTGAGGTGGCTCACACCTGTAATCCTAGCACTTTGGGAGGCTGAGGTGGGCCGATCACCTGAGGTCAGGAGTTTTGAGACCAGCCTGGCCAATATGATGAAATCCTGTCTCTGCTAAAA
Organism: Chlorocebus sabaeus; assembly: GCF_047675955.1. Taxonomy (NCBI): domain Eukaryota; kingdom Metazoa; phylum Chordata; class Mammalia; order Primates; family Cercopithecidae; genus Chlorocebus; species Chlorocebus sabaeus. Next base: position 15,585,748 of record NC_132927.1, on the reverse strand, counting down.
ATACAAAAATTAGGCAGGTGTGGTGGCTGGTGCCTGTAATCCTAGCTACTTGGGAGGCTGAGGCAGGAGAATCACTTGTACCAGGGAGGTGGAGGTTGCAGTGAGCCGAGATCTCACCACTGCACTCCAGCCTGGGCGACAAGTGAGACTCTGTCTCAATCAATCAGTCAAGTATACAGGAGGGCAGAAGAGGCCAAGCAGGCTGGGTGCAGTAATTCACACTTGTTAGCCAAGCACTTTGGGAGGCCAAGATGGGAGGACTGGTTGAGCTCAGGAGACCAATCTGGGGAATGTAGCTCATCTCTTAAAATAAAAAAAAAGTTAGCCAAGCATGTACTCCCAGCTTCTTGGGAGGCTGAGGCAAGAGGATTTTTTGAGCCTGAAGGACTTCATGAGCATGGGAGGTTGAAGCTCCAGTGAACTGTGATAGTATCATTGCACTCCAGCCTGGGCGACACAGAGACACAACAACTCAAAAATATATATTCGTGAGGATGTGGAGAAATCTGAATCCTTGTGCACTGTTAGTGGGAATGTAAAATGATACGGCTGCTGTAGAATACAGTATGGAGGTTCCTTAAAAAATTAACAGTAGAACTGTAAGATCCAACAGTCCCACTTAGGGGTATGTTGGCTCTCTCAGTTTCCTTCACTTTTTCTCTGTCCTGACTCGGAAACACAAGGTTTTTAACCATTATGTGTCCTGGCCAGCTGCTTGTTTTGCCCTGCAGGCTTGAACCCAAGCCAAGGCTTTGAACATTCCCAGGCACTGATAAAGGTTTCTCAGATTGTTGCCCAAAACCCTCAAAGGAACTAGCTCCAACCCTGAGCCAAATTTCTTAAGCCCTCATATAAACTTTATACCCTGACCCCATCATCGTGTACATTCACAGGTTGAACATACCCAGGGAGAAAGAAAATCCCTTATTTCGCCAGTTCCAGCAAGGAGATACCACAGCCTCCTCTATACATAAGTTCCCTTATAAATGCTTTGGACTGACCACTGATGTTTAGTGCTGCTTTCTTTGGAATTCCAGCCAGTCTTCTTTCCAGATGTTTTGGGGCAGTGCCTTATGGCAATTCCTCTGCTGTCTCTTTTGGGGTGACTGTAGCCTCAGGTTCAGCCAGGATGAAACAGCTTTTATCCAAAAGAATTGAAATTATGATCTCGAAGGGGTCCTTTCACCTGTGTTCATTGCAACATTCACAGTAGCCAAGAGGTGAAAACCTTTAAGGATGAATGGATAAATGGATAACAAAAATGTGATATATACATAGATTGGAATACTATTCAACCTTAAAAGAGATGTTTCATTGGGTGCGGTGACTCATGCCTGTAATCCCAGCACTTTGGGAGGCAGAGGCGGGTGGATCACCTGAGGTCAGGAGTTCGAGACCAGCCTGGCCAATATGGCGAAAACCTGTCTCTACTAAAAAATACAAAACAGTTAGCTCAGTGTGGTGGCATGCGCCTGTAGTCCCAGCTACTTGGGAGGCTGAGGCACAAGAATCACTTGAACTCTGGGTGGTGGAGGTTGCAATGATCCGAGATTGCGTCACTGCACTCTAGCCTGGGTGACGGAGACTCTGTCTCAAAAAAAAAAAAAAAAAAAAAATCATAGACGTGGATGAATCTTGAGGACATTTTGCTAAATGAAATAAGCCAGTTACAGAAGAGCAAATAGCACATCATTTCACTTATATGAGGTATCTAAAGCAGTCAAACTCAGAAGCAGAAAGTAGAATAGTGATTACGCAAGGATAATGGGAGGAAAAAATGACAGTTTGTTCAGTGGGTATAGAGTTTCAGTCATGCAAGCTGAAAAAGTTCTAGAGATCTGTACAACAATATGCATATAGGTAACAAGACTATCTTTTACACCTAAAACATTTGTTGGGGGTGGATTTGGATTTCTTTTTCTTTTTTTTTTTTTTCGGCGGGGGAAGGAGTCTTGCTCCTGTTGCCCAGGCTGGAGTGCGGTGGTGCGATCTTGGCTCAACTGCAACCTCCGCCTCCTAGGTTCAAGCGATTCTCCGGCCTCAGCCTCCAGAGTAGCTGGGATTACAGGTGCCTGCCACCACGCCCAGCTAATTTTTTTTTTTTTTTCGTTATTTTTAGTAGAGACGGGGTTTCACCATGTTAACCAGCCTAGTCTCCAACTCCTGACCTCAGGTGATTCACCTGCCTCGGCCTCCCAAAGTGCTGGGATTATAGGTGTAAGCCACCACGCCCAGCCAGATTTCATGTTTTTTAACCACAATAACAAAATGACAACAAAAAGTTTGTATTGCAGAAAGCACAATTTTAAAAAATAAGGAAAATTATTTACAGTGCATACCACATAAACGAATATTGGCAATATTTTTTTGTAGTAATAGAGACGGGTCTCCCTATGTTGCCCAGGCCAGTCTCGAACTCCTGGGCTCGAGTGATCCACCTGCCTTGGCCTCCCAAAGAGCTGGGATACAGGCGTGAGCCACCGCTCCCAGCCAAATATTTGCATTCTAAAAATGCACATAAAACTTTAAAACACACTTTAATTCAGCAATTCCACTTCTACAAAGTTAACCTAAATAAGTAAATGAGTATGAGAACTTGTATGTATAAGGATTTTCAATATTTGGTTAAGTGTCCATTGATGGTACTTCATTAAATTATGATGCTAACAGCCAGGCACGGTGGCTCACGCCTGTAATCCTAGCACTTTGGGAGGCTGAGGTGGGTGGATCACAAGATCAGGAGTTGGAGACCAGCCTGGCCAATATGGTGAAACCCCGTCTCTACTAAAAATACAAAAATTAGCCGGGCGTGGTGGCACACACCTGTAGTCCCAGCTACTCGGGAGGCCGAGGCAGGAGAGTTGCTTGAACCCAGGAGGCAGAGGTTGCAGTGAGCCGAGATTATGCCACTGCACTCTAGCCTGGGCGACAGAGTGATACTTACTCCATCTCAAAAAAAAAGAAAGAAAAAAAATTATGATGCTAACATACAAGGAAATTCTGTGCAGCTGTTAAAAAGGATGAAATAGATTTACATGAATTTACATGGAAAGATGTTAACTGGTTTATTAAGAGAAAAAAATTTGCTACAGGATACTGCACATGTAATATTTAAGTGTATATAATGAATATATACATAGTATCAAAAAGATTGAAAATTAGAAGTAAATTATACAGTAGTTCTCTTGAATTTTTCTTTTTTTCTTTTTAAGATGGAGTTTCGCTCTTGTTGCCCAGGCTGGAGTGCAATGGCACGATCTCGGCTCACCACAAACTCCGCCTCCTGGGTTCAAGCGATTCTCCTGTCTCAGCCTCCTGAGTAGCTGGGATTACAGGCATGCGCCATCACGCCCTGCTAATTTTGTATTTTTGGTAGAGATGGGGTTTCTTCATGTTGGTCAGGCCGGTCTTGAACTCCCAACCTCAGGTGATCCACCTGCCTCGGCCTCCCAAAGTGCAGGGATTACAGGCCATGAGCCACCATGCCCGGCCAATTCTCTGGAATTTTTGACATTAAGTTTCTGTATTATTTTGGATTTTCATTTTATTTTTATTCTTTTGAGAGGGAGTTTCACTCTTATTGCCCAGGGTGGAGTGCAGTGGTGCGACCTTGGCTCACTGCAACCTCTGCCTCCCTGGTTCAAGTGATTCTCTGGCCTCAGCCTCCCCAGAAGCTGGGATTACAGGCGCCTACCAACATGCCTGGCTAATTTTTTGTACTTTTAGTGGAGATGGGGTGTCACCATGTTGGCCAGGCTGGTCTCGAACTCATGACCTCAGGTGATCCACCCGCCTCGCCCTCCAAAGTGCTAGGATTACAGGCATGAGCCACTGTGCCTGGCCTATTTGGGATTTTTAAATAATCATTTCCCCAATACAGATTTTTTATCTGGAGTGGGAAAACATGATAAAACCAGTGATTTTAAAACTTTTTTGGAGTCCTGGGATTCCACAGGGTGCCTAATATGGTTTGGCTGTATCCCCACCAAAATCTCAACTTGAATTATATCTCCCAGAATTCCCACATGTTGTGTGAGGGACCCAGGAGGAGGTAATTGAATCATGGAGGCCAGTCTTTCCAGCTATTCCTCGTGATAGTGAGTAAGTCTCATGAGATCTGATGGGTTTATGAGGAGTTTCCACTTTTGCTTCTTCCTCATTCTCTCTTCCTGCTGCCATGTAAGAAGTGCCTTTTGCCTCTGCCATGATTGTGAGACCTACCGCAGCCACATGGAACTGTAAGTCAAATTAAACCTCTTTCTTTTGTAAATTGCCCAGTCTTGGGTATGTCTTTACTAGCAGTGTGAAAACGGACTAATGCAGTAAATTGGTACCAGTAGAGTTGGGCGTTGCTGAAAAGATACCCGAAAATGTGGAAGTGACTTTGGAACTGGGTAACAAGCAGAGATTGGAACAGATTGAAGGGCTCAGAAGAAGACAGGAAAATGTGGGAAAGTTTGGAACTTCCTAGAGACTTGTTGAATGGCTTTGCCCAAAATGCTGATAGCAATATGGACAATAAAATCCAGGCTGAGGTGGTCTCAGATGGAGATGAGGAACTCCTGGGGAACTGGAGCAAAGGTGGCTGTTGTGTTTTAGCAAAGAAACTGGTGTTAGAGATTTGTGGAACTTTGAACTTGTGAGATAGGATTTAGGGTATCTGGCTGAAGAAACTTTTTTTTTTTTTTTTTTTTTTTGAGACACAGTCTTGCTCTGTCACCCAGGCTGGAGGGGCAGTGGCACGATTTTGGCTCACTGCAACCTCCGCCTCCCAGGTTCAAGTGATTCTCCTGACTCAGCCTCCGAAGTAGCTGGGATTACAGGCACACACCACCATGCCCGGCTAATTTTTATATTTTTTTGTAGAGACAGCGTTTCACCATGTGGGCCAGGCTGGTCTCAAACTCCTGACCTCAAGTGATCCACTCACCTTGGCCTCCCAAAGTGCTGGGATTACAGGTGTGAGCCACTGCACCCGCACCCGGTTGGCTGAAGAAATTTCTTTTTCTTTTTCTTTTTTTTTTTTTTTGAGACAGTCTCGCTCTGTCGCCCAGGCTGGAGTGCGGTGGCGCTATCTCGGCTCACTGCAAGCTCTGCCTCCCGGGTTCATGCCATTCTTCTGCTTCAGCCTCCTGAGTAGCTCGGACTACAGGCACCCACCACGTGTGGCTAATTTTTTTTGTATTTTTTTAAGTAGAGACAGGGTTTCACTGTATTAGCCAGGAAGGTCTCGATTTCCTGACCTCGTAATCCGCCTGCCTTGGCCTCCCAAAGTGCTGAGATTACAGGCATGAGCCACCGTGCCCAGCCGGCTGAAGAAATTTCTAAGCAGCAAAACATTCAAGAGGTGCTAAAGACACTCAGTTTTAAAAGGGCAACAGAGCATTAAATTTCTGAATATTTGCAGCCTATGATAGGAAAGAAAAACCCATTTTCTGGGGAGAAGTTCAAGCCAGCTGCAGAAATTTGCATAAGTAGCAAGGAGCCTTATGATAATCCTCAAGACCATGGGGAAAATGTCTCCAGGCCATGTCAGAGACCTTTATAGCAGTCCCTCCCATCACAGACCCAGAGGTCTAGGAGGAAAAAGTGGTTTTGTGGACCAGGCCCAGGGTCCCTGAGCTATGTGTAGCCTAGGGGCTTGGTCCTTTTGTGCAAGCCGCTCCAGCCGTGGCTGAAAGGGGCCAATGTATAGCTCACGCTGTGGCTTCAGAGGTGGAAGCCCCAAACCTTGGCACTTTCCATGTGGTGTTGAGCCTGCGGGTGCACAGCAGTCAAGAACTGAGGTTTGGGAACCTCCACCAAGATTTCAGAAGATGTATGGAAATGTCTGGATACCCAGAAAAGTTTGCTGTAGGCGTGGGGCCCTCATGGAGAACCTCTATTGGGGTAGTATGGAAGGGAAATGTGGGGTTGGAGCCCCCACATAGAGTCCCTACTGGGGTATCATCTAGTGGAGCTGTGAGAAGAGGGTGACCATCCTCCAGCCCCCAGAATGGTAGATTCACCTACCATTGCACCATGCACCTGGAAAAGCCACAGACACTCAACCCAGCCTGTGAAAGCAGCCAGGAGGGAGGCTGTACCCTGCAAAGCCACAGGGGTGGAGCTGCCCAAGACCGTGGGAACCGACCTCTTGCCTCACTGTGATCTGGATTTGAGACATGAAGTAAAAGGGGATCATTTTAAGATTTGACTGACCCACTGGATTTTGGACTTGCATGGGGCCCACAGCCCCTTTGTTTTGGACAATTTATCCCATTTGGAATGGCTGTATTTATCCAATGCCTGTACTCCCATTGTATCTGAAAAGTCACTAACTTGCTTTTGATTTTACAGGCTCATAGAGGGAAGGGACTTGCCTTGTCTCAGATAAGACTTTGGAGTGTGGACTTTGAGTTAATACTTTGGGGAACTGGTGGGAAGACATGATTGGTTTTGAAATGTGAGGACATGAGATTTGGAGGGGCCAGGGGAGTGGAATATGGTTTGGCTGTGTCCCCACCCAAATCTCAACTTGAACTATATTTCCCATTATTACCACATGTTGTGGGAGGGACCCAGGGGGAGGTAACTGAACAATGGAGGCTGTTTTTTCTTGTGCTCTTCTCATGATAGTAAGTCTCATGAGATCTGATGGGTTTATCAGGGGTTTCTGCTTTTGCTTCTTCCTCATTTTTTTTTTTTTTTTTTTTTTTGAGACAGATTTTTTACTCATCACCCAGGCTGCAGTGTAATGGCCTGATCTTGGCTCACCACAACCTCTGCCTCCCAGGTTCAAGCGATTCTCCTGCCTCAGCCTCCTGAGTAGCTGGAATTACAGGCATGCACCACCATGCATGACTAATTTTTTTGTATTTTTTGTAGAGGCTTCACTATGTTGGTCAGGCTGGTCTTGAACTCCTGACCACAGGTGATCCACCCACCTTGGCCTCCCAAATCCCAGGCTCACACCTGGTATTACAGGTGTGCACCACCATGCCCAGCCCTTCCTCATTCTCTCTTGCTGCTGTCGTGTAGGAAGTGCCTTTTGCCTGATTGTAAGACTTCCCCAGTCACGTGGAACTGTAAGTCCAATTAAACCTCTTTCTTTTGTAAATTGCCCAGTCTGGGTATTTCTTTATCAGCAGTGTGAAAACGGACTAATACAGTGCCCTAGGCTGGGAGCTGCGTAGGGGTAGAGGGATAGCCCTGAAGCTACAGGAAGTCAACAGGTGCAGCTGGTAAAGACCTTAAGACCTTTTGGTTTAAAATATCTGCTTCTCTGGTTTAAAATGTTTATCTCTGGCCAGGCACAGTGGTTCACGCATATAATATCAGCACTTTAGGAGGTTGAGGTGGGCAGATCACCTGAGTTCAGGAGTTCAAGACCAGACTGAACAACATGGTGAAACCCTGTCTCTACTAAAATTACAAAACTTAGCCAGGCATGGTGATGGGCACCTGTTATCTCAGTTACTCAGGAGGCGGAGGTTGCAGTGAGCCGAGATCACACCACTGCACTCCAGCCTGGGCAACAGAGCAAGACTCTATCAAAAATAAATAAATAAATAAATACATAAATAAATAAAATGAAATGTTTATTTCTATTTGTCTCTACCCTCCTGAAAAATGGCTTTATGCAAGGTAAGTCATTATAAGAATGGTTTCTTGGTTAACTATTAGAGATCCTCCAGCTTGCTAGTAGAGGTGTGATTAATTTTTTTTTTTTTTTTTGAGATGGGAGTCTTGCTCTGTTGCCCAGGCTGGAGTGCAGTGGTGTGATCTTGGCTCACTGCCACCTCTGCCTCCCGGGTTCAAGTGATTTTGCCTCAGCCTTCTGAGTAGCTGGGATTACAGGCATCTGCCACCATGCCTGGCTAATTTTTTGGTATTTTTAGTAGAAATAGGGTTTCACCATGTTGTGAAATGTCCAAGCTAGTCTTGAACTTATGACCTCAGGTGATCCATCCGCCCTGGCCTCCCAAAGTGCTGGGATTTGGCCACCACCCTCGGCCAAAATTTTTTACACCTCTTGTCTATTGCACATGCAAAATTGCCTTTTTTTTTTTTTTTTTTTTCTGATATAGAGTCTTGCTCTGTCATCCAGGCTGGAGTACAGTGGCACAATCTCAGCTCACTGCAAGCTCCACTTCCCAGGTTCAAGCAATTCTCCTGCCTCAGCCTCCTGAATGGCTAGGATTACAGGCACGCACCACCACGCCCAGCTAACTGTATTTTTAGTAGAGACAGGGTTTCACCATGTTGGCCAGGCTGGTCTTGAACTCCTGACCTTGTGATCCACCCGCCTTGGCCTCCCAAAGTGCTGGGATTACAGGTGTGAGCCACCGCACCCAGCCACCTTTTTCTTAATGTTATCTAGTTCTCAATAATTTTATTCTCTATGAGTAGAATGCCCAAGTGTATGCCCAGCCACGTTGAGAGAAATGTAAATTAAAACAATTGACACTTCTATTAAAGCAATCCCCAACCCACTCTCCAAACCCCACCCCAAGCATCGTATCAGCAAAAAATGTGAGGCTATAACACAGCTAGTTGTGGTACAGGTTGGTAATCTAAACCCTTTATAGTAGACTGCTGCCTGCCTACCCAATATCTACTCTCCCCTTTTAAAATAGAACTCCACTTTTGTTAGGAGTAGCAATGTATCCAGGTACATCTTCCAGCATTCTTTACAATTAGGGCTGGTCATATGTCATAATTCTGGCCAATGAGATATTAAGTTGAGGGTTTCTTAAAATGCTGTGCTCCCCAGATACAAACAACAAGAAGGGGTGGTGCCATTTCCCTCCCTGGAGTGTAGATATGAGGCAAGAGATAAAGAAACCATACTTCATAACTGAAAAGATGAAAACTGCCTACTAAAATGATGAAAGAGAAATCTGGATGGAGCCCAGAATATTTAAGACATTGTAAAGCTGCTGCACCATCCTGAACTTCTCACACCAGAATTATATGAAAAACAAAAACAATTTTAGAAACAGTTTAGCCAAGTTTTCAAATGCAGTATTAACTGATAGACTCTTATGGCTTGTCTACTTTTGGGAACTTTTGATTAAAGAAAAAAAGTTTGAAAAAAGAAAAAGTTGCGTACATGAAGATATCAGTGTAGTATTTTTTTATATTAGGTTAGCACTGAAAATAAAATTAGATATCCAACAATGAGAAAATTTTTAAGTACTTAGGACTGCAATTTTATAGTGAGCTTTATGGGCTGGGCACAGTGGCTCATGCTTGTAATCCCAACACTTTGGGAGGCAAAAGTGGGCGGATCATTTGAGGTCAGGAGTCTGAGACCAGCCTGACCAACATGGTGAAACCCTGTCTCTTCTAAAAACACAAAAAAATTAGCTGGGTGTGGTGGGGCATGCCTGTAGTCCCAGCTACTCAGGAGGCTGAGGCAGGAGAATCACTTGAACCCAGGAGGCAGAGGTTGCAGTGAGGCGAGATTGCATCACTGCACTCCAGCCTGGGTGACAGAGCGAGACTCGTCTCAAAAACAAACAAAAATAATAATAAAGTGAGCTTTATGAAGACATTACAGAAAAGATTCAAATATAAAATGTCTTCTGTTCTAATTATAACTAGTGGCAAAACTGTTGGTTGTCTCATCCATGGTAATTCCCAATCCCCATTTTGCTTTCCCACCTTCCATTAGTGAGATTGGAAAGGCTTACAATTTCATTTTCCCACTTTCCTGGGAACAAGGGGTGATCATGTTGTACATTTACGGCTAGTAGATGAACACAAGTCTGATCTAAATTTCTAGAAAAGGTTTTACGTTTATGAGAAAAGGATCAGATGTGGAAGGCACTGCTTCCCCTTCTTTTTGTCTTGAATACAGCAGACACATTGGCTTGAACTGCAATGGCCATCTTATTTCCATGACGGAAAGGCTAAAGGAATCTGAGACCTTGATATCACTGAGTCACTAAACCAATGCCAGTGGCCAGCTCCTTTAGACTTCTTGTTATCTGAGAAAAATAAACCCCTATTTGAATAACCATTGCCACTTGGATCTTTTGTGTTACTTAAAGCAGAAAACATTCCTACCTGATACAGAAATAGATAAATTATAAGTGATATAAACAAAACAGTTGACCTGTTAGAGTATTTTTGAAAATGATTTGTTAGATAAAGTTCTGTTTGTGCAATAAAGCATTTAAAAATAAAAGTATTGAGGCCAGGCATGGTGGCTCATGCCTATAATCCCAGCACTTTGGGAGGCTGAGGCGGGCGGATCACCTGAGGTCAGGAGTTCGAGAGCAGCCTGGTCAACATGGTGAAACCCTGTTTCTACACAAAACTTAGCCAGGTGTGGTGGCGGGTGCCCGTAGACCCAGCTACTCAGGAGCCTGGGGCAGGAGAATCACTAATCACTTGAACCTGGGAGGCAGAGGTTGCAGGGAGCTGAGATCCTGCCACTGCACTCCAGCCTGGGTGACAGAGCGAGACTCCGTCTCAAAAAAAAAAAAAAAGTACTGTTTGATTAATTTTATTGCTGATTATGAACACATTTGCCATTTAATGCAGATTATTTTAATTCTGATGCTAAGGCCATCCATTGTCTTTTGTTAGGACTCAAATAAAATTTTAGCAACCAAAACATATTTTCAATAAAATTTTCTATGTATATAAAGAAATAACAACAAAAAACAAAAAAAGAACAAAACAGCACCAAGAACCTATGTAAAATTTCATCATACAATTTCTATGCAAGCTGCTTGATTACAGAAAACTGTTCAAACTGTTTATCAAAAATTGAGTGGGATTTTCCATTGATATTTCAGATATTCAAATCAATACAACCTATATTCTGAGTATCAATCTGAATTGCATAGGTTAAGATGTGAACCCTTCACAGAGTGTTGAAGATGTGTTGCAATCTGTACTTGAATTGGCACTGCTTTCCTCAGAGTTAGGCTGCCTTCATGAGAAATATCTTCTATCCCTGAGAGATCAGCTACATCAAGATGGCTCATCAGCTAAATCACGTTGGTCAAAATACCTAGTAAACAAAAAACAAAAACAATTTGTGTATAAAGATATTAACTGTAGCACTATTTTTAACAGGCAAAGACCACAAGCAACCCAAACGTTCATCAATAAGAGACTGGTTAAATAAGCTATGGTATGTTTACACAGTGGAAAATTATGAAGCCATAAAAAGGGAAACAAGGGAAATATACTGCTAAAGTATGAGGAAAATATTTATATTGCTAAAGTGTAATTTCCAGGATTTATTAAGTGAAAAAAACGAAGTACAGAACAGATTGTTCTGGATGCTACCTACCTTATGTGAGTATGTGTAGGATTGCAAATATACATGTTTGTTTATGTTTTTCTTTTCCTTTTTTTTTTTTTTTTTTGAGACAAGATCTTACTCTGTCACTCAGGCCGGAGTGCAGTGGCATGATCCTGGCTCACTGCCCAGACTGGTCTTGAACTCCTGGGCTCAAACAATTCTCCAGCCTCAGTCTCTCAAAGTGCTGGGATTACAGGCATGAGCCACCACACCTGGCCTACTTATACTTTTAAAAAGAAACAATGAATGAAAAGATAAAACAAAAATTAGTAATAAAATGGTTAACTAGAGGAGAAAGAAGAAAACAGGATAATGAGGATAAAGATGGATGCTAAAATACTCCAAATGTACCCTGAATTACAATTTTAACTTTGGCAAGGTTAACTATTTTATGTAATTATAAGATTAAATAAAAAGGAAAATCACTAATCAAATTCTGTCATGGCTCACTGCATTCTTGAACCCCCGGACTCAAGCAGTCCTCCCACCTTGACCTCCCAAAGCACTGGGATTACAAGTGTGAGTCACTGTGCCCGGCTTTCTTTCTTTTTTTTTTTTCTTTTTTTTGAGATGGAGTTTCATTCTTGTTGCCCAGGCTGGAGTGCAATGGCATGATCTCGGCTCACTGCAACCTCTGCCTCCCAGGTTCAAGTGATTCTCCTGCCTCAGCATCTTGAGTAGCTGGGATTATAGGCATGCACCACCAGGCCCGGCTAATTTTTTATTTTTAGTAGAGACGGTTTCGCCATGTTGGCCAGGCTAGTCTTGAACTCCTGACCTCAGATGATCCACCAGCCTCAGCCTCCCAAAGTGGTGAGATTACAGGCATGAGCCACCATGCCCGGTCCTTTTTTTCCTAAACTTTCAAATCTTTATGTTCTCTTTTGTAAAGTGTTACCTTCAGAACCTTTTGTAGTCTAGAACTTTTTCCATTTTTATCTAACTTTTTGAGGGCAAAAAATACACTTGAATGTTTTTGCTTTCATAATTGCATAGTACTGTAAAATCTCAATTGAGGCAGTCAGAAACTATACTTGTCTCAGGTTTCATTAATTACTGGTTTGCTGAGCCACCAATTAACCTTTCTGAATCTGTGTCATTATCTGTAAAAGCAAAAAAATCAAATCCAACAGAGCTGAAAGGAAAAAATTTATTAAAACAAAAACAACAAAAAAACACAACTCTGAGCTGTTGTAAAGAGTAGAGATACTACACATAAAGTAACTAGGGCAATGTTATATCATCCCATTTAACTGCTGCTACCAACAGATGAGGCAGGTATTAGCTTCATTTGTGATCAGCATAGTTAAAAGCTTAGCTCCGGAGTCAAAGTTGCCTGGGTTTGGATCCTAACTCTAACACTTACTAGCTTTGTGATGGTAGTAATGTTATTTAACCTGTCTCTGCCATGGTTTCCTCATCTGTAAACTGGTAACAGTACCCACCTCAGGAGGATTAAATGGGTTCCTCAATAAGAAAAATGCTTGGCACAAATTGCCCAGTAAATATTAATTATCATCAGCAGCATAATTATTGTAGATCAAGAAACTAGATATTGAATATGTGAAAATATGGAAACAAGATTACTTGCCTTCCCGATATTTAAGTATATTATAAAGCTTTAAAAAGGTACTGGCATTGGAATAAAAACACTGATCTATGGAACAAAAATATGTCCACGAGGAGACCTAAAATAAATATGTGTGTTTTATTGCCTGGCCAGTATGGTGAAACCCTGTCTCCACAAAAATACAAAAATTAACCGGGCATGGTGGTGGGTGCTTGTAATCCCAGCTACTTGGGAGGCTGAGGCGGGAGAATCGCTTGAACCTGGGAAGTGAAGGTTGTAGTGAGCTGAGATGGTGCCATTGCACTTCAGGATGGGCAAAAGAGCGAGACTCTGTCTCAAAACAAAACAACAAAGTTTTCAAATAAATTCCAAGAAGAATTTCTATGTAAGAAATGAAATCAAACAGATGCTAAATAAAAATACACCACAACTGAAAATGAACACAGGACACAGGCAATTAAAAAAAAATGCAGGCTGAGTGCAGTGGCTTTACGCCTGTAATCCCAGCACTTTGGGAGGTTTAGGTGTGAAGATCGCTTGAGCCCAGGAGTTTTGAGACCAGCCTGGGCAACATAGTGAGACCCTGTCTCTACAAACAATTTTTTTAATTAGCTGGGTGTGGTAGTGCTTGATTGTGGTCCTAGCTACTCAGGAGGCTGAGGTGGGAGGATTGCTGGAGCCCAGGAAGTTAAAGTTGTAGTGAGCTGTGATTGTGCCACTGCACCCTAACTATAGCAACAGAGTGAGACCTGGTCTCAATAAAAACAAACAAACAAAAAACAAATGTAATAAATACATCCTACCCTCACTGACCTCACTGATATACAAATAACAAAGAAGCCAAGGATTAACTATACCTGCTAACCAAGCAGATTAATAAATTCAAAGCAGGAACCCTCTCATCATCTTTGCTATCCTAAAAAAAAAAAAAGAAAGAAAAATTTAAATATTGTCTGTTCCTATTATTTTTGAAATAAATTTCCTATTAAGATGTAAAACATGAAACATGAAAACTTTATTATATGACAGTAATCATCATGTGGAAACAGGAGCCCTCAAAGAAAAAGGAGAAAACTGTGGAGTTAATGATTCCTTGAGAAACATCTAAGACTATCTTTTAAATCAAGATTCTGAATAGGGAAAAAAAAAAAAGTTGAGGGATCTAAGGGGGATAACTTGGGGGAAATTTTTCCCTGGTTCCTACTAGAGGAACAATAAGAATCCTATGTCTTAACTGTACAGTGATGAATATATATATATATTCATATATGTATCATATATTAATATGCAATACATAATATATTAATATATTGTGCCTTAACTATAGTGAATATATATTCATATATAATAAATATATATGAAAATAATACATCTATGAATATATATATTCATCACTGCAGTCAAGACACAGGATTGTTTCTATATAATGCATACAATATATGTGAGGATATATAGAATATATATGTGTATATATAATGTATATATATTCATCACTGTATAGTCAAGACACAGGATTCTTATTGTTCTTATATGTATTCATTACTGAATATATATATGCCAGGCGTGATAGCTCATGCCTATAATCCCAGCACTTTGGGAGGCTGACGTGGGTAGATCACCTGAGGTCAGCAGTTCGAGACCAGCCTGGCCAACATGGTGAAACCGTGTCTCTACTGAAAATACAAAAATTAGCCAGGCATGGTGGTGGGCGCCTGTAATCTCAGCTACTCCAGGGGCTGAGGCAGGAGAATCGCTTGAACCTGGGAAGTGGAGGTTGCAGTGAGCTGAGACCGCACCATTGTACTCCAGCCTCGGTGACAGAGCGAGACTCCATCTCAAAAAAAAAAAAAAAAAAAAAATGGCTGAAGCTACAGCAGCCATCTTGGATCATGAGATAAGCATGAGGATGAAAGCCACATATGACAAAACTCAAAGGTCTAGGTTATTGCCATCTTAGTAAAAATCTAATTTTTTTACCTACTTTTTTTTTGGAGACAGAGTCTCACTCTGTTATCCAAGCTGGAGTGCAGTGGTGCGATCTCAGCTCACTGCAACCTCCGTCTCCTGGGTTCAAACAATTCTCCTGCCTCAACCTCCTGAGTAGCTAGGATGACAAGCACCCACCACCATGCCCGGCTAAATTTTGTATTTTTAGTAGAGATAGGGTTTCACCATGTTGGTCAGGTTGGTCTCAAACTCCTGACCTCAGGTGATCCACCCACCTCAGCCTCCCAAAGTGCTGGGACTACAGGTATGAGCCACCACACCTGGCCCAGACTTTCTTTATGTCAGAAAACATTTCCATATTATTTAAGCTACTATTATTTTGGGCTTTACAAATCTAACTGCAACCAATAAAATATTCCATGTGTTTTCTTATTTCACTGAACTCCTTCTTTACCACCATATAAATTGGTGGGTGCTTTTAATTTTAAACAGTAAGTTGCAACTTACCACTAAGAGCCTCACTTCGGAGCACCTTCTTGCAAGCTGCCGAATCAGTGAATGAGCCTCAGGTAATAAAGGTTTTTCAAGACAAGCCAATAAAGCATAAAGCCATCTTCCCTAAAAAAAAATTCAAAAAAGTAACATTTAGACAAATACTGAACCAGAAGTTTATTTTTTAAATGTCCAGTGTTATGCCTGATTATCTGCTATGAATAAATTCATAGAACATTTAACTATATTATATTTGGGTATAGATAACAAAGCCTCATTTGGAGAGCCAGGTGTTATCTCTTGTATCCTATAATTACAGACACAGGACATTGGATACCTCAAAATATTCCCTGATCTCCGAAGAGTTTGTTTCAGATATTCCTTATGACAGGAAGTTCTCATTTGTAAGCAGAAAACTACATTAAGATGAATATAAATACTTGAAAAAAATTAAGATTTTTTTTTTCTTTGTTCTGTATGGACAGATATATAAATCATTTTCTAATTGTATAATTTTGTCCTCTGGGGACATACAAACTATACCACAGATGAAATAATCTTTTGACACTTCTATAAATACTAACAGGCTGAATGTATCCCCACTCCCTTTTAAAATGGGGTTTTCAGTTACAAAATGAACACATATTTGATGCAGAAAAACTGTGAAGAATACCACAAGGACAAGAAAAAACAAACCTGCAATCCCAACATTCCAGATAAAACTTTGACTCACTTTTAAAATGTTCTTGTTTTTCCTATTTGTATGTATGACTTTCTTTTTTTTTTGAGACGGAGTTTCGCTCTTGTTGCCCAGGCTGGAGTGCAATGGTGTGATCTCGGCTCACTGCAACCTCCACCTCCTGGGTTCAAGCAATTCTCCTGTCTCAGCATCCCAAGTACCTGGAATTACAGGCGTGCACCACCACACCCAGCTAATTTTGTATTTTTAATAGAGATGAGGTTTCACCGTGTTGTTCAGGCTGGTCTCGAACTCCTGACTTCAACTGATCCATTTGCCTCAGCCTCCCAAAGTGGTAGGATTACAGGCGTGAGCCACTGTGCCTGGCTGTACAACTGTTTTCAATACAGTTTCATCAGTTGTAATATCATCTTGTAGCCATCTTTTTTATTTATAATACATAATAAAATGTTTACCATGTTGTTTTTGTCTTTTTTTTTTTTTTTTTTGAGATGGAGTCTCACTCTGCCACCCAGGCTGGAGTGCAGTGGTGCCATCTCGGCTCACTGTAACCTATGCCTCCCAGGTTCAAGCAATCCCCCTGCCTCAGCCTCCTGCGTAGCTGGGACAACAGGTGACTGCCACCATGCCCAGCTAATTTTTGTATTTTTAGTAGAGATGGGGGTTTCACCATGTTGGCCAGGCTGGTGTCAACCTCCTGACCTCAAGTGATCCACCTGCCTCAGCCTCCCTAAGTGCTGGGATTGAAGGAGTGAGCCACCCCACTCAGCCATCCCATGTAGTTAAATGGGATTAACAAGGGAATGTTAAGTGTCTGGTTGAGAGTATTTAATAACATCTCCTTGTTTAATCTCATTTAACAACATGGGGAAAGTTTATTAAGTATTGCAAGTAAAATGGTGACAAAGGGTATGTATATTCATCAAGGTTTTTCAGATATGATCACCGGATTGTATCCTGGAAAGGTTATACCAAATTTGTATTTCCACCAGTACTATATACAACTTCATTTATTCTGAGCAACATATCACTTTGGGGAAACCTAAAAAATATTAGGACAAAATTTAAATAGCAATTTATACAACACACTAAGATGGTTTCCTCGGGCAAACCCAAATCAATAGTTAAGACTTTCTTACACAGGAAGATTCAAATCCAGGTTTCTTTTACAACTTGTGGAATTCTTTTTCTATAAAAAAAAAAAATTATATGTTTCAACTTGACTCAAATTTTAAGGGATATATTTAATATGTAAAGCTAGCATTCGGATATTAAATATTCTCTATACTTGTCTGCAACAAGATAAGGAGTTTGTACATTGTACCGGGATATATATCAACTCTTTCACTGACATTTTTTCTCAAAGTAAGACTTTCTCAATGAAGGAAGTAGTATATTGATTTACATTCTAGTGTTTGACTACAAACAAGCATAGTTCAGATTATACATACACATACACACACACACACACACACATATATAAATGTAAACACTGGCTGGGCACAGTGGCTCATGCCTGTACTCCCAGCACTTTGAGAGGTGGAGATGGGCAGATCACCTGAGATCACAAGTTCAAGACCAGTCTGGCCAACATGGAGAAAACCTGTCTCTACAAAAATACAAAAATTAGCCAGGTGTAGTGGCAGGCACCTGTAATCCCAGCTACTTGGAAGGCTGAGGCAGGAGAATCGCTTGAAACCAGGAGGCAGAGGCTGCAGTGAGCCAAGATGGCGCCAATGTACTCCAGCCTGGGCGACAGAGGGAGATTCCATCTCAAAACAAACAAATAAATAAAAAATAAATAAATACTGTAGCATCATATCTCATATATAAGTATAGTCATGCGTCACTTAATGAAGGGGGATATATTCGGAGAAATGTGTTGTTAGGTGATTTTTGTCCCTGGATTAACATCACAGAGTGTACTTACACAAACCTAGATGGTATAGTCTACTATACACCTAGACTATATTGCATAGCCAATTGCGCCTAGGCTACAAACTTATATAGCACATTACTGTACTGAATACTGTAGGCAACTGTAACATAATGGTAAACATTTGTGCATCCAAAAAAACCATATATTTTTTAAGATAGGGTGTCACTTTGTCACTCAGGCTAGAGTGCAGTGGCACAATCATAGCTCACTGCAGCCTCAACCTCCCTGGCCTTAGGTGATTCTCCTGCCTCAGCCTCCCTAGTAGCTGGGATTACAGGCATGAGCCACTGTGCCTGGCCACATCTAAACATATTTAAACACTGGAAAGGAGCCGGGTTCAGTGGCTCATACTTGTAATCCAAACAGTTTGGGAGGCCAAGATGGGAGGAACACTTGAGCCTAGGAGTTTGAGATCAGCCTGGGGAACATAGTGAGACCTCATCTCTATTTAAAAAACAAAAAAGGCCACGCATGGTGGCTCATGCCTGTAATTCCCAGCATTTTGGGAGGCCGAGGAGGGAGGATCATTTGGACTAAGTTCAAGACCAGCCTGGGCAACATAGTGAGAGCTTGTCTCTAGTTTAAAAAAAAAAAAAAAAGCTGGGCGTGGCTGTGTGCACCTGTAGTACCAGCTACTCAGGTCGAGGCAGGAGGATTGCTTGAGCTGGGGAGATCAAGGTTGCAGTGAGCTATGATCGCAATACTGCACTCTGGGTAACAGAGCGAGACCTTGTCTCAAAAAAAAAAAAAGTGCAGTAAAAATACGATATTATAATCCTATGGGAGCACCACTGTGTATGTGGCTCATAGTTGACCCAAAACATCTAATTTTTGCCTACATTATGAAGAGAAAAACATGCAATACTACCAATTCCGGAGTAAAGTCTCTTTCTCCAAACCAATTACTCAGATATTCCAAGACACTAGTTACTGTTGCCTAAAAAAAAGGAAGGGGTGGAGAAGAGTTGTATTAATAATAAAACACAAATTGAACATGAGTTTCATTAAGTTTCTTTAGAAAGCAACTCCGATGTTAAAAATGGCCTCATTCTTTAAATTTTCAAAGAAAGCTAATTCTTTTGACTCTAATTAGTTTGATTAGATGGCTTATCCCATGACGCTTTTTTTTTGAGATGGAGTCTCCCTCTGTTGCCCAGGCTGGAGTGTAGTGGCGCGATCTTGGCTCACTGCAATCTCCGCCTCCTGGGTTCAAGCAATTCTCCTGCCTGAGCCTCCTGAGTAGCTAGGATTACATGCGTGCGCCACCATGTCTGGCTAATTTTTGTATTTTTAGTAGAGGAGGAGTTTCTCCATGTTGGTCAGACTGGTCTGGAACTCCCGACCTCAGGTGATTCGCCTGCCTCAGCCTTCCAAAGTGCTGGGATCACAGGTGTGAGCCATGGCGCCTAGCTCCAGTGAGGCTTTTAAAACAAATATTTTCACACTTTCAAATATCAACTAACACCTTGGTTTAAATCCCAGGATTTAGTTTGTAACTATTAATAATTTAGTTTGTAACTACTTGAAAGACTTCACAAGGTTAAAAAAAAAAATGTATTTGTGGCCAGGCTCAGTGGCTCATGCCAGTAATCTCAGCACTTTGGGAGGCCGAGGCAGGTGGATCACTTGAGGTCAGTTTGAGACCAGCCTGGCCAACATGATGAAACCCTATCTCTACTAAAAATACAACAATTAGCCGGGCGTGGTGGTGAGTGAATGTAGTCCGAGCTACACGCGAGGCTGAGGCCAGGGAATCCCTTGAACCTGGGAGGCGGAGGTTGCAGTGAGCCGAGGCTGTGCCACTGCACTCTAGCCTGGGTAACAGAGTGAGACTCTGTCTCAAAAAAAAAAAAAAAAAAAAAAAAGGCCTCGTACAATGGCACACCTGAGGCGAGGAGTTTGAGACCAGCCTGGCCAACATGGCAAAACCCCATCTCTACTAAAAATACAAAAATTAGCCAGCCATGGTGGCAGGCATCTGTAATCCCAGCTACTCGGGAGGCTGAAACAGGAGAACTGCTTGAACCCAGGAGGTGGAGGTTGCAGTGAGCTGAGATCCTGCCACTTCACTCCAGCCTGGGCAAAAGAGCGACACTCTGTCTCAAAAAAAAAAAAAAAAAAAAAGATGTATCTATAAAAATACCATCAGTTGGCCAGGCGTGGTGGCTCACGCCTGTAATACCAGCACTTTTGGAGGCCGAGGCAGGTAGATCACGAGGTCAGGAAATCGAGACCATCCTGGCCAACATGGTAAAACCCTGTCTCTACTAAAATTCAAAAAATAGCTGGGCGTGATGGTGTGCACCTGTAGTCCTAGCTACTAGGGAGGTTGAGGCAGGGAAATTGCTTGAACCCGGGAGGTGGAGGTTGCAGTGAGCCGAGATCGTGCCACTGCACTCCAGCCTGGCGACAGAGAGAGACTCCGTCTCAAAAAAAACAAAAAAACCAACCCATTAGTTTATTTCCAAATCCAAATTAAATCGAAGTACACATCTGAAGAAAAAATTAGCTGGAGAAAGATGTTTTTAAACTATACAGATGGATTTATCAAACTCTTGAAAATATTCTCTGGTTTATTCAAATACAGTTGATGGTTACAACAAAAATGACACTGATGGAATTTAGTATGACTGCTACAATATCTTAATGCAAATGATTAAGTAAAACTGTCAACCTGTGTATTATTTCCAATAGAATATAGCCCACAAAAAAAATATGGCCAACAGGCTGGGCCCAGTGGTTCACACCTGTGTTCCCAGCACTTTGGGAGGCTGAGGTATGAGGATAGCTTGAGCTCAGGAGTTCCAGACCAGCCTGGGCAACACAGTGAGACCTGTCTCTACCAAAAATAAACAAACAAAATTAGCCAGGCATGGTAGCACATGTCTGTGGTCCCAGCTACCAGGAGGCTGAGGTGGGAGGATTGCCTGACCCCCAGAGTACAAGACTGCAGTGAGCCAAGATCACACCACTGTACTCCAGCATGGGCAACAGAATGAGACCCTGCCAAAAAAAAAAAAAAAAAAAAAAAAAAGGCTTCCAAAGGTACCCACTGCTATGTGAAGATACAATTTTTTATTTGCTTTTAAAATGAGTAATAGAGTCCTTGCTCCTAAAAAACTAAAGAACCAAACTCCATAATTCTCCCCTTTTGGTCCAAGAAATTATGTATTTCAATCTTTTTTTTTTTTTTTGAGAGTCTCGTCCTGTTGCCCAGGCTGGAGTGCAATGGCGTGATCTTGGCTCACTGCAACCTCCACCTCCCCGGTTCAAGCGATTCTCCTGCCTCAGCCTCCCGAGTAGCTGGGATTACAGGTGTGTGCCTCCACGCCCAGCTATTTTTGTATTTTCAGTAGAGACAGGGTTTCACTATGTTGGCCAGGCTGGTCTCGAACTCCTGACCTCGTGATCTACCCACCTCAGCCCCACAAAGTGCTGGGATTACAGGAGTGAGCCACTGGGCCCAGCCCATATTTCAGTCTTAATAGAATGTACAGGACATCTAGAACTAGAAATAGCAATCTAACCTTAGTACAGATGCCCCTGAACTTGCAATGGCGTTATGTGCTGATAAACACATTGTAAAGTTGAAAATTCCTAAATTGGCTGGGCATGGTGGCTCATGCCTGTAATCCCAGCGCTTTGGGAGGCCAAGGTGGGCGGATCACTTGAGGCCTGGAGTTTGAGACCAATGTGGCCAACATGGTAAAACCGTCTCTACTAAAAATACAATAATTAGCCAGGCATAGTGGGGAAAAAAAAATCCTAAACTGAACCATTGTAAGTCAGGGACCTTGTATTTAATTCAAATCCCAGAATCTAAGACTTATAACTGAAATCTACAGAAATTAATACTCTAGCACCATGATTAAGACAGAGCATGAGCTCTGGAGTTAGATCTACCTGGCACTGAATCCCAGTACTGCCATTTACTTGCTGAAAAACCACCTGCAAGTTACTTAACCTCAAATGCAGTTTCCTCATCTATAAAAAGTAGATATCAACAACTCCCCATAGAGGGTTGTAGTAAGGATTAAATAAGAACCATTACAGAGCTTAGGACAAAGTCTTGCATACTATAAGAATTCAGTAAATGTATTAATAATTCAAATACTTTCACACACAATGCAAACGAAATAATACATATATCTTTATTATTAATTTTACCTGATTCATTCTGCTAACAATACTAAGCAAGGGGGGAAAACCAATCTGAAAGAAAAAATGAGACTGAAATTTACTAAATGGTATTATAAAGAAAAGCTTCTTTTTTTTTTTTTTTTCCAAACTGGTGAATTTCTTGCCACACTGTTGTTTAGAAACAAAGAACAAATAAAAGAAAATTATTTCATTGTCCATTACAGTAAGACATTCCGGAAACTACTATGTTGGTAATGTGGAAAAAAATAATGTCTTAAAATTTGAATATGTAATTTTTTTTTTTTAAGATGAGGTCTCACTCTGTCACCCAGACTGGAGTGTGGTGGCGCGATCTTGGCTCACTGCAACCTCCGCTTCCTAGGCTCAAGTGATGCTCCCACCTCAGCCTCACTAGTAGCTAGGGCCACAGGTGCGTGTCACCACGCCCACGTAATTTTTTTGTATTTTTGGTAGAGACGACATTTTGCCATGTTGCCCAGGTTTGTCTGGAACTCCTGAGCTCAAGTGATCTACCTGCCAGGGCCTCCCAAAGTGCTGTGATTACAGGCATGAGCCACCTCACCTGGCCTGAATATGTAAATTTTTAAATAAAGTATGATTTAGTAACTAAAATGTTAAAGACTAAAATTTTGTTAAATGACAGTACTTGAAAAAACTAACTTATTAAGTATATTCAGCAAAACTGTAACATATTGATGACATTAATATGTTGTACACACCATTTCAAAATCTTCAGCTAAAGCTAACATTTTCAAGAATTAAGGCCATTTGAATTAGAATGACATTTTTCAAACCTAATTTGATTCAATTTTTAAAAGTCTACTTTGGAGTCTGAGGCTGTGATTTCTAATTATTAAAATACCACTGATTTGTGAGAAACTTAAGAGGATATACATTAAACGCTTACTTTCTTAAGGGTTTTTTTTAACACGGTGTATTTTATTTGTATGTATTCTCTGAAAATAAGCTAAATAAGTAAGTTTTATTTCCTTATTAAATTAAAAACCATTTTTGGCCAGCCATGGTGGCTCATGCCTGTAATCCCAGCAGAAGGATTACCTAAGCCCAGGAGTTCCAGGCCAACCTGGCAACATGGCGAAAACTTCTCTCTACAAAAATTTTTTTTAAAAAATTAAAAATTTTTATCTTAAAAAATTAAAAAATTTATTGCTACAAAAAATTTAAAAATTAGCTGGGTGTGGTGGTGGGTGCGTGCTGCCCCTGCTACGTGGAAGGCTGATGTGGGACGATTGCTTGAGCCTAGGAGGTTGAAGCTGTAATGAGTCATGACTGCACTACTGCACTCCAGCCTGGATGACAGAAGACCCTGTCTCAAAAAAAAAAAAAAAAAAAAAAAAAAAAAAAAATATATATATATATATATATATAACTATTTTTGAAATGTAGCATATATTAAGGATATCATCCAAAAGATCAACTGGTTACATAGAAAGTGTATCAAATTAACTTCCCTAAGATTTGAGTCTATTTACACTACTGTACCACATCTAAGAGTGCTTGTTTTCCCAGCTCTTGTCAATATGGTGTATCAAACTTTCATTGCCAATATGTTACCTGAAAAATAGCAACTTGGCATAGTTATGTTATACTTCTGTTACAAGTGATTTTTGGCATCTTGTCATATAAGAATAATTTTATTTCCTTTCTGTGAGGTATCTATATCCTTTGGCTGTTTTTTCTTGGGCAGGGGAGGGGTGATTCTTGGTCTTTTTATTGATTCTTGGGGCTCTTTACGTTTTTAGGAAAAATTAGTTTTAAATGGGAAAAATACAATGTGGCACCATATAGCAAATAATAAATACCTGTTGAACCGAAGAGAATGACATGCTAGAGGGAGTAAGCGCTAATGCAGAGGCATACACTAGATTTGAAAGGAACACCTGCAAACTTGGGGGCAGGTAAATCCTGAAGGACAAGGAGTTGGCTATATAACTTATGACTACAGTCACATGAATTTTAAAGATATCCTTAAAATTTCATCTTCAGAATATATGATTTACTTTTTTACAGGCCCATGAAATGATATTATGTGATTATGCATTTTAAAGCACCTAATTGTGTCAATTTCCATTTTTTCCCTGGCTACTCATAACACTGTTTGCCTGATG
The DNA here is from genome assembly GCF_047675955.1 of Chlorocebus sabaeus. Lineage (NCBI taxonomy): Eukaryota > Metazoa > Chordata > Mammalia > Primates > Cercopithecidae > Chlorocebus > Chlorocebus sabaeus. Next base: position 15,561,505 of record NC_132927.1, on the reverse strand, counting down.
CCTCATCATTTTAAAACACCCTGAATCTTATCCAACTCATAAAATGATTACCAAGTCAAACATAAGGGATACGAAGCCAACCTAAAAAAAGTCACAGTAAATTGTTTCAGAAACTAAGCTACTTTGTTAGGTTGAAGAGCTAATAAACTAAGTCTGGGTTGCCAAACATTTTCTATCAAGAGTTAGACAGCAAATATTTTAGGCTTTGCAGGCCACATAAAGTCTCAGCCACATATTATTTGTTTCTTTTTTACAACCCTTTAAAAACTTAAAAACAATCCTTAGCTCATGGATATAAAAAAGGCCATGAACTGGACTTGGCCCAGGGTAGAGTTTGCTGACCCCTTATATTAAGTAATGCACCAAAATTAAAACGCTTTTTGTTCTGTTTATCGACACAGCCCTTACTTGTACATAATCTATTCCAGGACTTTCATTTGTGGCTGGTCCAACAGCCCCGTCAGCACATAACTTTTCACCCAGACAAAATTTCTTCCAGCCTTCTTCATCTTCAGATTTTGGCTAAAAGGAAAAAAAACCTCATTTATTCCTGTGTATTAATTTTTACACTGAACAGTAAAAAAAAAAAAAAGAAGTTAAGGCCTTCCATATTCCCATTACCTCCACCCAAAGATAGGGTGCCAGTTATGGGGAGAATCTGTCCCCAAAATTTGTATGTTAAAACCCTAAACTCCAGTACCTCAGAATGTGACTGTATTTGGAGATAGGGCCTTTAAAGAAGTGATTAATTTAAATTGAGGCCATTAGGGTGAGCCCTAATCCAATCTTACTAGTGTCCTTTTAAGAGGAAATTTGGACTCACAAAGAGACACCAGGGACTCCCACACATAGAGGAAAGACCACGTGAGAAGACATGGAGAAAGTGGCCCTATGCAAGCCAAGGAGAAAAGCCTCAGAAGAGACCAACCTGAGGCCGGGTGTGGTAGTTCATGCCTGTAATCCCAGCACTTTGGGAGGCTGAGGCAGGCGGATCACATGAAGTCAGGAGTTCAAGACCAGCCTGGCCAACAGGGCGAAACCCCACCTCTACTAAAAATACACACAAAAAATTAGCCAGATGTGGTGACACACACCTGTAATCCCAGCTACGCAGAGGCTAAGGCAGGAGAATCATTTGAACCCGAGAGGCGGAGGCTGCAGTGAGCCGAGATTGCGTCATTGCACTCTAGCCTGGGCAACAAGAGCGAAACTCTGCCTCAAAAAAAAAAAAAAAAAAAGAGAGACCAACCTTGCTGCCACCTTGTTCTTGGACTTTCAGCCTTCAAGACTGTGAGAAAATAAATACATTTCTGTTGTTTAAACCACCTAGTCTGTTATGGCAGCCCTGACAAACATAGTGCCTAAGTGGCTACAAAATATGTGGGATATGTTGTTTTTTCTTATTATTACATTTTTTGAGATAGGGTCTTGCTCTGTCACCCAAGTTGGAGTGCAGAAGTGTGATTACAGTTCATTGCAGCCTGAATCTCCTGGGCTCAAACAATTCTGCCACCTCAGCCTCGAGTAGCTGGGACTACAGGCACACGCCACCATGCCTGATAATTTTTAATTTTTTTTGTAGAGATAGTTGTCTCACTATGTTGCCCAGGCTAGTCTCAAACTCCTGGCCTCAAGCAATTCTTCTGCTTTGGTTTCCCAAAGTGCTGAGATTACAAGTGTGAGCAACAGTGCCCAGCCAAGATGTGTTTAGTTTGGACAAGACTTTAATGGACACTGACAGACAAGGGTGTGTCCAAAAGAGGATGATAAAGACAGAAATAAGTACGGAGGAAAAATGCACCAAGAATGCTTAATAGAATGAAGGATGTTTATCCCATGTAAAGAGATGTGATTACATATTTCACATATCTGAAGGACTGTCCAATCAAAGAAGAAACAGATCTACTCACGCTGCCAGACAGAAAATTCAGGACTAGTTGGGAGAAGCATTCAGCTTAATATAACCTTCTTAACAAAACAACTTTTATTTGTACATATCACCTTGCACATTACTCTGCATAGGTGCATTTTCCCCCCCTAGGGATAAGTAGCTTTCATTAAATCCTTAGGATGAATCACCTGAGGTCAGGAGTTCGAGACTAGCCTGGCAATCTGGTGAAACCCCATCTCTCCTAAAAATAGAAAAATTAGCTGGGTGTAGTGGCGGATGCCTGTAATCCCAGCTACTTGGGAGGCTGAGGCAGGAAAATTGCTTGAACTCGAGAGGCAGAGGTTGCAGTGAGCCAAGATTGTGCCATTGTACTCCAGACTGGGCAATGAGAGCAAAACTCCATCTTAAAAAAATAAAATAAAATAAAAAATAAAATAAAATAAAACCTCATGATGAACATGAGACCACTACAAAGTTAAACCCTATTGTCTTGGAATAAGGTATCTACCTTTTCCTATCACTCCATCAGGTCAGAAACTGCTTCTGTTTCAGTTAGTACTCAATATCCTGATTATTAAATATAGTACATGCTTAATTATATCAATTAATAAACAAATGTTTGTTTTCACACAGTTGCCATCAGAGTGTACTTTAGTTTTAAATGATTTAAATAGAGACAGGGTTTTGCCATGTTGCCCAGGCTGGTCTTGAACTCCTGAGCTCAGGTGATCTGCCTGCCTCAGCCTCCCAAAGTGCTGGGATTACAGGCATGAGCCACTGTGCCTGGCTCAGAGTGTACTTTAATATTCCACTGTTCTGACGGACCATAGTTTATTGAAGCAATTATGTTAGGTCATTTCCATTTTTGACAAAATTTTATCAAGTCATAATGTTACTGATGTGGCTTCTTTTTTAGATAGTGGGCATGTACCCAAAAGCCCTTCCACTAAGTAAGAAAAAAATATATATGCCTACCTAGCCCTGTCCCAACTACATACATACATCCTTGGTACTAGGAAAGCACCATTGCCTAGTCAACGGCACACAGGCTTTAGAGACAGACCAACTTGGGTTTGAACCCTAAGCATACCTTTTGTGTGTTTATGTGCCCATGCTTCTTTGATAGAAGAACTAGCTATACCTTTTACGAGTTAAGTGACCTTTGGCAAGTGATAAGTTACTTCCCTTCACACTTTTGCTGGAGCAGAGCTTCCAAATGATATGCAGAAGCACACAGAGATGCCATATACTGAATCTCTCAGCTTTCGGCTAGTTTCAGGAAGAATATGCAAGCAGTCATTTATTCTAATGTGTCACCATATAAAAGATATCAGGAAGCACCGCCTAAAGGAAGCTTCTAAAATCTAAAATCTACGAACTACCTGAAACTAAAATTTTGTGCACAGGTGCATTTTTTTTTCCCTCTGAACATAAATAGCTTTCATTAGATTCTATGAAGGAATATGAAATCCCCTAAAAGGTTAAAAACTACTGTCCTGAGACAATGTACCATCCTTCCAACTCCTTTTTTCATTTGGTAGTCCTGATATATCTACTAAAGAGCTTAAAATTATATCTAAACTGATAAAATGAAGGACATATGCATGACAATATACATGACAGGTTTCACTTATGTGTCACTGGAATTGTGATGCAGACTCATCGCATTAAGCAGAAGCAGAATCCATTCATTCACAAATTCTGCAAACATGTGAGTTTACTGCATGCCACCATCACCTCATCAGGAAAATACATTAAGTCTTTATTCAATTTTTTGGTAAATATTGAAAATGTATTTATTTCCTAGAAAGTAAATGTCTAGAAGAATCCTTAAAAACTTGTGGAAGCTTAACAGTCACCTATCCAAAGTCCCCCAAGATATTATGAATTAAAATTGACATGAAAGGCTGGGTACAGTAGCTCATGCCTGTAATCCAGCCCTCGGGGAGGCTAGGACAGGAGGATCACTTGAGCTCAGGAGCAAGAGACCAGCCTGGGTAACACAGGGAGACCTTGTCTCTATAAAAAATTTAAAAAATCAGCTGGGCACGGTGGTACGCGCCTTAAGTTCAACCTACTTGGAAGGCTGAGGTGGGAGGATCAATTGAGCCCAGGAGGTCTAGGCTGCAGTGAGTCATGATTGTGCAACTGCACTCCAGCCTGAGAGATAGAGCAAGACCCTGTCTCAAAAAAAAAAAAAAAAAAAAGTCATGAAAATCATACTTTCCAGGCTACTAACGTAATGGAATTGTTACTATTAATGGTATATTGAAGAGAATGAAAATAACTGACTAGGCAAGTGAATCTTTAAAGACCGGAAGTAAATATAGATTCTTTCAATCAGGTATACATCGTACAACTTAAAACTGAGAAACTTACATACCATAGTCACATTACTATCCAACTGTTGTGATTTCCAGTGACTTCTATGTTTGTTCACATTCTAAAGGAAGAAAAGACGTTAGACGGTACTCCTCAAAAAATGGATAACTGAAATCAGTTTCTGCACAAAATTGTAACCATCTAAAACTTGGAAAATAGGAAAGGTGGGAGGGGTGAGATATAAAAATCCACGTATTGGGTACAGAGTACACTGCTTGGGTGACGAGTGCACCAAAATCTCAGAAATCACCACTAAAGAACTTATCCATGAAACCAAAAACCACCTGTTCCCCAAAACTACTGAAATAAATAAATAAATAAAAATAAACAAAACTTAGAAAATATTTCAAACTGTATTATGTCTAATGATGATAATAATAATTTAGTAATTAATTCATGAATATTCTGTATACTTTAGGATCATAAATTTTATTTTTCCAGCTACAGTCTAAGAACAGAAATAAATCCAACAGGGGCTTAATCAGATTAAATATGACACTTACCTGTCGAACAGTTGAAAACTGTGCCACTTGTTGCTGTTGCCATTGAAGTGTTGGGGAATAACCTTCAGGGGCGGGTTGGCATCCTGAAAGCTAGAGATCAAGTTCACAAATATTAGGATCAACAGTAGTGTCAAAACTAGAATCTCATGCCTCTGCAAAGCAAAGTAAAACCAAGATAAAGTATATAATAAAGATTATACAAAAGCCGGGCATGGTGGCTCACGCCTGTAATCCCAGCACTTTGGGAGGCTGAGACGGGCAGATCACAAGGTCAGGAGATCAAGACCATCCTGGTTAACACGGTGAAACCCTGTCTCTACTGAAAATACAAAAAAATTAGCTGGGCATAGTGGTGGGTGCCTGTAGTCCCAGCTACTCAGGAGAATGGCGTGAACCCACGAGGTGGCGCTTGCAGTGAGCCAAGATCGCGCCACTGCACTCCAGCCTAGGTGACTGAGTGAGACTCCGTCTCAAAAAAAAAAAAAAAGATTATACAAGAAAATAAAATACTTTTTGCAGATGTAAAAAAGTAGGCATTTCACTTTACTATTTATATTCCAGTTAAAAACATTAGGGAAAGAGTCTTAAGTCACCCTTAATCAGAGAAATCTGAAAAGGTTTATAGTTGGAGTGTCTATAAAATCTAAATGACAGGAGCCTGGAGGATATGATCTAGTCCTACCTGCCTTTCTAGAATAGCAAAACAGAAACAAAAAGAGAGATATACCCCAAATAAAGAATTCTGGTATGAAATACAGTTAGATAGAATGAATGAGTTCTCATGTTCAACAGCACAGTAGAGTGACTACAGTTAACAATAATTTATTGTATATTTCAAAACAGCTAGAAGATTTGAATGTTCCCAAAACAAAGAAATGATAAATGAGGTGATAGATATCCTAATTACTCTGATTATTATACATTGTATGCATGTTTCAAAATATCACATGTACTCCATAAATATGTACAATTATTATTATTTTGCCCACACGATAAAGCACGAAATTATGATTATTATATATCAATAAAATAAAAAATAAGAACTTTGGTATGGGCAAAATGTACTTAAAGACGCTTAACTTTAAATTGCCTACTTCTGTTTTCTTTTTTTGAGACGGAGTTTTGCTCTTGTTGCCCAGGCTGGAGCGCAATGGCGCCATCTCGGCTCACCGCAATCTCTGTCTCCTGGGTTCAAGCAATTCTCCTGCCTCAGCCTCTCGAGTAGCTGGGATTACAGGAATGTGCCACCACACCTGGCTAATTTTGTATTTTTAGTAGAGACGGGGTTTCTCCATGTTGGTCAGGCTGGTCCTGAAATCCTGTACTCATGTGATCCGCCTGCCTTGGCCTCCCAAAGTGCTGGGATTACAGGCGTGAGCCACTGTGCCCAACCATACTTCTATTTTCTAAAACAGCACGTACAGCCTGAGCAACATATCAAGACCCCATCTCTACAAAAAAATACAATTAGCTGGGCACTGTGGCACATGCCTGTCGTCTCAGCTACTGGGGAGACTGAGGTGGGAGGATGGCTTGAGCCCACGAGCTCGAGGCTGCAGTGAGCTATGATCATGGCACTGTACTCTGGCCTGTGCAACAAAGCGAGACCCTGTCTCAACCAATCGATCGATCCATCAAATTAGGTATATTAAGACATTCTGTTCCATTAAATGTCCATCAGCTAAAAAATCCTGAAGAGGAATTATAAGAAAAATTATAGTGTCTGAATTAAAATTTCCTGATTACAAATATCAGTTAGAGAAACTACTTTGAACATGAAAAGGAAATTACTATCAACTAGTTAAAATGCCACTCTCCCAGGCGCCTGTAGTTCCAGCTACTTGGGAGGCTGAGGCAGGAGAATGGTGTGAACCCAGGAGGCGGAGGTTGCAGTGAGCTGAGATTGCACCACTGCACTCCAGCCTGGGTGACACAGTGAGACTCAGAGACTCTGTCTCAAAGAAAAAATAAATAAATAAAATAAAATGTCACTCTCCTTTGAGCTTAGGTTAAATAGCACCTCCTTAGAGAGACCTTTGCTGGCCAGGCGTGGTGGCTCACACCTGTAATCCCAGCACTTTAGGAGGTGGAGGCAGGCAGATCACTTCAGGTCAGGAGTTCGAGACCAGCCTGGCCAACATGGTAAAACTACGTCTCTACTAAAAATACAAAAATTAGCCGGGTGTGGTGGCACACACCTGTAATCCCAGCTACTTAGGAGGCTGAGGCAGGAGAAGCTCTTGAACCTGGGAGGCAGAGGTTGTGATGAACTGAGATCGTGCCACTGTACTCCAGCCTAGGCGAAAAATCAAGACTCAAAAAAAAAAAAAAAAAAGGGAAAAAGGGAGTCCTTTTATGATTCCTCTATCTACAGTAGTTGTCATATATTGATTATTATATATGCTTATTTTCTTCATAGCAATAATCACAATATATAATTATTTGTTTGCTTGTTTACTCTCTGTCTTCCTCAGGAGAGTATGTAAACTCTACAAGGGTAAGAACCGTTTTTGTCTTATCCTCTGTTGTATTCCCAGGGCCCGGCACTGTACTCTGCTTAATTAAAGATGTGCTGGATAAACAAATAAATGAAAATGTCCAGAGTGTGCACATAGCTATAAAAGTAAGGCCGGGTATGGTGGCTCACACCTGTAATCCCAGCAGTTTGGGAGGCAGAGGTGGGCGAATCACGAGGTCACGAGTTCGAGACCAGACTGACCAACATGGTGAAACCCCGTCTCTACTAAAAATGCAAAAATTAGCCGGGTGTGGTGGCGAGCGCCTGTAATCCCAGTTACTCAGGAGGCTGAGGCAGGGTAATTGCTTGAAACCGGAAGGCAGAGGTTGCAGTGAGCCGAGATCGCACCACTGCATTGCAGCCTGGGCAACAAGAGTGAAACTCTGTCTCAAAAAAAAAAAAAAAGTGTAAGACATCTGGGTTTCTATTCTTAAAAAAAGTGAAATTTAGTCAAATTCAGATTAAATTATATTAAACTAAGATTAAACACCAATCCAATAACTGGAAAAAGTTTCCTTAAAAATAAAGGGGTCAGGCGAGGTGGCTCATGCCTGTGATCCCAATGCTTTGGGTGGCAGAGGCGGGAGGATCGCTTGAGGCCCAGAGTTCTAGACCTGCTAGCAACAGAGACTCACTCTCTATAAACAAACAAACAAGCAAAAAGAAAAAAGATAGCATAAGTTAAGACATTTAAAGACTCCTTTGAAAGGACTGGATAATGTCCCTGAAGTAAGATGGGCAAGGCTCCACAAAGGCTAGAGTTACAGAAAGCCTCTTTAGAGGCAGTAAATGCCAATTGTGTTTCTGGAGGAAAAAGTACAAGCGAATGTCTAACTTTGCAGCGAGTAGTCAAATCTTACATCACAATTGATACTGTCGGATACTATAGGGAGCGTCAGTCTTTTAATTGGGGGATTGGGGGTAAGCTCCAGATAGTTAATAAAACTCACAGAAATATTCACACTTTGCTTCCTTTTCAACTTCTTTGGGTCAATTTGAGCTACCACAACATCTGGACATTGAGCTGCTTCGATCCTACAAATAAGTAATAAACGCGAGAAATTAAATTTCTATTGTGCTTTGCTCAGGTGTAGTAAAACGAGCGATCCATTTCCACAGTTCATTGTGAAATTAGAAAAAAAATTCAGACTTCCAATTGAGGAACTAAACAATATATTTCTGAAATTATCTGGATCGAAAACAAATCTAAGAGCACACATCTTGATACGTGCAATCACGTTCAACAGAAACTCGCCCACGTTAGGATGTAATCCAGAATCCTGAATAGACCCGAACTCGCAGGAGACTGGAACGGGAATAGAGCACCGGGGGCTGTACCCAGGGGCAGTGCAGAAGACCAGCCCACCCGCCCAGGGCCAAATCACTCACTGGACCCGCCTCAGGTATTCCTGAGGCGTCCTCGGGGGTACCGAGGGATCGAAACCTTCCGTCAAGTCGCAGGGCTCTACCGGCAATAGCCGAGGCATCAACTCTTCCACTGCGGACTCCGCTGGTACCCACGCCATGGTTTTCAAACCAGCCAGTTCCGCTCAGCGCTTGCGCCCATTCTAGGTCACAGCGCAGGCGCACAAGTAGACACCTTAGGCGCGGAGCTGAGCAAGCGGCAGTTTAGGGAGCGTTAACTGCGCATGAACAAACTGCTGCTTGCCTCAAGGTTAAGGCTCCGGTGGTGTAATAAAGGATCTGAGAATTTAATTCCTAGCTGAATTGGTTCGAACGCGTTTCTGGGTCTTTTACCCTCTGTTTTGTTTTCTAACGCTGGGTAAAGGCCGAGGGTTAGCAACTTTTATGCATCTCTAGTAGTGAGGGATCCTTAGAAATGTTTTTTGAATTAATGGACAATATTACGGTAATTATCATTCATGGAGCTCTAAATTCTTAAACCCTTAATAAACACACGCATTTTCTCATTTGATTCTTAGAACAATCTTGTGAAGTGGGTAGTAATATTCCGCTTTCTTAGGGCAGGGACTGACCTTCCAAAGGGGAAGAACCAATTCCAACCTAGATTTATCCGACGCCAAATGAATGAAAAATTAATTTTCTACAGGAATTTCTAGTGCTTGACCACTTCAAAGATCACTGTATGTTCATTTGGAATGAATATTACTCCTAGAATAGCCAGCACTTTTTAATTTTCGTTTTAAAGAAAAATCTCTTCGTTTAAATACAAATAGTGAAAAAAATGAAACTAATGCTAACACCCAGAAATTAAAAATATTAGGTCAGTCTTGTTAGGTAGATAGTATTATTATCTCCATTTCATAGGTGAGGAAACAAGGCAGGAATGTGCAAGAAACAAGTATAATACCTGATTATTTCTTAACAAATACAATTGAGTGAATACAATTGACTTTTATTTTCTAACATTTATGTTTATTTTAGAAGGTTTAAAAAATTTTTTTAATTTATAGCACTGCCTTTGGCTTGCAAGGAACTGATTTTAAACCAGGATGTAAATCTAAATTGAAGATAAAGTGAGGATAGTCCTTAGCTTATTTAAGTACTTAATGCTTAGGAACTGCAACTAAACAGTTGGGACACTAGGAAAGATATCACCTGGCTGCAGACTACAGTTATTTGGTTAACAAATTTTCACTGGTTTTGGGAAAAACAGACTTAAAAGAGAATAGGGAGAAATACTCCTGTCCTCCAACATTTTGGTGATAATCAAGGACAAATATGAAAAAGTAGTGACTTGAGGACTAAACTGATTTTTTTATTTTGCCCAAATTCCTATCTAAGGGGTCTGGGGAGTCATGCTCTACAAAGCATAAATTCTCATCAGATGGGTTTTATTTAACCCTATATATCATGATTCACTTTTCAACCTCACTTCAGCATAACATTATGAGACAAAGAAGAAGAAAAAAATATTTTACCCCAAAACATGTTTCTTTGCCCTATTTTGAAAAGGCCCTGCAAAGCTGTTCTTTGTGGGGGAAAATTTGCATCTGTAAAGAATCTTGGCCAGGTGCGGTGGCTCACGCTGTAATCCCACCACTTTGGGAGGCTGAGCTGGGCAGATCACCTGAGGTCAGGAGTTCCAGACCAGCCTGGCCAACATGGTGAAACCCCATCTTTAGTAAAAATACAAAATATTAGCTGGGCATGGTGGCGGGCGCCTGTTAATCCCATCTACTTGGGAGACTGAGGCAGAAGAATCGCTTGAATCCAGGAGGCAGAGGTGGCAGTGAGCCGACATTGTGCCATTGCACTCCAGCCTGGGCAACAAGAGTGAAACTCTATCTCTAAATAAATAAATAAATAAATAAAAATAAAATAAAATATTACCCAGCCTTGACCTCTTGGACTCAAGTGATCTACTCACCTTGGCCTATCAAAGTGCTAGGATTACAGGTGTGAGCCACTGGGCCAGGCCACAAATACATATATTTTTATTTTTATTTTTTACTGTAAATTATTAGCATTTTCTCTCAATTTTTTCTGGAGAAAAGGTTACCTTGCGAATTAACTACCAGTGGAACAATGGTTAACATTGGAGTTTGTGCATAAGTATGTGTCAGAACTACGCAAGGATTAAGGAAGAAAACAGACAATACGAGAATGGAACAAAGGTTGTCCTGGGAAATAAAATAAATTATTTTCCAAAAGAATTATTTTCCAAAAAATAAACTATTTTCCAAAAGAAAGAAATACCCTATATTATATGGGTAATAATATAGCCTCGTGCTACTTCAAATCTAATTTGATTTAAAAGAATTAGTAATGAGATTTTGAGCAGAGTTTTCAGAAATTGCACCAAGTATTTGTTAATGCTTTAGTGAAATATGGAACACATGAGATAAGCTATATTTGGCTGATGAAGTTATTCTGAAAAAATGCTTACTATTTGGAAAGGTGAACTTCTGAAACTACAATAACATTTCATCTATTCCCAGGAAGAAATATTCCTAAGGTACTGAACTACTTTTGGTGCCCTGTTTTTAGAGATTTATCGCCTGTTTTTAGTTTATGATGGAAAAATTCTTGTTTCAGTATTTCTCACACAATTGGTTAGCTGTAGAAGTTACATGAGGATTGTGAGAATAGGACATTCTGTTGTGTGTTTATTGATGACGTGGCTGTTTATTGATGATATGGAGGCATCTGTTAAGTCAACCTTACACAGCTGACTGCAGTTTATCTCTGTCTCTGTATTTTCTTTTCTTTTTTTCTTTTTTTTTTTTTTTGAGATGGAGTCTCGCTCTGTCACCCAGGAGTGCAGTGGTACTGCTCACTGCAACCTCTGCCTCCCAGGTTCAAGCGATTCTCCTGCCTCAGCCTCCTGAGGAGCTGGGATTACAGGCACCCGCCACCATGCCCGGCTAATTTTTGTAATTTTTGTAATTTTAGTAGAGATGGGTTTTGCCATGTTGGTCAGGCTGTTCTTCAACTCCTGATCTCAGATGATCTACCTGCTTCAGTCTCCCATGTCTCTGTGTTTTCTGTCCCTTTAAGGAGCTCAGTTATTCTCAAATGTTAGTGTGTGTAAGAATCATCTGGCTGGGCGTGGTGGTTCACGCCTGTAATCCCAGCACTTTGGGAGGCCAAGGCAGGCGGATCACTTGAAGTCAGGAGTTTGAGATCAGCATGGCCAATATGGTGAGAGCCCCCTGCCCCACTCTCTACTAAAAATACAAACAATTAGCTGGGCATGGTGGCATGCGCCTGTAATCCCAGCTACTTCGGAGGCTGAGATGGGAGAATTGCTTGATCCCAGAAGGTAGAGGTTGCAGTGAGCCGAGATAGCACCACTGTACTCCAGCCTGGGTGACAGAGCGAGACTGTCTCCAAAAAAAAAAAAAAAAAAAAGAAAAAGAAAAAAAAATCTGGAAGAAATTATTTAAAATATAGAGTCCTGTATTTTATAGCTCTTTCTTCCAGAGCTTCTGTTTCTGCTGATGGGGTGTGGGGCTAAGAAACTGACATTTTAAGAGGCGTTCTAGGTGGGATTTTTTTTTTTTTTTTTTTTTTTTTTTGAGACACAATCTTGTTCTGTCGCCTGTTGCCCAGGCTGCAGTGCAGTTGTGATCTCTACTCACTGCAACCTCCGCCTCTCCTGTGTTTGAGTGAGTCTTGTGCCTCAGCCTTCTGAGGCCACCATGCCTGGCTAATTTTTGTATTTTTAGGAGACACAGGGTTTTGCCACATTCCAGCTCTCTGGCGCTGTTTTTCTCTTTCTCAGGGATAAATCTTTCACATGGATTATCTCGTTTAATCTTCACAATACATGCAATTTAAGTGGTAGTTACTACTGTTATCTTCATTTGCAGGTGAAGAAACTGTGCAACATGCCCAGATCATACAACAAGGAAGTAATGGAATTGAGATTCTATCCTCGGCACCAAGCCATTGCTCTAAATCTCTATGCTGTACAAGATACAGCTGAGTAAAGATTAGCAAAAACAAAAAAAACAACAAAAAAAGTCCCAGGGAAGGTTCCTGTGAGTCTTTATGACCCACTGACCATCAATTAGAGAGAGGCAATGAAGATTAAATGCAGAGAGATCCAGTTTGCTTCCTATTCTTAGTACACTGCCATCTAGGCATGAGTAGTCTCCTCATCTCCATTGTCCGAGAATGCTATCCTCTGGCTCTGAGGTCCAGATCCACTAAGAGAGAATGCTGACTTGATGTCGGAAAATCAAGACAAGGTCTAGTTTAATTATGGAACATGAAACAAAACCTTTACTCCTCTTTTAAAGTAAAAATGCAAATCTGTTCCCTTTTAGAGTGGGATTTCCCTCCTTTGTGATATGGCTTTTTAATCACTCTTATGTTCTTTTTTTTTTTTTTTTTAAACGGAGTCTTGCTCTGTCGCCCAGGGTGGAGTGCAGTGGCCAGATCTCAGCTCACTGCAAGCTCCACCTCCCAGGTTTACGCCATTCTCCTGCCTCAGCCTCCTGAGTAGCTGGGACTACAGGCGCCCGCCACTACGCCCGGCTGGTTTTTTGTATTTTTAGTAGAGACGGGGTTTCACCGTGTTAGCCAGGATGGTCTCGATCTCCTGACCTCGTGATCCGCCCGTCTCGGCCTCCCAAAGTGCTGGGATTACAGGCTTGAGCCACCGCGCCCGGCCCCACTCTTATGTTCTTTATAAATCAAATAAATAAAAGATAAAAAGAAAAATAAACCTGCCAGTAGATACTTATGTTTTCTTTGGGCCACTGTAAACGGTTTAAGGGCAAATCAACAAATTTCATTTGTTTTTTTCTTTTTTTTTGAGACGAGTCTCGCTCTGTCACCCAGGCTGGAGTGCAGTGGCGTGATCTTGGCTCACTGCAAGCTCCACCTTCGGGTTCATGCCATTCTCCTGCCTCAGCCTCCTGAGTAACTGGGATTACAGGCACCTGCCATCATGCCTGGCTAATTTTTCTATTTTCAGTAGAGACAGGGTTTCACCGTGTTAGCCAGGATGGTCTTGATCGCCTGACCTCATGATCAGCCCACCTCGGCCTCCCAAAGTACTGGGATTACAGGTGTGAGCCACCGTGCCCGGTCCCTCATTTGTTTAGTTTTATTAAATGAACTCTTAAATTCTGGGATTGGTCAGAGTGGCAGAATGAAGCGATATTGGAGTATACCACTGTTGGGGCACTCTGTGGAATAAAGAAGACTGCTATTTGGGCAAAGCATGGTGGGTCACGCCTGTAATCCCAGCACTTTGGGAGACTGAGGTTGGAGGATCACTTGAGTCCAGGAGTTTGAGACCAGCCTGTGCAACATGGGTGAATCCCATCTATACAAAAAATACAAAAATTAGCTGGGCATCCTGGCATGAATCTGTAAGTCCCAGCTGCCCAGGAGGCTTAGGTGGAAAGATCACCTGAGCCCAGGAGGTTGAGGCTGCAATAAGCTGTGATCCTGCCACTGTACTCCAGGCTAGGTGACACAGTGAGACTCTGTCTCAAAAAAATATATAAAATAAGATAAAATAAACAATTGCTATTTGAACAAGAGTTAGAAAATCTAGTCCTGTCAGCATTTAAAGAGGAAAAGACAGGCATGAAATGAAAACTCAGTGTTGTAGGTTTTTTGTTACTTAGTTTTTATTTCATAATCATAGACTTAACTCTGCAATCCAGCTAGGCATGGACGGAAACAAGGAAAACATGGAGCCCGAAGGAAACTGCAGTGAGAGCACAAAGATTATAGGATACTGTGAGCAAATGGGGTAGAGGGGGGCTCTGCTGAGCTACAGACAGAATGGTCTGGTGGTTAAGATAAAACACGTCAAACTTATTAAAGTTATCCACAGTCAGCAATGGTGATTTTGCTGGTCTTGCCACTGGACCCAAAGTGCTCCATGGCCTCCACAATATTCATGCCTTCTTTCACATTGACAAAGACCACATGCTTGCCATCCAGCTACTCAGTCTTGGCAGTGCAGATGAAAAACTGGGAACTGTTTGTGATGGGTCCAGCATTTGCCATGGACAAGATGCCAGGACCTGTATGTTTTAGGGTGAAGTTCTCGTTATTAAATTTCTCCCTGTAGACAGACTTGCCACCAGTGCCATTATGGTGTGTGAAGTCACCATCCTGACACATAAACCCTGGAATAATTCTGTGAAAGAAGGAACACTTATAATCCAATCCCTTCTCTCCAGTGCACAGATCATGAGTTTTCTGCTGTCTTTGGAAGCTTTTCTGCAAACTGCTTGAAGGAGATGCAGCCCAAGGGCTCGCCGTCATGGTGAACCCCAACGATGTCAAAGAACACGGTGGGGTTCACCATGGTTGATAGTACAGGGCTCCTGGCGGTGGTGTCTGCAAAGCCAGTGTTGTAGGTTTTAAATGAGCATCAGCACCCTGGCCTAGGGTGTTGTTAAGTGTGCCACTTCTCTTGTCCTCACATTCATTTGTCATGTATGGGGATTAGACTAAATGATCACAAGGGCTTATTTGAGTTTACAATTGTGTAATTTCCATGTGACTTATTAATTACCTTTATTATATTTAATACAATTGTAGTCATTATGAGTGCAGAATAAAGGATCAGACAGATGTTATTCCATGAATATAACTTTAACACGCTATTGATGCTGAAAATTAAAAATTAGAAGAATCTGAATATTGCTTTTTCAAGTGACTACTCCAAAAATAGTTGGCCAGTGCCTTAACCTGTCAGTATCTGAACAAATGGAAGAGAATCCATGTTAGAAAAAAACTCCAAGTGCTTCATCAATACTGGAAAACAGAGTAAACCTAAAAAGGAAAAGTAGAGGTGAAAGCTCCATCTGGTGGTTAACATCTACAATTCCAAGAAATTAACATTATACTTCACTGACTGTAGTGCTGGAACCTCAGTTTAGAAATATCTGTGGGTTCTGAAGTGGGAAGATTACTGGCTGTTATGTATTAACTAATATTTAATGGTAGAAGGCAAAGTCTTTCAGAGGGTGCTTAGAGTACTTGACTCAAGATAGTCCCTGGGAAAAAAGTTGTAAGGTCAAATATCTTTAGGAAATGTTCTTGGCTACACGTCTTTATTCGACCACAGGATCTTTCCCTCTCTTTTTAGTCTCTGGCATTTTAAGAAATGCCAGTTTGAGGAAGTAGTGAACTTTGGAGTATATGCTTTTAAAAGACTTTCTTTTGAAGGGAGCTTATATGAGATTTTATATTTTTTACAATGTCTTAGATGTTCTGACCTTCCTTTCACAGGACTTAAAAAAAAATTCCATTCCCTTTCAACTCTTCCTCAGGTTGAAAACTTGTAACCAGCATATTAGAAAAAATTATAGGTGTGGTGGTTCATACCTATAATCCCAACACTTTGAAAGGCCGAGGTGGGAGGATCCCTTGAGTCCAGGAATTCAATTCCAACCTGGGCAACATAGCAAGACCCCATCCCTATTAAAAAGGAAAAGAAGAGGCCAGGTGCGGTGGCTCACACTTGTAATCCCAGCACTTTGGGAGGCTGAGGTGGGTGGATCACTTGAGGCCAGGAGTTCAAGACCAGCCTGGCCAACATGGTGAAATCCCTGGAATAATAGGCGTGAGCCACTGCACCGGCCTGACTTTCATCTTTTTTTTTTTTTTTGGGACAGCATCTTGCTGTGTCGCCGAGGCTGGAGTGCAATGGCGTCATCTCGGCTCACTGCAACCTCCACCTCCCGGGTTCAAGCAATTCTCCTGCCTCAGCCTCCTGAGTAGCTGGGACTACAGGTGCCCACCACCATGCCCAGCTAATTTTTATATTTTTAATAGAGACGGGGTTTCACCATGTTGGCCAGGATGGTCTCGATCTCTTGACCTCGTGATCCACCCACCTTGGCCTCCCAAAGTATTGGGATTACAGGTGTGAGCCACTGCGCCCGATGACTTTCATCTTTTTTAAAGCATAGCTTGGAATAATTGATCAGTAAGGATGAAATAATTCTATGGATGATGAAGTAGCAGAATGTTTCAACATACAAAAAAAAAAAAAAATTAGTAAATCCCATGATGTGTCCTAGATTTATAAGAGTCCAATGGACCTATACGGGAATTGCAAATAGAATGAGTTTTATTCTATTTTTAAATTTTATGTATTTTATTTTTGAGACTGAATCTCACTCTAATGCCCAGGCAGTGCCACAGTCATGCAATGGCGCCATTACGGGTCACTGCAGCCTTGACCTCCCCTGGTTGAGGTGACTCTCCCACCTCAGCCTCCTGAGTAGCTGGGATTAAAGGTGCACACTACCATGCTCTGCTAATTTTTCTATTTTTTTTTTTTTTGGTAGAGATTGGGTTTCACCACATTTCCCAGGCTGGTCTTGAACTCCTGGGCTCAACGAATCCTCCCCCTTCAGCTTCCCAAACTGCTAGGATTACAGGTGTGAGTCACCATATCTATTTTTTTTCAGAAAATAGATTTTCTCTTTGTTGTTTGGAAGACTTCTATGAAGGAATAAAAATCATGAAATATCAATCCTTAAGAATAGAGCTCAAAAACAAAAAAAGAACCCTGAAAGGCTAAAGTTGGGTCCAGTAGATCCTGATCCTGATAGTATATCCAAGAATTAAAGTCATTCATCTTTTTTTTTTTTTTTTTTCTTTTTTTGAGACGGCATCTCGCTCTGTCACCCAGACTGGAGTGCAGTGGCGTGATCTCGGCTCACTGCAACCTTTGCTCCTGGATTCAAGTGATTCTCCTGCCTCAGCCTCCTGAGTAGCTGGGATTACAGACACCTGCCACTGCGACCGGCTAATTTTTGTATTTTTAGTAGAGATGGGGTGTCATCATCTTGGCCAGGCTGGTCTAGAACTCCTGACCTTGTGATTCACCTGCCTCAGCCTCCCAAAGTGCTGGGATTACAGGCGTGAACCACTGTGCCTGGACTTAGTCATTCATCTTAAAGCACATACAGACAGATGCAACTGAGTTTGTTACGCATCCTAACATCTATTTCATTGTAATAGGGAACCAAAACCTTTGATCAACTGAAAACAAAGGAATGAGTTTTTGTTTGTTTT
This sequence comes from Chlorocebus sabaeus, assembly GCF_047675955.1. Taxonomy (NCBI): domain Eukaryota; kingdom Metazoa; phylum Chordata; class Mammalia; order Primates; family Cercopithecidae; genus Chlorocebus; species Chlorocebus sabaeus. The sequence goes on along the minus strand of NC_132927.1, from coordinate 15,543,723 downwards.
GTTTTGTTTTTTTTTTTGAGACGGAATCTCGCTCTGTCGTCCAGGCTGGAGTGCAGTGGGGCAATCTTGGCTCACTGCAAGTTCCGCCTCCTGGGTTCACACCATTCTCCTGCCTCAGCCTCCCAAGTAGCTGGGACGAGTAGCTGGGACTACAGGCGCCCGCCACCATGCCCAGCTAATTTTTTTGTATTTTTAGTAGAGACAGGGTTTCACCGTGTTAGCCACGATGGTCTTGATCTCCTGACCTCGTGATCTGCCCACCTTGGCTTCCCGAAGTGCTGGGATTACTGGTGTGAGCCACTGCGCCTGGCCCGGAATGATGAGTTTTTAAAAAGACTTAATTGAGCTGGATGTTAAAGATGCCTTTCTGGAAACCATGAAATGAATGAAACTACCAAAGGTACTATACTTTGATTTATTCCTCACTGAATTCTAGGATTTCTGTGGATCTTCTCATCAATGTTGCTAAGGTCTGAATATTTGCCTCCCCCCAAACTCATAGGTTGAAATTCTAACTGCTAAGGTATAGGCAGGTAGGGCCTTTGGGAGGTGAATAGGTCATGAGGGCTGGCCTCTCATGAATGGGATTAGTACCCTTGTAAAAGAGACCCCAGAGAGCTGGCCAGCCCCTTTTGCCATGTGAGAACACAGTTAGAAGGCACCATCTATGAATCAGAAAGCAGGTCCTCACCGGACACCACATCGGTTGGCATCTTGATCCTGGACTTTTCAGCCTCCAGAACAGTGAGAAATAAATTTCTGTTGTTTATGAGCTACCCAGTTGAGGGCATGTTGTTTTAGCAGCCTAAATGGACTAAGATTTATGTCTTTTTACCTTACTCATTCTTAGATCTTGTCGCTTTTTGTGGGTGTACTTATTCCACCTTTATAACATTACCCCTGCTGTTCACATAGTGTGCTGTCAAGAATCTTCATTAAGGTAGCACCCTGAACCTACTTTATTTGGAAGCCTACACTAATTTTTAGCTTTCGATTCCCATTGCCCTCTTTAGGATTGTATTACAATTTGACAAGCAAACTCATCCTCTTCCACCTTCCAAAACAACTTTAATACACACATTATAGAAAGGGAAATATATGTTTGGTGCTGCTATCTTTTTTTTTTTTTTTTTTGAGACGGAGTCTCACTCTGTCACCCAGGCTGGAGTGCAATGGCGTGGTCTTGGCTCACTGCAAGCTCCGCCTCCCAGGTTCAAGCATTTCTCCTGCCTCAGCATTTCTCCTGCCACTGCCTGTAGCTGGCCTGTAGCTGGGACTACAGGAGCGTGCCACCACACCCGTCTCATTTATGTATTTTTAGTAGAGATGGGGTTTCGCTATGTTGGCCAGGATGGTCTCGAACTTCTGACCTTGTGATCCACCTGCCTCTGCCTCCCAAAGTGTTGGGATTATAGGCGTGAGCCACTGCGCCTAGCCTGGTGCTGCTGTCTTATTTATCATGAATACGAGCTTTGAAGGACAGGGACTTGATCTTTTTTTCCATTCCATAAAATGCGGATATGGCTAAACTTTGCAGGATTTTAGGTGTTGTCATATATGCAATTAATTCCATGGGCACTTAATTCCATTCCTCTCACTGAAGGATGGGGTTGTCTGAGACCACCAAGCTCTTACGTCTCACCAGTCTGTTGCTTTCTCATTTTGTTCAACTTTTTTCTTGGAAAGAAAAACACTGAATATATCAAGATGAATCAGTCAAATATTGTACTGTGTGTATGTGTTGGGGGTGGGGGGAAACAGAGTAGAGGTGGCAGAGGCAATGTAGGAGGAAAAGACAGGCTGACTAGAATACATAAATAGTACGTGAAATCTTTCGGGCCAGGGATCTGGGCCTACCTTGCCTGCATCATATCACCAGCATCTCAATTGTGTCTGGCACATAGTAAGTGTTCAGTAAATATTTGTTGCACTAAGTGAAAGAATGAACTCTCTTTTTTCAGAGATTTTTTTGTGATTCTCCGAATCAACCAGGGTCCTTAAGATGTTCTGGAGGCCGTCTCCATTTCTCTCGGTAAGTTAAGGCATCCGAGTGGCACCAGTGCTCCACTCCTTCTGCGACCTGCAGGTAGTGGGATACGCTGTGGCTCTGCGGAGCGGGGTGAAGGAGCTCCCCCGGCGCCGCTCCCTTTCTCGGTCCCGCTGTGCCCGGTCCCACGCCCCTCGGCCGCCCGGCTGCCTGGGTTGTCCGGGTTCTTCCGCCCCTCTGGCTCGGTCCCCGCTACCTCTCCTCCCTTCTCCCCTCTCGGTACCTTCGCCCGCAGCGCGCCTTTCTCAAATCCTCCGGTTATTAAGCTCAGGGGACGGTGGCCCGCCCGGGTAACTCTGCGCCCGCCCCTTCCTGCCCCCTTCCTGCCCCCTTCCTGCCCTCACGCCTCGTCCCCTCCTCTTGACGTGGCAGAGGCGGCGCCAGCCATGTTGGCCGGGCGGAGGTCTTCGGTGAGGCCCGGGGCGGGGTGGCGCCAACCCTGATTGCGGTGCCACGGACTGCTCCTGCTGGGCGGAGAGGACTGATTTTGCAAAGCGGAGGCTGCGACGGGTCCGGCAGGGGGACAGTAAGGTAAGGGCCGCCTCGTCTCCGCTCCTGGGGGACCTCAGGTGCGCAGCGGGAAGCGGGGGCGGGCTGGCGGCGGCGGGCTGGCGGCTGGGGTCCTGGGGTGGTCCCGGCTCTGCCCTCTGGGTGCCCTGGGGCCCGCGAGGTGTGCCGGAGGCTGAGGCCCGGTCCGGCGCGGGGAGCGTTGAGCGCTGAGCTTGCCACCCTCTTACCCACTTGGCTCTGCCGTGTCCGGGGGCCCGGCCTCCTCCTCCAGCTCCCCAGGATTCGGTGGAAAGATGGGAGTCGTGTGGAAAACGGTGGTTGGAGCATCTCGCCCAGCACCCACCCCCACCTCCTGGGCCACCCACCTCCACCCAAGCCCATCATCGCCTCTGGGCCCTTGGACTTTCTGTTTTATTCCTTGCCAGATCTGGAGTGTCCTAGACTTTGAACCCAATTGAGTACGTCACCCGTAATTCAGCCTTGGAAGTTAAAGGGGTTAAAGGGGAAAAGAGCTAGGTAAAGATAATGCCTTAGGTTTTGTTTACAAAGAGTTCAGTTTTCCAGCAGGACCAATCCTATCCCATTGGGCTTTCTTACTAAGGCAGGTAGTGTTTCCCGATTTGGTGGTAAAGGTACTACCTGAGGAAAGTAATAGTAAATCTACATCAATCACTGGAGGGGGTATGTGAAATTCTCGTTTTCACGTGAACTCCCTCAACCTCTACCCTCCAAAGCCATGCATAACTAGCCAAATTTACTTGGTTTAAAAAGGTTTTAGATTAAAATATAAGTGCATGTTAAGTTTTCCTTCTTTTCCTCCTCTGGTAGTGAATGAACATCATTTCAGAAGTGGCGTGATCTCGGCTCACTGCAACCTCCACCTTCCGGGTTCCCGCCATTCTCCTCCCTCAGCCTCCCGAGTAGCTGGGACTGCAGGCGCCTGCCACCACACCTGGCTTTTTTTTTGTATTTTTAGTAGAGACGGGGTTTCACTGTGTTAGCCAGGATGGTCTCGATCTCCTGACCTCGTGATCCGTCCATCTCGGCCTCCCAAGTGCTGAGATTACAAGCGTGAGTCACCACGCCCAGCCTGATTTACAGAATTTTAGAGTTAGGTGGGATCTTGTGGTTTTCTAGTCCAAGTCTCTTATCTTGCTGACGAGAAAAACAGGGTTCAGAGAGGTTAAATTGTCCAAGATCCTAAGAAGACAGTTCATTGAGGATTTTACAAGTGAAAAGTAGGAGACAAATTTAATTGGCTACTAACAAATACATCTAATTGGAAGGAACTCAAATTTACTTGGCAAGTAAATTTTCAATTAGGTATGAATAAAAGGGCTTAAATTAGAATATGAGAAATTATCATAGGGAAAGTCTTTGGTTTGTTTGTTTGTTTGTTTGTTTGAGATGGAGTCTCTCCCTGTCACCCAGGCTGGAGTACAGTTGAAGGATCTCAGCTCACTGCAAGCTCCGCCTCCCAGGTTCAAGCTGTTCTCCTGCCTCAGCCTCCCTAGTAGCTGGGACTAACAGGCGCCCGCCACCACGCCTGGCTAATTTTTGTATTTTTAGTAGAGACGGAGTTTAACCATATTGGCCAGGCTGGTCTCGATCTCATGACCTCCTGATCCACCCGCCTCGGCCTCCAAAAGTGCTGGGATTACAGGCGTGAGCCACTGCGCCTGGCCAGGGAAGTCTTTTTAAAGTACTACTTGGGCACATATTTGATATACTAGGTTAAAGTGACATAATGGTTTGCTTCTTAACTTTTAGCTCTATTATGATAAAATTATTTAACTAAAGTATATTGTACTGAAATCAGACATTTCTTTAGAATAGTCTTTTGTGTTTTGTATCACTTAAAAAAAAAAAAAAAGACTAGTGGCTGGGCGCAGCCGCTTACGCCTGTAGTCCCAGCACTTTGGGAGGCCGAGGCGAGTGGATCACCTGAGGTCAGGAGTTCAAGACCAGCTTGGCCAACAAGGTGAAACCCCATCCCTATTAAAAATAGAAAAATTAGCCGGGCATAGTAGCTCGCGCCTGTAATCCCAGCTACTCGGGAGGATGAGGCGGGAGAATCGCCTGAACCCGGGAGGTGGAGGTTGCGGTGAGCCAAAATGGCGCCACCGCACTCCAACCTGGGTGGTAGAGTGAGACTCCATCTCAAAAATAAGAGAGACTAGTATGCTAAGTCTGCATTCTAATATAGCATGTGGAATAATATTTCTTTGGTTTAATATTTTTATGCAAACCTGTTGGTATTAGGGGAGAGAGTGCTTATCAAATAATATCATTTTATGAAAAGCTAGCTTGTGGCTGGGCCCGGTGGCTCACGCCTGTAATCCCAGTACTTTGGGAGGCCGAGGCGGGTGGATCACCTGAGGTCGGGAGTTCGAGACCAGCATGACCAACGTGAAGAAACCCCATCTCTACTAAAAATACAAAAATTAGCCGCCTGTGGTGGCTCCTGCCTGTAATCCCAGCTACTCAGGAGGCTGAGGCAGGAGAATTGCTTGAAACCAGGAGGTGGAGTTTGCGGTGAGTCGAGATCGTGCCATTGCACTCCAGCCTGGGCAACAAGAGCAAAACTCTGTCTCAAAAAAAAAAAAAAAAAAAAAGAAAAGGAAAAGTTGGCTTGTAAAAGGACTTTATTTCAGATATGCCATTGTTGGACATGGGACTAAGCCTAGCAAACTTTGTCCTTGAATTCGTGATTTTAAGATTGCATGACTACTACTATGGAAAGGTGAGGGAAGTCAGGGAAGTGTTGTGCATAACCAAGTAATTGGACCAATGAAGAAACAGGACTTTTTTCAAACTACTGCTGGAAAGTGGGAATGTAAGAAGTATAATAGATGTGATTTAGCAAGCAAATTGATCTTAGAGCAGGGAGATTGAGAGGAAAAAATGTGAAGAAGAGAAGGGGAGTTGTGCCCAAATTTACTAAGGTGATACTTAGTATGTCTTAAGAAGTAAGGATGTAGAGATACAATCCAGCCTGTTAACCAGTTGAAAGTTAAACCTGGCTATTGTCTGTGTGTGAATGTCTTCCGGCTAAGACTCCTGGAACCTTTCCTAGTGTGGTTTCCTCATGGTCCTAAGGCAGTTGTTTTCAGAACCCCTAACTTAAACATTATTGAGTATCCAAAGAGAAAAAAAAAAATGGCTAAACAGAGGACAGGTGGGTTTTCACATCTGTTTCTGCAGTTTATTGTGATACATTGTTTTGGTTGAATTGCATGAAGGGTTAATTAAGAAATTAAAAGGTTAACGATGGGTGCGGTGGCTCACGCCTGTAATCCCAGCACTTTGGGAGGCCGAGACGGGTGGATCACAAGGTCAGGAGATCGAGACCATTCTGGCTAACATGGTGAAACCCCGTTTCTACTAAAAAATACAAAAAACTAGCCAGGCGAGGTGGCGGGCGCCTGTAGTCCCAGCTACTCGGGAGGCTGAGGCAGGAGAATGCGTAAACCCGGGAGGCGGAGCTTGCAGTGATCTGAGATCCGGCCACTGCACTCCAGCCTGGGCGACAGAGCGAGACTCCGTCTCAAAAACAAAACAAACAAACAAAAACAAAAAAAATTAGCTGGGCGTGATGGCGGGTGCCTGTAGGCCCAGCTACTCAGGAGGCTGAGGCAGGAGAATGGCGTGAACCCGGGAGGCGGAGCTTGCAGTGAACCGAGATTGCGCCACTGCACTCCAGTCTGGGCGACAGTGCGAGACTCCGTCTCAAAAAAAAAAAAAAAAGGTTAATTGCAGTGTGGAATCTGAAAGCTTAGGAGTGAACTTTTTGAACTTTGTTACCTTCAAACTCATTGGCATACTCTGCACTTTGAATGGATCATCTACCCTTGCATGATATTTTAGCATCACAAACTGACCGTTTGGAAGATGTTGCTTCACTGAGTAATGTATATCTTCTAAATGTTAATACATTTCGTTATATACTGTCAAACAAATTAGATTAATACCAACACTGAGCTCATCAGAAAAATCTTTACATATTAGGAACTTGTCAAGCTTATGGTAGCAGGCACAAGTTTTAAAACAATTTAATGGCGGGGAGCGGTAGGGCTCACGCGTGTAATCCCAGCACTTTGGGAGGCCGAGGCGGGCGGATCACGAGGTCAGATGATGGAGACTATCCCAGCCAACATGGTGAAACCCCGTCTCTACTGAAAATACAAAAAATTAGCTGGTTGTGGTGGCACGCGCCTGTAGTCCCAGCTACTCGGGAGGCTGAGGCGGGGGAATTGCTTCAACCTGGGAGGCAGAGGTTACAGGGAGCTGATATTGCCCCACCGCACTCCAGCCTGGCAACAGAGTGAGACTCCGTTTCAAAAAAAAAAACAAAAAACAAAAAACAATTTAATATTTGCTTGAAAGCTCAAATTTTTATCATTGGCAAAAAATACTATCAGTTGTTTTATATAAAGTGATAGGTTTACTTCATACATTTTTGAGAAAATATCTGTATAATACGTAAGTACTAGTTATGTACTAGCCTTGGGAGAATTGAGAAAATAGTCATTCAAAACATTTTTTGTTTTGTGTTTCAGCTATTTTAATGCCTTTTGCAGATGTGTTTTAGATGCATTTTATTTTATTTTTTTGTTATGACACATTAGAATTTTTATTTTTGCTTAACTACACTAGATTTCCTATGACTTATTTTTTGTCAAATGTAGTCATCCCTGTTCTGATTTCATTTTATTTTATTAATTTTTTTTTTTTATTTGAGAAGGAGTCTCACTTTGTCGCCCAGGCTAGAGCACAATCTCTGCTCATTGCAACTTCCACCTCCTGGGTTCAAGTGATTCTCCTACCTTAGCCTCCTGAGTAGCTGGTATTATAGGTACCCACCGCCAGCTCAGCTAATTTTTGTATTTTTAGTAGAGATGGGGTTTCACCATGTTGGCCAGGCTGGTCTTGAACTCCTACCTCAAGCGATCCGCCGGCTTCAGCCTCCCAAAGTGCTAGGATTACAGGTGTGAGCCACCGTGCCTGGCCTTAAATTTTTTTTTTTTTAATTTTTAATTTTTGTGGGTACATAGTAGGTATATACATGCATCTTAAATTATAGGAGCAATTAAGTAGTAAACACAATTTTATTTGCCTTATGTTGTGTATAATAAATGTGGAAGAGGTTTGCATAGTCTTAGAACTTATATTCACATCAGTACCATGGAAGCTGTTGCTAAAAACTGGATTTCTAATTCCCCCCTCACCCCCACATCCTGGTGGTTTTTTCTTTATTGCCACCTGTGTTACAGTGGGGTTTGACATCTTCTAACTCTCCTCAGAATACCCCACACCTTTGTTTTATCATTATCTTTCAACACTTTTCCTTGAAAGCTCATACCACCCTTCTCAAAGCTGTCTTCTATATTTACCTTCAAAATAGTTTTTTTTTTTTTTTTTTTTTTTTTTTTTTGAGATGGAGTCTTGCTGTGTCGCCCAAGCTGGAGTGCAGTGGTGTGATCTTGGCTCACCGCAACCTCTTCCTCCCCAGTTCAAGCGATTCTCCTCCTCAGCCTCCTGAGTAGCTGGGATTACAGGTGCATGCCACCGTGCCCAGCTAATTTTTTTTTTGTATTTTTAGTAGAGACGGGGTTTTGCCATGTTGACCAGGCTGGTCTTGAACTCTTGATCTCACGTGATCCAACCACCTCAGCCTCCCAAAGTGCTGGGATTACAGGCTTGAGCCACCGCGCCCAGCCCAAAATAGTCTTTTCTAAACAAGTTTAGTCTTGGGATTTCTCTTTACCCTTTATGTGCCTTTGAAAAATCTACAATCTATTTTGATTAGCGTAAGATTTTCTAGCTGTCTCCAAGATTCTGGCACGATTGGAGGAAATACAGTGTTTTCTTTAATTTTTGTTTTCTTGTTTAAAGAAGAGAAAGTTCTACTGCTTGGAATGCTTAGATTTGTTAAGCTTCAATTTCTGTCATTTGTTTTATCAAAATTTATTTGAAAGATTTTCTAAAATTAAAATTGTTATATCTAGCTTTTTCCCCCTAAATAATATCTCTTCTTTCTTCACTTAAATTTTAGAATCAGTTTCTTGTCCCACTATTGTTCTTAGCAACTTTAAACATCCATGTTGGGTTTTCCAGGCACCCTAGGTTCACAGTTCACTTTTTTCAACTTGACCTCCTTCATGTCTGCTACATAACACTTGAATGTCTTTTGTCATCCCACACCTTTAAATTCTTCAGCTTCCTTCCATGACTAACCACTGTTGCAGTTTGAGAGCATGATATAGAGCTGTTGCCTGTGTAGGAAAGCTGGCATCCTATCTAGGCATTTAGACAGTAAAAATGGAGCTGTCTTTTGATACTGGACCCTTCCCAGAGTGCATCCTCTTCCCCTGGTTAGTAAACTTAAATTATTATACTGAAATTTTGTATCTCAAATTGGAGTTTAAAATGCTGTCATAATTTGGAATGTTCAAAATATTCTGAAGTAAGTTTCTGCAGAGGAGTCTAAATGATATATAATTGGGGGAATTGGGGGAACAGCACTTATCAAGCATTTTATTTATTGTGTCACAAATAGTCTGTACTTGCACTATAAGAAAATTACCTGTCCAAAGCAGAAGTGCCCAGTTTTAGGAAAATCTTTTTGTTATATATATATATATATATATATATATATATTTTTAATGTTATCCATTCTGTAGAGGTATCTCCTGCTTGTTTTTTTGTTTTGTTTTTTTCTGTTTTTTTTTTTTTTTTTGAGACAGAGTCTTACTCTGTCGTCCAGGCTGGAGTGCAGTGGCGCGATCTCGGCTCACTGCAAGCTCTGCCTTCCGGGTTCACGCCATTCTCCTCCCTCAGCCTCCTGAGTAGCTGGGACTACAGGCACCCATCACCATGCCCGGCTAATATTTTTGTATTTTTGGTAGAGACGGGGTTTCACTGTGTTAGCCAGGATGGTCTCGATCTCCTGACCTCGTGATCCACCCGCCTCGGCCTCCCAAAGTGCTGTAATTACAGGTGTGAGCCACCACACCCGGCCTTTGTTATATACTATTAAACATTCTCTTCTATAAAGTTTAGTGGAAACTTGTTATTTTTTAGATAGAAACCGTGTGAGTTTTAGAACTTTATAATTTTGAAATCTGTTTATATGAATTCACGTAACTTTCAAAATTGATATGGAAAACATAGGATCTAGGTTTCCCCCCATTTTTGCATTTCTTTCCTATATACCCTTAAAGAAATAAGACACTATTTTTTGCCATCACCTTTCAGAGTGAATAGGAAAGTGTTAAATACCTCTTATTGGGCCTCATGGACATTGGTCATTGGGTAGAGCCATTAATTATTTTGTTACGAGTTGCTTGCTAATTTTTTTCCGAGATAAATATTTTCATTTTGTCCTGATTTTTTTTTTTTTTTTTTTTTGAGATGGAGTTTTGCTTTTGTTGCCCAGGCTGGAGTGCAATGGCACGATCTCGGCTCACCACAAACTCTGCCTCCAGGATTCAAGAGATTCTCCTGCCTCAGCCTCCCAAGTAGCTGGGATTACAGGCATACGCCACCATGCCTGGCTAATTTTGTATTTTTAGTAGAGATGGGGTTTCTTCTTGTTGGTCATGCTGGTCTCCAACTCCCGACCTCAGGTGATCCACCCGTCTCGGCCTCCCAAAGTGCTGGGATTACAAGTGTGAGCCACCGTGCCCAGCCAGTCCTGATTTCTAATGTGTTAATATTGCTGAATAGGGGGAAAACATACTTATTTTGAAACTTCTTAAGAGGATCCTGGATTTTAAAATATTTTAAAATTTTGATACAGAAATAAGAATCAAACTCCACAATGACAACCTATTTGGAATTCATTCAACAAAATGAAGAACGAGATGGAGTCCGATTTAGTTGGAATGTTTGGCCATCAAGTCGACTGGAAGCTACAAGAATGGTTGTTCCTGTGGCAGCCCTGTTTACACCACTGAAAGAGAGACCTGACTTACCACCTATTCAATATGAACCTGTTCTGTGTAGTAGGACCACTTGCCGTGCAGTTTTGAATCCTTTATGGTAAGTAAAATATATAGAGAAACTAATGTGGCAATGAGATTTTGAAATGCGGGTTTTTTTTTTTTTTTTTGGTATATTTTTATAAAAATCCCTTTGTTTTTGTTCATAGTAATTTTTTCAAATTAGGACAGTCAGAAAAATCCAGAGAGCTGTAAAATTTTGGGATTATTCTAGTTGTAGTGAGTTGATAATATAAAGAGACCAAATGTAAGAGTGTCACTATAAAAACTGTTAGATCCCATCAGTGTCTTCTGAATAGTAGTGCTGGATATGTATCAACCCATCTTGTGTTATTAGATAAGTCATAATTGGCTGGGCATGGTATCTCATGCCTGTAATCCCAGCATTTTGGGAAGCCGAGGTGGTGGATCACCTGAAGTCAGGAGTTTGAGACCAGCCTGACCAATATGGTGGAACCCTGTCTCTACTAAATACAAAACTTAGCTGGGTGTGGTGGCATGTGCCTGTAGTCCCAGCTGTTCAGGAGGCTGAGACAGAGAATTGCTTGAACCTGAGAGGTGGAGGTTGCAGTGAGCTGAGATCATGCCTCTGCACTCCAGCATGGGCGACAGAGTGAGACTCCGCCTCAAAAAAAAAAAAAAAAAAAGTGTCATGATTGAGTGACGTGATGTTCCAAAAATGTTGTGACTTCTATTATTGCTTGAGCCAAAGTCTTAGGAATCATCTCTTACTTCTCTTTCCATTCCCTCTCCCCCAGCCAATCCACTAGCAAATCTGGGTGATCTACCTTAGAACGTTACAGATTCTGTCTCTTACAGCCTCTTATGCCATCTCTGGTAGTATACCCTGCTTCAAGATACCACCATCTTTTTTCCTGGGCAATTTCAATATCCTCCTACCTGCTCTCCCTGTTTCTCTTCTTGTCTTTCAGCAGTCTGTTCTCCATCCAGAAGCTAGGGTTTTATGAATGAAAATCTGATTATTAAAATCTTCCAGTAGTAGCTTCTTATTTTTGGAATGAGAAATCCAAACCACTTATCAAGATCTGTAAAGCCTTGTATGATCTAGCCTCTGTATATATTTCTGCCTTCATCTGGTATTATCCATTTTCCTTACTGTCATCTACATAATACCTTAACCCTGTTACCCTCTTTCTGATTCTTGAACATACCAAACTTATTCCTGCTTCGACACTGGTGTAGTAGCTGTGCATTCTGCCTGGATTCTTCTGTCTCCAGATTTTCTTGTGATTGATTCCTTTTCATTCTGGTCATACTTTAGTTGTCTATTTAAGAAGGCTGTTTTTTAAAGCAACTCTCTTAAACACATTCTTACATTCTGCTTTGTTTTGTTTAATCTGTTATTACTATGTAAAAGTATTTTCGGCTGGGCAGAGTAGCTCACGCCTGTAATCCCAGTGCTTTGGGAGGCCACAGTGGGAGGATTGCCTGGGCAGCAAAGCAAGACCCCATTTCTATAGGGAAAAAAAAAAGAAAATATGTGTGTGTGTGTATTTTTTTTTTTAATGTATATATGCTGGGTATGGTGGTATGTGCCTGTAGTCCTAGCTACTTGGGAGGCTGAAGATGGGAGAAACACTTGAGCCAGGAGTTCAATGCTGCAGGGAGCTATGATTCTACCATTGTACCGCAGCCTGGGCAATAGAACGAGACCCTGTCTCAAAAAAAAAAAAAACAAACAAACGTATTTTCTTGTTTGTGCATCTGCTTGTCTTTTGTCTGTCTGTCTTTTCTAGAATGTAAACTCCATGAGAGCAGTTCTCTTTTTCTTGTATCACCAGCACCTAAAATAATGGTTGGTACTTATTAGGCATTCAGTAAATATATTTTTGACCTGAATAAATGTTTTTTAGGTCTGAGTGTAGATGTTACTGAAGTCACTTGAAGAAAAAAATAGGATTATTTTAATTTTATTGATATTGCTGTATATGTGTGTGTATATATATTTTTGAGATGGTTTCACTCTGTTACTTAGACTGGAGTGCAGTGTTGTGATTCTGGTTCACTATATCTTTGACCACCTGGGCTCAGATGATCCTCCCACCTAAGCCCCCTGAGTAGCTAGGACTACAGTCATGCGCCACCATGCCTGGATGATTGTATTTTTTGTAAAGATTGGGTTTCACCATATTGCCCAAGCTGGTCTTGAACTCTTGGACTCAAGCCATCTGCCGCCTCAGCCTCCCAAAGTGCTGAGATTACAGGTGTGAGCTACTGCACCCAGTGAATATTTACTGTATGTTAAAAGTTATATTCACCATTTAGGTAAACTTGTATATGTTAAAAGTATGAATTAGATATTGGTAGTGTCTAAAACTACATGGCTTTTAAGAGTTACTTTTACTTTCAATTTGAATATGTTCATGTTTTAGGAAGAAATTAATTATATTGAAATTTGGATTTTTGTAAAATTGAACTGAAATATGAACTGATATATCTTTTCTTTTTTTAAAACAGTCAAGTGGATTATCGAGCAAAACTTTGGGCTTGCAACTTTTGTTACCAAAGGAATCAGGTAAGAAAACATCCATTGCATGCCAGGTGCATTGGCTCACGCCTGTAATCCCAGCACTTTGGGAGGCCAAGACAGGTGGATCACGAGGTCAGGAGATCGAGACCCTCCTGGCTAACACAGTGAAACCCTGTCTCTACTAAAAATACAAAAAAAGTTTGCCAGGCTTGGTGGCAGGCGCCTATAGTCCCAGCTACTAGGGAGGCTGAGGCAGGAGAATGGTGTGAACCTGGGAGGTGGAGCTTGCAGTGAGCCGAGATTGCGCCACTGCACTCCAGTGTGGGTGACAGAGCAAGACTCCGTCTCAAAAAAAAACATAAAACATCCATTGCAGATGTTAATGCCAAAATACTAGTCATGTAGAAAAATGCATATTTAAAAAAAGATACAAATAATTATTTCTCATTTAATGAAAATGCCTTTTTAAAAATAATTAAATGATCAGGAAATGCTTTCAGTTTAAAATTTTATTAATCTTTCTAGCCTATAATTTGTTAAACATTTTTGTTTTTTTTTTTCTATTTGTAGTTTCCACCTAGTTATGCTGGTATATCTGAACTGAATCAGCCTGCTGAACTTTTACCTCAGTTTTCTAGCATTGAATATGTAGTTCTGGTAAGAACATAAGAACAAATATTTAAGAAAGTTTTAAAATTTATACTGAAATAATTGTTAAATTGTGATAATTTGGAAGCAATCATGCTTAATTCTCACATTGATTCGATGGAACATTTCAAAGGTAAACTGTTGAGGTCAGTTTGAGCAGGGTAATTCCTATGTTGTAGTTATTTGATGGGTGGCTAAGATACTGGGTAGGGTGGTGTGATTTACTATACTGAGTAGATCAGTAAACAATAAAGTATCAACCTTGCTTTGTAGTTGGAAATTCAGTTAACAAATACTTAGTCAATATGATGCTGGAGTTGGCTAATGTATCCCCCAGGTCTAATTAATGAAAATAATCTTGCATTGATCCTTCTTAGGGAAATCATTTTTATTCTCTTTCTGAATATCTAACATAGTTGTTTGCATGTTTAAGTGTGGAAGTAATATCTTTTATGAATGTTTTAGAGAAAGCAGTTATGATTCACTTGGACCATTTAATAATTTGTCCAGCCTGGCTAGTTTCTAGTTCTCTGAAAATTCAAGTCAGGTTTACTAATTATTTTATAAGAGTCAAATGAAACCTTATGCATGAGTTAAATAAAATGGAAAGTGAAAGTCCCCTCTGTGTAACTATACCTAATGTTCTTCTTACTTTTTCACCTGATAATATGTCTTAGATCTCTCTCCATGACAGTAGAAATAACCTATTTCATTTCTGAAATGGCTTTACTAGGATACTTTTGTTTCCGTTATTCAATTAGTTCCTTGTTGACTGTCTTGTATATTGTGGTTTAAACTATATATTTTTTCTTTTTGGTGAATTTTTTAAAAGCGTGGTCCTCAGATGCCTTTGATATTCCTCTATGTGGTTGATACTTGCATGGAAGATGAAGATTTACAAGCCCTGAAAGAATCCATGCAGATGTCATTAAGTCTTTTACCACCTACAGCTTTGGTTGGACTTATTACTTTTGGGAGAATGGTTCAGGTTCATGAACTTGGATGTGAAGGCATTTCAAAAAGCTATGTCTTCAGAGGAACAAAAGATTTGTCAGCCAAACAACTGCAGGTAAACAACAAGAATGGTAGTTTTCACCTATATGAACATTATTGATGTTTATAAATGCTTTCTGTATGTTTCTAGGACAAATTTTTATTATGAATAACTAATATAATGGTATTATAACAAAGGCTTTAAATTAGTGCTGGCCTCAGTTTTCTTTTCACGTACCTTAAATTGTTATACAGATTAAAGACCCTTCACTTTTAACTGTATCTTTAAAATTTAAAGTCAAACCAAAGGTCTTTTACTAGAGATTTGAAGGGCTTATGAAGAGTCATGCTGAAGGCTAAGAAGAGCAACCACAGAATATTAGCTTGTTTCTTTTTTTTTTTCTTAAGAGTTCAGCTTTTTTATTGAACATGTTATAAAAGAGTTAGTCAAAAAGACCAAAGTCGGCTGGGTGCGGTGGCTCACGCCTGTATTCCCAGCACTTTGGGAGGCCGAGGCGGGCGGATCACAAGGTCAGGACATGGAGACCATCCTGGCTAACCCGGTGAAACCCCATTGCTACTAAAAATACAAAAAAATTAGCCGGGCGTGGTGGCAGGTGTCTGTAGTCCCAGCTGCTCAGGAGGCTGAGGCAGGAGAATGGTGTGAACCGGGGAGGCAGAGCTTGCAGTGAGCCGAGATCACGCCACTGCACTCCAGCCTGGGGAACAGAGCGAGACTCCGTCTCCAAAAAAAAAAAAGACCAAAGTCCATGTCATCATCATACTCCTCAGGTTCTTCTTTCTTTCTTTCCACTTTCTTTTCCTCAGCTGGGGCAGCAGTGGTGGTGGGGGCAGGACCTCCTGCTGGTGCAACACCAACTGTTGGAGCAGGTCCACCAGCCCCTACATTGCAGATGAAGCTCCTGATGTTGACATTGGCCAGTCCTTTGCAAACAAGCCAGGCCAGAAAGGTTCAACATTTATATCAGCTGCTTTAACAAGGGCATTGATCTAATCCACTGTGATGGTCATCTCATTGTCATGCAGAATGAGGTCCAATTAGATGCAGAAGAACTTGAGATGGAGGCCATGGTGTGGGCGAGTGCAGGGCTGGTGCTGCCCGACACAGTGCTAGTCACCTGATGAAGTGAGGGCCTCACCCCAGTTCCTCATAAGAACTGATCACCTTGGTGGCTGCTGAGGAGAGAGCTTTTGTTTCTTAATGTTTCACTTAGGAACTAAATACTTTTAGTATGTTTGGCGAGGGGAGTTATTTTGAGACTGGACAATTTTTAGTTTATGAACTATGGTTGCATATGTATTTTAGTGGTTTTTATCACTGGGACAAATTGAAGCTTTCTCTTTCAAGGCAAAGGAGTTATGTGTAGCATACTAGGATCATCTGCTCGGCTGAACATCTTTTTTTCTGCCCAGAGATTTTGATAGTCCGTAAGAGAGTAATAAGTGAATGTCTATTTGTATTGGGAGATGGTTGGTATATATACCTTATATATATAATATAAGATTGTTCACATAGGTACTTTGAAAAAACTTTCTAAGTAATTCTGGTGCAACTCCTAGTTGAGAACAGTTACCCTAGAAAATCATAGATAAGCCTGGCATAAAGTTGACAGATGTAAAATCAGACTTCAGAGGCTTCCAGGTAGACCAAAATGAAGAAGGAAGGAAGAGATTTTTGAAAGTGAGTCTAATTTGAAACTTGGCAGACTGAGGTAGTGGTGCTACACAGTTAACTTAGAGAACATACTAAGGGAATTTGCAGGCTTAAATGGGGAGGATAATGAGTAATGAATGTGTTAGTCAATGAGTAGTGAATAAGATTTGAGAAGGTAGAGAAAGTTGAAGTTTGTTCTTTTTTTTTTTGAGATAGAGTCTCGCTCTGTCGCCCAGACTGGGGTGCATTGCCACGATCTTGGCTTACTGCACTCTCCGCCTCCCAGGTTCAAGCGATTCTCCTGCCTCAGCCTCTTGAGTAGCTGGGACTACTGGCATCCACTATCATGCCCGGCTAATTTTGGTTTTTTTGTAGAGACGTGGTTTCACTATGTTGGCTGGGCTGGTCTTGAACTCCTGACCTCAGTATATCTGCCTTCCTCGGCCTCCCAGAGTGCTGGGACTACAGGTGTGAGCCACCGGGCTCAGCCTGAAGTTTGTTCTTTTAAGAGGTTTGTTGTTGAAAGTAATGAAGGAGGAGATAGCATGGGAATTTGAGAGAGAACTGAGTTAAAGAGATGTACTTTAGGAGGAAGGAGGAAAGAAAGAGACTAAAGAGGGTGAGCGAAAGCAAGAGTGAGACGAGGAAAGTGAGGTTTAGGAAGACATAGTAGGGATTCCTTCAGGAGCACAGGAAGCAGAGAGGAGAATCATGTTTCCGTGAGACAGGAGAGAAAGTGAACCAGTTTAAATCTCTGTGCTTTAGTTTTTTTCATTTGTAAAATAGAGATAGGAATAGTATTTACCTTATAGTGTAGTCATGAGAATTAAGTGAATTATACATTTAAGTGTTTGCTACTATTAATGTTATTATTAAATTATGAATTTATTTAGAATGGTTTACTGTTCTGATTGTAGAGTCCCTTTTACTTAAATTATGTAATACATGTGAAGCACGTAAAACATCTTCCTTTTTTCTTTTTTTTTGATGCAGAGTCTTGCTCTGTCATCTAGGCTGGAGTGCAGTGGCATGATCTTGCAGTCTCTGCCTCCTGAGTTCAAGCAATTCTCCTGCCTCAGCCTCCTGAGTAGCTGGGACTTACAGGCATGTGCCACCACACCTGGCTAATTTTTTTTTCTGTATTTTTGGTAGAGACAAGGTTTTACTGTGTTGGCCAGGATGGTCTTGATCTGCTGAGCTCATGATCTGCCTGCCTCAGCCTCCCAAAGTGCTGGGATTATAGGTGTGAGCCACCGCACCTGACCAATTGTATTTTTTAGTACAGACAAGGTTTCGCCGTGTTGGCCAGGTTGGTCTTGAATTCCTGAGCTCAGGTGATCCCCCTGCCTCGGTCTCCCAAAATGCTGGGATTACAGGCGTGAGCCACCGAGGCCAGCCTAGCTTTTTTTAGTTTGTTTGTCTGAGATGGAGTCTCGCTCTGTCACACCGGCTGGAGTGCAGTGGCACGATCTCAGCTCATGGCAACCTCAGCTTCCTGGGTTCGAGAGATTCTCCTGCCTCAGCCTCCCAGATAGCTGGGATTACAGGAGCACACCACCATGCCTGACTAATTTTTGTATTTTTATTAGAGATGGTGCTTCACCATGTTAACCAAGGCTAGTCTTGAACTCCTTGACCTCGTGATTCACCCACCATGACCTCCCAAAGCGCTGGGATTAGGCGTGAACCATCGCGCCTGGCCCTAATTTTTGTATTTTTAGTAGAGATGGGGTTTCACCATGTTGGCCAGACTGGTCTCGAACTCCTGACCTCAGGTGATCCACCCGCCTCGGCCTCCCAAAATACTGGGATTACAGGTGTGATTCACCACGCCTGGCCACATCTTCTTTTTTCAATAGGCAAGCGAATGCCTGCAGACTAATTTTTTTTTTCCTCCACTGAAACATTTTTATTTTCTTTCCCTATCTATCTCGTTGAAAAGAGCCTGGTCTTTGCTCCCCAAATAGTCCTGAATTCAAATCTTAAACTCTTCTAGTTGTATGATCTTGGGTTTATGTCTTTTCTAATTATCTCATCCTTCATAGAAAGGAATAAACAGTACCTATTTTGCCAGGTTATTAGTACTAAATATGAGAATTCTCAGTATGGTGTAAACCCTTAATAGGGCTTTGTAGAAAAACCTGGACTTAAAATCTTGCTTTGTTACTTACTGGTTGTGTAACTTCAGAAAAATTACTTAGTCTTTTTGATTGTTAATTTTCTTTTGTAAAGTAGAAATTAAGAAGAAATCTATTTCATTATTGTTTTTCGAGGAAATAGTATATATAAAGGTTTTAGCATAGAATATGGAATATGTTAAGTTCTTAGTAAAGAGTTGTTGTTTCCGCTAACAGTATAGGAAATATTGCAGGATTAGTTCACTAATTTTATCTTTGTACATCTTTAGACTTCGATTTGCTGTTACACAGTTTTATAACTCCAGTACTTCATGACTAAGCATTTCTAGATTCAAGAAAAATTTAGTGTAACATTTTCATTTGTCTGGAGAGAAATTGTGCACATACTGAAATTCAAAACAAAGGTGGCAGTTTGGTTATGAATTATGTTAGAAAATGAAGATGTATGTATACACAAAGTATGTGAACCTTAAAACTCCCCATGTCATAACACTTATTACTGTTGCAATTTTATATTTATTTATCTGTTGATTTGATTAATTTCTGTTTCTGGATTTTAATTTCCATGAGGGAAGGGACTAGTTAGTTTTTACCATTATATTCCTGCCACATAGCAGGTGCTTATGATATAGTTTGCTGAAAGGGATGAATGAATGTAAATTAAGAAGTATGGACATTTAAGTTACACAACAATTTATTTTGACTGTTAATTAGAAATAAAGTGTTTCTGAGCTAATATGCTTCCTCTTTGGTTGTATAACACCTTGTGCTTTGCTCTCTCATGATGATTATTTTGTGTTATTGTTTTCTTGATAATCTCTCCCACTGGACTCTTTGTTTTCTGAGGAAGGAGACCTTGTATTTTTTATTTTTGTGTTTCTAATGTCTAGCACTGCATTTTATACATGATAAATAGTTGATTAATCTTTGTAAAAGTAATTAAATGAATATTGTACAAGTAATCTCTTTACAGGAAATGCTGGGGCTCTCTAAAGTACCAGTTACTCAAGCAACACGTGGTCCTCAGGTACAGCAGCCACCTCCTTCCAACAGGTAATAATTAAATATGATGAAGAGAATTTGACCATTTCTGTAGGTATTTTAAACATTCCATACCCTTGAACATAGACATTCAGTGATACTATATTGTTAAATATTTTTAGGAATATAAGTAAATTGTATTAACATACTTTTTAAATAACTGAGGCAAAATCATGCCATTAAAATGGTTTGTTTTTTGTTGTAACAATGTAAGGAGTTACTTTAGTTTTGTTATTTTCGTTATTTTTTATTTTGAACTTTGGAAAAAACTTGTTTTTGTGTGGGTTTAGGGCAGCCAAGGTTTTTATTTTTTCTTCTTAGCTTTAGAGGTAGCTTTTTCCCGTAAGGTTTCTGGAGTGCAGTGGCACGATCTTGGCTCACTGCAACTTCCGCCTCCCAAGTTCAAGCAGTTCTCTTGCCTCAGCCTCTCGAGTAGCTGGGATTACAGGCATGCACCACCATGCCTGGCTAATTTTTGTTTTTTTAGTGGATACAGACTTTCACCATCTTAATCTCCTGCCCTTGTGATCCTCCCTCCTCGGCCTCCCAAAGTGCTGGGATTACAGTCGTGAGCCACCACGCCCTGCTAGCTTTTTCCCCTAAGCTTTTTAATCAGAGGTAGTATTACTAAAATTGAGTTGATGTATTTTCTCATAATTATTTCAGTAACCTAAAACTGACTAGACTAGTAAGTGAAAGATGAAATCCTGAAGTAGTACCTGATTTGAGTGTTTTGTTTATTATAGTTGTACTCAAAATGTGGTTTCTGGAGCTGATATCATCAAGTGTCACCTAGGAATGTGTTTGAAATGCAAATTCTTGGGCTCCAGTCCACACCTACTGAAACAAACTCTAGAACTGGGATCTAGCAGTATGTGTTAAAATAAGCCCTCCAGCTGGTTCTCATGTACACGAAAGTTTGAGAACCATTGGTCTGCTGTGTGTTCAGAGTATTGTTTTCTATTTTTAGGAAAGTGAAATTTGTTTCTTGAACTCTCACCCATAAACATTTATAAATGACTTTTTATTTAATTTTGTTTCTCAGATTCTTACAACCAGTACAGAAAATAGACATGAATCTCACAGATCTTCTGGGAGAACTCCAGCGAGACCCTTGGCCTGTACCACAGGGAAAGAGACCTTTGCGTTCCTCCGGAGTGGCACTTTCCATAGCTGTAGGACTGCTGGAGGTAGGGAAGATGGTTTTGTTTTGGAATGAAAGGGGTGTGTGTGTGTGTGTGTGTGTGTGTGTGTGTGTAAGTGTGTAACTGTAAGGATATAGGAAGAACCAAAGTGCTTTTTTTCCTCCCTATTTTCTCACTCAGCATCAACAAAGAATACTTCTATAGTTTTTCCTCACATACCAACCAAGCAGTTCTGCCTTCGATACCAGCTGGGTGTCCTGTAATCCAGTTCAATTCTGACGCTGTCTAACTGGAGATAACATTACATCTCACAGATTGAGGGCTCAGTCCCACAAGACTGCCCCCCACTTCAGTGCCAGTCACAAGTAGTAGGTTGTCACCTATACTTCTGACAGACTGGCTGTAAATTGGACACTCTCCTTGGGTTTGATTCATTTGCTAGAATGGCTCACAGAACTCTAGGAAACACTTTGTGTTTCTTGGTTTATGATAAAGATATTACGTAGAATATAGATGAACAGTCAGATGGACTAGATGCATAGACTGAGGTATGGGAGAAGGAGTTCCAAATTTCTGTGCCTTCTCTGGGGTACCACCCTCCAGGAACCTCCACATATTCATTTGTCTGGAAGCTCTTCAAACTGTGTTCTTTTGGGTTTACATGAAGGCTTCACGACATAGGCATGTTTGATTACATCACTAGCCATTATCCCCTCTCTCCTGGAGGTTGGGGGTGTGGAACTGAAAGTCTCAACCTTCTAATCATGCTTTAGTCTTTTCCGTGACCAGCCCCCATCTTGAAGCTATGTGGGAGTCATTTTATTAGCATACAGAAGACCCTCTTGGCTGGGCACCTCATGCCTGTAATCCCAGCACTTTGGGAGGCTGAGGTGGGCAGATCACCTGAGGTCATGAGTTCGAGACCAGCATGACCAATATGGCAAAACCCCATCTCTACCAAAAATACAAAAATTAGCCAGGCATGGTGGTGGGCATCTGTAATCCCGGCCACTTGGGAGGCTGAAGCAGGGAGAATTGCCTGAACCCCAGAGGTGGAGGTTGCAGGGAGCTGAGATCGTGTCACTGCACTTTAACCTGGGTGACAGAGTGAGACTCTGTCTCAAAAAACAAAAACAAAAAATAAAAGGTAGTCTTATTCTACAGATTCCAGGGCTTTTAGGAGCTGTGTGTCAGGAAAGGAGAGGAAAAAGTATATTTCCCAGTATTACAGGAAATGGTATGTACAAGAGAATATTAAGTCAAAAAAAAAATCAGTTATAGGACAGTGAGTGTATCATTTTATCTATGTGAAGTGTTTTCCTACAGTGTATTGTCTTATGTATTGTTTTGCATATATCCTGTACAGACATGATTCTGGAAAGAAGTTCACCCAGATATTAACAGTGGTGCAATAAGTGGAGTTTTAGTAGAATTTGAAAATTTTATACTATACGTATCTTAGTTTTAGAATTACAAAATAGTGGCCAGGTGCGGTGGCTCATGCCTGTAATCCCAGCACTTTGGGAGACCGAGGAGGGCGGATCACGAGGTCAGGAGATCAAGACCATCCTAGCTGACACGGTGAAACCCCGTCTCTACTAAAAATACAAAAAAAAATTAGCCGGGTGTGGTGGTACGTGCCTGTAATCCCAGCTACTTGGGAGACTGAGGCAGGAGAATCGCTTGAACCCCAAAGGCAGAGGTTGCAGTGAGCCGAGATCATGCCACTGCACTGCAGGCTGGGCAAAGAGAGAGACTCCATCTCAAAAACAAAACAAAACAAAATAGTTTCTTTAAAATGTTTGTAAAAAAATTTGAAATGCCATCAAATTTACAGAAAAGGTACAAGAAGTGTATAAATAATTTTTTTTTCTCCAGACTTTGAGATTGTGAACCCCAAATATCTGAGACAATCTCAATTAACTTAGAAAGTTAATTTTGGGCTTAGTGTGTTGGCTCACGCCTACCACTGTGGGAGGCCGAGGTGGGTGGATCTCTTGAGATCAGGAGTTTGAGACCAGCCTGACCAACATGGTGAAACCCTGTCTCTACTAAAAATACAAAAAAATTAGCTGGGTGTGGTGGCAGGTGCCTGTATTCCCAGCTACTTGGGAGGCTGAAGTAGGAGAATCACTTGAACCCGGGAGGCAGAGGTTGCAGTGAGCCGGGATCACGCCACTGCACTCCAATCTGGGTGACAGAGTGAGACTCCATCTCAAAAAAAAAAAAAAAAGAAAGTTTATTTTGCCAAGGCTGGGGACTTGTGCCTCTGGAGGTCCTGATGACATGCGTCCAAGGTGGTCAGAGCACAATTGGTTTTATAAATTTTAGGGAGACATGGGACATCAATCAATATATGTAAGATGTATGTTGGTTCCATCCAAATAGGTGGGACCTGGAAGCTCCTCAAGCAGGGAGGGGCTTCCAGGTCACAGGTAGGTGAGAGACAGGTAGGTGAGAGACACACGTAGGTCCATTCTTTTGAGTTTCTGATTAGCCTTTCCCCAAGGAGGCAATCAGATATGCATTTATCTTAGTGAGCAGAGGGATGACTTTGAATAGAATGGGAGATAGGTTTGCCCTAAGCAGTTTCCAGCTTGACTTTTCCTTTTTGTTTAATAATTTTGGGGTCCCAAGATTTATTTTCCTTTCACAAGATTAAGTTGCTGATATGATAGTCCCAACCTCTTGAAACTTCATATTTCCTATGAACCAGGATAATCTCCTATATAACCACAATATAAAACTATTAAAATATTAACACTGATACATTACGACCAGCTAATTCTCAGACCCCATTCAAGTTTTACCAATTGTCTCAATAATTTCCTTTACTGAAAGGATTTAGTTCAGTTCTGCATTTATGGCTATATCTATTTACTCTCCTTCAGCCTGGAACAGTTCCTTAATCTTTCCTGATCTTGACACTTTGGAAGATTCAGACCAGTTATTTGTAAAACATTCTTCAATTTGAGTTTGTCTTGAAGTATCCTCGTAATTTGGTTCGGGTCTTGCATCTTTGGGGGGAATATCGCAGAAGTACTGCTGTGTTCTTATTGTTGCATCTTACAGGTGGCACATGGTTTTCATTTGTTCCATTACTGATGATATTCACTTCGGTCATTCATTAAGGTTGTATCTGCCAGGGCTCTCCACTTTAAAATTACTCTTTTTTACCCCTTTGTAATTAATAAATATTGCAAAATATTAGAAACCCCCATGCTGATTTGTTTCATTACTGCTGATGTTAACTTTCCTTACTTG
The DNA here is from genome assembly GCF_047675955.1 of Chlorocebus sabaeus. Taxonomy (NCBI): domain Eukaryota; kingdom Metazoa; phylum Chordata; class Mammalia; order Primates; family Cercopithecidae; genus Chlorocebus; species Chlorocebus sabaeus. The sequence goes on along the minus strand of NC_132927.1, from coordinate 15,519,768 downwards.
GTTAAGGCTGTTTTTGCCACTGTAAAGTTACAGGTTTTCTTATTGTAATTATAAATATCTTATTAGGAGATACCTTGAAAATATGTGAATAACCAGTGTACTCAGCAAAGTTTTACTCACTAGTTTAGCATCCATTGATGATTCTTTTCTAATCAATTATTATTATGATGCATGCCAAAGAGTGGCTAATTCCATCATTTCTACATTTATTAATTGGCTTTCTACTTGAGGAAGAGCTTTTTCTCCTCTCCCATTTACATATTTATATATATATAAAAACTCATACACACACACATATATATGTAAATACATACAGAATACACACTGGGTGGATTCTTATATTCTTATTTTATATAACAAGACATATTCCTTTACTGTCATTATTTACTTTGATGCTTAGGTTTTCCCAGATTTGGTTAGTGGGAGCCTCTTCAAGCTGCTTCTGGGTCCTTATTAAATGCTGCATGTTTGCTTAAATACTTCCTTTCTGGTATAGTAAGATGTTCAGGGCTCATCTTATCCTTTTCCTGCTCTGGACCTGAAATGAACCATTTAGGAGCCCTGTTTCCTTTTAGCCTTGATTCTACCAAGTAGAAGATAATGCTTCATGTGCACCCTTACCCTGGGTGTCATTAATTTTAGGTCCAAGTGGATGGAGCTAAGAAAAAAATGTATGTGCATATATGTGTATCTATATATGTATATAAAATTATAAGTATATGTGTGTGCATATATGTCTACATACTCCAGTATACATCTATGATCTCTATTAAAATAAAAAAATTTATATTAAAAACCAGTAATTCTTTCAAGTATGTTCAATTCACTACCACAGGGTTTATTCTCTCCTTCCCACTTTTCCGTATTTGTAACTCATTCTCTATGAGAAACCTGCTCCCGTTATCAAATACATTTACTTATTTGCTCAGTCCTAGATTATCTAGAATAGTTTCAGAGTTTCTGGCTCATACTTTTGTTAGAAAGAAGCTTAGGAGTTAGGCTCAGTATTTGTTTAGTGTTCTGAGAATATATAGTACAAAATATAATGTTCATAAGTTAAATGGGTTATTCCCCTCTACTGCCCTTAGTGTGATTATGTTATTCTTTGCTGTAAGTTTTATTTGTATCTTCTAATAAATTTCTTTCTTTTTTTTTTTTTGAGACGGAGTCTCGCTCCGTCACCCAGGCTGGAGTGCAGTGGCTCTATCTCGGCTCTCTGCAAACTCTGCCTCCCGGGTTCATGCCATTCTCTTGCCTTAGCCTCCTGAGTAGCTGGGACTACTGGCGCCCACCACCATGCCCGGCTAATTTTTTGTATTTTTAGTAGAGACGGAGTTTCACCGTGTTAGCCAGGATGGTCTCGAACTTCTGACCTCGTGTTCCGCCCACCTCAGCCTCCCAAAGTGCTGGGATTACAGGCATGAGCCACTGCGCCCGGCTTTCCTAGTAAATTTCTTAAGAAGACTTAAGAGTACAGAATTTCCTGGGCTGTTGAATGTTTAAACTTTTTTCTTATGGTGCTGATAGTTGAAGAATAGCTTGGTTGGATATAAAAAGCCTTGCTTCTGATTGTTTTTTCCTGGAGTTTTTGGAAAATGCTTTTTCATTATTTTCTTACCTTGATGTGTTTTGATTTTTTTTTTTTTTTTAAACAGAGCCTCTGTTGCTCAGGCTGGTGTGCAGTTTGTGATCATAGCTTACTGCAGCACTGCAGCCTCAAACTCCTAGTCTCAAGCAATCCTCCAGCCTCAGACTACTCCCAAGTAGCTGGGACTACAGGCCCATGCCACTATGCCCAGCTAATTTTTAAATTTGCCGTGTTGCCCAGGCTGGTCTTGAACTCCTGATCTCAAGTGATTCTCCCACCTTGGCTGATGTTTTTTGAGAAGGCTGATACCAGTCTTATTTTCTTGCCCTTGTAAATTTTTTGATCATTTTGCTTGAAGGTCTTGAGGAGTTTTTCTTTATGTTGTAGGGTTTTTGTTGCAGGTTAATTTTCTCTACTATGTGGTAGGCCCTTGTTACATGTATTTTTTCCTATAAAGTTGTCTTATAGCTTTAAGTAGTAGTTCTGTTCCATTGTTTTATTTTATTTGAGAACTCCCAGCCAGGCACGGTGGCTCACGCCTGTAATCCCAGCACTTCTGGGAGGCCGAGGCAGGCGGATTACCTGAAGTCAGGAGTTCGAGACCAGCCTGGCCAACATGATGAAACCCCGTCTCTACTAAAAATACAAAAATTAGCCGGGCGTGGTGGCACACACCTGTAATCCCAGCTACTTGGGAGGCTGAGACAGGAGAATTGCTTGAACCCGTGGACAGAGGTTGCGGTGAGCTGAGATCATGCCACTGCACTCCAGCCTGGCCAACAGCAAGACTCTGTCTCAAAATAAAAAAACTCCCATTTTATATAAATTGACTCTTCTTTGCTTGCTTTTTATTTCAGTCATCTTTTTATTTCTTTATTTCATTTTCATTCTCTTGGTTTTTTTCTTTTCTTTAGTGCCTCTTACTAAGTTTTCATTTGAATCTGTAGTTGTTCTTCTAGGCGTGCTATTTGCTTCCCTCTTCTCTCTTCCGTATACTTCTTCCCAAACTGCCCTTGATCTTTTTGGAGACTTGTAATGAGAGCATGAGAGATATAGTTCACAGGGATTTAGTGGGTTTTTCCCTCCAGTTATAGGAAATTTGAAGTTTGGATGTTCTTTGTGTCATAGTTTTATGAAAGTATCTGTATATAGTTTTATTTGCTCTTTTCTTCATTTTTTCAGCTTTACATGACTGCTATTATCTCAGATACCCAGAATGAAGAGGGTATTTTTGTTATTAGTTAAGAAAGTTATAGAAGGAGTAATCATACCTTGTGAAAATATTCAAACAGTATGCAATGGTATATACAAATAAGTAGAAGACAACTTTCCTTGTTCTCCAGATTTGTTAACCATATGATTTTATTTATTTATTTATTTATTTAGGTGGAGTTTTGCTGTCATTGCCCAGGCTGGAGTGCAGTGGCGCAATCTCCGCTCACTGCAACCTCTGCCTCCTGGGTTTAAACGATTCTCCTGCCTCAGCCTCCCAAGTAACTGGGATTATAGGCACCCACCACCACACCCGGCTAAGTTTTTTGTATTTTTAGTAGAGACAGGGTTTCACCATGTTATCCAGGCTGGTCTCGAACTCCTGACATCAGATGATCTGCCCACCTCAGCCTCCCAAAGTGCTGGGGTTACAGGTGTGAGCCACTATGCCGGGCTAATCATGTGACTTTAAAAATTATCATGAAAGGCCGGGCGCCATGGCTCATGCCTGTAATCCTAGCACTTTGGGAAGCCAAGACGGGCGGATCATGAGGTCAGGAGATCGAGACCATCCTGGCTAACATGGTGAAACCCTGTGTCTACTAAAAATACAAAAAAATTAGCCGGGTGTGGTGGTGGGCGCCTGTAGTCCCAGCTACTGGGAAGGCTGAGGCAGGAGAATGGTGTGAACCCGGGAGGCGGATCTTGCAGTGAGCTGAGATGGCGCCACTGCACTCCAGCCTGGGCAACAGAGCAAGACTCTGTCTCAAAAAAAAAAAAAACAAAAAAAAATTATCATGAAGTTTATATCATTTACATTGTCTTCTGAAGCTGTAGTGTAGGTTAAAAAATGTACTCTACTTTGTCCAATAACTACTTATAGAAATTAGAGATAAAATAGCATTTCTAATATGACAATACAAATATTAATTGTGGAATAAAGTAGAGCGATTATGCACAGGGAAGGATACTTTCATATATAAAAGTTGCAGGTTATCTTTTACATTTTTTTCTGGATCCTGTCACTTCTTTTGAATCATACCCAGTTGCTCTTTTGTTTCTTATAAATATTCTGAGTTCTTCCATATTCAAACATTAAAAAAAAATGGTCCTCTCATTTCATTGGTATTTTGGGTGGCTATGGAATTCTACTTTCTTTTTTTTTTTTTTTTTTTTTGAGACGGAGTCTCGCTCTGTCGCCCAAGCTGGAGTGCAGTGGCCGGATCTCAGCTCACTGCAAGCTCCGCCTCCTGGGTTTACGCCATTCTCCTGCCTCAGCCTCCCGAGTAGCTGGGACTACAGGCGCTCGCCACCTCGCCCGGCTAGTTTTTTGTATTTTTTAGTAGAAACGGGGTTTCACTGTGTTAGCCAGGATGGTCTTGATCTCCTGACCTCGTGATCCGCCCCTCTCGGCCTCCCAAAGTGCTGGGATTACAGGCTTGAGCCACCGCGCCCGGCCGGGATTCTACTTTCAAAATAATGTTCACTTGGAAATCTAAGTCATTCCTCTCTAGTGTTCTGACATAGACATACAGTTTATTGATGACAATTGGATGTAGTCTCATTCTTGTTCTTTTTTTAGGAAAGCTTATTTTTTCACTAGACATTTTTAGAATGTTCTCTTTAATTTTGGAGTTCTAAAATTTTGTTAGGCTGTATTTAGATTTGATTTTTTTCTTTCTTTATGTTTGGTTTTGGTAGACCCTTTCATTCTAGAGACTGTTGTCATTCTTCAGCTTAACTTGTTTCTCTTTTTCTATTCTATATTCATTACATTGATGCTGGACCTCTATATCTCTTTATGTATTTATTTTTTTCCTCATATCTTTCTTTGCTCCTATTTATATGAGATTTCCTTAGCTTTGGTTTTGCATATTTCTAACTCAGTCCTCAGATGTGCTTTTTGGCCCATCCATTGAGGTTTTAAAATTTTTCTTAATGCTTTTAATTCCAGAAACTTTTGAGAGTTGTCATGTTTGTTGTGATATCCATTGTAATATGTGCTTGGTTCTGTATCTCTCGGCCTCTTATTTTCATGCAAAGACCCTTCCCCAGGCAGATGACCTACTTTCTACAGAGAGCGGTTCTTAGGAATTGCTGATGGCAGAATCTGTCATCAGCTGCTGTATCTGGAGGTACAGATAAACACTGTTTCTTCTTTGGTTTATGGCTGCTTTTTGTATTTTTTGACTCCAAATATGGAGCTTTTTGGGCATCCTCCTTGGGGAAGATCTGGCTTACTTTTGATATCTGTGATACGTTTTGTTGATTCTTTTGATAATCCAGTACAATCTGTTGTTTGAATTCCTCAAAATTTCTCGTCTACTGCTTCCATTATTTCCTATCTTTAAATTTTATGTACTTTTTTTGTTTTTTTTTTTTTTTTTTTTTGAGACAGAGTCTAGTTCTGTTGCCTGGGCTGGAGTGCAGTGGCATGATCATGGTTCACTGCAGTGTCGAACTCCTTGGCTTAACCAATCCTCCCACCTCAGCCTCCTGAGAAGCTGGGACTATAGGCATGTCCCATCATACCCAACTAATTTTGTTATTATTATTATTATTATTTTAGAGACAAGGTCTCCTTTTGTTGCTCAGGCTGATCTTGAACTCCTGGGCTAAAGTGATTCTCCCACCTTGGCCCCCAAAAGTGTTGAGATTAGAGGCATGAGCCACAGTGTCTGGCCTATTTATTTATTTTTTATTTTACTTTATTTTATTCTAGACAGAGTCTCACTCTGTCTTCCTGGCTGGAGTACAGTGGTGTGATCTTGCCTCACTGCAACCTCCACCTCCTGGGTTCAAGCAATTCTCTTGCCTCAGCCTCCCGAGAAGCTGGGATTACAAGTGTGCGCTACCATACCCAGCTAAGTTTTGTCTTTTTTTAGTAGAGATAGGGTTTTGCCATGTTGGCCAGGCTGGTCTTGAACTCCTGGCCTCAAGTGATCTGCCTAAAACAACAACTTTTCTCTTATTTCACTGACATCTTGTGAGGAAGTGGAAGTAGATTGGGGTATTCAATCCATTCACTTGGACTAGAAATATAATCTCTCTCTCTCTTTCTCTTTCTTTCTTTTTTTGACAGTCTCACTCTGTCACCCAGGCTGGAGTGCAGCAGCACAGTCTTGGCTGACTGCAACCTCCATCTCCCGGGTTCAAGCAGTTCTCTGCCTCTGTCTCCCAAGTAGGTGGGATTACAGGCACCTGCCACGATGCCCGGTTAATATTTTGTATTTCTAGTAGAGACATATTGGCCAGGCTGGTTTTGAACTCCTGAACTTGTGATCCACCCACTTTGGCCTCCCAAAGTGCTGGGATTACAGGTGTGAGCCACTGCTTTGGGCCTCTTTCTTTTTTTTTTTTTGGAGACGGAGTCTTGCTCCATCGCCCAGGCTAGAGTGCAGTGGTGCAATCTTGGCTCACTGCAACCTCCACCTCCTGGGTTCAAGCAATTCTCCTGCCTCAGCCTCCTGACTAGCCGGGACTACAGACATGTGCCACCACACCTGGCTAATTTTTGTATTTTTAGTAGAGACAGGATTTCACCATGTTGACCAGATTGGTTTCAAACTCTTGGCCTCAGGTGATCCACCCGCCTCAGCGTCCTAAAGTGCTGGGATTACAGGCGTGAGCCACTATGTCCAGCCTCTTTTTTTCTTTTTTGAGACGGAGTCTCACCTTGTTTCCCAGGTTGGAGTGCAGCGGCATGATCTTGGCTTACTGCCACCTCTGCCACCTGCGTTCAAGTAATTCTCCTGCCTCAGCCTCTCGAGTAGGTGGGACTACAGGCATCTGCCACCATGCCTGGCTAATTTTTTGTATTTTTAGTAGAGACGGGATTTCACCATGTTGACCAGGCTGTTCTTGAATTCCTGACCTCAGGTGACCCACCCGTCTCGGACTCTCAAAGTCCTGGGATTACAAGTGTGAGCCACCATGCCCAGCCTTTTTTTTTTTTTGATTGTACTTGTGTTCTAAACATCAAAAACAAAAGTAAAACACCAACAAAAAAAGTAGAAGAGCCAGGTGCAGTGGCATGCACTTCTCATTCCAGCTCAAGTGGGAGGATCATTTGAGCCCAGGAGTTCAAGTCCAGTGTTGGCAACATAGTGAGATCGTCTCTAAAAATAAAAAATAGTAAAAAAAGAAAATTAAAAACCCAAAACAAAACAAAATATGTTCACTCTTCCACTTCTCTTTCTACTCTTCCCAGTCTAAGATGAGTTAAGCATGTTTATAGGGATTAGGCTCATAGATTAGTTTAGAATTAGGAATGTACTACTATTTACCATAGGATTTTACAAGAAAGTTGTTCAGATACCTTTGTTTTTAAATTTCATTGTAAACATTTGATTATTTTCTTAGAAAATATATGCTTTTTTCTTATTTAGAAGGAATATATAAAAAATTATCAGAAATGTATATCCATATGTTTTGTTTTAAACTCTGGACTTTTTTTTTCAATAGTGTACTTTTCCCAACACTGGTGCTCGCATCATGATGTTCATCGGCGGTCCTGCTACTCAGGGGCCTGGAATGGTGGTTGGAGATGAGTTGAAGACACCTATAAGATCGTGGCATGACATTGACAAAGACAATGCAAAATATGTTAAAAAGGGAACTAAGGTAATTTCGACTTTTAAATCTTTTTGCCTTATTAGAAAACAGGTATTCATTTGCTGGCAGAAGAAGAATACAAATAGTTTTTGATAGAAATTGATATTATACAGTTTGATACTACAACTGGTATTCAGAATTGGAGAAATACTCATTTTTTCTTGATAACTTGTTATACTTTTTCTGGTTTGAAATATTTAAACACTTCATAGTAGGTGTCAGTAGGTATCTCCTTAAAAATTATTACTGAGAGACACATTCTGTGCCTTTTTAAATATTCATGTTAAAGAATGTCTTTCTTTTTAGGAAAAGTTGTTTTTACATTTTTCAGTTTTTCATTTCCAAGAGACAGTCCTTAATTTTTCCTTCAGATATGAATATTGTTCATAGCTTAAATAGTCCGTCATTTTCTTGTAAGTTGTTTTATGTTCATCTAACTTCCCGTTTTTTGGGTTTGTGTAAGTACATTTCATTAATGTTGATTTTTGACACTCTTATATTGGTTCTATTTGCTAATATCTCTTAATTTTTTAATTCTCTAGAGTTCAGTTTTAGTTTAGTTTGTGCTGTATCATGTATTTTTTGATATCATCAGTATTATATTTTTAAAAGTAATTTATGACATAATTTTTGCCACTGTTAGTGAATGCTTTTCTTTCTTGCCAACTAATTTCCTTTATGAGCTTGGAATTTTTCTTGGTTACAGCTTCTAAAACCTTTCAAAAAAGGTTTTAGATTCATTTATCTTACTGCTTTTTGTATTTTCTCTATTTTTGGATGTTTTTGTTACTTGGGTATGGATTTAGCCAGGAAAGAGAGTTCTCCATTGTTTTTCTTTCTTTCTTTTTTTTTTTTTTTGAGACAAAGTCTTGCTCTGTCACCCAGGCTGGAGTGCAATGGTGCAGTCTTCGCTCACTGCAAGCTCCGTCTCCTGGGTTCATGCCATTCTCCTGCCTCAGCTTCCCGAGTAGCTGGGACTACAGGTGCCTGTCACCACGCCTGGGTAATTTTTTGTGTTTTTAGTAGAGACGGGGTTTCACTGTGTTAGCCAGGATGGTCTCGATCTCCTGACCTTGTGATCCGCCCTCCTCGGCTTCCCAAAGTGCTGGGATTACAGGTGTGAGCCACCACGCCCGGCCTGTTGTTTTTCTGCTATGTTTGTGTGTGAAGAACAAAATATGCAAGATACCTTTCTTTAAATTTGGCTTCACCTAGGGGTTTATCTAGAAAGAGTGGCTTTTAAGGAAAAAAAATGTGAAAATGTCAGACTCACAGAAGTTGTTATATAATTTTATTAACATTACAGAAAGTTAAATAGCATACCATAATTTAAATTATGATGAGTTATTCTTTTAGTCCTTCTTAGGTCATTTTGATTTTTTAATTGAAAAAAGATGTATAGGACGATTTTGTATATTATTTTAATTAAAAAAATCTTTTGTAGCATTTTGAAGCATTGGCTAATCGAGCTGCTACAACTGGCCATGTTATTGATATCTATGCATGTGCATTAGATCAGACAGGTCTCCTGGAGATGAAATGCTGTCCCAACCTTACTGGGTATGTATTTAAATTTTTACAGTTTTTGTAATTATAAGCAAATGATGACATTTACTGATATAAACCAATAATGACCGTTTAGGGAAAAATGGCATCTCCCCATTACTTCAGGGCAACACATCTGTTAGTAGTTTTTGATATTCCTTTCAGTAAAGCACACTTCTAAATTTTTAAAAAAATATAGAGTTATAAAGGTCTGTTTCTAAAGCTCACTTTGATATTTTAAAGTTATTATTTTGATTTATTACTTTAACACCTTTTTTGAGATAAAATTCACATACCATAAACTTACCATTTAAAATGTCAATTTGATGCTTTTAGTATATTTACAGGATGCATAGCCATCACCATAATTTGTTTAGAACATTTGTATTACCCTAGAAACTGTGTACCCATTAGCAGTTACTTCCCATTACTCCCTCCTTTCTCTTCTCACCACCCTCTCATCCTTAGACAGCTGATAATTGCCTGTTCTGGATAGTTTATAAAATGGAATCAGAGGCTGGATGCGGTGGCTCACGCTTGTATTCCCAGCACTTTGGGAGGCTGAGGCGAGTAGATCATGAGGTCAGGAGTTCAACACCAGCCTGGCCAAGATGGTGAAACCCTGTCTCTACTAAAAATACAAAAATTAGCCAGGCGTAGTGGCAGGCGCCTGTAATCCCAGCTACTCAGGAGGCTGAGGCAGGAGAATTGCTTGAACCCGGGTGGCAGAGGTTGCAGTGAGCCGAGATCGTGCCACTGTATTCCAGCCTGGGCGATAGAGTGAGACTCCGTCTCAAAAAACAAACAAAAAAAGGAGTCAGAGCCGGGCGCCATGGCTCCCAACTGTAATCCTAGCACTTTAAGAAGCTGAGGTGGGAGGATTATCTGAGGTCAGGAGTTCAAGACCAGCCTGGCCAACATGGCAAAACCCCATCTCTACTAAAAAACACAAAAATTAACCAGGCGTGGTGGCACTTGCCTGTAATCCCAGCTACTCAGAAGGCTGAGGCAGGAGGATCACTTGAACCTGGAGGTGGAGGTTTCAGTGAGCCAAGAAGATTGTGCCACTGCACTCCAGCCTGGGCCACAGAGTGAGACTGTTTCAAAAAGAAATGAATCAAATGGTCTTTTGTGATTGGTTTCTTCTACTCAGCATAATGTTTTCGAGGTTCATCCATATTATAGAATGTACTAATATTTTATTTTATTTTTATTGCTGAGTAAAAAGGGAGCAAGGGGTCAAAGTGCATTTAATAGTATTCCATTTCATGGATACACCCCATTTTGTTTAGGAATCCATTGGCTAATGAACGTTTCATTTCCACTTTTTGGCTACTGTGAATGATGGTCCTTTGAACATTGTGTTCAAGTTTTGGTGTGGAGATTGTGTTTTTGTTTCTCTTACGTATATATCTAGGAGCAGAATTGTTGTGACATGTCGTAGTCCGTCCTTAACATTTTGAGGAACTGTCAAACAGTTTACCCAAGTGACTGTACCAATTTAAATTCCCATTACCAAAGTATGAGGATTCTAGTTTCTCCACATGTTTGTAAGCACTTGTTATTGTCTGTATTTTAATTTTTTTGAGATGGGGTCTTTGTTACCCAGGCTGGAGTGCAGTGTGCAATCATAACTCACTGCAGCCACAATTTCCAGGGCTCAAGCAATCCTCGCACCTCAGCCTCCTGAGTAACTGAGACTACAAGCACATGCTACCACACCTAACTAATTGTTAATACTTTTGTTTTGCGGAGACGAGGTCTCACTTTGTTGCCCAGGCTGGTCTTGAACTTCTGGGCTCGATCCTCCTGCCTCTGCTTCTCAAAATGCTGGGATTACAGGTGTGAGCCACTGTGCCCAGCCTATTGTCTGTCTTTTTGATGATATCTATCCAAGTGGGTGTGAAGTAATATCTCATTGTGGTTTTGATTTGCATTTCCCTGAAGACTAATGATGTTGAGCATCTTTTTATGTGCTTACTGGCCATGTGTATATCTTTGGAGAAATGTCTATTCAGATTCTTTACCCATTTTTAATTTGGGCTATTGATTTTCTTTTTATTGTTAAAATAGTTTGTTATGTGGATATAAATTCCTTTATCAGATATATGACTTAAAGATATTTTCTGTTATGGGTTTTTTCCCTCACTTTTTTCTTTTTGAGACAGAGTCTCACTGTGTCGCCCAGGCTAGAGTGCAGTGTACAGTCTAGGCTCACTGCAACTTCTGCTTCCTGGGTTCAAGTGATTCTCGTATCTTAGCTTCCCCAGTAGCTGGAATTACAGGTGTGCACCACTATGCCTGGCTATTTTATATTTTTAGTAAAGACAGGGTTTCACCATGTTGGCCAGGCTGGTCTTGAATTCCTGACCTCGAGATCCACCCACCTCGGCCTCCTAAAGTGCTGGGAATACAGGTGTGAGCCACTGCGCCTGGCCTCCCTCACTTTCTTGATGGTATTGTTTGCAGCACAAAAGTTTTAAATTTTGATGAAACCTAGTTCATGCTTTTTCTTTCTTTTTCTTTTTTTTTTGAGACGGAGTCTCGCTGTCACCCAGGCTCTGTCACCAGGCTTGGACCTGCCTCCTGAGTTCAAGTGATTCTCCTGCCTCAGCCTCCCAAGTAGCTGGGACTACAGGCGCCTGCCACCACACCCGGCTAATTTTTTTTGTATTTTTAGTAGATACTGGGTTTCACCATGTTGGCCAGGCTGGTCTTGAACTCCTGTCCTTGTGATCTGCCCGCCTCAATCTCCCAAAGTGCTGGGATTACAGACCTGAGCCACCGTGCCTTGAGTTTTAAAAATTTTAAATTTTTTAAATTTTGAGACAGAGTCTCGCTGTGTTACCCAGGCTGGAGTGCAGTGGTGCGATCTCAGCTCACTGCAACCTCTGCCTCCCAGGTTCAGGTGATTCTTATGCCTCAGCCTCCCAAGTATCTGGATTATAGGCATGTACCACCATGCCTGGCTAATTTTCATATTTATTTCAAGTTACCTGCCTGCCTTGGTCTCCCAAAGAGCTGGAATTACAGGCATGAACCACTGTGCCCAGCCAACAATTGATTTTTATATGTTGATTTTATACCCTGCAAACTTCTGGAACTTGTTTATTAGTTTTAATAGTTTTTCTGTGGACTTCTTAGGATTTTCTCTATATAACATCATGTCATCTGCAAATTGGTATTGTTTTACTTCTTCCTTCCCATCTGCATGCTTTTTCTTTTCCTTACCTAACTGCCCTGGCTGGAATGTCTATTAAAAATGATTAAAAATGGTGAGAGTGAATATTCTTGTATTGTTCTTGATCTTTGGGGGAAGTTGTTTAGTCTTTTTTTTTCTTTTTTTGAGATGGAGTTTCCCTCTTGTTGCCCAAGCTGGAGTGCAGTGGCACAATCTCTGCTCACTGCAACCTCCACCTCCTGCGTTCAAGCGATTCTGCTGCCTCAGCCTCCTGAATAGTTGGGACTACAGGCATGCACCACCATGCCCAGCTAATTTTTGTATTTTTAATAGAGACAGGGTTTTACCATGTTGGTCAGGCTGGTCTCGAACTCCTGACCTCAGGTGATCCACCTGCCACGGCCTCCCAAAGTGCTGGGATTATAGGCATGAGCTACTGCGCCCAGCCCTGTTTAGTCTTCACCATTAGAAGATATTAGCTGTGGATTTCATCAGATTAAATAAGTTCCCTTCCAAAAACTCATGAAAATGTGTTTTTGGATTTTGTTAAATGCTGTTTCTATAGCTATTGATATGATCATGTGGCTTTTGTCCTTATTAATATGGTATATTGCACTGCTTTTTGAATTTTAAACCTACCTTGCATTTCTGGGATGAATCTCACTTGGTCATGGTGTATAATCCTTTTTATTGTTGCTAAATTCAATTTGCTAGCATTTTGTTGAGGATATTTGCATCTGTCTTCATAGGAGATACTGGCCTGTAGTTTTCTTTTGTTTGGTGTTGGCATCAGGATAACTATCTTCATAGAATGACTTGGGAAATATTCTTTCCTCTTCCATGAGCAGTTATTATTTTTGAAATAATTAGGCTTAAAAATCGATTAGATATGTCACCCTTTCTCAGGTTTATTTATTCAATTTATTCATGTAATAAAAATGAATGAGCACCTGCTATGTAGCAAACTGCTCAAGGCACTGCAAGTAAAGCAGTGAACCAAACATAAAAATCTTTGCCCTCATGGAGCTTATCTTCTAGTGCAGGACTCTTCCGTATAATTTCCTAGTGGATATATTCTTTGTGCTGTCCCATTGAAATGTGGTAAGTATGACTGAGGAACTAAAAGTTTAATTTTAATTGCTTTACATTTAAATTTAACTAGCCACATGTTAGATCGTACAGTTCTAATGAGAGGAGATGGGATAAGTATGGTAGATAGGATGTCGGATAGTGATAGCATTGGGAAGGAAAAAAGGTCAGGAAAGAAGAATTGGGGTTTGCAGTTCTAAATAGGATGAATAGGCAGGGCCTTATTGAAGGTGATATTTTAGCAAAGATGTAAGGAAGTGAGAGTGAGTCATGTGCGTATATGAAGTAAGAGTATTCTAAGCGAGGAATAGCAAGTGCAAAGTTGAGAATATACCTGGGGCCAGGCGCTGTGACTCACACCTGTGTAATCCTAGCAGTTTGGGAGGCTGAGGTGGGTGGATTGCTTGAGTTCAGGAGTTTGAGACCAGTCTGGGCAACATGGTGAAACCCTGTCTTTACCAAAAATACAAAAATTAGCTGGGCATGGTGGTGTGTGCCTGTAGTCCCAGCTACTTGGGAGGCTGAGGTGGGAGGATTGCTGGAGCTTGGGAAGTCAAGGCTGTGGTGAGCCATGATTGCATCACTGCACTCCATCCTGGGTGACAGAGTGAGACCTGGGTTCAAAAAATAATAATAAAAAAGAGAATGTACCTGTGATGTTGAGAAATAGCAAGGAGAACAAAGTAGCTGGAATGGAGTGAGTGAGGAAGGTAGGTTACAAAGGCCTGTTTAAAGGGCTTTGGACTTTACCTTGAGTGAGATGGGACGGCATTGGAGAGTTTTCATCAGAGGAGTTTGATGATCTGACTTAATGGTTTAAAAAGATCGCTGACTTCATTTGTCTTTAGTAGAGTATAGGGATGTAAGAATACCAAGTGATGGTAGTACAGATGGTGGGAAGTAGTTGGATTTTGGATTTATTTGGAAGATAGATGTAAGGGTGTGGACAATTCCTTTATAGAGGTTTACTGTAAAAGGGAGCAGAGAAATGGGATGTATTATCAGGTATAATGATGAGTTAGATCATCATAGATAACATGTTTGTAGAAAATCTGAAAGAATCTATAAACTATTGATATTAATATGTGAAGTTGGCAAGACTTCTGGATCAAGGTCAGTGTACAAAGTTTAATTATAAATGTAGGTACCAGTAACATTAAAAAACGTAAAAGGATGCAATTTCTAATAAGCATCAGAGATAACATAAAAACTTTTAATGATATCGAAAATAAAATTATGGTCAATTAGTTACAACATGTCAGTTTTATTCTTTTGTCTATTTCAATTTTTGATTGTATCTTTTATTGATGTTTAAGTAATAAAGTATTTTAAAAATGTGAACAAGTGTGTCTAAATATTTGTATGCATATGTGTACCCCCCTTTTATATAAACAGAATATTTTACACATCTTTCCCCTCTTTGTGTTTTTCACTTATATCCTAGAAATCAGTCTGTAGCAGTGTATTACTCCATTGTGTGGATGTAATATTTTTTCAGCTAGTCTCTAATTACATGATTATTTGGATTGTTTTCAGTTTTGTGTTATTCTGAGTTTGTGTTTGAAATACCATATTTCAAACACAAGGAAAAAAGGAAACAAAAAACATTTGTTGTTACAAATAGTGCTTCAGTGAATAACCTTGTGAATGTATTTTGTTTCTCTGTTTTTGTTTTGTTACAATATCTTTGGAATAGATTACTGTTAGTGGGGTGGCTGGATTAAGGAGGAAATCCATATATAATTTTGTTAGATATTATCAAGTTGCTCTGTACTGGAGTTGTACCATTTTGCAGTCCCAGCAGAAGTGTATAAGAGTGCCCGTTTTTCCATAGCTTCACCAACATAATATGTTGCCGTCAAACTGATTTTTGCCAATCTATTAGAGAAGGAATGGTATCAAAATAGTTTTTAACTTTCAAGTTAATATTAAAAATTTTTTAAATTAAAAAAGTAGGCATATGCTTATTGAAAAAAATTTAAAGTAAGTGTATAAAGTGAAAATACTCTCTTAATTTTCTTCCATTCTCATTTGCTCAGTATAACATGTATATTTCATGTGACACAGGCAATACATGCATATACATACACACACATACTCGTTTTTAAGAGTGAGAATGAGCCAGATGGGTGGCTCATGCCTGTAATCCCAGCACCTTGGCAACCCGAGGTGAGCATATTGTTTGAGCCCAGAAGTTCAAGACCAACCTTGGCAACATGGCAAAACCCTATCTCTACAAAAAAACAAAGAAATTAGCTGGGCGTGTTGGTGCAACCTGTAGTCCAGCTACTTGGGAGGCTGAGGTAGGAGGATGGCTTGAGCCCAGGAGGTTGTGGCTGCAGTGAGCCGTGATTGTGCCACTGCACTCCAGCCTGGGCGACAGAGTGAGACCCTGTCTGAAAAAAAAAAAGAGAGAATGCATGCTGGAAACTGTCAGGTACCTTTACCAATATGGAGAATATTTGTTACTATATACTCTTCTGTACCTTTTGAATTTTGTAATATAATGGATATATTGCCTATTTAAAGAATAATTTTTTAAAAATTGCCAAGGACAAATGCAACTGTTAAAGGCACTCTGTTATCCTTGGAATTGAGATTATTTGTGGGGTGAGGATATTCTCATATATATTTGAATATTAAAAATGAGTAATACAACACATTTTGGGAAATATCTTTAAAATTTATTGGTAGTCTTGAGAGGTAATTTTCTTCTACGATTTTAACACACGGACTCAGTAACTGTGTCAAGTGTTTTTTTTTTTTTATTCTTTCCATGCAGAGGATACATGGTAATGGGTGATTCTTTCAATACTTCCTTATTCAAACAAACTTTTCAAAGAGTCTTTACCAAAGACATGCATGGACAGTTTAAAATGGGCTTTGGTGGTACACTAGAAATAAAGGTAAGAACCAAAACTTGGCATGTGTGATATGCTATCAAGAGACAACTTATAGAGTATAATTCTAAAGTGTCATTAATCAAATTTAGTATTTGCTTTCAAAATTGTGGTTATTTTTTATTTAAACCTGAGTTAGAGATTTTCTTCACCAGAAGAGTGTCATCATTCAATGTATGAGACTTGACTTGAGCATTTCTGAACAATCGTTAGAAAAGTAGAACCATATTGGTAAAATAATTATTTAACTTTTATTTTTTTCTTTATATAGGGCTTAACTCTTTAAAGTATGTTTTATCTTCTTTTTTTTTTAAATTTCTGGATTTAGAGGAAGACAGAGTCTTCCTCTGTCGCCCAGGCTAGAGTGCAGTGGCATGATCTTGTCTCACTGCAGCCTCTGCCTCCTGGGTTCAAGTGATTCTTCAGCCTCAGCCTCCTGAGTAGCTGGGACTACAGGTGTGTGCCACCGTGTCTGGCTAATTTTTGTATTTTAGAAGAGACGTGGTGTCATCATGTTGGCCAGGCTGGTTCAAACTCCTGACCTCAGGTGATCTGCCTGTCTTAGCCTTCCAAAGTGCTGAGATTACAGGCATGAGCCACCATGTCCGGCCTGTTTTATCTTTTGTAGAGCCAAATCTATTTATGTTAGTGCCAGGTTAATGATAGGAATTGTTATCTAACTTAAGAGGAAACTGTTTTTTACCTTTGGATAATCAGTAATTGTTTTATGATTAGTTGTTATTACATAATTCTATCATTTATTTCAAATTTGGATTTAAAATACCCAAAGGCTAAGTGCTTCTAATCGTAATTGATTATTTTTAAATTCTAAGCACATTAATTTTGAATTTTCATTAAATATTTATTAAACTTGTTTTATTGAATGCTTGCTATATGCCCAACATTGTGTGGGAAATTACAGAGATGTCTAGGGATATCTAAGGTACACGTCTTGCTGTAGAGACACTTAGCATTCTCTTGATAGAGAGGCAGGAAAAGAAAACAGTGCATGTGATAGAATGACATAGTAATTATAAAAACGCTATAAAGGTTTAGAGAAGAAAAATGAACATATATAGGACACAATTTGTTCTAGAGGAGTGTGACTTATAGTTTTTTTTTTTTTTTTGAGACAGAGTTTCGCTCTTGTTGCCCGGCTGGAGTGCAGTGTCGTGATTCCGGCTCACCACAACCTCTGCCTCCTGGGTTCAAGCGATTCTCCTTCCTCAGCCTCCTGAGTAGCTGGATTTACAGGCATGTGTCACCATGCCCAGCTAATTTTGTATTTTTAGTAGAGACGGGATTTCTCCATGTTGGTCAGGCTGGTCTTGAACTCCCGACCTCAGGTGATCCACCCGCTTCAGCCTCTCAAAGTGTTGGGATTACAGGCATGAGCTATTGTGCCTGGCCACAGTTTTTTTTTTTTTTTTTTTTTTTAAAGATGTTAGAGGATAATGCATTTTATTCAGGAACCTGGTGTGAGGGGAGGCATAGAGGTGAGAATCAGCATTGTATGTTTGAGAAAACTGCCCAGTGAGAGTAGATGCTTTGTATTGGAATGAGGGGAAATAGCTTAAATTTGTGGGAGCTGGTTGTAGCGTGCAGACATATGTGTCATATTAGGTATTTTATGTAAGATTCATCTGACAGGACTATTCTGCGCATGTCAGGTAAAAGAATCTCAAGTAAGAAAAGTAGGCTTTCTAATTTTTTTTTTTAGATAGGAGGTATTGTGATAGTTTAAATTTTGGTGGCAGGAGAGACTGGGTAGAGACCAATCTTGGTGACAGATTTTCTCTGGGAGGAAAAATAGAATAGGGTGTTTAAGGTTTTGGATTAGGATATGTGAATTTTGGGTGGGTAGGTAAGAGTGTGAAGTCAGGATGAGGTTCCCAAATGGAGACCTCCTATGTGCTAATGGAAATAGAAGATTAAAATTAGGTCGGTGCCAGATTTTTAATTTGGCAGTGAGCATAGAAGTGCTCATTGATTATTTTTCATGTTAGTATATTTTCATTGGCTTTGAGTTTTAAATATAGATGAATATCTTATATTCTTATACACCTGTAGTTGAACATTTGAACTTACCTTTGAGGAAACCGAATGTGCTATATTCTTATTTTGCAGACCTCAAGGGAAATAAAGATTTCAGGAGCTATTGGACCTTGTGTGTCGCTCAATTCTAAAGGACCCTGTGTGTCTGAAAATGTAAGTTGTGTTTATTCTAAAAAGAAAATATAGGGCCAGGAACTGTGGCTTGCACCTGTAATCCCAGCTACTTGGGAGGCTGAGGCAGGAGGATTGCTTAAGCCCAGGAGTTAGAGACCAACCCAGGCAACATAGGGAGACCCTGTTCCCCACCCATTATCCCCACCAAAAAAGAAAAAAAGAAGATACAGTGAATGCACAGGATAGCACCAACAAAAACTTGGGGTGGCAGCCTATAGCATTCCTTTCAGAATTCTTATATTGGTTGTTTTATGTAGTTCAGCTTCCATTGGTATACCTCTATTCGTGGTTGCTCTTTCTGCATACCCTTTTCCCATCCACCCCTAATTAAAATTTTTGTACTGTCACCAGTCTTCTATTTTTTATGCCTAAATTATGTCTTGCCCCAGTGTACCTAAAAAAAAAAAAAAAGAAAAACAACTAATGATTTGGAAATTTGGAGACTTCTGAAAGTCAAAATTAGTTCTAAATTGATTTTTGTTACCAGAATTTTCAAAAAAGTAACTAAATTAGCCAGATTTGGAATTTCAGTTTTTTATGTTCTTTTTATCCAATTTAATGGAAGTATAATGCACTGTAAAATGTAGCTGTAGAGAGGATGATGGGACAAATAACACAAAGTGGGTAGTCAACTTTAAAAATGGCAAAGCTAAAAAATTAATATATATAAGCAATTTGCATGGTAAAGGTCTATCTACATCTATGACATTTTCTTGGGAATCAGAGTGCTTAACAATTCTCATTCAGAGAACATGTGTTCGTAAATGCATATATTATATGTTAAATCAGTTCCTCTTTATACAGATCAAGTAGTTGGATAGAAGGATAACGTTAGTTGCAATTACTTCATTGAATAGCATATGCTTTTATTTTTTATTTATTTATTTTTTGAGACGAAGTCTCGCTCTGTTGCCCAGGCTGGAGTGCAGTGGTGCCATCTCGGCTCACTTGCAGGCTCCGCCTCCTGGGTTCATGCCATTCTCCTGCCTCGGCTTTACGAGTAGCTGGTACTACAGGTGTTTGCCACCATGCCCAGCTAATTTTTTGTGTTTTTAGTAGAGATGGGGTTTCACCGTGTTAGCCAGGATGGTTCCCATCTCCTGACCTTGTGATCCGCCTGCCTCAGCCTCCCAAAGTGCTGGGATTACAGGTGTGAGCCACTGCGCCTGGCCAAATAGCATATGTTTTTAAAGACAACAGTATGAAGAACTTATATTAATAGTTTTGTAATTTACTTAGCAATAATTTGAATTTTACTTTTATTATGTAAAAATTATTTTGTTTTTATTATGTAAAAAATGCTTTATTTTATAATATACTTATAGTCTTAACATATTTTAAGCTCTTAACATCATTGAATTAGTTTGAAACATGGCTTTTTTTCCCTATGGTCTTTTTCCTTTTTCACCTTAATATAAAATTAATAAATTGTGTCTCTAACTTTCAAACATGCTTTATTTTATTTTACAGGAGATAGGAACAGGTGGCACATGTCAGTGGAAGATATGTGGACTTAGTCCCACTACAACCTTAGCCATATATTTTGAGGTTGTCAATCAGGTATGACTTTCTACATCTGAATATCAAAACGTACATTTGAATAAGTACTTACTTTAGACCATGAATAGTTCATATATTTTTTTCCTATAGTAGATATAACCCAAAATTTATTTTCTGTACTGGAATTTCTATTTGTCTTTTTTTATTTTTTTATTTTTCAAGGCTAAACTCCTTGGTGAGAGGACATATTGTAATAGAAATGCAGGGAAACCTACGAACGCCAAACCTTGGATAGCCCAACTTTTAGTCTGTTTTCTTTCTTTCTTTCTTTTTGAATATAAACTTGAAGGATAAATGCAGTTACTTAAAATTCCCTTCTACTTACACATTTTTGCAATTAGATGTCTAGCTTTTTCTAGTTGTCACAAAGTATATATGATACATGAGTCTTCCTACAAGAAGATCTCATATGTCAAACTCCATAGAAAAAGTTTGGAAAGTAATCATATTTGGGAAGATTTTTTTTTTCTGCCACAGGAGGTAGTTAATCACATTGAAGAATAATATAAATTACTGACTTATTTATTAATAATTTTTAGGCATAAAATGAACCATAAAATATTAACAATCAGCTTTCCTAAGGCAGGTGCAATAGTTTTTTTTAAACATTAAAATTTATAACAAATATATTGACTCTTATTGACAAAAGCAAAACAAAATGACACCCAAAAACAAAGCAAGAATGTCTTGTCAGAAGGCATGAATAAAGTTTTCCTATTGACTACTTGTATTTCTTTCTGATGATAATTATTATATATTGCTATTAGTTTCTTCTCATTATTAATCTTTCATCGGTTGGTTGTTCATCATATGATTATGTTCCTAAAAGTTCTGCTTTCATCTTCTATACCTAGGGGACAAGGACTTAGCTCAAATTCTCTTTATCCAGTTACAAGTTGAACATCTCAAATCTGAAATCTGAAATGTTTCAAAATCTGGAACTTTATGAATGCTGACATGACACTCAAAGAAAATGCTCATTGGAGAGCATTTTGGATTTTGGATTTTTGGATTTGGGGATGTTCAATTGGTATAAGGCAAATATTCCCAAGTTTGAAAAAATATAAAATCCAAAACATTTCAGGACCCAAGCATTTTGGATAAGGGATATCCAAACTGTGCAGTTTGGCTTAAATGACCTCACTTAGGTCTTGTCTTTTAATTTCTTTGTGCTCTCCCTTTTCTTTGTTCTTTCATGTCCCTCTTTCTTATATATTACTTGAAAATTGATTTCCTAGCAGGACTGACTTCTCTCATTCTTGAGTATTTTCCTCCTCTCCCAAATTAATTTCTCCCTTCTGTGTGACAAATTATAATTGTTTTGAATGCATTGGAAATAAGTATCCTTCTAATCATTTTAGAATGAATTATTTTTAGTGCTAGGACATGCAGCGTGTGATTATATGACAACAACATAGTAAAATTTGCTTAGATTTTACTCCATTATATTTATACAGCATAATGCTCCAATTCCTCAAGGAGGGCGTGGTGCAATCCAGTTTGTGACTCAGTATCAGCATTCAAGTGGGCAGAGACGCATCCGAGTGACCACCATTGCTAGGAAGTAAGTTGTATTTGTTAAGAGATTTGATCTTCATATCACAACTATCTGGGTTGTGTTTCCAAAGTGGATTCCTATTTTGAGTGACATCCATGGACTAGCAAGTGAATATTTGTGACTAATAGTATTTTATTTATTTCTTTCTAACCCACCTTATTTGCTACAATATTCATTACTAAGAACTGTAAGAGCAATTTAAAAAAGTACTTCTAAGACACACCCTTCAAAATATTATTTACCTCATTCCTGTGAGAGGAGAAAAATCAAACATTTACCTATAATAGTCAATAATAATATATATAATCCATTATATATATGACAGCACATTAATCACATTACTTTTCAACTAGTGATAAAAATTCTTAGCTATTTTTTTCAAGTTTTATTAGTCATTTAATTCATCTGTTAAGCCATTACTCAGCTTCTGCTTTGTGGAGTAGGTTCTGTTGTGGGAGAGTATGAATGCAGAAGCTGTGAACATACTTAGCCTCCTGCTATATGACGGTGTGGTATAGAGTAGTCCTCACACTGTCTGTAGTAAAGGGCCAGTTGTGGTTTTTTCCCTAATCCTTCGAGTACAGATGCTTTTATTAAATACAATAAAAATGAATTACTAGAAAAATGAAATTTTAAAAAGTGATTTAAAACAAACTCCCTGTTTTATATTATTAGATTAATAAGATACAAGATTGGTTTGTGAAGTTGCTCAGTTTCTAAATATTTATTGACGGTTCCTCTATTGACTTCATGACACTGGTTCACATACCACACTTTGACTAGCACTTGTTGAGACCACAAAAGGTAAAGTCTGTATCTAACAGATTCAATTATAGGGTAGTATTTTGTGTAACATAGCCATTTTCTAATTTGTTGTTATAGGCAGGGTCCCCAAAAGGGAATAAAAGGCCCAACAGATACCTTTTCTTATTCCTATCTTTGTGATAGATTCTCCAAATAAGGCATGTATTTGTTCATGTGCTCTTTGCCCAGGATTTGCAGAGACAACAAATTTAATTGAATTTAGTATGCTTCTTTTTATTAAGAATTAGGAATAAATTATTTCGCTGCTACTTTGGTATCTCTATATATTTGTGAAGTATAAAACAAAAGGAAAATAATTGTGGAATGAGTTTAGTTAGGAAGAGATTTTTAGATGAGGTGAATCTAGAAATGAACAGGCTTTGGTCTTATTTCTATTTGTCTTGAACTTGGTTGTCTGGATAGGGAAAGTGTTGATCAGTAAACTTACCCAGTTTCGTCATGGTCTAGACAATGGACAAGGAAGGCATTTGTAGCTCTCATTTTCATTAACTGTACTTAAACTCTAGCTTCATTCTTGAAAATCTTAAGACTTTTGGTGAGTGATGGACATGAACACAACATTTGAACTGAATATTAGTTGTATTGGATGATCTGTTACTTAGCACAGGGTTGTACATAGATTGACTGTCCTGTTCTGTTACCTTGCTTTGACTTCACGTCCTGGAACAATGTCACAGGGATACATTATTCATTTGAAGAAAAAACGTCAACTGAACCTTCCCTTAGATTTGTTCAGATTTCAGATAAGGAACTCGGAAGTACTGATTCCTGGCAAACTTCTCAGTTTATTTATGCCTCTCAACATGTGTGCGCGCACACACACACGTGTGCGCACACATTAAATTTGACATTCAGAACATTTGCTTAAGGAAACAATGATATACCAAATGAGGGAGTTTTTACATTTTACAAAGTCACTGGTTTATACTACTCAAAAATGTCTTGGAAGACAAAGTCTGAGCAACTGATCCAGATTAAAGGATACTAAATAAACATTACCACTAATGCCAATGTGTGATCCTAGACAAAATGCGATGTCAGGGAAAAATTTTGCTTTAGAAGGTATTATTAGACAATTGGGGAAATATGAATATGGTCTCTTTGTATATGATAATAACAATATATCAGTGTTAGATTTCACCAATTTAATAATTGGAGCTATATAAGATAATTTTTTGTTCTTAGGAGATAGACACTAAAGTATTTCGGGCAGAAGGTCATAATATCTCCAACTTAATCTAGGAAAGTTCAGCAAAAAATGTATATATAAATGGAGAGAGAGATGATAATGCAGATGTGTTAAAATGCTAACAATTGATCAATCTAGGTGATGGATATATAGCAGTTTATTCCACTCTTCTTACTGTCTTTATGTTTGAAATATTTTTAAAATGAAAAGTTTTAAAAGGTTAGATTACTCTTTCAAGAGACAGGGTGCTGTCTGTGAGAAATATCGTGGGCTTATATATTTTCAGTTTGCACAGAATTTATGAGGCTATTTGTAGAGAGATATGTGTGTTATGGTGCCATTTATAGCATTGTGTCTTACCAAACGCATCCATCTTTTCAAGTTAACTTATCCCAACCATTTCCAATGTTGAGAGCATCTTGTTTTTTTTTGTTGTAGTTGTGTTTTTTTTTTTTTTTTTTTAAACTAGGATTATGACTATTGGGGCCTAGACAAGTGTTTTGGTTAAGTGAATAAGCCATATGAAAATAAAGGTTCCTGAGAAGACAAAGTTACTCTATTTTTCATATAGAAAATAACTTTGATCTAGGAATTTTGGTTTAAACTAGTTGTAAGAATCACAGTGAAGGGGTATGGGAAATGTAGAATACCGATTTTTATAATGTCAAGAAGCCCTTTAAACTTGACTTTAAGAACATACCTTTTAATTTATGTCTAAACAAATAATAAGTAGTAAATTTGCATGTGTTCACTTGGAATGTATTTCCTCTATTGCACCATTATATTTTCAGAATAAAAAAAATCACCTTCATAGTTCAAAGCAAATAAATATGGTCATTCAAGTTTGGAAAGTACTGATTCAAACGGTGTTGTTTTTAATTCTTTGATTTTTAAAATTAAAATTAAAATAATTAATAAAACACTAAACCAAACTATTAGTATAATCATGAAGTCTTTAAATTGCATTAAAACATAACTTTCAAAATTACCAATGTCTTCTTTCACACATTCTCATTCTTTTTTGCTTCTTACTGTTTACTACACTGAGATAATTCACACATTTCAACCATCTGGGAAACATTTAATAATTATTTGCTTATTGAAAGAAAATTAAAAATACAGAAAGAAGGGAGAAGAATTTTAAACATGCTACTGCCTGAATTCCCTTAGGATCACTCTTACATGTAAAAGTGGTTCAGCATTTATTTTCAAGAAGTCTGTAAGTATGTCTGGCCAGTCACTATATCTGAAATATTAAACAAACAAACATAAAATGTATTGTTGAGTCTACCCAGGATCAGTTTGACTAGATTGGATTTATACAGCATTTGGATTTAATAAATTGCTGCTATTTTATGTGTAATATCAAATTATTCCCTTAGACTGAAATTTTTACCTGTTAACTTTTCATTGGTTTTAGGCATGGTTTTAGGTATTAACATGGAAATAAAAGAATACAAAGTAATTTTAATTACTTGATTTTTATCACTAATGATTGAAAGGCCAATGAGAAACTTCTGACAATTCATTTTCCAGTGGAATAAACAAGAATTACTTAGGTTGAGAGAAAACCTTTATTTTTGTATAGGTTGTATTTCTATATTTAAATACAAAATTATTTTTTAAAATTTCATTTTAAAAAATTAAATGAAATTTTAAAGTTGGATATAGGGACTTACATATCTATGTGTGGGGACACACATATATGCAATTATTTTTACTCGTAAAAATCTTTTATTGGCCAAGTGTGGTGACTCATGCCTATAATCTCAGTGCTTTGGGACGGCTGAGGCAGGAAGATCACTTGAGTCCAGGAGTTGGAGACTAGCCTGGGCAACATAGTGAGACCTTCATCTCTAAAAAAATGGTTTTAAATTAGCTGGGTATGGTGGTCCATGCCTGTAGTCCTGCTACTCAGAAGGCGGAGGTGTGAGGATTGCTGGAGCCCAGTAGTTTGAGGTGAATCATGATTGTGCCACTGGAACCATGATCATGCTACTGCATTCCAACTTGGGTGATAGAGTGAGACCTTGTCTCTTAAAAAAATCTCTGTTTTTTTTTTTTTTAAACTTCCTTATTTTATGTCTTTAAAGTTTTTTTTTTTTTTTGAGATAGTTTTGCGCTGTCACCCAAGTTGGAGTGCAGTGGCGCCATCTCGGCTTGCTGCAGCCTCTGCTTCCCAGGGTAAGGCAATTCTCGTCTCCAGAGTAGCTGGGATTACAGGCATGTGCCACCATGCCGGGCTAATTTTTGTATTTTTAGTAGAGACAGAGTTTCACCATGTTGCCGAGGCTGATCTTGAACTCCTGAGCTCAAGCAATCTGCCTCAGCCTCCCAAAGTATTGCGATTACAGGCGTGAACCACTGCAACCAGCCTAGAGATAGGGTCTTGCTGTTTCTCAGGCTGAACTCAAACTTCTGGGCTTAAGTGATTCTCCCACCTTAGCTTCCTGAATAACTGGGACTATAGGTATGTGCCACCATGCCGACTGGAGTAGTAAAAAATCTTAATGTTTTAAGGAATGTGGTTGGAGAGCTGCCTTTACACTTACTTTGGAAGATTTCTTTAGGTTTGGTTATATTTTTCTGAAAAACTAAAACTGCTATTAGTGATTTAAAAAAATGCTAGTTTGAGCCTGAGGCAGTGGCTCACGCCTGTAATCCCAGCACTTTGGGAGGTTCAGGTGGGTAGATTGCCTGATCTCAGGAGTTCAAGACCAGCCTGGGCAACATGGTGACACCCTGTCTCTACTAAAATACAAAAAAGTTAGCCAGAGCGTGTAGTCCAGCTACTCTGTAGGCTGAGGCATGAGAATTGCTTGAGCAGGAGGCAGAGGTTGCAGTGAGCTGAGATCCCTCCACTGCACTCTAGCCTGGGGTGACAGAGCAAGACTCTGTCTCCAAAAAAAGGAGCTAATTTGTTTAAGTAATATTAGAATTTTGAAATATCAAACTAGGCTGGGTGTGGTGGCTCACGCCTGTTATTCCAGCACTTTGGGAGGCCTTGGTAGGCGGATCACTTGAGGTCAGGAGCTCAAGACTAAACTGATGAACATGGTGAAACCCCCTCTCTACTAATATCGTGGGAATCAGGAGACTGGAGAGACCAGTAGGTAGAACAGGAGGATTTTATTGAGTGCACTTAGACCCAGTGGATTAACATCCGAAGACTGGGCTCCAAGCAAAGGCAGGGATTGGCTTATATACATACTTTTGAAAGGGGGTTGACTAGTTTGAAACAAGTGGCGTGAAGCGTAGTGGCGTGAAAGCTCATGTACAGAGGCAGAACAAAGGCAGTTAATTAAACTGTGACAGGTTCATAACGCAGGCTTATGAGTGACTCTTGCTATGTAGCCTGGATGGATGTTATCTAGCTTTGCTTGAGAGCCTTGCACGGGCTTATCTCATAACCTTTGCTGTGACGCCTAGATGGTTGCAATCCAGGCCCACTCAGGCATGTCTCGTGACCTTTGCTGTGTTGCTCAGATAAAACAGACTACTTGAAGTTGCTAGTTATAGAAAACAGGAATCTGTAAACTCATAGGTTTACTCATATCATAAGAGAGAGGAAGATTTGTTTCTCTTCTCCCTGTATTTGAGGGAGTGCTGGGAGAGTCTCCAGAGCACATTCCTTTGAGCCCTGGCTTCTTGGATAATGTTGTCAATACTTTGCCTGGGTCTGGGCTTTGCCTGTTACTGCCTTTGGGATGAGTTAGCCTAACACCTAAAGCTTGTTTTCTTCTCTTTTTAATTTTATTTTTCTTTTTTTTTTTTCTTTTTTTGAGACGGAGTCTGGCTCTGTCGCCCGGGATGGAGTGCAGTGGCCGGATCTCAGCTCACTGCAAGCTCCGCCTCCCGGGTTCACGCCATTCTCCTGCCTCAGCTACGGCGCCGCCACCTCGCCTGGCTAGTTTTTTGTATTTTTTAGTAGAGACGGGGTTTCACTGTGTTAGCCAGGATGGTCTCGATCTGACCTTGTGATCCACCCGTCTTAGCCTCCCAAAGTGCTGGGATTACAGGCTTGAGCCACCGCGCCCGGCCAAATTTTATTTTTATTTGTTTAATTTCCTGCCTCACTAAAAATACAAAAAGTTAACTGGAATTGGTGGCAGGCGCTGTAATCCCAGCTACTTGGGAAGTTGAAGGAGGAGAATTGCTTGACCCCAATAGGCGGATGTAGGCGGTTGTTGCAGTGAGCCAAGATCGCACCGTTGCACTACAGCCTGGGTGACAGAGCGAGATTCTGTCTCAAAAAAAAAAAAAGAAATATTGAAGTAGTTTCTGTATCTTTTATCTTTTAAATTTAAATTTGTATGGTAGCCAACTATGACATTGTGGATATAATAATTCAGCAGAATTTCTATGCTTTCTTATTGTCTTTAGCTGGGCAGATGCTCAAACTCAAATCCAAAACATTGCTGCATCTTTTGACCAGGAGGCAGCTGCCATTCTTATGGCCCGACTAGCAATATATAGAGCAGAAACAGAAGAAGGTCCAGATGTGCTTAGGTGGCTGGACAGACAGCTCATTCGACTGGTAAGAAGTAAACACTGTTCTTCTCTAAATTTGTATGCTTTCATTTATAGTAAATGTTTGTTGCATAATCTCTTTCAAAGTACTTAACAGTGTATCTGAAATACTGTATGAGAAACTCTTATTCAAATTACTGAGACAGTAGCACAGTAATGAATAGTAGAATTCAGTAATCTCTTCCAGTAAACTAGATTGCCTTTTTTCCTTAAAATTTAAGAGTGACAATTTAGTAACCTATTATTTTTCTATTCTTATTGGCTGGAATGCGGTTAGTTCCAAATTTAATTCTATATTATTGTAACAATTTTTATTGCTTTTTAACATATTTCTTCATTGCTGTGACTTTAGTTTTTTACTTTCATTTTAATGGAACTGTTACATATGCATCTTTTAAAAGAAATTAGGCCAGGAATGGTGGCTAATGGCAGTAATCCCAGCACTTTGGATTAGGAGTTCAAGATCAGCCTGGGCAACATGGCGAAACCGCCGTCTCTACAAAAAATACAAAAAAATCAGCCAGGCGTGGTGCTGTGTGCCTGTAGTCCCACCTACTCCAGAGACTGAGGTGGGAGGATCACTTGAGCCCAGGAGGTTTGAGGCTGCAGTGAGCTGTGATCGTGCTGCTGCATTCCAGCCTGGACAACAGAGTGAGACCCTGTGTCAAAAAAGAAATGAAACAGGGTAGAAAAATTATACTTATTAACATGCAAAATATAGACAAGTCTGTATTATCTGGTTCTAGATTACCAACATGCAGGCTAATAAAGTTGTTAGTAGCGTTTATTTACTTGGGTTTTTAACATGCCGGAACACCATTACTGTACTTGCATTATGACATAGAGTACTTTATTAAGCTTAGTTTCTTTCCTTTTTTTTTTTCCTGAGACAGGGTCTCACTTTGTCATGCAGGCTGGAGTTCATTGAGATGATCATGGCTCACCATAGCCTTGACCTCTCCTGCTCCAGTGGTCCTCCCACCTCAGCCTCCTGAGTAGCTGGGACTGCAGACACACACCACCACACCTGGCAAATTTAGAAATTTTTTGTAGAGATGGAGTCTCCTTATGTTGCCTAAGAGAGGTCTTGAACTCCTGGGTTTAAGTGACTCTCCCATCTCTTTCTCCCAAAGTGTTGGGATTACAGGTGTGAGCCACCATCACCATACCTGGCTAATTAAAAAAAAAATTTTGTAGAGACTGGGTCTCACTATTTTGCTCAAGGTAATCTCAAACTGCTATGCTCAAGCACCCCTACCACCTTGGTCTCCCAGAGTGTTGGGATTTTACGAGCATGAGCCACCACACCCAGCTAAGCCCAGTTCTTAATGCTCCATTTTTAGTCAGCAACCTCTGGCTTATTAATTGTTTGAAGGTACTTCTTTATGCACTCTTTAGCTTAAATACCCTGTTGAGAACTCTATTTGCTAAGCTATCGAATTTCTGTGTCTGGTGTTTTTTGTGTTGTTGGTGTAGGTTTTCATGTAATTTTAAAAATTCTTGAGTGAACTAGACTTGTTTTAAGAAGCTAGCTGTTTTTGTAGCATCATTCATAACTTTTTTCATTTCACCTCCAAGAGTTTTTTTATACTAGAACCTCTTTGAAAAAAGCAGCTTTATGACAATATTACCTTAAAAACAAGAGAGATTAAATCTCTCACAGGGTCCACTATTGATGGGACACTATTAGCACAAATGCCAACACAGTTCCTTCAAGGTGAATCTTTTGTTTCCAGATAGATATAACACTAAATATATTTTGACCCTTGCTTATTTAGGACAGCAGAAAAGTTTCTCTTTGTAGCAGAAATTTTCCTTGAATTACACTGTTATTTAGAAATCTGACATGACATCAGTGAAACCTGTTAACTTGTCAATCTGTAGAGAATCTGTTTTTTTCAGCTTATTATACACAGATGTCTCCAGCATCATGTGACATGTCATCAGTGCTTTGACTTATTGTACTTGTTTAAATGGGACCTTTTCAATTTCTCAGACTACATCTTTTTTTTTTGAGACGGAGTTTGGCTGCTGTTGTCTAGGATGGAGTGCAATGGTGCAACCTTGGCTCACTGCCACCTCTGCCTCCCAGGTTCATGCAATTCTCCTTCCTCAGCCTCTGGAGCTGCTGGGATTACAGGCGCACACCACCATACTGGCTAATTTTTTGTATTTTTAGTAGAGATGGGTTTCACCATGTTGGCTAGGCTGGTCTTGAACTCCTGACCTCAGGTGGTCCACCTGCCTCGGCCTCCCAAAGTGCTGGGATTACAGGCATGAGCCACTGCATCTGGCCTCAGACAGCATCTTGTCCTAGCATGTTCACTTACTATGATTTTACATATTGGCAATATTCTTTTCTCAACAACTGTGTGACTTTTCCTTTTCTAGATAATAAGTTGTGCTCTGAAATAGCTTGCTTCCTTAGTTTTTTTCACTAATTGTGACTTTGTCTCAACAAATGCTTTATTGTTTAGAGATTCTAAAAGCTGCTTGGTGTAGTCATCACCTTTTGCTTGTCAAATGGCTGTGATTTGTAGTAAAGGGCTTTTTCCATTTTGCCAGAGGCATTGCTGAATTTGTAGGTTGTCACATATGACACAAAATTGAATAGTACAACTTGGATTACTGTCCCCTGTAAAACCCACTGATTTTCTTGTAAAGGTGGATTTTTTGTGTATTTCCCTTGTTGCATGAGTACACTGAAATGACTCAGATGATTGTAATTCTTCAGAATTATCAGGATTCTCTGGAGATTTATGTCTAGAATTGTTTTCTTTTATATCTTTTATCTCACACCTCAACTTCAAGATTTTTTTTTTTTTTCAACTTTTAAGTTCAGGCATACATGTGCAGGATGTGCAGGTTTTTTATATAGGTAAATGTGTGCCATGGTGGTTTACTGCATAGATATCCCATCACCCAGGTATTATAAGCCAGCATCTATTAGCTATTCTTCCCAATGCTCTCCCTCCCCTCACTCCCCACAGGTGCCCAGTGTGTGTTGTTGCCCCTCATGTGTCCATGTGTTCTCATTAGTCCGCTCCCACTTGTAAGTGAGAGCATGTGTTTGCTTTTCTATTCCTGTGTTAGTTTGCTGAGGATAATGGCTTCCAACATCTGTGTCCCTGCAAAGGACGTGATCTGGTTCCATTTTTTTTTTTTTTTTTTGAGACGTAGTCTTGCCCTGTCACCCAGGTGGGAGTGCAGTGGGACGATCTCGGCTCACTGCAACCTCCTCCTCCAGGTTCAAGCAGTCCTCCTGCCTCAGCTTCCCAAGTAGCTGGGATAACAGGTGTGCGCCACCACACCCAGGTGTTTTTTTTTTGTATTTTTAGTAGAGACAGGGTTTCACCATGTTGGCCAGACTGATCTTGAACTCCTGGCCTTGAGTGATCTGCCTGTCTTGGCCTCCCAAGTGCTGGGATTACAGGTATGAACCACCATGCCCAACTAATCTTGTTCCTTGTTATGTCTGCAGAGTATTTTGTGGTGTATATGTACCACATTTTCTTTATCAAATCTATTGGTGGGCATTTAGGTTGATTCCATGACTTTGTCTCACACCTCAGTTTCAAAAATTGCCACACTGTTTGACATGTTTGTAAAACATAAACACTAATGTAAAACAGAGGGGCCTAGTAATTAATTAAATGAGACCACTGCAAAAAGTACAAAATTACGTAAACCTCACAACGTACTTTACTTCTAATTTACACATTCTACATTTTGCAGCATTTACAACAGCAGCAGGGCAGTTAGGGCTACAGACCAGATGAATCTTGTGACCCCATTTTATGATAATGACTGAAGGAAGCAAGGGTTTATCTGTCATGTTAAAGATGTCCAAAACAGATATGGTGCCAGCACCAATTTGGCTCTCTAATGCACACTGTCTCCAAAACAGTACACAAAAAATGATGTTTCTTTTTAATTGAAGTTACTCTAGTAAGTCATCAAGGAAAAGAAAACACTTATATTACTATGCTAAATTGAGGCAAATAAATTTGTTAGTATGATTTCCTAGATTTTTTATTAGGAAAAAACTTATAAAAGTTTTAATACCTAAACAGTATTTACTTTTTCTCTATTTGTGTTGCTGCTGTTGTAATAGCTAAAAATTCAGCAGTGAAGTTATCAATACAAGAAAATGAGTCTCCTAGAATAGCTACTGAAACTAAAGTGCATTATCACCTAAGTCATTTATCACATAAGATATTGGTATCCACACATGATTTACTGCCTCTCTTCTCAGTCTCTTGTTCAGATCCATTGTGCATTTAACTTCGGGGATCTGTTCATCTCTTTCTTTTCTTTTCTTTTCTTTTTTCTTTTTTCCTTTCTTTCCTTCTTTTGAGATGGGGTCTTGCCATATTACTTACCCAGGCTGGACTTGAACTCCTGGGCTCAAGTGATCCTCCCACCTCAGCCTCCCGAGGAGCAGGAACTACAGGCCTGTGCCACTGCTCCTGGCTTCCTTTTTGACTCCTGGCCTTTTCTATTTCACTACTTAAAATTAATGGCTGATTAATCTTTGAAACCTTGGGTTTACCCATCAACCACTAATTGTATTCTCCCTTTAGCTGCATTGCTAGCCATCATGGGTAAACATTTCATCTCATCAGACTTGGCTCAGGAAATCTTCTGTCTTAAGACTATTGAGACTTTCCCTGCAAGCCAGGTTTTCTCTTGCTGCACCAATGGGATGAAGCACTTTAGTTTTGCTGTTTTTACAGATACCACTTTTGTCATGACCATTTTCTTATAGAGGTTAGGCATTGACCTCTAGGGTCCTTTTATGTGACTGCCTTTATGCATAAATAATTACTGTATTAGAGAAGGAATTAGCCTTTTTGTAAGGGATGTTATTTTCCTCAAGAAAATCATATTACTGTTGTTTTATCTGCCCAGTTTTATTACTTCTGAATAACTCAAATAGTGGGTCTTGGATATACCTTCTTTATGCTTCAGTCTGTTTCCCATTGGTATCAGTGTTTTGGTTGGGTTGTAAATAAGGACTGCTCCTCATGGCTGAAGTAGTTGATACTAGAGCATTTTACAGGTGTTCAAAAAAACTATTTTTTTCTTTTTTGAGACAGGATCTTGCTCTGTCTCCCAGGCTAGCTTGCATTGGCACGATCATGGCTTACAGAGTAGCCTCAACCGCCTAGGCTCAAGCAGTCCTTCTGCCACAGCCTCTCGAGTAGCTGGGACTATAGTCACGTGCAACCATGCCTGGCTAATTTTTAAAATTTTTTGTAGAGACAGGATCTCACTGTGTTGCCCAAGATGGTCTCAAACTCCTGGGCTCAAGTGATCCTCCTGCGTTGGCCTCCCAAAGTGCTCAGATTATAGGCATGAGTCACTACACCCGGCTCAAAACTTTTTTTTTTTTTTAAGATAGAATCTTGCTCTGCCACCCAGGCTGGAGTCCAGTGGCGCGATCTTGGCTCACTGCAACCTCTGCCTCCCGGATTCAAGCAATTCTCTTGCCCCAGCCTCCCAAGTAGCTGGGATTACAGCCGTGCACCACTATGCCTGGCTTATTTTTGTATTTTTAGTAGAGACAGGGTTTCACCATGTTGGCCAGGCTGGTCTTGAACTCCTGACCTTGTGATCCTCCTGCCTCGGCCACCCAAAGTGCTGGGATTACAGGTGTGAGCCACTGCGCCTTGCCAAATTTTTTTTTTTTTTTTTTTTTTTTAATAGAGATGGAGGTCTTGCTATTTTGTTCAGGCTGGTCTCGAACTCCTAGGCACAAACGGTCCTCCTGCCTTGGCTTCCCAAAGTGCTGGAATTACAGGCGTCAGTCACTGTGCCAGCCTTTTTGGTGTTTCAGGGCACATGTTGAGCTTTGTTGTTGTTATCTAAGAGCTCTTTATTTGTTGTGAGAGATACTTAGTTAAAAAATATCCAAATATTTTAAGGTGAGTTATTAATTACATTGGGGCAATGTGGTATTTGTTTCTGAAATTTAATGTTTTTTCTTTGGTTTTGTCTCTTGGTAAGTCTATAAGTAATACTGTAATTTTATCCTTTATCA
Organism: Chlorocebus sabaeus; assembly: GCF_047675955.1. Taxonomy (NCBI): domain Eukaryota; kingdom Metazoa; phylum Chordata; class Mammalia; order Primates; family Cercopithecidae; genus Chlorocebus; species Chlorocebus sabaeus. Next base: position 15,485,705 of record NC_132927.1, on the reverse strand, counting down.
AGTATCTGTTTCCTGATGATTGGTAACTGCTTGTAAATAGAATATTTATAGGCAACAGTGTTAGCTTTTATTCCAGGAAATAAATTACTAACACATTTTATTTTATTTAGTGTCAGAAATTTGGAGAATATCATAAAGATGACCCAAGTTCCTTCAGATTTTCAGAAACTTTCTCCCTTTATCCACAGGTAAGTAGGTAAAAGATTCGTATTCTTTTCTTTTCTTTTTTTTTTTTTTTAGAGACAGGCTCTCACTGTGTCACCCAAGCTGAAGTGTAGTGGCTCCATCATAGCTCACTGTAACCTGGAACTCCAGGGCTTAGTCAGCCTCCTGAGTAGCCAGGACTACAGGTGTGTATTTTTTTTGGTAGGGATGGTTTCCTGCTATGTTGCTCAGCCTGGTCTTGAACTCTTAGCCTCAAGGAGTCCTTCTGTCTTGGCCTCCCAGAGTGCTAAGATTGCCACACCCAGCCAGACCCATATTCTTTTCTTGTGTGGCCAGTAGCATTGAGCCTCATTTTTCCTTTTTTATTGCTCTTTTTATAGTACCTATTTTATTGGGTTATTCTTTTCGTTAGATAAGTTTGGGATAGCTAAGAAATTAATATTGTGCTGTGAGTAGTTGGTGAAAAGTATATAGTATTTTTATATTGGCCTTGCAAATAGTCATTTATTTGTGGTGAATAGAGACTTACACTGGAACCCTGCAGTGGACAGAATTAGGTGTCAGGCTGGTTAGTTTTCCATTTGACATAAGGGGACCTAATTAGAGTGGTACCAGAAGGACTTCCTCTGAGGTTATTTTACCAGTTAGCTAGTCTTGCAGTATAGTATCACACCTGAGAACAATTTTATGGGGCCAGACTAGATAAATAGAAAAGAAACTAATTTGATTTACCTTACAGAATGTTTTCCACCTGGAGCAGTGGAATCTATCCCTCCATCCTCCTGTTGATTTGATAGATATTTTTAAGTCTCTGTGTTCACAGTACTATGTGCAAGGAACTTTAGGAGGATACAGGTGACTGAGATGGATCCCTCTTACAAGGAGCTTTTAGTCTAAAGGGCGAGATGTGAAATACACATAAACAGCACAGAACAGAAACTGAGAAATGCTATGAGAGATATACAGAATTTAAAGGAAACTTAAAGGAATCCTTCTAAATGGATGATTTTATATATCTTTTGAAGGAGGAGGTGGCCTTTTAGCTTAACTTGGAAGGATGATTAATATTGAGATGTGGAAATTCATATTTTTGCCCATGAGAACTTTGTTTAAAGCATCAGCTTTCTTTTTCAGAGCTGCTCTGTTTTTTGTTTTTTTGTTTTGAGGATCCTTTATTGTTGATTAATCTATAACCCAGAAACTCCATGCTTATAGAGGGGAGACTTCCCTAAAACCTCTGGCAAGATTTTGGAGAATCAGGAAAAGGCAAGGTCTACTTGTCTTAAGGCATGTAAAATTCTTTGTTTTGTCATTTTTGTAGCAGAAACTAATAGGAAAATGATTGAGGACATTAGCCTAAGTACTTGACTAAGTATCTCCACACTTTCCTTTCTTTCTCTTCTGTCCCTGCCTCAAGCCTTCTTGTTGGCCTTTTGGATCTTCAGTGAGATCTGGACATTTCCATCTTTCTCCCTTTCCTGGAAATAGGAAGCAGGGGACCCTGGAATACCTTTTGTCTTGGGTTTTCAAAGTCTGATAGTCTTCTAAAAGATGGCATAGACCAAATTTAAGGGAAGTCTTCATCCCCAAAATATTACCTAACATTTGCCAGTTAGTCATTTCTGTGAGTAAACAGGAATGACTGAAGTAGTAAGGGATGCAAGAGCCTCTCAATGAATTGTAGATCCTGAAAACAGAATAGGAATGAGAATTTCAGTGAGTGACATGTTGGGAGAAAACTGTTGAATGAGTCCCAGACAGGAGCAACATATAGGCACTTGGGACCTGAGGGTTGGAGGAATTTAAGAGAAGTGTCTAAAGACAAGTGGGAATACTTTCTGGCTGATCTTAATCAGTTTTATCAAAGACCCAATGTAGCTATCCATTATTCAGGTCTAACTCAGACTCTTTGATTTCTTTCATGTGAGGAGTAGGTGGAGGGAAGAAAGTGAAAGGAGAAAGAAGCAGTGAAACAAAATCTGGAGAATGTTTCTTAGGTATAGGGAAAACGTTAAATATTAAGAAATTATATGGGGGTGTGTGTGTGTGTGTGAGTGTGTGTGTGTGTGTGTGTGTTATATCAGTGTAGACCCTTCCCAGTACAATTTTTAAGTCATTGTATTAGTTCTCATGCTGCTAATAGACATACCTGGGACTGGGTAATTTATAAAGGAAAGAGGTTTGTTTATTTATTTATTTATTTTTGAGACAGAGTCTCACTCTGTCACCCAGGCTGGAGTGCAGTGACGCCATCTCAGCTCACTGCAGCCTCTGCCTCCCTAGTTCAAGCAATTCTTGTGCCTCAGTCTCCCGAGTAGCTGGGTTACAGGCGCGTGCCACCACATCTGGCTAATCTTTTTTTGTAATTTTAGTAGAGATGGGGTTTCACCATGTTGGCCAGGCTGGTCTTGAACTGCCAACCTCAGGTGATCCACCTGCCTCAGTCTCCCAGAGTGCTAGGATTACAAGCGTGAGCCACCACGCCTTGCCAAGAGGTTTAATTGACTCACAGTTCCACATGGCTGGGGAGGACTCACAGTCATGGCGGAAAGCTAAGGGGAAGCAAGACACATCTTAACAATGCAGCAGGCAAGAGAGCATGTGCAGGGGAACTCCCATTTATAAAACCATCAGATCTCATGAGACTTACTACCATGAGTACAGTATGGGGGAAACTGCCCCCCGACATGATTCAGTTCTTTCCACCTGGCCCTGCCTTGACAAGTAAACTTGAATTGACAATTCAAGGTGAGATTTGGGTGGGGACGCAGTCAAATCATATCAGCCATATAAAAAGTAGAAAATTTGTAGTTTATTTTTATATCTTCTTAGAATCTTTTGGTGTTGGTAATGAGTAGTAATGAAAAAGCCCAAAGATATGGTCGGGGGGGAGGATTAAAAACAAAGAATGGTCATGGTTTACTACTTGGCACCAGCCTCTGAATAACTTAGATTTGAGCAAGGGGTTTTTGTCTTTTTTTTTTTTTTTAAATACAGACAAGGTCTTGTTATGCTGCCTAAACTGGTCTCCAACTCCTGGGCCTCAAGCCATCCCAGAGTGTTGGGATTACAGGTGTCAGCCACCATGCCCAGCCATCCTTTTCTTACTTTAACTTAAATTTTTTTTTTCTTTCTTTAATTTTTTTCTTGTAGAATTTTATTTATTTATTTATTTATTTATTTATTTATTTATTTATTTATTTTTGAGATGGAGTTTTGCTCATGTTGCCTAGGCTGGAGTGCAATGGCGCAATCTCGGCTCACTGCAACCTCCACCTCCTGGGTTCAAGCAGTTCTCCTGCCTCAGCCTCTTGAGTACCTGGGATTACAGGCATGCGTCACGACGCCCGGCTAATGTTTTGTATTTTTAGGAGAGATGGGGTTGCTCTATGTTGGTCAGGCTGGTCTCGAACTCCCAACCTCAGGTGATCCACCTGCCTTGGCCTCCTAAAGTGCTGGGATTACAGGCATGAGCCACTGCGCCCGGCCAGAATTTTATTTTTAGGCTACTGATAAATTTCGTGAATAGGATTCCTTTCTGAGGGATATAAATTCTTGTAATAACATGTTTTGTTATGTTGTTAATAGTTTGTAATCAAATGTAATAGTAAACACCTGTTGTAATATTAAAATCAGTAACAACTATCTCACATGTTTATCTTACAGTTTATGTTTCATTTAAGAAGATCTTCTTTCCTGCAAGTTTTTAACAATAGTCCTGATGAGAGTTCATATTATCGTCACCATTTTATGCGTCAGGATCTGACCCAGTCTCTAATTATGATTCAGCCTATCCTGTATGCATATTCTTTTAGTGGACCACCAGAGGTAAGAGGGACAGAAAAAAATAAATTGGTCTTGTTATTGCACTGTGTGGCATTAAAAAAAGTGAAAACAACTAAAAAAATAGATGTAGTTACTAAATATAAGAATTTAAATGAATGGACATCTCAACCTATTTATATATTCACTTAAAATATTTATGAATGTTTACTATATGCTAGATACCACGTAGGCTGTATTAGAAGATTGTTAAAAATTCTTTTTTTTTAAATGAGATAGAAGAGACTTTTAGATCATTTTGTCCAGCCATTTGGTTGATCAAATCCTCCAAAGCATATGATTATTCTTTGTGTCTTTAACAATGTCCAGAAGTGATTATGATTCTGTAGACTGTAGCTTATTCCAGAATTTAGTGTCTATGACAGTTATGACATTCTGTCTAAACAAAGTCTCTTGTTTTAATCTCATTTTCGTTTTTTTGAGAACATAAAAAATAGTTGACTATAAAGACATATGCTTAGAAGATTGATAAAGTTATCCATTTAACCTTCTTAGCAAACTGTTCCACTTATTTTAAACTGTTACCAAATGACCGATTTTTCCATTCTATAGTTAAAATGATCTGTTTTACTACTTGAAAGTATGTAGTTACTGTATTTGAAAGTACTTTAGTAAGGTCAATATAAAGAGAATATTTAAAATATCTATTGATTAATGATCCCTCATGATACTATTATTCACGGTTTTATAAAATAGTGGGCAAAATGTTTCATTTCGTTACAATAATTTTTTTGTAATTTGTCAAATAGTTTCTGTTTTTCTAGGAAAATATATACTTTTAATATGTTGGTTTGGCTGTATGTATTTTGGCCTCATATTCTTTGAATCAGGAATGTTTTAGAAATAACTGTTTTTTTCTTCTGAGTAATACACATACATTGTAGACATCTGAAAAATGTAGAATAGTGTTTAGAAGAAAATTGGAATCCCACTATCCCTAGTGCCTGCTCCCATTAAATTTCAACCTTTTCATTTAATCCATGAATCCTATCAGCTTCATTTTCTTAGGGGTTTGCTTCTGGAGTTATCTTCTTTCTGTCCTATATCATTACTTTCTGTCCATCTGGATCATTCTTATTAAATAACATAGAAACCATAACAACACTCATGTTTACAAAAAACGGACAAAACCCGCCCACCATGACCCATGCTTTCTATAACTACCACCCCATTTCTCTGCTCCTGGTGAGAGTTGAACTCAAAAAAGTTATTTGTTGTTTATACTTTCTCACCTCACATTGTCTTCTCAACCTATATAAGTAAGACTTTTATTCCTAACATTATATTGAAATGGCTCTTTTAAAGACCACCAATGTCCTACATCTCACCAGAGCTCTCCACAGTATTTACCTAGTCCTCACTAGTACTCAGTCCTTGAAAACCTTTTGCCCTAGGCTTCTGTGACACCTACTATACCTTCCTGGTTTTCCTCTTACTCGCTCACCGTTCCTTCTGTCTTTTCCTAGCTTTTCCCTTTCAGACTTCTAAGTGTTGACATGCTTAAGGGATCAATCTTCTGGCTTTCCCTGTCTTCCTTATCTCTCAGTGATGTAGTCTAATCCCATTGCTTTAATTACCATCTTTGTGCATGTGAGACCTAAATTTACGTCATCAGTTCAGACTACTCCCTTTCATTTCATAAGCAGAACTATTTTCTCATGTGCTCCAAATTTGCTCTATCCCAGGCCTTTCCCCATTAGGCTTAGGAGTTATCCTTGAATTCTTCTTGACTTTACTCTATTTTTAAATTGTTTTTTACCTCAGATTAAAGAGATTCCTTAAAAAATTAAAGTACACTGTAAGAATTCATAATAGCAAGAGATGTTAAGTAATAAAATATAAATTTGAAATTTAGGCCATGTGTAGTGGCCTAAATTTCAAATTTAGTGGTGAGCTTATAATCTCAGCCTTTGGGAGGCTGAGGCAGGAGGATCACTTGAGTCCAGGAATTTGAGACCAGCCTAGGAAGCACAGTGAGACCCTGTCTCTACAAAAAAAATGAAAAAGTTAGCTGAATGTGGTGTTACACACCTGTAGTCCCAGCTACTTGGGGGTCTGAGGTGGGAGGATTGCTGGAGCCTGGGAGTTTGAGGCTGCAGTGAGCTGAGATCATGCCACTGCACACCAGCCTAGGTGACAGAGTAAGACCCTGTCTACAAAAGAAAAAAAAAAAAAAGAAAAAGGAAACTTGGAAAATAACCTGGAAACATCTATTTTATACTGTTAAGTAGTTTATTTTTCCTTTTTCCTCATTTCTCATTGTTTTCTTTATGTTAGCCGGTTCTTCTTGATAGCAGTAGCATTCTTGCAGATCGTATTCTTCTCATGGACACATTCTTCCAGATTTTGATTTATCATGGTGAGGTAAGATTTCAATAGCGTTTAAAGCTATGCATGTAAAGTCTTTTTACTTAGAAAAGTTTTCTTCCCTCTTATTGTATGGCTAGTGTTTCATCTATGATAAACTTTGATTTCTATTTTTATGAAGTATATATAAAATATTGTTCTGCCTACTGTAAGGTTTTAGGCTTCAATTGCGGTTTACCCACATGTGATTATTTTATTCATTCATCCACACACGATTGGATTTTGCACAAAGCATAGTGTTGTGAAAGTAAGAACACTGACTGTACATAGACAAAGGGCACTTTTGGCTTTTACCTGAAAACATTAAGAGGGGAAAGGTCAGTCTTCGTCAGTGGGCAGGCTTTCCTTTTATGTTATGCAATCGTTATAAGTTATTATTAGGTGTTCTACATGATCTTGAAAACTCAAAGCATACATGAATTAAAATTTGTAACTTCACTTAATCGGAATGGTAAATGATTACAGAGAGCAGAAGATTTTAGTAGCTATTAAGCTTTAATCCAGGTATTTAGCAGACCTTGATTCATTCCTTCAGTTATTCATTCAGCCAATTGTTAAGTGCTTCCTTTGGATGCTTTGGAAGATATAGATGTTCTTTTTTCACAGATCTGCTCTCAAACTTATAGTCTAGTATTTTAGTAACTTCTGTAGATTAATTTTTTCAGTTGCTTTAATTGTAAATGATTTTAGATTTGCGCCGTGGCGCAAATGCCTCTAATTCCAGCCCTTTGGGAGGCCAAGGCAGGAGGATTACTTGAGCCCAGGAGTTCAGGACTAACCTGGGCATCATAGTGAGACCCCCTCTCTACAAAAAAATTTTTTAAAAAGATTTGTACTGTAAAAATAAAGACATTGCTCAAAATATTCTTTTAAATAGTACTACCCAGGACTTTTTTTTTTTTTTTTTGAGACTGAGTCTTGCTCTTTCACCCAGGCTGGAGTGCAGTGGCGCTATCTTGACTCACTGCAGCCTCTTCCTCCTGGGTTCCAGTGATTCTCCTGCCTCAGCTTCCTGGGTAGCTGGGACTACAGGCGCACGCCACCACGCCCAGATAATTTTTGCACTTTTAGTAGAGACAGGTTTTCACCATGTTGGCCAGGCTGGTCTTGAACTCCTGACCTCAGGTGTTCCGCCCGCCTCAGCCTCCCGAAGTACTGGGATTACAGGTGTGAGCCATCACGCCTGACCTACCCAGGACTTTTAAAAGATTTAATTATTATTATTATTGTAAATTATTTTTAGTTGATACCAGTTTCTAATGCCCTTTACTTGTTAAGAATAATACCTGTTTTAACTTCATTGCCTCTGTTAAAAAATAAAAAAACCTGTAATACTGACAGAGTTTTTTTTTTTTTTTTGCTTTTTGTTTGTTTTATGGTGATTTTTACTTTTTCAAGTAGCTTGTTAAAGGAAAAATCAGAAATGCAGATGATTGTTTTATACAGAGGTATAAAGCTATAGAAGAATGTGTTGACTGATTCAGCTAACTTAGAAAATAAACCAGGCATAAGATTTTAGATGATTTAGTTACATGGTTTTTCGAGCTACTTACCTTAATAAATGGATTGATTAAATTGCTTTCATGCATCATAAGCTTAGGTAGATAGCTTTTAACTAACATTCATTTGGTAAGCATAATGTTTTAACAATTTTCTGACTTATCTAAGTATTCTTTCATTTTACTTTTTTTTTTTTTTTTTGAGACGGAGTCTCGCTGTGTCACCCAGGCTGGAGTGCATTGGCGCGATCTCGGTTCACTGCAAGCTCCGCCTCCCGTGTTTACGCCATTCTCCTGCCTCAGCCTCCGAGTAGCTGGGACTACAGGCGCCCGCCACCACGTCCGGCTAGTTTTTTGTATTTTTAGTAGAGACGGGGTTTCACCATGTTAGCCAGGATGGTCTCGATCTCCTGACCTCGTGATCCACCCGCCTCGGCCTCCCAAAGTGCTGGGATTACAGGCTTGAGCCACCACGCCCGGCCTCATTTTACTTTTAAAGGAGAAGAAATATTCTAATTTTATATTTATTAAGAATATTTTCTCTACTGAAATTAATGTTTTTAACTTTAAAAAAATTGAGGTAAATGGAATAATGGTCTATAATTTTCTTAGTTTCTAAAGATTACTGTCTTTGGAAAAACCTCAAGATTTTTGGATGGGCAAGAAATTTAAAGTAATTTGTTTAATTGTTTTAAAATTAGACCATAGCACAGTGGCGGAAGTCAGGATACCAGGACATGCCTGAATATGAAAATTTCCGCCACCTTTTGCAAGCCCCAGTGGATGATGCACAGGAAATTCTTCACTCCAGATTTCCGATGCCAAGATACATTGACACTGAACATGGAGGCAGCCAGGTAAGTAGTGTTAATTTGTTTGTGTGTTTGTTTGTTGTTAGGTTTGCAGTGAGGTGTACCTCCTTGCCTTCTGATTTTAATAGATTGCTTCATAAAGCGGACAGAAAGGTAAGGAGATAGGAGGGGAAGGTATTAGTGCTTACTTTTTGCATTAGCTTTTGAGAGCAAAGCAGTAAGATTATTAACTAGTTGCCTAAACTTGGCAGTTTCCATCATCTCCTGTCTCTAGCCTAGCTTCCTGAACAGGGCCAGGATGGCATTGTAGTGATATACTAGCTTTGGTTGAACAAGAAGATGTGAGCAGCTTGGAAAATAATATACTTTTCTTAAAGCTGTTTATTTACTCTTAAAGTCTATGAATATGACACTTGTGGTAACTTACATTTTTTCATTATCTTCATTCCATTATTCCAGTTTTCTAGAAAATAAAATTTTATGTAATAGGAAAACACTGTGGTATTATGAAAAGGTTTTGTGGTTTTTAGGATTATGAGGATACATATACATTAGATACATGTACATACATACACAGTTGCTTTGAGACCTTCAGAAGGCTAAGTTAGGTTTCTTAACATACTCTCATAAAATACTTCTTACTTCTCTTTTGTAATTCTTAAAAGAGTTGTAACAAATTAATTGTAAGTTGTTATTCATTTGTTTTACTTGCTCTTTGAAGGCAGGGACTATGCTTTGTATTCCCTAATGCCTAGTATGGTATTATAAAATAGGTAGCAAATATCAATAACTATTACTCAGAAATGATAATTGTTATTAGTTTTACTGTATTTACATGAGTTATTTCTTATTGAGAATTTGCAAAGTACTTCTGCATGCCTTATCTCATTTGATCCTCATAAGAATTCTAGTGTTATTTTCATTTAACAGATAATAAAACTGAGATCTAGGTTACTTATGGCCAAGGAAACACAGTAAATGCAGGAGTGGGATTTGAGTCCAGTACTCCAGGGCCGGTGCTCTTCACTGTTAGGCTAAACTGATTCCTTAGAGAGTAGAAAAAAGATTTTGTATGATACTAAACTTCAAAAGATGTTTCTGTCTGTGTGCTTCCATTATGAATTAAAAATCTTACTGGTTCTTTCATTGACATCTCACTATGTGTATTACCATTTTCGTCTTTTACTCTGGTTATTATTTTCATGATGATAAGCCATAGTGGGTAGAAGGATGAAATGTTGGATCACTTGTCTCATAGAATCACCTGTGGTTTAAGAAAGTGTAAGGGTCATTATTTTAAAAGAACACACAGATTTTTATGGCTTTTATTTTTATCATTTTTTTGGGATTTTGAACTTCTGACCGAGTATTTCGTAATTTCACACTAACTTTGTCATAATTGTTGCACACATAATTTTTATATGCTGAGTTTTGGATTCAACAATGTATTTGTTATTTTGGATGTATGATTTGGAGAGAAGAGGTGCATTTATTGTTTATTTGTAACACATAGTGACCTATACATTTCAAAGTTTAATATTTAAAAAATTAATTTAATAAAATTAATTTTACCAACACGTACTAAATAAAATTGATTTTGCATGATGTAATTATTCAGCTGATATTGACTGAAATTTTCTGTGGATAATGTTATTTCTTCTTTGCTTTTAAGGCCCGTTTCCTCCTTTCAAAAGTCAACCCTTCACAGACTCATAATAATATGTATGCCTGGGGGCAGGTAAGTTTAAATAGCAGGTCTTGGAAATTATGTCTTTGTGTATTTATTGTTATTTTAGTGAAGGCTACATTTTTTTTTCCTGTGTATTTAGTAATGATTTCTGTTGGAAAAGTAATGTAAAAATGAGAGTAGAAAACACAATTAATATTTGGTGACACCATAGAAAAAAAGTGATCCTATCAAATGGACTCCAAGTTTAGCACTATACCCTTGAGACAGAAAGCAGTAAAGTGTATAAGACAGGAAGTGGTGACTCAAGTTTAATGCTAGGTTGTGAACCACAAAAGCCCACAATAAGCCAAGAGAGGCCAGGAATCATAGTTGAGCAGGAGGGGCAGGAACCCTGCAAATCATTATTGGTATAGTTTAATTTGGTAAAAGTCCTGCTGGGTGTGGTGGCTTATGCCTGCAATCCCAGCTGCTCGAGATTCTGAGGCAGGAGGATCACTTGAGGCCAGGAGTTTGAGACCAACCTGGGCAACATAGCAAGACTCCATCTCTTAAAAAAAAAAAGTATTAACCTCTTGGTATAATATATCAACATTTATTGAGTGTCCAGTATGTTTAGGACTTTGTATTGGCTCTTTAGGGTGCAGTTATTAACCATGCCTTTGAAGAGCTTGTAGTCTAATATTAGAGATAAGATACATAACTAAGTAAATGACAAGGCAGAATGGGATATTTGTCCTTAGAAAGCTATCAAGTATTAAAAGTTTAGAAGAGGAAGATGGAAGGAGGTCACATGGTGGTAGCAGGAAGAGGGTATGTAATCAGAAAAGAGCTCAGAAAAAAGAAACCTTTCATTTAAAGAGTGGTTATTTTGGTAATTGGAAATTGCATGAGGAAGGGAAATCTAGGTAGAGAATAGTATGGGCTAAGATAAAAGGCTACATGTAGAGCTGACTAGAAGAACATAAAATGGAAATGTGTTGTACAACTAAATTGTGGAGGATCTTGAATGTCAGGTTGAGGAGTGAGAAGTTGAATATTTATTTGGTAAGTAATGGAGAGTCATTGAAGGTGGACAGAGGGGCAGATTTGAGTCTTAGATAGTATAGTTGAATCTTAAGATTAAATGGAAGCAATCTGTAGATTGAAAGTGTATTTATGAAAATAATCCAAGTGAGAGGGAATAAAGACAAGATGGTGAAAGGAATAGATTTGGGAGATATTTCAAAAGTAGACTCAATAGGACTTGATTAGAAGTTGCAGGAAAGTAATTATTCCAGGGCATGGCAACTATGCACAAAATCTGAATTCTGATTGGATCCTGGATTAGAGAGAGAGAATAGCTATAAAGAATATAATTGGGATGATTTGTGAGATTTGAATATAGATCATATATCAGATAACTAGTACAGAATTACTAAATTTCTTGAGTGATAATGGTGTGGTTATGTGGGAGATTCTTCTTGATCTTAGGAGATACATATTGAAGTATTTAGGGATAAAATGTCATGATGGCTTCAATTTCCAGAAGTTATTCAACAAAAAGAAGAAAAAAGGAAAAGTAATGTAGAAACATAAAGCATATGTGGCAAAATGTTAACAGTTAATTTAGGATTTAGGTATGCTATGTGGGTGTTTATTGTACTTCTCTCTCAACTTTAATGTAGTCTTGAATTTTTAAAAAATAGGTGAGGGGAAACAGGGTATTTTGGGGTTTTGAGCCTGAGTGACCAGGAGAACATGTGTCAATAAATGAGAGAGTGGAGAGTAATTGTTTGGTTTAGACACTGAGTTTGAGGTACTATCTGGAAGGCCTTATTGAGCACAATAAGATGACTATATTGATTATGGCCATGTTGAGTAGGCTGTTGGCAATTTGGGTTTGATGTTCAGGGCAAGGATGAGAAAGGTGATACTTAAAGTCATCACAGTAAATGCTTGTCTAAAGAGAGAGTAAAGAGGTAAAGGAGAGATGAGACAAAACTTCAGGGGAGTACAAGTAGTAGGAGTGTCTAGTGAATTATCAGAGAGGCAGAATGAAAAGTAGTGTGTCATAAAAGGTGACTCTATAGAAGGAAGAAGAAGGAGGTAACAAAGAGACATGCCGCAGACAGTTGAAGGGGGATACAGAGTGAGAAAAGGTGCTTGGATTTGATGGATAGGTTATTTGTGGCCTTCTGTAAGTGGCTTTAGTATGGTAGTTGAGTAAGAAGACAAATTTATAAGAAATTAGTGGGTGGCAAAGAAGCGGAGTTTGAAAGTATGAATGATTCTTTTGCAGATTTAACCTGAGGATAAGCAGTAGGATGGGCAGATGATTGTTATTACAGTAAGGGCACAGAACTTATTTGGAGACCAAGCATAAAGAGCCAGTATAGGAAAGACACAAAAGAACAGATATTTAAGATCCTCAGGAGAGAATATTATCATAAGCACTATATGGAGGTTAAGCATTGGTAAGGAGGCAGGACACTTATTTCTGCAAAAGCAAAAGGTAAGAAGGGTGAAGACAGAAAGGTTTTTAGGTGGAGTGAAAACTCACACTGGATAATTGCCTGTTTCTTTTCAATAATATGAGATTATTTAGGAGTGAAAAAGGCTGGAGTTAAGGACCAAAAAAACTAGAAAAGATTAAAAACAGTTGTAAAGAATACAAAAATAAACTGATGATTAATAGAAGTCTTTTGCAGCAGTGGTGAGGGCCCATTTTATTTACTAAAAATTTCTAGAGCATGCTTCCATAATGTTTTTCATTTGTTTGTTTTGTTTTGTTTTGTGTTTTGAGACGGAGTCTTGCTCTGTTGCCAGGCTGGAGTGCAGTGACGCGATCTTGGCTCACTGCAACCTCCGCCTTCTGGGTTCAAGTGATTCTCCTGCCTCAGCCCCCTGAGTAGCTGGGACGACAGGTGCACACCACCATACCAGCTAATTTTTTTGTGTATGGTCTCGATCTCCCGACCTCGTGATCTGCCCACCTCGGCCTCCCAGAGTGCTGGGATTACAGTTGTGAGCCACCGTGCCTGAGAAAATCCATGAATAGATTTTAATTGTTTCATGAGGGCCTTTTGACCCAGTCACCTCGTAAAGGCCCCGCCTTTATACTGCCACATTGGGGATTTTCAAAATGAGTTTTAGAAGGGACGGATATTCAAACCATAGCACCATCCTACAATTGCATGATTGAATTTGTGTAATATCCCTGTCCTGTCATCCCTTTTCCCCCCTCCATTTCTTATGGCATTGCTCCTGTTAGATTATTAATTACTTGAGGCAATAGCTGTCATTTTCATTTTTGATTTTCCATAGCACCTTAAACATAGCATATATTGAATACAATAGATCTGGACAGGAGAGAGCAGAGATTAGAATATTGGAAATCTATGGAGGTGGTTAGGAGTTAAGGAGTTTTTGTAATATAAATAAATAAATTGAATCCAAGGTCCAAAAGTTCTAAAAGGTGGGGAGGTTATAACAAGTAAAGGAGACTAATCTTGGAAGGGTGGAAGGCTGGTAATGGAAAATGCAGACTCTGGAAGTTACTTGACTTCTCTTTGTTTTCACTTCCTTGTCTGTAGAGTTTAATAAAAGGTGCTTGAAATGGACAGTAATACTCAGTAAATATTAGCTATTAGTTTTCACTGTTATCAATGGAAAAAAAAGTCACTTCTTATATTTAACATGGGAAAGGAAACCTGTTTTAAACTATGAAGTGTAATTGTTACTGCCTGGAAGTAGGGGCATTACAGGCATAAATAAGAGTGCTCAGGTCTTTCTTAAGATTTTTATGAGTAATGATGTTAACATTTTAATAATCATGATATCTAATAAACTGAATCTACTACGTTTTAGTCACTATGCTTTCAGTGTACTGTCATTTAATTAACTTTTATAAGGTGGATACTAGTAATCCTATATTTCATGAGAGGAAATTGAGACTCATATAGATTAAGTATTTTATGCAAGATCATGTAGCTAAACTGTGGCAGGGTCTAGATTTTAGCCAAGGTCTGTCTGACTCCAGATTCTGAATTTTTAATCATTAAGCTAATTTGCTGATTGCATTTAAGGGAAATAACTTAGTAAACAAGCATTTTACTAAAAATTAATGGACTCTAATAACTCACAGGATTTTTTGGGGGTCAGAAATCAAGGACCCTATGATAAGTATTATCCATGAACGGCCGTAAGAGGGCGCCACTGCAACACTTCTGTGACGGTGCTAGAGGCCTCTGTTAGTGTAGTGCTTCGTATACTGAATAATGTAAAGCTTGTACCTTTCTGCTTAATCTTGGATATATTTTGAATAGAAAAAGGATCCATTTTGAAAAGTTGAGATCAGCTAACTGCTAATTTTTATAAAATTGAATTGAGCATTGGTATTTATAATTTCAAGTAGGAGCTCTATGGTATGTAAATTAGGAAATCCACATATTTTGTCTTGACTCGGAGAAATGGCTCTGAGATTGCGTGACTTGAGATGGAAAACATTGTAAAATGAAAAAATCAGGCATAGTAACAGAAAGAAAAAATTAAGAGCCATGAGGTTGTATTGGTTTAGGTTACAGTTTTGAGACTTGTAATTCTCTATGTTAGCTATGCATATAGAATAAAGAAAAGTATTTCATTGTTGCAGATTTTTCAACAGAAGGACCAATAAAAATAGCTAAAACGTGTTGTATGTCTACTGTGTGTACGAGGTATTGTTCTGTTTGCTTTCTGTACGAGGTATTGTTCTGTTTGCTTTCTAGAATTTAACTCATTTAATCATTACAACAACCTGTGTAAGATAGGTTCTGTTATTATCCTTGTTTTACACGTGGGGAAACTAAGACATAGTTTAAGTAACTTCTTCAGTCATATGGGTAGGAAGTGGGAGAGCCAGAATTTAGCCTAGGCATTCTGGCTCCAGACTCTATGCCCTTAATCCCAGTAAGGGATTGCCTCCTTTCATTATCAGATCTTTCAAGTTCTTTTGAATAAACACGATAAAATTGATTTCCCTTTATTCAGGAGAGGTTATGGCATGTTTGTGGCTATGCCAGACTAGAATCACAGGAGCTGTAAGTTCTCGTCTCACATTTGCCATTAATTTGCTGAAATTACTTAATTTCCCTGTTTTAGACTTTGAATATTTATAATTAATAAGAACTTGAGTATAAGAAGAAAAATATAAAATTCAGATAAAAAATCTTCTAGAAATACCTTCTCTTGCTGAAGTAAAATTTCATTGTTAATGGATTGGGTTACCAAGATCATTCTGTCAACACAGTTTTTATTAAAATGGATAATAGGAATTTTCCCTAACTCTTGTTAATTACTTGGAACCTACAGAAATCAATTAAAATGACCTGAAAAGTTGAGAAGCATAGTTTATTTTAAAAATGATATTATGAGTTTGCTTCCTTCCGGCTGGGATTTCTGTTAAAATGCCAGGGAGAAAGGGTCTGGAGGTCAGGCTTTCTTTTAAAGCCCCAAGCCTCTAATTACATTGTTAGTCTTTGTGGTGACTAGCCGCCATCCTGATTCATCTCATCTCATAGCATAAACTCATATGTGATCCCATCAGCCTATGAATAAAGACACTCCTATTATCGGGAATTCTAAGGATGTAGAGTCTCCCTCCCAGGAACCGGGGACGGAGGCCAGTTAGATTCTTTTTATTTAATAGGAGCATAGGCATTGTTCTATTTCAAAGGATTTCCTTGTCTATTTTAAACATTTGTATATAAATTCCATGGTATCACCCTATGTTGTAATCATAACAAATACTTTTTTTCCTCTAGGAGTCTGGAGCACCTATTCTTACAGATGATGTTAGTTTACAAGTGTTTATGGATCACTTGAAGAAACTTGCTGTGTCCAGTGCTGCTTGAAGTGCTAAACATGTTAAAGACACTTAAGAAGATGAAATAATATTCAAATTTCATTTTTTCCTTTTTCCATTTATCTGTGGAAACCAACAGATATTGCTCTATATTTTTTGTATTAGTATGGTTTGAGACAACATAGGGAAAATATTCACATTTGTAGATTAAGCTGGAATTATAATGAGAGCAATAAGAACAAATTTATTTTGCTTACCACAGTGTTATAACTGGTTCTAGAAATTTGAGGTCTTTATAACTTAATTATGTTTAATAAAAATAGAGTCTGCCTTGTACTACAGATGTAATTTATTTGTATAATGCAGACAGACCCAAAGTGGCACTGAATTTCCTTGCTCACCTTTTAAAAACTTGTTCCTTAATTTTAGCCAGAAAGCTAAAAAACATTAGTAATGATAAATGTGAACATTTTTGCTTATTCATTGAATATTTTTCTGTAATTTTCAGCACTTATGTATACACTTTTTCTGTACTTACTAGGGTAAGGCAGATTTATTTTTATGATTTGTTTAGGAATTATTTGATTTTATAATGGTAATTTTCATGATGATAATGTTTTTGGTTATTTGGAAAGATAGTTTAGAGATGAAAGTTTTTTTTGGGTAACAATCCCACAGCTGACAATAAATGTGAAATTTCCACAAAATATCCAACCTATGTGACTAAACACAACAGTTTTTTTTAAAAAGGGAGATAGAAAATAAATAGTTTTGTTGGAGTGCATTTTAGTAAGCCTTTGCAGTAAAATGACTGTTGTAACTACTAAACCAAATTTAGTTTTCACAGCATGGTTTTGTTGTTTTTCCCTTGTTTTTCTGAGGTAAATTTTATATTATATCCTTCAGTATTTTAACACTACTTTGGCAGTTTACACATTACTTTTTGTTTTTCCTTCCTTTTTGTGAAATTTATTAAGTTGTGGTTCTTATTGATAACAGTATTATATAATGTTTGCTTAATTATATCATGTGATGCTCAGTTCTATTTTGATTTATTCATTGGTATTCACTTTTACCTTTAAAGTTTACTTGTAGCAAATATGTTTACATCGATAAAGCCAGATATGTTTTGACAATGAAATTTACATATCAAGTACTGCAAATAAAAGGTGGTGCTATGATATATGCTTAGGAGGACAGTTTTAATGATTGTACTTGCATGAACACAATCATATGATGGTAAAACAGAAACTTAAGAAAAAATTGTTTATATGTTATATTCAATTAGCTTAAATAAATTGCATTGTTATATTTTATTTGAATTGAACTGTGCTAGGCCTAAATGCCAATAAAATATACTTTTCACTGTTTTTCTGGCTATTTTGAAATCTAGTAAAACCTGAGAAGCCTAATGTAAAATTAGAGTATTTAAAAGCATTAGATTTAAAAGCTACTCCTTTAAAAAATAACAACTTTAAAATACAATTCACACATCATACACTTCACCTACTTAAAGTACACAATTCAATAATTTTGAATATTTTCATGAAGTTATGTAATCACATCACCACAATCAATCTTAGAGTATTTTTTATCACTCCCAGTAGTTACTCATTTTTGTCATAAGGCTAGTGTGTTTTTAAAAAGGGAGATAGAAATTCATGTAGTTTTTTTTTGTTGTTGTTTGAGACAGAGTCTTGCTCTATTGCCCAGGCTGGAGTACAGTGGCACAGTCTCGGCTTACTGCAACCTCCACCTTCTGGGTTCAAGCTATTCTCCTGCCTCAGCTTCCCGAGTAACTGGGATTATAGGCGCCTGTCACCACGCCTGGCTAAGTTTTGTATTTTCAGTAGAGATAGGGTTTCACCATATTGGCCAGGCTGGTCTTGAACTCCTGACCTCAAGTGATCCACCTGCCTCGGCCTCCCAAAGTGCTAGGATTACAGGTGTGAGCCACTGCACCCAGCCAAGTTCACATATTTTGAATTGAGGAAAGACATTGTAATGATGACACCTGTTTAATTTGCCTGTTCTCTTAAGTTATGTCCTTTAAGAATGGTGTTGTGCCATTGTTTCTTGTCTTGGTACTTAGCCCTAAACTGTCCTCTACTTCTAAATCAATTACAGCTGAATTTAGGGATAAGGATGAACAAATTGAACAGATGTATTATCATACCCTTTTAGTTTACCATTTAAAAGCAATCACCTGGGATCATTTTTGTGTATAATTTATCTATTTCTAAATTATCTATTTACATAGACTGTTGAAAAGAATGTTTAGCCCTGTCTTAGTTCATTTGGGCTGCCAGAACAAAATACCTTAGACTGGGTATTTTACAACCAATGGAAATTTATTTCTCACAGTTCTGGAGGCTGGGAAGTCCACAATCAAGTAGAGTTGGTGTCTGTTGATAGCTCTCTGCTTTGTACATGGCACCTTCTATGTGTCCTCACATGGTGGAAGGGAGAGAGATGAACAAGCTTCCACAGGCACCTTTTGTAAAAGCACTAATCCCATTCATGAGGGTGTACCCCTCATTCTCTAATCACTTCCTAAAGGCCCCACTGATCTGGGAGGGAGGCAGAGAAGTACTAGGAAGGGAAGGAGGTGGTCCTTGGCTAGGGCTTCACCTCCAGGCCTGTGCCCACAGACCTAGGTGAAGACAGGCATTTCTGTTTTCCTGCCCAAATGTTGCACTTCCCAAGATCACCCTGGCCCACCATGCCCCCATCCTGTGCTTTTAACAACCTAGAGACCCTAGCGGGCACACACAAGCGGCTGGACATCAGGAGGAACACACTGGCGGAAGAACACAAAAACA
Organism: Chlorocebus sabaeus; assembly: GCF_047675955.1. NCBI lineage: Eukaryota > Metazoa > Chordata > Mammalia > Primates > Cercopithecidae > Chlorocebus > Chlorocebus sabaeus. The sequence continues at coordinate 15,466,686 of NC_132927.1, read as the reverse complement.
GCAGGATGTCGAGAGGCGCAGGTCGGCAGAAAAGCACAACTGGAGACTCCAGTAGACACCGACAGGCCAACCAGTGGAAGGACACAGAGTTGGGCTGGGGCTCCGAGGGAGGGCCCGGGCTGCTGACCTGCCTGACTCCAGGGGAAAACCACCTTCCCACTCCATCTCCCTTCTGGCTCCCCATCCATCTGCTGAGAACTTTCACTCAATAAAACTTTGCACTCATTATTCAAGCCCACGTGGGATCCGATTCTCCCGGTACACCAAGGCAAGAAACCCTGGGATACAGAAAGCCCTCTGTCCTTGCGATAAGGCAGGTGGTCTAATTGACCTGACACAAGCCGCCTACAGACGCCTAAACTGGAAGAGCGTACTGTAACACACGCCTAGTGGGCTTCAGCTGTGAACATTCACCCCTAAACACTGCTGTGGGGTGGAGCCCCACGCCTGCCTTTCTGCATGCTCCGCCTAGAGGTTTGAGCATTGGGGAACTGAAGAAGCGAGCCACACCCTCATCGTACACCCTACCAGGGGGTTAAGGGAACTTTTCCCGTTTCACCACCTCTTAAATGTCATATTGGAGATTAGGTTTCAACATAGGAACTTTGAGGGAACCCAAACGCTTAGACCACAGCACTCTTAAAGAACGTGGATGATATGGTTTGGGTTTGTGTCCCTGCCCAAATCTCATGTCAAATTGGAGGAGGGGCCTGGTGGGAAGTGACTGGATCACGGGGCCAGATTTTCCCCTTGCTGTTCTCATAATAGTTCTCGTGAGATCTGATCGTTTAAAAGTGTGTGGCACTTCCGCCTTTGCTCGCTCGCTCTCCTGCTCTGTCGTGGTAAGACGTGCTTGCCTCCCCTTCGACTTCTGCCATGACCAAGTTTCCTGAGGCTTCCCAGTCATGCTTCCTGTTAAACCTGTGGAACTGTAAGTCAATTAAACCTCTTTTCTCTATAGATTATACAATCTCAGGTAGTTCTTTGTAGCAGTGTGAAAACAGACTAATACAGTAGGATGGATAAAGAATATTTGCTAAATTATTAGCAGCACCGAGTAGCTTTGGTATATTACCCAGAACTGTTTTGGAATTCATTTTTGAATCTACTACTTCTATTGGCATAATCTCTAAAAATGATCTTAGACATCATCTATGTACACAGATGTAACAGGATAAATTTATTCTTTTATTGGCAGATTCCAAAACTGAGCTGACATTTCTCTGTTTAGTTCCCCACTTGATAGACTTCCCTCTCATATCCCCAGACTCAGAGACTGCATCTAATGAGTGTACTTAGTTGTCCAGCTCAGGCCAGAAACCAAAGAATCATTTTCAACTCTTACTCTTCTCAACATCTTTGGTAACCACATTGTAAAAATTCAACCTCTCTAGTATTTCCGTAATCTATTTCCAGTTCTCTATCCTACTGTTATTCTGCCTTCATTATATCTCACCTGGCTTGGTGAAATAGCCTCCTAACTAGCCTACTTTCTCCAATCTCCTTGTCTCTATTCCTCTTTTCAATTCACTTTCCACACTGCAACAATAGTGCTATTTCTGAATACAGGTCTGATTCAGTCATTTCCTTTTGCCCTCCCAATAAAATCCAAATATTTTGGCCTCGTAACATTGCATACTATATATCAGATTGTACCCCAGTTCTCTGCTAGAAAAATGGTATAAAAGACACAGCTGAAAAGGTGTATTGGAGAGGGATTCTACTTGTACCCAAGCATGAAATTTAGGTGTTGTATTTGGTATCTATTTAGTGTCAAAAGCAAATGCATTCTCTTCTGGCTGTTACAAATTAAATTCCATGGCTTATTGCACTTGCTTTTATTTTAAATGAACATGGTATTTTTTTCAGTTGTTTTCAAACTGCGGACAAATTAGGATTATTTCCTTTATCTTTTATAAAATTAAAAAAAATAGAGATGAGGTTTCACTATGTTGGCCAGGTTGGTTTTGACCTCTTGGCCTCAAGCAATCCTTCTGCCTCAGCCTTCCAAAGTGCTAGGATTACAGGCATGGGACACCTCGCCCAGCCGGATTATTTCCTTTCTAACATCCATCTTTACATTTTTATTTTCATTTCCCATGTATCCACTATACATGCATATATACTTTTTGTACTCTTCAAATGCTTGACTTGCGTTCATCTTGAGGATTTTGTCAAGTTATTCTACAGATATTTCTATTTTTCTTGTTTGCTTTTTAATAGTTTATGAAATTAAGTCTCCTTTCTTCTGTTCATTGTTCCTCCTTTGTTTATCTATTGAAACAACTGCTGTTCTAGGCTTAATGTATTATTATCCAGTGAACAGAATAATATTAAGGTATGGAACAGTGAAGTTACATTACTATATTTGATTTTTTTTTCTTCCCTACCTATGGATTATACTGACCAGCATCTTCAGTTGTTTTTCTTTGAGACTTGGTTTTGTTTTTTCTGTGTGTCTATTTTCTTACATTTTGTTATTGCCTACCTTTTTCTACATTTTCTGCGTACTAATTTTCAAGGAGCAATTTTAAAGCTCAGTTTTTACTCTATGTTGTTCAAGCCTGATTTGTACTGTTTGCAAATATTTTGGTCTTCGATTAATCTTATCTAAAACTTCACAGCAGGAAAAACTTAAATTGCACCACTGATGGAATGATTTGTGTTTTTTTTGGCTAATCCTTTAGTTTTAAACAACAGTTTAAAAAAATGTAGTGCCATAGGTATTCAAGACACAAACTGCAACTCTAAGAGAGGGGAAATTATTCAAAAATTACTACTAATTTACCTTCTAAATGTAAGGGTATCCGTGTATGTTCAGGCCACATTGTATAACTGGGGGTTCTCTGAATTAAGTTCCATGTAGAACACAATGTTTAATGAGATGAACAAAGCAAATCAATGGAGTCTTTCATAAAAGCAAAAAAGTGATAGTTTGAAAGTATTAATCCATTTCTAAAGCTAAGGAGAAAATTGAATATCAATTCTTCTGATAAGCATAAAATACATGTGTTTTTTTTTTAAATGAAAGTCTTAAAAATTATTCAAAGTTTTTTGCCCAGGCCAATTAAGAAGCGTAATTGCTTAGTTATTTAATTATCAAGATTCATCTACTTTTCCTCTAATGAATTTCAACTGAGACTTGATGTAACAATCATACATTCACCACTCATGAAGGCAGTTTGGGAAACTGGACTTTTGGAGTTAAAAGAGTCAATTGAAATCATTAGGTCCTATTTCTTTATCCAATTCATTCAAGAATCCCTCCACAATATCACTGTTGGTCACCTGATCTCTGTAAAATACTTTCAGTGACAAGTCAAACAACAGCTGAAAGTTGCTGAATGCTGTGAGTGACTTACACCTTTAGAGAAAAGAATGTTGCTGAGTTAGAAAGGATTTGTATATGACATACCAAAGTAAACTTTGACCAGAATTTTACGAGGAAATATTTAATTCCATTTTACACGATAACACAATCTGAGGGGCTATGAACTTTCACCTAAAAGGCCATCTGGCAGTCTTTGATACTGTCATTAAAAGAAAGTGGGTAGACAGTTACACAGTTACGTAGCAGATGTTTGCCGATTAGAAGAATGCTCTCAAGCAGGACATTGTGGACACACTTACCACAGAACTGTATATTTTCCAACTGCAATAACCATGTATTTAAGTGGATAAAAGTACATTGTAGAGCTTGGTGTTATGAGTCTGTTTCCTGTGGAAAGTGTGGCCTGCTGTGCTGGGGAAGCTGCTGTTTTCTTTTCTGGTCGAGATCTTGTTCAACTGCCTTCATAGTGTACAGGGTGAAGCATCCACAGAATGATCCTGTGTGTACATTTAACCTGTTCTGGGGACTGCACTGTTTGTTTTCGCAAATTAGGAAAATCGACAAAATCAATAATTTTTGTAGAAATTAGAACTTTTTCTAAGAATAGCAAATCTGGAGATTACTTATGAGTAGCAGTAAAGATGTCACTTTGAAGTGATAAGTATACTGAATAAAGAACCTCCAATAAGGAAGGATCACATTTCACTTTATTTAGTGGCTTAGAGCCTTTTCTTCAAGCCAACTTAAAAGTGACTTAATCTGCAGAGGTTTAAAAATTAATCTTTATCAAATCCTTGTGAGATGCTAATAGGTTAAGTATTCTGCATGTTTGAAAACATTTGTAAAGAAGAGATGAAAGAATCATAGAGCAGTGCTTCTCAAACTTGAACATGAATCCTCATGGAATAATGATAAAATGCAGATTTCCATCCAGTAGATCTGAGGTTTTGCATTCTAACAAGCTCTCAGGTGATACCAGTGCTGCTGCTGTGGCAGGCCACAATTTAAATGGCAATGTCAGCCAAGAGCAGCGTTATGTTTTGGGACTCCCATAGGAAGAAGTCCAGCAGTCAGTTGGAAATGTGCATTTTGGACTCAGGAGACTCAGTTTTGGGAGCCATAAGCATAGAATAATAGTTGAAGTTATAAGAATAGATGAAATTGCTCTTCTTTAATTATTTAGTAAATACTAATAAGGTAGTTAGGGAGCACAGAGTCAGACACAATCCTTCTTTGTGGAGCACAGATTATGCCATCCTGTATGGCCTCCTGCAATGTTTTAATTCTAAAATTCTATTTTTAATGAGAACATTAAGCCTACTGATTTATCAAGTGTATCTTTTTCAGCAAGGACGTATTTCTATTAAAAAGGCCATCAGGTTGCTGAAATATTAATGGTAGTACAATATCATGTAGCTGAAGAGAATGTTATCATTGAATTCAGGGTTTTGATGAAAACCCAGAGTTAGGTTCTTTATTTTAATAGGGATGTTGAGAAAACAAGATTCTGAGTAATAAATTGTGAAATGGCTTGATTAATAATTGTCTTTCGGCCAGGCAGGGTGGCTCAGTTTACTCCCAAAGTGTAATCCTAGCCCTTTGGGAGGCCGAGGCAGGTGGATTGTTTGAGGTCAGGAGTTTGAGACCAGTCTGGCCAACGTGGTGAAACCCTGTCTCTACTAAAAGTACAAAAATCAGCTGGGCATGGTGGTGCATGCCTGTAATCCCAGCTCCTCAGGAGGCTGAGGCAGGAGAATTGCTTGAACCCAGGAGGTGGAGGTTGCAGTGAGCCGAGATCGCACCACTGCACTCTAGCCTGGGCGACAGAGTGAGACTCCATCTCAAAAAAAAAAAAAAGAAAAAGAAAGTCTTTAATTATTTTAAGGATGATGTCTCTCACTTTTTAGGACCACAAAATACATTGCCAAGGCATGTTATGCAATGTTCTTAATTAGGTATGTTTGTTAATTGATTAGGTAACTATTATGGTGTAGATAGACATCGCTCTGCCTGGAGTTGGAGAAGTAAATGCGACAGTCTCTGAGCAGACTTTGGACCAATAGACTTCTATTTTTGTGTTTGTTGTGTGGTGACTCTTCTTATCTTATTGTATATTTACATTGGGCATTTTGAATTATATTTACTTATTGAGTGCCATACACACTTCTGACATGGCTTGTTGTAAATGACTCTAATGATTATTTTCCATTTGGAGTCTAAAGTCCAGCACGGTTTCAGGGAGCTAATGTTTTATTATTGCAGGTTCTTTGTCAAGAACATTCAGTGCACCTGCTGTGCGTACTCAGCCTATATATCCGGTGACAGCTACATCTGCTTCCCCATCTGCACCTTTTGGTTTAAGTCGATATCATTAGCTATCTGTAACACTTAAGAATCTGCCTGTATCTGTTGAAGGATAGATAACTGGGTTGAAAATCCTCACCTTTCTGCAAGACCTTCCACAAAATAATAGCTCTGTGGAGTGATTTGGGGATTTCTTATGATTAAATAGATTATTGAAGCTGTGATTGTCAAATAGAAACATGTTTAAACATGTTCCAGAGCTTACTTTTATTTATTAAGAAGGACATGATCACAAAATGTGCTTAATAATAATGTAGCTACGCTATATGTTAAATTTGGATCTGTTCCCATAGCAGATAAGATCTGTTATTCAATAAAGTCTAAAGTTGTCTGTACAGAGTGGAAAACCTTAATCCTTAACATTAGTATACTAGTCATGTCAATCAGCATGTCCACATCCTCCTGTTGCATCTCTCTGCTGGACTAAGGAGCCAGCCTCCGTCTCTTCCTTAAGCAAAGGGGTGGGATCAAGTTTCCTAAGGGCACCTAATCCATAGACTGGTTGCTGAACCTATGAAATGACTTGATAGGAAAAAGTTTCCTTAGTAAGAATAGTGATAATTAACTAGACTAATTATACTCTCCTCCTTGAAAAGTTGAAAGACTCAGATAGCAGCAGCCATTCTGTAATGAGAGAAAACATGACTAAGAACAGACAAGGCGTGGAAGAGGTGTACTGATGGTGGAACATTAGGATGAAGGTTCATTAACTCTGCTGGGTGATAGTTTCTAGACTGCCCTGCATCTTGAAACATGGCCATTTTTGGAATCCTTTCACCCTTACTCCCAAATGTGTTCATTTGGTATAATAAGTTTCCATTATTTGAGATGACTGAAACTTACTTATGAAACAAAGATCACAGTGACCATGAGGATTTACTTTTTGATCTGTGTTGCAAAGAATAGGGATTAAATATTGAGAAAACAAATAATAAGTGAGATGGGTGCCACATTGGGACAGACTCCAGAAGATGCACTATGTTACCTTATCTATCCACTCAGGATGGATAAAGTTCACCCGATTTAGGTGTCTTTCTAACAATATCCAGCCAGATTACTAATGTATAGGTTTCTGAGGCCAGAAGACCTTAATATCAATAAGTAATGGAATTACCTGAAACTCACTCCATACTCTTTTAAATAGTGCATTGAAGGAGCGGGGATCATGGGCTAAAATTCTGAAAACTATTGTATTTTTGTCTCCAACTGTCCCTTTAAACTTGCTCAATGTGTATAGTCTCCAGTCTCCCCAACTACTTGGTAAAGACTCTAGCAGACTGATTTTGGGTCACTTTTATCTAATAGACTTAAAGGTCACTCTAAGCCATAGACGTAACCCCGTTTAACAATGGCCAGGTCCTGTGCTAGGTGGAAACATGCACCACCTCATCTACTTTTCTCCACGGTCATCTTATAGCTCACTTGGTATTTGCTGTCTGTTATCTTGGCATCTTAGTCCAAGCCACTTGTTATACATTTATCCACAAGAAAAGTATAAATGATACACACATGGAGAATTCCACTGTCATTCTCTGGTTCTTCTCTCAGGGCTACTTGCTAATCAGTATGTCTTGGGAATGGTTCTGTCCTCTGAGGTATTCTTTCCCCAGCACATGGAGAGTTTCTCCTAGGCCCCACCCACTCAATGCTTGCCCCACAGTGTTGGCTCTGGGATATACAGTTCTTACCCAGACCTTTATTCTTATTCACAGTATTTACTTAAAATCTGCCCCCAAATAAACCTTAGGAGCTGAGCCAGGAATGGTGGTGCATGCCTGTTGTCTCAGCTACTTGGAAGGCTGAGGCGGGAGATCGATTTAGCCCATGTGTTTAAAGCTGAAGAGAGCTATGATCATGCCACTGCACTCCAGCCTGGGCAGCAGAGTGAGAACCTGTGAAGAAAAAGAGAGAGAGAGAGAGAGAGAGAGAGAGAGAGAGAGAGACCTTAAAAGCTGAATCCTTATCAATGGATTCTGATGAAAGGCTATGCTTGTCTCCAAAATGCTGAATGAGGCCATCTGTCTACTATTCTCATTAATAAAAATAATGAGGTGCTACTACAGCTTTCTGCAGTGTTGTGTGTTCATGTTCTTTCTGCCTGCTGGGTCCACTCTGCAGTGTGGGGATTTTTTTGTGGGCTGTAGCCACAGGAAGGGTGTTCTAGTGAAGAAATTCCCTACTTGCCTGGAGTCTGAGCCAAATATGGACACTCCTTTGCACAACTTTGTAACATCTTGCATAACATCAGTAAGTATTCTTTGGCAGTTGTGGCTAAAAAATAGCTCAGGGATATTATCATTCAATAATGTTGTATGCAATAGTATGTAGGTTACATATCTGCTGATAGACTAGGGGTAAATATGACTTATGGAGTAGTACCTTGTACTAAAAATAGCACTTGCTCATGATTCTAGAAAGTTAGAACTAACCTACCACTCAGATATCTGCAGGGAGAGAAGCATATGGGATTTAATCAATTATCTTCCCAAAACACTCCCTCGAAAGAAAATTGTAAATTCATTTCAAATAATCAATGAAAGATTTTTCCATGTGTTAGATGACTTATACATTCGCATATATTGTCCCTCATTTCTGAATCTTGTGATCTAAAAAAATTAATATTACAACTTTATTTCTAGCCAAGTGTTCTTTACTATTAAATTTTAGAAGGGTTGTGAAAATTTGCATTGGGAGGCACAAATTATTCTGTGCTCTTCTGTTCTATTGGGAGATATTACTTTTCTCCCTATTATTTTCACTTTCTACTTACTTGTAGGATTGCTGAAATAGCTTTTGAACTGAGTGAACATTTTAATTTACTCTGTTTTTTTAAAATATTATTAAAGCTTCTTTGAACAAATAAGAGAATGACCAAAGAAAGAAATTCGAGAAGGATAAACTAAGCATAAAGAGGAGAGCTTTTCATGTCAGAAAATGCTAAGGATAAACTAAACTTCAATCAAGAGACAAATGTAGTTTGAAGGCACTGACACTTCATCACCTCAGGGAGGCAGTAGCTCCTTCAGTAATAAGAAACTCAAGGCTTTTAGTATTTTTCTCCACTTTAAATTCTGAATTTTTCTATTAATAATTCTTTATGTGATTTTTTTTCTATCAACACCCATGCTTTAGTCCTTGATTTTAAAAGGTAATCCTTGCTCATGTCTGAAATAATTGGACCCCAAAAGTAAAACATAGTTTGCCGAAAGGGTACAAAATTGAAAAATGACTTTAGCTGCACACCATGCATGAAAGACTTTCGAAGTCTGAATTTCCATAAAAAATTATAAATAAATGAAATTCTTTATATGCTCAGTAAGTCAACTTTTTTAAACGCAGCAATTATGGTTTCTATAGCACAACAAGAAAGGTTGGGTGGGATTTTGAGGTCACCTCATCCTAGCATCTTCACCTGTGACCACATTTTTAACCTATTTCTTGCTGAATATTTAATATTTTGGCCACATTTTCATTTTGGTCACAACCTAAGTGTAGATTTAAAGTATGGTAATACTTTTGATCCAGCAAAAGCACTAGACCCATACACAGAGGAATTTATGTCAGAAAGTGATATCTAGTGGAAGATTCTAAAATGTTAAAAATTCTCTTTTACTCAGTTTCCATGCTTGAATGAATTACTTATCTGACTGGAGAGCTTCTTCCATGGGGATAAACAGCTTGGTAAACATTAGAAATAGTGGTGTCTCAGCTATTTCTAAGTATCTATGTCTGAGTATTTGCTATTTCCAGTAGAGGTAATCCAGCAGAGTTTAGATTCAGACATTTTCTTTTTTTAGTATAATCAAATATATTTTCATCTAGCAAAGAAGGAAAAACAGATAGAGTCCATATCTTTTAGGGGAAAAGACTCCACTGATGTTGACTTTAAGTACAAATGCAAACAACAGAGGAATGGCAGGGTGAAATGTATAGGAGCACAGATTCTGGAACACTGCACAGATTCAAAGCGCAGCTTTGCCATTTCCCAGTCGAGTCACACTGGGCACATTTCTTAACTTCTCTGGGACTGCTTCTTTAGCTGCAAGATGGGGAAAATCATAGCACCTACTTCATAGCATTGTATGAAGATTAAACAATTGAGTACCTATGGTATATTTAGAACACTGCTTGGCACTTAATATATGCCCTGTAAGTGCTGGTTGTCATCATTCCAACGAGAGGCATTACTCTCCAACCCTTCATTTTCTATCAGGTACTCCACATTATAATTATTATTTTTGCAGAGACAAGGTCTCACTTTGTTGCCCAGGCTGGTTTTGAACTCCTGGGCTCAAGTGATCCTCCTGCTTTGGCCTCCCAAAGCACTGGGACTACAGGTGTGAGCCACCATGCCTGACCCTGGTACCCTACATCCACATTATTATCTACATTTTACATATCAGGAAACTAAGGCTCAAAGACCTTATGACAGGTTGCACAACTGTTAAGTAGTAACACCCACAGATTGCACTATACAGATTGCATACAAATACATCACCACGTGCATTAATAATGTCTTTATTACTAATATGTCTTTACTAATAATGTCTAATAATGTTTTTATTACTACCTGGCAACAAGAATTGAGTGCTTATCCTGCGCTAGGAATGGTTCTGCGTGCAAAGAATAACCCATGAGATAGGCGCCGTTGTTATTACCAGAGAAAACTAAGGCACAGATTGTTTAAAAAACTTGCTCAAGGTCACATAGCACTTACTGGCAGACATGAGATGTAAACCCAAGTGGTTTGCTCTAGTATCTGTGCCCCTTTTCTGCCCCTTTCCCTGAGAGTGATCAAACGCTTGTGGAGCTTTCATGTGGTCTAAGATTAAGGAAGAGGCATTTGGTCATCACTGGCTTTTGGCTGGAAGGTTATTGCATTTGGTCTTTGGCCATCAGCCTTTTCCTCACTATCTGTTACTGCTGTATCTTGTGGGCTGTTTCTCTTGGGGGTGCTCCAGGAGAGGCCAGCCATGGCCCCCTGCTGGCTAGGTTCCACATCTGCTCACAGTGGCCCTGCTGGTCTTCCAAAACTCATCTGGTCTGCCCTCTGGCCACTGGCTGTGTGCTGTACACCGCCGCTCAACTGGGTTAAGCTCAATGTTTTGTCTTGTAATTTCAGACACCTTCTGGATCCTTTGCTAAGGGTTTTGAAACCTCTTGAAGCTCTTCCCACTTTCCCAGCCATACTCTGGTACATGTGAGTGAGGGTGAGCAGGTGTTCTCTTAGGCCTTCTCCCTGCTACTATCTACTTATATAGCTGTCTGTTGGTGTAATAGAACTCCAGGCAGGAAGAAAAATACAAGCTCCTTTTGACTGGAAAGTTTCACTTAACTGGAATCTCTACTATTTATCTCCTCCACCAGGCATTTTGATATTAGGTTGAGGCACAAGGCCTCAGACATGTCCCAAATCTCCCTCTTTCTATTAACCATTTCCTACTTTCTCTCTCTTCTGAAGCTCCTGATTTCTTTTTCTTTTCTTTTCTTTTCTTTTCTTTTTTTTTTTGAGACAGAGTCTTGCTCTGTCACCCAGGCTGGAGTGCAGTGGTGCTATCTTGGCTCACTGCAAACTCCGTCTCCCGTGTTCAAGTGATTCTCATGCCTCGGCCTCTTGTACCTCAGTTGGGATTACAGGCATGCACCACCACACCAGGCTAATTTTTTTTTTTTTTTTTTGTATTTTTGGTAGAGATGGGGTTTCGTCATGCTGGCCAGGCTGGTCTCGGACTCCTGGCCTCAAGTGATCCACCCGCCTCGGCCTCCCAAAGTGCTGGGATTACAGGCATGAGCCACCGCGCTCGGCCCTGATTCATTTATTTTTAATGGACCTATAGTCTACTTCCAGCACCTCATTCCCAACTGCATCATCACCATCCTTGAAAATGTATAGCACTTTCCCAGGCTCTGGTCCTATATCAGGCATGGGTTGCAAAGAGAATGTTGGTAGCGTCAAGAAAATCTAGCAAGCAATTCACTTGCAAGAGTCTAGGAAGTGATCTTAGTTGAGTAATGTCTGTATCTCCCAATTAAATACACTGGGAAAATTCAGTAAATGATACTGGTGGGATAAACACAGGCCAGATCTTGAAGACCCATATAAGTCAGATGTGTTAGGCTGTTCTTGTGTTGCTCTAAGGAAATACCTGGGGCTGGGTAATTTATAAAGAAAAGAGGTTTGATTGGCTTGCAGTTCTTCGGCTGCACAGGAAATATGGCACTGACATCTGCTTGGCTTCTGGTGAGGGCCTCAGAGAGCTTGTACTCATGGTGGAAGGCAAAGAGGGAGCGAGTGCCTCACATGGTGAAAACCAGAGCAAGAGGGGAGGAGGAAGTGCCAAACACTTTTAAATAACCAGATCTCTTGAGAACTCACTCACTGTCACGAAGATAGCACCAAGCCATGAAGGATCCACTCTTGTGACCAAATCACCTCCCTCTAGGCCCCACCTCCAACATTGGGGATTACAATTCAACATGAGATTTAGACGGGACAACATCCAAACCACATCAATAAGGTGAAGAAGTTTAGATTTTCTCCTGAAGGCAGTGAGGATCACATGGCAGAACAAAGCAGGAAAATGTACAGAATGGAGAAGCCTGAAGAGTGTCAGGCTGAATGCAAGCAACAAGGAGGTGTCTGGGAAATACCTGTCATTTAGACAAGAGGGATGATGTTCCGAGGAGGCCTGTGGAAATGATAGGATTTAGACAAGAGGGATGATGTTCTGAGGAGGCCAGTGGAAGTGACAGGATCTGGAGAGGAGAAGGCTGCTCCACTTGGAGTCACCTCTCTTTGGCTAGAAAGCTCAATCTTAAAGGTACCTTCCCAGTGAAGGCTTCTCTGAATTCCCATGGCTTACTCTCATGGCTATCTGTACATAGTCAATATTACACTTTTTTTTTTAATTTTTTTTTTAACAATATTGGTCTTTCCTACTGGAATGTACTGTCCATACTGAGGGCAGTTAATTTTTGTTGAAAGTTTTTGTATTCCCAGAACTTATTACATTGCTTGGCACATAAAAGGCTGCCAAATATTTGTTGAATAAATGAATTTAAAAAATAAAAAATGGATGGAGTAGTGGGTTACCTTGTGAAATATTATGGCCAAGCCATTGCATTAAAAATCCCGAGAGGACACAAATGGAAGACTCTTGGATCCTGCAGTGCAGACAATGGGCATTGCCCCAGAGCTGCCACATCAAGGATGTCAAGTCATGGAGTTTGAACACTAGGCATGGGCACTTTGGCTTTTTGAGTGAAAAAAAGTTGTTTCTGGGTATTAATGTGTTTGGGGATATAAAGAACCAGGGACCCCTCTATTCTATGGTCCTCTGACCTGATGGACTGAAGTTCCAGTGTGCCACCATGAAATGCAAGGGAAGTAACAGGGAGCCAGAGCCACCCACCTGCATCTCAGACAGACATCCTCCACACTGCCTATTTGCTGTTTGCATAGTAGACTAAAATAAAAGCAACTTTGGACTACTTGACGTCTCTAGGCTTGCTTATCCTCAGAACCAAAGCAGTTTGCTGTGGTCTAGCCTAGCTATTCAACTACATATGCACAGCCTTTGTTATTGTTAGAGTTTTATAATTTTTGCTAGGCTAACTGGTGTGAAACAGTACTTCATTGTTTGATCCAGAGTTTTAAAACTTTTAATCTTTCATTTAAAAAAGTTTTCATATCTGGATTTCTGATGTGAATCCAGTACTCTTCTATGAGTACTTTCTGTCTGCTTCCTAATTAGATTCAACAGACGTTTGTCTCTTTTATCAGTTCTTTCAAAGAACCATCTTTGGGGGTTATACATCAGTTTTAATATTTTTCTATTATTCATTACTTTCTTCTTTTCCTATTCATTAATTCCTTTCTTGTGCTTACCCTTGACTGGTTTTATTGCTTTTATTTGTTTTTAGAAACAGGATCTTGCAGTGTTTCCCAGGCTGGAGTGCCATGGTTATTCACAGGCACAGTCATAGAGCCTTATGCCTTATAGCTTCAAACTCCTTCAAACTCCTGGACTCACGTCATCTTCCTGAGTAGCTAGGACTATAGACGTGCACCACTGTACCTGGCCTCACTATTTTCTTATAAGTTCTCAGTTCATTATTTTGACACTTAAAATTGTTTAATATTTAAAGTACTTATAATTTTTTTCCCCTGAGTGCCTCATTGGTAATATCATGTCATTTTATATGTACTGCAGTGTTCTTATTTTGATTATTTCTAAATTGATTGTAATGGTAGTTTTGACTTTTTTCTTTTACTTAGAAGGTTTTTAGAAGGTGGTGCTTTGTGGGATACATAATTTGATATATATTAATTAAATTTTATTATGTATTTTTTAAAACATTGTCTCATGTTTAGTTTTTTCTTACTGGATTTGTCAAGGCGGAAACTGTGTCAAAATCTCCTATTATGACCGAGTTACTGAAAATGTATCCTTGAATTTTTAAGAAATATGTATGTGTTTCAGTACAATTATAGTCAGCATATAAGGACTGGACTGTTACTGTGATATTAAGGAAACTTAATATAAAATGATAGTATTTGCCCTATGTAAGCTTTTGGCCTTAAATTCATTTTAATTTGAAATTAGTGCTTTCTGTTTCTCTTTTGTTTGCCTACATCCTTCATATATTTTCCTTTTCTTTTACTTTTATCCCATTTATGGCATTTTGTGTTATATCAGTCTCTTAAAAACAGCAGTTTGAACTCAATCTGCAGCCTTTTGACTTTCATGCATTTGGTCTTACTTGTCATCTTGTTTCAAGTTTTGTTTTGATAGTTCTTTGCATTTCTATTGTTTTGAAGTATGGATCTTATTTGTCCTTCTTTGGAGATAAACACACATTTAAATTTTGCTATAGTACTTAGTTTCCAAAAGCACTTTTTAACTTACATTTCTCCAGGGTAAAGTCATGTTTTCCACTGTCTTCCACCTTCTCGCTGCTCATTGTTCCTCATTTACCCATTTTTGTTAATGTATTCTGGATTATTGTAAACTTTTTTTAATTGTAAAAATCTAGATTAAAAAAAATCCAGATTATTATAAAAATATAAAAAATTGTATCTATTAAGAATGCTTTGACATTGCTTTAGTTTAGTTTTTCTTTTTTTTTCTTTGAAACTGAGTTTCCCTCTTGTCACCCAGGCTGGAGTGCAATGGTGCAATCTCAGCTCACTGCAACCTCCACCTCCCTGGTTCAAGTGATTCTCCTGCCTCAGCCTCACGAGTAGATGAGACTACAGGTGCGCACAACCACTCCCAACTAATTTTTGTATTTTTTTCTTGGTGGAGATGGGGTTTCACCATGTTGTCCAGGCTGGTCATGAACTCCTGGCCTCAAGTGATCCACCTGCCAAAGTGCTGGGATTACAAGCTTGAGCCACCACGCCCATCCTAGTTTTTCTTCTTTAAAAAAACCTGTTCCTACAATGTAATGTATCTTTGTTTCAGTCATTTTGGAGGTCTGGGAGTAATGTCATTCCTTCTTCATTTTCACCTCCTTTTAGGGCTTTTTTCAGTCAATTGAAATTTGTCTTCACACATCTTCTTAAAAAAGATTTATACATGAATCGGTATATTTTTAAAGATATCTGAGTTTGTCTTATTGCTTTCACAAGGGTGAGACAACTTGGCTGCTACTATGGTCTGAATGTTTATGTCCCCCTAAACTTCATATGTTGAAATCGTCACCCACAAAGTGATTGTATTAGGAAGTGGAGCCTTTGGGTGGTAAATAGGTCATGGGGGTGGAGCCCTCATGAATGAGATTAGTGGCCCAAGAGAGACCCCTTTGCCCCTTTTGCTATGTGTGATTGGAGTGAGAAGAAGGTTGCCTATGACGAAGCAGGGCCCCACCAGACACCGAATCTGCTGGTGCTTTGATCTTGGACTTTCCAGTCTCCAGAACTGTGAGTAATAAATGCTGTTTATAATCTATCCAGTCTACGGTATTGTATAATAGCAACCGGAATGGACTAAGACAACTGCATATACAATTCTTGGATCAAAATAAGAGTTTCCCCTAAAGTCTTTTAAAATATTTTACTGCCATTCTTTGGCATGGAATATTGCAGAACACTATATTTTAATCTGGAACAGGAAATAGTAAGGGACAGTGTGATACAGTGTCTCAGAGAGCTGACTTTAGGATCTCACAGACAGGGAGGGGTTCAAGGCCTCTGTCTACCACTGACCTGCTTCTCACTTACCAGTCATAAGGCCTTGGGAAATTTTGACCTTGGTTTTCCCACTAGTATAAAGAACCTAAAAATGGTATTCCTCATAGGGTTATTGTAAGGGTTAAGTGAATTAATTCTATAAAGTTATAAATTCTATAAAGTTATAAAGCTTAGTACCTATTATACCTTTCTGTTTCATTTTGGACTTTTTTTTTCTGGGAACATCAGTTGCCTAAATTTCCATCTCTTAATTCTTTTTCCTTTGTGGCCATTATCTTATTTCTCATTATTTTTCTCTTTAGTTTTTTTCCTTTATATTCTATATGAGTATACAAGTTTATCCTCATTTTTTCCTTTATTAAACCTGTTTTTTTCCTCAACCTAGATTTTAATTCTGCTAATATGTTTATAAAACTTTAAAAATAATAAAAATACATGCCCATGAAGAAAAGGGTATAAATCCTAAATATATACCTTGAGAAATCATGAGAATAAAGTGTTTATCACCTCAGGTTAAGAAACAGAACACTGCAGGCTGGGAGTGGTGGCTCACACACATGATCCCAGTGCTTTGGGAAGCTGAGTCAGGAGGATTCCTCAGGACTTCATTCAAGACAGCTTGGGAAATATAGAGGGAACTCCATCTCTACAAAAGATAAAAAAAATTAACCAGGCATGGTAGTGTGTACCTATAGTCCAAGCTACTTGGGAGGCAGAGGCAGGAGGATTTCTTGAACCCAGGAGTTCAAGGCTACAGTGAGCTATGATTGTGTCACTGCACTCCGGCTTGGATAATAGGACAAGACTCCAAAAAAAGAAACCAGAACATTACAGCATCCCATAGGCTCCCCACATGCCTCACACCAAGCATGCTCTTCTTAACTGCAATACTTTGCTCTTCTCAACTGCAATATTTTGCTCTTCTTAAGAGCAACACTCTTCTCACTTTGAGGGTAATCACCATGTGATCTTTTCTTTTCTTTTTTTTTTTCCTGTGGCTTGTTTATTTCATTTAGCATTTCATCAAGGTTCATCCATGCTGTAGCATGTATGAGAATTTCCTTCCTCTGTAAGGCTGAATAATATTTCATTGCATATCACATTTTGTTTATCTATTCATCTGTCGACAGATAGATGGGTTGCTTCTACCTTTGGCTATGGTGAATAATGTTGCCATGAGCATGAGTGTACAAATATCTCTTTGAGATTCTGCTTGCAATTCTTTTGGGTGTATACTGAGAAGTGGAATTGCTGAATCATATGGCAATTCTATTTTTAGTATTTTGAAGGACTGTCATACTGCTTTCTATAGCTGTTGCACTGATTTACATTCCTATCAATATTGCACACAGATTCTGTTCCAGTTTCTCCATATCATTGCCAATGCTTGTTACTTTCTGTGCTTTTGATAGCAGCCATCCTATTGGGTGTGAGGTAGTATCTCCTTTTGGTTTTGATTTGAATTTCTTAATAATTAGTGATGTTGAGCATCTTTTCATATGCTTGTTGTCCATTTATATATATTCTTTGAAGAAACGTCTATTCAAGTCATTTGCTTATTTTAAAAATCAATTTTTTTGTCATTGTTAAATTGTAGAAGTTCTTTATATTTTCCAGATACTAGACCCTTATCAGATATATGATTTGCAAATTTTTTTTCCTAATCTGTGGATTGTCTTTTTACTTTCTTGATACTGTCCTTTGAAGCACAAACGTTTTTAATTGTGTTGAAGTCCAATTTGTCCATTTGTGTGTGTGTGTCTGTGAATGAAGAGCTTCTCAGAACCTTTCCTATGTTCATGCAGATCAAAATTCCAAAAGACAGATGGATCTTACTGTATTTCCACAACTTAGCTGACCACAGAAACCTAGTTCTATGCCTCCCCTATCATCGTATTCTCCTCACAGAATAATTTGCAAGTCACAGAACACACTCGGAAATGTTCTGCTTTGAGAGTTTTTAGTACTCCATGAAAAACCCTTCAGCAGAAGATGAGGCATCACACATTCAGAACCCTAAAGCCAGAATAGATCTAGCCTAGTGCCTGACTTCAGGGATGAGGGCCCAATGACCTGCTCAAAGCTTGGGAGATTGGGGAGAAGATCAGACCCCTGGGACAACTACCCAAATAGGGAACTCAAGACAGGAAGCATTTGTCTTATCAGTTGTGCATGGGGCTGGGGCTGGGTGGGAGGACCTTGGTCAGTTGCTTTGAGAGTGAGGATTTTAGGCCATCCTTCACTCTTGTGAGCCTTTGGCTTGGAAAGGCAGGGGCCCTTCTCCTCTCCCGTGGGATGCCAGGACTTGGGCTGCCGGCAAGCTGGCCAAGAGCTTCCTTGATTCCCTGCTTCGCTGTCTGCTCCAGACTCTCCCCAGACTTCTTTCTCTGGAGGACTCATGGGCAGATGAATGAACTGAGTGAAAGAGCCAGAATCCAGGCCTTGGTGGAGCCTGGACTTGGTGGAGACTGGCCCAGCCTGTCAGCGGGGCTGAAGGGCTAAGCTCTGGGTGGTCTCTTATGGACTCGGAGGAGATTCTAGAAACAGGCTCAGGAGGGCTTTCATAAGGCTGCTTTGGGGTCCGCCGGACACAAGCACATCCCAAGCTGGAACCAGTTGCTGAGATAGCAGCTGTATTGCATATCCAGGATTTGGTTTACCCAGATGACAACAAGGTCCAATGCCTGACGATTATACAACTTTTTCCTTGAGAGTCTGCACACATATCTCAGGCAATCTCTTAGTCACATGGGAGACCAGAGAGGCAATACAATTCTTTCTCATTCACTCCTTCCTAATACATTATGACCCTGGTGAAGCTAAGTGGTTAGAATCCAGATTATTTGTTTTTATAGCTGCATATAGAGTAGGTTACATTTCCCCCTCTATATGCAGCTCTATCTTGTAAGGAACCATTAGATGGACAGTCCCTAAAAACATGGCAGCATGAAAAGAGCAATGGTTTTACAGTCTGATAAATGTGGGTTTGAATCTAGAGTCCTCCAGGTTCTGGATGATTGATCTTGGACTACTTCTTTCACGTCTCTGAACTTGATATTATTCTTACACTTAAAATGGAAATAGCAATACATGTGAAAGATCTGGCACATATCATAATGCTAGTTTCATAAATGCTAGTTTCCTTCTCAAATTGCATTGTGCAGACAAGTCATCATAGGTGTTGGAATTTCTCAATTGGAAAGGATCTTGGAGATGATCCAGTTAAGATTCTCTAGTTTTTCAGAGGAGAAAGTTGGAGCACAGAGAGAGTAAGTGACTTGCTGAAGGACACGCTACAAAGTGAGATTGCTAAATTCCATGCAATCCAAGTCCCCTTGGGTAGCTGAAGGCCCTGACTGGCTCCTTTCCTCTAGGCACCAACACTGCTCTTCTTAGGCTATTTACATGCTTTATCTTGAGGCCTGAGTTTTGACCACTGGAAGCACTATTGGCCATGAGAATAGAAGACCTGAGGTTTACACAGTTACTCAAGGGAGCTGGCAGCTTCAACGGCTCCTTATTCATTTCAATGGCTTCCAGCTGATTTTCCTGTGTTCGGCTCCAGGGGACAAGGAACCCTCCCTGCCGGGTGGACGTCACCCAGCACACACTGCCCGCCTCTCGCGTCCTCTCCAGTTCCTGTCTCCCCTCTCTGCCCGCTGCAGACTTGGCTGCTTCTTTATCCTATGACCAGTTTTCATTGGCTCTGAGGATTAGCAGGGACCAGAGCCCAAGCTCGGGGAGCGCTCAGGTGAGCTCCCCATGATCAACCAACCTCTGTGTTCTCCTCCCTCCCCCTGACCTTTTTGTTTTTAGCAGCTTGACAACCCAAGTGTGCATGTCTAAATACTGTTGTTTAGTTTTTAAACGTTAGATACATAAAATCAATGAGTTTGAATTTTTGGTCTGACTTCTTTCACAAGTCATTATATTTGTGACACTTGTCTGTGTTGAGACTAGCTATACGTTGCTCATTTTTTGTACAGCATGTCATTATTTGTGTATACTACTATATTACCCTCTCAACAGTTGAGCAATTGGGTTTTCTATGGTTTTTGGCTACTACAAACAATGCTGCTATAAGCATTGTTGAAATTTGTATCTCGACGCCTCTGAAAAGTTTCTTAGGGTAAATATACCTGCTAGAGGGTTGGTTGGATAATAGAGCATATATATAATCAGCTTTACTAAATACTGCCCAACCATTTACCAAAACTGTGCTGCATGCTATAATATTTTTAATTTCCTTAAAATCTTTCATCATTTTACCATCTCATTTCCTTGTTCTGCTTCTCTTTATTAAAAACTCTGCCTTTTTGTACCATGCCTAAGAAATTAATCAGAGTTTGGAAATTTTCTTCTGCATTATAAAAAGCGTTTATTTTCAAAGGTTAACTCTTTTTCTTGCTCTCTTAAATGTTGTTCTCTTTCCTTAACTTGTAATTTTTCCCCATAGACTTGTGTTGAGATTTTTTTTCCTGAATAAGGTGAGACGAAGCCAGACTCCATGTTTGTCATCAGAAAATGTATATAGACATTTTCTTATTCCCTCCTTACCCATGTTTTTCACAAATATATGTTGATGCGGTATCTTTTTTTAAGAGATGTGAAGGGAGGTTAATGCACTGAGCTTTCAATCAAATTTCCCAGTTCTTAGTGAGCTTTTGTTTAATGTTACACCTATCTCAAATGTTTGATTCTATGATATGTGAACCATCATAATGAACAAAAAAACCACAATCCCCAGCAATCATTGTTCCATGGCAGAAGCCAGAAGCCACCAGCTGCCACTAGTCCCTCCTAGTGTCTCCTACCTCTGTACACACAGTAGTCACTCCACTGTGTTCTCGAATTTGTAATCTCTGCCTGGATGCAGAGATTTGGAGGAGTGGGTTGGGGAGGAGAGTATTGTGTTTGCAACATAGAGAAGGAGAACCCAAGGGAGAACAGAGGACAGCTGCCTTCTTCTCTGGTTGCTGTGTTTCTTTTGGACTCAGGGGATTGGAGGTGGGGGAATAGAAATATATTTTTTGTTTGTGCATTTCTTTTCCAAATGGCTTCATTTTCATGAAGCAAACCAGAGTATGTGATCTGCCAAACAATCGGTAATTTTTTTCTCAGTGCAATTCCAAATGCCTTGGGCTTTGTGTTGATTCTACTAGGATTCTGGAATGGAGATTATTGATCATGTAGCCACATGAGTGGTGGGTTTTGTCTTATATTTCTCAAGGATACTTCCAGTGCAAACATAGGAGCAACTTTATGGGAGGATGTTAGCCAGATTACACTTTGATTTGGAAGTAATAATGTATTTCATTTAATAAGCAAAGTAAAAAAACATGAAGGCAGGGTATATATTCTTAAATCTATTGAACTATATTAGCTGGAAACGTTCTAGTAAAGGTGTAATAGTATCTGTTCAAAGAACCAAACCTAAATCTACCTTGTCATATATGGGGTAATGACGTCAATATTTAGGATTACTACTGAGATTTTAAAAACTCATTTTTTGTGATAGTAAACTGTTTTTATACAAGTCAACATTAAAGAAGAAGGTGATGACATCTAGTGAATTGAAAATGCCAAGATAGATGATCCACATATTTAAAAACGCATGACCTTTCACACACCATCAGTGTGATATGTACTCTGAGGAGTAAAGACTAATTGTTTTTCTTTAATTAGTTATATTCTTTTTTTTATTATTATACTTTAAGTTCTAGGGTACATGTGCATAATGTGCAGGTTTGTTACATATGTATACTTGTGCCATGTTGGTGTGAATTAGTTATATTTTTAAATGGACTAGAATAGTGGTTTTCAAACCTGGCTGTGCATCAGAATCCATTGGAGAGCATTTCCAGATGCATACTTATTTGCTGTCACACTCAGACTTACTGAGCTGGCATACCATGGGTATACCAGAGTATGGGAGTGCATTTAAAGAGGTGCCATTGGACTGGGGCACAGCCCTTTTTCTCTTGTTTTTCTAAGCTTCTGGGACACTACTGGTACAGGTAATCTCTTCCAGAGGGATCACTGAGTCTGGTCTCAGGTCTGATCTTGTTTCAAAGGGCTTCTTGCACCCAGACTGTTCTGAAGAGATAAGCAACTATCATTCAAGAAAAGTTGCTGGAATTTTGTAACCATTCTGGGAGTTAGGATGGATTTTAGGGAAGAGGCAGCAGGATCAGCTTGGTAATGTCATGCATAGGGAGCTAAAACCTGAGTGTATGGGGTCACAGAAGAAGCTCAAAATTCCACTGAAAAACCAGTGGTGAGACTGGGGGTGGTGGCTCACGTCTGTAATCCTAGCAATTTCGGAGGCCAAGGTGGGTGGATCATCCGAGGGCAGGAGTTTGAGACCAGCCTGGCCAACATGGTGAAACCCCATATCTACTAAAAATATAAAAATTAGCCAGGCATGGTGGCTCACGCCTGTAGTCTCAGCCACTCACGAGGCTGAGGCAGAAGAGCCGCTTGAACCTGGTAGGCGGAGGTTGCAGTGAGCCTAGATAGCACTATTGCACTCCAGCCTGGGCGACACTGGAACTCTGTCTTAAAAAAAAAAAAAAAAAAGAGAAAACCAATGATGAACCTCTAGCTAATAGTTATACCCCAATGGATACAAATGTCTATGTGAGCAGTACAATGGAGTGGAAAAAGTATGGCTATTGTAAACACAAATATGTGTATTTGAATCCAGTTCTTAAACTTTTTAGCTGTTTGACCTTGACCAAATTAATTTGATCAGAACTTCAGTTTTCTCATCAATAGAAAACATAGGAAAATAATATCTACCCCATTGGGTTGTTGTTGAGAAAATGAAACGTGAACGTGAAAATGTCTTGGTATAGTGACTAGGACATAGAAAGTTCTAAATAAATGTTATTTTTTCTTTTTTTCATGCACTCTCCTTTTTGCAGTCACTCTATGAGTTTTTTGTTTGTTTGTTTGTTTTTTGTTATTTGAGACGGAGTTTCACTCTTGTCACCCAGGCTGGAGTGCAATGGCGTGATCTCGACTCACTGCAACCTCTGCCTCCTGGGTTCAAGTGATTCTCCGGTCTCAGCCTCCCAAGTAGCTGGGATTACAGGTGCTCACTACTATGCCTAGCTAATTTTTTTAGTTTTAGTAGAGATGGGGTTTCGCCATGTTGGCCAGGCTGGTCTCGAACTCCTGACCTCAGGTAATCCACCTGCCTTGGCCCCCCAAAGTGCTAGGATTACAGGTGTGAGCGACTGCCCCGGCCTCTTTATGAGTTTTTAATGTCACATTTTTTGCTATGGTAGTTTCATAGCAAAAGCAATGAATAAATCACAAACTTTATTCATTCATTTATTGAGTCAAAAAACATTTTCCAACTACCTGTTTCAGTTATTCATTGTTGCATAACAAACCCAAAATTTAGTATCTTAAAAATATATAACTTAATTTTCTTTCTTTCTTTTTTTTTTTTTTGAAACGGAGTCTCGCTCTGTTGCCTAGGCTGGACTGCAGTGGAGAGATCTTGGCTTACTGCAAGCTCAGCTCCTGGGTTCACGCCATTCTCCTGCCTCAGCCTCCAGAGTAGCTGGGACTACAGGTGCCTGCCACCATGCCTGGCTAATTTTTTGTATTTTTAGCAGAGACAGGGTTTCACCGTATTAGCCAGGATGGTCTCAATCTCCTGACCTCATGATCCACCCGCCTCAGCCTCCCAAAGTGCTGGGATTACAGGCGTGAGCCACCGCGCCCGGACACTTAATTTTCTTACGGTTCTGCAATATGGGCTCAGCTGAATAGTTCTTCTGCTGATCTTACTGATGGTCACTTCTTGTGGGTAAGTTGGGACTGACTAAATTGGGACATTGGGAGGGCAGGGCCTCTCTCTCTGTCCAGCGGAGTAGTTCAAGTTACACAGTACCTCAGAATTCCCATGATCTCAAAGCAGAAGTTGTAGGTTATCTCAAGTCTTAGGCTGGGAACTGGCACAGTGTCACTTTCACTGTCATTCTATGATTAGAGTTAGTCACACAGAGAACCCCAACTAAATGGGGGGGAAGCACACAGTTTGTGAATACTTGTGTGAATTGAGCCACTGATACAATAGACTCTCACAATGCCTACTGCTGTGGTAGATATTAACAAAGGGGCGGGGATATAAGAAAGTGAACGTGATGGTCAGAAGATTACATTCTAGTTAGTGATGTGGTGAATATACGGGTACTGTTAAATAGCACTGAATTAAAGCATCAGGCCTTACTTAAGTGCCAAGTTTGTGCTAAGAGAAGGGTTCTATGTGGGGATAGAATGCTCCGGCAAGGCCATGGATGCTTGGTGAATGAGGGTGATTTTTGAAAGTAGGAGTTTCCCGAGGAGGATGCTGATTTGCTGTGTGCCTTCAGGGTCACTGGGCTCTATAGTAGTTCATGTTCCACACCTGAGATGATTGATGTGCCTTGTGAACAGCTGCTTTGTTTTAGAGTCTTAGGCCACCACCATTGCTCAGATAGCTTCTCATTTATTGGGCAGACATTAGCTCAGGAGGGGAAGATATGTGGGCATGCGTGTGGCAAGAGCAAAGAGGATAAGGCTTGGCAAAGTGGAAGCAAGAATGAGACCATCTGTTATTTCTATACATTACATTTGGACTAAAGCTGCCTCCTTACATACTTTAAGTTCAGCCTAAAGATTTCTCCATACATAGTAAAATGCAACCTAACTGGATGTATAAACAGACTGTAACCTGCTCTTGTGCCAATCACTGAGTTTCAGCCAATCAAGGGTGATTAACTGTTCAAACCATGTTCAAATAAGGCAAATGCAGAACTGTAACCAATCCAGCCGTTTCTGTACCTCACTTCCGTTTTCTATGTCACTTTGCTTTTCTTGTCCATAAATCTTTCACCATATGGCTGCAGTGGAGCCCCTCTGAACCTGCTCTGGTTTGGGGGCTGCCAGATTCTCAAATTGCTCTTTGCTCAGTTAAACTTTGTTCAATTTTAAACTTTCTTCAATTGATTTATTTTTTTGTTTTTTTGAGACAGGATCTTGCTCTGTCACCCAGGCTAGAGTGCACTGGCACGATCTCGGCTCCCTGCAATCTCCACCTCCTGGGTTCAAGAGATTCTCCTGCTTCAGCCTCCCAAGTAGCTGGGATTACAGGCGTGCACCACGAGCCCAGCTATTTATTTTTATTTTTATTTTTAGTAGGTACAGGGTTTCGCCTTGTTGGCCAGGCCAGTCTCAAACCCCTGACTTCAAGTGATCTGCTCATCTTGGCCTCCCAAAGTGCTAAGATTACAGGCATGAGTCACCACACCAGGCCTCAATTGAATTTGTCTAAGATTTTGCTTTTAACATTTCTGATCTACCTTTATGGGGAAATGTATTTGTATCTTCTGTAGGAACGCTGCCTGCATTTCCATTGTTGGGGTTTTCCAGAGGCATAGTAATTAGGACCATTTTCTGTTCTGGAAATTCTATTTGCCTCATGAGATAGGATTTTCAGTGTAAACTTCTGTTCTTGCAAAGAGACTGATAGCCTCACTGCTCTATGTCTGTCTTCATGTGTAGTTTTTAAAATTTCAGGGATGCTATAGATATTTCATGTTCACAAAGGGCCTGAGACAGTTTCTCTCTGTGAGCAGATATCATTGAAAGAAAAAGCATTTAGTGCCAAAGAACCCAGATTCAAGTTCTGATTCTTCAAATTGCTTAAGTTCTCTGGGTCTCTGTTTCTTTGTAGTAAAATGGGTTTACATGAAAATGTAAATGTTTCCGGCTGATTCACCAAGTTAGGAAGAGAATTAAATGACATAATGACAAATAAATGACACAATAATTCTCAAAACAATTTGATAATTTTAAAACACTATGTAAATGTTATTTAGCTATTTCAGTTCCTTTGTGGAATAAAATAAAATATTCATGGTGGCTGCTATCCAATGTCTGGAGCATAGTAAGTATTCAATATATGTTGATTGACTTTATATATGAATTTAGAACCCCTCCTCCCCATGAATTAGGTGTCTTGATCAATTTGGGGCTGAATAAATGGAAATGGAAATGTTAGCTAAATTGTCCATATATCCCTTGGTAATCCAATAACCAGTATGTTAGAGACAAGACTTTTAAATCTGCAGGTTTTTTTCCTGCTATTAGGCTTGTACGGCTTCAATTCTAGAAAACTCCTGTGAACACGGTTAAATGTTTGTTCGTTTTTAGGCTGGGCGCGGTGGCTCACACCTGTAATCCCAGCACTTTGGGAGACTGAAGCAGGCAGATCACGAGGTCAGGAGATCGAGACCATCCTGGCTAACACGGTGAAACCCTGTCTCTACTAAAAATACAAAAAATTAGCCGGGCAAGGTGGTGGGCTCCTGTAGTCCCAGGTACTTGGAGGGCTGAGGCAGGAGAATGGCATGAACCCGGGAGGCGGAGCTTTTTTGCAGTGAGCCAAGATCACACCACTGCACTCCAGCCTGGGCGACAGAGCTAGACTCCATCTCAAAAAAAAAAAAAAACCAAAAAACCAAAAAACCAAAAAACAAACAAACAAAAATAAATAAATACATAAAAAGTTTGTTTGTTTGTTTTTGCAGGCCCTCAGATTAAGAACTGATTCGAAAGACTTCAGTACACTGAAGTACCGTGCACACTGATATTTCAACTGGTTATCAGCTATCAAAACATTATCCTAAAATGAAAAATGTAAACTTGCCAGATTTGGTTTTTGTTTCCATCTTATGCCAGTAAACTCATAAGAAGGTACTTCTAGAAAGAAGTGAAATACTCTAGGCAAACTATGGTCTATGAACCAATTCTGGATCCCTGTTTATTTTTGTATCGCCCACAAGCTAAGAATGTGTTTCTCAGTTTGAAATGATTGAAAGAAAATAAAAAAAGGCAATATTTTATGACATATGAAAATGATGTGAAATTCAAATTTCAGTGTCCATAAATAAAATTTTATTGGAACTCACTCAGCCATGCTCATTTATTTAAGAATTGTCTACTGCTCTTTCTGAACTACAACAGCAGAGTAGAATAGCTGCAACAGACCACATGGCTCACAAAGCCTATAATATGTATTATCTGCTCCATGACAGAAAAAGGGTCACGGATTCCTGCTCTAGATTCTTCAAAATGGAAGCAGAACATTTGGAATTTTCCCCACAGCACAAGAAGTGACCATCAATTTGAGATTTCAGGGAATCAGGAGCAGCTGGGGCCTGTCACCTTTGTCACCTTTGAAAACACTGTCTATTGGACTCAAAGATGGGAATTACCTCTGCTGTGCTTGTAAAAGTGTTCTTAGCCCTACAGAGACTAAGGTTCACACTGAGCTTCTCTTTTTTTTTTTTTGGCAAGAGGAATTTTCTTATTCAGTGAAAAAATTGTATATATAGGTATGCATATACACACACACCGATTAGTGTATGCTCTGTGTGTGTGTGTGTGTGTGTGTGTGTATATGGCCCAGTATAAAGCACATTGTGATGCTTAATATTTCATGTCAACTTGATCGGATTGAAGGACACAAAATATTGTTCCTGGGTGTGTCTGTGATAGTGTTGCCCAAGGAGATTAACATTTGAGTCAATGGACTGGCAGAGACAGATCCACCCTCAATCTGGCTAGGCACCATGCTAATCAGCTGCCAACACGGCTAGAATAAAGCAGGAGAAGATGGAAGGACTTTTGCTTCCTGCCGTCAAACATCAGACTCCAAGTTCTTCAACTTTTGGACTCTTGGACTTATACTAGTGGTTTTCCAGGTGCTCTTGGGCCTTTGACCACAGACTGAAGGCTGCACTGTTGGCCTTCCTACTTTTGAGGTTTTGGGACTTGGACTGATCCACCACTGGCTTCCTTGCTCCTGAATTTGTAGATGGCCTATCTTGGGACTTTACCTTATGATCGTGTGAGTCAATTCTCCTTAGTAAACTCCCTCTCATATATACATATATACTATTAGTTCTGTCCTTCTAGAGAACCCTGGATAATATACCCATCATTAGTGAATGTTATATATACATAATCACTAGTGAATGATATTGAAACACATCTTTCACTAATGATGTACTTCACATTGGGCCAGATGCTGGAGAGCAGTGAAAGTTTCTGATCTTCAGGAACTTACTCTCTAAGCAGGTAAAGAAAGATGTACACACATAAACCTGGGGCAGTAATGGTGCTACGTCATAGGGGACTTAAAAAAAAATTTTTTTTTTTTTGGTGTGTGTGTGTCCATCCAGTGTTGTTCTATTTGGTGTCAGAATCCCGCCATTCTTTCTGGGATCCACTACTTTTTTCTTCACAAAATGTGAATTTTAGGTGGAGCTGATCTCCACCCCTGTTTCAGAGGTGAGCATGTAACTCAGGGCTGGGTCTCTACCATCATTCCTGGGATTTCTCCTAGAACTTTGGGAAAGAAGACTTCTTTTCCTGGGGTCTCCAGCTGCTAGGATTGTGTAAGTTCCTTTTGGGGAGAGTTTGTCTGAGAAAGGGACTGCGCAGAAGGAAAGCAGAGCCAAGATATGGAGAAGGAAGGAGAGAGTTCAATGACACTGAGTTAACATCTGGGCACAGGTGCTTTAATTCCTTTTATTTCCTGTCATGTGAGCTGAATCAGTTCATTTATTAGATTTCTTGCCAATGAAAGATGAGATAATGTGGGCTCAAGTGCTAGGGTGAATAACATAAAGAGAAATATGCAGGAAATCAGAGAAGAGCAAGTTAGAGGGAACTGATACAACGGGGGAAGTCGCTTTTGAAGAGGTGGACTTAGCTGGATTCTGAAGGATTTAAGTATAGGCTCCTATGGGGGTGGGCACTGAGGAACAAAGGGAAGAGGGAAAGTGTGTGAGAAGAAAAATCTCTTCCATTATTTAATGCAAACTTAATAAAATATGAGAAAAAGTAGGTTAAAGCAACCTCGAAGCAAAGTGAAGTCTTGCCAAAAACAAAAACAAAACAAAAAAA
This sequence comes from Chlorocebus sabaeus, assembly GCF_047675955.1. Lineage (NCBI taxonomy): Eukaryota > Metazoa > Chordata > Mammalia > Primates > Cercopithecidae > Chlorocebus > Chlorocebus sabaeus. The sequence continues at coordinate 15,437,827 of NC_132927.1, read as the reverse complement.
AACTTAACTAGGCTTCTGTTTATCCCAAATTTGTATGCCTTTGAACAACTCTCTTTCTTAGCAAAGGCAGACTTAATTTCTCTTAGAATAGTGTTTGGAAAGAAAAATGAGCCAAAAAAGGGAGAAAGACAGTAGTTATTAACTAATTATTCCAAACAGGACCTTGGGTAATAACAAAGAGGAAAAAATGCTTTGCATCCATCCGGTTGAACAGGGTGCCTCTTTTGGTTTCAGTCCAGCCAGTCATTACAGACACAAAAATATCAGCTCTGGCCCTCAGCATTTACAAGGAGTATTTGACCTTTCCATTTTAAAGGAAATGAGGAACAAAGGGATTACATAATTAAAAATCTGTTTCTGACTCTTAAAAGCAATTCAGTGTAGGTCAGGAGCCAACTGTCTCCCTTCCCTTCTAATTGTTTTACTCTGGCTCCTGGTACCCTGTTCTTGTTTCTCCTGTGAATAGCTCATTAGTGTTGGGCAGATGTTCCCATTGGGTGCACCGTGTTAATGGAGAAACAAAAGAGGCAGCATTGTGATCCAAGAGAAGTTAATATTGAATCCAAAATAGAATAATGAATAAGAATATGTGCCTCCTACATGCCTGTTAGCAACAAACTCTCAATTGTGGCTTATTTTTTTACGACTTACTTGGTTAACCTCCCGTTGACAAGAATGGAGAAAAAATATTCACCAGTTTGGCTGTTAGGTGCTGATACTGTCACTTTTACCCTGGTCATCTTTCTTTAATATTTGAAAAGAGGCCAGTAGAAATGTTAAAAAAAATGCATATGGATATTTGAATATAATTAATATTAAATCAAGACTAAACCACTAAGCCAGTTACAGAGGCGCAATCCTGGGAAAACGTGATAGAACACATAAGTTAGTGAGAAGTACAAAAGATGAATTAAAAATTATGCTGCATTAAAAAGTAAACATTTGTTGCAAAAAACTGGTTTCATACTCCGTACATTCCCTGCATTTTTTATTTATTTATTTTTTCAATTAATATATTTTGGAGATGCAAAGTCAGATGATTTTAAGAGTGTTAGATGTGGACTTCAGATATTTGTATATGAATCTTATCACTGTATCTATGGCATAATATTGCCTGCTTTTAAAAGATGACATAGAACAGTAAATGTTGAGTACTAACTTGGATGATAATCTTCAGACACAGCTGCTCGATATTCTTTTTGGCAGCCTTTTTTCAGTTTTTGTACAAGTCAGTCATATTCCTTGTTAAACAATTAGAAAATAGAAATAAGCAAAAGGAAAGAAATCATCCATATTTTTTCCTCTTAAAAATATACATTTACATCTTGATGTTTAACGAGAATTTTTCCTTTCTCCTCTCTCCTTTTCTCTGTGTACACACACACACAGTCACACACACACACACACATATATATACACACACACATATATCTTTTAAAAATGAGATCACATATATATAGTTCTGTAACTTGCTTTTATCACTTAATTTTTTACGCCAATGAAGATAGGTCTACATCATAACTTTAAATCATGGCAAACTGTTCCATTGTATGTGTTATCAAACCAAACTGGGGCCCGCTCACCCAGCACAGTGAGGCCAAACATCCACATTGAGATTTGCTGTGGGAGAAAGGAGTGTGATTATTTTTATTTTTCGGCTTTTACTTTAGATTCAAGGAATATATGTGCAAGTTTGTTACATGGGTAAACTGCGTGTCGCTGAGGTTTGGTGTTTGAGTGATCCCATCACCCAGGTAGTGAGCATAGTATCCAAAAGGTAGTTTTTCAAGTGTTACCCCCTCACTGCCTCCTCTCTCTAGTAATCTTCAGTGTCTGTTGTTGGTATCTTTATGTCCATGTGTACTCAGTGTCTACCCACTTATAAGCCAGAACATGTTGTATTTGATTTTCAGTTCCTGTGTTAATTCACTTAGGATAATGATCTCTAGCTGCATCCATGTTGCTGCAAAGGACACGATTTTGTTCCTTTTAATGGCTGTGTAGTATTCCATGGTGTATATATGCCACATTTTCTTTATCCAGTCCACTCTTGATGGGCATCTAGGCTGATTCCATATTTTTACTATTGTGAATAGTGCTGTGATGAACATACAAGTGCATGTGTCTTTTTGGTAGAACAACTTATTTTCCTTTCAGTATATATCCAGTAATGGGATTGCTGGGTCAAATGGTAGTTCTGTTTTTAGTTCTTTGAGAAAGAAAGGTGTTTATTTGCAGGACACCAAGGAAAGGGAATCTGGAAGCTCACATTTAAGTCCTGACTTCCCTGATGGCTTACAAGAGAGGATTTTTTAAAGGCAGGGATAAATTTCAGGAAAGCAGAAATTACAGGCAAAATCATAAATCAATACATGGTGATTACACATTGGTTTTGGCCTGAAAGGGCAGGATATCTTGATGTGGGGACTTACAGGTAACAGGTAGATTCAAAGGTTTTCTGATTTGCAATTGGTTAAGGAAGAGAAGCTTTCTTTAAAAATTTGGGGTCAGCAGAAAAGAATATTAGATCTGGCTTGTGGGTGTGACTTCCTCCAGGACACTTACAAAGAAATTTAGAACAAAGAATGATGGTCAGATTTCAGTTCTCAGTTCCACTTTATCTGAGGTCTGTGTGCCAGTGCATCTGTTTGGTGGTGGTCCAGGTTTCTGAAAAACAACTCAGGGACATATGTTAGATGTTATCTTCAGTTCCTTTAGGGGACCCAAACAACCTGTGATTCAAACTTCCTTGCATATTGTTTTAAGCTACTATTATCTTCTTGCTGATCAAGTTACTTATTTACTTTTTAGGACTTCGTTGGCGCTTGGAATTTCCTTTGAAGGAACTCAAGACTTCCCTTTATTTCTATGCTTGGGGGGCCTTCAGGACCCTAAGAGGGGCCTCTGCTGCATCTCATATGGATAGTCCATAATTTATTTATTTAACCAACCTACTGTGGTTGAACACTTCAGCAGCTTCAAGTATTTATAAGTATAAACAACTTACACTCTGCAACATGAGTGCTTAATAATGTCTTACTGACACCAGAATTTCAGGTACTTCTCCAAAAGGCATTTATTTCCCCTTGATTCCCTCCCTCCCTCCCTCCCTTCCTTCCTTCCTTCCTTCCTTCCTTCCTTCCTTCCTTCCTTCCTTCCTTCCTTCCTTCCCTCCCTCCCTCTCTCCCTCCCTCCCTTCTTCCTCTTCACCTCATTTTTTTTTTTTTTTTTTTTTTTTTTTTTTTTTTTTTTTTTTTTTTTTTGAGACGGAGTCTCGCTCTGTCGCCCAGGCTGGAGTGCAGTGGCCGGATCTCAGCTCACTGCAAGCTCCGCCTCCCAGGTTCACGCCATTCTCCTGCCTCAGCCTCCCGAGTAGCTGGGACCACAGGCGCCTGCCACCTCGCCCGGCTAGTTTTTTGTATTTTTAGTAGAGACGGGGTTTCACCATGTTAGCCAGGATGGTCTCGATCTCCTGACCTCGTGATCCGCCCGTCTCGGCCTCCCAATTCACCTCATTTTTTAAGCAACGCTTCCATCAGTAATGTATTTCATTCTGTCGTGATCAGGTAATGGGACTGAATCAAAGTGGGCGGCTGGCAAGGAGGCTAGGAGGAGGGTTTACCAGCTGGTGGTAAAGAAGAACCAAGATTTCTGCTTACTAGTAAACTCTCCATGGCCGTTAATGCAGAATATAGCCCTGCCTTTACACATAGCTCCCAGGCTGATATATGTCATCCTTTTCTGATGAGTCTTCTTTTCTCTTTCAGGGTTTACCTTAATATGGTATTTTAATGAGAGCTCACTGGTATAAAAATGCAGCCATGTGGACTAAATATTGAGCCTCCCAAGGTGATTATTTAGAAAGATAAGACTTATTTGCATGCAGAAGTTCTAATATGCTTGTTTAAAACAAGAAGTCTCACTATTATTTTAATATTAGGCTAGAGTCCCTAGGCTGCAAGAGGTGGGAGGTAGAGTAGGATGCTGGAAATTAAAAAAAATAAGGGCCATTTACCTGAGCCTGTTGGAGATGAAAAATACATTTGAATAGGGTAAGAGCAGCCACAATTATATTATATCTTAATTCGCATCTCATATTCCAGACAAGTCTTGCAGGATAACAAAAGCAATTAGCATTTCATAATGTAGTAATTCTGTATTCTAGCAAAACAGCCCCTTATGTGAAGGCCAAATTAATTGACAGAATGATGGCACTGAACTCACAGGCATCATCTTTGGTTCAGTGAGTGCATGTTTTGTACATTCTTAAGTAGGGAAAACCGAAGACTTCAGAGATTGGGCTTCCCTCCTGTATTAGGGACTAACCCAGGCCCTTCATTAAACTCTTCTCAAATTATCCACTTTGAATGTACTCTTTCCTGAGGGACTCTACCTGATGCTGCTCTTCATGGAATTTTGATTCTAGAGTTTTAGGATAGGGCCTGCAAGCTGTATATTAACAAGCACCTCAAGTAAGTCTTAAAATCTGGAAGGTTTGGGAAGTCTGCTGGAGGGGATAGGAGTATAGACTTTGAGTCAAACGGACCTGGATTCTGGGACTGGCTTTCAGTTTCCAGCTGGGTAAGCTTGGGTGTGTTACTTAACTTTCCTGAGGTTAAGAGTCCTCAGAAAGGACTCATTTGTAAAATGTCTACTACCTATTTAACCCAATATTGTGCCCTGTCCTCTTTGCTTTCTGAACCGGTCACCTGCCCTTTTATCCCTGCTCCTCAAGAATGGCAAGACCTTTTCTTTCCCAGAGCCTTTGCACATGCCATTCTGTCTGCACATCTCTCTCCTCTGGCTTCCCTGTAACTCATTCTTCAGGCTTTAGATCAACCATCACTTAAGTGGCCTTTCTTGATTTTTATAATCTGAATTATGTCCCCCATCTCATCTGAAGTATTCTCTTACATAATTTATTTTCCTTCTTTGACTTACCTTTTACCTTCCATTACAAAATGATTTATTTTCTAGACTAGTCTGTTCACTCCCTGAGGGCAGAGGGCTTCCTTTGTTCAGCACCATTATTAGAGCCAAGGGGTGATTTGGGGAGGAAGCTTTATACTTCCTGTTACCAAAAAATTTTCAGTCTTAAAAACAAACAAGCAAACAAACAAAACCCAGTGCTCTTTTTGTGCAAATGTGGTCTCAAGAAAAATCCTTTGGGCTCCAGTTATTTCTCTTTTGCTTTCTTTTTTCTTTTTTTTTTTTTTTGTAGAGACACAGTTTCCTTTGGTTAACCAGGCTTGTCTCAAACGACTTACTGGCTTCACGGGATCCTCCCACCTCGGCCTCCCAAAGTGCTGGGATTATGGGTGTGAGTCGTTGCACCCGACCACCTTCTTAATCGAATTCTGGAGCCTCTGTTGTTCCTCCAACACACCCTATCAAACTTGTCCAACCCACCATATTTTGTTGTTGTTCTGTTTTGCTTTGTTTTAGGCTTTTAGCAGCCTTGAAGCCATGGTTTTTAGTTTCTGTCTCTAGTGATAAGCAGAAAAGAGGAAAGAGGAAAGGGCTTTACTGGCCCACACAGAAACAGAAACTGAAGCTGAGAAGCCATGACTGTATTCTCTCCCTTGGACATCCCTCAGAGAGCACAGGGACTGACCTAGAATTCTTAAAAATATTTGTATGCAGATGACACCTGCATTTATAGTTCTAAAGCTCCCTCTCCCCTGAGCTCCAGCTCTGAGCTTCCAGTTGTTTCCTAATTAACTCATTGATATGTGGTAATGGCTATTCCTCTAATTATTTCAGTGGACTTTTGCATTGCTGTCATTAAAAAAAAATTGTACCTTGTATTATTTTGAATTTAATCAAACTGATTCAATCTTTTTAAAAAGGAGGCAGATTATAATTCCAAATAAATAACCAACTGCCAATTGAATATTTCCGTTTAAGATCTTCAGTGTCACCTGAAACTCAACATGGTTAAAACCAAATTTATCATCGTCCCTCCAAACCGACTCCCCTCCTGATTTCCATGAGATCCCATTTGTCAGTGGCTTTACTCTTCTTTCAGACAAGTGAGTGGGAGCCTTGCAGTCATCTTTACTTTCCTCTACTCTTCTATATTCTTTCTTTTCATTTATACCTCCCGCCATCATCATCCCTTTACACTTTCTTTCTTAATCACATCCTGACAGTTTCTGTAGATTCTGTCTCTCTTTCCTTCCAAGCTCCCTGTAGCCTCCGTCCAGCATTAAGTAGTGCATCTGGAGTTCCCTTTAATGACTTCATTTTCTACAGAGTTCCAGCTCCCTGACCTGGTTGTCCAGGCCTGTGTCAGGCCATCCCTTAACCCACCATCCTATCTCGTCTCCACCACGTTCTCACATTTCCTCCCTTCCTCCCTTCTTCCCTTCCTTCCTTCCTTCCTTCCTTCCTTCCTTCCTTCCTTCCTCCCTTCCTCCCTCCCTCCCTTTCTCCCTCCCTCCCTCGTTTCCCTCCCTCCTTCCCTCTCTTCCTCCCTCCTTTCTTTCTCCCTTCTTTCTTTTTTCTTTTCTTTTCTTCTTTTCTATTCTTCTCTTCTCTTCTCTTCTTTCTCCTGTCTTCTCCTCTCCTCTTTTCTCTTCTTTTCTTTTCTTTTCTTTCTGTGTCTCACTCTATTGCCTAGGCTGGAGGGCAGTGGCGTGATCATGGCTCACTGCAGCCTCACTCTCCCAGACTTACGCAATCATCTCACCTCATTCTCCTGAGTAGCTGGGACTAAAGGCGTGTGCCACCATGCCTGGTTAATTTTGTTTATTTTTTGTAGAGACAGGGGCCTCACTGTGTTGCCCAGGCTGTCTCAAACTCCTGAGCTCAAGCTATCTTCCTGCCTGGGTTTCCCAAAGTGCTGGGATTACAGGTGTAAGTCACATGCATCTTTTCTCAGTCAGATTTATGTATTCACTGTTTCAAGAGGCTGCGTTTACTTTCAGGGAACATAACTCACTGAATCCTTTAATACCTTCGGTTCCCTCAAGGGTACCTGGAGGGGCTCCTTTTGTGAATGGCCCTGTCTTAGGCTTAATGAAGATTTACAGAATGAAGTAGACATGTTCCCTGACCTCGAGGAACTGCTGGAAAAATGAGAAGAAATGGACAGAGTTGATCTCTTTGCTTTAGCTGTCTTCATGATCAATATCTGTCTCTGTTGAATTGATTTTATGGAGCCTGAAACTAGTGGTTAAGAGACCAGATTGAGTACTGCAACTGTGTTACATATGCTCATTTATATTTTCCATGCTGGCCAGGCCAAGGGCCATACATTCTGTGTGGTACCATCGCTGGGGTTAAATATATGCACAAGCCATCCTTGAAATGGATTATTATTCTTCACAATTTTTTTTTTTTAATATGAAGTAAACACTAGGGCTTCATTATGATTTGAGAAAAAACGAGTCAGGAACTAATACAGCCCAGGGACAATGTTTATAAGATCTATGTCAGGTTTCTTAAACTTTCATAATCTCATTTATTTTTGTCACGCTTCATAGTAATTAACAACAAAAACATTAAAACTAGCAACAAAAAGGCTTTGTGTACTTATCTTTGGGAACTGGTGGTGAGTAGGTCTTCATCTGAAGCAGAGGTTTTCATTGTTCTCTCTCATGGCACTTGGTGGCTTCATCATTGTTTGTAAGACTGTATTTTCTCAGTTCTTGTCAGTCTCTCTCATGTAAAGTCTATCAGGGCAGGGAACATGTCTGCTTTGTTCCCTAATAAGTCCCTTGAGCCTACCGCAGAGCACAGGATGTCAGAAAGTTCCCTTCTTCCCCTGTCCTTTTCAATTGTTTCTAGAAAACTGTAGTAGGAAGAGCTGAACTCTGGAAACATATTTTTGTTTCAATCTGAAAAAAGGTCGCATTCTTTGTTTTTCCACCAGCATGCTGGTATTCTTACTTGATACCACCCTCGTCTAGTATTTTTTTTTTTTTGAGATGGAGTCTTGTTCTGTTGCCCAGGCTGAAGTGCAGTGGCTCTATCTCGTCTCATGCAACCTCTGCCTCCTGGATTCATCAGCCTCCCGAGTGGCTGGGATTACAGGCATGCACCATTGTGCCCGGCTAATTTTTGTATATTTAGTAGAGACGGAGTTTCTCCATGTTGGCCAGGCTGGCCTTAGTTTTTTTTTTACATATACTATATAATTATATTATATATTTTTCTTTTTTATTTCCCCTTAAAGGAATGAGTTTGAGGTAGTTTCCGCACTTATTTATTTATTTAAAGACTAGTCAAGTGCAGTAGTGAGAAGGGGGAAAGAGTAGAACAAAGAGTTAAATCTGTAACTATGAACAATCAATTGTGGTAACTCACTAACTTCCGACAGCCTGATTTTTATTTTTCAGCTTTAATATTAAATATTGTACTTCTAGTGTCATTTTGTGACATCATACATAAGAAAAGATATTTTTAAAGCAGGGACAAAATTGGTTTGCTTAAAACCTAAAACATTACATTTATGTGTTAATAATACATCTGTATACTTGTATGCATTCGTGTCTTAAAGTAGATTCCTGGGGATTATTTCTAATGTAAAACCCTCAGCCATGTATAATTACAGTGCCAAACTACAAGCAAATGTGTTCTTTTCCAATCTAACCAACTATAGTTCTCAGTTATGTTTTTCATTTTGCTTTAAGATGAATTAGTTCAACAAAGACTAAAAGGAATTATGATAGATGAAAAACTGATTTTTGTTTTGTTACTGAAGCATCAAAAGGCCCCAAATTACATGTATCTTAGTGATGACAATTTATTTATTCAAGCAATTTAGTCAGAGGGTATGAGTATCTAAAGAAAAATTCAAAACGAAAGGAAGTATAATTTATCTTACAGACCATTTTGGTACCACTGTTCTTACCTGTCAGTTGTACTTTATTTACTTGTTATTTATACTGTTAACCCCACTGATACATATATACAAAAATGCATTTTTTACATGCAAAAATCTGATACTATCATGTAAAAATCAGATACTATCAGATTGACACTTATCATAATATGTGGTTGTCACATGTTTTCTTGAAAATTAGCTTGATGGGTTAATTTTCAAAGATTAACAATGAGGGGTTGAATCACAAGCTACCACTAAAATAAGTACTTATACAATACAATCTTATTTTTCTTGATATAAAGTCTCTGATAGATTGAGATTAACAGAGGTAAGACCACCCAAGATCCCAGATGGATTACTGTGCTGAGTGGTGACGGGCAACTCAGCAGCCAAAGATGCTCTTGGTTGGCACTAGGAAAACTATGCACAGGCCTTCCTTTATCTGAAACACCCATCCCCTTCTTTGTCTAGGTCTGTCTTGTTGTGTTGCCTGACATCTAGCAGGCACTCAAATATTTGTTCATTGAATGAATACATTCAATACTTAGAGGAGAGGTTTTGAAATTAGCCATAGGACACTCACAAAAAATAAGTTGGTGTGAGTATCCAATTAATATTATACACCAACTATATTCAGATAAGATAAAGTTGTCTGGAGGTTAAAGGGGGCCAGTATTGATTCTTTACTTTGTCCAGGCTAAGGAGGATAGTGTTCCAATAACTGCTAGGGACATGGCAGGGAAAAAAAAATCTAGCCAAGAGTCAAAGGGATGTGAAAGTGTCAAAAATATGTCTTACTTCTCCTCCTGCTCTGGCACATGGGCGCTGACCACTGGTATTGGTTAAGGGTCCTTGCATGGAATTTTGATGGCAGTGTCCAAATATTATCTCATAGCCAAGTGGAGTTTGTTAGTGATTTTGTAAATTTGTTTAATCAGATATCATTTATTCTGTAGTGTATTTGCATAGGTAGTGTTTTAGAAATAATAAATCATTTTATGTTTTGTTTAAAAATGATTAGAATTCAGCATTTAGAATATTAATAGTATATGTGAATTTAGATTATATAGTATAGAGGTCACCAGGCTTGTCATTGCAGCTAACAGTAGTCTGGGGACTGGAGAAGATATTCTTAGTGAGGATTCTAATACTAAACCTGAAAAACTCAAAAAAATAAAAATAAAAGAGATAAATTATTCTTAAAATATTAGAAGAGGCCCTAAATTCCCCAGTGAGTTAGACATAATGTGGTTTCTGCTCTTTGGCTGCGCACGTAGTGGTTGCTTAAAAGATGTCTGCTGTGCTAAAAGATGTCTGCTATTTTTGTTATTTCCAAGTGCTAACTTTTAAATTATCTTTGAGCTATGCATCCAAAAATAACATGGTAAATATTATAGATTTTAAAAGAATATTGACATTTATATTTTTTGTTTAAGAAAAAAAGTAAAAACAAGCCCTAATGCTTGTATTTATTTTCCTTTAAAGGTAGGTTGCTCTTTGATTACACTGGTCACTTTGGAGTTATTTGTTACCTTACCGTTTGAATGAGTGGGCTCTTATTGTTTGGCAGGAGGCGGAAGGATATGCTGCATCATTTCAAAAGAAACTATAGCAACTCTTGACCTTGGGTTGTGAACAATGGTTTACTCTCTTCACTTGGCCACTGCTGTCATTAGATGCACATTCTGTCTTTTGAGTAAAAGGACTGTTCTATTCATCTTGATATATATTGATTTGTCCAAAAGATGTTAACTTTTATTACAACACCAAAATTGAGAGGAGAGGATAAACCTGTGGAAATAGAAGCAGAATTTAAAATGAAAATTTTTAAATTCGATGATCTCAGCTTGTCATTCTTATTTGAGATGATAAAAAGATACCTTAGAAAAGAATGCAGTTTCTGACTGACAAAATCTGAAGGCAGTATGGGACAGGGGAGTCTGAAACTCATATCATTTTATTATTGTCAATAGCAGCCACACAGACAGACAGGAACACCTAATAGATACCTCCTTCAGCAAATTTATGAGCTAATCCAAATTAATCTTGGTAAAATCCTGTGAGCCACTGATACCTGGACACTAGGCCAAGCAATCCGGGAGAGACCACATGGCTTTATCATAATTAGAAAAGAGAGTTGCAGCCTAAGTATTCTACGCAATCGTAAACAAGCTGTAATTCACTCTGCTGTGATTTAAACTCTGAGATATACATGGAAAAAAACAAAAAGTTCTATATTAGAATTCTCCATCCTGTTTAAGCATCACCTGAATGACTGAGACCTAAAGCTATCACACACAACATTGATTAGTCAAAAAAACAATATTGATTCTTCCTATCCATGAGCATGGAATGTTCTCCATTTGTTTGTGTCCTCTTTTATTTCGTTGAGCAGTGGTTTTCCTTGAAGAGGTCCTTCACATCCCTTGTAAGTTGGATTCCTAGGTATTTTATTCTATTTGAAGCAATTGTGAATGGGAGTTTACTCATGATTTGGCTCTCTGTTTGTCTGTTCTTGGTGTGTAGGAATGCTTGTGATTTTTGCACATTGATTTTGTATCCTGAGGCTTTGCTGAAGTTGCTTATCAGCTTAAGGAGATTTTGGGCTGAGATGATGAGGTTTTCTAAATATACAATCATGTCATCTGCAAACAAGGACAATTTGACTTCTTCATTTCCTAATTGAATACCCTTTTTTTCTTTCTCATGCCTGAATGCCCTGGCCAGAACTTCCAACACTGTGTTGAATAGGAGTGGTGAGAGAGGGCATCCCTGTCTTGTGCCCGTTTTCAAAGGGAATGCTTCCAGTTTTTCCCCATTCAGTATGATATTGGCTGTGGGTTTGTCATAAATAGCTCTTATTATTTTGAGATACGTTCCATCAATACCAAATTTATTGAGAGTTTTTTTAGCATGAAAGGCTATTGAATTTTGTCAAAGGCCTTTTCTGCATCTGTTGAGATAATCATGTGGTTTTTGTCTTTGGTTCTGTTTATATGCTGGATTACGTTTATTGATTTGCATATGTTGAACCAGCCTTGCATCCCAGGGATGAAGCCCACTTGATCATGGTGAATAAGCAAAAAAGGTGTGAACAGGCACCAGACTGTTGCTTAAAATAATATGACAGAACCAACACTGTGCTGGGAGGAGTAGGCATCTTGACTAAATTATGAGTCAGGCAAAGTGTGGGACTCAGTTTCCTTGTGTCTAAAATAAAGCTTTTAGATTTAGGTCATTTGTTAAGTATCAGTCTTAAAGTGCTATCACACGATTATTCTAAAATTTGGGGATTTCCCATTTTGAGGGGTTCTATGCTGTCTTTGAAGCATCTCCTTCACCTGCCAGATGTCTCCCACTTCTCCCCTGCTCCAACCTCACTAAAGGATTTCACCTACATCTGCCTATCACTCAGCTCTAGGGGTGTGGGCATGTGTGTGTGTGTGTGTGTTTTGTTTTGCTTTGTTGTTAGCTCTAGGGGTTTTTATTGCCTATGCACTCCCTCTTCTCATGGGTCCTTCTTCAGGGTATCTTTGACTGGCGACCTAATTTGTTCAAATTATTGTTTTAATGTCGTACCTCCTCCACAATATACATACATTTACAGGAGGATATTTTGAAATGTTTATCTATGCTTTTTCTTATTTCCTTTAGCACTTTCAACATTAACATTAGACAGTGAGATTGAATCTTATAGCCCCAGGGAAGGAAGGATACAAGGAAGCACAGAGAGAAAGAAAGATTTCATTGAGCTTCTAACTGGATTAAAAATCAGACAAACACTAGAGGCAATAGACAGAAAATTTCTGGATTTTAATGGAAAGTGTTGGTTTCTGCTTCTGGTAATGGTACTGTAGCTTCTGTCAGAATAACCTTCTCTCAAATAACTACAAACTCTGCATAAAATAAGAACACAACCATCGGAAGGCATTAGAAAGCAAGCCAAAGCAGGCACATGCATATGAATTATGGATGGACATTTGGAGAAAGGGAGTGGCACTGGGTGGGTTTCCAATTTCTTACAGATTTTAGCCTGAAGAGAAGTCTCAGATGGTATACTAAGAAACCAAAACATGGATAGAAAACCCACATCCTTACTGAGGACAGGGTTTGAGGCAGCCAGCAGCTGAAGGTAAGGAAGGAATCCTGGAAAAGAGAGCCACAAAGAAGGAGCCCCAAGTCCTGTATATCAACTGCTCAAATATCTGACTGACCCCTGAACTACACATGTCCGGGAAGACTCCATGCTACCCAGCCAAGGCCAAAAGAACTGAACTGAGATTTCACAGTTTGGAGTTTGAGTACAGCCTAGTTAACTTTTTGCCAATATAAGCAAACAAAAGTGAACCTCTTTGGAGAAACAGAACAGAATCCAGATTTTCCACAACATATCATTCACAATATCCAGGTATAATCCAAAATTACTGGACATGAAGATATAAGAAAATGTGACCCATGCTGAAAAGACTGACCCAAAGATAACCAGATGTTGGATTTAACAGAAAAGAATTTCAGATTCCTGGGCAAGATGGTTGAATAGGAATAGCTCTGGTCTGTAGTTCCCAGAGAGACCAACTCAGAAGGCAGATGATTTCTGCGTTTGTGACTGAGGTACCAGTTCATCTCATTGGGACTGATTAGACAGTGGGTGCAGCCCACAGAGGCCGAGCAGAAGGAGGGTGGGACGTTGCCTTACCCGGGAATCACAAGGGGTCAGGGAACTCCCTCCCCTAGCCAAGGGAAGCTGTGAGAGACCCTGCTGTGAGGGACGGTGCTATCTGGCCCAGATACTACGCTTTTCCCATGGCCTTTGCAACCCACAGACAGGAGATTCTCTTGGGTGCCTACACCACAAGGGCCCTGGGTTTCAAGCACAAAACTAGGCGGCCATTTGGGCAGACACCGAACTAGCTGCAGGGGCTTTTTTCCCGTACCCCAGTGGCACCTGGAACACCATGAGACAGAACCATTCGCTCCCCTGGAAAGTGGGATGAAGCCAGGGAGTCAAATGATCTTGCTCAGTGGACCCCACCCCCACAGAGCCCAGCAAGCTAAGATCCACTGGCTTGAAATTCTTGCCAGCACAGCAGTCTGAAGTTGGCCTGGGATGCTTGAACTTGGTGGGGGAGGGGAGATCGCCATTACTGAGGCTTGAGTAGGTGGTTTTCCCCTCACAGTGTAAACAAAGTCACTAGGAAGTTTGCACTGGGCAGAGCCCACTACAGCATTGCAAAGTCACTGTAGCCAGATTGCCTCTCTAGAGTCCTCCTCTCTGTGCAGGGCATTGCTGAAAGAAAGGCAGCAGCCCTAGTCAGGGGCTTATAGATAAAACTCCCATCTCCCTGGGACAGATCACTTTGGGGAGGGGGTGACTGTGGGCGCAACTTCAGCAGACTTAAACGTTCCTGCTTGCCAGCTCTGAAGAGAGAAGCAGATCTCCCAGCACAGTGCTTGAGCTCTGCTAAGGGACAGACTGACTCCTCAAGTAGGTCCCTGACCCCCATGTCTCCTGATGGAGAGATGTCTTCCAGTAGTGGTTGACAGACACGTCATACAGAAAAGCTCCGGCTGGCATTAGGCTGGTGTCCCTCTGGGGTGAAGTTTCCAAAGAAGGAGTATGCAGCAATCTTTGCTGTTCTGCAGCCTCTGCTGGTGATACCCAGGCAAACAGGGTCTGGAGTGGACCCCCAGCAAACTACAGCAGACCTGCAACAGAGGGGCCTGACTGTTAGAAGGAAAACTAACAAACAGAAAGCAATAGCATCAACATCAACAAAAAGGATGACCATGCTAAAACTCCATCCAAAGGTCACCAGCATCAAAGACCAAAGGTAGATAAATCCATGAAGATGAGGAAAAACCAGTGCAAAAATGCTGAAAATTCCAAAAACCAGAATGCCTCTTGTCTTCCAAAGGATCACAACTCCTCACCAGCAAGGAAACAAAACTGAACAGAGAATGAGTTGGATGAATTGGCAGAAGTAGACTTCAGAAGGTGGGTAATAACAAACTCCTCTGAGCTAAAGGAGCATGTTCTAACCCAATGCAAGGAAGCTAAGAACCTTGAAAAGAGGTTAGAGGAATTGCTAACTAGAATAACCAGTTTAGAGAGAACATAAATGACCTGATGGAGCTGAAAAACACAGCATGAGAACTACATGAAGCAAACACAAGTGTCAATAGCTGAATTGATCAAGTGGAAGAAAGGGTATCAGAAATTGAAGATCAACTTAATAAAATAGTGTGAAGATAAGATTAGAGAAAAAAGAATATGAAGGAATGAACAAAGCCTTCAAGAAATATGGGACTATGTGAAAAGATCAAACCTATGTTTGATTGGTGTACTTGAAAGTGATGGGGAGAATCGAACCAATTTGGAAAACACACTTCCAGATATTACCCAGGAGAACTTCCCCAACCTAGCAAGGCAGGCCAGCATTCAAATTCAGGAAATACAGAGAAAACCACAAAGATACTCCTTGAGAAGAGCAACCCCAAGACACATAATCATCAGGTTCATCAAGGTTGAAATGAAGGAAAAAATGTTAAGGGCAGCCAGTGAGAAAGGTTGGGTTACCCACAAAGGGAAGCCCATCAGACTAACAGTGGATCTCTCTGCAGAAACCCTACAAGCCAGAAGAGAGTAGGGTCCAATATTCAACATTCTTAAAGAAAAGAATTTTCAACCCAGAATTTCACATCTAGCCAAACTAAGCTTCATAAGTGAAGGAGAAATAAAATCCTTTATAGACAAGCAAATGTTGATGGATTTTGTCACCACCAGGCCTACCTTACAAGAGCTCCTGAAGGAATCACTATATATGGAAAGGAAAAACCGGTAGCAACCACTGCAAAAACAACCGAAAATGTAAAGACCATCGACACTATGAAGAAACTGCATTAACTAATGGGCAAAATAACCAGCTAGCATCATAATGACAAGATCAAATTCACACATCATATTAACCTTAAATGTAAACGGTCTAAATGACCCAATTAAAAAACACAAACTGGCAAATTGGGTAAAGAGTCAAGACCCATCAGTGTGCTATATTCAGGAGACCCATCTCACATGCAAAGACACACATAAGCTCAAAAGAAAGGGGTGGAGGAAGATTTACCAAGCAAATGGAAAAAAAAAAAAAAAAAAAAAAGAGCAGAGGTTGCAATCCTAGTCCCTGATAAAACAGATTTTAAACCAACAAAGATAAAAAAAGACAAAGAAGGGCATTACATAATGGTAAAGGGATCAACGCAAGAAGAAGAGCTAACGATCCTAAATATATAGGCACCCAATACAGGAGCACCCACATTCATAAAGCAAGTTCTTAGAGACCTACAAAGAGACTTAGACTTCCACACAGTAATAGTGGGAAGTTTTAACACCCCACTGTCAATATTAGACAGATCAATGAGACAGAAAATTAACAAGGATATTGAAGTCAGCTCTGGACCAAGTGAACCTAATAGACATTTCTAGAACTCTCCACCCCAAATGAACAGAATATACATTCTTCTCAGCACCTCGTAGCACTTATTCTAAAATTGACCACATAATTGGAAGTAAAACACTCCTCAGCAAATGCAAAAGAATGGAAATCATAACAGTCTCTCAGACCATCCCTTATAAGGGATGTGAAGGACCTCTTCAAGGAGAACTACAAACCACTGCTCAAGGAAATAAGAGAGGATACAAACAAATGAGAAAACATTCCATGCTCATGGATAGGAAGAATCAATATTGTGAAAATGGCCATACTGCCCAGAGTAATTTATAGGTTCAGTGCTATTCCCATCAAACTACCATTGACTTTCTTCACAGAATTAGAAAAAACTACTTTAAATTTCATATGGAACCAAAAAGGAGCCCATATAGCCAATAGAGTCCTAAGCAAAAAGAACAAAGCTAGAGGTATCACACTATACTACAAGGCTACAGTAACCAAAAGAGCATGGTACTGGTACCAAAATAGATGTATAGACCAATGGAACAGAACGGAGACCTCAGAAATAACACCATACATCTACAGCCATCTAATCTTTGACAAATCTGACAAAAACAAGCAATGCGGAAAGGATTCCCTATTTAATAAGTAGTGTTGGGAAAACTGGCTGGCCATATGCAGAAAACTGAAACTGGACCCCTTCCCTACTCCTTATACAAAAATCAACTCAAGATGCATTAAAGATGTAAAGATAAGACCTAAAACCATAAAAACCCTAGAAGAAAACCTAGGTAATACCATTCAGGATATAGGCATGGGAAAGACTTCATGACTAAATCACCAAAAGCAATAGTAACAAAAGCCTAATTGACAAGTGGGATCTAATTAAACTAAAGAGCTTCTGCACAGCAAAAGAAACTATCATCAGAGTGAACAGGCAACCTACGGAATGGGAGAAAATTTTTGCAACCTGTCTATCTGACAAAGGGCTAATATCCAGAATCTACGAAGAACTTAAACAAATTTACAAGAAAAAAAACAACCCCATCAAAAAGTGGGTGAAGGATGTGTACAAACACTTCTTAAAAGAAGACATTTATGTAGCCAGCAAACATATGATGAAAAGCTCCTCACTGTTCATTAGAGAAATGCAAATCAAAGCCACGATGAGATACCATCTCATGCCAGTTAGAATGGTGATCATTACAAAGTCAGGAAACAACAGATGCTGGAGAGGATGTGGAGCAGTAGGAATGCTTTTACATTGTTGGTGGGAGTGTAAGTTAGCTCAAACATTGTGGAAGACAGTGTGGCAATTCCTCAAGGATCTAGAACTAGAAATACCATTTGACTCAGCAATCCCATTGCTGGGTATATACCCAAAGGATTATAAATTGTGCTGCTATAAATACACATGCACATGTATGTTTATTGCAGCATTATTCACAATAGAAAAGACTTGGAGCCAACCCAAATGCCCATCAATGTTAGACTGGATAAAGAAAATGTGGCACATATACTATGCAGCCAGAAAAATGAATGAGTTCATGTCCTTTGCAGGGACATGGATGAAGAAACCATCATTCTCAGCAAACTAACACAGGAAGAGAAAACAAAACACTGCATGTACTCACTCATAAGTGGGAGTTGAACAATGAGAACATATGGGCACAGGGAAGGGAACATTACATGAAGGGGCTTGTTGGGGGTGGTGGGGCAAGGGGAGGGATAGCATTAGGAGAAATACCTAATGTAGATGAAGGGTTGATGGATGCAGCAAGCCACCATGGCACATGTATACCTATGTAACAAACCTGTATGTTTGGCACATGTATTCCAGAACTTAAAGTATAATAATAAAAAAAAATTTCAAAGCAGCAGTAATAACTACATTCAAAGATATAAAAGTAAAATATTTTACAATGAACAAGTAGCTAAGATATAATAGCAAATAAACTGAAAGTATAAAAAAGAACAAAATGAAAATTTTATTATTTATTTATTTTTAATGTTTGTAGATTTAGAGAGTACAAGTGCAGTTTTGTTACACGGACATATTGCCTAGCAGTGAAGTCTGGGCTTTTAGTGTACCTATCACCAGAATACTGTACATTGCACCCAATAGGTAAGTTTTCATTCCTTATCCTTCTCTTGTCCTCCCTTTTGGAGTCTCCAATACCTATTATTCCTGTCTGTATGTTAATGTGTATACATTGTTTAGCTCCTACTTATAAGTGAGAACATGCAGTGAAATTAAAATTTTAGAACTGACAAATACAATACCTAAAATAAAAATCTACTGAGCGGGTTTAAAAGTAGATTGCACTGTCCACAATAGCTAAGATTTGGAAGCAACCTAAGTGTCCATCAACAGATGAATGGATGAAGAAAATGTAGTACATATATACAATGGAGTATTATTGAGTCATAAAAAAGAATGAGATTCTGTCATTTGCCACAACATGAATGGAACTGGAGTTTATTATGTTAACTGAAATAAGCCAGGCACAGAAAGACAAACATCACATGTTCTCATTTATTCGTGGGAACTAAAGATCAATTGAACTCATGGACACAGAGAATAGAGGATGGACATCGAGAGAATAGATGATAGACTGAGGGGGAGATGGAGATGGTTAATAAGTACAAAAAATAGTTAGAAAGAATGAATAAGACCTACTATTTAATGGCACAACAGGGTGACAATAGTCAATAATAACTTAATTATACATTTAAAAATAACTTAAAGAGTGTAATGAGGGGATGAATACTCCATTCTCCTTGGTGATTATTTCACATTGCATACTAGTATTAAGACATATCATGTATCCCATAAATATATATACCTACTATGTACCCAAAAAACTTAAAAATATAAAAAAACAACAAAACCAACGACGACAACAAAAAACCAGTAGATTGAAGATGATAGAAGTCATAGTTAGAAATTTAAGATAGATGGATGGAAATCACCCAATCTCCGTGAGCGCACTGGGCCTAGTGGATCAGGGTGCAGGGGCAACCTGGAGTATAGGTCAGAGCTAGGGAGGCATGGGGGCACGTCTGTCACTGTCCTGGGGACCATCTCTAGCATGGAGCCTCACAGCTTGGAGACCTATGATCCTGACACCTGCAGATGCTGAGCTGACCAGAATTGGAAGCTGGTTTAAACCTTGGGGAGATCAAGATACTTTTGGATTAAAGGGAGTCTTCAGGCTTCAGCATCCTGTAAGACTTTACTTTCCCTTTTTGAAATGTCAAGAATATTTGCAGTGTTCTGGGGAAAAAGTGCTGGTCAGTTTCCAGTGCAAGCCATGATTTAATTCTATAACGATGAGTCTGATTCAGATGATGAAGAGCAAGAGGAAGAAACCAGCCCTTCCATTTTCTGTCCCAGGAGGTGGAAGGTCTGGAGGAAAATGGCCTGGGGGAAAGGGCAGAGACAGGATCATAAACCGAGGATGGCAACCTGAAAGAAGGGGTGGCCTCTGTGTGGAGGACCAACTCCTCTGCGGTGACTCCTCAAGGGGCAGGGAGTGCTCCTCATTCACACGAATAGGGCTCTCTCCCATGCCAGCTCCACAGGGGCTGTCTCCTACTGAGCCCTGCTCCGGGTCCTGCCCCCCATGCTTTTTTGAGGACAGCCAAGCCGGGACGTGGTGCATCCTCTGCTGAGTTTATAGAGGCTGGGGGCTGCTTTGACTGCCTCTGGTCAGCGCTCTAACTCATGGCTGGAACTCGGCTCTTACTTTTCTTTCTCATGGTGATTCTTTTTTAGTGCATTTATACATACCTTTGAGAAAAGATTTTATGACAAAGAGAAGGTTTGGGTCAACATGAGTTCTTTTTTTTTTTCTTTCAAATGAAAAAATGAAAATTTATTTTTTTTTTATATATATATGTTTTTAAACATGAGTTCTTATCAGGCGGAACCATCTTTCAAAGTTCATTCAGCACAGTCACTCTGCTGATCAGATTACAAATTATTCTATATAGATTAGTAACCCTCCTCCACCTCTCAAACTGAGACTCAATTTTTAGCTATTTCTGCTTTCGTAAAAACAATTTAGATATTAAATTTTAATTTTAATTCATTGTTTAAAGGTTGATATGTTTGTTTAGTAGCATTTTGGAAAAAACTATTTATGAAAAAACAAAAAAACTCACCAAATAATTTTGATAAGAGTAACAAATAAAAAGACTTAAATAAAATATGTACAAAATAAAATAACAAAAAGAATTTTTAGCAGACAGTTCTGGATAAAAATGTGTGCAATAGATTGCATAAAGGCTATGTGTATGGGTACAGGAATTAGAACTTTAACTCTTCTTAGTTGATGACTGATTTGGGTTTGTTACTTAGACTAACATTATTATTATTAATAATTTTATTTTATTATTTATTTTATTTACTTTATTACATATTTTACTATATACAAGTATATATTTTATGTTATTATTTTATTATTATTAGCATTATTTTTATTATTACCTAATGTAAAATTTTTAAAAAATGAAATCACCCAGGCTGAAGGGTGGAGATTTCCAAAGATTGGAAAAAATAAACAGCGTCTCAGCAACCTGTAGGGCAACATTAAAATAGATTGAAAATTGGCCGAGTGCAGTGGCTCACACCTGTAATCCCAGCACTTTGGGAGGCCGAGGCGGGTGAATCATTTGAGGTCAGGAGTTTGAGACCAGCCTGGCCAACATGGTGAAACCTTGTAGTCTATTAAAAATACAAAAATTAGCTGTGTGTGTTGGCAGGTGCTTGTAATCCCAGCTACTTGGGAGGCTGAGGCAGGAGAATCGCTTGAACCTGGGAGGCAGAGATTGCAGTGAGCTGAGATCGTACCACTGCACTCCAGCCTGCGTGACAAAGCAAGTCTCCATCTCAAAAAAAAAAAAAAAAAAAAAAAAAAAAAGGAAAAAAAAAGAAAAAAATTGAAAATAAATGGATGGAAAGTTATACCATGTAAAGCATAAATGAGAAGGTTGAGTAAACTGTATCAATATCAGATAAAACAGGCTTTGAGATAAAGGATATTATCAGAGATAAAGTAGACTTTGTAGTGTTGAAAAGGTCACTCTGTAAGGATGACATTACAATCACAAATAAGTATAAGGTTAATCACGGAGCTTCACAGTACATGAAGCAAACTGGAAAAAATTAAAGGTAATGACAAACACCAGGCACTTGAGAAATTTCTAGATCCCCAAAGCTTCTGTTGTTAAATATTAAAAGTCAGAGCCTGATGGACTCAGAGGACAAAATGTATTAAATAAATCTGAAAATAGAGGTAACTCAGCATGTGGATATTTGTAGGGAATGGATGTGAAGAGGATGAAGCCAGAGAAACATGGCAAATTTGGGAGAAGGCCAGAGCATGAAGATTTGTTCCTTGCTTGCCATGGCATGGGTGCAAGAAGACGGAGAGCAAATGATAAATAAGCCCGGGCGGCTTCTCTAAGGCCTTATGCTCAACAGGGCAGCACAGAGAAGGTGGCTGAAATTCCCTGAGCCTGCCGGGTCATACAAAAGTGCTGAGAGGACTGAGTGGTTGAAAGAGGGGACAGGTCTCAGTGAGGAGGATTTGGTGTGCACTGACTTTGAGATTGGTGTGGGGTTGAGGCAGGAACTGAGTACATACCTGTGTGTTAGACACCAATGCATGATGTCCTGTGACTGGTGGGGTGAGCTACACTTTTGTAGATGCTGGTAAGTACAGGTAATGACATGTGGAGCAGATGCCTTTCTCCAGCTGTCAGGATTTCATAAACCCCTTGGGAAATGTTATCATCATTGCAGGAGAAGCATGGTGTAGGGGAAGGAGAGAATCTTGAATTGACAGACTATTCAGTGAAACAGCTGTAAACAAAAGTAACTGGGTTACTTTAAGTGGCCTAAGGGATTATAATTTTTTTTAATGTTGAAATTAAACATTTAAAAATGTTTAAATAAGAATGCTTCTGATGCATGCTAAAATGAGAGAAAAAACCAAAAAATAAGGATAAAATGCATAAAGCATATATGCAGAATTTAATAAATCATCCAGGTTAAGAAATAGGACATGCTGTTGCTTCAGAATCTTCCAGTATGGTCATTCATGATCACAGCCTCCTCCCTCCTCCCAGTGGTAACTATTGTCTTGATGATTGGTTAACATTTCTTTGAAAAAAGTTTTTTAAAAGCACCTTTTGTAAGAGCAGTCATGCCATTATTATTCTTGTACAGGACAATGATCATGCACAGACAATTCTATAAGATAAACACCTAAGAATGGCATTGCTGGGTCATACTATATACACATCTTTGCCTTTACTGAATAATGTTACTATTTCCAAGTGGGCTTACCAATTTTCATGACCACCAGTAGTGAATGGGAGTTTCTTTTGTGCCTCATTCTTGATAACTCCTTTTTATGTGTGTGTCAGACTTTAATATTTTGCCAATGATGCTTACAGTATTTTGCAGTCCTTCCTCCCAGGTGATGACTTATCTTCCTAAATCTCTGAGAAAATAGATAAGAATAGACATGCCAGAATTCCCATCACCACTTCTACCTGCCTACCTGCGTTGGTACCCTGTGTGCTGTCTTTTCTCGTATCCCTATGAAAGAAGTGTCTGTGCTCTTGGCCGAGACCAGTCATCTCAATTGTGCCCCAGATCCCATCCTTTATTATCTACTTAAGGATGTTACTTCACTAATCTCCCTTCTATGTTCTTCATCATCGTTTCCCCTTTCTATACTGGATAATTTCCAGTATTTCCAGGCATGCAGTTATGTCTCCCAACTTAAAACATAGTAAATGGTAGTTAGTACCATTGCCAGCAACTGCTTCATTTTCCTGGTTTCCTTTACAGCCAAACTTTCAAATAATTGTCTTTTCTTCTTGTCTCCAACTCCTCACCTTCCATTCTCTCTTAAACCCAATCCAATTAAGCTTTCTTTCTTACTCTTCCAGGAGAACTGCTCTTAAAGTTACTAAAAACTGGGCTATTGCTAACTCCAGGAGTCACCTCTCAGTCTTTGTCTTACTCGCTCTATCAGTAGCATTTGCCATTAGTCCTCTCATTTTCCAGGACACCTCTTGAGTCTCCTCCTACTTCACTGGTTATTCTTTCTCGGTCTCCTTTGTTACTTTCTTCTCATCACTCTCTGGTTTATTAACACTGGATACTCCAGACTTTAGTCCTTGGATCTCACCTTTATTTGTTCCCACTTCATTGATAACTCATTCAGTCTTATGGATTTAAGTAGTATAATTAAGCTGGCAAATCCCAAATTATATTTCCTCTTCTGGAATTGTTTAGGGGTCTCCAAATTTGTTCATTCAACTGTTTACTTGATACATTACTTGGATATATATTAAAAAATCCCTTAACATGTGTGAAACCAAACTGTGATTTTTCTTGGTTGTCATACCATTTGCTTTTATGCAAATTAGAAAAATACTTCTCATCCTCTCGGCAGATGCTGCCCGTGAGGAGGGTGCACAGCTTTGGCTGGATGCTTGGGTGCAGCCATTTGCAGTTTCCCTCATCTTCCCCTTCAAATGGCTCCTCCCATTGTCTTCCATTTAAGTTGCTAGCAGTTCCAGCCTTCCTGTCATTCAACTCAAATATTCTGGAGTCATCCTTGAGGTCATTTTTCTTTCCAACCATATCTAATTAATCAATAAGCCCCAACAGGTAGTTAGGTTGGAAAAGAGGAAAGAGAATTCTAGCTAAAGGGATAGCACACAGGTAGGCAGGCCAAAGAGCACATAACATATTTGAGGAGGCAGTGTAGCTCTTCAGCTTTGCTACCTTTTTCATGCTGTCTTTTGCCCATAAGGGTCTTTCTTTCAACCCTTCACAGCCCAGTGCATTTTTTACAGCCCAGCTCAAATAGTACCCACTTTGTTGACATTTCTTTATTGCTGTCTTTGCACCAAACTATTATTTATTTATTTATTTGTTTGTTTATTTTTTTAAGACGAAGTCTCACCCTGTTGCCCAGGCTGGAGTACAGTGACTTGATCTCAGCTCACTTTAACCTCCGCCTTCTGGTTCAAGCGATTCTCCTGCCTCAGCCTCCTGAGTAGCTGGGATTACGGGCTCCCACCACCATGCCCAGATAATTTTTGTATTTTAGTGAAACCCCTGGAGTTTCACCATGTTGGCCAGGCTGGTCTCAAACTCCTGACCTCAAGTAATCCATCCGCTTCAGCCTCCCAAACTGCTGGGTTTAGAGGAGTGAGCCACCATGCCTGGCCTGAACTATTCTTTTTACTACTTGTCAATAATCATAATAGTTTGCTTTTGCCTTAATTTCCTCATCTGTAGGGTGGTATTAATACTACCTGACTCATAGAGTTTATATGGGACTAAGTTGAGATAATAATTAGAAAGAATGTAGAACAGTGCATGGCACATGGTAAATATTTTTAAAAGTTACCTTTTTTTTTTTTTTTTTTTTTTTTTTTTACAATGCTGATGGTGTTAATGTCTTCACAGTAGATTGTGTGCTTTTGGAGGGTGAGTGAGTTAACCTGATTATCTTTGAATATCCAGCATTTAATTATATTTATATTCAATAAACCTATTGAAGAAATGGGCTCATAGGATGTCAATGTAGTTGGATAGACATAGATACATGGAGGTAGCAGTGGTATTTTGGAAAAAAATGCTGAATTTAGAACTTATTGGTGAAGCTCTGGCTCAGACTTTACCAGTTGCATGACTGTTTGGGCAAGCCACTTCACCTTTTTGAAGTTTAGTTTCTTTGGCTGAAATTAGAGATGATACCTTTGGGTAACGTTATAAACATCATATATGAGATAACATATATGAAATTATTTGGATCCTAGCACTTTGGGAGGCTGAGGCAGGCGGATCACGTGAGGTCAGGAGTTTGAGACCAGACTGACCAACATGGTGAAACCCTGTCTCTACTAAAAATACAAAATTAGCCAGGCATGGTGACTTGCTCCTGTGATCCCAGCTACTCAGGAGGCTGAGGAAGGAGAATCAGTTGAACCGGGCGGCAGAGGTTGCAGTGAGCCAAGATCACTTCATTGCACTCCAGCCTGGCAACAGAGCGAGACTCCATCTCAAAACAAAAAAAACAAAAAAACAAAAAACCAAAAAAACTTGATAACTTGGTAACCTATACCTCATGATGTAAATTAAGGTTATTTGGTATTAAGGTTTGTAATTCAAGGTAATTTTATTAAAATTACAAAGCAACAAGACTTACTATAAGTTTTATAAGAATATTAGTCCTGTTGTTTTACACTTATCTCTGTTATGTGTGTATATGGCTCTCTTTACCCTTTGTGTGGGAAGGTGATGTATTGCTTATGATTACTTTTTGCACATGTAATGGAGGCTGCAAGAATATTTCCACACTCTTCTCTGAGAAGGGTTATTTTATGGCTTGCGTGAGTCATCACAATTGTCATCTGTTGATCTTTGCAACATGGACTATTAACCTTCTTCTGCCTTAGAAAATCAGTCTGTGAAAGATAATGTAGGTTAAATGCAATCAAACATTATTTTGAATGTAACTTGTAGAATTAAATTTTAAAAACCCAGTTATTAGACAGTAAATAGTTGTTTTCACAATAAATTGGGATGGATATAATTTACATCCATACTAAAAACCTTGACAATTGAATAGGTTTCTTTCAGAAGCATTTTTATCAAGCAGTTTGTGTACATTGATGAGTGGTCATCTTGAAATCTTAGTCAAATAGAACTCATCCCTCCCACATTCCTCACTACCTTGGGCTGGTCTGCCTGCACTGACATTTTTTCAGCAAACCTCAGCTCTTAGTTCTACTGCAGTTCTTGAACTGAGAGAAGCTGCTCAATCAAAATTTATTCTTGCTTGTGAAGCTGTGTTTTATCCCATTTGTTAAGGGTTTCCTATGTCTTTTCTTATAAGAGTACACAAAAAACTCTTTGTATTCTGCTGTTATCCACTTAAACCCAGGCACTTTAAAATGTAATAAACCTCATTTCTATATTGTCGTATTGATAATATTTCAGGTCCTGGAAGAGGGTGATCTGTCTCATCTTTTGGTGTTTGGCAATGTTGATGAAACTGTTCAAGGAGCCCTGTGAGTTGGCAGTGGCAGTTGCAGATCTCACAATCACACAACCATTTTTACATAATGGGCTTGGTCTGAAGGATGTAATCCAAACTGACTACTTTACAACTCTATTCGATATTTTATTGTTTTTGAACCTACTGTGAGATTGACTGCAGCTACGGCAGTCTCAAGAACATCTCAGTGCTATAGAATAACTCTTAGTTGAGATTCATTCATTTCTTCATTTACCCAGGAAGAAATGCTCTCTGCTCACTTAATGTAAGTAAGAAAATGATACCTAGTATAACTCAATATATAGTTTTATATTTAAAAAGTTGAGCCCAAGTTCTCATGTGCTCTGAATAATTCAAGTTAGTGACTGAGGACAACAATATGATACTCAATTTCTATTTATATGGCTTCTTAGTTCATGGTGTGCGTGCGTGTGTGTGTGTGTATGTGTGTATGATGCTTTTCCTGGGTCAATGGAGACCACTGTCTCAATTGTGTAAGAGGAAAATCAGGACAGTCAGTAAGGAAAACCCTTGGTTTATCTTTCCAAATTTTATCCCAATACTAGTGTAGCAAAGGTATGCTTTCTGTGCCATTGGAGCTCAAAGGATATCCTGGAAATCTTCCAAAAGTAGGTGGTGGCTGACCATAAGTCTTGAAGAATGAGTGAGAATCAACTGGATGCAGAAGATGGAGGATGATTCTGCTGACTGAGAGATCAGTGTATAGAAAGAAACACAGCAGGGAATATAACATGTAATTGAGTAAATTGGATTTGGTATGATGGGATCAAAAAGAGAATGTAGGGGAGTGGTGGAAATGAGCCTAGGCCTGCAACTGGGAAAAATAATTAAGTTGTTACTATTATTGTTGTCATCACTACTTACTACCAATCACATCATCATCCACCTTCTTGACCCCACTCTCACACCCACCATCATTGTTATCATTGTCCTGGAAAGTAGCATCCTGGCTCGATAAAGGAAGTAGCAGAAAGGGAAATGTTGGAGCTGTCTATTCTACAGAATTGGGAGGCTAATTTGATATGGGGTGAGTTAAACTCAGATGGGTTGTTGTGTTCAGGCTGCCTGTGGGACATCCAAGAGATGCCAAGCAAGGCTCTGGGCATAGAGGAGTGAAGCTCCACAGGGAGGCTGGGCTGCAGACACACTTTGGGTTTGCTGGAATGTAAGTGCAGCTTCATAGGTGAAGCTGTCAGTGTTTGTTTGCAAAGAATATAGGAGATGAAGTCAGGGAATAGAGCAAACTCTGCTTTTAGGGGGCTTGAAAAAATGTTAATTCATGTTGTGGGAGAGGAAAAAGGGAACGTGTATTAGTCCATCCTCACATTGCTGTAAAGGAATACCTGAGAATGGCTAATTTATAAGAAAAGAAGTTTAATTGGCTCACGGTTCTGCAAGCTTTACAGGAAGCATGGTGCCAAGGTCTGCTTGGCTTCTGGGGAAGCTTCAGGAAACTTACAATCATGGCAGAAGGTAAAAAGGGAGCAGGCACGTCATATGGCAAAAGCAAGAGCAAGACAGTGATGGAGCAAGTGCTATGTATTTTTAAATGACCAGATCTCATGAGAAGTCACTATCATGGCAGTACTAAGCCATGAGGGATCCACTTTTATGATGCAATCACCTCCCACCAGGTCTCACCTTCAACATTGGGGATTACATTTCAATATGAGCTTTGAGTTGGGATACACATCAAACTATATCAGAGAGTTCAGGAAGAGGGAAAAAAGGTACTGAAGGGAAATGAGAAAATGTCAGTAGCGGAAAGAGGGAGAGAATTCATTTGTTCTTATCTATTGAGTGGCTGCTGTGTATAGTCACTGAAGTAGGCAGAGAAGATATAGAATAAGTGAGTGACCATGACGCAGAAGACTGTCTAGGTGTAATGGGCCATGCAAGATGAGTCTAACAGATATTGTTGTTAAGAAACTCATAGTACTTAGTGGAGGGACACACATGAGCAACTAATAAGAAACAACATGGAGGCGAATGCAATAAATTCCACAGTGGGAATAGATTATTCCCAACTGGGATTCTGGGATTGGGGAAGTCTTCTCGGAAAAGAACGCTTGGATGAAATCTGGAAGCCTCAGTGGATCGTCTCTCAGTGGAGAAGAGAGAAATGCTTTCTGGGCTCACTGTAGTGCGTAAGTGTTACGGACTGAATTGTGTGTCACCTTCCCCAGGTTCCTATGTTGAAGGTCTGACCCCCAATATAACTATTTGGAGATAAGGCCTTTAAGGAGGGAATTAAGATTAAATGAGGTCATATGAGTCGCCATAATCTGATAAGATTGATGTCTTTATAAGAAGAAGAGACACCAGAACTAGTGAGAAGGTGGCCATCTGCCAGCTAGGAAGGGAGCCATTACCAGAAACCAAATCTTCCAGCACGTTGATCTTGGATTTTTTGTCTCCAGAACTATGTGAGAATAAACTTTTGTTGTTTAAACCTCCCAGCCCATGGCATTTTGTTATGACAGCCCCAGTCGACTAATATGATGATCAAAAGCACAAAGCTGTGTGGTGTATTTGGGGACAGATGAGTTTTGCCATGAGGCTGGAGACAAGGCACCTGAGGGGATGTGGTGGGAGATAAGTGAGAGTGGCACATTTTATGAGTAGCTGTGAATGACCATGAAGGAAATGACCATTTGGTGTAATACCTCTTGGGTTATAAATACTGGCCAAAGTGCCCTGTAAGCAAAAGGAGCAGAAATGGAAAAATACTTGGGCTCCTTAAGGAGGGTGAGAGCTAATGATCTAAACAGATTTATGTCACAAAGTCAGTTGGGGTAGTCACCTCCCTTATACTGAAGAACTGAAAAATTAAGATTCAAGTAAAACATGAAGCATTTCCCACATTCACTGACAGGCAATATCTGTTGCCATATAGGCATTAGATATGATAGTTTCATTATGTGATTTTTGCCTCCTTTGTTAGCAGTGTTAGAAAATCAGCTTGGGGGTAACAATCAGAGCACCACCCTGGTGGCTATATTCATTAATCTTGTTATTTATTGTCAGTGAGTGCAATGCTTACACAGACATCTTTGATGAACTATGGTGAAAACATTCCTTTTTCATCTTGTTGAAACTGCAGGCTTCACTGTTGATGCATTGGCTGATTAATGTTTGTCTGGGCCAAGCCAAAGTCATGTACAATGCAGCCAACTCTCCTTTGAATAATCAACTCTCATTTAGAAGGAAATGGAAAGTTGTTTCAAATTAAACACTAAAAAGAAAGTAGTGACAGATGTTTAATTGGTTGCTTTCTTGTCCCTTCTTAATGTGTGAGATGCCCTCATGAGAAAGGTTAGAGCAGACAGATTAAGTGGAGAAGGCCACTTAAGTATCCTCTGCTCTCATGACCAAGGGATATTCATTCCTCATTTTCTTTTTGATATATTCCTGTTTGTCATAATTTTTTTAGTATCTGATTATGGAAAAGGAGTTACTACCCCCCTATATTTGTCATTGTTTGGAAAGACAGTGTTGAGTGAGCCTGATACTCACTCATCACACACGAAGCTTAGCTCAGTCTTCAGAAGTTCAAAGAACTTGTCTGTTTAAGCCTAGGCCTTCTGAATACCTCAGACCAAGGGCTATCATGTACATGTAAGGCACCCACCAGTGAATTTATCTTCTGTAGTGTTCATTGAGACTGTCACAAGTTCCCTTCCTGTTTTTACCTTCCATTTCTGATCTACCTCCCCCTCTGAAACTCACCTGTCTGGCTGTGACCTGTGGACATGATTTGGTGTTTTCCCTCTGACTTTGTGCAACAATTTCTGCTAGTAAAGGGAGGCTCTGATCTTCTGCCCTGTTTCTGGAGGGACCTGACTGGAAGTTTGAACATTCTAAAGGTTCCCCCAAAGGGGCTGCTGATGAGATCACATATATAAAATATTGAGCATAGAATCTGGCACTAAGTAGGCTTTTGGTAAATGTTAGTTCCTTGCTACTTTCCTACCTTCAGTGTCTTCAGATATCAGATGAAGGCGATGATGGTGGAGGAAATTTGAGAATTTTAGACTGTTTGCTAGATGGAATCAGAATTGAAAACAGGGAATATTTTGGAGCATGGAGCAACCATTTTCCTTTCTTTTTGATCCACCATAAGATCTGATGTCTGGTTAGCCCTTCTTCCTATGGTGGCTGCTAAGGTTGGAAAATTAGTTCAAATTCAGACTCACCAGCTGTGTGATCTTGAGAAAACTACATAATGCCTCTGTGCCTCATTTGTAAAATGGAGATAACAGTATCTCACTGAGAATTATTGGGAGCAATAAAAGACATCACATAAAGCACCTAGAAACAGAGCCTGGTGGCTAAAAAGTGCTCCATAAAATTAGCCATTAGTATTCTAACTGTGATTTTCTTGTATAAAAATGCCTGGCACATAGCAATGTTAGTTCTTACTATTATTACTATCATTATTATTATTTCGCATATTGGTAATTTTCTATGGATAGTGAAATAGACTCAGGAGTACAGTTTTGTGTATTATTAGCCTATATTTAAATGACTCATTCATTTATTCATGTATACTTACTAGATCAATTAGAAAATGCAAACATACTCTTATTTGAGCTTTTATTTTTGGCGTATGTTTTTCAGAACCAACAGAAGCGGTCTCTGAGACAGGTGAGGCCACTTATCTCTGCAGCTGTGCACTGAGACTTGGCAGGCAGCATCTAACAGGCCCTTGAATGAGACAAATCTTGTATCAGAGTCAGATTTACAACATGGTGCCTTGACTACTGATGCCTTGGACTGACTGACTTGTCTCCCCAGGCTTTAGATCTTTTACTTGCTGGGACCTCTACTACTTGCTTCCTCCTACCTGTGAATTATCTACATGGATTACTGTATTCTTGCCTCTTTCTCATTGTGGTTAATTGATTCCTAGCTCTTGCCTGTTAGTAATCTCATTCTTTTTCCCGTTCCTGGGTTTGAGTAATTACATAGTGCTCAGTTTGCTAACCTGGAGCTGGCCTGTCTTTCCTGACTTCTGATTCCTTTCTGGCCTCATATTATTGACAGCCTTCTCCATCTAAATTTTTTTTGAGAGATGGGATCTTGCTGTGTTGCCAGGGCTGGTCTTGAACTCCTGACCTCAAGTAACCCTCCTGCTTCAGCATGCCAAAATGTTGCAATTACTGGCATGAGCTACTGTGCCTGGCCAGCCTTCTCAGTCTAAATGTCTTCCTGTTCGTACTGACCCATCAAAACGAATACTGTCCATGTGACCAAAGCCTTTCCTGAAAAATTGCTGTGGCTGACATGCACCACATAACAGTAAGTTGCCATTTGGTAGTCTGTTGTAAAAGAATCAGAGAGAGAATTTCATGCCTTGTGTCTTGAGGTTGATGTGAAGTGAATCAGTGGGTATTGTTCAACCACAAGTAAAAAGTGGATTTGAATTTCTATTTTTGAGTCTGTATCCTTACACTGTGGAAGTGGGACAAAGAACAGTTCTGAAAAATGCATACACATCTTTCCTCATAAATAGTGGGCATTGCTTATTTTGTTTTCTTCAATCACGAATCTGTGTAGCGTTGCATGATTTTCAACTTCCTGAGAGAGTAAGTTTTGTTTGTGTCATAAACTCAGAGTCCTTGAAGACATGTTGACAGGTATTGGAAATGATGGGATTGGAGAGCTGACAGGTGATTCATGCATATGGATGTCTTCTGTGATTATACATAGCAATCTATCTGGGGTTATTTATGGTAGCATTGTTATGGCGATCAATGAGCAGTAAACAAAACTCTCAAAGCCATGGGGAGAGTTTTTATAGCTTTCATGACCAACTGTGATACTTCCATTTTTAAAAAACAAGTTACATAATAAGCTTATTGAACTGAACAATTTATATGTATATACCTTAAAATCATGGTGAAGTGCAAAAATCTGGTGAAATGAAAAAGAACTGGGTTTGTGGTTGAATAGGAGCCAGAGTTCCAGGCCTCACTCACTGGCTGTGTGACCTTGAACAGGTCATCTATTTTGAGTCTCAGTTTCCTTATTCTTAATGGGGCTTCAAATATCTGTCCCAGGATAATCCATAAGACTATTGTAAGGAATAAATAAAATAATGAATATAGAAGAGCACTTGTAGCATGTCCAGGAGAAATAAGCCTGCAAGACAGCATTCTGTAAGAGAGTCTAGGGATCTGGTTTTGTTCATTTTGGGTGCCAGAATCTTGGTGGGTTTCTAGATAGATTTTTAAGATCACCATACAGAAACATGAATTTTCAAATGAGGATATACACATAAAATGCCACGTGAAGCAGACCACAAACCATTAGAAACAATATGGTACCATCACTATCCAGAGGACCTAATGGCCCTTGTAAACTGAACATGCCTAAAACCAGACTCTTGGTTACTTCAAATGTTTTCTTTCCTAGTGTTCCTCATTTCTGTAAATGTTACTATTTAGCGGAAATCCTCTTTCTTTAGAGTATTTATACTTCTCTATTATATTTGCTTGTTTCACTACTATGTGAGTTCTATGGGGGCAGGCATCTTTGTTCTGTTCGTCGTGGCATTGCCAGTACCTAGATTAATTGCCTGAACGACTGCTTAAAATGCATTAAATAGAAAAAGACACATGAAAATGTTTCTCATGATTCTTTTGAAGGTAGAATTATGGTGTCATTTTAGAGTTTTTCTATACTTTCCAGTTTTCTCTCTAGTTAGAAGAAAGTTATTAAAATTGGTATGGAAAGTCTGGTTTGTAAACATATCAAATTAAAAAAAATCATGTACACTGTGTTATTTTTAATGGTCAGGAAGAAAAGCAAACAATGAAACTGGATAGTTTGTTATAATAAAATATCTGCATTATTAACATACCAGCAGATCAATTAAATTAATTATAAAAATTGACAGCAAAGAGAATTATTAAGGTCAGTTATAATCCCAGAGAAATAACTCCTGAAATGTCAGTGTAATGTTCTTTTGAAGAATTTTGCCTTATTAAAAACTGGACCAGTACTCTTGAAACAAAATAACAAATTCAATTTTAGGAAACTTTACTTTCAATTTCTTCTATTCAACTTGAACTTATTTTTATCTTAAGTTCAATTTTTGTTTTTCTGATTTGAGAAAAATAGTTGATAGAGGTTTTTATAAGATTAAAATTTTTATTGTGGTGAATGAGGTCAAATTTATACTTTGCAAGTCTTTTTTTTTTTTAAATTTATTTATTATTATTAAACTTCAAGTTGTAGGGTACATGTGCACAACGTGCAGGTTTGCTACATATGTATACTTGTGCCATGTTGGTGTGCTGCACCCATCAACTCGTCATTTACATCAGGTATAACTCCCAATGCAATCCCTCCCCCCTCCCCCCTCCCCATGATAGGTCCCGGTGTGTGATGTTCCCCTTCCCGAGTCCAAGTGATCTCATTGTTCAGTTCCCACCTACGAGTGAGAACATGCGGTGTTTGGTTTTCTGTTCTTGTGATAGTTTGCTAAGAATGATGGTTTCCAGCTGCATCCATGTCCCTACAAAGGACACAAACTCCTCAAGATGTATCATATGCTTTTAAATTTCTTATCCAAAAGAGGTATTTGCAGGTCTCTTGATACCACAGTGAAAAGCAACCCTCTCATCTTGTTTTCTGGGTTTGCACTGTTTTTTATACTATATTACTGTTCCTTATGGACTAACAAAATATGGTTTTGTTACTAACTTTGGTCAAGTGCCATGCACATCTCTGTGCTTAAAAAGTGTTACTTAAAAACACCACCACCACCACTACATGGGGAGTGGGAAAGAAAGAATAATCCACAAGGAAGGGTACAAAACAATTTTCCCTTTGCAATACGTTATTACTACATAGTATACCCTGGGGTGCTAAATATGAATCAACCTTGATGTTGTATGTTTGTTAAATCCAATGGATAATGGCATATGTCTTTATGTAATAAAAAAGTATAATTTATTTTGCAAGTATCACTGAAGTAATATTACCTCAAGTATCAAAACATGATGTTTCTCTGAGCATATGCAATTACTTTATAGGAATCAAACCACCTTACATGGATATTAATAAGATTGTTTCTATTGTATATCTAGCCTTTATAATATCCATGTAAAAGGCTTGTTAAAATGACTGAAAACATGTATATTTAGTTATTAGTTAGCATTTGGAAATACAGACAGTAGGTATTAGTAATAATGCTGTAGGGCTAACTTAGGTGCAATTATGAAATTTTTATTACTATTCATTATTTTTCAAAATAGCACATTTAGCCAAAGAGATCATTATCAAACATTTCTAATGTGGCAAATACTAACGTAGACTTTTCTATCTTTATTCAATGATGGGTGATGATGTTATCATATGCTTTCAAAAGGAACTATGATTTATCATAATAATGACAAGGATAGCAACATACCCTTCCAAAATTCATGCAGCACATTTGGTATTTGTTCATTCAATTCTTCATTCTTTGTTTTCTTTTTTCAGTAACTTTGTGGCATACCCTCTATGTGTTAGATGCTGTGCTGGCTTCTGGGAATAAGGTAGGGAATAAAATAAACATGGTCTTTGCCTTTGTGAAGCTTACAAACTAGAAGAAACAATTATTCATTGATTCAACATGTATTTATTGGGCAGCTACTATGTGCCAGACACTCTATAGCAATAAAAACAATAGACAAGGGCAATGAGGTGGAAAAGGCTTGGTATGTTCCGGGAACTGAAAGTAGGCCAACACAATAAATGGATTGGAGGGGGCCAAAGTGGAAGCAGAAAAGAGGCTATAGCAGGCATTTAGGTGAGAGACGATGGTGGCTGGAACTAGGACAGCGGCAGAAGAGATGGAGAGAAGGGAACACATGTACAATCCACGTAGCTGACAGAACTCACAGGACACTCAGAGGGCACCCTCAGAAAATTAAGGTTTTAACTTTGCTGATCTCTTAAAGTCTGATTCAAATCTGATTTTTCAAAAAACTATTCCTGATACTTTGCAGCTAAGAAAGACTCCTGTCTTTTTTTTTTTTGAGACGGAGTCTCACTCTGTCGTCCAGCCTGGAGTGCAGTGGCGCGATCTCAGCTCACTGCAAGCTCCGCCTCCCGGGTTCACTCCATTCTCCTGCCTCAGCCTCCCGAGTAGCTGGGACTACAGGCGTCCGACACGGCACCCAGCTAATTTTTTGTATTTTTAGTAGAGACAGGGTTTCATTGTGTTAGCCAGGATGGTCTCGATCTCCTGACCTCGTGATCCGCCCACCTCGGCCTCCTAAAGTGCTGGGATTACAGGTGTGAGCCACCATGCCCAGCCACCCCTGTCTCTTTTATCCATCATATATGTGCCTAGATTTATGGCCATCGTAACAAGTATATACTGACTTTTATGTATAGTGACATTTGTCTTGATATTATCCTTTTCTACCAGCTTGTTACCTTTTGAAATTCTCTTATATGCTTTTTTTTTTTTTTCTGAAATCCTTAACTCTAATAAACAGAGGTCAGAAAACAATGAATGGGTTTGCTACTGATACTCTTTACTTGAGGATTTCACAATAGAAAATCAGTTCCATTACAACCTAGGATCACCTTTAAAGAGGTAATTTGTCAGGACCCAAATCATATAAGAGAAACATAACTAGGTCTTCCAGAGTAAATCATTGTATTTCCTCTACAGCTTTTATCCTGAATGTCTTTTATTGGGAACTCAGAAAAGCCATCAGATAGCCCTAATCTAGTACAGGGTGATAGCACTAGGCAGACTTAAGAAAAAGAGGCTTTGTTAACTTCATTTTGCTTTTTGCTTCATTTGCAGACCTTTATCATAATTCCCTTGTCCTTGAAATCTCCCTTGGACATTACTCTTAACTCTAAAGAAAATAACTAAAGAATTGTTCCGGAGAATAATCTCATGAGCTTTCTGCAAGACAGTTTTAAAGTAGATGATACTAAATTTTCTTCCAGAAGCAACATTTTATCTTCCACTGAATCTTCATCTGTGTGATTTGCAAAGGTAGTCTTGAAATAATATGATGGCAAAAGGGATATAGCTAGAAATGAGGCCAAAGAGGGATGGATCTTGACAGATTGGAACTAACTTTGAAAAGAGGAGAAAATTGATTTTGCATTGTGTCAAATATACTTGGAAACAGAAGGTGCAGTCTTTATCCCATGAGTATATTAGTCTTCATATATCACTAAGTCCTCTGGGAAAAATGACTACTACCACAGAAATGCTTGTCATGTCAGATTTATCTAACGTGTTGTTTACTGCAGAGTTTTATTCTTCCAGGTCAATGTGGCATATGAACCTGTCTTGTGTGTGTGTGTGTTTTGAAGGCCTTATCTTTGTCAAAAAATCAGTATTAAGGTCACAAAGTCTCTAGAGCAAACCTTGGAGAGAGGTGTATATTGTTCCAGGTTGATCGCTACTGGAATGTAGATGCAGGACTGCCTATTGTGAGATTAATGAAAAACATCACCTACCAATGCCCACATTACTTGGCGATTTAGTCTGTCCATACTGGAGAGAAACAGAATTCAAAGAACAGCAAATAATACTTAAAGGGACTCATTGGAAATGATGAAATAATAGGACTTAAAAAAATAGAATTATAAAGGTTAGATCTGCAAAAAACTTACATGCCATTTAGTCCTGTCTTTTCATTTTACATAGAGTCACAAATCTGGACAAAATATCGTTTAGCCCAGAATCATTCCTCAGAATCACCTACAGAGGGGCTTTAGGTGGTAAGTTCAGAGCTGGGCTAATACTCTGGCAGGGTCATGACTCCCATTCTCATGTTCTTTGTGTCACACCTCTCTTTCTTGAAGCTGGAGCTATTACTGATTGGAACTAACTGTAAGGTGCCTCCTTGCCTAATTTGCATCCTGTCACTCCTTGCTACATCTTTTCTGCTTTCTGGGAGTCTAACCCTCTCACAGGATCACACATGCACCAGTTTGTATTGCCTCTTACCTTCATCATAGAAATGCTCAGACCTGGAGAACCCAGGCGTTTCCTCCATCCATCAGTCTCCAGTCTGCTATAGTTGACAGTCTCCTCTGCTTGGTCAAATCCTGCTTCTGCCACAGAGCTTTCTCTGATTGCTTAGCCCTGACAGATTTTGATGGTTTCTGAATTTCTGAAAAGCTTCTCATTTATAACAGTGGCTCCCAAGCCTTGCTAATCTTCAAAATTGACTTAAAATGCAGATTCTTGGGCCCTACCTTCAAGGTTCTTTTTTGGGCTAGGTCTGGAGTGGAGAATTCTACCTTAAAACAAACAAGTAAACACACACACACACGCACGCACGCACACACACACATGCACACACACACACACATGCTCCCAGGTGATTTTGATGAACAAATAGATTTGAGAACCAATGATCTAAAATACATAAAAATTTAGTTTGTCTTGTATGAAGTCACATGAAAACTTTTTTCACGTGAGTTTGTTTTATATTTCAACCTGTAATGTGAACTGCAATGTGTTTGAGGATGGTGGGAATGGGGAAAGGGTGGTAGGGTCTGTTTGCAAAAGAAAGGTTGAGCTGCAAGTCCCTTGAAACAATAGCTACTGTACGTGGTAAGACAAGTCTCATGGAAACAAAAATGAAGGGAGATGCCTAAGGATATTTGTCCCCTTAGAGTCTGTTCTAAACACAGTAGCCACATTAATTTTTTAAAAGTATGAAGTCAAATCATGTCACTCCCTTGTTCAAAGTCTCCAATAGTTCTCATCATACTTGGAGAAAATCTCATGTCCTTACTGTGGTTTCCAGAGCCATGCATGAACTGGCCCCTGGTCAGCCCTCTGACCCCGTTCCCTACATCTCTCCTCCATGTCCTGTGCTCTTTTTTTGTTATTCTGCAGGTGTATCAAGCAGGCTTCTGTCTTGGTGCCTTTTCACTTGTTCTTCCCTAAGCATTTGTGTGACTCGTACCTTCTCTGTATTCACATCTCTGCTCAAAATGGCATCTCCTCAGAGAGACCTTCTTGATATCCTCTTCGAAATAGTTCCTGGCCTCTACCACCCACAGTATTAATCTGGATTTGTTAATATCTGTCTCTTCTGCTAGAATGTGCACCCCTGGAAGGCAGGATATTTTTACCTTCCAGGGGTGCATACACTAATATGAGAGACAGATTGCCTATTTTGCCCATTTTGTTTGCCTGTTTTGTTTGCTCTCACCTGCCCCTGGACCATACTAATAAGAATAAAATAGATATTTGCTGAATGAATACAGTTGACAATGTGTATTGATGATGATGATACTGGGTTGGAAGATTGAAGGAATGACAATAAGAAAACTTTATATCCCAGCACTTTAGGAGGCTGAGGTGGGTGGATCACCTGAGGTCAGGAATTGGAGACCAGTCTGGCCAACATGATGAAACCCCGTCTCTGCTAAAAATACAAAAATTAGCTGGGCATGGTGGTGCATGCCTGTGGTCCCAGCTACTCAGGAGGCTGAGGCAGGAGAATCACTTGAACTTGGGAGGCGGAGGTTGCAGTTAGCCGAGATCACACCATTGCACTCCAGCCTGGGCAACAAAAGTGAAACTCTGTCTCAAAAGAAAAAAAAAAAAAAGCTTTAAGAAGTAAGAAATGGCTTTAAAGATGAAGGACAATTAAGTTTTAAGTTGGAAATAGAGTACACAGTCTATATAGGTCAAGGATAAACTCAAAGGCCTTTGGCTTTAGTAAGCCCTCTGAAAGGGTGAAGTCACCAGTTTAAGACATTAGGCAGTAGTGAGTATTCTGGTGGGCTGGGCGGTGTATCCTGGCCTAAAGGTATTCAAATCTATTAACAAAAAATCAAAAACACTGTGCTGGCCTAAAAGATACTTCTAAATGTAGAGCAGGATTCTGCTCCAGCTGTCAGTTTGTAGCTGCTGATAGCATACAAATTCTATGAAAATGAACTGTGGTCCTTCTAATTACTTGTTATAAATGTAAAAATACCTGTTGTAAGTCACAGAAAGTGTACTAAGTGAGGAAGTTTGGCCTTTTGGACTCTGGAAGAGTCTCTGTAGCTTTAGACTAACGAGTTAACTGTTGAAGGCTTCAACTTATTCACTCCTTGGCTGTAGATTAAAAAAAGTCACCCTCTGGGTTACAGACAGAAAAATGTTTTTAATTCCCTAAAGATGACTCATAAAATTAAAAATAATTGATACAATATAAAGCATTTGAACTGTTAGGAAAAGTAGCTTTTACATGTATTTTATTTATTCTCTTTTATTCTGCCTAAAGAAAAGCAGATGTACCTTCAGCCAAATCTTTCATTTTAATCCATGTCCTATCTGTGAGTAATGCATAATGAATATATTGATGAATTACTATGCAAGCTGAGAAGCTGCATGCTGGCTTGCTCGAGGATTCAATTAAAATGGAGCAACATTATTTGTAACAATCAAATGTTGTTTTGAATAAGTAATTCAAGTAAACAATGCAATTAGTAAAAAGTGATGATGATAAAGTTGAGTGGGGGAAATTCTTATATATAGCTTAAATATAATTTTGGAATTTATAAAATAATAGTTTGTTGGAATGGAAAAGTTTATGCTGGAATTAATAATAAATTTCTGAAGAAATCTTTTTAGTTTGCAATACTTGCCTAACCTTCTTTGATACTTCAGGCTGTTCTTTTACTTGGCTAAGAAGTTCTTTTAGTTTGCAATACTTATCTGACTTTCTTTGATAATACAGGCTGTTCTTGCCCTGCAATAAAGAAATCCCTAAGACTGGGTAATTTAGAAGAAAAGAGGTTAATTGGCTCACAGTTCTGCAGGGTGTAAAGGAAGTGTGGTGCTGGCATCTACTTGGCTTCTGGGTTGGCCTGAGGGAACTTTTACTCATGATGGAAGATGAAGCGGGAGCATATGTTCCACATGGTGAAAAGAGGAGCGAGAGCGAGAGTGAGAACGAGAGAGAGAATGAGAGAGAGAGAGACAAAGAGAGACGGAGAGCATAGCGGGAGGGGGCCGTACACTTTTAAATGACCAGATCTTGTGTAAACTCATAGCAAGATCTCACTTATCACCAAGGAAATGGCCCAAGTCATTCATGAGGGATCCACCCCATGATCCAAACACCTCCCGCCAGGCCCTACCTTCAACACTGGGGATTACAATTCAACATGAGATATGGGCAGGGACAAACATGCAAACTACATTGAGGTGTAATAAAATTTTAATCTTTTTATAGTGCTATAATTCATGTTAGTGTGAAAGACTGTCCCTGTGCAATAGACAGGTCTAGAGCTAATATAAAAGTTTGGACTATATCTATACCATATTAAATAACTGAATGAAAACCATTCCAGGAAAACATTCATATAGTAGAGCTAACAAATCAAACATCCATTTGTTTTGAATGGTCTGGATGTTTCTAATATCTGAATAACAGTTCCTATTTTGATAATTTGCTATCATGTTATATGCTGCTTCTGGGATAACATTTAGTTCAACTTCAAGGGAAAATGCAATTTTCATTGTTATTGTTTGGGTGGGAGAATTATGGGAGCTAACGTTTTTATGAGCTAAAAAGAAACTCAAAGAAGGAAACTTATCTCCCAATTGATCAAGAATAGGATTCTGGAGTTTGGATGGCTTCTAGACCTCATAACTGCCCCCAGCAAGTTCCTCTCAATATCTAAGCTAAGGTTATATTGCTCTGGTTTAAATATTTTCCTGTTTCTCTTGTTAGCAGAGGTAGAAACTTTACAGTCAGTTATTATTTTTTTTTTTCACATTTTAGAAACATTTGAAAAACTTTACAAATGACAAAGGAAGATCTAAATTGCATTGCTTGTTGCTCCTGTCCCTTTACTGCTTCGAGGTAGCCTGGTGGTGAAAACATCTCTCATATAAAAACTTCAGTGGAAATCTTGACTTTCTTAATCTTATTGGTGAAGGCTGAAATAAATTTTGTCCTCCAAAAATGTAAATAGCTAATTCAACTGGTTATTCAAAATTTTGATAACTGGTTGATTATTCTTTCAACCATCATTTACTGGTAACTACTATGTGCTGGGTACCTCCTATAGACGTGTGTTACAAGCACACAAAAGTATTTCTTGTTTCTGAGGAACTCGTCTATCTTTATATGATGACATGATTCACCAGATCTCATAACCCTTCTTTATGAGTCTTACGGTAGCAAATATCAGTTGTCTATGTCTTGAGCAAAAGACAGATATAGTTGACTCTTGAATGGCCTGTGTTTAAACTGCGTGGGTCTACTTATACATAAATTTTATTTTTTGGAGGTTTTTTTTTTATTTTTATTTTTATTTTTTTTTTGAGACGGAGTCTCGCTCTGTCGCCCAGGCTGGAGTGCAGTGGCGCAATCTCGGCTCACTGCAAGCTCCGCCTCCCGGGTTCACGCCATTCTCCTACCTCAGCCTCCCGAGTAGCTGGGACTA
The DNA here is from genome assembly GCF_047675955.1 of Chlorocebus sabaeus. Lineage (NCBI taxonomy): Eukaryota > Metazoa > Chordata > Mammalia > Primates > Cercopithecidae > Chlorocebus > Chlorocebus sabaeus. The sequence continues at coordinate 15,396,005 of NC_132927.1, read as the reverse complement.
CAGGCGCCCGCCACTGCGCCCGGCTAATTTTTTTCTATTTTTTAGTAGAGACGGGGTTTCACCATGGTCTCGATCTCCTGACCTTGTGATCCGCCCGCCTCGGCCTCCCAAAGTGCTGGGATTACAGGCGTGAGCCACCGCGCCCGGCCTTGGAGGTTTTTTTTAATTAAAAAAACTAATTTTAACTTTTATTTTAGAATCAGAGGCTACATATGCAGGTTTATTACATGAGTTTATTGCATGATGCTGAGGTTTGGGTTATGAATGATCCTGTCCCCCAGGTAGTGGTCATAGTATCCAATAGGTAGTTTTTCACCTCTTGCCCCATTCCCTCTCTCCTCCCTCTAGTAGTCTCCAGTGTCTATTTGAATTTTTATTATTATTTTTTATTTTTTTGAGACAGAGTCTTTCTGTGTCACCCAGGCTGGAGTGCAGTATTGCGATCTTGGCTCACTGCAACCCCCTGTGCTTCAGCCTTCCGAGTAGCTGGGACTACAGGCATGCGCTGGTTAATATTTTACATTTTAGTAGAGATGGGGTTTCATCATATTGGTTAGGCTGTTCTCTAACTCCCGACCTCAGGTGATCAACCCACCTCGGCCTCCCAAAATGCTGAGATTACAGGTGTAAGCCACCGTGCCCGGCCCCCAGTTCTACTGTTCCTTTCTTTATGTCCATGTGTTCCCAATGTTTAGTTCCCACTTACAAGTGAGAACATGTGGCATTTATTTTCTTTGGGGTGTATAACTGGTAATGGGGTTGCTGGGTCAAATAGTAAGTTTTGTTTTAAGTTCTTTGCTAAATCTCCAAACTGCTCTCCATAGTGGCTGAACTAATTTGCATTCCCATCAACAATGTGTAATTGTTCTCTTTTCTCTGCAGCCTTGCCAAGATCTGTTATTTTTTGACTTTTTAATAATAGCCATTCTGGCTGGTATGAGATGGTATCTCATTGTGGTTTTGATTGCATTCTCGGGTGATTAGTATACATGAATTTGCTTCTGCCTTTGTCACCCCTGAGACAGCAAGACCAACAACCCCTTCTCTTCCTCTTCAGCCTACTCAGTGTGAAGATGATGAGGGTGAAGACCTTTATGATGGTCTACTTCTACTTGATGAATAGTAAGTATATTTTTTACTTATAATTTTCTTAACATTTTCTTTTCTCTAGATTATTGTATTGTAAGAATACCGCATAAAAATACATGCAAAGTACAAAATATGTTAGTTGACTGTTTATGTGATAGGTAAGGCTTCCAGTCAACAGTAGCTATTAGTAGTTAAGTGGACTTTTGACTACATTCATGGCCAGCACCCCTCACCCCCACATTGTTCAACAGTCAACTATATATTTTTTAATGGATACTCTTAAATTATATGGGTAATTAGGTTTACTTCTTTGAGCTGGTTGCTAGGAAGCTCAGAGTCAAAATTGTGGCCCATATCTAATAAAGGGTGCAAGATCTATGGCATGCATCTTGGATGAAAACTTTATCCCTGCATTATATGTTCCCCATCCTCATTTTATGATTTTATCATAAATTCTTTGCTACTTTTATTAGCGTTTTCCAGAGAACTCGAATACATGTTTGTATCTATCTATCTATCTATCTATCTATCTATCTATCTATCTATCCATCCATCCATCCATCCATCCATCCATCTATCTACCTATCTAATCTGTCATCTATTTATTCTAAAGAATTTGCTCATACAATTATGGAGCCTTACAAGTCCAAAATCTGCAGGGTAGGCCAGCAGGCTGGAGAGCCAGGAAAGTGTTGGTGTTGCAGTTTCAGTGAGAAGGCTCTCTGCTAGCAGAATTCCCTCTTTTTTAGTGGTAGTCAGTCTTTCATATTAAAACTTCTAACTGGATGAGGCCCCCAGATAATATGGAGAATAATCTGCTTTACTCAAAGTCTCCTGATTAAAATATTAATCTCATGTGAAAAACACCTTCACAAAAATATTTAAAATAATGTTTGACCAAATAACTGGATACAGTGGTCCAGTGCAGTTGATACATAAAATTAATCATCATAGTATGTTATGCATTTTTTTTTTTGGAACATGGTCTCACTCTGTCACCCAGTGTAGTGGCATGATCTCACCTCACTACAGCCTCCGCCTCCTGGCTTCAAGTGATTCTTCTGCCTCAGCCTCCCAAGTAGCTGGGATTACAGGTGTGTACCACCATCCTCGGCTAATTTTTGTATTTGTAGAGATGGGGTTTTGCCATATTTGTCAGGCTGGTCTCGAACTCCTGACCTCAAGTGATCCACCTGCCTCGGCCTCCCAAAGTGCTGGGATTACAGGCCTGAACCACTGCACCCAGCCATTATGCATTTTTATAACCCTCCTTCAAGTCTTTCTTGAAATAAAGGAGGGTATAGAACATATATAAAGTAAAATATGGTTTTCCTTTTTAGTAATTTATGAAATATATGGTGTTATCTTTATTTTAGCCCCAATATTGTATCATTTGAGATGGCCATTTCTTCGTCACTCTGGCATTGAAGAGCTATATGTAGCCTAAGGTTTGTAAGCCAACTGTCCTGGGCAAGTCAAACAGATGCATCTACTTAGGCCTTCCAGTGGATATGCCTCTCTCTGGAAGTTTAAAAAAATCTGAATATTGCCTGTGTAAGTAAGTAATAAGTAAACAGTTAAACTTCAATTCTGTAGTTGTCACAGTTTAAGACTCTTGATTGCAATTATTGGAAATACATCTCTAGTTCCTTAAGCAAGAAGGGAGTTTATTAGGAGGATTCAAAGTTAGGGTGGCATGTGCTTTTAGAAACTAAAGAGGCTGAAGGTGGTGGCTCATGCCTGTTATTCCAGCACTTTGGGAAGCCAAGGAGTTTGAGACCCGCCTAGGCAATGTAGTGAGACTCTGTCTTCACAAAACCAGAAAAATTAGCTGGGTGTGGTGGCACGTGCTGGTAGTCCTAGCTACTTGGGAGGCTGGTGTGGGAGGATCGCTTGAGCCTGGGAGGTAGCGGCTGCAGTGAGCTGTGATCGTGCCACCACACTCCAGCCTGGGTGACAGAGCGAACCCTGTCACAAACAAACAAAAAAACAACCCAAATAACTAAAGAGAAACACATAATACACAAAAAGCTTAGAAGTGCAGCACACCAACATGGCATGGCACAAGTATACATATGTAACAAACCTGCACGTTATGCACATGTACCCTAGAACTTAAAGTATAATTAAAAAAATAAAATAAAAAAAAAAGCTTAGAAGTGAATTACATACTGTGATTATAAAATTATTATTTATTATCTCACAAAAGATTATTAAGTATCTCATAGCAATTAGCATATTTTTCTTTATGTCTAACCTAAATACCTGCTGCTGAGATCCAAACAGTTCTCTTTCTGCCTGATTATTAGCAGAAAGACAAACTTTTCAGTCAAGGGCAGGAAGCATATTTTGGTCAGGTGTCTACTACCAGGCTAAGAGGCTGTGGCCAGGACAGCAGGGTCTACAGTAGAAATGTAGCTTGTGGGGCCTGTCTGTGTTTGTGTTTATGTGGTGGGGCGTGGGGCAGAGGAGAGAGAGACAGAGGTGTGGGGAGTGAAAGGTAGTAAAGTAGGCTATTTCTCAGTAAATAGATGCTTGGGCCAGGTAGCTACCATAAACCTTGTCTATTATGGTTTTTCTTAAATAATTGGTGGTTTCAAGCCTCTTAGAATAATAATAAAGAAGAAAGTCAGAATATTAAGGTATGGAGATATTCTTGAAAGATTTACTAGTCAATCTCTTCATCCAGCTTCCTTAAAAGCATTATTACTAAAAAGTTGTGTGTACTTATTGTGAGAGTAAAAGAGTAGCAACATACAATATAAAGTGTAAAACTTCCCCCATGTCAATATTGGCTCCCACATCACAAAATCCCAGTGCCATTCACTAGAGGTTAAATGTTCAGTTTGGTAGGTAGCCATCAGATTTTTTTTTTTTTTTTTGAGATGGAGTTTTGCGGTTGTTGCCCAGGCTGGAGTGCAATGGCGTGATCTCAGCTCACCGCAACCTCTGCCTCTCGGGTTCAAGCGATTCTCCTGCCTCAGCCTCCCGAGTAGCTGGGATTACAGACATGTGCCACCACGCCTGGATAATTTTTTTGTATTTTTAGTAGAGACGGGGTTTCTCCCTGTTGATCAGGCTGGTTTTGAACTCCCGACCTCAGGTGATCTGCCTACCTCGGCCTCCCAAAGTGCGGGATTACAGGTATGAGCCACTGTGCCCGACCCATATGTTTTCTTTAAATATATAACTATCTTTATTCAAAAACAACTGTAACATATATGTAGTGCCAATCAGGAGGCTTTCAGCTACAAGTGAGAGAAAGCTTTGTTCAAACTAGTTTAATTCATGAGGACATTTACTATCCTAGGAGCAGGAAGTCTGAAGGTGGGCAGTCTCCAGGCACAATATAATCAAGACTCTGGCTCAGCTTCTCTGTGTTTTTTTCCCAACTCTCCCTTCCTATATATGTTGGCTGGTCTTCAGCTGGCTTCCTGCATGGCGGCCAGATGGATCTCAACAGCATGCGGGTCACACGTTTCTTTGTTCACAACCAGTTGCAGAGGGAGAAAATGCTCAATCATGGAATAATTTGATTGTAGCAACTTAAATCTTGTGTTCACCTCTGGATCGATACCAGCTGTGGAACTTTGCTACGTGTTGATTTTTTAAAGCCTGGATTCCTAAACCAGTCACTGGTAAAGGGGATTGGATTACCATGATCAACTTAGACTGATCAGAATCCATCTCTGGAGCTGGAATGGAGTCAATTTCCACTGAGCCACATGACTTGTGTGGGAAGATATTAATATATAATGGATTGTGAGGAAAGCAGAAATGTCTGCGTGTGAATAGATAACATGAATGTTATTCTCCAGCCCCACCATAAGACCACAGTGTACATGAGATTTGAATATTTTCAAGAAGGGAGTCATTTTTAAATTTTTGAGCTGAGAACTAAAGATTATAATTTGCAGATTTATAAGGAGTATGGTCACTAGGATGTTTATGAAAAGCAGAAATAGACATTTTCGTAGAACCTAACTATAAACATTGGCCAGAGAAGGATAATATTTTAGGTTATCAGCAGTCAATTATATCACAGGGGCAGAGTCCCGAATACAGACTCTTTGGAGGGGTGGGGAGGTGATGCTACCATTGGGGGACAGCCTTTGAAGTCTCCCCACTGTCTCTTTCTGCTGCCTAGCTACTTTCAGCTGATCATTATAATCCCTGCTCAATCACCTCCCTGGGCCTTGAAATGGTAACATTTCAGACAGTGGGTCATGGTCTGAATCTAGTCATATTTTTATTATGCTAAGATTACTGGTAATGTTGAAAAAATACTAGCATTTCCAAATATTGCTGGATACTAGAAACTTGAATATATGTAATTTCTATTAATGATATATAATTAAATCCAGATCCTTCAGTGTTGTACAGCTCAGTCATCAGCAAATGGATACATGTGCCAAAGCTAGTAGCTCTCCAAGTTGCAGGTGGTTCTCAGTGGTATCCAGGGTGATACTTGGGCTATAGCCACAGGCTAAATGGCAAAGTAGAGGCGAACTTTGGTTAGCGTCCACTTTCTTTTTGCATCATTATTCCAGCAGTTGGAATGGAATAATAGAGTGATCCTCATACCAAAGGCTTCTTTGATGGGTCTGACATGGAGGTGGATAGATGACAGCATTATGGAAAGCAAGAGGTGGTATACAAAGTGACATGTCCCCCAGAGGAGTGACCTTTATGTAAAGGAGAAGAAGCATTATAGAGTAAGAACTCCCCTGCACCATTCTTGACTCAGGGATATGGAGTGATGAGCAGTGTTTACTCAAGGGTTGCTAGAGAAGTGAAATCCTCAGTGGAGAGCAAGGAGAAGGAGGCAGAGCTCAGAGAAGCTCTTTCTGTTTGACTGCTCAAAGGGAAGGATGTCTCAACAAGGCCACAACACACCCACTGCCAGGATGGAGGAAGAAGGTGTTAAGGGTGGTCGCTGGTGGTCTGTCTGCCACCAGAGACACACTCTTTGGATATTTGTTTTTGTCATCTCTATGGTGGAGGTGAAAATACTTACCCTGCAAGGCTGTTGTGAGGATCAAGTACAATCATCCTCCTTGAACGCACCCTTTGCTTCAAAATTGTTGTTTTTCAACCTTGCATCATAATGTAAAAGTTTATTCTCTAAGTGAAGCTGATCTCATCCATCAAAAAAGAAAAAAATGATTCTTGGCTTCTTCCTTTTCCCCTTATTGCCATTCTCCTTCTTCTATACCGTTTGCTTAAAGAAAAGGTCAGCAACTTGGCCACCCCATTCCTGAACTGTTGCCAACCGTTGGTATATGCACAGTCTTGCTGAAAACTCCCAAGGCACCAATGGTTTTTTAAAACCTCAAAATCACTTAGTGACGCTTATCAACAGCTAATATTAATGGATAATGATGAAAACCACAGATGTCTTCCCAGAACGGACAGAATAAAATCAATGTAACCTGGACTAGGGAATGTTAAAAAATTATAGAAGTAAAGTATCATCTTTTCCAACTTTTATCTTGTAATAAAACTTTCTATATTTTTAAGTGCTTAATTACCATTCCTTCCTCTTTTACAAAAAATACTATCTGGCTCAAGTCTGTAATCCCAGCACTTTGGGAGGCCGAGGTGGGTGGATCACTTGAGGTCAGGAGTTTGAGATTAGCCTGGCCAACATGGTGAAACCCCGTCTCTACTAAAAATACAAAAATAAGCTGGGCATGGTGGTGGGTGCCTGTAATCCCAGCTACTTGGAAGGCTGAGGCAGGAGAATCACTTGAATCCAGGAGGTGGGGATTGCAGGGAGCAGAGGTCACACCACTGCACTCCAGTCTGAGCGACAGAGCACGACTGTCTTAAATAAATAAATAAACAAATAAATAAAATCTAATGTAATGAGTTGCACTCTGAGGAAAAGAAAACATATCAAAAAAATCTCAACAACTTTAACCAGTTTTCAAAGTTAAAACTTCATTTATAAGGTAATCATAATGTTACTAAATAGGCCATAGAAAATACAATATATTTATTTAGATTGTGTGGGCACCAACCAGCAAACCACCATCTTTGATTATGAAGATCAACTCTATACTCTCATCTAAATACACACAGTGGGCTTCTGAACACCACACCGGAGGGAGCAGAGAGAAGAGATTGTGTTATATATTCACCCTGAGCACCACAAATACTATTGGCCACCTTGATTTTGGTTTTTGGTTGTAATTAGGAAGTTTTGGTGGAACAGTTTTTGTCTGTTAAGAATCAAACTCCATGTCTGGACGCATAGCAGTAAATACTGTATTCTTAAAGTTTTCCGGCTGAAATTTATGTTCAATGAATATTTACTGGCACTTACTACATGCAAAGCTCTGCCTTATGGGCTGGAAATATGAATAGGATACAAATTTAGATTTTAAGGAGCTTAGAATTTTGTGGTATGTATTTATGTGTGGGTGTGTAAAATGGCAAAAAGCTTTTTAAATAGTTTTAAAAAGTTAGTCACACAATTATTTCTAAGAGGCTGATGACTTTCTCTGGAGAGGAATTCACTGATCTTCTTTTTGAGGAATATAAGCCTATATTCTCAGAGCCGAATGAGAGAAAGGGGATGGGGTCTTGTTTATTCAGTATGTAGACTTTTCCTTTGTTCCTCGGTTTTAATTTTACCTCAGTGCTGCCCCTGGCTGTGCCTGGAGCACAGGGCACCTCCAATTCAGCCTCTCCAGAAGTAAACTTGTTTTCTGCCTATCTTGTGTTTGTTGGGAGGAGAGGACCTGGGACTCTACTACTATTGATGAAGAATCCGAAAAAGTCTTCTATTCTTAGCCCTGTGCCACACCATACCTGTGAGGTAGACCTTGTCTCTTATTCCCCCAAATTCCTTGCCCATCTACTTATCATCTTCCATAATTAATTAACATTTAACATCATTTCCTTTACTGAGCTTCTTATGATTTTGGGTTTCTTAGTGTTCATTCCTTTACTTTTGTATTTCAGGCTTTTGGGAAGAAGTAGAGGTAATGTCTTTCGCACAAAAATATGTGCAAGCTGGGCGTGGTGGCTCACGCCTGTAATCATAGCACTTTGGGAGGCCAAAGTGGGCAGATCACCTGAGGTCAGGAGTTCGAGACCAGCCTGACCAACATGGAGAAGCCCTGTCTCTATTAAAAATACAAAATTAGCTGGGCGTAGTGGTGCATGCCTGTAATCTCAGTTACTCGGGAGACTGAGGCAGGGGAATCGCTTGAACCCGGAAGGTGGAGGTTGTGGTGAGCCGAGATCGAGCCATTGCACTCCAGCCTGGGTAGCAAGAGTGAAACTCCATCTCAAAAAACAAAACAAAACAAAAAAAGAAAAAAATATGTCTAATTACCTGTGTTTGACTCTGTGAGATCTTTGGACACAGCACCTTGCCATCTTTGCAGCAGTGCTCCCAGACCACTGCTTGTGTTGGTTGGAATGGTTCTTGGCATATCTCATCCATGCTACTTATTGACACAATTAGAAGTTTACTGTTCCATAGCAGCTGCCATATGACAAGTCTGAAGCACATTACATCACTCTCTGGGGGATCTTTGTGGTATTATATAACATAGTGGACTTGGTACATTTGCTAAATTCTCTAATGCACAAAGTACTATTCTAAGTGGGATATAAGATTGGAATCAGATATGCAATTAGCCTTAAAGGAGTCTGAACTCCAGGTACTCTACTAGGGGAGCTAAGAAACACTCATAAGACCAGGCACGGTGGCTGACACTTGTAATCCCAGCATTTTGGCAGCCTATGGTGGGTGGATCACGAGGTCAAGAGATCGAGACAATCCTGGCCAATATGGTGAAACCCTGTCTCTATTAAAAATACAAAAATTAGCTGGGTGTGGTGGCACATGCCTGTGGTCCCAGCTGCTTGGGAGGCTGAGTCAGGAGAATCTCTTGAACCCGGGAGGCAGAGGTTGCAGCGAACCGAGATCATATTGTGCCATTGCACTCCAGCCTGGTGACAGAACTAGACTCCATCTCAAAAAAAAAAAAAAGAAACAAAAAGGAAACACCATAAGTCACTATAATACAACAAAGGAATCTCTGTCTCTCTCTTTTTTTTTTTTTTTAAGCCTGTATATAGCTGTCATCAATTACGCTATGTAGTTCAGCAATGAAATAGCAGACTTCTCTAAAACTCTCAACTTGGGCTGTGTGGCCTGGGGCTTGAGAGCATGGACTCTGGAGCTAAGTGGCCAGTGCAAACCCTGGATTTGAATCCAAATCCTAGAATCCAAATTCTAGAATCCAGATTCTAGGAGCTGTGTGACTTCTGACAAATTGCTTTTTTTTTCTTTTTCAACTTTTATTTTAGAGTCGGGGGTACATGTGCAGGATTGTTACAAAGGCATATTGTGTGATGCTGAAGTTTGGAGTACTAATGATCCCATCACCCAGGTAGAGAGTGTAGTACTCAATAGGCAGTTTTTCAGCCTTTGCCCCAGTCCCTCTCTTCTCCTGGTCATAGTCTTCACTGTTTATTGTTCCTCTCTTTATGTCCATGCGTACCCAGTGTTTAACTTCCTCTTGTAAGTGAGAACATGAGATATTTGGTTTTCTGTGTCTGTGATAGTTCACTTAGGATAATGGCCTTCAGCTGTATCCATGTTGCTGCAAAGGACATGATTTTGTTCTTTTTATGATGCATAGTATTCCATTGTACATATACCAAGTTTTCTTTATCCAGTTCACTGTTAATGAACACCTGGGTTGATTCCATGTCTTTGCTATTGTGAATAGTGCTGCAATGAACATACGAGTGCCTGTATTCTTTTGGTAGAACAATTTATTTTCCTTTGGGTGTATACCCAGTAATGGGATTGCTGAGTCAAATGATAGTTCAACTCTTAGTTCTCTGAGAAATCTCCAAATTGCTCTCCACAGTGGCTGGACTAATTTACATCCCCACCAACAATATATAAATGTCCCATTTTCTCCATAGCTCACCAACATATGTTATTTTTCAACTTATTTATTTATTTATTTATTGAGATGGAGTCTCAGTCTGTCATCCAGGCTGGAGTGCAGTGGCGCCATCTTGGCTCACTGCAAGCTCTGCCTCCTGGGTTCACGCCATTCTCCTGCCTCAGCCTCCCGAGTAGCTGCGACTACAGGTGCCTACCACCATGCCCGGCTAATTTTTTGTGTTTTTACTGGAGACAGGGTTTCACCATGTTAGCCAGGATGGTCTTGATCTCCTGACCTTATGATCCGCCCACCTTGGCCTCCCAAAGTGCTGGGATTACAGGTGTGAGCCACTGTGCCCGGCCTATTTTTTGACTTTTAACAAAAGCCGTTCTGACTGGTGTGAGATGGCATCCCATTGTGGTTTTGAGTTGCATTTCTCTGATTGTTAGTAATACTGAGAATTTTTCATATCTATTGGCTGCTTGTATGTCTTCTTTTGAGAAGTGTCTGTTCATGCCCTTTGCCCACTTTTTTATTTTTTATTTTTCTATAAGTTATTGGGATACAGATGGTGTTTTGTTACATGAGTAAGTTCTTTAGTGGTAATTTGTGAGATTTTGGTGCACCCATTACCCAAGCAGTACACACTGCACCCTATTTGTAGTCTTTTATCCCTCGCCCCCTCCCACCCTTCCGCCAAAGTCCCCAAAGTCCATTGTATCATTCTTATGCCTTTGTGTCCTCATAGCTTAGTTCCCACGTATCAGTGAGAACATATGATGTTTGGTTTTCCATTCCTGAGTTACTCAGAATAATAGTCTCCAATCTTGTCCAGGTTTCTGCAAATACCATTAATTCATTCCTTTTCATGGCTGAGAAGTATTCCATCATAAATATATATACACATATATATGTATATATATAAACATATATATATCATAGTTTCTTTATCCACTCATTTTTTGATGGGCATTTGGGTTGGTTCCTTGATTTTGCAGTTGCAAATTGTGCTGCTATAAACATGCATGTGCAAGTATCTTTTTCTATTAGTGACTTCTTTTCCTCTGGGTATATACCTAGTAGTGGGATTGCTGGATCAAATGGTAGTTCTACTTTTAGTCGTTTAAGGAATGTGCACACTGTTTTCCACAGTGGTTGTACTAGTTTACCTTCCCACCAGCAGTGTAGAAGTGTTCCCTGATCACATCCATGCCAACATCTTCTGTTTTTTAATTTTTTGACTATGGCCATTCTTGTAGGAGTCAAGTGGTATCACATTGTGGTTTTGATTTGAATTTCCCTGATCATTAATGATGTTGAGAATTTTTCATATTTTTGGGCCATTTGTATATCTTCTTTTGAGAATTGTTTATTCATGTCCTTAGCCCACTTTTTGATGCGATTTTTTTTTTTCCTTACTGATTTATTTGAGGTCTTTGTAGATTCTGGTTATTAGTCCTTTGTCAGATATATATTTGTGAAGATTTTCCCACACTCTGTTGGTTGTTTGTTTACTCTGCTGACTGTTCCTTTTGCCATGCAAAAGCTCTTTAGTTTAATTAAGTCCCAGCTATTTATCTTTGTTTTTATTGCATTTGCTTTTGGGTTCTTGGTTATGAAATCTTTGCCTAAGCCAATGTCTAGAAGGGTTTTTCCAATGTTATCCTTTAGAATTTTTATAGTTTCAGGTCTTGGATTTAAGTCCTTAATCAATCTTGAGTAGATTTTTGCATAAGGTGAGAGATGAGGATCCAGTTTTATTCCCCTACATGTGGCTAGCCAATTATCCCAGCACAATTTGTTGAAAAGGGTGTCCTTTCTCCACTTTATGTTTTTGCTTGTTTTGTTGAAGATCAGTTGGCTGTAAGTATTTGGGCTTATTTTTGAGTTCTCTAGTCTATGCCATTGGACTATGTGCCTATTTTTACACCAGTACCATGCTGTTTTGGTGACTATGGCCTTATAGTATAGTTTGAATTCAGGCATCATAATGTGATACCTCCAGATTTGTTCTTTTGCTTAGCCTTGCTTTGGCTATGCAGGTTCTTTTTTGGTTCCATATGAATTTTAGAATTGTTTTTCTCTAATTCTGTGAAGAATGATGGTGTTTTTTGTTTTGTTTTGTTTGTTTGTTTTTTAGGATTGTGTTGAATTTGTAGATTGCTTTTTGGAGTATGGTCATTTTCACAATATTGATTCTACCCATCCATGAGCATGGGATGTGTTTTCATTTGTTTGAGTTGTCTATGATTTCTTTCAGCAGTGTTTTGTAGTTTTCCTTGTAGAGGTCTCTTGCTTGCTTTGTTAGGTATATTCCTCAGTATTTTATTTTATTTTTTGTAGCTATTGTAAGAGGGGTTGAGTTCTTGACTTGATTCTCAGCTTGGTCACTGTTGGTGAAGAGCTACAAATTTGTGTACATTAATCTTGTATCCAGAAACTGTGCGGAATTCTTTTGTCAGTTCTAGGAGCTTTCTGGAGGAGTCTTTAGAGTTTTTGAGGTAAACAATCATATTGTCATCAAACAGCAACAGTTTGACTTCCTCTTTACTAATTTGGATGTCCTTAATTTCTTTCTCTTGTCTGATTGCTCTGGCTAGAACTTCCAGTGCTATGTTGAAGAGGAGTGGTGAGAATGGGCATCTTTGTTTTGTTCCAGTTCTCAGAGGGAATGCTTTTAACTTTTTCTCATTCAGTATTATGTTGACTGTGGGTTTGCCATAGATGGCTTTTATTACTTTGAGTTATGTCCCTTGTATGCCGATTTTGCTGAGAGTTTTAATCATAAAGAGATGCTGGATTTTGTCGAATGTTTTTTTGCATGTATTGAGATGATCATGTGATTTTTGTTTTTAATTCTGTTTATGTGGTGTATCACATTTACTGGCTTGCATGTGTTAAACCATCCTTATATCCCTGGTATGAAACCCACTTGATAATGGTGGATTATCTTTTTGATATGTTGTTGGATTTAGTTAGCTACTATTTTGTCAGGGGTTTTAGCATCTATGTCCATCAGGGATTTCGGTCTAAAGTTTTCTTTTTTGGTTATGTTCCTTCCTGGTTTTGGTATTAGGGTGTTACTGGTTACATAGAATGATTTAGAATGGTTCATACATGCTGGAATCCTAAATGCTCCAGACTTTTCTCTTTCTCAGTCATGTGGAGTAGTGTCAATAGGATTGGTACCAATTCTTCTTTGAATGTCTGGTAGTATTCTGCTGTGAATTCGTCTGGTCCTGGACTTTTGTTTTTGGTTGGTAATTTTAAAATTACCATTTCAATCTTGCTGCTTGTTATTGGTCTGTTCAGGGTATCTAATTCTTCCTGATTTAAGCTAGGTGGGTTGTGTTTTTCCAGGAATTTATCCATCTTTTCTAGGTTTCTAGTTTATGTGCCTAAAGGTGTTCATAGTAGCCTTGAATGATCTTTTGTATTTCTGTGGTGTCAGTTGTAATAACTCCCATTTCATTTCTTATTGAACTTGTTTGGATTTTCTCTCTTCTTAGTTAATCTTGCTAATGGTCTATCAATTTTATTTATCTTTTGAAAGAACCAACTTTTTTTTTTTCATTTATCTTTTGTATTTTTTTTGTTTCAATTTCATTTAATTCTGCTCTGATCCTGGGTATTTCCTTTCTTCTGCTGGATTTGGGTTTTGTTTGTTGTTGTTTCTCTAGTTCCTTGAGGTGTGAGCTTAGAATGTCAGTTTGTGGTTTTTCAATCTTTTTGATGTAGGTGTTTAGGGCTATGAACTTTCCTCTTAGCAATGCCTTTGCCTTATGATAGGTTGTATCACTGTTGTCATTCAGTTTGAATAATTTTTTAATTCCCAACTTGATTTTGTTTTTGACCCAATGATCATTAAGGAGTTATTCAATTTCCCTGTGTTGGCATGGTTTTGAAGATTCCTTTTGGAGTTGATTTCCAGTTTTATTCCACTGTGGTCTGAGATGGTGCTTGATATAACTTCAATTTTCTGAAATTTATTGAGGCTCATTTTGTGGCCTATCATATGGTCTATCTTGGAGAAAGTTCCATGAACTGTTGAATAGAATGTGCATTTTGTAGTTGTAGGATGGAATGTTCTGTATAAATCTGTTAAGTCCATTTATTCCAAGGTATAGTTTAAATCCATTGTTTCTATTTTGACTTTCTTTCTTGATTACCTGTCTAGTGCTGTCAGTGGCATATTAAAGTCTCCCACTATTATTGTGTTGCTGTCTATCTCATTTCTTAGACCTATTGTGATTATTTTATTAATTTGGGAGCTCCAGTGTTAGTTAGGTGCATATATGTTTAGGATTGTGATATTTTCCTGTTGGACAAGGAAACTTGTCCTTCCTTTACCATTATATAATGTCCCTCTTTTTAACTGCTTTTTAAAAAAATGTCTTTTTAAACTGCTGCTGCTTTGAAGTTTGTTTTGTCTGATATAAGAATAGCTACTCGCACTCACTTTTGGTGTCCATTTGCGTGAAATGCCTTTTTCCACCCCTTTACTTTAAGTTTATATGAGTCCTTATGTGTTAGGTGAGTCTCTTGAAAGCAGCACATAGTTGGTTGGTGAATTCTTATCCATTCTGTAGTTCCATATCTTTTAAGTGGAGAATTTAGGCCATTTGCATTCAATGATAGTATTGAGATGTGAGGTGCCATTGCATTTATCATGCTATTTGTTGCCTGTGTACCTTGGTGTTTCATTTTTTGCTTTTACTTTGTTTTTTTTGGAGACAAGAGTCTTGCTCTGTTGCCCAGGCTGGAGTGCAGTGGCACAGTCTTGGCTCACTGCAACCTCCACCTCCTGGGCTGAAGTGATTCTCCTGCCTCACCCTCCTAAGTAGTTGGGATTACATGCACCCACCACTGCACCTGGCTAATTTTTGTATTTTTTTGGTAGAGATAGGGTTTCGTCATGTTGGACGGGATGGTCTTGAACTCCTGACGTTAGGTGATCTGCCCACTTCTGCCTCCCAAAGTGCTGGGATTACAGGTGTGAACTACTGTGCCTGGCCTGTTTTTACTTTGTAAACTGTATTTTTGTTTTATAGGTCCTGTGAGATTTATGCTTTAAAGAGGTTCCGTTTTGACGTGTTTCCAGGATTTGTTTCAATATTGAGAGCTCCTTTTAGCAGCTCTTATAGTGGTGGCTTGGTAGTGGCGAATTCTCTCATCATTTGTTTGTCTGAAAAAGAATATACTTTCCATCGTATGTGATGCTTAGTTTCGCTGGATACAAAATTCTTGGCTGATAATTGTTTTGTTTGAGGAGGCTGAAGATCAGGCCCTAATCCCTTTTAGCTTGTAGGGTTTCTGCTGAGAAATCTGCTGCTAATCTGGTAGGTTTTGCTTTGTAGGTTATCTGGTTGCTTTTGTCTCACAGTTCTTAAGATTTTTTCCTTCGTCTTAAGTTTAGATAACCTGATGACAATGAGCCTAGGTGATGATCTTTTTGCGATAATTTCCCAGGTGTTCTTTGTACCTCTTATATTTGAATGTGTGGGCCTCTAGTAAGGCTGGGGAGGTTCTTCTCAATTATTCCCCCAAATATGTTTTTCCAGCTTTTAGATTTCTCTTCTTTCTCAAGAACATTGAATATTCTTAGGTTTGGTAGTTTAACATAATCCAAGACATCTTGGAGGGTTTGTTTATACTTTCTTACTCTTTTTCCTTTGTCTTTGTTCGATCTGGTTAATTCGAAGACCTTGTCTTTGAGCTCTGAATTTCTTTCTTCTACTTGTTCAATTCTATTGCTGAGACTTTCTAGAGCATTTTGCAGTTCTGTAAGTGTGTCCAATGTTTCCTAAAGGTTTGATTGCTTTTTCTTTATGCTATCTATTTCCTTGAATATTTCTCCCTTCACTTCTTGTATTGTTTTTCAGGTAAACCATGGATTTCTTCTTGGTTTAGATCCATTGCTGATGAGCTAGTGTGATTTTTTGGGGGTGTTAAAGAGCCTTGTTTTGTTGCATTACCAGAATTGGTTTTCTGGTTCCTTCTCATTTGAGTGGATAGGCTCTGTCAGAGGAAAGGCCTAGGGCTGAAGGGTGTTGTCCAGATTATTTTGTCCCATGGGGTGTTCCCTTGATGTAGTACTCTTCCTCTTTTCTTATGGAGTTGGCTTCCTGACAGCCAAGCTGTAGTGAGTGTTATTTCTCTTCTGGGTCTAGCCACCCAGCAAGTCTACCAGGCTCTGGGCTGGTACTGGGAGTTGTCTGCACAGAGTCCTGTGATGTGAACTGTCTATGGGTCTCTCAGCTGTGGATACCAGCACCTGTTCCGGTGGAGGTGGCAGGGGCATGAAATGGATTCTGTGAATGTTCTTAGCTTTGGTGGTTTAATGCTCTATTTTTGTGCTGGTTGGCCTCCTGCCGGGAGGCGGCTCTTTCCAGCAGCACTAGCTGTGGTAGTATGGAGAGGAACCAGTAGTGAGCAGGGGCCTAGAACTCCCAAGATTATATGCCTTTTGTCTTCAGCTACCAGGGTGGGTAGGGAAGGCCCATCAGATGGGGGCAGGGCTAGGCATGTCTGAGCTCAGACTCTCCTTCAGCTGGTCTTGCTGTGGCTGCTGTGGGGGATGGGGTGAGGTTCCCAGGTGATTGGAGTTGTATACCTAGGAGTATTCTGGCTGCCTCTGCTGAGTCATGCAGGTTGTCAGGGAAGTAGGGAAAAGCCGGCAGTCACAGGCCTCACCCAGCTCCCATGTGATCCAAAAGGCTAGTCTTACTTCCACCATGTCCCCCGAATAGTGCCAAGTCTGTTTGCAGGCAGTGGGCAAGCAGGGCTGAGAATTTGTCCCAGGATACCTGCCTACCAGCCTCAAAAGAAAAGGGCTTTAGTTCTTCCTCCTCCTGTGGAGTCTGCACACAGGATTTGCACCCCCTGGAGTTCTAGTCAGGGGGGGCTTTTTGATTGCTTGAAATTGTTATAAAGTTCAGCTGGAGACTTCCTTCTCCCTGTGGCATTTTCCCCGCACCTCTGGTCACAATCCTGAAAGATCCCTGTGGTTTCAGGCAGGAATGGCCTGCTTGGGGACCCAGCAAGTTCCCAGGGCCTTTCCTGCCGCTTCCTCTACCCCTGTGTTTCACTCAGCTCTCTAAATGGACTCAGCTCCAGGTAAGGTTGGAATCTTCTGCAAACTAGACCTTCAGTTTCCCCATTGAGGGTGTGTGGTCAGGGGCAGAGGATCTCCCGTTCCCACTTCCACAGTTTGGGCACTCGCAGTATTTGGAGTGTCTCCCGGGTCCTGCAGGATCAGTCCGCTTCCTTCAGGGGTCTGTGGGTCCTCTCAGGATTCCTTATTTATTCCTGTAGTCATTCTGAAGATAAAATTCACAATGCGAGACTCCACACGCTGCTCTGTCTACCTGAGTCAGAGCTGGAATCTGGTCCTGCCTCCTGTCTGCCATGATCATTTGCCAAGTTTTTAATGGAGTTATTTGTTTTTTGCTCGTTGATTTATTTAAGTTCCTTATAGATTCTGGATATTAGACTTTCTGACAAGTCATTTGACCATGCTGTCTCAGTTTTATTTTCTGTGAAGTGGGGATGATAACAATAGAAGCTCTCTTGCATGATTGTTATAAAAATTAAATGAGCATATATATCTTCTCATTTAATGAATGAATTAATTAATTTAACACACACTCTTTATATATATTTGTATATAATATATATAAATACACACACATACACATAGAACAGCGCACGGAGCAGAGTAAGCACCATTTAAGTATTTGTGATTATTTTCTGATATCCTTCCAAGTGCCTTTTTCTTGTGTTCCTAGCTGGCACATCATAAATGTCTGTTAAATGATTGAACATCTTTTATGCATATTCCTTTTCATTCCCTTCACATGGACTTATATCTAATATGACAATATGATCTGTAGGTGGGGACTGCAACAAAGGAAATTTTTATATTGTCACCAGCATTTCTCATACACTTTGGGGGAGAATTGAGCCATAAAGTAACAGCTTGTATTTTGACTTTTTTCTGGAGCAGAATATTATGGATAACAGTTTAGCTCACGGTTGTTTTGGGGAGTGGTTTGACATTAGTAAAGCTAAGTAGTTCCAAGAATATCACTTAAAAGTTTATATTGTGGCCTTGTCAGAATCTGCCAAATAAAATAATAGACAACTGGCACAGACACGGAAGGACAGAGAATCTTTGTGCTTTTATGACCTCAGGGGCTTTTGCACCTTCCACTACTGTGATATGACCAGTTGTTTACATTCACAGTCTATGGCAGTGTGTGTTTTGTAGATAAGAATACTAAAAGAAGAAAAAAAGGAGGAAGCATTCCATTGGAAATGCTCTGTCTAAATTGTACTATTTCCCTGATTTAGTCTGTCCATTTTATTTAGTAAGTCTGTCCATTTTACAGTAAAGACTTAAAATATTTAAAACTTCTAGGTAAAGTTATCAAAATAGATATGTCATAAGTTCTTTATTGAAACACAAAGCAGATTAGGGGTTGCCAGGGCTTGGGTAGGGGTAACAGGGAATAACTGCTAAATGGGTACAGGGTTTTATTTTGGAGTGACAAAAATGTTCTGAAACTGGATAGAGGCAGTGGTTGCACACATTGTGAACATACTAAATGTCACTGAATTGTTCACTTTAAAATGGTTCCTTTTATGTTATGTGAATTGCCCCTCGATTTAGAAAAGGCAAAATAAAAACAAAAACAAAAACACAGCTTCCAAGTCTTAACTTTTCCAAGCTGCGGCCTCATAAAACAACAGGCCATTTACTTTACACTTGATCTTAATCGAGAGGTCGAGAAGCGATCGACCATTGCTTTAAAAAACAAAACAAAAAATCCCTAAAACACAGAGGACAAACTTATTATTCTTTAACCTTTAAAATTATCAGGCTTGTTTATTACTTTTCAGAAGGGCATGACTTACCTTGCCACCTGTGAGACTTTGTGATGGCAGGTTTTTACTGACTTAAGGGAATGTCAACAATCCTGCTCTGTCACCATGTCTGTGTAGTTTTTGTGTGTTAATATGTTGTTCGAACTTATTAAAGGATATTTTTTATCTTTGTGAGGAAGACTTGATTATAGTACTATGTTCTTCAATTTAGTTTATGGTGAAATGGTCACTAATAACTCTCATTATTTGTATTCTTTGTTTTGCTATTGCTTCTATCACGTTATGAGCATGTATTTACTTAATATGAAAAATGCAGTTTAGCCGGAATGGCGTTTATGCTCTTGGGGTGGTGATCAAACAGGGTCCTTTCCTACAGCAGTGGATACATTGTGAAGAGAATGCAGTATTTTAAGCTAAGTTATGCTGGTGTTTTATATTTGCTCATGTTTAATCTATGGGAAAATATAATAGTTCATACAAAAGCTTTTAGCAACTAACACTTACAAGAATCTTTTAAAGCCCTGTGGCTCAGGATCCCTGGATCTAGAAAATGGTTTCTGTAACCAAAGGGTCTGTTTTGAATTTGCATTATTGCCCCTTTTCTTTCAGTTTAGTTGAAAGTATTCTCAGCTTTTGGGAGAGAAATAGATGTTTTGCTAAAGCTTTGGCCTATTGCCACAGCCCATCTGAGAAAGGCACTATGAACATTTGAGTCTCAACCTCCTGCTTGACTCAGACAGTCTGGCTTTAAATCCAGCTTTGTCACTTCCTGGATTTTTGGCAATTTGTTATTGCTACCATAGAGGAACAATAGATGCTTAGACTACAACTAAAATTAATAGAGTCAGTAATCATATGCATCAAAAGTTAGTCTTACTCTTGCCTGGGAAGAATGGGAGAGGGGAGCTTAAAATTTTGTGTTTAATTTGAGATGAGGGTCTTGTTATGTTGCTCAGGCTGGTCACAAACTCCTAGCCAAAAGAGATCCTCCCTCCTTGGACTTTCAAAATATTGGGATTACAGGAGTAAGCCACTGCCTTGGCTTGAGAGGGGTCCTTTAAAAGACAGTCAGGTGTCTGGAATTGCTAGGCTACTTTTTGTTGTTGTTATTCAGCTTCGTAATAGCAGATAGAACTTGTAGTGGCATTCTGGGGCCTTAAGGGAGAAAGTCAGACACCAAGAAAGGCAGAGCAAAAATATAGAAGAATCTGGGTCCTCAGTGACATACCAACTCTGTAGCTATTCCTGCAAGACTCCTGGCATGAAATAAGTAAATTCCTCTCAGGTGAGTAAGGCATCTGTTACTTGCAGCTGAGTGCAATCTCAACTGAGCAATTGCTCAGGTGTCTCCTAGTTGCATTTAACAGGGGCCTCTAAGAGGTAACATAATTTAATTCCATGGATTCTAATGGTGGACATATTAAAGAGGGATCTTGGGGTTGACTTGTTGTTGTCTTTCAATCTTCATCCTGTGGCTGGCTGTCCAAAGACAGAACCAACCCTGTGGCTGTATCCACCCTGTGATTGCCTTTTAATACAGTTGCATTTCTGTGGTGAAGTTAGCTAATGAAACAGGGTGTCAGCTGAAAAGTTATATGAAAAAAATACAATACACTTTTCACACACAAGAGTCTTTCTTGTGTATTTAAACAATGATATTAATTGAGATATGAAACCTGGTCAGTAGAAAGTACATTCCTTTGTAGGTAAAGACATTAAAATTGTTACCTTTTACTGCATTTATTTTCTATTAGATCTGTCTTGTCAGCTCTTCCTTTGCATCCCAGGGTATGAAGTCACCATTTTGCTCCAGGCATCACTGTGCTCGATGTGACTTGTGCTTCTGGGCTTGTGGAGTACCATAGCCTTGCTTTTCTTGGGTAAAATGGTAGGGTCTGCCTTGAAACCACATAACACGAAGGCTTTTCCTAAAACATTTCTCTTCTTTGCTTATGAGGCAACCGAACGTTGCCCAATCTAGCCTCTGCTTGTTCCACTTACTCATTACTTTGGAAATGATCTGTTTTCTGGTAAGAGTGCACATTAATCTTAGGCAAGTGATATGGTTAGGCGTTGTGTCCGCACCCAAATCTCATATAGAATTGTAATCCCTAGTTGTTTAGGGAGAGACCTGGTGGGAAGTGCAGTTTCCCCCATGCTGTTCTTGTGATAGTGAGTTCTCGTGAGAGCTGATGGTTTTATAAGGCAGTTTTCCCTGCTCTTGCTAGCTCTTCTCTCCTGCCACCATGTGAAGAAGGGCCTCGCTTTCTCCCTTTGCCATCTGCCATGATAGTAAGTTTTTTGAGGCCTCCCCAGCCATGTGGAACTGTGAGTCAATTAAACCTTTTTCCTTTATAAATTACTCAGTCTCGAGCAGTTCTTTATAGCAGTGTGAAAGCAGACGAATATGGTGAGTAAAGCTTTTAGTATTGGGCATATTTAGCCCTTTAATCATTTAATCAAATGATTGGAAAGAGTATTGATCACATCTAGCCTGAATAAAATTGAGTCACCATGGTTTTTGTGGGTCTTCCTCTTAGCATTGTCTCTCCTCTCTCCATTTTAAATACTTTCATTGTTTGCCGTTCTATTTCTCATCCCTAAGGGTAGACAGATTTGCCATATATTTTATTAGAATAAAATGAGACTCAAGTAATTATATATTTCTAATTATCATTGTTAAATATTTTTTGATTACCTCATATGGTTATCTTTTAAAAATAATGTAATTGCCCTAAGGTTGTCAAAATGATTGGTTCTTTATTAGTGATCCTTGTCTGAGATGTAACCTTAAATAACACATCCTTTCTTGCTCTTTAACAGCAAATTGTTTTCTGTTTGTAAGCTTTGTTCAGCATGCATTTAGCTCTTCTTTTTCTTCATTTAGCCTTCTGTTCATCAGTTTAGTGTAGAGCTACTAGAAAGAAAATATTGAGCTATACTGGCATTAAATTTCGACATGTGCCTCCCCATTTTGACTATTTTCTTGCGTGCGCAACATGGAATTGTTATTACACAAATGTACAATATACAATTTTTACACATTTGATTGAAAAGTTAACTTTTATATTATGAGAAATTTCAGGGTACATTTAATAAGTACTAAGGCTACTATTGAACTAATCACTTTCACATAAGAAAGCTACAATGTAAGTTATAATGTTTCCATTTGTCACTTAAAAAACCTTCCAGAAACAAACACATTGATGGCTTTCCCTGTGTCTGCTATACTAAGGGCATTTCAGGGTTGCTTGCTTGGATCCTCATATTTTCAAGTTATGTTAAGTGCTTTAATTTTAATCTTCCCTGGGTACCATGGTGGACAAGTCTCTGAGTGCTAGGTGAGAATTAACAACTTATATTTCTTTAAGCCATTTTGAATGCTAGTACTTTTTTTTTTCTGTGGTTATGTAATTTTTGAACTCTCTTTTTTATACAACTCATTAATATTCATCACTAATAATAGATTATTTAAAAAATAACACATTTTAATTATAAAAGCAGCAAGCAATAAGAAATATAGATAAGCAAAATGAAGTAAAATAAAATCCATCCTTAATTCTACTATTTGGATATAATGCTGAACTTACCAGCATTTTTATAATGTAATATACTTAAATATAAAAAGTATACTTTTATGATATACTATTAATATAAACTGTAGAGATTTGACAAAGATGAGATCACATTATTCTGTTTTGAATTCTTCTTTCTTTATTTAAGAGCTATTATGTATCCTATTAGTCATTATTTTTTAATCTATCATTAAAAATGGGAATTAAACTTGTATTTTTCTCTAAAATAATACATGCTTAATGCAGACAAGTGAAAAAATACAGGTAAGTACAATGGAAAAACAACTGTTAATATAACCATGCAGAAATACGTTTTTGACTTCATTTTAGTCTACATGCTTTTGAGCTTTTAAAAATGAGTACATATATAAATGTTATGTGTACATTTTTATAAACAATATCACATTTTAGATTGTGTTTTATACAGGAATTTTCACTGAGCTGTGTCTATACCTTTTTTGTCTTTACATACTTAAATCATAATTTTAATGGCTGAACAATAACCTCATTCTATGATGTATCACTGTTTATTTACCAAATCACCTGTGTTGAACAGTACGTCATTTTAATTTTTTTGTCGTTGTTTACTTTTCCTCAATTGACCTTACAGAAGACATATTTTAACACTTGTTCAATTTCTGCAGAATAAATGGTAAGGCTTTTGATACAGAATGCCAGATTTCCCTTGGAAAGCTTGTACTAGCTGACAGTCCTGCCCAGTAGCACAGGAAGCCTGCTTCCACACACTCCACGTCCTCACTGCCACTGGATTTTCTAACCAGAATGCCTTTGACTGCAGCTAATGAGAACTAGGAGGTGGTATGGGTTCAACACTGACAGCTTGGTTTTAAATCTTGATACTGTTACCCGCTAGCTGTATGACACAACAAGTTTTCTGGGCTTTCATTTCCTCATCCATAGCAATACCAGTTTTATAGGGTTATTCTGAGGATTAAATGAGATGATAGACATAATGCATTTAGAGTTATCCCTGGCACATATGAAACAGTAAACAAACATTAGCTGTTTTATTTCTTACATAATTAAAATGATACAGTGATAACATTGGTTTGATGTTGTCATATTGATAGTTTGTATATTGTTTCTTAATTCAGTCCAAAGCGAAGATTTTTCTGTTTGATTCTCATCTTAAAAACTCATACTAAATCTAGTTGATCTTCTAAATTTTGCGACAGCTCCAAATAATATAATTCTGACCTCAGATGTGAAATGTAACATTACCTTGCAGTGACTAATCTTGCATACTGTAGGATGAACTTCTGAGATTAGACATCTTCAGGAAAGCTCATTAATTTGGGCAAAGAAAGCCAGGTGAGGAGAATTTGCTTTTAAAAAGTTTTAATAGCCATAATAATAATTTATTTACAGCGTGAAGTACAAACTCTAGGACTTCATAATTCTAAATACATTGCAGTGCATTTTTGAATAATGGGACATAGCTGACAATGGCTGAGGCATAGTGACTGGCAGACTAATCAAGTGCAGAAATTGGTGATTGTTTTCATAGCACATGCCAGACTGCATCTCCAGCTGGAAATTCCATAAAAGAAACAAATAATAGTATCACCCTTGGGTGCACTACTGAAAACACAATATCTGGTTTTGTGAGTGCCAGTCCATTCTGCTCAGACACTCTGATATAGTATTGTCTCAGAGGTATCATAGTACTGTCACAGTACTGTCTCAGACAAAATGGGATACTTCAGAGGAAAGCAGCCAAGAGAACTAAAGTCCTATCAGTTAAAGAAGAGTAGAAGAAATCTGGAGTGTTCAGCCTGGAAAAGATTTACAGGGTCGTAGTGGCAGATTTAGAATAGCTGAGCAATGAGACTTGCTCTGTCTCCTTGGGTGGAAACTGGATAAATGGAGAGAAGTTACAAACCAGCAGATTCTAGTTATTAAGGTTTAATGTAAAGAAAAGCTATATTAGCACCATAATGCAAATAGCTTGACGTAGTCCTTCCACAAGGCCACATCAGTTGTATTGTGGGGTGTGCGTGCGTGTGTGTGTGTGTGTGTGTTTAATACTTATTCTAAAGAGCCAGTGTATTTAGGGGTTCTGAGAAATTTATAGATCTAGTAAACTGTGGGCCTTTTAATGCATAATTTGTGAACTAATCAGTTTTCTCATTTTAATCCCTCCCTCCCTCCTTCCTTCCTTCCTTCCTTCCTTCCTTCCTTCCTTCCTTCCTTCCTTCCTTCCTTCCTTCCTTCCTTCCTTCCTTCCTTCCTCCCTCCCTCCCTCCCTCCCTCCCTCCCTCCTTCCCTCCCTCCCTCCTTTTCCTCTCTTCCTTTCTTTTCTTTTCTTTTCTTTTTTGTTATACTTTAAGTTCTAGGGTACGTGTGCACAACGTGCAGGTTTGTTACATATGTATACATGTGCCATGTTGGTGTGCTCCACCCTTTAACTTGTCATTTACATTATACTGCAGAGCTACAGTAACCAAAACAGCAAGGTACTGACATAACAACAGACACACAGACTAACGAAACAGAATAGAGAACCCAGAAACAAATTCATACATCTACAGTAAACTCGTTTTCAACAAAGGTGCTAAGAACATATGCTGGAGAAAAAGCAGTCTCTTCAATAAGTGGGGCTTGGAAATCTGGATATCCATAGGCAGAAGAATAAAACTAGACCCCTATCTCTTGCCGTATACAAAAATGAAATTAAAATTGATTGAAGACTTAAATCTAAGACCACAGGCCATGAAATTACTAAAAGAAAATACCCTACCTCAGCTTCCCAAGTGCTAGGATTACAAGCATAAGCCACTGTGCCCAGTGATACAAGATTTCTGACTGCAAAGTAACTCATCTCCCCTTTGCAGTTTGCAACATTTGTGGGGAGATCATTTGAGACCATGTAAACATCCTGGTTGTCATCAAAACTTCACTGTTTCAGTATCTTTTGATGCTTTCTTCTTCAATCAACTACTACTATAATAGTGGCCAAATAATGACCTTCCAGTTCTACCTTTCCTTCTGCATACAGTAGTTAGCATTCTTATGTAGGGAATAATTATTTATTTGTTTATGTAATTTGAACTCATGAATTCTAGTTTATTAAATGGGCTATAATCTGCTATTATCATTAATTTATTTTTTAAAAGTTTTATTTTAAGTCCAGGGGTATAAATGCAGGTTTTGTTACATAGGTAAACTTGTGTCATGGGGGTTTGTTGTATAGATTTTGTCACCCAGATCTTAAGCCTAGTACTCATTAGTTATTTAGTTATTAGTTATTTTTCCTGATTGTCTCCCTTCTCCCACCCTCCAGCCTCTAAAAGGCCCTGGTGTGTGTTGTTCCCCTCTGTGTGTCCATGTGTTCTCATCATTTAGCTCCCACTTATAAATGAGAACATGCAATATTTGATTTTCTGTTCCTGTGTTAGTTTACTAAGGATAATGGCCTCCTGTTCCATCTGTGTTCCTGCAAAGGACATATCTCTTTCTTTTTTATTGCTGCATAGTATTCCATGGTGTATATTGATCACATTTTCTTCATCCAGTCTACTGTTGGTGGACATTTAGGTTTATTCCATGTGATATGGTTTGTCTCTGTGTCTCCACCTAAATCTCATCTTGTAGCTCCCATAATTCCCATATGTTGTGGGAGGGACCCAGTAGGAGATAATCAAATCATGGGGGTGTCTTTCCCATGCTGTTCTCATGATAGTGATGGGTCTCAAGAGATCTGATGGTTTTAAAAACTGGAATTTTCCTGTACAGCATCTTTTTTTTTTTTTTTGGCCTGCTGCCATCCATGTAAGATGTGACTTGCTGCTCCTTGCCTTCCACCATAATTGTGAAGCCTCCCCAGCTATGTGGAACTGTAAGTCCAATAAACCTCTTTCTTTTGTAAATTATCCAGTCTTGGGTATGTCTTTTTTTTTTTTTTTTTTTTTTTTTTTGGAGACGGAGTCTTGCTCTGTCGCCCAGGCTGGAGTGCAGTGGCCGGATCTCAGCTCACTGCAAGCTCCGCCTCCTGGGTTTACGCCATTCTCCTGCCTCAGTCTCCCGAGTAGTTGGGACTACAGGCGCCCGCCACCTCGCCCGGCTAGTTTTTTGTATTTTTTAGTAGAGATGGGGTTTCACCGTGTTAGCCAGGATGGTCTCGATCTCCTGACCTCGTGATCCGCCCGTCTCGGCCGTATGTCTTTATCAGCAGCAAGAAAATGAACGAATACAGTAAATTGGTAGCAGCAGAGTGGTGTGCTGCTGAAAAGATACCCAAAGTGTAGAAGTGACTTTGGAACTGGGTAACAGGCAGAGGTTGGAATGGTTTGGAGGGCTCAGAAAAAGATAGGAAAATGTGGGAAAGTTTGGAACTTCTTAGAGACTTGTTGAATGGCTTTGACCAAAAGCCTGATAGCAATACGGACAATAAGGTCCAGGCTGAGGTTGTCTCAGATATAGATGAGGAACTTGTTGGGAACTAGAGCAAAGGTGACTCTTGTTATGTTTAGCAGAGACTGGTGATATTTTGCCCCTGCCCAAGAGATGTGTGGAACTTTGAACTTGAGAGAGATGATTTAGGGTATCTGACTGAAGAAATTTCTAAGCATCAAAGCATTCAAGAGGTGACTTGGGTGCTGTTAAAGGCATTCAATTTTATAAGGGAAGCAAGCATAAAAATTCGGGAAATTTGCAGCCCAACAATTTGATAGAAAAGGAAAACCCATTTCCTGAGGAGAAATTGAAGCTGGTAGAAATTTGCATAAGTAATTAGGTGCCAAATGTTAATCCCCAAGACAATGGGAAAATGTCTCCAGGGCATGTCAGAGGTTTTCATGGCAGCCCCTCCCATTACAGACCCAGAGGCCTAGGATAAAATGGTCTCATGGGCCAGCCCCATGGTCCCCATGCTGTGTGCAGTCTAGGGACTTGGTGCCCTGTGTCCCAGCCACTCCAGCCCTGACTAGCAGAGGCCATGGTACAACCTGGGCTGTTGCTTCAAAGGGTGGAAACCCCAAGCCTTGGCAGCTTCCATGTGGTCTTGAGCCTGTGGGTGAACAGAAGTCAATAATTGAGGTTTGAGAACCCCTGCCTAGATTTCAGAAGATGTTTGGAAATGGTACCAGCTCTTCTCTTCTTTCTTTCTTTCTTTCTTTCTTTCTTTCTTTCTTTCTTTCTTTCTTTCTTTCTTTCTTTCTTTCTTTCTTTCTTTCTTTTTCTTTCTTTCTCTCTTTCTCTCTTTCTCTCTCTCTCTCTCTCTTTTTTTTTTTTTTTTTGAGACAGTGTCTTACTTTGTCAACCAGGCTGGTCACAAACTCCTGCCTGGCTCCCCGAAGTAGTTGAGACTATAGGCATACACAGCCATGCTCGACTAGTTTTTTGTATTATTTTTAGAGATGGGGTTTTGCCATGCTGCCCAGTCTGGTCACAAACTCCTGAGCTCAAGTGATCTGTCCACCTTGGTTTCCCAAAATACTGGGATTACACGTGTGGGCCACTGTGTCTAGCCTTTGTATCAGCTCTTCTCTGTACATCTGCTAGAATTCAGCTGTGAATTTGTCTGGACCTGGGCTTTTTGTGATTGGTAGGCTATTTATTACCACTTCAATTTCAGAACTTGTTATTGGTCTATTCAGGGATTCAATTTCTTCCTGACTCAGTCTTGGGAGGGTGTGTGTGTCCAGGAATTTATCCATTTCTTCTAGGGAGGGTGTGTGTGTCCAGCAATTTATCCATTTCTATATTTCCTATGTGCATAGAGGTGTTCATAAAATTCTCTGATGGTTGTTTGTATTTCTGTGAGTTCAGTGGTAATATCCCCTTTGTCATTTCTGACTGTGTTTATTTAAATCTTCTCTTTTCTTCTTTATTAGTTTAACTAGTGGTCTATGTATTTCATTATTTTTTTCCAAAAACTAGCTCCTGGATTCATTGATCTTTTGAATGGTTTTTCATGTCTCTATCTCCTTCAGTTCAGCTCTGATTTTGGTTACTTCTTATCTTCTGCTGGCTTTGGGATTTACTTGCCCTTGGTTCTCTAGTTCTTTTAGTGGTGATGTTAGGTTGTTAACTTGAGATCTTTCTAACTTTTTGATGTGGGCATTTAGTGCTATAAATTTCCCTCTTAACACTGCCTTAGCTGTGTCCCAGAGATTCTGGTTCATTGTATCTTTGTTCTTATTAGTTTCAAAGAGCTTCTTGATTTCTGCCTTAATTTCATTGTTTACCCAAAAGTCGTTCAGGAGCAGGTTGTTCAATTTTCCTGTAGCTGTGTGATTTTGAGTGAATTTCCTTCTTTCTTTCTTTCTTTCTTTCTTTCTTTCTTTCTCTCTCTCTCCCTCTTTTT
Source organism: Chlorocebus sabaeus (assembly GCF_047675955.1). Taxonomy (NCBI): domain Eukaryota; kingdom Metazoa; phylum Chordata; class Mammalia; order Primates; family Cercopithecidae; genus Chlorocebus; species Chlorocebus sabaeus. The sequence goes on along the minus strand of NC_132927.1, from coordinate 15,367,206 downwards.
TTCTTTCTTTCTTTCTTTCTTTCTTTCTTTCTTTCTTTCTTTCTTTCTTTCTCTTTCTTTCTTTCTTTCTTTTTTCTTTCTTTCTTTCTTTTTCTTTCTTTTCTTTCTTTCTTTTTCTTTCTTTCCTTTTCTTTTCTTTTTCTTTTTTCTTTTCTTTTCTTTTTTTCTTTTTTCTTTTTTTTCGAGATGGAGTCTTGCTCTGTCATGCAGCCTGAAGTACAATGGCCTGATCTTGGCTCACTGCAACATCCTCCTCCTGGATTCAAGCAATTCTCTCTGCCTCAGCCTCCCAAGCAGCTGGATTACAGACACCCACCACTATACCTGGCTATTTTTGTATTTTTAGTAGAGATGGGGTTTCGCCATGTTGGCCAGGCTGGTCTTGAACTCCTGACCTCAGGTGATCTGCCCACCGTGGCCTCCAAAAGTGCTGGAATTACAGGCATGAGCCACTGTGCCTGGCCGTGAATTTCTTAATCTTGAGTTCTAATTTGATTGTGTTGTGGTCTGAGAAACTGTTTATTATGAATTTCAGTTCGTTTGCATTTATTTGTTGAGGAGTGTTTTACTTCTGATTATGTGATCAATTTTAGAGTAAATGCCATGTGGCACCAAGAAGAATGTACGTTCTGTTTTGGTGAGAGTTCTGTATACATCTATCAGGTCCATTTGATCCAGTGCTGAGTTCAGGTCTTGAATATCTTTGTTAATTTTCTGTCTCGATAATCTGTCTAATATTGTCAGTGGGGTGTTAAAGTCTCCCACTATTATTTTTGTGGGCGTCTAAGTGTCTTTGAAGGTCTCTAATCACTTGATTTATAGATCTGGGTGCTTCTGTGTTGGGTGCGTATATATTTAGGATAGTTGTCTCTTTTGGTTGAATTGAACCCTTTACCATTTTGTAAGGTACTTCCTTGTCTTTTATGATCTTTGCTGGTTTAAAGTCTGTTTTGTCAGAAACTAGGATTGCAACCCCTCCTTTTTTTCTATTTTCTATTTGCTTGGTAGATTTTTCTCCATCCCTTTATTTTGAACTTCTGTTGTCTCATTGCATGTAAGATGGGTCTCTTGAAGACAGCATATCTATGAGTCTTTATCCAGCTGGCCACTCTGTGTCTTTTAATTGGGGCACTTAGCTTATTTACATTTAAGGTTACTATTGATATGTGTGGATTTGATCCTGTCATGATGTTAACTGGTCATTTTGAAGACTTATATGGTTATTTTATAGTGTCATTAGTCTGTGTATTTCAGCATGTTTTTGTAGTGGCTGGTAATAATCTTTCCTTTCTTTATTTAGTGCTTTCTTCAGGAGCTCTTGTAAGGCCAGTCTGGTGGTAAAAAAAATTCCCTCATCATTTGCTTATCTGAAAAGGATCTTAGTTCTCCTTCGCTTATGATGCTTAGTTTGGCTTGATATAAAATTCCAGGTTGGAATTTCTTTTCTTTTAAAATGTTGAAGATTAACCCCCAATCTCTTCTGTCTTGTAGGACCTCTTCAGCTGAGAGGTCTGTTAGTCTGATGGGCTTCCCTTTGTAGGTTATCTGGCCTTTCTCTCTAGTTGCCTTTAACATTTTCTCCTTCATTTCAACCTTGGAGAATCTGATGATTATGTGTCTTGGGGATGAGCTTCTCGTAGAGTATCTTACTGGGGTTCTATGCATTTTCTGAATTTGAATGTGGGCCTCTCTAGCTAGGTTGGGGAAATTCTCATGGATAATATCCTGAATTATGTTTTCCAATTTGGTTCTATTCTCCCCATCTCTTTCAGGTTTGCTGATCAGTTGTAGATTTGGTCTCTTTACAAAATCCCATATTTCTTGGAGTTTTTTTTCATTCTATTTCATTCTTTTTTCTCTATTCTTGTCTGACTCTCTTATTTCAGAAACGCAGTCTTCAAGCTCTGAAATTTTTCCTCCACTTGGTCTATTCTGCTATTAATCCTTGTGATTGCATTATGAAATTGTTGTATTGTGTTTTTCAGCTCTATCAGGTTGGTTACATTCTTCTCTATACTGGCTATTTTGTCTGTCAGCTCCTGCAATGTTTTATCGTGATTTTTGGCTTCCTTGAATTGGGTTACAATGTACTCCTTTAGCTTAGTAAACTTCGTTCCTACCCATAATCTGAATTCTACTTCTATTGTTTCAGCCATCTCAGCCTCATCCCAGTTCTGAACCGTTGCTGGAGAGGTGATGCAGTCATTTGGAAAAAGAGGGCACTCTGGCTTTTTGAGTTTTCAGTGTTCTTGTGCTGATTCTCTCTCGTCTTTGTGGGCTTATCTATTTTCAGTCTTTCAGTTTGCTGATCTTTGGATTTCTTTTCTTCTTTTAACAACTTGGCCAATTTTCCATAGAGCTGCAGTGGAATGCTGGAGGTCTGCTCCAATCCCTACTTGCCTTGGATTTTCCAGTACCTGGAGGTATCACCAGTGAAGGCTGCAAAACAGCAAAGATGGCAGCCTGCCCTTTCCTCTGGGAGCTCCATCCAAAGGATGTACGGACCTCCTGCTGACTCAGCCACACCTGTAGGAGGTGGCTGGAGACCCCAAATGAGAGATCTCATTCAGTCAGAAGGAACAGGATCAGGGACCCGCTTAAAAAAGTGGTCTGGTCATGTTTTTGTAGAGAAGCTTTGCTGTACTGGGAATCCACTTTAGCCCCTGGTCACCTCAAGCACTCCGAAGTCCAAATGCTGGAATGGCTAAGTTGCCTAAACAGCTAAATTTCCTAAATGGCTAAGTTGCCTGAACAACAGCCTGCTTCTCCTCCTGAGAGCTCCATCCCAGAGAGGCCTGAAGCCTCTGTCAGCCAGAGAACACTGGTGGGTATAGCTAGAGACCCTGGTTGGGAGGCTCCACCCAGTGATGAGGAATGGGGTCAGGCAGCCACTTAAAAAGCAGTCTGGCCACATTTTTGTTTGGGCTGCTGTGCTGTGCTGGGGTACTGCTTCCACCTCTGGTCAGCTTGGGCTCTCCAAAGCCTGAAAGCTGGAACTGCTAAGTTGCCCAAACCACAAAGATGGTGGCCTGCCCCTGCTCCTTGGAACTCTGTCTCAGGTAGTTTTCTAATTTCTGTAGGCCAGAGGATGCTGGTGGAGGTGGCTGGAGGCCCCAGTTGGGACATTCTGTCCAGCGAGGAGAAACAGGATCAGGGACCCACTTAAAGATGCAGTCTGGTCATGCTTTCTTAGAGCAGCTGTGTTGTGCTGGGCTGCTGCTCCTGTCCCAGTTGGCTTGGGTTCTCCAAGAGCCCAAAGGCTAGAACTGCTAAGTCATCCAAACAGCAAAGATGGAAGCCTGCCTCTTCCTCTGGGAGCTCTGCCCTAGGGAGCTTTCAAATGTTTGCCAGAGAACACTAGTGAGGGTGGCTGAAGGTCTTCTTCATGGTTTAAGTTGTTTCCTTGACTAGTACCAATGTGAGTGCCTGGATGTTTCTGTTGAAGGTGCTATAGTTACCCTATTTATTCCTCTCCTTGAGAGCCATACACCTAAGCTGCATCTAGTTGGCCATCTTAGCCACTTCCCCTTATTATCATTTAGTTTGATGTTCAAATTGTCATAGACTTGATCAGTGGGAGCTCATTCAGGCTCTGACACCACCATTACTCAGCCACCACCTCCCCTGACTTGATGCCTGTCTCAGAATCCTCCTCACATGGCCTTTGGATAGTGGGAAGGAAGGAGATTATATTTTAATTCTTTGGTGTCATCAAAAGTAGAAGAACATTTTAAAAAAATTGATGTTTGCAATTCTTGCATTTTACACTTTAAATAAAAAGGAGCTGCTTTATTTTGTATCTTTTTGTGTTTTGGTTGCTTGTGATGAGATACAAAAAAATTTCTTCTTGCTATTTGGTAAGCACTTTTCTGTAACATCTTACAGGTGTGGTTAAGTATTATTTTCAATAAATTGAAAGACAAATTTAACATAATTGCCAGGCAATTTCATCTTCTTTATTTTTAAAGTATTGAATATGTCTTGAGACGCTATATAAGAATTTTTATCAGATGGATACAATTTAGAATTCTGGAAAAGAAGATGTTGAGGTGATGTTTAAGAATTACTGTCACTTGCTGTGCCTCTTTAAATTGGGTATTAATGTAATGCTCTTTAAACATCCGGAGTTTAACCAATAGTCCATTATGGGTGTAAATTAAGCAGCAAATGGCTAAAAAAAAGTACTGTATAACTGTTTTGTGACCACATGCCCTCTGGCAGCTAGCGTGCTCAGCCATGTGGCTCCCTGGGTTACAGGTATGCTCTTCGGATCTGCACTACTGGTAGTTAAAGTTACTTTATTAATAACTAGGGGCTCTCAAGATGTTATTTTAAAGGGGAAAATGTTGGGTATTTATTGACTTTTTTCCCCAAAAACGCTTCCCATTGTTGATTTTAATGACAGAAACCCTGTGGAACACCTGTATAGGCCTCTCAATCCCTTTTGGAATCTGAGAAAAGCATATTTGTGCACAAATGCAGAGTTTTGTCTACAACTTAAGGAAGTTTGCATATCTCAGATCAAGAGTCCCTTTCTTTTTTTTTTTTTTTTTTCTGAGACGGAGTCTTGCTCTGTAGCCCGGGCTGGACTGCAGTGGCCGGATCTCAGCTCACTGCAAGCTCCGCCTCCCGGGTTTACGCCATTCTCCTGCCTCAGCCTCCGGAGTAGCTGGGACTACAGGCGCCCGCCACCTCGCCCGGCTAGTTTTTTGTATTTTTTTTTTTAGTAGAGACGGGGTTTCACCGTGTTAGCCAGGATGGTCTCGATCTCCTGACCTCGTGATCCGCCCGTCTCGGCCTCCCAAAGTGCTGGGATTACAGGCTTGAGCCACCGCGCCCGGCCAAGAGTCCCTTTCTTAAATGGTCTATTTTTGTGGTTTGTAGCCAAGGTTAGAAAGTGACACAAAGTGAATTATTCCAAATCAGTAAGAGATCAGAGATTCACTTTCGTTTTTGGTTTTCTCTTTGAGAAGAGATTTATGAGAACGGGTTGACACTGAAAACACAGCTTAATTTTGAGCACCTGAAGACTTAAAAAATTTGCTTAAAATGTTTCAACAAATACCATTTAAAAAAGGTATTTCAAGTTAGGCTTCGATTTTCTTCCTATAAAGCAAGTTGTCTAAGACAGAAAGGGCCAAAATTTTGTGCTTGGAAGCGGTTAGGTTCTGAACGCATGGGAATGTGCATATTTGAGAACTGTGCCTCAGTCTTGGGCTTCATGGTGTTGAGCATTCTGGGTTTTAATTGTAATAGGGTGATTTGGTGGTTGTCTAATTTCAAATAAAAGACACTTTTGAATTCTACCTGTTGAGTTGATCAATTTGAGATGTGCTCAACAATGAAGAGGAAAGGCAGATTTCAGACCATCCAGAGTGCCTACTGGGCTTGCACTGAGGTCCATGAGTCAAAACAGCAGTGCTAGCCCAATTGGAAAACTCAGGGAAAACACTGATCTCAGCTTAAAAATCTGCTGGCAAAGTCAATTACCGAGTTCAAAGACAGTGAGATTAAAAAATAGCTAATTATAAAAGTGAGCCATATGGACTTAATTATAAACGATAAAATGAACTCTCATTAAAAAGGCATAAATTCATCACTCTGCAGCTCCATAAACATAAAAAATGGGAAATTAGCCTATTCATTTTAATGATAAAAATCAGTAATAGTATTAATATATTATGCATTTATATGCTAAATATTCTAGGTTTCTTTTGCATTTGTTACTTATTTTTTAAAGATATCTTTTCCAGAAACTTCATTATTTTATAGGTAAAGAAATCAAAGCTAGAGAAATTAGAGCCACAAAGCTAGGAGGTGATACAGCAGAAATTGGAACCCGGGACATGCTGGCGTGACTCCAGACTTAAATGATTTATACTCTCCATGCTGCTTCCCTTTGAGACTTGAATGCTAACCTCTTGGCACTTCGATTAATATCGTCACACTAGTATTGTTTGTGTCGTATTAGTCAGCACACACACCTAAGAGACTTACCACAGTAGAACTTTATTTCTCCCTAATGTAAATCTCGAAGGCGGGGTACCCTTGGTTGTAGTCATCAGATCTGTGTTGATGGTCACTTTACTGCCTTTAGCATGTGGCTGCTGCCAGTGTAACTAGAGGTGTTGCTATTTGGGTGGCCAGTTTAGCAAATATAAACACTAGACACACAGCTAAATTTGAATTTCACATAAACAACAGATAACTTTTTAGTACAAGTATATCCCATGAAATATTTGAGACAGTGTTGATGCTTTTTATATGCTAATCTGGCAACTTGAATGTCAGTGCCTCTGGTAAATGTATGTCTCAAATATTGCATGGAATGTATTTACACTAAAAAGTAATTTAGTTTTTTGAAATTCAAATTTAAATATGTGCTCTGCATTTTATCTGGCAACCCCCGTTGACATCAAATGAGATGACTGGTGAACATGGAAGAGTTTTTGGAAAGTTTTTATAGTACAGGCCTGAAAGTGGCAAATTAGTTTTGGGCACATTTTCTTGGTAACAACCTATCTATATTATAGCCACACCTATACATAAGGGGGATTGACAATGGGTGGACATTTATCTACATCAATATTATGCTATGGGAAGGTGGCACAAATCGTAGTTAGGCATCTTAGTATTTCCGCCATAGCACATTAGCAGGTATCACATGCCAATTTGCAGTAGGTCCTATGTCTGCATATACAGGCAACATGGAATAGGAATTAAGCATTTTGTCCTGACAAATCAGGACTTAAGCTATAGGTCAGTCTCTAGCTGTGAGGCTTGGACAAGTTCCTTTTCCTTTCTAAGCCTCAGCTTCCTCATTGATCAAAAGAGATAACACAGAACATCTTTAGATAGTTTTTAAAAGAATTAAATCAGATAAGACATGTAAAGTAATTTGTGCTATGTCTGGGATTACATGATGGCAGCTACTTCTATGAGTCATAGAATGGAAATATTTGCCAATCTATTTACTTTGTGTCTTTTTCTGTTCCCAGTGTTTTTTGGTAGCTAAAAGATAAGAAAAAGCAAGCATGATAAAGACTAATTAAAGAGTTGTTCCTCAAATTTCCTTGAAATTAGAAGTTGATTCACTGAAATAATTCACATTTCATAACTCAAAATAAGCAAAACTTTGAATCTTTTTTTTTTTTTTTTTTTTTTTTTTACTTTTTAAACTGACATTTACTGGAGCTGGTAAGACTTGGTCTTTAGGTGGTTGTTTTGTGAATTGTAGCTGAAAACATAATAATAATGAAAAAATATATGCCGGTAGTAAAAGTTAATATGCTCTGTGTTGGTAATAGTTAAAAATTACAGAGAAGCTGAATATCTGATTGGGTAAAGAAATATTTTTAAGGCTTGAAAACTATTAAATAAGAATAATAATGAGTATTCCTTACTTATCAGATGTAAATATTTACCTAGGCAGTCTATTCACACACACACACAAATTATTACTCTGACTTCTTATTGCACTGCCTTATAACTTTTTCTGAGCACGCATAGTGCTTGAAACTAAAATTATGTCATTCTTCAGGATGATGGGTCTTATAAAGACTTATCTGTCAAGTAGCCAGCTGTGTTCTGGCAGGTCATTCAGATTCTTTCTCCTCTCACTTTAATTTACTTTCAGGAGAGAGATGGCTGGCAAAGTTTAAGCAAGCATGATAAAGATTAATTAAAGAGTTGTTCCTCAAATCTCCTTGAAATTAGAGGTTGATTCACTGAAATAATTCACATTTCATAACTCAAAATAAGCAAAACTTTGAATCTTCACAAGAAAATTGAAGAGCTATACGGATTACCCATTCTTTGCTGTGGAATTGTGCAATTGAATTTAGAATATAATAGAATTTGTGTTTCCAATAAAATCAACTCAGAATAGCTTCACATCATAGAACTAAATTAGACCGTAACTCCCTCTAATTAGTTTGGATAGTAATAGTTTTAGTCCTTAATCACACCTTTTAGTGAAGAATTCTGAAGTCCTTAGAATAAAGTCTATTGTCCTACATCCTTGGGAGTAGTTCTTGAGAGAGGGAAGTTAACAGATGCATTGACAAAATAGGTCATCTGAAGAGTAGTTTTTAATTGTCTATGAGTTTTTTTTTAATGGAAAACTTGGAAGTGTGATATTATATAATTGCTCATGTGTGTCCTGAAGCATGTTTAATGGTAGAATATATGAACTTGATTAAATATTTCATTTCCTGGTAACTTCATTAAGGTTATGGATATCAGTTGGGATATTATACAATATCTCGGTTAGGGGGAGAAAACCCTTCCTTCAGATGATTTATTTTCTGCATCAGCTCTTTCTTTCTCAGAACCAGTCAACATCTGTAGATCAGTTCTTTATTGTGTGCAGAAGCCTTTATCACATGCCTTATTCCAGTCTTCAAATGTGCCTGCCCTTGTTATCTGCTATCTTCTAGACTGGGACAGAGAACAACATTATTAGAATATTACTGAGGTTTGCTTACCACGCTTTAGTAAGTAGTGAGATGATGTGGAGATGGTGAGGCAGTTGGAGCTTCCTCTCTGAGACTATGAGTTAAATCAAGGAAAAGAAAAATTGGACAAAAATAATTTTTTGATTTCTGTTCAGTTTGAATCTGAGGAGAAACTTATGGAAAGCAGGTTGTTTACATTGAAGTTAAAGGCCTGCATAGACAAATGGCACTTAAATCTCTTCAGTAGTGACATTTTCACTGATGACATTAAGAATACATTGAAAACATACATTGAAAACCTGAAGGACACATGAGAACAAACTAGAGAAAGGGGAAGGGGATGTATCTGTGGGATATGGTGAAGTGTGTTTTGAGGAGGAGAGCCATCTTGGAGGGATGGAGTCAGGAGTTCTCAGAAGAATGGCAATGATCTGTATAGATCTGTGTGGGAAAAATATTGTGAAAATTAACCTGGCAAGCTTATTTTTGTTCCTATCTCCCTAAATGAATTTTATCTTTCAAATATATTTAAATGGTAGCCATGTTGAGAAGGGAGGAGTCCTAACTGATTATGCGTTTCGTCTTTTTTATTTTGTTGTCACTGAAAAGTTGAATTAAACCACAGATTCTAGGCAAACCACTTTAGTAAGATTAAAAACATTCATTACATTTTCCTCCTAAAAGCAGCTTCCCTAAAGCATGGAAAAATGTTAAAAATGCATTCACATTAAAGTCTGATTCTTTTTCTAAATTGGAAAACATGAAAGTGCATTAAAATATTTTTCTAGTGAAGAGTCATTAGAGTAATAAGGAGATTGTTGGTGATGAATATCTAGGGGGAACATTAATCATCTTCATCTTTTAGTTTTCTTCTGATAAAAACAACATTTGGAGATAACCCAATCATAATTGCAATAGAAAGTTTACAGAAAGTGAAATCCCTGGACATTGAGGTCAACTTGACCTTTGGGTAATAATTCCACAGCCCCACATTTCATGAAATGGAGAAAAATGAACTTTAAATATATGATTACTTAGACTTTCTCAATGAGTTGTTGGTCTCACCAGTATCTTCTTATGTCTTTGCTTCTTTTTGTAGCACTTCATTTCTTGGCAGCACCTTTACCTTAAATAATTTAGGCAAAAAAAGTAAGATATATTAATAAATGAGCTAATTTTTCCTTAGGTATAGAAAGTTCTAATTAAAGTTTTAATATTGGAAAAGGTTGAAGCTGTTTGCTAAATAAGATTTTAAATGACCCTTAGGCTATTTCTAGCTATGATAACATGATGCCCTTATCATTAGTAAACATTGCTGGACTATCATTACATGTTATTATGTGGAGGACACTTTGTTAATAACAAAGTGGAGTAAGAGGTGGTTGCTGTCTAAACTACAGTTCAGCTGGAGACAGATGTTTACTGTTTTATGGTTTACTGTATTTTAGATACTATTGCTTAGTCATATCAGCTAGTAAGGGACAAGCCCCATGAAGTTAATGAATGAACACAGTCAGAACTTTTTCTCACTCATGTGAAGTCCAAAATACCTTCTGTGGTAGGCAGAATAATGACCTTCCCCACAAATACATCTTAATTCCTAGAACCTGTGAATAGGTTACCTTACATTGCAAAAGAGACTTTGCAGATGTTATTAAGTTAAGGATATCAAGATGGGAAGATTATTCTGAATTATCTGGGTGGGCCCAATCTAATCATAAGGACTCTGAAAAGACAAAGAGGGAGGCAAGAGAGATACAGAGGCAGGCATGACAGAAACAGAGGGACGGAAAGAGAGACTGGAAGATGTGGCACTACTGGTTTTGAAGATGGAGGATGGGGCCATGAGCTAAGGAATGCCGCTGGCCTCTAGAAGCTAGAAAAGGCAAGGAAACAGATTGTCCCTTTAAGGCTCCAGAAGAAACAGCCTTGCCAACATGATTTTAGGACTTCTGATCCCCAGAACTGTAAGATAATAAATTACCTTGTTTGAAACCATTGAGTTTGTTATCATTTGTTACAGTAGTGATAGGAAAGTAGTCCACCTTCCATGTAGTCATTCAGGAAGTCAGTCTCTTTTCATTTTATGGCTCTGATACAAGGCGTTCTAATCAGCTGCATTTATTTTAGCCAGTGAGTGGAGAAAGAGAATGAGGGATGGCACATGGGAGATTTTTATGAAGCAGGGAAGTAAATGACAAACACAATTTCTATTCACATTCCATTGTTTTCACCCATCACAAGATGTCATATTGACCAAAATTTTTCTTTAGATGTTATGATCCCCTTATCAGTCTAGTACTTTTTTCTATGTCCTTATGACACCCTGTCCATGCAGCTCATGCTAGACATCTTGCAGTCGTTTTTGATACTTCCCTCTCTCCTGGCTCCTCATACTCAATCTGCCACAGACCCTCAATGATTTTGTCTAACAAGTCCATCAATTTTCTCCATCTTCAATACCACCATTCTCACCCAAATAGCCATATAACTACACGCAGCATAGTCCTAGAGCCAGGAAGAATATGAAGCCTGTTTGGTGAGCAGGTGAGCAGTTTTTGCCATGGATGCCAAACTGGTTCATCAGCAGATGGTGGTTATCTCTTCCCCCTCCGTATTATCTGATAATGACTTTTTAAGAGTATTACTTAGTTTTTCAAATGCTGAATATTATAAGGGAAGTGTAAAGCATTTTCCTCAGTTTTAAAGGGGAGCTAAAGGTCTACAGTCATCTCAAACTCTTTGAGGTAAAGGTAAAAAATAATGAATAAATTAAAAAACCCCTGCGTAATTCTAGTGGTAAAATAACTTATATGAGTCAGAAGACCTAGGGCAGAAGTAAGGCTCAAATTCAAATAATTAAGTTTATAATATTTATGAACAATAATTTTTCTTTAATTTCTCAGCACTATTGATGAGTTGTTTTGAGGGCCAGGAACCTCAGTCTTGCCTACTGCTTTCTCCAGTTTGGAGGAAGTTAACACTGTAGGGAACATGCGAGTAGAGGTTGTGAGCCTTGAAATATTGCTTTGCCACACTTCACCAGATGAGTTCATTCTCAATACCAGATGGTGCTACCTCATTTGTATTTTTACAAATATACAATTCTTTTATTTTTTAAAGAAGAAATAAGGATCATATTTGTCCCAGAAACATAGAAAAATTGTGACATTTTGCTGCAATCTTGTCTCATGCTCTTATTTCATTTATTATGGCTTATACATATGTTTTAAGATTCTTTGTAATACTTTAAAATACCACTATGTTATAAAGTGTTATGTGTTCATACTAAACATTTAGAAAATATAGATAAGTAAAAAGGCCACCATACTGAACCAACAACTGTTAACTATTTGGTGTATATTCTTTCTATAAATATATTGATCTGTCCACAAGAACTCAACTTTGAAAATGTTCTTACCCATATCCAAGAAGCCATGTTAAACACAACTTTTTTTTTAGACTTTATGATCTTCTTATCAAACACTTTTCTCCATTTCATTATAAGACAGTCCTGTCCATGTGACTGCTCATGCTAGATATCTAGCATTGTAGTCATTTTTGGTACCTCCTCTCCCTTTACCACTCATATCCCTTCATCTCCCATATTCAATCTGTTACGAAGTCTTCTTGATTCCACCTGTCTTCATCTACTTTTCATCATCCATCATCTCCCCTGCTGCCACTTGCATCTTGGCCCATGCACATACGTGCATATTTCTTCTTGCTCATCACCATGTTCCTAACAACTACTTGCCTTTTGGATTTCATTTTGCCAGGGAAACCTTTTCTTGCTGTTCAGACAGGATTTGGTGTGCCTTTTGTGTGCCATCTTAGTACTATATGGTTATCTCTATTATATTACATATCACCACAGCATTACAACCTGTTTATTTGTCTGTGTTTCCCATAGTGTTCCTAGTGCTTAGCACAATGCCTGCCCCTATCAGGTCTTTGATACACATAATCGAATAGATAATGAGCAGTAGTGGGAAAGTAGGACAAACGGGTAAAGGGATCAGTTTTGGCCTCTGAAAGACATGTTGATTCTTGAATAAAGGAGTGATGTAGAAACAGATGGCTTTAGAACTGGTAGTATTATGGAGAATGAATTGAAAAGAAATGGGATGAATTTAAAGAGTACTGCTGGGACACTGCTGCTGTGATCCACGGGTGAAACCATGAGAACATTGACTCTAGTTACTGGGAATAGGAAAGTATGAATATGAGGACCTCAACTGAAGAAGCAAAGAAATCTGCTCCTGGTCACTTTGGGGTTAAATAGTACACATAAGGCTGTCAGGGGTCCACCCCAAATGGCTCAGAGAGGCAATTCTGAAAGGCAGGGTTGATGGTTATAGGCTGGAAAGACCTTTAAAGAAAGAAAGGTGGACGATTACTAAAGCTAGCCCCTTTTTTTCCCACTATCTGCTCTTCAACAAATCATGTATCTTAGTTGAACTTTTTCTGACTTGGTTACATAAACTGTTTTCTCAGGGTGAGTAGCTCTGACTGCTTCCCCAGAGAAACTTGTTTTAACTGTGTATCTAATGGGTTGCTCTTCAGTTTTCTTAGTTTGCATTTTTAACATGGACAAGTTGCAGAAGTAATACAAGGAACAGCACATAACACAATCTGTCATCCAAAAGTTGGAAAACAGAGCCAGGAGGTTAATTCCTCGTGTTTGCAAATACTGAGAAAACACCACCAAAACAACATGTGTCCTTGTATGTAGGTCATGCGATGGATCATAATTATAAACTTTTAGGATAATGCAATTAACAACAATATTTCTGAATAAAAAGGAAAAAAGATATCAACATAGAGCCACAATGAGTGAGCAAATATTTGAAGTCTGCTTACTCTATTCAAGGTATTGTGTATGTCGTATATGAGTGCAAACAAGTATAGAGAATAGTTTTTGCTCTCGGGAGCTTATACTTTGGATGAAGAGATAAGCTGTAGACCTATGAAAGCGTAAGTAAAATATAAGAGTAATTTAATGTATACATGTATCATTACTTAGGGTTCTGGGTTTTAGATAACAAGTCAACTCAAGAAGTAAGCAACACTGAAGAATTTATTATAAGGAGGCAGAAACATATCTCAAGATCAGAAGTGCATCAGGGCCTCAGAAAATGAGCTGGGAAAACTGCAAAGCCACTACCTCCCTTCTCTTCTTTCCTGCTCCCCCATCCTCCCACTGACTCATTTTCTGAGGTGCTCTGCAGTCCCCACATTTGCATATTGCTGACTGGCTACTTGATTCCAACACCAAATTTTTAGTTGAAGAAGTGTGTTTATGCTAATTGGATTAAGCATTCATCCTTAGTCCAACTAATTGTGATTTGCATGGTTATGTTATATAGATAAAGCAGTGAGAGCTCAGAGAAGTCATTTTTAGAGAAGGTGCTCATTATAGTATAAATGTTTTGTTCAGAGATTGTCTGTCGTTATTCACCAGTAGGCATGGCTGGACCACTGAGATTCCAACTGGATAAGTTTCCTGGGTTGCAAAAATAATGAGGGCTTGTCACAACAGCTCATGATTTGGTCAGAATTTCTATTTGGTACTGTAGAGATTTTTCTGTTGAATGGATGTTTGCATATACATTAATCATAGCTATGCTTGTTTGGAATGTCACTCTGCCATTTGTCATATTAGTGAATAGTCACACTTTCCTTTCCTGTGTTTCGAAGTTTCCTTTTGGAGAAAAAAGTCTTTGTGAACTTTGTGGAATAACATAGGATGTATCTTTGTTAATAAATTAATTTTTAGGTGTAATAGAGACAAACCCAGCATTGAGGGTAGGTCTATAAATGTTCAGTAGAGCTCTTAAATTATATTGCTTATGTGCAGTTCTCTCCCAAAATTTTAAATTAGTTTAATTCTCTCTCATATTCAGTCTATTTCGATGTGCTGAGCTTGGTAGGAAATATCTGAAAAAGTAGTTCTTCCAAAACATCTTCTTATGTGAGGTCCATGAGACAAAGTGTACATGACTGCCATACAGTACAAAGGCTGTGGAATTATACACTGCAGTTCAAACTGTTTGAACTGAACTCTGTGAAAAGATCTTGGATGGTCTTTAAAACAATGTTACTAAGGAGGTAATGTGTGCAGTGAAATGGCATTTGTTCACATTTGCTTTTGAGAAGGATTAATTTATTAATACTGTTAGTTCCTTCACCTCTTTGCTAGTTTATTACTTAAATAGAGACAGTCAAACTTTTTGTCAGGAGCGCTTGTGAGAAATACTGAGTATGGTTTCATGTAAGGCACTTAGGCTATAGCGATTCTTCAGTAATAGGTTAAAAAATGGAAGGACAGGATAAAATAAAAATAGAAAACAATCACGATCCAATATAGCATTGAAAATAATCTCAAAGAACTTTTTATAAACTTCCAATAGAGAATTTAAAAAATAGAAATGGCTGTTATGGCTGTGTGCTCAGAAATAAAGTCAATCTACTCATCGTCTTTAAATGAAATTTCAAACTATTGAAAACCTGTTAACGATTGGGTTTGTATGTAACTGCGGAATATAATATAAACAGGATTTAAACATAAAGTCTAGGGATACAATTGCTTTATTGCTGGATAGAATACTCATTGATTCATTCACTCTTTGGCCTGGCTCAGAATCTGAGTCCATATGCCTACCGGTCTCATTCTGGGAAAACGAAAGAAGTGGAATTATAATGAGGTTTTTAGTGTAAGGGAGTGTTTCTCCTCCATAGTAGCTGTGAGTGAAGCTGATGGGACTTACTGGAAAAGCCAGACCTCAATGTACTCTTGTCTCAAGTGTGGCAAGTTATTATGGTTCTTTCTGGTGTGTGATGTGGATGTTAGTGGTCTGTCACGTGACTTGCCTGCTTTTCATATCAGTGGGGGAACTCGAAGGAGCTGGAGGAGCAGTTGATAATCTCATTTGGTGTCAATGCCTGAGGCCTGAGCCACACAAATCAGCACCTTTCTGGTGTCACTGGGCTACTTGCTGATGGCATCCTTCCACTCCTTCACAGATAACATTTTTATTAAGAAGCTAGCAGCGGCTCAATATAAGTATTATGTGTGTGTGTGTGTGTGTGTGTGTGTGTGTGTATGTATGTAATGTACATTGATTTAGGACTTTGACATGATAATCAAAACAAAAGCTGTCTTTAAAATTTTTTTTTGAGACAGGGTCTCATTCTGTTGCCCAGACTGGAGTGCAGTGGTGTGATCTTAGCTCACTGCAACCTCTGCCTCCTGGGTTCAAGCGATTCTCCCACCTCAGTCTCCTGAGTAGCTGTGACTATGGGCTCATGCCACCACGCCTGGCTAATTTTTGTATTTTTTTGGTAGAGATGGGGTTTCACCATGTTGGTCAGGCTGGTCTTGAACTATTGGCCTCGAGTGATCTGCCCACCTGGCTTCTCAAATGCTGCCATTACAGGTGTGAGCACCGTCCCTGGTCAACAAAATCTATCTCAAACAAAGGTGATGGGTAAAATAGCCTACAAAATGGCTTCTGAGTCTCAAAAATTAATTGTTGCCTAGATTTTAGAGTTTAGATCTGACTCTGCCACTAACTTATCTTGGTTGATTCACACAATGGCTTTGCTTCAGTTGACTTCTTTGCAAAAAAACAGTTAAATTTGTTTTATTCCTAAAATTTGTGGCATAGTTATGCCTGAATTCACCCCGCATATTGTATATATACTGTATACCTGGCATTTTGTTACATGCTCTGAGTACAAAAAGTATGTTTTAATATAAAATAATATGTGGTCTAGTAGTGAAATTGAGATGTGTAAAGATACAGCAATACCGGGCAGACTGTTATAAATGTATATATAATAAAATTAAGTTTAGCTATGTGAGTTTATAGCTTTATATAATAAAGCTTCTCCAAAAGCTGTTTTTTCTTTGTGCTTTCCTATAATTTTTCTTTATTTAAAAAATAATTTCAACTTTTATTTTAGATTCAGGGTTACATGTGCAGGTTTGTTGCATGGATACATTGCACTATGCTGAGGTTTGGGGCACTAACCAATAGTTAGTTTTTCAATTCTTGCCCTTTCCCTTCACTCTGACCTCTAGTAGTCCCCAGTTTCTATTATTGCCATCTTTATGTCCATGTGTATCCAATGCTTAGCTCCCACTTATAGGTGAGAACATGTAGCAGCCAAATGCTGTTTTAAAAAATAGGATTTTCATTTTTGTTGGTTATTTTAGGAGTAAGGTATAAGGAGAGCCCATGTATGCATGCATTAGCATGTGTTTATGCTAGTGTGCAGGTACAAGCACTGCTATGTCCACTGCCTTGCAGGATACTGTGTGTGATGTAGCGGAAGTCAGAAGACCAACTTGTCATTCTCTCTCTTTACCTTTCTGTGTGATCTTGGGCATGTCACTAAATGTCTCTGGGTATTGTAAATTGAGAATAGAGATAGCTTTTTTGGGCAAAGGATTATTCTCTAGCTAAAATGATTGATCAGAAAAGTATTTTGTAAATGGCAAAGCGACGCATAGTTATTCTCAGGAATTTCATTCTCTCTAATTTCTATGTGAGCATTTAAATATTATGAAGACTAGTTGCTTTATGATGATAAAATGTTATAGTTTGCTTTGTACAGATTAAAAAGTCATAAGTGTTTTAATATCCTTTAATTCTTCGTGGTATGTTCATTCTCATTCTTAATGGCTCCACATGTCTGAAAATTAATTTGCATCTTTACCCAATGTCATATTGTGGCTCTTCAGTATACTTGCAGAAAGTCTTTGACAAAGCTTCACATGCATAAAGATTTTCCTTATGTGCATATTAATAACCAATTATAAGTATGATCCAAATTTTAAAATCTTTTTACCCCGCCTTATTCACAAAGGATAATTATATATAGCTTTCACATAATGACTAAAATATTAGACTCAGTGGAAAAAAATTAATTTTTATAATTGAAAAGACTTACAAATTTTAAGTCAAGGATAACTACTCCTTGGTAGCCCTTTATTTAATGCACGGATTTGACTTAGCACAAAGTTCTTCAAAGTGAAATCAAGGCACACTCTCCCATGTGCTTAACTCCCTTTGTTCCACAGTCTGACTTTTCTGACTTGTGGAAATATAAGACTGAACAGGATGTCAGTAGACTTCTTTTTGGAGCTTTCTTTTAAAATTGTTATATATGTATTACGATTTTAGACTCTCTGGAGGAGAAAATAGTTTTTCTCCTTTAAGAAGCTACAGAAACTTAGCAGGAGGTTGGGTTATAAAATGGAGAAGCCAAACATTGACTGGGAGGGGTAATGAGCAGGTGAATTTGGAGCTGGCTGGGAGAGAAGGCTCCCTTTGAGCTTCAGTCTGGAAATGGGGAGATACAATGCAGAGGGCCAAGAGCCCTGTGGAGTCTGTCCTACTCTGGGATACATTAAAAGCATCTTTCCTTAGTAGGAGCCATCAATTTAGGAAAGAAAGTAGTTAAATAGTACCAGTAGCATATGTAAGACGTGATTCCTACCTTTAATCTGAGAGGCAAACTAGAATAGGTGACAAGAGATGGTTAACCAAGAAGTCAGGAATTGTTCAGGAGCAACTCTATAGGATAAAACAAAGATATTATTATTCTTTTTTTTTTTTTTTTGACGGAATCTCACTCTGTTGTCAGGCTAGAGTGCAGTGGTACAATCTCAGCTCACTGCAACCTCTGCCTCCTGGGTTCAAGTGATTCTCCTACCTCACCCTCCCGAGTAGCTGGGACTACAGGTGTGCGCCACTGTGCCCAGCTAATTTTTATATTTTTAGTAGAGACCATGTTGGCCAGTATGGTCTCAATCTCTTGACCTTGTGATCCGCCTGCATCAGCCTCCCAAAGTGTTGGGATTACAGGCGTGAGCCACCACACACGGCTGATATTATTCTTTTAAGGGAGAAGTTTTCAAACCTTGTCAGCAGTAAATTCCTTTCTTCTAAGTAAAATTTTACATGACTCCTCACATGTCCTCTGCACTCCTTTCATTTTTGAAATACGTAAAAATAGAGCTGCTGCAATTTGAAGCAGGTTGGGGTCCAAGCCTCATGTGATTGTCATTCCTACTGTGACTCCTCAAGTAACCTCATGAAGCATGAGGGTTCCACAGACCACAGGTGGAAAACCACTATTTCCAGTTATAAAGGAAAACAAATGCTTAGACTGAGATAGCCATATTAGCTTAGTGATAAATACACTTGTATGTTGGTGTTGGCTTTTCTTTTAAATTTTCCCTAGTATCGAAATTCTGCTTTTGAATAAACATTGAATGTTAATCAAAGTGTCTGATTATTAGAATGGGAAACAATGTAGAATATCTGGATAAGTTCATCTGATATTATCTACATCTAAGGAAATCCTGATGATTTATTTAAATTAGGCACACATGAATCATTGGTAGCAGCCATACAAATTTTAGAAATAGTGTCTTACAGTACTTGGTATTTAATAGCCCAGCCTAGCAACATCTAATACATCTTTTGTCCACCCAGCCTTTAGCACAAAATCTTGCACATTGTACTTATGCCATGAATGATTTCTTTTTAAAAGATTTTACTTTATTGTGGCTAGAACACTTAACATGAGATCTACTGTCAATAAATTTCTGTGTACAATACTGTATCGTTGACTACAGGTACAATGATGTTCTGCAGATTCCTAGAGCTTATTTGTCTTGCTCGATGGAAACTTTATACCTGTTGATTAGTAATTCCACATTGTTCCCTCTTCCAGCCCCTGGCAACTACCATTCTCCTTTTTGATTCTATGAATTTGACTATTTTAGTTACTTCATAAGTGGATTCATGCAGTGTTTGTCTTTCTGTGACTGGCTTATTTCACTTCACATAATGTCCTCAAGGTTCAACCATGTTGTCACATATTGCAGAGTTTCCTGCTTTTTAAAGGCCGAATGGTATTCCATTATATCTACGTATCATATTTCTTTATCAACTCATTCATCTGTCCATGAACATTTAAGTTATTTTCATCTCCTGGCTATTATGAATAGTGCTGCAATAAATGTGATAGTGCCAATATCTCTTTGGGATTCTGATTTAAATTCTTTTGAATAAATGCCCAGCAGTAGAATTGTTGGATAATATTATAATTCTATTTTTAATTTTTTGAGGAAACACTATACTGTTTTGCATAGTGGCTGCAGCACTTTACACTCTCACTAACAGTGAGTTAAATGTTCCAATTTCTCCACACCCTTTGCCATATTTGTTGTCTTTTATTTTTTTGATAGCAGTCATCCTAACAGGTGTAATATCTCTTTGTGGTTTTGATATGCATTTCCCTGATGACTAGTGATGTCAAGCATTTTTTTTTTTTTCATACACCCACCTATTGGCCATTTGTATATCTTCTTTGGAGAAATGTCTATTCAATTCCCTAGCCCTTGTTTAAATTGGATTATTAGGTTTTTATTTTTTCTATTGAGTTGTAGAAGTTTCTTGTACATTTTGGATTATATACTCTCATTGGATATATGGTTTGCAAATATTTTCTTACATTCTGTAGTTTGTCTTTTCATACTGTTCATTTCTTCCTTTGTTGTGCAAAAACTTTTAGTTTGATGTAGTCTCACTTATTTATATTGGCTTTTGTCACCAGTGCTTTTGGTGTCATATCCACGAAATCATTACTAAGATCAATGTCATGAAGATTTGCTTCTATGTTTTCTGCTAGAAATTGTACATTTTCAGGTTTTAGTTTTAAATTTTTAATCTATTTTGAGTTGATTTTTTTGTATGGTATAAGATAAGAGTCCACATTTATTTATTTATTTATTTAGACGTAGTCTCACTCTGTTGCTTAGGCTGGAGTGCAATCTCAGCTTATTGCAACCTCTGCCTCCTGGGTTCAAGCGATTCTCCTGCCTTTGCCTCTGGAGTAGCTGGGATTACAGGCAGGCACCACCATATCGGGCTCAATTTTGTATTTTTAGTAGATACGGGGTTTCATCATATTGGCCAGGATGGTCTCGAATGCCTGGCATCAAGTGATCTGCCTGCCTTGGCCTCCAAAAGGGCCAGAATTACAGGCCTGAGCCACCGTACCCAGCCTCACTTTTATTCTTTTGAATGTGGATATCCAGTTTTCCCAAAACTATTTGTTGAAGAGGTTGTCCTTTCCCCATTGTGCATTCTTGGCACTTTTGCCAAAGATCAGTTGATCTTACATGTGTGGATTTATTTCTGGGCTCTCTATTCTGTTATATTGGTCAATATGTCTGTCTTTTTGCCAGTACCATGATGTTTAGATTACTATAGCTTTGTGATATTTTTCTGGACTCAGGAAGTATGATGCCTCCAACTTTGTTCTTTTTTCTCAAGATTAATTTGACTATTTATAGTCTTTTGTGGTTCCAATATAAATTTTAGAATTGCTTTTTCTGTTTCTCTATAAAATGCCAAGGGATTTTGATAGGGATTGCATTGAATCTGTAGATCACTTTAAACAGTACAAACATTTTAACAATATGAAGTCTTTAAATCTATTAACATTAAATGTCTTTCCATTTATTTATGTCGTGTTTAATTTCTTTTATCAGTGTGTTGTAGTTTTCATTATATAAGTCGTTCCCCTGTAGTTAAATTTATTCTTAAGCATTTTATTTTTTTGTTGCTATTTTAAATAGGATTGTTTTCTCAATTTCTGTTTTAGGATAGTTTGCTTTTAGTGTATAGAAATGCAACTGATTTTTATATGTTGTATTTCTATCCTGCAACTTTACTGAATTTTTTATTCTAACAGTTTTTAAGTCGAGTCTAGAATTTTTGATATATAAGATCATATCATCTGTAAACAGGGACAGTTTTACTTCTTCCTTTCTAGTTTGGATGCCTTTTATTTTTTTCTCATGCCTACCTGCTCTGGTGAGAACTTTTAGTACTATGTTGAATAAAAGTGGTGAGAATGGGCATTTTTCCTGAGCTTAGAGAAAAAGCTTTTAGGTTTTTACCATTGAGTATGATGTTAACTGTGGGATTTTTATGTAAGATCTTTATTATGTTGAGGTACGTCTCTTATATTCTTAATTTGTTGAGTGTTTCTATCATGAAAGGATGTCGAATTTCATCAAAGTTTTTTTCTACATTGATTGAGATGATTATGTGATTTTTATTCTTTCTTCTGTTAATGCAATGTATCACCTTAATTGATTTTCATATGTTGAACCATCCTTGCATCCCAGGGATAAATTCCACTTGGTCATGGTGTATGAAACTTTTAATGTGCTGTTGGATTCAGTTTGCTAGCATTTTGTTTAGGATTTTTGCATCTAAATTCATCAAGGATATTGGCTTACAGTTTTCTTTTCCCATGGTGTCTGCTGGTCTTTGGTATCAGGGTAATGTTGGCCTCATAAAATGAGTTTAGAAATGTTCCTCCTTCCTTAATGGCCAGAAGGATTGATGTTAATTCTTCCTTAAATGTTTGTTAGAATTCACCAGTGAAGCCATCTGGTCTCAAGGTTTTCTTTGTTGGGAGGTTTTTGATTACTGATTCAATCTCCATGTTAGTTATAGGTCTGTTCAGGCTTTCCAGTTCTTCATGATTTAGTCTCGATAGCTTGTGTTTCTAGGAATTTATCGATTTTTCCAGATTGTCCATTTCTTTGGTGTATAGTTATTCACAGTATTCTCATATAATCCTTTTTATTTTGTAGCATCACTTGTAAAGCCTCTTCTTTCATTTCTCATTTTATCTATTTGGATCTTCTCTCCTTTTTAAAGTTAGTCTAGCTAAGAGTTTATCAATTTTGATTTTCTTTAAAAAAACTCAGTTTCTTATTTTGTCTATTTTTAATTTCTTGTGTTTTCTGCTGTAGTTAAAAAAATTTTCTTAATCTCCTAACTTGGACTTAATTTGCTCTTTTAAAAATTCCTTGCAGTGTTAAGTTAGGTTGTTTATTTGAGATCCTTTTTTTAAAAATGTGTTTATTGTGCTAAATTTCCCTCTTAGTATTGGTTTTGCTGCATCAAGTACTTTTTTTCATGACTTATATCACAATAGATCTGTTCTGGAGAAAGATCCACATGAGAAGAATGTGTATTCTGCTGCCATTGGGTAGAATATTCTGTATACATCTCTTAAGAACATTTGGCCTATAGTGTAATTCAAGCTCTCTTGTTTCCTTATTGATCTTCTCTTTGAATATTCTGTTTTCAAACATTATTGAAAGTGAGGTATTGAAGTATTCTATTATTATCACATTGCTGTCTACTTCTCTCTCCAGTTTTGTCAATGTTTGCCTTATGTATTTGGGTACTATGATGTTGAATGCATATATTTATAATTATTATACTGTCCCGGTGGATTGACCCTTTTATCTTTATACAATGCCCTTCTTTGTCTTTTGTGACAATTTTTGACTTAAAGTGTATTTTGTGTGTTATAAGTATAGCCACCCCTGCTCTCTTTTAGTAACCATTGCATGAAATATCTTTTTTCATCTCTTCACTTTCAGCGTATGTCCTTAAATCTAAAGTGAGTTTCTTGTATCTTTTTTCATCTCTTCACTTTCAGCATATGTCCTTAAATCTAAAGTGAGTTTCTTGTAGACAGCATATAATTGGGTCTTGTTTATTACTCTATTCAACCATGCTATTTTTTTTTGATTGGGGCGTTCAATCCATTCACATGTAAAGTAGTTATAGGAAAGTATCTGCTATAGCCATTTTGTTAGTTGTTTTCTGTTATGTAGTGTTTTCTTAATCAAAATTTTTAAAATGAGTCTCAGAAGGGACTGATTAATATTTAAATCTATAGTCTGCTAAGTCAGGGGAGGCAGTATTTGTGAATTACCTCAGCTACATGCATTTTCTCCTATTTCCTAACTGGAAATTTCAAATAGGTTGGTAAGCTTATTTGCCTATTTAAATTGGTTGGGTTGGAGTGCAATGGGCAGAAGAAGAGGTAGTATCATGAGAGAAGCCACAGAGAGAAGAAATATGGTGTTTGAGGTGTAAGGTCTCCCTTTATTATTATTGGATGTTGCTAGCAAAAACAATCCTCTGCCCACCTCAGAGCAAGATAGGATGTTGTGCTGAGTTTAATATCAGAAGAATTGGATGGTATGTTGTCCAAAGGCAAACAGCGTATGAGGTAGGTAACCTAATAAGGTTATTTAAGTCTATAAATGTGAGTGATTGGAACTGGAGGTCTTGTAATAAAATTTTCAAGGTTTCAAAGTATAGAACCTTAATTTTATCTTTCAATAACAATGGATATTACTTGTAACTAACATTTAATACAATAACCTTGAAATAAAATCTCTGTATAAATAAAAATGTTAAATCACTACTAATTTTTTTCCTGTGGAATATTCTAATCTGTATTAACTTATTGATAAACATAGGCAATTTTAATGAAAATAAAAATTTTTTTGAGATGGAGTCTAGCTCTGTTTTCCAGGCTGGAGTATAGTGGTGTGATCTTGGCTCACTGAGACCTCTGCCTCCTGGGTTCAAGTGATTCTCCTGCCTCAGCCTCCCAAGTAGCTGGGATTACAGGTGCCCACCACCACGCCCAGCTAAATTTTGTATTTTTAGTAGAGATGGGGTTTCACTGTGTTGGCCAGGTTGGTCTTGAATTCCTGACCTCGTGATCTGCCCACCTCAGCCTCCCAAAGTGCTGGGATTACAAGCATGAGCCATTGTGCCCGGCCTAAAAAAAAATTCTTAATTTTAGGATATTAACTACTTAAACTCTTTTTTTTGTGATCATTTCAGATAGACTTCAAGAAGTTACATAGTAGAGATTTGTTAATTACCTTTCTTAATAGAAGGAAAAAACCCTGGTAAGTAATATCAATTCTATTCATTGCAGAAAATGAAACAGTTGGTGATGTTTCAGAGAACCCAACTCAAACTGACTTAAACAAGCAGTAGGCCGGAATTTATCTAATTCCAGGTAGTTGGTTTTATCTAATGTTGGTTTAACTAAAACCAGGTAGTTGGTTTTATCTAATGTTGGTTTAATCTAGGGCTGGTCCGAATACCCAGTGATATCACCAAGTACCAGTTTTTTCCTATCTCTTCATTTGCCTCCTGTGATGTTGTTTTTTCTCTTCTAACCACCAAACAAAAGTCCTGAGCATCACTCTCCTTGGATTGACTTAGATAGCATGCCAATAGAGTGTTATATACTGCACTCTCTTGTTTAGGCTTGGGTTCCTTCACCATCCCTGAATCAGTAACTGTGGCAGAGCTTGTAATTTTGCTGATATGCTTAAACCAATCCCTAAGTACATGATTGGAAATTAGGGATTCTGTTAATAGTGAGAAATGGGATTGAATATTACTATAGCTATCAAAATTGTCTTTTTGAGTGGATAAGTATTTATGTTAATTATTACTTGAAAAGATTGTTCTTATTTTTATCAATAATTATAATCCTATGTAGGAATTTATGAAGAATCAGGGCTAAGTATTATTAAAGAGAAGATAATGAGCCAGGTGTGGTGGTTCATGCTAGTAATCCCAGCAATTTGGGAGGCCAAGGCAGGAAGTTTACTTGAGCCTAGGAATTTGAGATTAGGCTGGGCAATACAGCAAGATCCTGTCTCTAAAAAAAAAGGGGGGGAGGGAAAGAAAAAAAAAGAAGTTAGCTAGGCTTAGTGATGCACCTGCAGTCCCTGCTACTTGTTGGGGCTGAGGTGGGAGGATTGCTTGAGACTGGAAGGTTGAGACTATAGTGAACTGTGATTGCACCACTGCACTCCAGCCTGGGCAACAGAGTTACACCTTGTCTTAAAAAAAAGGATAATGTATTCTGGTACAGTTTGCTTGAGTTACCTGATTTATTACAAATACTCCCACTTTCTAATATATATAAATAGAAATATATAGCAATCTAGTACATTAGGAGTAGGTTTGGGATATCTGTTAATATAATTGATGAGACTTTTTATGCAATAAGAACAATTCTAAATTTATTTAAAAGTGAAATTCAAGGAGCATGCTGAGAATGCTATATTTCTGGTTGACGTTTGTGTCTTTCTATTTTTTTCTCTCAATTAGTTGAAATTTTTGTACCAATTATATGTAATAGATTTGAAACACTCTCTTTTAATCTTCCTGGATTTTTTAACTTGCTGCAAATCCAAGCTTTAATACTTTCAAGGTTAAAAGAGATTTTACTAATGTTTAGCCCCTTGGTCTTGTGCATTTTCCAGAAAGGGCAGACAAAGACATTAATCACTAAAAATGATGACCTTGATCTCCAGCCCATACTTCCTTTCTGAACACCAGCAATCTATATCATACTGCTGATTGCATATCTTAACCTGTGTTTTCTATCTTAAACTCCACATGTATAAAACTTATTATCTCCTTCTCCCAAATGTCTTATTTCCAACCTTTTCCCGACTTGATCAAAGGCACCATCATTCACCTGGTCCTCCAGTTAGAAGATCAGGAGTTGTCCTGCATTGCTTTCTCTCTCTTGTCGTTTAAATCCCTTATGGTGTGTCATCAGTTCATACGTTCTACCTTCTTAGCATCTCTCCTCTTGATTCTCTTCTGTTTATCACCACCACTACTGCTTTTATTCACGCCGTTCTCATGTGTTCTCTGGATTCTGGGAAACGTCTCTAACTAGCTTTCTTGTTTCTATTCTGACATCTGTTCAGTAAGCCTTCCACATGTTTGCAAGAACACTTTAAAAAAGTACAAAATTTATTAGGCTGTTCTGTTTAACCTTTCAATGGCTCTCCACTGCCCTCAGGATAAAGCTGATCCATGAAAACATGCATCCATGAAAACACGCTCTATTGAGTCTTCCTTGCACTGGCTTCTAATGAACTATCCAATGAACCATTTACTCAGTCTTCTTCTTCTTTTTTTTTTTTTTTTTTAAATTTGAGACGTATTCTCGCTCTGTTGCCCAGACTGGAGTGCGATCTCGGCTCACTGCAACCTCCACTTCCTGGGTTCAAGTGATTCTCCTGCCTCAGCCTCCTGACTAGCTGGGATACAGGTGCATGCTACCACACCTGGCTAATTTTTTTGTATTTCTTTTTAGTAGAGTCAAACTCCTGACCTCAGGTGATCTGCCTGCCTTGGCCTCCCAAAATGCTAGAATTTCAGGTGTGAGCCACTGTGCCTGGCCTCTGTATTCCTTTTTACGTTAGATTTAAACTGTGGAATTTCTTTTGGTTTCCTACTGCTGCCAGGCTATTTCTTACCTCTCTGACTTTGGTTGTGCTTTCTCTCTGCTTGGAATGTCCTTTGCTCAGTTTCTATTTATTAAACACCTACCAGTCTTTCAAGAGAGTATATGTTATAATGTTCGAGAGCTTGTATTTTAGAGGCAGATGGACCTGGGGTTGAGTCCTGGATCCCCAATAACTAACTATATAGCTTTGATCAAGTCACATAACCTCCTTGAACCTCAATTTTCTTATCTATAAACTTGGAATAATAATATCTACTTCAAATGGTTGTTGTGAGGATTAAATTAAATGAACTAATGAACTCGAAGTGCTTAATACCATGCTTGACACATTCTAGTTATTCAATAAATTGTAGCTTCTATGACAACTCAACTTTATTTATCAAAACCTTTTGAACCCCTTCCCCTCAATTGGAACAAATCATTCTGCTTCAGTTATTGAGCTATGATCTCAATTGGAGCTATGATCAGGTCCAAACCCATATCCTTGTATAGCCTGCTCTGTGATGCTGGGGCTGGCACTCTGTAAATTAGATCTCTGCCTGGCCAGTTCTCTCCTCTTAGGCTCTCTCCGCAGGGGTTCCAGGGAGACTGCACAGCTGGTGGAGGGAAAAGGCACTTGCTCTTTTCTGTTGAGTTCATGTGTGCTTCCTAATTTTGTCAGGGTCACCCTTGTCTCATTTCACCCTGGCAGTGGCAATTGAATCCAATAGCAGCAATCAAATGCACTTTGCAGTTTAGGTTCTCTAACACTGGCAGAATCAGACACATTAGGTGAGCAATGCCCCTTCTTAGATGTCTGGGTCTCAGGCAGATGAGTCACCTCCTCTAAACCTTCTAAATTTTAATAAACCCAACCTTTCACTTTGCTTTCCCAATTGTAGGGGTAGAGGAGGTTTCCTGCAGGTGATATCTCTGTGATACCTTAGAGTTCTCTCTTTGCCTTTTCATCTACTCAATATAACTATCTACACTAAAGTTTTTCCTATTAAAAGTAATTAGTGTGACCTCTATTCCCTAACCAGACCCTGACAGACACTGATGCCTATTCCCTCCTTTGTTCCCTTACTAGGATTTGTTTTTGTGTCCCAAGTGCCTTTGTAATAAACTGATGCACAGTAAGAGTTCATAAATAGAGCTACCTGATGAACATCTCTGTCTGAATAGTTCCCTTTACGTCCCACACTCAGTATTTTTCCATCTGCGCTCATCGTTTGCAGTCATCACTACAACTGCAGTTTCTTCTTTCTCCATATTGGTCAGTGTCATCAGTGTGTGCTTTCGAATGAATTGAATTCAGTGTTCTAAACTTGATCTTTACAGCAATTGAACAATGTGAACAAATTAAAATTACTAATGTCTTTGTACTTCAAGTTGCTACAATAAGTGAGACAAATTTTGGTTTAAAACATATATTAATGTAATTCATTTAAAAATCTATATTTCCAAAGTTAATAACCAGAAAAGATACACTTGAGTAGGAGGGGGAAACCCAGATCCTTTTCCTTTCATTTCAAACTAATTTTTACAACTCCATTAGTCTTTCACTTTCCCTATCAATAAAATGGAGTTAAAATATGTATGTATGTTAGAGATATGTATGCATCCTATGTATGTCAGAGATATTTAATATATTATATAAACATACACATTAGATAACATATCTGCAAGTTATTAGGATTTAATAACATTTAGAATTAATCATTATGCTGAAGTTAAACTATTTTAAAGTCTATCTCCTCCCTCCCAATCTAATGATAACAGATGGGTTCAAAGTAACATCTATAAAAGAAGCTTAAACTATGTTTAACTTAACATAAAAAATTCATTGAGTTTCACCAAATAAATAATGTTGACTAAAAGTTGGGAGAGTTTTGATTACATAGGTATTAAATCGTTATAAAACATAATGTGGTTTTTGAGAAGCAATTCCTGACTTGCATAACTGTTTTAAAAAAGGAATCTTTGATACAAAAAATGATGAAGCAACTCAATTTTACTGGCATAGAATTTGGGGAAGGGCATTAAGAATTATTTTATTTCTAATACTGAATGTATGAGAGAACAGATCAAGTAATAAATTTTAAATTATTTCAGTTTTCATGCTGGATCAATGTTTGCTATTGCTGAATTTTTTTCTGGAGTTATTTTGATTTTGAGAAAATTAGAATTGATTTATTTGTAAAGCAGAATTCTGAATAGAAACTATAAACCATGCTGAATAACAAACTCAAATATAGATTTCTTATCCCAATATTTAAAAGACAACACTTTTGAAGAAAAAAGTGAACTAGGGTTAACCCAATTTCTTATCTTGGCGAATATGAATGATATCTATAGTATAGAAAAAAAGTTGATACTCATACGAGCCTATATAGAATCAAAGAATTCAATAAAATGCCGGATCATTCTACTTTTTAGATATACTTGGAAACTGAAATATCATCAAAAGAATTAAATACTGCATGCAGTGAGCCAGTTCTTCCTATCGGAGAAACAAATAACTACATAAATATCTTTGAGCAAGTGGGCGGTTGAATTTCAATGATTTAAAATAGCTTTATTTTCAATGTTAAAATGTCATGCAGTAAAGTTTTAAGGAAACCCTACAAAAATACATTTATAGCAGACTTAAGCAGTTACATTCAGATAATGAGATGTTTGGTTCTCTCTATTGTGGTTTTTCAGTGTAGACTTCATCTGAATTATCACTTCTTGGCCTGTTGAGATTTTCAAATGTATGAGGATTTCTAGGGATATTTATTTCCCCTTATAACATATTAGCTATGAAGAAATGCCAGTTATCTGAACAACATTTGAAATTTACTGTGCTCTGGAAACTGTCCTAGGGCTTGGATGGAGTTGAGGTTAGAAGACAGGGGAGGAAATAAAAAAAGAAGAGTAAGACGCCCTGGTCCAGTAGCATTTGCAGTGATGCATGGGCACTTTGGAATTTCATGGTTCATCATGGTTCTCAGGGCAAAGGTGAAAAAACTGAGTCAATTAGAAGTTTATTATTTTCCATTTTGTCACGTTCTGGTCATATTCCTATTGATTTTGTAGCAGACCATTAGAGTATGCTGAGAGCCATACCTTGCCACTTATTCATATAATTCATATTCATTATAACATGCCGGCAGTAAAGAGAAGAATCCCGATTTCCACTCTCCTTTTTGAATAAACCTAATGGAAACAATTAATGTCATTCATGGGATCTGGGACCTGGTAGATGCTGAGCATGTTCCACCACTTAGAGAAGTGTACAGGAAACCTGAGGTCATTTCAGGGTAGCATGGCTAGTTGGTCAGAAGGGATTTTAGCCTGTCCCATTTCTGCTGAAAGAGTGAAGTTGGTCTTTATTTCACTGTCTTATACACCCATGCCTAAAAATAAAATAAGGAAACCAGAAGTCAATATTTGACTTTAGTATAAATCCCACAGGGTATCATTCACTCATTCAGTCATTTCAACATAATCAAGTTCTGAAGCATCTCATGCAGTGGAAAACAAACTGGTACCAGACATTGGGGACATAATGATGAAAAGACTTGGCCCCTGTATTAGTTTGAGCTTCTATAACAAAGTATCATAGACAGGGTGGCCTATAACAACAAGAAATGTATTTTCACAGTTCTGAGCGCTGGAAGTCTGAGATCAGGGTGCCAAGACGGTCCCCTTCTGGTGAAGGCCCTCTGCCAGGTTGCAGACTGCCGTCTTTTTGTTGCATTCTCACGTAGAAGAAAGAGCATGGAGAGCTCTACAGGGTTCCTTTTATAAGGTTAATCCCATTCAAGAGAGCTCCACCTACATGACCTATTTATCCCCCAAAGACCCCACCTCCTAATACCATCATTTTGGGGGTTAGGAATTTTTTGGGGAAGGTGCACAAACTTTCAGTCTTTAACAGTCCTTACCCTGTAACAGGAACATATTTGCAACATGGTAAGTGCTTATTGTAGAATGACTTCTGGTCAAGTTTTTTCTAGGTGGTTACTTAATTTATTAGTAATTTATTAAAAGTAATGGCAAAAACCACAATTACTTCTGCACCAACCTAAATGTTTATGTATTTTGACCAATTTGAGCAGTCTCTCCACCAGCTCCTTGACAAAAGCATGAAACAACTGATTGACTTGGTGGTGTGGACAGATCCACCTCTTGTTTGCCCATCCTGATCAGGACCATAAACTTTCAGGGTCAGCTGGGGCATTTTCTCTCACAGAATGAAAGCAGCTGAGAGGAGGCTGACTTGGCTGTGTAATCTCTGTCCCTCACCTTGAAAACTCCAATTTAGGGGATGTTAGAGGAGAAAAGATTAGGGATGTTCTGAATGGGAAAGATTTAATGTCTCTGTGATTGAGATTCAGACTTCACAGAGCTCCCAATTCCCCTCCTCCATGCACACACTCATAAGCTCCTCAATGGTCTTCTAACCTCAAGGCTGTTGTTAACACTGAGTTGCAGGGTAGAACGGAGTAGGGTTATCTCCTATTGA
Organism: Chlorocebus sabaeus; assembly: GCF_047675955.1. NCBI lineage: Eukaryota > Metazoa > Chordata > Mammalia > Primates > Cercopithecidae > Chlorocebus > Chlorocebus sabaeus. Next base: position 15,336,057 of record NC_132927.1, on the reverse strand, counting down.
TTCATTTCTTTCTAATTGCTTGAGGAGGTAGAGTTTGGTTATCAAAACTTTATTTTTGTCAAGTTTTACTCATCAGTTCAATGTTTTCTCATCAGATTTTTAGGACATCAACATATTGTGTATTTCTTTCAAACAAGGGTATTAACGGTATATAAGGAAATCCCTCAAGCATAGACTGATACCTTTTCTTTCCTCACCTCCAAGATGAGATCATTACCAAAAGAGTTTTAAAGAAATGTCTTAGCTCTTGTTAAAAGAGACTACAGAGGCCAAGGCAGGTGGATCATGAGGTCAGTAGTTCAAGACCCAGCCTGGCCAAGATAGTGAAATCCCATCTCCACTAAAGATACAAAAATTAACTGGGCGTGGTTGTGGGCACCTGTAATCCCAGCTACTCGGGAGGCTGAGAAAGAGAATTGCTTGAACCTATGAGGCGGAAGTTGCAGTGAGCCAAGATCATGCCACTGCACTCCAGCCTGCACCACAGAGGGAGACTCTGTCTCCAAAAAAAAAAAAAAAAAAAAAAAGACTACAATACAATTCTATTGCAACAGTAATGAGAGACTATCATGTACTGTACACCTTTATTAGAGTCCTTATTTCTCAATATTTTAGTAATCTAGTTACCTTTTTCTCTGCAGACTCTAAGTATCATGAGGCTAGAGACTATGTCCTAGATCTATGTATTCCCAGTACCTGGCACAGTGCCTAGCACATGATAGCTGAGCTCAATACATATTTGGTGAGCCAATGTGTGTTCATGAAGGAGTGAGTGACTATTTAAAAAAATTATCTAGTTATAATGGAATTTCACTATATAATTTTTGTTTGACGTCCAATTTCAAACAAGTCATTTTTTTTTGTCTGAAAGAGCTGATAATGTCATTTTGAAAATCTTTTGATTAAATAAAATGTACCAGCATTTTCTTTCAAATATATCAGCTTATTACTCTGTAGCTCAGTTATCTCTCTCTAGGTATTGAGGAGCTGTGAACTCTAAGGGACAAAAGCTCTACATAATTTGAAGGTATTATATTCAAGGCAAAGTTTCTTTTCAGGTAAAAATTATACTGCAGTTTTTCAATCAAGTGAAAGTTAACATTAACATTCACAGGAGAGTTTTTGTGCCCATTACACATCTTTTACTTTCTTTCATGACATTAAAAAAATTAAATAGATAATGCTCCTCTCAATGAATAATCTAGAAAAAGAAGTAACGAGGCATACGTGAAAACCAGTTAATACAACCATGATCTTCTCAGCATAATGGTCTGAAGTGATTTATTTGTGTTGACAGTGTTTACTCAACTATAGCCTACTTATAAACAGAGTGGTGAGTCATCACTACCAATGATGAGCTTACTTACAGAATTTTATTTCATTTCAATGGCCAATACTTGCTATATTTTGAGATGGTTGCTCAGAAGAGTGGGAAGAATTTGTTCACTGTAAAAGAATAAATTTTTCAGATAATTATAAGAGAAAAATGAAGTTAATTGAATTATATAATTGGTATTTAATGTCATAGATGAATTTTTATGTGTAAGCCATTATTATGTATGAAAGTTAGTCCCTAGTAATAAAAATGTACTAATTTTTTACTTGGTTTAACTATAAAATTTTTTCCTTGGTTTAAATATAGTCTTTCCTTTGCATATGAGATATTCAGAGGCTATACTTCGTAAACATCAATATCTTTCCAAGGTGATTGGTCATTTTTTTCTCTAGGCTCAGCAGAAAATTAGAAAATACATAACTCATTCAATAACTAAGGATACAAACTTCCATGCATCTTAGACCTATTCCTTGGCTATTATGTCTGCATCTCTTATCTAATGGATGGATATCCCATAAATGAACTGCCTCCCCTCTGGCCTGGTGAATTATACTTAGATGGAGAAGAGTTGAAGGGAAGGGTGGGAACCCTAGCTCTATTCTCTATTCCTTTCTGAACTACAAGGGATCCTATTAATATCTGTAGCTATTGAGCTAACATGTAAAGTCTTGCCTACTATTTCTTTTTCAGGGCATGGTAGATACTATTGAGATAAAAATAATTTTCTAGGAAACCAGGAATTTTAATAAAAATGTAAATTATTTTAACATTAGTACTGAAGTTCAGGTTAATAAGTATGACAGTGATTGATAAAAATCTTATGTATCAGCAAAAATGTTAGAGGTGGAAGAAGTTTTCAACCTGTCTGAGAGACATAAATGTATTATTACTTGAAAATCATTTCATTGAAGGTAAACATTTGTTTTACCCTCTAGATTCACCTTAATATAAAGTCAAAGTTGAAAATAAGGTAATTAGTCTTAGTGAAATTTGTGTCTCTGCTCCCAGAAAGGTCAACTAAATTTTCCCAGATGTTACAATTAATTTTCATTATTGCTTTTAGCTTATCTGTATTTCTAGTTCCCCATTTGCTTTTTTCTTATCTTTCCGTGTTCTATCAGAATGAATTCTATTTCTCACATTAGGACTAAGGAAGGATTGGAATTACTTACAATGGAAAAGTTTTATTTGAACTTCATTCTCTCTTCCTCCTTTTGTTTGGGTATCTCTACTTTCCGCTTGTTTAAAACCTTTCTCAGGCTATTTTTACTGTTATTTTTTACACTGAGCTGTTTGGAAAAATGAAGTATCAGCCCTGTGTTAAATGTTACCCTTGTGGCCTTCAAACTCTCTGTACAGTAGTCTTTGATTTCCTCATTTCTAAGCTTAGTTTGCAGCCACTTTCCTGGTGTGAGTATACTTTAATTACACTTTCAAATTAGGGTCCTGGAAAGCTGAGATAATTTGCAGGGAGCTTAATGAGGGACTGTCTACTAGAGTTTAGGGAAATCTGAAATGTTTCAGTAACCCTAGGACTAGTAAGAGCTGGTTATTGCTCTAGGCCTAAAAGAGTGTGGTAAACCATCTCTAGGGTTCCCACCACCCAGTGAGTGTGGTGTTCATGCCCTTGGGTACTTCCTTCCTCTTGAGTGTAGCCTGAACATAGTCATATGCTTCTAATAAACAGAACACACTAAAAGTAATAGGATGTCACTTCTGAGATTAGATTACAAAACGACAGTGGATTCTGTCTGGTTGTCTTGCTTGCTCTGAGGGAACCCAGCTGCCATGATTGGAGCTGCTTTATGGGAAGGCCTTCCTGAGAAGAAACTGAGGGATGCTTCAGTCCAACAATCTGTGGGGAAATGAACCCTGTCAACACCATATGAGTGAGCTGGAAGTGGATCTTCCCTCAGTTGAGCCTTCAGGGGAAAACACAGCTCCAGTTAATACCCTGATTACAGTTTTTCGAGAGATCTTTAGGAAGAAGCCCCTAGGAACTTTGAGATAATAAATGATTGTTGTTTTAAGCTGCAGTTCTTGGGGGTCACTTGTTATGTAGCAATAGGTGGCTAATTCAAGGAATTGGGGAGGAAGCAGTAAGCAGTTCCTGGAGTCAGAGATGGCTGTGTGACGGTCTCCTGCTAAGAGCTGTGGCTTTCATTCAAGGGCCACATTCAGTGTGCAGGAAGTTGGGGGAATAAATACCCTGTCTTTCTTCCCTGTCCGGCTGCAGGTGACTATTTGCTGGACCCAGTCAGAAAACAGGAGGCAAAAGAGCCCTTTGGTGAGGTCTACATAGCCAACCTCCTGTGGCTCAGAGCAGGACAGAGAAAGGGGGAGTAAATCTGGAAGATATGTAACATAGGGAAATAAATGAATCCATTTGTACTTACCATTGAATCTAAGAAGCCTTTGTTATAAATACAGTTGAAATCCTCTCTACCCATCCCTGAACATGTTCTTTTCCCTTTACCCAAAGATAGTCAGGATCTTTATCTTGGGGTTATTATTCCCATGCAGTTTTAAATTTTTACCTGTTTTGGTCAGGTGCGGTGGCTCACACCTGTAATCCCAGCACTTTGGGAGGCTGAGGTGGGTGGCTCACCTGAGGTCAAGAGTTCGAGACAAGCCTGGCCAACATGATGAAACTCTGTCTCTACTAAAAATACAAAAAATTAGCTGGGTGTGGTGGTGGGCCCCTGTAATCCCAGTACTCAGGATGCTGAGGCAGGAGATTTGCTTGAACCCAGGAAGCGGGGGTTACAGTGAGCCGAGATGGCACCATTGCACTCCAGCCTGGGCGACAAGAGTGAGACTTCCTCTCAAAAAAAATTTTTGTTTTTTTAATTTAGTTTTCATGATCAGAATGGCTAACAGTGTCCCAGGCATGTGTTAGAATAGTGTTTTATCCTTTGATTCATTTATCCTGTTGGTTTTCCAGATAAGATTACTGGTCCGAGTGTAACAAGGGGGTCCTCCTCAAATTATGCTGGCTTAAATTAAGGAATAATACAGTTCTGTTGTTTCATCTATAGCAGGGATCAACATACTTACTGAAAAGGACCAAAAAGTAAATACGTTAGGCTTTGTGGGCTATAAGGTCTTTATCTGTCACGCCACACCACCATGGTAGTAGAAAGCAACCCTAAACAATGTGTAGGTGAATTGGTGTGACTGTTCTTCAATAAAACTTCACAAAATCAAGTGGCAGGCTAGATTTGGCCCATGAATTTTTTCCCTGCTCTATAGCAGCCCTGAGAAAATGACCATGGGATTAGCCATCCTGATGGCACACGTGCCTCTGGGGAAGAGAGAATTTTCAGCATAAAATCCCAAGAGGGTCATAGTAGCTGAAAAACGCAGGTCTGCTTAGGAGCTCCTTTAAGAGCAGGCAATGTTGAGAAGAGGGAGGTATATCAGAACCTTGAGGAGAACTGAGTGCTGGGAGAGAGGAGGGAGTGCAGGGGGCTGAAGCTGTAGTGCTGACTGATGCTCAATCAGAGTCAAAGTGGGTGATTTGGGGAGGGTAACAACATGGCCAGCAGTAACTCCAACGGATAGGAGAGGTGCAGCGGAGTTCGTGGTGGCTTGAGTGATGTCTCAGCAACGTATTCTGGAACACGGTGGCATTGAGCACACTGGACTGTGGTCCATCCAGACCTGAGTGATTCTGGGACCTCCGGCAACAACCTGCTCTAACGCAGGGGTTTAAGACACTGCTGAGCAGACGTCCAGAGAGCTCCGTGGGGAAAACCTGGGAAGGTGTATGCATTTGTATGCATGTGTGTGCATGAGGATGGGGTGGGAAAAAAGAGGAGAATCAGTAGGGTATTTTGTGCTATCAGACTGCTGGTCTGATCATTGTTGAGACAACTCGTGTGCCCACAGGGATGGGTAAGGGCATGGCATGAGGTCCTGGGTCACATGAAAATCATATAAAGAGCAGGTTGATTCTTCTTTACATCCACTTCCCAACATTCACCTACCCTGAGATGTCAATTTGTTTCTGTCTTGTCTTTCTTTTTTTAAAATTTGTGATTCAAGAAGAATTCTATGAAACGGAAATTCTAGGATATGTTCTGAAATAAAGGGATATCACAATCAAAGTTTTCTAAGCAAAGACGCTTCCCTTCAAAAGAACTCAATTGCTGACTATAAGGTGCTGAATTATTTTAGGTTGGTAGCTGAAGCTGTATCTTGCAGTTTTTCTATTGAAGGAAGTGCTTTGTTTAGAAAAATGACTTGGTAAGCAGTTGGGAGTAGATTGGCAGGATTGAAAAAGAAGAAGGAATCAAATAAATAGTCAATCTGATATGCATTAAAAGTAAATACTGTATAGTTTGAGAGGGGAGAAAAGCCAAGAAGAGTAGAGAAGAGAGGGAAGGGAGCAAGAAGAAGGAGAAAGATTAGGCAGTCTGTCAGTACTCTGGAATAAATGAACAATGGTGGTCAATTAGAGGTTTCTGGTGGAGAGGAGGAGAGAACTTTTAAGAATAGAGATATCTGATCTTTGCTTCTAAGGTGTTTGAATTGCTATGACGTAATGCTCCTTGCTTCTCCAAGTCCTTGGGGAAGTCTGATATTTTTATGGAGACTTGTTCGGTGCTCTTGTGGGAAATAAAGGGCAGTTAAGGATATGTGGTAAACTTCACATTTACCCCTTAGCTGATGCCAAGAAGAAGAGGAATGTCATGTGAAAAGGAAAACGAGTTCAGGAGTTCCAGATGAAAACAAGATATAAAGTGAATGGCAGTCCTTAGGGAAACTGAGGTGGTCCAGATAAGAATGAAGTTGGCTCTGGGCCCCTTTTGAGAGAATAAACCAGAGGGAAGTGAATGCATGACACACGGGTCATGTTCTTCTTGTGGATTCATGAGGATTGTTCAAAAATACTGAGAAGTCTGGAGTAAAAACAGCAATGACAACAGTGAAAACCTGCTTAATTCTATTCAATCTAGCATTTTCCAAACTTATTTGACCGTGTATCTTTTTTTTTTTTTAAATGTAGTAACACTGAGTGTTCTAAGGAATATTCTTTGCCTTTAAACTATTAATATTTTTATAGTTGTGATCAAATCATTTATAAATAGTCTTTAAGATACACTTTAGTAGGGGGTTTTGAAATGTGCTAATTCTTTTGAATGCCAGCTCTAAGAAGCTGAGACTTTAGAATTGAAAGGGAATATGAGGATCGTCTTACAGGGCACAGACAGGGCTTGGCATGGATGGTGGTGAAAGAACAGAATCGGATGATGCTCAGATTGCTGCCTGGAGCTACTGGGTGGATGGTGGAGCATTTCCAGGGAGACGGAGCATGAGAAAGGGCAAGTCAGCAGGCAAGGTCATCAGGGGTCAGCTCTGACTTGATTTTGAACATGAGGCCTTGAGATGTCTGTAAGATCTCCATGTTGGGATATGAAGTAGTTACAAAGGATACATGAGTCTGAAACTAGGAGGAGAGAACTGAGCTGTTAATTTGGCAGGTAGGTACTCTTTGAGGCCTGGGAGAGGATGAGTTTGCCTAGTGAGAGAGCTGAGAGAGAAAAATAGAAGAGGGCTTAGTGTTAAGTTGTGAAGGAAGGTGACATTTAGAGATAGCATAGATAAAGAAGAGCCAGCAAAGGAGTCCTTAAGATACCAGAAGGCAAAGACAATATGAGAAAACCCAAGAGAAGAGGGTATATCAAGAAGGAAAGTGGGCCACTGAGACAAGAGCTACTGAGAAGTCAAATGAAAAGGACGAAAAGAGAAATGGTATTATTTAGTTTTGTGCTAAATTAAGCAGTGTGGCAAATGCTTGAATAAATGTGATTCTCACAACAATCGTGGGAAGAAGTCATTATTTTATGGATAAGGAAACATACTCAGACAAATGAAGAAATTCAAACTGAAGCCTCTAGGCTATCCTGCCTTCCAAAAATTCCTATTTCAATGCCAGTGTTTGCATTTCCTATGGCTGATTAGTAAGTCCTGATAATTCTCATTGCAGAGAATTATGATTCTTAGCTTTAAATTTTTAGCTTACTATGGCTGCATTTTGACTTTAGTATTTTTTGATGGAGGGTGGGAAGGGATAAGATATTTCCTACAAAAATTTTTGGAAGAAGACCAATGAAATTGTAACTGTTTGTAAAAGGAGCCTATAAAATTTAAACACAGGCAACTCCATCCTTTATTAGCACAGAAAAATTATGGTATGTCATAGTTCATTCTGAAGTTTATTATCACAAATATTGAATAAAGTATGTTATGACATTATATTGACATCCTACTTCCACCGATAACTCAGGTGCTAGAAAATTTATGCAATGCTGACAGTCAAGCCACAATTCTTAGTATAAGTCTCAGAAAATGTTGCAAACGGACAAAAGCAACATGATGTAGTTGAATATTTGAGCGAGGAGGAGCTCTTTCATGTAGCCACAGTATTCTAGGGTGTTTAAAATCAGAGTTAAAAAATGAGTGTGATCTCTAAATATTTTCCTTAGGATGTGCTAAGATTGCAGGATAGATAGTTCTAGGATGGCCAGGTTGACTAGTGTCAGGTGCAGCTTCTCAGTTTTGTTGTAAGTGGGCTGTAAAGTAAACTGTCACCAGCTGGTTATTTCGGTGGATGCAGCACCATTTGAGTCTACTGTGAATTGTTCAGTTATTTCTCAGATGAGTATATTTGGCTGCTAGGCAGTAGATTTTTATAGAATCATTTAACTTAAGATCCTGCTACCCAGCAGGCTGAATATCAGGGTATCATTTTTTTTTTTTTTTTAAATAACAAAACACTTTTGTGCAAATTTCAGGGAAGGAATACAGACAAAATGAAATCCTAGCTCTATAGCTGCTATACTAAGATCAATTGTTTTAAAATAGCACAAACTGGCACATAGTGGAATCTCAATAAATGCAGTACTTATGCTGCGGATGTTAGGAAGGGCACTTCGTTACATTTTAGGTGATCATTCATCTTCCACCTTCCTACAAAAATATCTCCTGATTTCAGCCATGCTGCTTATAGCTCCCAGATGCTGCTGTGCCATTCTAGGGAAAGTTATGTAGTGTAGTGTTGGGAGCAAGAATTGTGAAGCCAGACTGCCTGGGCTTAAATCCTTGGTCCTTCTAGTATAGCTGTATGACTTTAGGCAAGTTGCTTCATCTTTCTGTGTCTCAGTTTCTTCATCTGTAAAATGAGGATGATGAAAATAATAGTTTCTATCTCATAGGGTTGTTAGAGGTATTATGCTTGGCACCTAATAAATAAAGTCCAGAGAAACACACAGTTGGTATGCACAATCAGTAGTGTGGAGTTCATTTATCTCAATGCCAGTACCTATACCTTCACTCTGCTCCCAGAACTCACTTTCACGGTCACACCTTGGATCTGGTCACCACTAGGAACTAGGAACTCATCTATTTCTGAACTACTGCTTTTTGTCCTTAACAGTTGTCTCACTTTCTAAGTTTTACCCTCTTTGGTCTTTGAATTTGTGAAGACTTCTAGTTCCTTGACATTTCCCTTTGCTTTCTGAGTAACATGCATCAGCTGGATTACTTTCCTTCCCTTTTCCACCTGTATCCTTTAAGCTTCTCTTGCTAGCACCTTCCACTCTCTTGCCCATTTACCACGCAATGCCCAAACCCGGATCAATTCATCTCTCCTTTTATTCTTGGAAACCCAGAGCATTGTGGATGAATGTCATTAGAAAAAGGTAGGAACTCTAATCCTAAGTAGACCCTCAAAACCACCCAGTGATCCTCCAAGGTTTTGTTGAATTTCCTTTCCTACCTCCTACGCCAAGTTGTTCCAACTTTTATGACTTTCCTCATGTCTCTTACCCTAGCCCTTTCTTCTCACCAGACCTAGGAGGAATAAACACTGTTCACTTAACATTGATTTTTTTTAGAATAGTCTTCAACTACACCTGTTTTTCTTTTTTTCTCTTTTTCTTAGAGTCCAAGGTTAGTTCCTCTGTTGACATTGCAGTCCTGTCTGCTCTTACTGCCTTTGACACTTCCAATTCTGCAGTGACCTTCTTGAAGTCTCATATTTTGAACCTCTTCCTCTCCTCTGGTGTAATGCTTAAGTTTCATTTATCTTCAAAACAAAACCTCATGGCTCCCTGTTCGTCTCTAGCCTTATGTTTCTTTATGAGGCATGGCTGAATAGTCTTCACTCCCTCGTCTCTTATTTCTGTCTTAGTCTCCTGCAATCTGACTTCCCTCCTATTCTACCAGGGATCATCTGCTTGGTGAGTCTATTAGAACCTTATTTTTTCATCTTACTTGACCTCTTCACTGCACTGCTAGAGACTTCCTTCTCAAAACTCCCTTTTTGTGGTTTCTTCCTCATTTATGATTTTCTTCTTTTTTTCCTGGCTGCTCATTTAAAAACTCCTCTGTGTACTCTTATTTCTCTTCCTGCTTCTTAAATGATGGTGCTCAAAAGAGTTAGATTCTCAGCCTCTCTTCTGACTCACAAGCTCTATCTATATAATGTATTGCACTTTTAAATTCAACCCATAAATCAAAGACTCCCAATTTATACCTCTAGCTTCGTAGCCAAATTAATCATGTAACTCTCCAAACCCAAATTCAAGCTTATCCTTAGTGGTGAATTCAAAGCTCGTTGGGATCTTATCTCTGCTTATCTTTCAGCCACATCTTTATTATAGCCATATCAAACTGTTCCCCAATTCTCCAAATGCAAGAGGCTATTTCACTGCTTTGAATGCCTTTCTACTCTTTTTATCTAGAAAGCTCCCACTTGTCTGATAGGATTTGAGTCAGTTGTCACCTACTTTGTGAAACTCTCTCTGACTCCTCTCCTGTTTTCAGATTAATTTTGTAATGCTTCCGTTTTACAGTATCCAGTTCATCTGTGTCTTTATATGTCTATTCAATTGCATGGTTAGTGTTTACATGTCTGTGTGCCTTGAGAAAGCATGAGAAACTTGAGGCAGGAATTTAACGTGTGATTATTTTCATCCTGTGGTCAAATCTATCTTTATAGCCCCAGCACACGGCACGAAGCCTGGCGCAGGGTAAGGAAACAAAGACGTTTTCATCGTTGCACATGTTATCTCCTGCATCTACTCTTGCCCATCATGGTTCTTCACTACCTTGAGGACACTGGCTGCAGCACTTCCAATGAACCATAGGGGAATTTAAGCACAAAGGATTTTAAACTTATCTAGGCCAAGATAATAATTTTGTATACCTTTAGGGGAATATGTGTATATTTGTGTAATTAGCTATGAAAATATAAGTCCTGGTCTGGGCACCATGATATTGAAATACATAAAAAAGTGTTGATTACCAGAATAAAGGTTAAATTGCTAGTCTAAAGAGAAATAGGCAGCAAGTCTAATAACAACTTCAACATATATGGCTTCAACTTTGTCTTCTGATTTTAAGTGGTTTCTGTGGAATTTTTTTGTTGACACTTGGAGACAGTCAGTGTGCTTTTTCCTGGTGTGGGTAGGGGTCTGAGCATGTGCAGGTTGCTGACTTCCATAAGGGGCTGAAGGTGCAGGCATGGGGCTAGCTATGCCTATGGCGTTAGTGCATGGTCCAGTGCTTTGCACACACTTCATGCTCAACAGGCATGTGCTAAATGAATACATAAGTGAATAAAAGAACGTGTTGGTGGTACCTCATGGAAAAGTGAGGGGGAAAAGTAGAGTGACAGGATGAAGCCCATGTGTCGTAAAAGTTTGTTCTAAGTGTGGTCTTTGGCTTGGGTCAGCTTCTTGGTATCTGTGAAAATTTTCCCCTTTGACACAGAGCTCTTGAGACAGCACAACTTGCTGATGACCTCTGGGCTTGTCTTCTTCTGGAGCACAGCTTTTCTTCTCTGTACTCAGGTATAGGTTTATTAAAATCATTGACCACCTGTTGTTTTATCATCTCAAGTTCTACAATTCCTCAGACAGCTCTATTACTCCCCTCTCACCTTTCCCTGGCCCATTTCCTTTAGAGAACAGGAATCTCAACTAAATTGAATGAGATCTTACCTAAAACAAATATGTCAAATGCACTGAGCAAAACACAAAGGAAAATTTATTAAGCTTCGAAGATGATGTTATTAACAATAAAAGTAAAGAAAACAAACATTTGAAATAAGATAGTTGGATTCAAGGTTTAATTTTTGTTTAAATCTGTTTTTTATTAGATTTAAAAATGTAATATTTACTCCAATATGTCAAAGGAGCCAGGTATTATATTATTACAAAGTTTTTCTTCCAGAAGACCTTATAAGAGAAATATAGAAACATAGGAAGAAATACTCAGTAATTAAATAATTCTAGACTCTGTTAAGTGACAAGCAAATTTACTAACCCTGGTAATTTACATGGAAATCAGAGAAACAGTCAACCTAACATTGCATTTTGCTATTTTTTAAAGACAGAAATGATTAAACATGTAAATTCAAATTTAAATTATTCATAACTACAGTAGCTGCAGTATTAGCTTCAAGCATTATTAAAAGTAAATGTTTTGCTAATTTGATAAATCATATGTCAAATTTATGATAAATCAAAGTGTTTTAAATTTTTAATATGATTTTTAGATTTCCTAAACCCCCTGCCTTGCATCACAACCAAATATTCTAACTTTGTTGTATGGCCTCTCTCTATCTAAGCTCCTGAATTTTTTATAGCACAACAGGGACTGGACTCTCCCTCAGTAAATCTCTTTATGAAGAAATTTTCCATGAGGGAAATAAATCCAAAAACAAGATTAATGCTATGCTGTCCATCATGTACTGTATTTTAGCACACCTGCTTTTCCAGTTTCTAAATTCAGAATATAGGTTTTTGTTCTACTTACAACCCCAAGCAGCTTAGGAATAAAGAAATCCAACTTTATATAATAATTCTACCATGGAACTATAATGTCTGGTTGCCACAGATGCACGGGTGGAGTGTGTTCATCCTTGTTTGCAAGTAAAAGCTAGTCTATGCATCTAACTTAGGAGATAAAAGATATTTGATATTCTATAATCTTTTCCTTTTTGTTTTTTTGAGATGGGATCTCACTCTGTTGCCCAGGTTGGAGTGCGGTGGCTTGATCACAGCTCACCACAGCCTCGACTTCCTGGGCTCAGGTGATCCTTCCACCTCAGCCTCCCAAGTAGCTGGGACTACAAGTGCATACCATCACACCTGGCTAATTTTTGTATTTTTTGTAGAGGCAGGGACTCACCATGTTGCCAAGGCTGGTCTTTTCCTTTTTGAAACCACCAAAGCTTTGTCTTGTGTCTATCATGAATAAAGTCACAACTCAATTCACATCAATCTCTAATCAGCACGCAAGAAGACTGATTTTGGGTACCACATCATTAGGAGATCTTAGCACATCAAGGTGATATTAACATTAACTTAGCCTTGAGAATTGGAGTATGCACAACATAAATGGTCATTTTGCTAAGTTCAACAAAACTGTAATGTTCAAACTGCCTAAGGGTTGAATTTAGTCATAGACTTTTGGAGATGAATCAGTTAAACAAATCTTTAAGTTGGAAACAGAAGTGTCAATCTAGGCAAAGTATACTGATTTGCCTATGAAATATGGACATTAGCTATTGCAAAGATATTAACCTACCATTCTACTTGTACTGTTCAGGCTGACCTAATCCCCACATTCATCTGAAATATTCAGGTAATGAGGTTAGGGTTGAAAAAACCTGAATTATGAGGACAATGACTTAACTTTGTATTTCCATATACTGAACCTGTGGTTTCACAGGTGAACAATTTACATGATGGATTAGTGACAGCTTGGACCTTTGCTGAATTACCAGCCTGGGAGCCTCTGGTTTGTAGATGGTTTTCTACTAGCTTGTGGAATGCATTTTGTGCTACTGTGGACTTGAAAGAATGAATATATTTTTCCAACAGGCTTGCTGGCTACCAGGAAGTAGACAAAATTGATCTTAAACAACAAAGGGATTAATCTAAAAAGTCAGAGGATGAATTTATGTGTGGAATGTTCAGGAATAAATAACAGGGAATAGTTTAGGGGAAAAGTACAATTCATAATTAAGGAGACATAAGCTTCCCAAGGAAGAGAAGTGTGATTTAAAAAAATAAAATGCTAAGTTAACCAGGAACATGCAAGTTTACAATTTGTAATTTTACAAATTTCTACAAAATTTATAATTGTTGGATCAAGGAATGATATCTGAGATTTTCTTTTCTCAGCCACCAATGGCACACACACAGCCAAATAAAGCAATGTGGGAAAGCTCACACCAACATAGCAAGAAAAAAAAAAATCACATTCTTTGGGGTGACAAATGTGCAACAGCTTTTGGCTAGCTGTTTTGGTTTAACAGAATTTGGTGAAAGGAAGTTTCAGCTGCTAGTAAAATCTACTTTTCTTCTTGAAAAGCTGATTTTTTTTTCCCCATGAGAAATCTCAAAGTGAAAATTGCTGCTTTCACACTACTCTCCACAGAAATATTAATAAATGCCATTCTGTTAAGTATTAATTAAAATAGTACTTGTTCAATTCTATTTTATCACATATTGTGAAGAGTTGAAATAAAGCTCTCACGCTTTTTGGATCTGGTAATCTTTTTATTGTACATATAAAAGTATACAGACAAATTGGATTCTCTAGGGGCTGTTACATTCATTCATTCATTCACTCAGTATTTATTTATTGAACAGTAGGTGCTGGGAATATTATTTGGTAAGGCAGTCTGTTTCCTTGGGAACTCGCAATTTAAAGGCGAAAAACAGACATGGTAAGCAGAAAATTGCAATACAGTGTTAGAGCTCTGCCTGAAGTAGGATCAAGGAAATTGGAAACGATGATCAGGGAAGGATTGAAACTTACATCTTCAGAGAGGTGCTGCTTCAGGGGAGGCTGAGGTGTTGACAGTCAAGCTAGACCTTTAAGGTTAAAGGATTTTGCAGGAGGAAAAAAATGGGCTGGACGTTCTAGGCAAAGTAAAACACTAGAAGCATAAAATGTCTGATGGGTTAAATGCTGTGACAGGCTGCCTTTCCCCATCTTGTGGAATTGCTTCTTGAAGGGTGTATAATTTAAAGAAATCTTTAAATTCTGGAATGGGCTTGGTTGTGGAAGAAAGCAGCAAGATTTGTCTGATTATCAGGAGCCACCTGGGAGGATAAATTTTCACTGGTGACAACAAGTAGGCATATAACAAATATTTGTTGCTTTGAGGTTGTTGCATTTTATTTGCCCAAATAGAATGAAGAAAAACAGCGCAGGATGATGCCCAGGAAGTAAGGGCCAGGCATTCGTGGAGGGTTTGGGCCCTTAATAGTTTGTGAAAGAGATTATCAGGACCACATCTCTAAAAGAGAAGCAATTCAAACGCCAAACATCCTAGTGTTTACCAGCAGGAGATTTAGTTTGTACTGCAAGGGAGTGTGGACTTACCCCCAAAGCAAATACACAATTGTGTGTATTTTACTCTGCTGAAGGCTCTTGAAATCAATTTCTAACCCATAAAATAGAAGTTTCCCAAACCAAATCCACTATAAAATTTATCTCTGTGGAGAGGCCATAGCTGTTACAGGAGGGCAGGATGGTAGATCAGGAGGCTTTTCTGTTTAAATATTTAAATAGATTTCTATTTGAACAGCTAAATGAAACCAAACTCACTCTCTTATCTCAATAATTAAAAAGAAAATTGCTGAGCTTTCTTTGCCAAGTGTTCATGCCATTTCCCCCCTTTCTTGAGCTTTCTTAGGATATTCAAGTGCCTGTGATTTGGTTTCTTTTTGGAATAACTCAAGCAGTCTTTCACAAGCCATATTTCTGGGACTATGGCAGATCGACTTCACTGGCTTCTTAATGAAGAACAGGCTGGCTTAATGATTAATTTCTAGGTAAATGGGGCTGAACACACAAGCCTCACAGGACGTGTCTTGGAGGGGTGGGCTAAACAGCGGCTCCCTGAGAGGACAAGCACATTTCTTCCTGTAATTGACAACTATAGATTTATTTTTCTTAGTGATGTTAGCATCAGAAGGTACTTCTTTTACTTGCACTAGGCAGGATAGTTTTAATTTTGCCTTTAGGCCTTATCTATTACTGTTTCCCCTGGCAACGTTATCTATAAACTTTTCTCTCCTCATTTTTTTATTTCCAAGTAGTTCATGATTATTTCAGAATGATTAGAAAATACAGAAGATAACAAAAATTAAATTAAAAGCAGCTAAAAATCTTGTCATTTACTAGCATCCTGATACATTATTCCTGAACTTTCCTCCTTCAGATATGTGCATATAGAACATGTATTTACAGAATTAGAAACACACCACGTGTGTGTGTGTATTAATCTGTGGTGTTAATGCCTTATATTTCTTTGATACAATTACATGGTCTTAGCAAGACCAATATAAAGCCATTTCAAATTATGAGACAATAAAAATGATATGAATTTTCTAAGCAACTCAGGGCTCCATATAAAATACACATAAAGAAATTACCAGCTTTTATTTCCTATTTGGTACCCGGCCTATGTTTCACAGACTATAAAATGAAAATTAATATTCTACACTACTGTCCTTCTATAAATAGGTATGGCCATGTGGTTAGCTGCTGCCCAGCATGGTGGGGGGATTAGAACTACCATCTAAACAAAAGCCCACCTTGCACTGATGTGCTTGTTGAAAAGTACGCCAGCAGAGGGCAGTGTACTTCCAAGACACAACTCAACGCTGCCATGGGCTGTGGAACAATCGGTGGAAAGACAAATTTTAACACTGCTCTCAGTACAAACCAACACACAATTTTACTAGAATATTATTAGTCGATTCGTGACATGTTTTAAGAATTTGAAGTTCTGACACTAGATTATGGAAACTATATAGCAAAAGCGAAAATTTATTCATTTAATAAACTTATATTGGCCACCTACAAATGCCATGCCGTAGTAATATAAATATTGAAGACAAAAATCCTTGCCACAGATCAGCAGGAGATAAAGACATGTAGTAAATGTTTCCAAAATGCAATGGCAACACTCATGCTAGCTGAATAAACTCTGTCTAGAGGAACTCAGAAAAGGCCCCACAGAGGAGTTTTGTATGAACTGAGTCTAAAGAGTACCAGGAATTCATTAGGCAAGTGGGGTCCGGGAGGCAGGGAATTCCTACAGGGAGGAAGGTAGAAAGGCGCAAAGGTGTTATTTAAATGTTGAGCACGGTAGGTGATTTTGTTTTTTGTTACCCTAAACTGTAAGCCTTGATTTCCAGAACAGAGCCCCAGAAAAAAACAAAACAATAGTGAGAAAGATATTTGCCAGTAGATTTTATGCTATTGTTTAGAACAAGTGGCTGAAATGTAATAAATCCATTATATGCTAAAAGCACCAGCATGAAAAATATTTATCCCCACTCACCTTCAGGTAATCACCAAATTCTGACTTGTCTTTTGGTGGACTTGATTAGTCAGCCAGTATTTACACATACATATATGCTGATTTCACAGGAAAGGGGAGATGAAAATGTGTTCATTCAGCATCTCTCCATTGTTCTTACAATGGGTGGGTACTTGTTACAACTGGTGCTTTCATTAGTGATATGTTCTTTTGGCCTGCCTATTCTGTATTGCTGATGTATTGGTTCAGATTCCCTGATAGGCCATAAATGCTTTTGAATCTGGATGAGGGCCTGTTTTTCCTTTGTATTTTTCCCACAGTGCCAGGCAATATAATGTGCATACACAGCACAGCCATAAATGTTGACTGACTTTATCTGTAACGCCCACACTCACTTCTCACAAAGAAGGAAATGATGCTAGAGGAAAGGAGGACGAAGGAGACGATGTGGAGAGGCTATAATTAACTTTTCACATGACAGGGCAATCCAAATGCCGAGAGGAATTCTCTGGCATAAGACAGTGTAGAAGTTTGTACTGAACTATACCTTCCGTGTTTCCAGCTGCTCACGCCTTCTGCTTAATTAACCAATGTTTGTATAGAGTGGTCAAGACACTCGATATACTAGGAGACCTAATTGTTATGATTACTTTACATTAACATCCTCTCTGTAGCTGCTTTAAGTCTGCATTTTGGAAAGTATTCACAGAAGCTACTCAAAGGAGCTAGAGTGGTTTATGTTTATGGCATTTTACTTATACAATGTTCCTTTGCCTTTTTATTTTCTTCATTACTTGTCTATATCAGGAAGTAGCTGTTAACTAACCATAACCAAAGTGACAATATTCTCTTTTGACTAGTTTTTTCCTAATCAGATAATCACCTGCTACATATTTTTAAATAAACTCTAGAGAATCTTCCTAAACAAGGCAGGAAACCAAGAAACTCTAAAAGGAAAGAATAGTGAATTAGGATAAAACCAAATTGTTATTGCAAATAACCTCCCCTCTCCATGTGGCTCAAAGGACACAAAAGCTTGTTTTTCTCTCATGAAACATTTCAGAGGCGAGCATTCCAGGTGGTTGCTGACCACTGGTGGGGACCTTGCGGTCGTTCAGGAACTCAGACTCTTTCAAGTTGACAAGTCTCAGTGTGCTAGTTAACAATTCATTGCTTTTAAGCTCCACATTCATTCTTTCATATGTTCTGTGATAACAGTGGACAGAATTCCTTCAACCATCTTCCATTTACAGTGGATAAGATGTTACACTTTCTCATTAGAGGGTGCTGGAGGGACCTTGCTAGTGAAAGGGGCTTCTGCTGTTTCTGGCAGCTACACAGTGGGTCAGCAGTGTCAATGTGAGGCCATCCCGTAGAGTTCTGCCCTAACCATGCACTCAGAATGAGTGGTCCTTTAACAATGTTACAGCCTAAGCCTGGCCTGGGGATGACCTTTCTGCAGCCCGACTCACTTGAAAAATGGCTTCTGAAGGCCTCCTGGCCCTACAGGTGCAGTTTGCTTTGCAGACCTGTGCCCAAGAGCCCCACTCACTCTGCATGCCCAGGCCACCAGATCCCCAGTTGCTGACTGCCTGTACCCAGCCTCTACTCCAGAAGATTGCTTCCTGCTTGTCCAGTGATTGCAGTTAGCTCTGGCCTGGGCAAACAAGTAAACTTCTCTGCTATCTAGTGGACTGAACCCCAGCCTTGGGGAAGGGGGTCCTCTCTAGGTTTGGATTTCCTCAGGAGCTCTTCCTTAGCCCTTGTATTAGTCTGCTCTAATGCTGCTAATACAGACATACCTGAAACTGGGTAATTTATAAAGGAAAGAGTTTTAATGAACTCACAGTTCCACATGGCTGGGAAGGGCTGGGAAGGCCTCACAATCATGGCAGAAGGCAAAGGGGAAGCAAAGGCACATCTTACATGGCAGCAGGCAAGAGAGAGAGCATGTGCAGGGGAACTCCCTTTTATAAAACCAGCAGATCTCGTGAGACTTATTCACTCTTATGAGAACAGCATGGGAAAGACCCATCCCCATGATTCAGTAATCTTCCACTGGGTCCCTCCGTGGACGTGTGGGAATTCTGGGAGCTGCAGTTCGATATTTGGGCGGGGACACAGCCAAACCCTATTGGGTATCACATGGTGTTTTCTCTTACAGTTACTCATTTATCAAGAGTTTAACGATACTTTATATTAAGCCTCACTCCCACCCAGTTTCTGACTGGAACCTGACTGATACATGTGGCTTTGTTGTCTCTTAGGATATGGTCCCCTCCATGGTCAAAATTTGCTGTCATGTCCAAGTTCTATCTGGTGGAAGGAGAGAGAACATGGAGGGGGCATGAGTACTTTTTAAGACCTACATGTGGGAAGAGGTACACATTTATCCTATTTGTATTACATTGATAAAAATTTGTCCTAGGGCTACACCTAACTGCAAGGGAGCAGGGAAGTACAGTGCAGCCACATGCCAAAGAAACAAGTAGAATGGGTTTTAGCAGGCAACTGGTAGTCTCCACTACAATTACATAAAAATAAAAATAAAAAAAACCTATATGGTAAAAGACATCAAAAATAAAAGAGAGCTATGGACTGAGAAGAAAATGACATCACATATGGAAATTTGTGGGAGAGTTTTGATGGATATTAGCAATATGCCAAATAAGAGGTTATAGTCCTCTAAGTTCTCCCATAAATTGATAGCAAAAATAAACTCAAGTTAAAAAACTGAAAGACTAAACAAACAAATGAAAAACACAAATACAGAATAAACACCACAGAGAAGACATTCAACTTCATGAGAAGTTAGGGAAATGCAAATTAAAACGACCATGAGAAGATAACAGATTAGAGGTTCTTAGCATTCCTCAGCCACTTCATGATAGTAAGGTAGTAAATAAAGATTGACTCTATGAGCCTTAATTCAAGAAGGGAAATGAGAGTACACTGGAATTATGAATGACACCCCAGATCTCGGATAGGAGAACATGAGCAAGCAGCTCTCATGATGGCGTCCAGCTGATAAAAGTGAGTGAAGCCCCAGTATGAGAGAGATAGATAGCCTCCCTCTATGACTTTCTTTCCACTGGGGATATAAGCAACCAGGCTGAGGGAAAGCACTTTGTTTCTCTCAAGCCCTGTAGCTAACCTGAGGAGAGGCTTGAAGATGTTGTAAGGGAAAGATATCAGGAAAAGCTGCAGACGTTTTCCCAGACCTGGGACTGAGAGCAAGAAGCCATTTTTACTCCACGAGCATACAAAGGCAACCATTCTTAGATGACCTGGCAATGCAACCATGTAGGTATTTCAGTCTTAGGCCAGAGACTAAAAAGCCTGCTTTAGAGTAGGGCAGGAGCTCCCACAGTCAGAAATGTGGGAAGTGCCTCAGAAGTAGATGCTGGAATTGTGCTTTCCCCCATTGTAAGTCTGGGGTGGGAGGAGACCTGCTACAGCTGCAATTTCTCCTGGGTGGTGAGACTTGCAGCCAAGACTGACTTGGTGACCTGGAACTGATTTGCATGTGCCATTGCTGGGTGCCCCTGCTTGCTCCCCTGAGTGCATGGTGCAGCAGGACCCTTTCTGCTCCACCTCTAGGCAGAGAATTAGGCATTTTGAACACCCACTTGCCTGGAGCAGCAGCCTAAGTCACCTCATCCTTCATGGACATGGATTGCAATGCAGCTGGGCCCTCTCTGCTCCACACTCTTGCCTGGTTCAGCAGCCTGAGATGCCCACCCTTCCTGGACATAGATCAGGGTGCAGTGGGACTTTCTGCTTCACGTCCAGGCATATTTCCAGGCATATATCCAGGCATTTGGAATACCCATTCACCTGGACCAACAGCCTGATCCATCCTGCTCTTCCTGTGCAGAGATCCTGGTGCAGGCAGATCTCCAGGCATTGAGAGGAACTGCTCATCTGGTTCAATAACCTGAGCTGGCCCCCTCTTCCTGGGACATCAGTTGTGGTGCCATGGAGGCCCTCTCTGCACCATGCCTACGTAGATCTTCAGGAGTCTATAGAATCTGCTCACCTGGATCAGCTGCCTGAGCTGCCCCACCCATCCTGTGCAGAGACCCTGGTACAAAGGGGCTTTCTCTGCTACACACTCAGGCAGATCCCCAGGCATTCAGAACACCTATTTGCATGGTCCAGCAGCCTGGGTCACCAGTCCTTGTGCAGAGATCTTGGTCAGTAGGGGCTTTCTCTGTACCACACTCAGGCAGCTCTCCAGGCATCTGGAGTATCCACTCTCTTGGATTAGGAATTTAGGCCACCTCCCCTTATTCATGTGCAGGGAACTTGGGGCTGAGGAAGTGTCCCAGTTCCATGCCTAGGCACATGTTTGGGTGCTTAGTGGCTGCCCCCTGGATTCTTCCTTGGTGCCTGATATTTGTGTTTGTTATCAGGGGACTTGTAAGTGGACCTGCCTGGCCTGGCCCTGCCCTTTGTGGCCCCCACCCATGCTATGACTAAGAAGGGAGCCCAGACCACTGTGCATTCCATGAACCAGCCCATTGCCTGAGGCAACAGAGAGCTTCTGCCAGTAAACATGGATCAAGTATATACCCAGACATGTTTTCCACAGCTGGTTCTTAGCTATACGCACCATCAACTGGCATATAGGTTGAACTGCACAGCCCAATATAAAACCTACTGAAAAAATGCATAGAGCTATAGAAGCAAAGCCAAAAGACCCTACCCAGCACTCTCTCCAGTTGCACACTGGAGTAGGGGAAAGGAAGAGAAAAAAATATTATAGGGAAATAAATAAAAAGAAAAAATCCTACTTGCATGAAAATAATTACAAAAATTAGAAATGCCAGCATTTCCAGACAAGAAGAAACTAGAACAAGAATTCTGGCACTATGAAAAATCTGAATATAGTGACACCACTGGAGAACTGCTGTATTAGTCAGGGTTCCCTAGAGGGACAGAACTAATAAGGTATATTTATATATATAAAGGAGAGTTTATTAAGTATTAACTTACACAATCACAAGGTCCCACAATAGGCTGTCTGCAAGCTTAAGAAGCAAGGAGAGCCAGTCTGAGAAGCAAGGAGAATCCAATGTTTGAGGGCAGGAAGCATCCAGCATGGGAGAAATATGTAGCCTTGGAGGCTAGGCCAATCTCGCCTTTTCACGTTTTTCTGCCTGCTTTATATTCGCCGAAAGCTGATTAGATTGTACCCACCAGATTGAGAATGAGTCTGCCTTCCCCAGCCCACTGACTCAAATGTTAATCTCCTTTGGCAACATACTCACAGACACACCCAGGGACAATACTTTTTGCATCCTTATAATTCAATCAAGTTGACACTCAGTATTAACCATCAGAATAGCACTAGCTTGTTAGCAATGTTCCCTAATCAAAAAGGAAACTCAGAAATGACAGAGAATTTAAAGCATGGATTGTAGGGGAGCTCAGTTAGATCTAAGACAAGGTTGAAAATCAACACAAGTAAACTTCTAATGCAATCCAGAAAATGAAGGGAAAGATAAACATTTTAAAAATAAATCAATCAGAGCTTCTAGAAATGAAAATCTCACTTAAGAAATTTCAAAATACGATCGAGACCTTTATCAAGAGACTGGACCAAGCAGAAGAAAGGATTTCAGAGCTTGAAGATCAGTCTTTCAAACTAACCCAGCAAGACAGAAATAAAAAAAAAAAAATTAAAAAAATGAACAAACTCTTTGACAAATATGGCATTGGGTAAAGCAACCAAACCTACAAATTGTAGGCATTCCTGAGAGAGAGAAGAAGAAAAAGTAAATAACCAGGTAAACATACTTGTGGGAATAAGTGAAAAAAAAAAAACTTCCCTAATCTTGCTAGAGAGATAAACAGATACCAGAAATCCAGAAAACACCTGTAAGATACTATATAAAACGAACATCACCAAGGCGTTTAAGTCACCAAACTGTCCAAAGTCAATGTTAATGAAAAAATCTTAAAGGCAGCTGAGAAAAAGATCAAATCACATACAAAATGAACCCCATCAGGCTAATACGACTTCCCAAGAATACTTAAATAGGCAGAAGAGATATGCTGTGTCTTTGTTTTTATTTATTTCAAATACTTAAAAAATTTTTTTAAAATAGTGCTGAATGCCTAACTCAAAAAGTTAGGAAGACCTCAAATTAATGATCTAACACCACATCTACAGGAACTAGAAAAACAAGAACAAACTAACCTCAAAGCTAGCAGAAGAAAATAAATAACTAAAATCAGAGAGGAACTGAATTAAATTGAGACCCCCAAACACATTAAAAAAAAAACAAAACAAAAAAACCAAAAGGATAGAGCACTAGCTAGATTAACAAAAAATAAAAAAAAAAAAGAGAGAGAAAGAGAAGATTCAAATAAACACAACCAGAAACAACAAAGGTGACATTACAACTGATCCCATAGAAATACAAAAGATCCTCAGAGACTATTATGAACACCTCTACACACACAAACTAGGAAATCTAGAGGAAGTACACAAATAAATTCCTGGAAACACACAATCTCCTAAGATTGAATCAGGAAGAAATTGAAATGAACAGACCAATATTGTATTCTGAAATTGAATTGGTAATACAAAAAAACAAAAAACTACCAAATCAAAATGGCCCTGGACCAGATAGATTCATAGCTGAATTCTATCACATGTTCAATAACTAGTACCCTCTAATGAAATTATACCAAAAAAATTAAGAAGGAGGGACTTCTTCCTAACTCATTCTGTGGAGCCAACATCATTACCCTAATATCAAACCTGGCAAAGACACAATGAAGAAAGAAAACTAAAGGCCAATATCCCTGATAAACATGGACACAAAAATCCTCAATAAAATACTAGCAAACTGAATTCAACAGCATGTCAAAAAAATTAATTCACGATGATTAAGCTGGCTTCTTTCTTAGGATGCAAAGTTGGTTCAACATATGCAAATCAATAAATGTGATTCATCACATAAATGGAATTAAAAACAAAAACCATATGATCCTCTGAGTAGACATGGAAAAGTTGTGATAAAATCCAATATCTCTTCATGAAAAAAAAAAAAAACCTTCAAGAAATTAGACAGTGAAGGAACATACCTCGAAATAACAAGAACCATCTGTGATAAATTCACAGCCAACATCATACCGAATGGGCAAAACCTGGAAACATTCCCTTTGAGGACTAGAACAAGACAAGGATGCCCACTTTCATCACTCTGATTCAACATACTACTGGATGTACTAGCCGGAGCAATCAGGCAAGAGAAAGAAAGAAAAGGCATCCAAGTAGGAAAAGAAAAAGTCAAACTATTTTTCTTCATGGGCTATACCTAGAAAACCCTAGTCTCCACCAAAAGGTTCCTGGAACTAACAAACAACTTCAGTAAAGTTTCAGGATACAAGGTCAATGTACAAAAATTAGGAACATTTCTATAAATCAATAACATTCAAGCTGAGAACCAAATCAAGGATACAATCTCATTAACAATAACCATCCCCACACACAAAAACCTAGGAATACATCTAACAAAGGAGGTGAAAGATGTCTACAAGGAATACTACAAAGCACTACTAAAAGACATCATAGGTAACACAAACAAATGAAAAAACATTCTGTGCTTATGGATTGGAAGAATCAATATTGTTAAAATGGCCATATCACCTAAAGCAATCTACAGATTCAATAATCTTTCTATAAAACTAACAATGTCACTTTTCACAGAACTAGAAAAAAACTATCGTACAATTCGTGTGGAACCAAGAAAGAGTCCAAATAGCAAAAGCAAGCCTAAGCAAAAAGAACAAAGCTGGACGCATCACATTACCTGACTTCAAATTATGCTGTAAGGCTACAGCTACCAAAACTGCATGATACTGGTACAAAAATAGACACATATCCTAATGGAACAGAATAGAGAACTCAGAAATAAAGCTGTACAGCTATAGCCATGTAATCTTTGACAAAGTCAACAAAAATAAGCAATGGAAAAAGGACTCCCTATTTAGTAAGTGGTGCTGGGAAAACTGGCTAGTCATATGCAGAAGAATGAAACTGGATCCCTACATTTCACCATATACAAAAATTAACTCAAGATGAATTAAATATTTAAGCGTAAGACCTCAAACTCTAAGAATTCTAGAAGAAAACCTAGGAAACAGCATTCTGGACATTGGCCTTGGGAAAGAATTTATGATGAAGTCCTTGAGCAATTGCAACAAAAACGAAAATTGATAAGTGAGACCGAATTAAACTAAAGAACTTCTGCACAGCAAAATAAACTGTCAACAGAGCAAACAGACAACAGGAGAAAATATTCACAAACTATGCATCTAACAAAGATCTAAAATCCAGAATCTATAAGGAATTTAAACAATTGAACAAGCAAAAAGTAAATAACCCCATTAAAAATGGGTAAGAGACATCAACAGACTCTTCTCAAAAGAGGACATACAAGTGGCCAACAAACATATGAAAAAATGCTTGTCATCATTAATTATCAGAGAAATGCAAATCAAAACCACAATGAGAACCATCTTAAACCACAACATTAGGAGAAATAAAACTTAATAAAAAGTCAAAAACAACAGATGCTGGCGAGGATCAGGAGAAAAGGCAACATTTATACACTATTGGTGGGAATGTAAATTAGTTTGGCCACTGTGGAAAGCAGTTTGGAGATTTCTCAAAGAACTTAAAAGAGAACTACCATTTGACTGAGCAATCCCATTACTGGGTATATATCCAAAAGAAAACACACATTTTTCTTTTTTTGTTGTTTTGCCTTTTTTTTTTTTTTTTAAATACTTTAAATTCTGGGATACATGTGCAGAATGTGCAGGTTTGTTACATAGGTATACATGTGCCAAGGTGGTTTGCTGCACCCATCAACCCATCATCTACATTAGGTATTTCTCCTAATGCTATCCCTCACCTAGACCCCAACCCTGACACACCCCAGTGTGTGATGTTCCCCTCCCTGTGTCCATGTGTTCTCATTGTTCAGCTCCCACTTATGAGTGAGAACATGTGGTGTTTGGTTTTCTGTTCCTGAAAACACAAATTTTTCTACCAAAAAGACACATATACTTGTGTATTCATTGCAGCACTATTCATAGTAGCAAAGACACAGAATCAACCTAGGTGCCCATCAATAATGGATTGGATAAAGAAAATGTGTTACATACATGCCTCAGAATACTATGCAGTCATAAAAAAAAGAAATCGTGTCCTTTGCAGTAACATAGATGCAGATGGAGGCCATTATCTTAAGCAAATTATTAACACAGGAACAGAAAATAAAAAAAAAAAAAACCCTTATGTTCTCATGTTGAGAGAGCTAAACATTGAGTGATCATGGACGTAAAGATGAGAACAATAGAAACTGTGAACTATCAGAATGAGGATAGACAGGGAGCCAAGGGTTGAAAAACTAACTACTGGGTACTATACTCAGTACGTAGGTGATGGAATAGCCCAAACTTCAGCATCACACACTATACCCAGGTAACAAACCTGCACATGTACCCTCTGAAATTAAAATAAAAGTTGAAACAAAAATAAAGCGACCATGAAATACCACTTACCATCTATCAGATTGGCAAATACTAGAGTGACAATAGCCAATGAAAGAATATGTGCTCTTGCACACATTTATTGCAGCACTATTTACAATAGCAAAGACTGGGAACAACCCAAATGCTCATCAGTGATAGACTGAATAAAGAAAATGTGACACATATACATCATGGAATACTATGCAGCCTTTAAAAAGAGTGAGATCATATCCTTTGTAGGGACAAGAATGAAGCTGGAAGCAATCATTCTTAGCAAACTAACACAGGAACAGAAAACCAAATACCACATGTTCTCACTCATAACTGGGAGTTTAACAATGAGAACACATGGACACAGGGAGGGGAACATCACACACCAGGGCCTGTCAGGGGGTGGGGGGCAAGGGGTGGGAGAACATTAGGACAAATACCTAACGCATGCAGGTCTTAAAACCTAGAGGATGGGTTGATGGGTGCAGCAAACCACATGTGCACATGTGTAACAAACATGCACATTCTGCACATGTATCCCAGAACATAAAGTTAAATTTAAAAAACAGAAAAAATATGTGCTATTTTCTTTCTAGCAGGGTTATAAGTTACTACATGACATTTAAGAAGAGTAGGCTAAATGGGTACTCTTTGCCTCAGGACTCCCACTTTTGGAAATTTATCCTATAAAATAAAAGCTCCAGTACGTAAGAAGTTTATTGATGAATTATTTGTAGAAACAAAAACCTGAAAACAACATGAATACATTTCAATATGAAATAATCAAATACACTATGTTACACACACATATATATATAATATGTTATTTAGCTACTAGAGTGAATCTATCCTTTGTTTATTGATCCGAAGTTATGTTCATGATATATGTAAAGCTAGTAAAAGTAACTTCAAAATAATATGCACACCAAGATTTCATTTGTATAGAGTCCAATAACCAAGAAACTGTGAATGTGTACTTATGTTTCAACATATTTGTATGATAAAGGTGTGGGAGGATGTGTACAGAGCTGTTGTGGGGTGGGAATGAAGAGGGGTTGATGAAGATAATTAATATAAAAAATAATTTAAAAATACTTGTTTCATTGCTGATGTGAGTGTTTTTTCCTTTTTTTGTGAAAGGAAAAGAAAAAAAACCCCTTGCTCTTTGACAGGGGAAAATTTTTACACATCCTACCTGCAAATCACCAAAGCCTAGAGAGAAAGTGCCAGTCTGAGTTTCACAGTTCAGTTGCAAAACTATCAAGTGTTTAAAGAACAGTTTGCCAGAAGTGTGATTCATTGAAGCCCCTGGTCCTTTGGAAAGCAAATCAATACCTGTCTGTTTGCCTCGGTGGTTGGGTTTGTTGATGTTGTTGTAGATATATTATTTTGCTGATAAAGAGAAAAAGTAAGCACTTTCTTTTTTTTTTTTTTTTTTTTTTTGAGGCGGAGTCTTCACTCTGTCGCCCAGGCTGGAGTGCAGTGGCACCATCTCGGCTCACTGCAAGCTCCGCTCCCGGGTTCGTGCCATTCTCCTGCCTCAGCCTCCCGAGTAGCTGGGACTACAGGCGCCCGCCACCGTGCCCGGCTAATTTTTTTGTATTTTAGTAGAGACGGGGTTTCACCGTGTTAGCCAGGATGGTCTCGATCTCCTGACCTCATGATCCGCCCGCCTCGGCCTCCCAAAGTGCAGGGATTACAGGCGTGAGCCACCGGCGCCCGGCCAAAGTAAGCACTTTCTAAGAGTAGTAGCTAATTGTAGATCCAGGAATAAAATCCTCAATCTTCAGTTTGTCTTTTGGCCTGAATTACTCTTTGTATCCAAATTCTGCTCTTCATCACAGTGTATGTTTCTGAGGATGTCACTGAGCTCATCAATTTGACATTCTCTTACTTGTTATTATGGTGGTTGAAGATTTTGCTGTTTCTTGGACTAAGGAGATTAATTATTTTGTATAGCCTTTGGCCATAAATTGTGCACATAATCATAATAAAGCTTTGGGCCTTACTCGGGTGTTAGGTGTAAGGTAGAGAGAACTTCTACATCTAGATGTCAAAGAAGGGTAGTTCTAATTCCATCTATTAGTTTGATAATGTACTGGTATCTATTGACAGCCAAAAGTAGGATAATGCTTAACTCTAGGGGGTATGGGAGTGAAACTTTTATCAGAATGGGGCATGTTGTGGCTTCTGGGGTGCTGACAATATTCTATCTCTTGACTGGGGTGGTTTGTTATTGCTAAAATATACATTTATGCTCCATTCAATTTTATGTATGTATATTATATTTCACAATTTAAAAGGATTTTTAAAAAAGAAAGAGGAAAGAAGAAAGGGAGGAAGGAAGGAAGGAAGAAAAAGTTGAAGGAAATGGTTGGGTTTTGACAGGCAAGTGTGAGAAAAGGTAGTAGTAATGGAGTTAAATGTGTTTGAAAGACAGTAATTATAATGATGAACAGATGAGGTAAGAGCAGCACATGGCGAAAATGAGAAAAATAATCTCAACCTAAAGTATATAATAATACTTGATTATTTGCCTTAACGTGGACTCCTTGGAAAGCAGTGCCTGTGGTACTGTTAACATGTTAATACTTAACTGTGAAGGGCAATCCTAGGCTCAGAAGCCAAGGGACAAAGGATGGTGGCAGGCAGGGAGGGATAGAAAATACAACCAGCAAGCTACTGAGCTGGCCAGAGCTTTGTGACATGCGCAGATGACTACCTGGCTTTACAAAACATTTGTGCAGAGATTATGTAATCCCATAATTACTGTGCCTCAACTCAATCTCAGATCAGAGAGAGGAAGAGAGAAAAAAAATTTACCAGCGTTCGTAGTTTGATAGTCAAAATTTTTCCTGTGGGTGCCATCTATCCTCCACCTCTGGATAGTGCTCTGAGGCCCCTCCAGAGCTGACATGGCAATCCAGATTCAAAACAGCTGGGCCAGACTGTGAGATTCTGATACCTTTCTACAACGTGAGATGGTCAAATCAGCATATTAATCACCTCGAACATTTATCATTTCTTTGTAAATCATTATGTATCAATTAAAAATAATAATAATAGCCCAGCAGAGGCAGCATCTTCTGCATGAGCAACAACCGAAGGGAATGAGCCCCTGAAATTAACACCAGCCAGGGCATTATGTGTCGGCCCAGAGCCTGCAGACTTTTGGGCCTGGTCATGTGAGTGAGTGTGTGTGTGTGTGTGTGTGTGTGTGTGTGTGTGTGTGTGTGTGAGAGAGAGACAGAGAGAGAGAGAAAGAGAGAGACAGAGAGAGAGAGAGAGAATCCTGAGGGGATCCTCCAGTGTCTCATGCCTCAGAGGCAACAGGGAAGCTGATGGTGGTAGGCAAGAGGAGATGTGTTCTCAGGTTATCTCTGCAAACAATAGGTAGGACCTGCGGCAGCAACCCCTGCAGCCAAGCCAGCCAAGCAGGTGGAGTCCCTCAGAGGATAGCCCCACAACAAATGCAGCAATGAATCTTTCACTGAAAAGAAAAACTTCCTCTTAGGAGCTTTAAACAATGCAATCAATGCAAGATGATCTTAACAGAGTCACTGGTAACACTGAACAAAAATCTTGACCAAGCAAATCTAGGGAGACACTAAACAGTCCAGTTTATTATCTGTGGCAAAAATATAATCTTTTTTTTTTTTTTTTTTGGTCAATGATCCAATGCCTTTTTTGAGTAATTCAATATGTATTCTGAAAATGCAAATTTAATAATAATAGCAACTTAACCCAATTCACTCTTCCCTCGACTCCCTCCAAAATGAAAAAAAAAAATGTATCAAGTTTATAAAAGTTGTGTTCACTTTGGTCAGTACTTGACTATTTTTTTTTTTGCCTTAGCATTTTTTTTTGTCCATTTTTATGCTGCTGATAAAGACATACCTGAGACTGGGAAGAAAAATAGGTTTAATGGTCTCACAGTTCCACCTGGCTGGGGGGGCCTCACCATCATGGCAGAAGGTGAAAAGCACTTCTTACATGGTGGTGGCAAGAGAGAATGAGGAGGAAGCAAAAGTGGAAACCCCTTATAAACCATCAGATCTCGTGAGACTTATTTACTATCACGAGAACAGTATGGGGGAAACTGCCGATGTGATTCAATTATCTCCCACGGGGTCCCTCCCACAACACATGGGAATTATGGGAGTACAATTCAAGATGAAATTTGCGTGGGGACACAGAGTCAAGCCATATCAGCATCTATAATTGAGAATCAACCTGAATATCTCTATAACTATTAAAGCAACTGAATCAGTAATTAAAAACAGTCCAACTACGAAATCTTCCAGCCCATAAGACTTTACCCTGAGATGTCAGTCGAACATTTTAAGGAGGAAACAATTCCAATCTTACACAAACTATTCCAGAGAACAGAAAAAGAGCATTTTCTCTCCAATGCACATTATGTGGATAGCCTGACCTTGATGCCAGAAGCAGGCAAACTGCACATATCCTTAAGTTAGAATTTCAGGTGGTAAAACTATAAAGAGTAAGGAAATGATTATTCTACCAGTCAAGACAATGCTTATCTCTAAGGGGGTGGGAACAGACCTTGCTCAAAAAGGGCATGTGGTGACCTGGGTGCTGCTGATGATAATGACTTTTGGCAGGTTCTTCTTCCTTTACCTCACTTGCAAGTGTAAGAATTTCTCTTCTCTCTCTACATGTCCTCTCAGTGGTCTCCTGTCTTCCTAAATGTACATGCCCAGCCCAAATCTCTTTTCCAACCTCTACCCTCACATACGCGAGAGTCTCAATGACAGTCTTGCAGGCTTAAACTTGACATGCTCAGAAAGGAACTCTTGATTTCCTCCCCAAACCTGCTCCTGTCTTCTCCATCAGGTAAGGGGCACATCATTTAGCCAGTTGTCCAGGTAACCACAGGGAGAAGCATTCTTGATCTCTCCTTCTCCCTCACCTCTCTCTTCCAACCAATCCCTAATTCCTCTCAGCTGCATTTCAAATATCTCTTGATTACATCCACTTCTTCCCATCTCTTCTCCCCAACCTGGATTATGGAGTCTCCTATCTTATTCTTGCCATTAACCAAGTATCTAGAGTTTGCTAAGCTCTGTACTACTGATGCTCTATACAGCAAAAAGATATACTTCTAAGCAAGTAAGCCGGATCATGTTCACAATTTAAATTTCTTTTCAGCTTCTGAGCAGGTGGTTGGAAAACGATATTTGGAACAGTTCCAAATTCTACGACGTCCTATCTGGCGCTACTCAGTCTTGCTCCTGCTGTTTTTTTCAGCTTCATCTCATGCGTCTCACGTCGGCCCAGCTGGAATGGCCTTTTTCTTCAGTTCATTGAACATGCTGAGGGCTCACCTAAATAAGGCCTTCTTGCCTTTCGTTTGGCAGAAACACTCCCTTCCGCCAGCCCTCCCCGCCCAGTTCTACTGCAGGCAGGCTCGCTCTTTAATTCTAAGATCTCTGCTTATATGGCAGTTCCTCAGAGAGGGCTTTTGAGACCACTCTACTTAAAGTAGATGTCCCCTCTTACCATTTTCTATTATAGCATCCTTGTTTTTGTTTGTTTCATCTATTTATTTGTTGGTTTCCTTATTTTTTTTTGTCTATAATTTTCATACAGTTAGGGGCCACTTTTTTTTTTTCCTGCTTACTCTAGTGCCAGACAGTAGATGCTGCTAAATGAAGCAGGGGGGCGGGGTAGGGGGCACGCCTTTCCTGTAACATAATCTGTAACACATTCTTCTGAAGACCAGTAACTTCTATGTCTACATTAATTTAATAAATGAGAATTTTTTTTTTGAAAAAGGAGAATTTTCAGATGTAGTTAATATAGTTTTCCAGTGCATAGTTTTAACAACTTTAACTAGAGCCTTAGTGCCCTTAATGCATATTAACTTTGACCTAGACATTTTACAATTCCCTTTTAAAAAGTATTCATTGTATTTAGAGTGCTGCTGCTTATATAGTAAACAAGTGCTTAATAAAATATGTGCACTTGGGGATTTCTGCAAGTTTTATTTTCCCTTTTGAACTAGAAAGAGCACTAACCTATGGACCCCTGTAGATCTTTGGTCTATTTTCCATTCTTTGCATCTTTATCCTTTCCAAGATTGACCCAGCAACAGATGAGCTATGCTCAGTGCTTTGGAGGAGTCAGCATGTGGGACAATTAAGACCAGGACTTGTTCAATCTTTCATCATGGCTGCTTTCCAACCGTCCTGCGATCCATACATATGCCCTACTGAGATGTTGTCAAACATTTTCCTGGTCCATTTTCCTTTTCCCATTTTCTCCCTTGCTTTCACGCAACCCTCAGGTCAGTGCTATACAGCTCAGGCTGAGATATAAACTTGCTCTGAGCATTCTCAAACAAGAATGCAGCATATTTGTGTAGTAGGAAAGAATTCAGTTTAACCTGGCATAACCAGCTTCTCAAACTCATTTTCCCTCAGTTCACCTCTCTTCTGACTTAACTATCTCTGGTAATGTTGCTTCTCATCTTAGTCACCACCAAGTTTTTATTTTTCACTTACACTTTATATCCCTACATGAAATCAAATGCCAGGGACTATCAATTCTATCTCTACCAAGTTTGTGCTTCTGTCTCTTTTGCTCCTTTCTTGTTACCTCTAGCCTACTTTATATTGCTTTTAATTATTATTATTGCTTGGACTACTACAGTAATTCCCTAACGGGCATTCACTTTTTTTCTCTACTCAAAATTTTCTCTCCTTTTATAAAGTCACTCTACATATGCTGGTTAATTAATATTCTTGAACTTTGCTGTGATCAAATTACATTTCTGCCAGAAAAGTTCAATAGTTTTTTATTAGTTATGGGTTAAATCTGAGCTCCTTAGGCTGGCTCTGCACAACATGGTCTCACCTCAATTTCTAGTCTTACCTCCCTCTGTTCCATGTACACCTTATGACATGGTAAAATTGAACTTCCTGGGGTTTCCCAAACATGACTTGTCTTTTCCCACTGCTCCTCTTTCTTTGTTCAGTATTTGTCTGCTGGGTTGTCCTTCCCCTCTTATTCCATCATCTTAACTTATTGAACCTTATTCACTTGTTAAGGTACATATTCAATGTTGCTTGCTTCATGATGCTTTCTCTAATTCCCTCAATGCAGTGTCATCTCCTACCCTGTTCCTATTCTCATGGCAGGTTTATTTGCTTAGTAGGGCTACCATAACAAATTACCACAAACTTTGTGATGTAAAACAACAGAAATTTATTTTATTCCAGTTTTGGAAGCCAGAAATCCAAAATCATAGTTTTGGCAGGGCTATGTTCTCTGTCCCTGAGGGCTCCAAGGGAGCCCCTGCCTCTTCCTTGTCTTTCCTTGCTTCTTCCTAGCTTCTGGTGATTGGTGGTGATTTTGGTGTTCCTTGGCTTGTAGACACGTTACTCTGATCACCTGGCATTCTATCTGTCTGTCTTCATATCATCTTCCCTCCGTCCCTGTGTGTATCTTTCTTCCCTTTTTATAAAGACACTAGTCATTGGACTAGGGTCCACTCCCATCCAGCATAACCTTATCTAAGTGTGATGGCATCTGAAAAGTCCTATTTCCGAATAAGTTCTCATTCATAGGTACCAGGTTAAGACTTCAACATATGTCTTTAGGTGGCACAGTTCAACCCACAATGGTAGGCATATGTTAATTCTCATTCCCGATTTAGTGTTGACTTTGGAAATGCAGTTCAGCTGCAGGCTTTTTTCTTTTCTCATTTGTAGCATTTCTCAAGTTTATTAGCTTCCACAGAACATACTTTTTGAGCCCCTCTCTAATACACAAGGTTGCAGAGTTTGACGCACTCCAAGTCTTTGCATAGCTGAGCCAGCTGGCATTATGGCTAGTCTGCAGCATCCCTCAACCACCTTCCTCACCAAGGAGTCTCTAGCTCTAGGTACTTTTGTAGAACTCTCTCAGCTGAAATGCAAAAACCTCATTTCTGTCCTGCCAATCAATTAGCAGCCAGTTCCCCTCCTCCCATACCAACATATTGCATTTCTGTATTATGTGTTCACTGCCCATTTTGTTCCAAAATCATTTCTTTGGATGTGATGGCAGTATGCAGACCTCAAGGTAGCACTTGGGGATATTGAGTAGGGGAGCCAGGGGGTATGTGGCATATCACAAATGACTCCTTGGATCTACGATCCATGAAACTGTCTCCTTCAGTATCCTTGCTTTTGGCATGACTTAGATTAATGTCTTGAAAGAAAAACAAACTAACTGCACAGTTTGGTGGAAATTAGATATTAGAAATAATTTGTTGTTGTTTTTTGTTGGTTTGTCAATCTTCAAGGACTATTTATATGGCTTTTCATAGTTTTGGAAACTTGTTGGGATATACCAAGTAGTATGGCTATTGTTGAATAACTTAGCATTCCCTTCCTGCTATAAAAGTGCAGTCTTATCATTATATATTCTAGAAGAGTTATGTAGAAATTGAGGTATAATTACATACAAGTACATGGAAACATTCCAGTAGAAAATGAAGACATATGCCTGACGAAAATAGCAGGAAACATGTCAGTGTGTTACAATAGAAAATTGTTGCAAATAACTAAAAATGGGCTTTCACAAATGTAAACAATGCACAAGTTCTGTTAAAATCAATGGCTTACATTTTTTTCTTTTCATGTTCAGTGACAGTTTAACATCAGTTGAAGCTAGCTTCCTGCTTATGACAAAAGGAGAAGTCATTTTATTTCTAACTATGTATTTCCAGTCTCCTCTTTTTGGCATGAATCATTAATATTAAAGTTGCTGTTGACAAAATAAAAGGCAGAGCTAGAAATGGAACACATTAAAGAAAATGCTATGTCGCACGCATGATGTGGAATACTTAAATAGATGAAATAAAGCTGCTCTTTTGCAAAAAGCTATTCTTCATGAAGCTTAGTGCCAGGAAAAGATCAATGTCCTCTATTTTTAGCTCTCTCCATTTTGTTCCTATAAGGAACAAAGATGCTACACAAGTCCTAATAGAGTGAGACAGTAAATCCAATGTAGTCATTTTAGTTTTCTTTTGCACCTCTCCCAGGCAATTATATTAAAGTGCCCAGATAAAGACAACTGACTTTCATATGTTTGGAAGAGCAGATGATCTTTTTATGTCTGTCAGTTGGCTGTTCTGAGTAATGGAGACCCTAGATGTGCCACTGACCTTTTCAAAGAAGGACAGAGGAAGACAATAAAGGAGGCAGTGTGGCTGTTCCGCTTCTTCCCAGTAGAAGAAATGTAGCACACTTGGTTTTGCAGGGATAATGAAATTCATTTTGAGTTCACTAGCAATTCTATTTCTTTGGAAAAACTGGTGATGATGGAGTTAGGATTAAAGAAGTTCTTTTGAATTCCTAGTTTGAATTCAACATCCTGGGATTCTAGTCTAAGCAGTAGAGCCTATGATCAATCATCTTTATTCTTCTTCTTCTGGGGTTTAAATATTACTCTTAGATTTTGTTAAAAGGTTCACATACTAATGTTATCAAAGGGATGTGAAAATAACTTTGGAGTTTTGGGATTTAATTTAACTGGGAAATAAGAGGATCCAAGACTTTTAAATCTTAGTGAAATGAAACTATTTAAGAGTCATGACTACATTTAAAATCTTTTCCTTCTCTTGATTTTGTCAAAAATGAAGGCACCAAAATTAGAATGTCAAAGTAGAAGAGACAATAGGTGATTCTCTTGTTAAGACTGATATTATAGATGAAGACAGACAGAGAGGAAAAGTATTATAGGTGAAGACAGAGAAGAAAAGTGTTTTCTAAAAGCCACATTTTTTTTCTTTTTTTTTTTTAGTGAATGAGACAAGATCGTATATAGTTCCTTTGATTCTCAACCCAGTTAGATCTATGACATGCCTCTTGGTTAGAAGCTATGGATTGATTTTTTTTTTCTAACACCTTTATGTAATGGATTAGTAGATGCTGCAGTATACTGTTCAGTACTTTAGGACTAAATGAGTACTTTAGGACTGAAGTACTCATTTCCCCAATTGCTGGGAATGTTGGCAGCTGACAGCACTCGACTGAGTCCCTATTTCTCTCCAGCACAGGACAACACTGAAGCAGCATTTTATGGGATTAGCTGAGTGCTTTCTTGATACTGATACAATGTTCATTCATTTTGCTGCTGTGCTCAGTCCTTTCTTCATTCTGCTACAAGCATTGATCTTAAGAGCACATCTTAATAAACCTCCCGCACACAAGCCTCCTCCTGGGAGTATTCTTCCTGGGGACTTGACCTGTGGTATCTTCTACGTTTGAATAGTTTCATGGTACGTATGGGAAGAAACAAATATATTTCCCAAATGGGGCTTGAGCTGAGCCTAAATTAGTATCATCTTCTAAAATAATGTGAAGTTCATACTTGTTAATTTAATACATTATAGAAAGATACCTTTAGACTTTTTTTGTTTTTGTTTTTTTGTAGCATGGTACCTTGAAGTGTGACTTTCTCATCAAGAAATTATAAAAAAGGTTACTACTTAAAAGAGTAAACAGAAGAACAAAAGAGAGAAAAGGAGCTGATAATTTTTTTTTAATCTCCACAAACTCTTGATTCCATACATATGTACCAGGCCAAGATAGAAGTAATTTGATGTGATCCATATTCACGTTTGCATAGCTGATATTGTCTGGTGGGGTTAACGGGATAAATCACAATCCACCATGACTATCTTTGATATTCAAGAGAAAATACTTACGTGGAAACAATGCCAGAGAGGTGGAAAAAGGAAAGATATCAAAACAAAACTTTCCATCCATTCTCCTGCCTGCATAATTATGCAAATAAAATGATAATAACATAAATTTTATTTTTTACTAAATCTAAACTAGCAGCATATATTGAAGAATTGAAGTAATTAAAGGTAATTATTTGTATAATAAGTGCAATAGATTATTTGCATAATCAGTGCAATAGATTACTTTTATCTTTAAAAACACAAATTATCAGGATTATCTGGATACTTGTTCCAATTATCTTAATTACTCTATTGATGGAGATTAGGTCAAATAAGTGCATTTCTTTTATTCCGATTTGCCCACAACCATATAAACAGAGAGTAATGGTATTCCATGACCATAGTTTACCATAGCACACTGGGAACAATTGTTAGTAAAATATCTAATGTGGGTGGAGAACTGAGCTGGTGCATTCATAAATTAACCTTGTTTAATTAGATGAATTTGAGCAACTTGCCTTTCTCTCCCAAGTACTTAACATTTCATTTTCAAGGAGATCCTCTTCATTGGCATATGTGCCTGCCCATGATTTTTGAAAAAAAAAATTCCTAAAACAAACCTTCCCAAATTCTGTTTCTTTGGCCATTACTTCTCTGTCTGTTTTGAAGTTTGGTAAATGTTATCTGTAGTAGCTGACTCTATTATTGTCATTTTCAGGTATTAAAAATTTTTTTTGCTATTTTGAGTGGAAACTTTTTTCTCATTGTTAATTGTAGCTGTTTATTGTAGAAATGCTGTTAATATTTGCATATGTATTGTATCTGGCCATTATTACTTATTTGGCCATTATTGAATTCTTCCATTAATTTTATAAAATTTGTAGTTGATTCTCTCGCGTTTCCCCTTAGCTATATGATAATATCAGTTGTAAGTAATGATAATTTAGTTTCTTGCTTTTTAATAATTTTACTTCATTTCTATTTCATGCTTTATTTCACTGGCCAGTATTTTTAGAACAGTGTTTGATAGTAAAGGAGAAAGCATATTTTCTTATTTTATTCATTATTGTAATGGCACTGCTTCTAGCATTTCACACCATTAAGCATATTGTTGATTTTTTTGGTAGATATTATGTTGAGAAATTCATATTCTTTTTTATTAATTCATCATATATTCCAAACATCTTATGGTATTATATACTATTCTCTTAGGTTTTTTAGTTTTTTTTTTTTCTGTATTGATTAGCTCTCTAGTTTCATAACTTGTTTTATGTGATTTTTTATTCTTGAATGGATTTACCAGTGATAAATATATTTTATGAAGCCATATTGAAATACAAAATCTTATATTTGTGTATCAACACTATTTTCTGTTTTCCAATTTAT
Organism: Chlorocebus sabaeus; assembly: GCF_047675955.1. NCBI lineage: Eukaryota > Metazoa > Chordata > Mammalia > Primates > Cercopithecidae > Chlorocebus > Chlorocebus sabaeus. The sequence goes on along the minus strand of NC_132927.1, from coordinate 15,297,732 downwards.
TTCTCTATCTTTTAAATTTCTATGTTTATTTTATTATTTCATTTTCTCTGCTTTTCTTATTTATTTTGAGTTCTATTTATGCTTAATTTATTTATTTTTATCCTTCCTTTTTAATAATTAAATCAAAACATTTAAGGTTACATTCGCTTCTTAGTTTAAGTTTTGTCACATACCTTAGGTTTGATAAAATAGTGTTCTCATTGTCATTGTTTTCTCAATAATCTGATATTGTGGTTTGGATTTCTTTTCACTACAATGTTTATCCAGAAGAAGTTAAATTTTTTTCCTAAATGATTTTTGTTTAAACCTTTACTATTAATTTATAGCTTTATTATTTTATGTTCAGAGAATTTAGTTCAGTTTCTATTTTTTGGAATTTGTTAAATTTGTCTTTTTGACTTAAAATATGATCATTTTTGTAATTGTTTCACTTTTTAAAGCAAATATATCCTCTAAAAAGGACTGAAAATTTGATATTGATCTATGAAATCAGTCTTATTCATTGCATTTTAATACATCTTTTTCTAACTTATTCTGTTAGAGTTTCGGAGAGTTGTATAATTATCTCTCACCGTTGTGTTTATTTTCAGTTCTAGTGCTTATAACAATTTATGTCTTTTATTTCTTTTTAAAAATTTTTTAACTTTTTTATTTTTGTTTTTATTTTTTTCTTATTATACTTTAAGTTCTAGGGTACATGTGCACAACGTGCAGGTTTGTTACATATGTATACATGTGCCATGTTGGTGTGCTGCACCCATTAACTCGTCATTTACATTAGGTATATCTCCTAATGCTATCCTCCCCCCATCCCACAATAGGCCCCAGTGTGTGATATTCCACTTCCTGTGTCCAAGCGATCTCATTGTTCAATTCCCACCTATGAGTGAGAACTTGTGGTGTTTGGTTTTCTGTTCTTGCGAAAGTTTGCTGAGAATGATGGTTTCCAGCTGCATCCATGTCCCTACAAAGGACACAAACTCATCCTTTTTTATGGCTACATAGTATTCCATGGTGTATATGTGCCACATTTTCTTAATCCAGTCTGTCACTGATGGACATCTGGATTGATTCCAAGTCTTTGCTATTGTGAATAGTGCCGCAATAAACATATGTGTCTTTATAGCAGCATGATTTGTAATCCTTTGGGTATATACCCAATAATGGGATGGCTGGGTGAAATGGTATTTCTAGTTCTAAGTCCTTGAAGAATCACCACACTGTTTTCCACAATGGTTGAACTAGTTTACAGTCCCACCAACAGTGTAAAAGTGTTCCTGTTTATCCACATCCTCTCCAGCACCTGTTGTTTCCTAACTGTTTAATGATTGCCATTCTAACTGGTGTGAGATGGTATCTCATTGTGGTTTTGATTTGCATTTCTCTGATGGCGAGTGATGATTATCGTATTGGACTTGTGCAAAAGTAATCATGGCATTTACCATTAAAAGTAATAGCAAAACCACAATTACTTTTGCACCAACCTGATAGTTGTCCCTTTAATAAAATCTTTCTTATTACATTCGATACTTTTTGCATTAAGTTTATATTATCTGAAATTAATAATTATTTCTATTGTATTTCTTGCTAGTTTTCATCTAAAGTCTTGCTCTGTCACCCAGACTGGAGTGCAGTGGCATGATCTCTGCTCACTGTAACCTCTGCCTCCTGGATTTAAGTGATTCTCCTGCCTCAGACTCCTGAGTAGCTGGGATTACAAGTGTGTGCCATCATGCCTGGCTAATTTTTGTATTTTTAGTAGAGAGAGGGGGTTTCGCCATGTTGGCCAGGCTGGTCTGGAACTCCTGACCTCAAGTGATCTGCCTGCCTTGGCCTCCCAAAATGCTGGGATTACAGGTGGGAGCCACTGCGCCTGGCCTCCCCTAAAGTTTTATTCAAATTTTACTTCTAGTCATCTTAAATTTTTATATTTGAGTGTTTTAAATCAATTTACATTATATTTTTATTTTACTTTTTAACATTGATTTTTTAAGAATAACATTTTGAGATACAATTGACATACCATACAATTATTGAAAACATTATGCTAAATAAAGAATCCAGTCACAGAAGACCATCTAGTGTGTGATTCCATTTATATGAAATGTCCAGAGTAGGCAAATCTATAGAGACAGAAAATAGATTAAATTATTTTTATAATATAAATGAAATATTTTTAATAGTGGATTTTGTATCTGCCTCTTAATCTGCATATAATTAATTTATGGTTTTGGAATAAAACATGATGGAATAAAACACTGAAAAAATACACATAGCATTTCAGAATAACATGTTTTTAAGTTGCTTGCCTATATGTATTGGTTCTTCTGGATAATTAGAAAACCTGATGACATGAATTGGGTGAAGAGATTTCCCAGACCTCATCGTCTTCTTTTCTAGTTGCCACAAAATATTTTGAGGATTCTGAGATTATGTTCTGTGAGGTTTCTTGAGTGTTTTTTATTTACTTATAAATGTCTTAAAACTTTTAAGAGGTACCATGACTGGAAAACTCATCTGACATCACAGAGAGCCCCACTGTAGAAAACACAAGGATGCTAGCAGTGTTGGAAAAGGCAAACATGTCAGTAACCCTGGCCTATGCTGCCAAGTTGAAAGGAAGGGATAAGTCTGTGGTATCACTGACATGGCTAGAATTTCTATAATGGAGAAGATGGAGAGTAAAACTGGAAGTGAGTATGGCCAGTACCATTTTCAGCTTTCCTGGACATTGTCAATAGAGCTTTCACCTACAAGCTCCACATTAAAATTTTAAAAAGGATATGCCTGTTTTTTCCAACCCATTGAAACACATCTCTTGCCTTTTATTTATTAATAGAAAATTGTGTCTTCAGTAATCTTGACACTCTCACTACTTTGTATGAATCTGGATGAGCAATGAATTGAGAGTGCATGTTTTATTATTGCTGATTAACAACTGATCTCCTAATGCTGGGACTAAGGCATCATAGTAGGTGACTATGGCAGAAACTGCTGGTGGATTGCTAATTGCCCAGCCTAATTTCTTCTTTTTTCAACAAACAAAACCCTATGTATTTGTGTATGTATGTATTTGGCAGCTGGCCAAATTCAAGCTACCCTTCCTTATGGCTAGGTGAATACACATTCCTGAGTTGGGACAATGACATTAAGCATTAAGCTTTGAGTGACACTTTCGGAAAGTCTTTAGAAGCTGCTTCAGCTGAGCAGTGTGTCTTCTTTGCCTTTCTGCTCCTTTTCCTTCCTGCTGTGTGGGAGATGTAAATGAAATCTATTGTTATAGCGCCATCTTTGTCTGTGAGATGAGCTTAAGCATGGAAGCCATATGTTCTGATAGTAGAACATAAAGATCAAAGATGCTTGGTTTCCTCTTCAGCACAGGAGAGCCATTAAGTCTTGGATGGGATATCTTTGGACTTCCATTAGCTGAAATAGATCAATGGTTACTTTATTTAATCATAATTTCATTTTATTTTATTTTTGATTACATGTTTTAATTCTAGCAAATACAATAGGGCTCGGCTATGGCTGCAAAGCCCTGAGCATAGGCAAACAAAATTTTGTATTCTGAGTGAAGAGAAGTTTTAAAACATCCAAAGCATACAGAAAAAAGATTGGATAAATAACCAAAGGGGAATCTGAAGTGAATAGTCACGATAGAGAATAACTGAATCAGAGCCAACAGATCTGGAGTTAGAGACTAGAAGGATCTCCAAGAGGGGAAGTAGGGAATGTTTAACGGCTCATCTGTAAATGAGCTGGAGAAACAGAGGGAAGCATAATCTGTTCCTTCCCATCCTTGAAGCAAAGCTTAGGAAAGCATTAATGTACCACAGAGTGTTCAAAATGTGGGTGTCATCCTCCAGTAAATGCCACTCTGATTGTTCAGATACTTGGAGTGTCCCACAGCTGTGTCAGGAATGTACAACCTCTTATATTAGACCTGACGTTTTGCTAGGGTCAGATGGCTAAGGCCCAAGGTCAAAGACAGGCTTCCAGTGGGTTGGATAGAATAGAAATTGATTAAATATGGGATACATGTACATGAAGGGAGACAGTTTGAGATGAGCCATGGGAATGGAATGTTTCATCATTTTTCAAGGAGCCCAAGAAGTATTCCTCCAGCTTTCAGCATGGCAGATAGTATAGGTATTCAGGAGAGAGTCAGGGATGAGTCCCCCTCCCTCAATGTCTTCTAAAATTGAGAGTCCCTTGCACACCATAGAAAGAAATCAGTTGTTTTGAGTGTCCAGAGAGGTGTGAGAGGTGGTGTACATAATTGATGCATAAACTGGCTATGGTTGCTATAAAAAAGTGAGCCATTTGGGTGAGTTTATCTACTGGAGTTTCATGATCTCTTATTTGGAACTCTTGAATGTGCTCCAGAATTACAAGTTTTTTTTTTTTTGTTTTGTTTTTTGTTTTAGAAAGGAAAATATTGCACATTATATGATAGCCACAGAAGAGTATGTGGCAATAAGCTGCAATCCAATTTGCTAATATTTATGCAGCAAAATGATAAATATTAACATTTGGAAGGTTAAAAATACTATAAATAGCCTCATGTCAGTTCTCTGATCGCAGAGTTCTCTGTTCTCAAAGTTTCTTGGATTTTGATATTGTGGATAAGAGACCATGGACCATTATTATCAGGAGAGCATTATGTCAATGAATGTCTAAGATGAAATCTATGTTTGGGAATAAAGAGTCCATCTACTGGGAGCTTGTCATACCAGAAGCTGCATGAAAGAACTAACTTCCCTTTACAGATGTGAAGTTTATTAGACCATGTACTAGTTCTTTTAACCCCCTGTTTACATTCTTGTGCTTTTAATTTTAATCCACCTTTTTTCAGACTGGACTGTGCCTTTAAGTAATTTTAGATCCCTAAGTGTTATATTATATGAGACCTGTCATTTCTGAGAATGTCTTTCTATTTTCCTCACACATGAATGACAACTTGACTGAGTAGTAGAAAATGGTTTTTCCTCTTTTAACATGCTGTGGCAACTTCTCTATTACCTAACAGTACATATTTATTTATTTGTATATATTATGGCATATTTATTTGTAGTTAACTAGTGTTGTGGCCTAAATGCTTGTTGGACATTTTCTTTATTATAAGTTAAAAATTTGTCTGGATGTGTCTATTTATTAACTTTATTTGGAGCATGATGAGATCTTTAGATATGTATACATTTCAGCTAAATAGATTTTTCCTTGATTTATTGCACCCGTGCCAACTGTTTTGATTTCCTTTTCAAGTCTATCTATAGTTCTTAGTTTGGAATTTTATTCTTCCTCCTCTATATCTAGTGTGCCCGCATTGTTTCCAACTACTTATTCCTGTCCTTTGACTTATGAAATAACTTTTCAACTTTGTATTTCAAATTATGAATGAATTTTCTCCAGTGTAAATTCTACTCTGATGTACAGTAAACCTTTATTGCCTTGTTAGCTTTCTTATATGTCCATTTTCATTCAGTTTTTTCATTTTTTTTTCTTTAATGTTATTTGTTTTCCACTTCGTCTCAGCATATTCTGACCTTGTGACTTTCAGGTCCTGTATCTTATGGTCAAAAGTTTTCTAGAATGTTATTTTGGTTTCTGTAGCAAATTGTTTTCAGAAGACTGTTCTTCCCTTTCATCTTTAAGATAACTTTTTTTTTTTTTTGTGAAGTTAAAAAAAGTAGATTGCATGTTGTTTTTCTTTTAGTTTCTACCACTGGATGTGCTCCTTGGATCTAGTTGTCAGTCAAAGCCTTTCCTCATATTTATAGCATGAAGGTAAGTTGATGTACGTAGCTCAGTTCTCACTGTCTATCAGGTGCTTATCTAGGGCAGCTCTGTTGCGTATAACTGTGATTGTTTCCTATCTCTGTGTGTATTTCTCTGACACTTGGAGGAAACAGGTTATGCAAAGACTGCAGCCTTTCCCTTGCACAGTTACCAGGGCACTTCCTGCCTCATTCGCTTGCAGAAGTTATTTTTTTCTTTTTTATGGAAACATAATTACTTTAGAGCAATGAGTCATTTTTATTTTATTTTATTTTTATTATTATTATACTTTAAGTTCTAGGGTACATGTGCATAACGTGCAGGTTTGTTACATATGTATACTTGTGCCATCTTGCTGTGCTGCACCCATCAACTCGTCAGCACCCATCAACTCGTCATTTACATCAGGTATAACTCCCAATGCCATCCCTCCCCCCTCCCACCTCCCCATGATAGGCCCCGGTGTGTGATGTTCCCCTTCCTGAGTCCAAGTGATCTCATTGTTCAGTTCCCACCTATGAGTGAGAACATGTGGTGTTTGGTTTTCTGTTCTTGTGATAGTTTGCTAAGAATGATGGTTTCCAGCTGCATCCATGTCCCTACAAAGGACACAAACTCATCCTTTTTTATGGGTGCATAGTATTCCATGGTGTATATGCGCCACATTTTCTTAATCCAGTCTGTCACTGATGGACATTTGGGTTGATTCCAAGTCTTTGCTATTGTGAATAGTGCCGCAATAAACATTCGTGTGCATGTGTCTCTATAGCAGCATGATTTATAATCCTTTGGGTATATACCCAGTAATGGGATGGCTGGGTCATATGGTACATCTAGTTCTAGATCCTTGAGGAATCGCCATACTGTTTTCCATAATGGTTAAACTAGTTTACAATCCCACCAACAGTGTAAAAGTGTTCCTATTTCGCAATGAGTCATTTTTTATGTCTGGATGTTTTCTGGGAGTTCAAACTCCCTGCATGTAGGAATATGGTGTCTGAGGGTGGAGGTAGGATGGGGTTAGGAGTATGTGGATAGTTCAGTAACATTCTGCTGCCTTAAAAATCAGTGCTTTTGTCTAGGGGTCAGCTGCCTGTTTTGCTATTTGGCTTATAGGATGGTCTCTGAGGGAGGTGTAGATAATGGGGAGAAGCAGTATTTCAATTTTCTTTCAGGTACAAAGGGAACAATGTTTCATGAAGTGAAAAATGGGCTATTCATATTTCATCTGGAACTTCCTTCTTTGGGGGTGATCTGCTCTACTAGCCTGCCTGCTGCTAGAGAGGCCGAGATGGTCGTGCCAGCCATGCGCTGCTGCTGGTGTCTCTGTGGGCATGACCTAGGGCTGGCATTTGGTGAGATATCTTTCTGCATCTGGTGGTCCATCCTATCAGCCCTGTGTTCTAGATTCCCCAGTGACTGACATTTAGCCAGTCTCCTCTGTCACTCTCCAGTGACATGCACACACTGTTGGCGCGAACTGCAGTCACGCTTCGCAGCCGAGAGCCTCAGTGTGCATCTGTAGTAGCAGGACGTCAGTGAGGACTGCCCTGTCACTGTTGAGCTCGACCCGACTGTGCCTGGTCTACACTCCAGGTCTGCCAAATGTCTCAGCAAGGTCCTTCACAACAACTCTTCTGATTCAGGATCACATATCACATGTGCTTTGATGCCTGCTTGTGAACAATTTCACCTCCTGAGATGTCCGTTTTTGGGAGTGTGAGCCTTCCTCTCCTGGTGACAGTTGGCTGAGGCCGTCCAGCCTCAGATCACACTGGGAACAGATGCCTAAGGAGATCTGGGACAGGGGGCCCACCAAGATGTTCTGCCCTGTGGGGGGCAACACCGGCTGTTGTCCGCCGGCGGCATCCAGGGACAGTCTATCCAGGTGAAGCCGAGGCCACTCCCACTTGCTCCCTCACCCTCATGCTGACAGCAGTGAGCTGACCATAGCCCTGGGGAGCCCCACAGGGAGACTGGCCTCCCCAGCACATGCCCAGCAGTGCGAGATGCAGTCGTCACAGAGGCAGGTACACGACACCACAGATATGCCACGTACCCCTCATCGGGACCAAGGTCCACTGAGAAGCCACGAAGGCCATGCTTCCAGCAGTGACTGTGGTGGCAGGACTGTCAGGAGGCCATAAGTGCCACGGCTCCCCTCTGGTGGTTCACCTGCCCACTTGCACCTGGGGTGGCCCCTCCAGTGCGGTCCCAAGAGCAGAACACCCGCCAGGCAACACGTCTGATGAAGGCCAACAGTGTGAGTCCTCTGGTGTTTGGTGACGCCGGAGCTGTGCCAAAAGGCCTTCCCACACTGCTCACACTTGAAGGGCTTCTTTCTGGTGTGGACCCTCTGATGGCGAATGTGGTCTTTCTTGTGCTTAAAGATCTGCCTGCATTCACTGCACTCATAAGGTTTTTTCCTCTGAAAAGGAATGAACAAGGGAACCCCCTCAAAGGCATTTTTAAATGAAGCGTGGAAGGCATCAAAGATGCGCTCTTCTTCAGGACTCAGGCGGGGCTCTGTGCGGGGCTTCCTGGGCACAGTGGGCATCTCAGGTGGCTTTCTGTCCCCGGATGCTTTCTGTCTGAGCATGCTCTTCTGCGCATCGGCTTTCTCCCTCGAGGTCGGAGTCTTCTTTTTTCTGCCTGCAGGCTTCTCCACCGTTCTCTGTTCCTTGGAAGCCTGAGGGCTGAGGAACTGCTGACTTCTCTCTGTTGGCACCACTTCAAGAATGGCTTGCTTCCCACACAACTCTTCGTGCTCCCAGCTCAGGACTGACGCTCTACACCGGGAGGCCAAGGGCCACCATTCTCTTGCTGGAAACGAGGGACGACGAGGACCTTCCACTGCAGAGCACGGATGGGCCCGGGCCCTACCAGGACTGCTGGAGGGTGGGGCAGGGCAGGCACGCCTCTCGGTGGGACCAGGGGTGGGAAAGGGGCGCCCTCTTTGAGGGACCCCCATGGCTCCCTGCTGTAATGTAAATGGGGAGCCGAGCAAGAAGACACGAGGCAGATGAGAACAAAGGTAGCCTTTATTGGGCTCCCGGGCAGGTGAGGGTCACCGGTCCTCTAGGGTGAGGGCCAAGGAAGTCGCGCTTGGGGGCCGGCGTTGGGGGCGGGTATCGGGGGCCTTTTATAGGGCGAGGTAGGCGGGGTTTTTGGTCTTGGTTTTCCTGAGTTAGGTTTCGATTTCTGGGGAATGACGTGTCCAGGAGCTTACACACAGCCGGGGTTCTTTGGCGGGCGCCGGCTTTTTTCAGCGCTGAGAGTCTTAGCAGGAAGTGAAGGGCGGCAAGTCCTAACAAAGGGCCTGCGGGAAGACCTAACAAAAGGCCTGCCATGCCGGGTGATACCGTCATGTTGGGTCTAGATTCCTGCCTAATACCTGCCCACGTCCCCTGCAGCCCTCTGCACCCACAGAAGATGTTCTTTTGTTGAAACTAAGTTGTTGCTCATAAAATGAATAGGTATTGACTTCTAAGGCACATATTCTATTGATGTCAGCATATATGCATTGCTGCTTACTATACAATAGACAATAGACGATATTTTTGAAACGTTTTATTATGGTGTATTAGTCCATTTTTACAATGCTGATAAAAACATACTCGAGACTGGGCAAGTTATTCAAGAAAGAGGTTTATTGGATTTACAGTTCCACATGGCTGGAGAGGCCTCACAATCATGGTGGAAGGTGAAAGGATGTCTCACATGGCAGCAGACAAGAGAAGAGGGAGCTTGTGCAGGGAAACTCCTGTTTTTAAAATCATCAGCTCTCATGAGGTTCATTCATTATCACCAGAACAGCGCAGGAAAGACCTGCCCCCATAATTCAATCACTGCCCACTGGGTTCCTCCCACACACGTGGGAATTGTGAGAGTTACAATTCAAAATGAGATTCGGGTGGGGACACAGCCAAATCATATCATTCTGCCCCTGGCCCCTCCCAAATCTTATGTCCTCACATTTCAATACCAATCATGCCTTCCCAACAGTCCACCAACATCTTAACTCATTTCAGCATTAACTAAAAAAGTCCACAGTCCAATGTCTCATCTAAGTCAAGGCCATTCCCTTCGGCCTATGAGCCTGTAAAATCCAAAAGAAGTTATTTACTTCCTACATACAATGGGGATATATGCATTGGGTAGATACAGTCATTCCAAATGGGAGAAACTCGCCAAAACAAAGGGGCTTCAGGCCCCATGCAAGTCAAAAATCTAGCATGATGGTAAAATCTTAAAACTCCAAAATGATCTCCTTGATTCCAGGTATCACATGTAGGTCAGGCTGATGCAAGAGATGGGTTCCCACGGTCTTGGACAGCTCCGCCCCTGCGGTTTTGGAGGATATAGCCTCCCTCCTGGCTGCTTTCACAGGCTAGTGTTGTGTGTCTGTGGCTTTTCCAGGCCCATGGTGCAAGCTGTTGCTGGATCTACCATTCTGGGGTCTGGAGGATGGTAGCTCTCTTCTCACAAGTCCACTAGGTGGTGACCCAGTAGGGACTCTGGGTGGGAGCTCCAATCCCACATTTCCCTTCTGCACTGCCTTAGCAGAGATTCTCCATGAGGGGCCCACCCCTGCAGCAAACTTCTGCCTGGGTATCCAGGTGTTTTCATACATCCTCTGAAATCTAGGTGGAGGTTCTCAACCCTCAATTCTTAACTTTTATGCACCTGCAGGCTCAACACCATGTGGAAGCTGCCAAGGCTTAGGACTTCCATCCTCTGAAGCAACAGCCAGAGCTATACCTTGGGCCTTTTTAGTCATGTCTGGAGTGGCTGAGATGCAGGACACTAAGTCCCTGGAGTGCACACAGCTGAGGAACCCTAGGCCTGGCCCAAGAAACCATTTTTTCCTTCTAAACTTTGAGGCCTGTGATGGGAGGGGCTGCTGCAAAGGTCTATGACATGCCCTGGAGATATTTTCCCCACTGCTGCAAAGTTCTCTGACATGCCCTGGAGACTTTTGCCGCATGGTATTGATGATTAACATTTGGCTTCTCATTGCTTATGCAAATTTCTGCAGCCAACTTGAACTTCTCCTCAGAAAATGGGACTTTCTTTTCTATCGCATTATCAGGCAGCAAGTTTTCCAAGCTTTTATGCTGTTTCCCTTTTAAAACTGAATGTCTTTAACATCACCCAAGTCACCTCTTGAATGCTTTGCTGCTTAGAAATTTATTCCACCAGATATCTTAAATTATCTCTCTCAAGTTCAAAGTTCCACAAATCTCTAGGGCAGGGGGAAAATGCCACCAATCTCTTTGCTAAAACATAACAAGATTTGCTTTTGCCCCCGTTCCCAACAAGTTTCTCATCTCCATCTGAGTCTACCTCAGCCTAGATTCCATTGTTCATATCATTATCAGCATTTTGGGTAAAGCCATTCAACAAGTCTGTAGGAAGTTCCAAACGTTCCCACATTTTCCTGTCTTCTTCTGAGCCCTCCAAACCATTCCAATCTCTGCCTATTACCCAGTTCCAAAGTCACTTCCACATTTCCAGGTATCTTTTCAGCAGCACCTGACTCTACTGGCACCAATTTACTGTATTAGTCCATTTTCATGCTGCTGATAAGGACATACCCAAGAATGGGCTATTTACAAAGGAAAGAGATTTAATGGACTTACAGTTCCACATGGCTGGGGAGGCCTCACAACCATGGTAGAAGGTGAAAGGCACATCTCACATGGTGGCAGACAAGTGAAGAGAGAGTCTGTGCAGGGAAACTCCCGTTTTTAAAACCATCAGATCTCATGAGATTCATTCACTATCACAAGAGCAGGGCAGGAAAGACCTGCCCCCATGATTCAATCACCTCCTACTGGGTTCCTCCCATGACACATGGGAATTGTGGGAGTTACAATTCAAGAAGAAATGTGGGTGGGGACACAGCCAAACCATATCGTATAGTAATCTATTCTTAGGTGTTGGGTTTAAGAAAAGATGTAATGGATTTCAGTGTATGAATAAACATTTAAAAGAATTTTTAAAAATTATTTAAAACTTTTTTGTGGGTACATATAGGTGTATATATTTATGGGGTACATGAGATGTTTTGATACAGGCCTGCAATATGAAATAAGGACATCATGAACAATGGGGTATCCATGCCCTCAAGCACTTTTCCTTTGAATTACAAACAATCCAATTATATTCTTTAAGTTATTTAAAAATATACAATTAAGTTATTGTTGACTATAGTCAGCCTATTGTGCTATCAGTAGTAGGTCTTATTTATTCTTTCTTTTATTTTTATTTTTTGTACCCATTAACCATCCCCACCCTCCCCAGCTCCCTACTACCCTTCCCAGCCTCTAGTAACCATCCTTCTATTCTCTATGTCCATGAGTTCAATTGTTTTGATTTTTAGATCCCACAAAAATGTGAGAATATATGATGTTTGTCTTTCTATGTCTGGCTTATTTCACATGAACATTTTTCTTTATCGGTAGACTTTTCCTCCATGTTTAAGAAAAAAGTATAAGGGAATAAAGTCAGTAATAATATTGTGAATTTAGACAGTGAAGATACTTTGGCTCAAAATGATCAATCAAATGGTAGTTCAACAGGAGTTGCACACATAAATAATCTGATTTATTGAACTTCCTTCAGCCAGATAGAGCAGTTGAGTCAGTTGAAGGTAGTAAAAACACTATCCTCTTTGTTGGGCCTTGGGATAAACGGGCTCTGAGGTAGACAGAAGCTAGTTTTGTTCTAAAGGAGCAGAGTGTATGCACACGCGCACGTGTGTGTGTGTGTGTGTAGCATGAGATTGCTGTTGTTGCCATTGTATCTATTCATTAGCATGATATCCTGTGTCTCTAACTGATAATGGAAAAGATGGAAGGCCAAGAAGCCAATCCACAATCCAGGAAGGAAAATGTGTCTACAGTCATAAGGATCTCCTATTATGAGACCCAGAGTGGAATTTGTAGGATGGGTTGATTCATGGTATTTCTATTTCTTCCTTTGTCCACATGCCCAATATATGGATATCCTTCTGCTTTTATTTTAAGTACCCAGTGTGAAAATCCTTAGTTAAGTTAAGCTATGTGAGTAGACTATAGAGAACTGGAATAGTTGCAAAAATACTGAATTTAGCCCATAGAAGTCATTCAGCAGTATAAGGTACCAGGAACGCAGTGAACTATTATGGAATTGTCACAGCCTAGGATGAAATGTTTTTAGAGCCTCACCTGTCACCCAGGCTGGAGTGCAGTGGCACGATCTTGGTTCACTGCAACCTCTGCCTCCTGGGTTCAAGCGATTCTCCTGCTTCAGCCTTCTGAGTAGCTGGGACTACAGGTGCCCGCCACCATGCCCAGCTAATTTTTGTATTTTTAGTAGAAACAGGGTTTCACTGTGTTGGCCAGGCTGGTCTCAAACTCCTGACCTCATGATCTGCCCGCCTTAGCCTCCCAAAATGCTGGGATTACAAACATGAGCCACCGTGCCCGGCCAGTGTGATTGTACTTGTAACTGACTTCAGATAATTCAAGATCTCAGTATGAGAAATACTGAATTAGTTCAATCTGCTTCATTATGTATTCTTTTTGACTACTAGCATTATATTTATTCATTTATTCAATCAACATTTGTTTAGTCTCTACTATGGCTAGGCTAGGTATGGCTTCCAAATGTTGGGGGTATAGCAGGGAACGAAAGTGCCTTTCTTTCCTAGTGGAGATCATAGTCTGAATAATAAAAGAGAGGAATATATATATATATGTGTGTGTGTGTGTATATATATATCTGTGTATATATTCAGATATATATACACACACGTATATATATATTCAGACAGTGATAAATGCTATGAGGAAAAGCAATATAGAATAAGGAACAGAGAATGACAGGTTAGCGGTGGTTGTAAAGAAGGTCTTTTTGAAGAGACTGTCTGCCAGTCTTAGATTTGGAGAAAAGTATAAAAGTCCAGCTTTTTCAACGTTTTCAGTAGTTCTATGGAAAGAAAGGAATGGTTGTATCAGGACATGTTCAATACTTGCATTCATTTTCGTGACCTATGTTTCATTCCTTCTCTGTATGTGCCCTTACTTAACAGATGAACAATATAAACATTACTGATGGCTTGATCACATACTGTGGTAATAACAGAGTTAATATTGGAACTTTGGGATTCTGAATTTACTTGTGTTCTCTACTGAACCACATGTTCTCTTTTCCTCTTTATTTTTCTCTTTTTCATTAAGGTAATTGAAGAAGTTAGTGATTTCTTTTTCAAGATAGAGTAGTTCTTCTCTTCTCTTCTTTGATCTTCTATCTGGACTATTGCAGAGTGGATGTGGGGCAATTAAATGTGCCAGAACTTGAGAGGACTCATGTGCTCCCATGAAAAAAAGCTCAGCTAGAAAAAAAGCTTTTCACAGGGATAAGAATGGGACAGATGACTTTGTCTTATAGGCTGGATAAGTTTTACTTCTACACCTTCCAAAAGGTAACTCAGAGTTATGAAGTTAGTTTCAATTTTCAGAAAAATGTCTGTCTGCAGCTCAAATATTTATGAGCTGTTAGGATACTGCCACATAAAATAGATGCTTTGGCAAAACTGTTTTTTATAATGGTGATATAACTTATGATATGGGATTTTGAGATTCATGGTTTTGGATTTTCGGACTGTGCAGAAAGAGTACATGTATTCAATAGCAGCAGGCAGTTCTCATTTCTCTCCAAAACTGCCCCTTTAAATCTCAGCACGGCCTTTTCAATTCTTCTGATTGCCAGATATCAATCTCTTCTGTTACCTTGTAGTTTGGTCAGGACCAATCTCTCTCATGGTTATGAATTTTCTCTTTTCTGGAATTTCTAGAAAATATTTTCCATAGATAGACAGGGTCTCCTGTATCTTTTATGTCTTCTCATAATTGTTCCTTTTTCTCTTTAGAGAGAAGAGTTGGAAATTGGGCAGGCTAGTGGAATGAGAAGATTTTCCTCTTGTCTTATATTTATCTGTTTTCAATAAATCTTTAAAGGCAATTCAATAAAGGGTAATATAATGCTTGTTCACAGAAACAAAATGGAAAGAAAGTAATTCTAAAGTCTACTAAGGGAATTATATATTTTGGTATCAGAAACTTTCATGATATCATGGCAAGATTGAGGGTGGGGAGCGGGTATGAGAAATACAACAATATGTTTAGAAATTTGAGTCAAACATTAGAATACAAATATTTTTCTCAAAATGGAGTCTTAGGTTTCTGCCTCTGGTAATGATGGAGCAGCTTGTATCAGATTAATCCTGCAGTTAACAATAATAAATTCTAAACAAAACATGAAAAACAACTATTTGAAGACATGGGGGAGCAACTAAATACAGGTAGAAACATAGGAAAATCATAGCTGAATATTTTTTTTTTTAACAATTCTCTTCCAAAAACTGATAGACTAACTAGACAAAATAATAAGAATAGAGATCTGGAAAACACTATTAATCAACATGATCTAATTGACAAGGTAGAATATACAATTTTTTTCAAAGGCACATTTCTTCAAAAAGAAAATCAATGAAGTTGAATTGGATTCTTTGAAAGATTAATATGCTAGACAACCATTTCAAGTAATATAAATATAATATATACAATTATGAAATATTAATAGAAAATCAAAGGAGAGAGAAAACAGAAATTAATATTAAGAATAAAAGAAGGGCTGGGCGCGGTGGCTCACGCCTGTAATCCCAGCACTTTGGGAGGCCAAGGCGGGTGGATCACCAGCTCAGGAGATCGAGACCAGCTGGGCTAACACCGTGAAACCCCGTCTCTACTAAAAATACAAAAAATTAGCAGGGCATGGTGGTGGGTGCCTGTAGTCCCAGCTACTCGGGAGGCTGAGGCAGGAGAATGGTGTGAACCTGGGAGTCGGAGCTTCCAGTGAGCCGAGATTGCGCCACTGCACTCCAGCCTGGGTGACAGAGCGAGACTCTTGTCTCAAAAAAAAAAGAATAAAAGAGGGGATATCACTCTAGCTAGGTATTTCATGTGTCAAAAGGATATCTATCAAGAGTTTAATAAACACTTTGTTTTAGCGGATTACAATTTCCTATAGCTTTCTGAGAATGATGCATGGAAGATAATTTATTTTTTGAAAACTTACATATTTGAAAATGTCTTATTCATTGTCACACTTGATAGTTTGTCCAGGTATAGAATTCTAAATTGCCTGTCATATTTGAAAGCATTGCTCCATTGTCTTCTAGCTTCTAGTATAGTATTGCTGTTGAGAAGTCTGATGCTATTATTATGCTGAACTTTTGTGTATGATTTTTTTAATCTGAAAGCGGTTGGGATCTGAAAGCTACTACAAAGGGATACTCCTTGGCCCCCAGTGTAACCTTTTAGTTTGAAAACTCATATTCTTCAATTCTGGGAATTACCTTATTTCTTTGATACATTTTTTTCCCCCTGTTCTCTCTGTCTGTAATTCCTAGTGGTATTCCTATTTTTCATGTCTTTATTTTTCAAACATTATAAGAAATACTCAAACGAAAAGTTTTATCTTCCAGTTCTTTTGTTAAAATGTAAAATTTTATTTTATTTTTAAATTCGAAGAGTGCTTTATTGTTCACTGAATTTTCTTTTTGAAACATAGCATCCTGACCTTGTTTTATGACTGTAATGCTCTCTTAATTCCTGTGAGGTTATTTATTACAAATGGCTGCTGCTTCTCTCCATATTGCTTTTCTTTTCTGAGTTCTGTTTTTGTTAAACTTTTTGCTTATTTGTTTAGGTCTCTTTCATGTTGAAGCTTTCCTGAAAAGACTAACATGCTTGGCTTACTGTTTGTATTTAAAGAATGAGGCACTAAGAATCTGACTGAGACACTAAAATCTGGCTGGGCTTATTGATTGGGCAAAGATCTAGTAATTTATGTGGGAGAAGACACCCAGCTCTCAATATTAGTTCTTTTCCCTTGAGCTGATCAAGTTCTCCAGAAGAGAATTCCCCAATTTTCGGACTTCCAGTATTTTACAAGTTGATAGGGAGAAAGGGATTGATGGTTTAATTATCTAGAGTAAACCTCTCCTTTCCTGATGAAATAGTGTATGGGAAGTTTTCTGGCTGGATGGGGTGGGTGAAAGGCTGGGAAATAACTGCCCTCTGTATAGGTTTTCAGCCACACTCTTGTTTTTAGTCCCACTCTTCACCCTTCATCCTCTGTAGTAAGCAATTTCTCAAATTCCTCATGCTTCCTGGGATTCTGGAGCACCAACTAGCTTACCTGTTATTGGCTTCCCAGTTTCACGCACTTGGGTTTCATTTCCTCTGCTTTGCTAGTTAACACTGGTCCATCTACTTTCTGTCTTCTGAAATTATAGTATCTCTTATCTGTTGCTATCCCCTCTACTATTCTGTTATTATTCTGGTGATATTTTAGGATGGAATAGAGTAAAGCAGGTATATTTAAACTACCATGAGTAGCCTCACTAGTAAGTTGCAAAGAAATTGTTACATTGAAAGCCTCAAGGATTCCACACTTGAGAATAGATGGTTCAACTGTTTTGATGCCAGTAAAGTAGGGATCTTACCACCCTTTGCTCATTTCATCCCACACAGTACAGATGTACTGATAATTCTCCCTACCTGCCAGATATGCTGATAATCCTCCTTACCCACCAGATGTCCACAGCCCCACCTCCCTTTCTTGGGGTACATTAGCACAAGTTGATGGGGTTTAAGGAAAATAGTCCACACAGGGTAATCAGTGGTTGAGGTGCTGAATGATAATGAAGTGAAGTTCTGAGCATATAGGTCAATAAGAACAATTGGTTGCCATTGCTGGGCACATGAAATGGGACATTTCTTGCTGAGTAAGGGCTGGGTATTCTGTCTGAGCAACTCACGTTCTAGTCAACTTCGGGGCTTAATGGTCCTTTGTCAGTTACTCTTTCGACTCCTATGAGGCGGTGGCCCTTTACCTTCCTTGAACGACTCCCCAAGGACTACTTCCAGACTTTGGAGGTTGCCTTGTACTCACTGCCCCATTTCTATTGCTCCTTGTCCATTTCTTCTGTTTATCCAGGGGAACTCCTTGTTTCTCCAAGGGGTGCATCCTTATTTCTACTGTCTTCTCAAATTCAATTATCTTGTTCTTTAATATTTGATTTATTGGCTCATTAAACTTGGAACCCAAATTACTAGCAACCTCAAAACAAGTTTTCTTTCTAAGTAACTGGTCTCATATTTAACTTATTCTAGGTAACTGACCTAACGTTTAAATATATAAATTCTATTGCACCAAAAAAGGGAAGAAAAACCACCAGTCAAACCTCCATCTTGAAACAGTCCAATGTTTATATGTTGTCATGGACCTTTGATGACTTAAAATCATGTCTCCATCCAAGTCATTTGGAACTCTTGAAATAGTCAGCTAGCCAAAAGTTATTTTTAAGTGCTAATTTTGTGCTAGCCTTTGGAAAAACAAAAGTAAATAGGAAAGAAAAAATTTCTCGCTTGAAAAGAACGAGTGTTCTAGTTTGAGAGTTAGGTAGTGAGCATCTAAACCAAAAATGTATCTAAGAGTACAAGAGAGAGTTAGATTTCAAAGATGCTAGTCTCCAGAGCAAGATTATGGGCTAGAGACCTTAGGAAGTGCAGAAACAGGTCAAAAAGAGGAAGAATAGCAGCATATTCAGAAGATGAACACTGTAACTTGGGAGATCCAGCTGAAACCACAGACACTGATTTCCTATTTGATCAACTGAACCTGTCTTTTTTTTTTTTAGACAGGATCTTACTCTGTCACCCAGGCTGGAGTGCGGTGGCGCAATCATGGCTCACTGCAGCCTTGATCTTCTGGGCTCAAGTGATCCTCCCACCTCAGCCTCCCAAGTAGCTGGCATGACAGGCGTGTGCCACCACCCCTAGCTAATTGTTTTGTAGGGATGGGGTTTCACCATGTTGCCCAGGTTGATCTCGAACTCCTGGGCTCAAGTGGTTCACCCACTTCAGCCTCCCAAAGGTCTGGGATTACAGACATGAACCCTCATGCTCGGTTTGTTGTTTCTTAAAAAAATCACATTGCTGACACTTCTTGCTGAGAATAAGAGGAAAGATTGAATCTTTTTCCTACAATAAATCAATTGCTGGTAAAATATAAAATGAAGCGCTAAAAGTTCTTCCAGATAACACGTAAATGTCTTTGCAGGAAAGTATCTTACTATTAAATCAATCTATGCAGTTAGGCCAGGTAATTCTCCTTACTAAGCTGATTTTGTGACTGAACTTTTATTGTGTATTGAAGATGATAGGAAAGTAAGATAAAGGAAAGACAGTTTGGGTGAGGATAGCATTCAGCATTCTGTTCAGTTTATGCAGCTAGATTTTTTTCTGTTTTGAGATCTTATTTATTCTTCATTTCTTGTTCTTAAAATGCTTTTTAAGAAAACATTTGAAATAGATGTTTTTATTATCCAAGGCACTTGTGATGTGGCAGGTTTTCTTTTCTTTTTTTTAAAATTTATTTATTATTATTATTATACTTTAAGTTCTAGGGTACATGTGCATAACGTGCAGGTTTGTTACATATGTATACTTGTGCCATCTTGCTGTGCTGCACCCATCAACTCATCAGCACCCATCAACTTGTCATTTACATCAGATATAACTCCCAATGCAATCCCTCCCTCCTCCCCCCTCCCCATGATAGGCCCCGGTGTGTGATGTTCCCCTTCCCGAGTCCAAGTGATCTCATTGTTCAGTTCCCACCTATGAGTGAGAACATGCGGTGTTTGGTTTTCTGTTCTTGTGATAGTTTGCTAAGAATGATGGTTTCCAGCTGCATCCATGTTCCCACAAAGGACACAAACTCATCCTTTTTTATGGCTGCATAGTATTCCATGGTGTATATGTGGATGTGGCAGGTTTTCTAACTGTGGTCAGATTCAGATAGTAAATAGTTCTTCGTAATAACAATGATGTTTGGTGTGCCAGTTTATATTTTTATATTGTTATAATGGATATAGTTTATGTTCATTTTCCCCTTGTTTCCCTCATCCTATGGTATTTTTTACCACTCACCTCCCAGTACAGTATGAAAAAAATTATCTCCTGAATCATCTGAGTCTCTCAACAGGTCAGTTATGATTTTGTCAAGTTGGGAACTATCCATAAAGCTAACCTGAATACCTTGGGCTAGTAACTCCACTTCGGTCTAAACTGCAATGAGGGATTTCTATTTGATTGAAGTGTGGAGGAAAGGCTCTGAGCCAGGGGGAGCACAATTGCTGACAGACTGGCATGATAAAGGCCCTAATGAATGCACTCTATAGAGCACAAAGGTAGTGTCTTTTTCGAGTCCAAATTTGGAGCCTGATTCAGTTCATATCCAGTCTCTGTCACATGCCAGTTGTGTGACTTTGAGCAAGTCCTTGCTGAACTTTGATTTCTTCATCTGTAAAACAGAGACCTTAATGTCTCTGTTTTACAATGATGCTATGCTCTTTAAATAAGGGTATATGTAAGATACTGAATATATATAATAGCACAAAATAGGTGCATGATAAGTTAAAGACAAAAATAGAGAGCTGTAGATACTAATACTTTTCGCATTTTCAGATTTTCACTTGATAATGATGAAAACTTTTCAAGGACATTGGCTAAATGTTTAAAACAGGCAAGTTGGGCAATACAACCTAATTTAAAAAAAGACAGGAAGGTGGTGGACAGAACAGCATTGTACAAGCAGTCAGATAGCAACTCTTCCTTGTAGTCTAAAGTAGATTTACCACCATAAATATTTGAATATTTTAAATATTCCTTTACAAGTCAGGCATCCATGACTGACTAAGTATCATTAATACAAAGTATCTTATGTATCCTTAGTACTTAAAAGTTGTATTATTAAAGGGAAAATAAAATTGGAATATTGCAGAGGAAAAGTTATTCATAGGTTGACATAAAAGACATAAAATCTTGTAGTGCATAAGGTTTCATAGTTCTCTTTTTCATAAATCGTTAAAAGGGTTTTTCTTCTAATTTGATGGACCATTTCTCTTTCTCCTTCTCCATCTCAGTCTGAGGTAGCACTTGGTGGTATCCAATGAATATTCATGATGACCGATTTCTTCCCAGCAGCAGCACTACATGCAGAAAGAGAGGTTCTCACTGATCGCTTCTGATCTGTAGACTACAATTTAAACACCAGCCTGGTGAATCCACAAACAGAAAAATTGTCTTTTTACACAAAACATTGTATCTAGAATATTAAGGTCTGTGTAAATTGTTATTTTTTTTCCCTTCAAATATAGCAATCACATTTTAAAAAGGAATTTTCTGGATAATTGAAGTAGTTCACCTACTTGCCGTAAGTGTTGGTTAGGAAGTCAACCTTGTGTACAAAGGGCTATGTGTTTATTCTTTTTTAATGTATGGAACAACAAGGATTTCGTGATTAATTTTCTTTTAGAATTGTTTGTAAATTCAGATAGGTACTTGATATTAGGATTTGGTGGAACCACTACAGAAAGATTTGAAAGAGCTTCACGATGCAAATGTAACAACTAACAAAATAATTAAATCAGCAGCTGATTTATTTACTATTTACTGATCTATTTACTTAATTGACATAAGATAGATTTTTAAAATGCAGATAATGGAAAACATTAATAATTCAATCAATTCTGAACTTATAAACATTGTCTTGGATTCAGGATGTTCAAACTGAGGAGAGATGCTTCTCTGTTATGCTATGACTCAGGCTCAGGCACACTGAATTTGAAGTAGGTAAGAGGGAGGGAAAGTGAAGGTAGAGAAATGGAGAGGCAGGTTGAGCCACAATTGAGTAGGAAATGTGAGATCTAGCAAAATCGGTGTGCATTGGTGAGGTGAAGTGTAAATGTCTAAAGAATTTCAGATTCCCTGGTAAAAGGTGCTGTTGCAATGAAAAGCAAAGAGGTGTAAAGTGTGTTGGTACCAGCATGTATGAATATTTACAGTTATTTTGAACACTTTCAAAACACCCTGCCTCCCGTAGCTTTAAAACCATTTATTTATTTATTTATTTTAGTTGTGTGTGGAGGGCTGGGGCCATCGGGGAATGGAGAGCCTTTGTCAATATATTCTCAGTTCCCTGATTATAAACAGAGGCACACCAGAGTACCATGTTTTAATTAGAAACCTGGGACCAGAGAGGATTACCTCAGAAATACATTTATTTTCAGCTCACGGAGCTTATAGGATGATCTTATTATTGCAGAAAGCAGTGAAAGAAAGAAGGCTGTGACAGCAGCAGATATTTTGAATAAGAAGAAAGTTTAGAGAAACTTCGCCGAATCAAAAGTGGATCGTTGTTTGCAAAATATATCTTAAAGGCAAATCTAGTTAATACTGGGTATGGAGATTTCATAACATTTCTCAGATAATAGGCTGAAAGAAAATGTACTACCAGTCTGACTGAAAAAGTGTAGCTTGTAATTATTTCTATTTCTTTTTTTTTCTGAGATGGAATCTCGCTCTGTCGCCCAGGCTGGAGTGCAGTGGCGCTATCTCGGCTCACTGCAAGCTCTGCCTCCCGGGTTCACGCCATTCTCCTGCCTCAGTCTCCCGAGTAGCTAGGACTACAGGCGCCTGCCACCTTGCCCGGCTAATGTTTTACATCTTTTTTAGTAGAGATGGGGTTTCACTGTGTTAAGACAGGATGGTCTCGATCTCCTGACCTCGTAATCTGCCTGCCTTGGCCTCCCAGAGTGCTGGGATTACAGGCGTGAGCCACCGTGCCCGGCCAGTTATTTCTATTTCTTACCAATAAGTTGCCCTTACAAGTTAGAAGGGAAAGAGAATTTACCAATGTAAGTTTGATTTTATATCAATAAAATTAGAAAATATTTCAAACAATACTGACAAAATATTTTTTGTCACATAAATGTAACACCATGACTGATTTGCCTCAGTTTTTAAAAATTATCTTTAAATAAATTAATAATCTTAGCCCTCCTTTGTGTCCTTCACTGCTATAATCTGAATATGTCCTCCAAAACCCATGTGTTGGAAGCTTTATCTGCAGTACAATAGTGTTGGGAGGTGGGGTTTTTTGGGAGGCGTTTAGGTAGTGAGGACTCTACCCTTATGAATGGATTAAGGCCATTATAAAAGGGCTTGATGAACAAACAACAAATACAGGAAAAAATGCTCACCATCACTAATCAGAGAAATACAAATCAAAACCACAAGGAGATGCCATCTCATACTAGTCAGAGTGGCTATTATTAAAAAGTTAAAAAAAAAGATGCTGGTTAGGCTCCAGAGAAAGAGGAATGATTATACACTGTTGGTGGGAATACAAATTATGTCAGCCACTATGGAAAACAATTTGGAGATTTTGCGAAGAACTTAGAACAGAACTCCTTTTCGATCCAGTGATTCCATTATTGGGTATGTACCCAAAGGAAAATAAATTGTTCTACCAAAAAGACACATGTACTAGTATATTCATTGCAGCACTACCAATAGTGAAGACATGGAATCAACCCAGGGGAGATGCCCATCTGTGGTAGACTGGATAAAGAAAATGTAGTACATATATGTCTTGGAATACTATGCAGCCATAAAATAAAGAAATCATGACATTTTCAGCAGCATGGATGCAACTGGAGGCCATCATCCTAAGTGAGTTAATTCAGGAACAAAAAATCAAATACTGCATGTCCTCACTTATAAGTGGGAGCTAAGCATTGGGTACATATGGACATAAAGATGAGAACAGTAGACAGTGGGTACTACTAGAAGGGAGAAAGGGAGGAGGGCGAGGGTTGAAAAGTTACCTGTTGGGTATTATGCTTACTACCTGGGTGGTGGGATCATTGGTATCCCAAACCTCACACAATATACCCATGTAACAAACCTGCACATGTATTCCCTGAATCTAAAATAAAAGTTGAAATTATATTTAAAAAAGGGGCTTGGTGGAAAGAGTTTTTCTCTTTTTTGCCCTTCTGCCACTATACTAAAAAGAGTGTCCAACAATTTGTTTCTGACAAGGCATAGAAATTCTCTTGAGGTAAACTTAAATGCAAGAGGCAGTGTTTATACTAAAAAATGTGTGAATATACAATAATAGCATTCACCTAGATAATTCTGGACAATATAATATACTAATGAAAAGAATTTGTTTGTGAAAAACAATTTGAATTACTTGAAAAATTTTCTAGTTCTGAGTTTACTTGTATACCACTATCATAGAAGTGGTCTACTTAAGTCATGATTATTTATATCTACAGTCCAGTAGAAATAGAACGTGAGCCATAAACCAGAGTCACATATGTCTTTTAACATTTTCCAATAGCCACATTAAAGTGGTAAAAAGAAACAAGTGAGATTAAATCTAATTATATGTTTTATTGAACTCAGTACATCTAAAATATTATTTTAACACATCAATTTATAAACTATTGAGATATTTCATATTACTTATAAAATACTAAGTGTATTAGTTCACTTTCATGCTGTTATGAAGAAATACCCCAGACTGGGTAATTTATAAAGAAAAGAGGTTTAATTGACTCACAGTTCCACATGGCTGGGAAGGCCTCAGGAAACTTACAATCATGGTGGAAGGCATCTCTTCCTAGGGTGGCAGGAGAAAGATGAGTGCCAGCAGGGGAAAGGCTAGATGCTTATAAAACTATTAGATCTCATGATAACTCATGTGCTATCATGAGAACAGCATGGGGGAAACCGACCCCATGATTCAATTACCTCCCATCAGGTCCCTCCCACAACACGTGGGGATTATGGGGATTATAGTTCAAGATGAGATTTGGTTGCGAACATAGCCGAACCGTATCACTAGATCTTTGAAATCTGATATAAATTTTAAACTTATAAAACATCTCAATTGGGATTAGCCATATTCTAAGGGCTCAGTAATTATATGAGGTTTATAGCTATTATATTGGACAGTGTAGCTCTATATCATTTCATATGATAGAGTGCCTTCTGCACTAAATTGTCTGTGCGGTTGTGTAGATCTACAAGCACAGAGCTAAACAGGATCCCAAAGTAGCTAGGTTGGTATTTTTTTCTTTGTCAAGAGGCTTGCATACTAGTACTATAAAAAATGAAAAATTAAAAAAAAGGATCTGAAATTTGAACTGTTTTGTGCTGCTAGTTAGATGTGGTGATTGCTGAAAACATCAGTTTTTTAAAACATCAATATGGTATCATTTGTAGAGTTAACAAAGAATAAAGTGCAAGGTTGCTTTATGGACTTGAATGGACATTTCTCCAAAGAAGATGTATGAGTGCCAATGGGCTCATGAAAGGATACTTAACATCACTAGGAAATCATTAGCGAAGTATGAATCAAAGCCATAATGCAATATCACTTCACACCCATCAGGATAGCTATTATTAAAGAAAAAGAAACAGAAAACAGGTATTCGCGAGGATGTAGAGAAATTGCAACCCTTGTGCACTGCTGGTAGGCATGTAAAGTAGTGTAGCTGCTGTGGAAAACAATATGGCTGTTCCTCAAAAATAAAAAATAGAATTACCATATGATCTAGCAATTCCACTTCTGGGTATATACCCCAAATAATTGAAAGCAGATTGTGAATAGATATATGTAAACTCATGTTCTTAGCAGCATTATTCACAGTAGTCCAAAAAGTGGAAGCAACTTAAGTGTCCGTGACGGATAAATGAATAAATGAAATGTAGTACACAAATATAGTGGAATATTATTTAGCCTGAAAAAGGATGAAAATTCTGACACATTCTATAACATGAATAAACCATGAGGACATTATGCTAAACAAAATAAGTCAGACAGAAAAGGACAAATACTGTATGATTCCACACATATGAGGTACTTAGAGTAGTCAAATTCATAAAGATGGAGAGTAGAATGGTGGGTGTCAGGAGTTGAGGGGAGGGAGGAATGGGGGAGATATTGTTTAATAATGGGTACAGAGTTTGAGATTTGCAAGATGAAAATTGTTTTGTGGATGGATGATGATATTGGTTATACAACAATGTGAATGTACTTAATACCACTGAAACGTACACTTAAAATGGTTAAAATGGGCTGGGCGCCGTGGCTCACGCCTGTTATCCCAACACTTTGGGAGGCTGAGGTGGGCGGATCGCGAGGTCAAGAGATTGAGACCATCCTGGCCAACACGGTGAAACTCTGTCTCTACTAAAAATACAAAAATTATCTGGGCATGGTAGTGCACCCCTGTAGTTCCACCAACTCAGGAGGCGGAGGTAGGAGAATCGCTTGAACCCCTGAGGCGGAGGTTGCAGTGAGCCAAGATCACACCACAGCACTCTAGCTTGGCGACATAGCGAGACTCCGTTTAAAACAAACAAACAAACAAAGAACTGTTAAAATAGAAGGCAGGCGCAGTGGCTCACGCCTGTGATCTGTAATCCCAACACTTTGGGACTGAGATGGGAGGATCACTTGAGCCCAGGAGTTTGAGACCAATCTGGGCAACGGAGCAGGGCTCAGTCTCTACAAAAACTAGAAAAAATTAGCTGGGTATGGTGGCCTCTGTCTGTAGTTCTAGCTACTTGGGAAGCTGATGCAGGAGGATTGCTTGAGCCCAGGAGGTCAAGGCTGCAGTGAGCTATGATCCTGCCACTGCACTCCAGCCTGGGTGACAGAGAGAGATGGTGTCTCTAAAAATTTTTTACAAAAGATTAAAATAGTAAAATTTATGTTATTTATATTTTATCATAATTAAAGTGATTTCTTTAAAAAAGTGATTTTTTAAAAAAGCAACAAGGTTGGTTTGAAAATAGTCTACATTATTTGTCTCTCCTTGATTTTCTTTTTCTTCCATACTAACTTATCATCCATGTTTTCTTAAGCCAATTGGTCAGTCAATACCGTTGTGTACAAAGAAGTCACTCCTATAAAATCCCAGATTTCTCTCCAAAAATTCATTTTATGTAAAGTCAAAATAAAAAAGCTTTTTGAAAACCTGAATAGAAAGCTTCATATTCTTTTAGCATCATTACTAAATTAGTCTTTACTTGACAGCAGGGAACTTAAGAAATTTCAAAAGAAAGAAATTTTGCAGGTTAAAAAAAATTAGATGTATCATTGCTCTAACAACCTTTTTTTCTATTTGCAATATTTTTAGGTCATAATTTTGATAGCTCGAAGTAATTTTCTGATTTTTCATGACAAATGTAGCTTTGCTTTCTAGTTTACATGTTCTTTGATAACTTAAATTCCATACTTTCTTTTTTTTAAAATTGACTTTAGGTCCTGAGTTTGCCTGAAGATTTTCTTATCTAATGTAGACTTTGATTTCATTTTTGGTTCTTCCAGATGGTCAATTACATTCTCAGACAACTTTGAAACTTGGATTCCTCTTATAAAATGTCCTGAAAAGGCCAGATTTTTGGTATGCAGCTCAGAGCAGGTTCATAAAGTTTAAGGTAAACATGAAAAGCCAGTACATTTACAGATGTCCTGTTTTAAGCAAATTTCTGTACAATCTATAACATGAGTAAGCACGAGTTAATTTTTTATCTCTCATGGTCTTTTAATGTATACTCACTGGGGGTGACTATAATTCCGTCCCTAGGATGAAACCTAGGCAGGTCTCAGGACTTTTTTTTGGTGATTTTTAGGTAACAGTCCTAACACCACTTTAAGCTACAGATAGTCTCAACTCAGAAAACAGAATGTCTGTTCAACAATGATCACAATTCTTAATGTGACTTAATCTCGAATCCCCCTTCACCCCATCAGGAACCTAAGGCTACTGTTGAGGACTGCGAGTAAGAAGCTTTGTTTCCACCTCCCAGCCTCTTCCATTTGCTAGCTGTGGAGTTGGTGGGGTGGGGAGGGTCCCAGATGTTCTAATTTGATTCAGCAGTGATGTAGGGTGGTGGTGTGCTCTTTGGGCCTGATAGGCATTTATAGCTGCCCTTACCTTCTGGACACTTTTGTCGGCTATTTGAGCCTCCCACTGGGGGCTCTTCTAGCCCTGGGATGCTGGAAGGGACCACCCCTTCAGCCCCTTCTTCTCACATGGTCCCTTTCTTCAAGACCTCTGTTGGTGTTTTCTTGCTCTTCCTTTCAGGGTAGGATTTTCTTGGGTAACATTTCAAACAACTTCTGACTGTTTTTCAGAATGGTCCATATTTGATCCGCAGGAAATCCTCTCATGCTCTTGGACCCACTGTGGGAAAAAGGGTGGCTTCTTTTTAGATTAAGTAACAGAGCTTCATTTTTGCAATAGCCAAAGTAGTTAATCAACTTGTTACTTACTCCTGCCTTCCAGATTTTTCTGGCAAAGATGCCACCTATGTTTCCTAATAAAACAACAAAATAGAAGTATTGTATTATAGACAAGGAGAACTGACATGGCCATGAACCATGTGTTATATATAATTCACTGTAATTAACTCAATAAAAACGTGAAAGTTGTAAGATAATTTTTATAATAAGATTTTACCTTAATTATAGAGATCTAGAACTTATTCTTTGCTTGGCATGGTTTGCTGCATTACAGAACTATAGAACAGATGATCTCTGCAAAACTGACTATGTTAAGATACTACCCCACTTTGGTTTTAGGTGTGCCTAAATGTCAGTTCTCTCATTCCTCAGGGTGGTCGGGAGGGAACTGGTACAAACATTATCAGCTTTTGTGTGTATAATAAAAAATGCTGGGAAGCCTTGTTCTATACTTCATATTAATAAAAAGAACATTAGCATGAAGGTTGAAAATAAATTTTTAAAAATTGAATTTAGCAAAATTTCATTATGGGCTCTGGATATGCAAATTGCTATTAGTAATTGCTATCATAAGCAATATCTGGTGTCAACTCTATATAAATGTCAGCAATTAACAGCACACATTATGTGTTTTTGTCATCTTCCAAGCTGGCTGGTTCCTACTTGTTTTGAAAATATGTCACTCTTGGAAGAATATTCAGAAGGAACCTATAATTTGTCAGCATCAATCATTTTCAGACTCAAGTATGCAGGATTTTACAGGATGGGTTTTGTAGTGCTAGCCAAAATTTAGTCTCTTATTTGATATGACAAATTAGTCACATAGCTGATTAGTAACGATCATACATTTTTGCTAATTCTTTGGGTTTACCAAGCATTTTCATCCATATTAACTCATCTAATCATATTTCTGTTTTAAATATTGGGCTAAGTTGCAGCAACACTGTCCAGTTTAAATTGAAGTTTATTCATATTTTATGGTAATAAAATCTTCATTTTGTTCATGATGGTATGTATATAAAATATTTATTTCCTTGACATTTTATTTGTGCAGAGATATGAAAAAGGTAATGACTGAGTGTAATCAAAGTGTTTGTATCTTCTACTACATCAAGCATAGGAACTATTTTTATTTTTTTAATATACCGTGCTGTTAAGAAAGAACTCTACATTTCTTTTACCATGGAGACCATTAAATTACCTTGCTGGAACCCAGACTTGAGTCTGCTAAAAATATTCAATCAGGGCTGTGAAGTTAAAAATGTATTTTCCTACCTGATTTTTAAAATCTTCTAAGGAGATTGAAGGAGGGTCTAAGTGACCAACCTTTAAGATTTTAGAG
Source organism: Chlorocebus sabaeus (assembly GCF_047675955.1). Taxonomy (NCBI): domain Eukaryota; kingdom Metazoa; phylum Chordata; class Mammalia; order Primates; family Cercopithecidae; genus Chlorocebus; species Chlorocebus sabaeus. The sequence continues at coordinate 15,268,385 of NC_132927.1, read as the reverse complement.
AGAGAATATAGTTCCAGAGCCAGTGATGATTTGGTTCTCATTAAGAATTTTTAAAAGTCATGAAAGAAGGACAGCCCACCAAGCTTGATTTGTTCATCTTTCCTTCTGGTTTGGAATTACTTCGTGATTGAAGATGTTGAGCAGATTGACAGGAATAACAAACTCTGTCAGGCAAAATGTTTTCAAAGTAAAAGTAAAAATGATTTCCCCTTTGTTCATATTCTTGGAATGGTACAGAGTTTTAATATACAAAGTAGGCTTAAATGATGTTTGTTAAATGGATGAACTAAATTTAGTGAATCCCAGGTATGCCGCCTTTAAATGACACAAATAGTGAAGTTCTCTGTTCAGTATCCCTTGACATCAAGTATTTTCCAGGTTGTATGTGTAGATGCTTCTTTAATGTAATTAAATAAGTATAATTTATGTGTAAACTTTCTATAGATTAAAATCAATGCAATAAATGACATTTAGTAAACTATTTCTTTAAATTAATAGTTTTTCTCAGAGTGCAATAAAAATGATTCTGCTCCCATCAATTTTAACACTTACTCGATGTGTAAAGTTACGTAGGCCAAATATATATATATATACTTGCGGCCATATGTATGTCTTCTTTTGAGAAATGTCTGCTCAGATCTTTTGCTCATCTTTTAATTGGATGATTTACATTATTATAGCTGTTGAGTTATTGGGTTCTTTGTATATTCTGTATATTAGTCCCTCATCAGATGAATAGTTTGTAAATATTTTCTCCCATTTTACAGATTGTCTCTTTCTTTACTCTGTTGGTTGGTTTCTTTGCTATGTAGAAATTTTTAGTTTGATATGCTTTCATTTGTGTCTTTTTGCTTTTGTTGCCTGTGATTTTGAAGTCTAGGCTTTTATACCTTTTCCTCAATCAATATGATGTTAGCTGTGGGTTTTTCACATATGGCCATTTCTGTGTGTTTAGTTATGCCCCTTCTATACCAAGTTTGGTGATGGATTTTATCATAAAGAAATGTTGAATTTTATCAAATTTTTTTTATTATACTCTAAGTTCTAGGGTACATGTGGATAATGTGCAGGTTTGTTACATATGTACACTTGTGCCATGTTGGCGTGCTGCACCCATCAACTCGTCAGCACCCATCAACTCGTCATTTACATCAGGTATAACTCCCATTGCAATTTCTCCCCCCTCGCCCCTCCCCGTGATAGGCCCTGGTGTGTGATGTTCCCCTTCCCGAGTCCAAGTGATCTCATTGTTCAATTCCCACCTATGAGTGAGAACATGCGGTGTTTGGTTTTCTGTTCTTGCGATAGTTTGCTGAGAATGATGGTTTCCAGCTGCATCCATGTCCCTACAAACGACACAAACTCATCCTTTTTTATGGCTGCATAGTATTCCATGGTGTATACGTGCCACATTTTCTTAATCCAGTCTGTCACTGATGGACATTTGGGTTAATTCTAAGTCTTTGCTATTGTGAATAGTGCCGCAATAAACATACGTGTGCATGTGTCTTTATAGCAGCATGATTTATAATCCTTTGGGTATATACCCTGTAATGGGATGGCTGGGTCATATGGTACATCTAGTTCTAGATCCTTGAGGAATCGCCATACTGTTTTCCATAATGGTTGAACTAGTTTACAATCCCACCAACAGTGTAAAAGTGTTCCTATTTCTCCACATCCTCTCCAGCACCTGTTGTTTCCTGACTTTTTAATGATTGCCATTCTAACTGGTGTGAGATGGTATCTCATTGTGGTTTTGATTTGTATTTCTCTGATGGCCAGTGATGATGAGCATTTTTTCATGTGTCTGTTGGCTGTATGAATGTCTTCTTTTGAGAACTGTCTGTTCATATCCTTTGCCCACTTTTCGATGGGGTTGTTTGTTTTTTTCTTGTAAATTTGTTTGAGTTCTTTGTAGGTTCTGGATATTAGCCCTTTGTCAGATGAGTAGATTGCAAAAATTTTCTCCCTTTCTGTAGGTTGCCTGTTCACTCTGATGGTAGTTTCTTTTGCTGTGCAGAAGCTCTTTAGTTTAATGAGATCCCATTTGTCAATTTTGGCTTTTGTTGCCATTTATTTTTTATGTGCCTATTGAGATGATCACATAGTTTTGCCCTTCTTTCTGTTCATGCAATGTATGACATTTATTGATTTATGTATGTTGAACAACCTTTACATCCCTGAGATAAATCCCACTTGACCATGCTGTGTTTGTATTTGTTTATTTATTTATTTTTGTGAGGGAGTCTCGCTGTCTCGCCCAGGCTGGAGTGCAGTGACGTGATCTCAGTTCACTGCAACCTCTGCCTCCTGGGTTCAAGCAATTCTTCTGCCTCAGCCTCCTGTGTAGCTGGGATTACGGGCATGCACCATCACGCCTGCTAATTTTCATATTTTAGTAGAGATGGGGTTTCATCATGTTGCATGCTGGAACTCCTAACCTCGTGATCATTCTGCCTCAGTCTCCCAAAGTCCTGGGATTACAGGTGTGAGCCACCGTGCCTGGCCTGTGTTATCTTTTTGATGTGCTGTTGGATTTGGCTTGCTCGTATTTTTTGAGGATTTTTACATCTATGTTCATCAGGAATATTGGCCTGTAGTATTTTTTTTTGTATTCTTGTCTGGTTTTGGTATCAGGGTAATTCTGGTCTCATAGAATGAGTTAAGGAGATTCTCTCCTTTTCAAGTTTTTTTGTTTTTTTGTTTGTTTTTTTTTTTTTTTTAATACCTTGAGGAGAATCAGTGCTAGTTCTTCTTGAAAAGTTTGATAGATTAATCTATCTGGTCCTGGGTTTTTATTTGTTGGGAGACTTTGTTACTGATTCGATATAATTGCTTGTTATTGGTCTATTCAAGTTTTAAAAATTTCTTTCTGGTTCAGTCTTGGTAGGTTATATGAGTACAGGAATTTATCCATTTCTTCTAGGTTTTTCAATTTATTGGTGTAGAGTTGTTCATAGTAGTCCCTTTGTATTTCTGTTGTTTCAGTTGTAATGTCTTCTTTTTAGTTTCTGATTTTCTTTATTTGGGTCTTCTTTCCCTTTTTCTTAGCTAATCTAGCTAATGGCTTGTTGATTTTGTTTATATTTTCAAAAAAACAACTCAATTTTGTTGATATTTTAAATATCAACAAATATTTAAATATTTGTTGTTTCAGATTTGTAAATTTGTTTGTCTCTATTTCATTGAGTTCTTATCTGATCTTTGATTATTTCTTTCTTTCCACTAATTTTGGGCTTGGTTTGTTCCTGATAGTCTAGTTATTTGAGGCATGTTAGTTGTTTATTGAGGTCTTTCTCCTTTTTTGATGTAGGTGTTTATTGCTGTAAACTTCTTTCTTAGGACCACTTTTGCTGCATCCCATAGATTTTGGTATGTTGTGTTTCATTTTTCATTTGTTTCAATAATGTTTTGAATTTCTTTCCTAATTCTTTATTTATCCTTTGGTCATTAAGGAGCATGTTGTTTAATTTCCTAGTATTTGCAAAGGTTCCCAAGTTCCTCTTCATATTGATATTGTTTTATTCCACTGTGGTCTGAGAAGATAATATGATTTTGATTTTTAAAATTTTGTTAAGACTTGTTTTGTGGCCTACCATATGATCTGTCCTGGAGAAGGTGCCACATGTGTTGATGAAAAGAATGCGTTCTGCAACTGTTGAATGAAATGTTCTGTAAATCCCTGTTAGGTCCATTTTATCTTTAGTACCATTTATTCAGTGCTTCTTTGTAGATCTGCTTTCTAAATGATCTGTCCAGTGCTGAGAGAGGAATGTTGAAGTCCTCAACTGTTACTGTACTTGGGTCTATCTCTGTCTTTAGCACTAATAATATTTGCTTTATATATCTGGTTGCTCCTGTGTTGTGTGAATATATTTATAATTGTTATATTCTCTTGCTGAATTAATCACATTATCATTATACTATGCTCTTATTTGTCTTTTTGAATTTTTTTTTTCTTAAAGGCTGCTTTGTCTGATAGAAATGTAGCTACTCCTGTTCATTTTTGGTTTCCATTTGTGTGGAATATCTTTTTCTTCCCTTTATTTTAATTCTATGTGTGTCTTTACAGGTGAAGTGAGTTTTTTTGTAGGCAGCATATAGTTGTTTGTTGGTTTTTAGAAAATTCATTCAGCCAGTGTGTATCTTTTAACTGGGAAATTTAAATAGTTTACATTTAAGGTTGTTATTAATAGATGAGGACTTACTCCTTTTATTTGTTAATTGTTTTCTGCTTGTTTTGTATATCCCTTTTTCTTTATTCCTCTTTTATTGTTTCTCTTTGTGGTTTGGTGTTTTTTTTTTGGTAATGTTAAGTTTTGATTCCTAACTCTTTTTTCATTTGTGTATCTGTTTTACCAATGAGTTTTATACTTTTGTGTGTTTTTGTGGTGGAAGATATCATTCTTTCATTTCTTGATATAGGACTCCTTTTAGCATCTCTTGTAGGGCCAGCCTAGTGATGAATTCCCTCAGTTCTTGCCCATCTGGAAGAACTCTTTCTTTGTGTCTCTTTCATTTCTGAAGGATAGTGTTGCTGCATATAGTAATTTTGGCTGACAGTGATTTTTTTTCAGCACTTTGAATATATCATTTACTTCTATTCTAGCCTGTAAGGTTTTACTTAGTACTTTGCTGTTTGTCTGATGGGGATTTCCTTTTATGTGACTGGACACTTTTCTCTTGCTATTTTTAGAATTCTCTTTTTGTCTTTGACTTTGACAGTTTGACTATAATGTGTCTGAGAGAAGACCTTTTTGGGTTGAATCTGGTGATTTTTAAGCTTTTTGTACCTCAATGTCCTTAACTCTTCCAAGATTTAAGTTTTTAGCTATTATTTCACCAAGTAGGTTTTCTATGCCTTTTCCCATATCTTATCCTTCTGAAATTCTCATAGTATAAATACGTTTTTGTGTGATGGTGTTTCATAGGTCATGTAGGCTTTCTTCATTTTAAAATTCTATTTATTATTTATTTATTTATTTTTAATATCTGATGGAATTATTTTAAAAGACCTGGCTAGGTGTGATGGCTTATGCCTGTAATCCCAGCACTTTGGGAGGCCAAGGCAGGTAGATTGCCTAAGCTCAGGAGTTTAAGACCAACCTGGGCAACATGGCAAAATCCCATCTCTACAAAAAATACAAAAATTATCCACGCATGGTGGCAATACACCTATAGTTCCAGGTACTTGGGAGGCTGAGGTGGGAGAATGGCTTGATTGTGGGAGGTGGAGGTTGCAGTGAGCTGAGATTGTGCCATTGTGCTCCAGTTTGGGCAACAGAGCCAGACCCGGTCTCAAAAACAAAGACAAACAAAAGACCTGTCTTCAAGTTTAGATATTATTTCTTCTGCTTGATCTAGACTATTGTTAAGCTCTTAAGTGTATTATTAATTTAACTCATTTAATTTTTCAGTTCCAAGATTATGTTTGATTCTTTTTTATATCTATCCCTGTTAAATTTCACATTCACATCATAAATTGTTTTTCTGATTTCATCGAATCATCTGTCTGTGTTCTCTTGTATCTTGGTGAGTTTCTTTAGAGCATTGTTTTGAAGTCCTTTTCAGTCATTTCATCAATTTTTGTTTCTCTGGTTTCTGTTACTAAAGAATTATTGTATTCCTTTGGAAGTGGCATGTTTCCTTGCTTTTTCGTGTTTCTTGTATACCTATCTTAATATGTGCATATCTGTTGGAACAGTTGCTTCTTCCAATTTTATGAAGTAGCTTTTGTAGGGAAAGTCTTTTTCTTATTCATGTGTTCTATGGTGTTAGTTGGATAGGGTGTTTTGGCTTTGGTTCTGGGTGGGTGCATTAGGGTAGTCTCTGTATATTTTCTTTAGTTGTAATCAATGTCTGCAGTGTTTGTGAGTTCCTTGATGGCCTAAACTGAGGTTGTTTATGGAGGCTGTGGTGCATATTTACTGGGGATAGGGATGCTAGGTGTGCTGATTCTTGGGCCCCTGGGTGGCATGTGCAGCAGCCTTACTGCTGGAAGATGTGGAGTCACCAGCATGAGTGGTGATGGGCCTCTGGCACAGTGGTCTTTAGGTCCCTTAGCAGTATGTGGGGGCAGGGTTGCTGGCGGGGTGGACAGTGCCTCAGGTATACTTTAAATCAATCTAGATTACTTAAAATACCTAATACAATAAGAATATTATGTAAATAGTTATTATTACTGTTTTTATTTATATTATTTTTATTGTTATATTGTTATTTTTTAGTTTTAAAAATATTTTCCGTCTGTATTTGGTTGAATCTGCAGATGCACAAAATGAAGAAATGGAGGGCTAACTGTGGTATAATGTCACAACTAAGATTATGGTTTGTAACTTGAATATATTTTTATTAAAGAATCTCTATATTATGAACTATGTGGTTAATTTATTTAATTAGTCAGAGGTATTGGAGTGAATATAGGCTTGATTCAGAAATAAGTTTGAATCCGAGATCAACTTTCAAGTTAAAAAAGTCGCTTGTTTCCTGTGTTGTATGATTAGTGTCATAAAAGAACCAATGAAGTATTGCGTGTAAAACCTGTTGTACATTAGAAAGATCTATAATTTCTATCAAATAGAAAGTATTTGCTTTTATTGGTATAGCTTATTGTATATAGTGTTTCACAGGGTATTTGGGGGCACATAGGTATTACCTTTTTGCCCATTATTTTAACAGAGAAAAATAAAATTCTTTACATAATTTTTTAAAGCCATGTGGTTATTATCTATTATCTGTGACAAAGAATTACTTTGTTACTTAGGTCTTAATTACTATTAATTGAGATCATTATTTTATGTTTTCTTGAGCTGCCCATTTCTCCTCTTTTTAGATGAATAAGATATTTTTCCTTTTAAGTAATTGTGTAATTCTCCTCACTTACAGTCTTAGGTTAGATATTTGGCAATTGATTTAGATATTTACCATCTTGAATAGTATCCTTTATGCGAAGACCATATGATAAATATCTTTCACTTTTCTATCAATGTTTATACTATTTTTAGGTAATTGGTTTGTTTTTACCAAATGAATACTGAATTTTATAATAGAGCATGTTTTTCCCTTTCAATTGCCTGTTAGATGGTTCAGAAATACACATGTAACCCCTATTTAGAATTTTGTGAGGAAATGCAACTTCTTGACATGCATTTTGTTCTGTACTAACCTTATTCATGGAGCCAATTTTCTTTCCTATCCACATTTTTACTTTATACTCACTTCTTCCTTTCTTGCTTTATCTTATATTTTTAAAGCCTCCTTAAATTCTTTATAGGGTAGGGCCTAAATAAATAAATGATTTCTGAGTCTTAACTTCAGCACATAAAAATGTGCAGACTATTCCCTGTAACTGTGGGTGTACATTATGTACCACCTGTGCACCAAGAATTTAGTAGTTGTTCAAACATGCTGTCCTCAGAGAGTTTATAATTCATGTCTAGAATTAAAATGATGGCCTAAAAATTTTCCCAAAGTAAAGACATGTTTTAAACAGAAGTTATAAATATGATAACGAATTAGTTTCCGAATAGGTTGGTAATAATATTTTGAAAGGCAAATAATTATGTTAAAGTGTTATAATGTGATTTCACAATCTGAGGGCCTTAGCCTGTGGTAGCAAATATAAAAGTTATAGGTATAAAACAAGCATGTTTTTGTCGATTTTATATGTTGGTACAATTGAGTTTGCCACTCACCGTTGCCATAGCAACCAAGCTGCCTATATGAAGTAAGCAACTAAATTTCATTGCTCCTTGGTGTAAAAATAGCATCTATTAATGCTTCTTCTCTGTGTTGGAGCACGTCATTAGAAATATATATATATCCCCACACACCTTTATGCTAAACCCAAGCCAAAGCAATGGTCAGCAAGGATAAGCAAGCTTTTCAGTTTGTTGGGGATGAGGTGTTTCCCAGCACATGAGACTTTTGAAGGGAAAACCAGGATAGTCCTGGGAATATGCTGATGATTGATCACCCTACCAGCTCTCTTCAGTAATTACAATTACATTTTATCTTGCCCACAGGCACATCTCATGTTGGGGAATAGAGGTCATTTTGGGCAAGGAAATTAAATTATTGGAAATATCATGCAGCCTACAGGAAGGAGAGTCTGAAGGCAGAGAGGCTACTGCAGTTCAAGTATGAGGCGACATGAAGCTTAGATGGACGCTCACTTAAATAAATATGCTACATCACACGCTAGCATTGATTACAAAACAAGGCCACAGTTCTTTTCCTACCTAAAATTAGGAGAGATAAGGCCCTATTAGCTGGATTTGATGTTCCCAAAGGTATGCCTCATGTAGGCCTACCAAGCAGCCTGTCAGCTGTCAAATGAAATTTGTTCTCATTGCCCTGGTGCCCCCTTGTCCACCCTTATTACCTACAAAACTGCTTTTGTCACTGCCAATCATGACATGCCAGTGTTCATGCCAAGGGTGAGACATCTGCATGCTCCCTGGTTATTGGAGTGGTGAGTATTGCTGAATAGAATGGTCTCCTTCCAACTCTGGACCACACTTGGTCACTTTGACCCCAGTGCAGCTCTGCTTGTGCCAGAGATCTCTAGTCTCCTTCTCCAAAGGGGCTCAAAATCAATTCAAGAGATTAAGCGAAGGCCAGATGCCATTCTATCCCTTATGGAGCATCAGCTTTTCCCCTGTCCCTCTCCAACAAAACTCCTCTCTTCTCCATTTACAAAACCAAAGCTCCCAAGCACATCAGTGAAAACAAACAGGTTGGAGTGGGTGGACAGAAAAGGGAGAAATGAGATGTTTACAACTTCTGAGTAGTAGCACGGCCTGCTAGAAATGCCCTGTTACACTGACATCATTGAGGTAGAGTGGCATTCTTGACGGGGCTCCTCATGGCCACAGCATAGATATTGTGAGGTAGTCTTGGACATATTGGGATGTATTGTTGTAGCAACTTGTTTTTTAAAAAATCACTAGATCACTGTCACTAAACAAGCTTTGGCATGGGTCAAGAATACAGACACTAAGAAAGAAAGTTTTGCTTTTTGTAAAAGTGAAAAGATGAGAGATAGAGGCAGCTTGGTGCTGCCTCTGATGGCTTATTTTCTGTGTTAGGCCATTCTCACACTGCTATAAAGAACTGCTTGAGACTGGATAATTTATAAAGAAAAGAGGCTTAATTGGCTCATGGCCCTGCAGGCTGTTTTTGGGGGAGGCCTCAGGAAACACAGTCATGGCAGAAGGTGAAGGGGAAACAAGCACATATTCACATCACCGTCAGGAGAGAGAAAGAGAGTTGGGGGAGGCACTACACACTTTTAAGCAAGCAGCACTAGGGGATGGTGCTAAACCATTAGAAACTGCCCCCATGATCAGATCATCTCCCACTAGGCACCTCCTCGAACACTGGGGATTACAATTCGACATGAGATTCGGGCAGGGACACAAAGCCAAAGCATATCAGCCCACTTTGGATCTTTGCTTTTCTTTTTTGCGTCATGTCTTCCTCTTAGAATTTGTCTTTGGTATATTTAAGCAGCTTAATGGCTCCTTCTCTCTCGCTCTTTCTTTTTTTTTTTTTTTTTGAGACAGAATCTCACTCTGTTGCCGAGGCTGGAGTGCAGTGACACTATCTCAGCTCACTGCAACCTCCACCTCCCGGGTTCTAGTGATTCTCCTGCCTCAGCCTCCCAAGTAGCTGGGATTACAGGAACCTGCCACCATGTCTGGCTAATTTTTGTAGTTTTAGTAGAGATGGGGTTTCACCATGTTGGCCGGGCTGGTCTCAGACTCCTGACCTCAGGTGATCTGCCTGCCTTGGCCTCCCAAAGTGCTGGGATTGTAGGCATGAGCCACTGTGCCCAGCAGTCCTTCTTTTTGCTAGCACTAACTTCTCTCCAGGAGAACCTGGAGCAGCAGGTGGCATGGGGCCAGCTGCCTAAGTCTTCAGGTCTGGCTAAGACCCTGGATCCAGACTGCCTGTTTGCACACCCTAGCTTTTCACTTTCTGTGCAGTGATTTCCTTCTCTTTAAGGCAGGGATTAAAATAGCAACTACTTAATAGGGCCAAGTGAAAATTAAATAAATTACAATGTGTAGGACAATTAGAAGAGTGTCTGGATGTGGTAAGCACTATGTGTTTGCTATGATTATTGAGTTAGGTGTTTGAAATGAACCTTGCATTTCCCATGTGGCAGAGGCAAGTTTGCCAGCATAGGACAGTACATAGATTTTGTGTTAACACTAGAGCTAGCAAGTGAATGTCTTCTTTTGAGTAGGATTGCTGGGATCTTGACATGGAGCACTACAGCTGATGGTATGCAGAAGAGGTTCTTGTTACATCTTTTCTCGCCACCTGTAGATTAGAAACACAAGTGATGAACCAGTAAGGAATCCTTCCATTCTTCATTTAATGGCATCATACTTTAATATTGAATAAATTGGATAAAAATGTTCAGATTACATAAATAAAGTGAAAATTTTCAGTTATCCAAATGGAAACTTCGGTATGAAATACAGACTTTCTAAGCCTTCACCTGTCAGTGGGTACAAGTGAAATTCCCATAATGGTAATAGCTTACATGCTGCTGGTGGTGTAGCACTCCCCATTGGACAGGACATCTAACTCCATGCAAAATGTCTTTTCCCCAGATATTTCTACAAGTGTGTACACAGAGTGCCTCCCATGGATTTATGAACAAATCTCCTCATGTTTTGCCACTTGTGCATATTTGCTGGTGTAAAGGCGTTTGAAGCAATGTCTCTGCCCAACTATTCTTCCTAAGAAAAGTAACATCTATGCCAGCAGTGTCATTTTTCAGTATTCCATAAAACTAAAATCCTTGAGGTTTGAGAATGATGATACGTTTCATTCAGCTTTCACTGAGTGAGAGCCATGGCATTGTTAAAGCAGAATTGAAGAGAAGCACATTATCCATACAAGTGAGGCTGCCTTCTGGGGATGGATGGGGTGGAGAGTGAGTGCTCCATGTTCACTGGAGGCTACCATAAGGAATTGCAGCTTTTTGAATTGCATGCTGTATTCTGTCAGCTATGTTCTGCTTTCCTCCCTTTTCCATGAATTTTGACCTTCCTGAAACCAAGGGTGAAGAAAAACTGTAAAGACCCAGAATGGGCACATAGACTGTTCCTGTCCTCATGACTAATTTAAAGCTATTACATATCCCCACTGTTAGAGTCATTACTAGTTCTTGAGTAAGTCCATTTAATGTCTTAATTAATCCAAGGGGGGAGATAATGATGATATGGAGACAGTTTTTCTTTTTCCTGATAGCCAATCTACATTTAATTTTTCTTAATTTCATTTTCTCTATATCAAATCTTTGTAGTGTTTACAGTTCACAGAAAGCTATTCTTCCCTTGGGCAAGCTAAATGTGTTAAATGATGTTATTTTTTCACACAAACATCAATCCTGTTTTCCAAATTACTTTTGATATTCTTGGAGCTTTAGGGAGTTTGTGTATATTGAGGTATACCTCAATTTATAAAGTAGATGTGTGTATTGCCAAAGACTCTGTTCAGAAATTTCAAATTGAATCCTACTGTTCCATTGACTGCGTTATAAAATTGAAATCACGTTTCCCTGGGGGCAGAGGAAAATCCCATAATGATCTTAATTATAGCTTTGGTTAGAGAAAGGGAAAACATCAAGACCAGCTTCATGGTATTGTACTGCAATGTTTCCTGGGATTATTAGTCTCAGTGGTAGTTTATTTTGGGGTTTCACAATAAAATCAGGTTAACTCTAAAAATTCCCCAAGGCCCTTTGGCATTGCAGAAAGGTCCTGGCTGCCTTTCTAAGCTATTAGATTGTTTCAAAAGTAATTGTGGTTTTTGTGGTTACTTTCATACTAACCTAACAGTACATGGGCTGAGCCAGGGGCTAGTTGCAGCAGCACCATGAGCCCAAGTGAGATGTTACTATAGACCTAGGGTTTTAAATTAATGTAATAATTAGGCACAGTGGTGACACACTTTGGACTTCTGAGGACAACTAGATCTTAATATTATGCTCTATTGCCTCCATAAGAATACTCATGCTTTCCAGAATATGTGTTCTGTCACTGGGTTTTGAGAGATGCTAACATTGTAAATGTAAGAAGACACCACCTAGAAATGCATAATGTTTATTCATCAGTCAAGAGGATATAGATATGATTTTCCTTAACTTTGCTAATGTGGTTTTTATAAATTTTACATCTAGTTTATTGATTTTTGTTACCAAGAGAATGTTTATCTCTCCTGTGTATATGTGAAAAGGGAGGAAATAAGTGTACACTCACACATGGAGGAAGGCAGATGGAAACTGAATATAACAACTGACAGGAACCAGAGGAAAGGATGAATTTAGAGATTTTTTTTTTTTTTTTTTTTTTTTTTTTTTTTTTTTTTGCTGGAAATGCTAGATAAAAATAAGGGGGTAGGGGAAAGAGTGGCTATTACTTTTATATAAATAACATTTCTTTTATCTTTGTGTAACTTTAACTGTTCCACTTTCATATTATTTTCTTGTTCTTCATCATATTTTTCAGTTTTTCTACAAATTGAACTTTCCTTAGCTAATAGACTTTCTATTGGCTTATTTGGGTAGAGGATATTGCACGTTCCTTTATTTTATGTTGCAGGAAGATTTAGGGGCCTTAACTACATATTCGTGAGCATAGTTAGTGAAACTGCTTACAAACCAATTCCAGGAATAAAGTGGTTATCACTGAAGGAAAATAAAAAAGGAAGGATGAGAAGGTGAAGGGATGATTTGGAGTGGAGAGCAGAAACGGGAGGATAAAAACCAAAGGGAAATGAACAAAAATATCTACAAGTTTGATTTAGTCAAAAGTGATAAGAGTATGACTCTGAATGGACATAGAGAAAGCAAAAAATAATCCCACTGACTCAATTGCCATGGGTCTTGAAATTCCACCAGGAGAGGTTGATCCTTTGGGTTCACTTCATGAACATCCTAAGGTAAATGCAGACATTCCTACAGGGGTGGCCCTTGCCAGGAAGGCATTCATCACAAAGCACACTTCAGCATGAAATAACGTATTAGGGTTATCCTTATGTGGTTCGCTAGGATTTGGGCACTGAAGGAAATGAAGGTTGAATAAAACAAGGTCACCTAGCTCTCTGGCTTTAAATGCCATCTGTGTGTGGATAGCTCCTATTTTATATCTCTATTCCCAACTCTGAACTCTATACTGTCTACTTGACATCTTAATTTGGGTGTTTATTAGCATCTTAAACTCAACATTGGTATAAGTTTGAGTCCGCTGAGAAGTATTATAGATACTAAGATGAGATTAGAGATTCAGTCCTATTTATTGGGGGAAATGCTTGTGAGGAAAAAATGGGTAGGGAACTGGAGAAGAGTGGGGGACCTGGAGGAGGCTGGGGGAGCTGTCACACTGGCATGCAGAGCTACCCCATGTTGGGGAGAGAGGGAAGAAAGTCTTAGGACTTTGGGTAGGAAGACTTAGACTTTGGTGCAGTCCTAAGAAAGTTTCAGCAAAGTTGGCATGGGGTCCTTGAGCCAAAGTCACCATTGGAGAAATCCCACATTTCTTGTGATGGGCATGACTTAGTATCCCTAGGAGTCCTCAGCTGGGAGCAGCATGGAAAAAGGACGGCCTCGGCGTGAATGGATCCAGCAGCTGGACCGTGGTTCAACACACTCACTGCAGCTGGAGATCTGAGAGGTATTTTTTCATGGCTGCCACATGTCCCTGGACAAACTTTTGATTTTTTCTTCCATCTATTACTGTAAAATGTCTCCTCTCCTAGTTTCTCCATTTCAGTCAATGTCAGGTCAACTCCAGGGTCTTCTCATCAGCTCCACTACCAGCTAGTCTAACATCTTCCTTTTGCCATCCCTAAAGTCTGTTCTTCAAACTTGCCTCTCTTATCTAATTCAAAATTAACTCCAAATTCTTTACCATGACCTTCAAGCCTCTACATGGTCTGACCCCTCCACTAGCTGTCTCCTATAATCCTCTCTCATTCTCTCTCACTCACTCTGCTGTTCCTAGAACACAAGCCCATTCTGCCTCAGGGCCTTTGCACTTCTTATTCTTTCTGCTTCTAGTGCTCTTATTTCAGATTACCTCAGGGCTCACTTTTTATACTTTTTCTAAGTCTTCACTCAAATGTTTCCTGATCAGAGCTTTCTTCTCTGGATAATATAGTACTCAATTTTTTTCATAATAATGTTATATCATATATTTATTACTTTTGTTTATTGTCCCTTCTTCTAATTAGAATGTAAGCTCTAGTAAGGCAAAACCTTTATCTGTTTATTTATAACTCTTTCCCTAGGGCCTGCCATGAAATATGTTTTCAATAAACATTTGTTAAGTGAATAAACACAATTTAAACAATGTACACAATTTGGACTATAAAGAACATGCATCTGTTTCACAGCCTTGTGTTTTATAATCTACTTCTTCAGACAATATTATGAACATTTGCTAGTACCTTAAAGTTATTCTACAGCATAGTATTTCATTTATAGGTACAATTTACTCTATTATATGGGTGTGTCATAGTTTATTTACTCAACCCCCATTCGTTCTATTTTTTTGGCTATTATGTGAATGATACCATAATGAGCATCATTATCCTTAAATTCAATAGGGACAGAGACCAACTACATCTTGCTCACCATGCTATCCCAAGTGCCCGGAAAATATATACATAGAAAATATTAGGTCTTATTTTTGTTTCTTAAAGTAAAAATGTAGAAGTTGAATTGTTAGTTTTATATATTCATTTTGTTAGACCAATTCCCATTATAAAATTATGTTCTAGAAAGTGGTCATTTTGAGCTTCTACTGGCAGGATATGAGCACCTACTACTTTCTTAAAAGATAAGCAGCAAAATAAAATGTCCCCAGTTTGATCAATGACAAATGTGATCTCATTTTAATTAGCATTCTTTCTTTACCAGAGAGGTTACATTTCTATCGTGGATTTGCTGGTCATTTGTACTACTACTTTATTTATTTATTTTTTTTTTAATTTATTTATTATTATTAAACTTCAAGTTGTAGGGTACATGTGCACAACGTGCAGGTTTGCTACATATGTATACTTGTGCCATGTTGGTGTGCTGCACCCATCAACTCGTCATTTACATCAGGTATAACTCCCAATGCAATCCCTCCCCCCTCCCCCCTCCCCATGATAGGCCCCGGTGTGTGATGTTCCCCTTCCCAAGTCCAAGTGATCTCATTGTTCAGTTCCCGCCTATGAGTGAGAACATGCGGTGTTTGGTTTTCTGTTCTTGCGATAGTTTGCTGAGAATGATGGTTTCCAGCTGCATCCATGTCCCTACAAAGGACACAAACTCATCCTTTTTTATGGCTGCATAGTATTCCATGGTGTATATGTGCCACATTTTCTTAATCCAATCTGTCACTGATGGACATTTGGGTTGATTCCAAGTCTTTGCTATTGTGAATAGTGCTGCAATAAACATACGTGTGCATGTGTCTTTATAGCAGCATAATTTATAATCCTTTGGGTATATACCTAGTAATGGGATGGCTGGGTCATATGGTACATCTAGTTCTAGATCCTTGAGGAATCGCCATACTGTTTTCCATAATGGTTGAACTAGTTTACAATCCCACCAACAGTGTAAAAGTGTTCCTATTTCTCCACATCCTCTCCAGCACCTGTTGTTTCCTGACTTTTTAATGATCGCCATTCTAACTGGTGTGAGATGGTATCTCATTGTGGTTTTGATTTGCATTTCTCTGATGGCCAGTGATGATGAGCATTTTTTCATGTGTCTGTTGGCTGTTGCTTCAAAGAGAATAAAATACCTAGGAATCCAACTTACAAGGGATGTAAAGGACCTCTTCAAGGAGAACTACAAACCACTGCTCAGTGAAATAAAAGAGGACACAAACAAATGGAAGAACATACCATGCTCGTGGATAGGAAGAATCAATATCGTGAAAATGGCCATACTGCCCAAGGTAATTTATAGATTCAATGCCATCCCCATCAAGCTACCAATGAGCTTCTTCACAGAATTGGAAAAAACTGCTTTAAAGTTCATATGGAACCAAAAAAGAGCCCGCATCTCCAAGACAATCCTAAGTCAAAAGAACAAAGCTGGAGGCATCACGCTACCTGACTTCAAACTATACTACAAGGCTACAGTAACCAAAACAGCATGGTACTGGTACCAAAACAGAGATATAGACCAATGGAACAGAACAGAGTCCTCAGAAATAATACCACACATCTACAGCCATCTGATCTTTGACAAACCTGAGAGAAACAAGAAATGGGGAAAGGATTCCCTATTTAATAAATGGTGCTGGGAAAATTGGCTAGCCATAAGTAGAAAGCTGAAACTGGATCCTTTCCTTACTCCTTATACGAAAATTAATTCAAGATGGATTAGAGACTTAAATGTTAGACCTAATACCATAAAAATCCTAGAGGAAAACCTAGGTAGTACCATTCAGGACATAGGCATGGGCAAAGACTTCATGTCTAAAACACCAAAAGCAACAGCAGCAAAAGCCAAAATTGACAAATGGGATCTCATTAAACTAAAGTGCTTCTGCACAGCAAAAGAAACTACCATCAGAGTGAACAGGCAACCTACAGAATGGGAGAAAATTTTTGCAATCTACTCATCTGACAAAAGGCTAATATCCAGAACCTACAAAGAACTCAAACAAATTTACAAGAAAAAAACAAACAACCCCATCAAAAAGTGGGCAAAGGATATGAACAGACATTTCTCAAAAGAAGACATTGTACTACTACTTTAATCAATTACCTGTTCTTGTCGCCTGATAGTTCAGACATGCTTGAAAATATTGTCATGAGGCCTGCTTGTACCATTCACTAGTTGCTTTGCTTTTATAAGTTACTTGGCTTCTCTGAAGCTCTCCTCAGTGTAAAGCGGGGGAAATAATGGTGCTTGCCTCCTTGGGGTAGCCCTGTGGAAGCTGGCAAGCCTCATGCTTAGGTTGCTCTCCTTGGCTAGGAGTGTGGCCCAGGAGAGAGGGTTGTGAGAAGGAGAAAATGAGAAAGGAAAATAAAATGCCCAGCACAGTGCCTGGTGTAGCACACATGCTAATAAATAGAAGTGACTGTCATTGTTGTTACTTTATCTTTGTGAATCTACTTTTTCGACTACATTGTGCTGTTCTGGGGATGGCATTTCACAAATCCCTGGAAGCCTGGGGCCTCACATTGTGCTTGGGATAAATGGTGGTAGTACTTAGCCACCCAATCCATGCCGTAAGACAAAAGATTGCATAAACCTTTGGCAACACTGGGACTCTTTTGTCTTAGCTAATCTCTGTCTTCTGGTTCTGCTCCCTGCTTGTCTGGCCTTAGAGTTTCTGCCTGAATCTTCCAAGCTTATTTGCTTCTCCAAACCTTGACCTTGGGTCAACCAAGTTCTGGCATAACAGTTTTATACTACCTGACAGAATTTTCAGACCTGATTCTTCCTAAGGAAGTTAGGTGCTGCATTTGCCTATGAGCTATCTAAACGAAAAGTTATTATATCTATTTTTTTTTCTGTCCCATAGGTATTTCCTTATACATGGTTTCTCTATATCTAAAAATACCTTTACTATATTTTATTTAAACATGTGGGGGAATGCCCAGGAGAAAGCAGAATTGCATATCCATAAATATCCAGGGGAGGGCCTTATTTAGAAGTGTTCTAAGGCGACTAATATCCGATGCCATTTTCTTTGCCCCTCCAGATATCATCCTTTAGAGCGATGCCCTAGAGAGATATATGAAATAAAATGGAAAATATCCCCAAATACCAAAGATATAAAATGTGCCTTGGAAAATATGTGAGAGAACCTAAATTCATGAAATCTAATGTTCAATTAAAATATTTTCCTCTCACTATTGTCATTACCCATTTAATTTTGCTGTGGGCTTCTCTGTTGGAGTTTCTAGAAGTCTCGGTTTAATTTGAGACTTTGATATGGAACCAACGAAAGAAAAGAAAAGAAAAGAAAAGAAAAGAAAAGAAAAGAAAGAAAGAAAGAAAGAAAGAAAGGAAGGAAGGAAGGAAGGAAGGAAGGAAAGAAAGAAGGAAAGAAAGAAAGAAAGAAAAGAAAGAAAGAAAGAAAGAAAGAAAGAAAGAAAGAAAGAAAGAAAGAAAGAAAAAAAGAAAGAAAGAAACCCAGTAATGATTGCTTCGACTACACAATTTCAACTGCACTAATTATATTTATTGAGTTTGTATTGAGATGGTGGTCAAGCTTCCTTTTGGGAAATGCTTACTTGATGGGAGATTTAACATTTCACAGTTGACATTCATGAATTAACATAACTATGGCTGGAATCATTTTTCTTTTTTATCATTCTTTGCCATGCTGTACTTAGTCACTAAATGCTGTCTGCTCTGAGCAACCTTGATATATGAGGCAACACGCTTGTAAATAACAGATATATTTGTAGTGCTTGCCAAATAAGAAAGAAATGAATCTTTGCCATTGCAATGCAACTGGAACAGATGTTTGAATATTTTAAAACATGGTGAATGTTGTAAATTAAGATTTTGGTCATTAGAATACATTAAAATTTCTACCTAATCATTTTATGATGTGGCAGAAAAATAGCGTCACTCACATAGTGGCCCTCTTGACAAGTCACCAAACATCTGGAGAAAAAACAAACACCCCTCACAAGTAATTATTTAAATTTTCTTTTTAAAAAAATGCAATGTAGAAATACTTTTTCTCCACAAAGAAAAATTAAATAAATTCAGCAATCAGGCAACATTGCCTCATACATAGAAGATGTAAAATTATTATACAACTATACAAAAAATAATAGTATAAAAATGATCTGAAGTTGTTTGTTTGGTTAACTAGCTCATTGATATATAGTGTGACTGGCTTCAAAAGAGTCTTGCAATCATAAATTCAAACACCAAAATAGCATAGCTTTTTAAAAATGAGGACAGAGTGATAAGGAAGAAAAATAATGCCTGAAAGTAGAATGAAACTCTGCACAAGAGTCACACATTAAATGCATGCTGGGGGCTGGGCGTGGTGGCTCATGCCTGTAATCCCAGCACTTTGGGAGGCCGAGGTGGGTGGATTACAGGAGGCCAGGAGTTCGAGAACAGCCTGGCCAACAAGGCAAAACCCCATCTCTACTAAAAATACAAAAATTAACCAGGCATGGTGGCATGCACCTATAATCCCAGCTACTTGGGACGGTGAAGTGGGAGAATTGCTTAAACCTGGGAGGCAGAGGTTGCAGTGAGCTGAGATCGTGCCACTGCGCTGTAGCCTAGGCGACAGAGCAAGACTCTGTCTCAAACAAAACAAAACAAAACAAAACAAAAAAACATGCTGTTTGTTTTGTTTTGTTTTGCCAGAGGTGGATCACAGAATGAGCGCTAAACTTTCTAGCAGCCAACAAGCTGAGAGAAGCATGATTAAACAATTCATGATGTTCACAAGATTCGAGTCAAACATGTTGGAAAGAAGTTTGATTATTCCTGAAATTGAGACCAGAGAGAATTTCTCCCAGATGATCCTCATGAAAGGAGTGTGCATAATTAGGGAACAATATTTTGCATTTGAAAATGTCTTCACATTAAATAGAAGGAGTTGTTTTATAGGCTAGTTTTTTAAGCTATCCCTAAATATTGGCCAAAGGCATTATGCTAACATGGAAGTGCCAGACTTTCACTGCCCATGTGCAGTATGATGAGGGATGTAGCAGTGGGTCCCAGGGTGCTGGTGCACCCGAGGTTGGGGTGTGCAGTGGGGAAGAGATTCATCTGGTTGTGAGGCATGGTTATGCAGTGGTCATGTGGTGCTTCCTAAAAGAGGGGCTTAAACTGCACACCAAAACAAGAGTAGGTGCACCCCTGCTAGACAGCCTAGTATGCTATTTTGTAACAAATTTAAATGATAAACTATTCATTTTGCTTCCATTTGTTTTTATTATTGCAGGTAAACATTTTTTTCAAAATAACATTCTTCTCTTTTTAAATTTAAAAAGTAATACATGGTTATTTAGAACATTTAAAAATATGAAAGTATAATAAAGAAAATAAAAATTACCCAGAAATAAAATGGCTAGTGTATTCATACATTTTCTTCCAGTTTTTTGTTTGTGCATTATTTATGTACATATATATTTCACAGTTGATATCATACAGTTTGTAAAATGTTAAATGTAACATTGTGTCATTTTTTCAAGTCATTACCAGTCTTTGAAAACTTTAAATAGCTGCATGTTATGAACTTTAATAATCATTTAGGTTGTTTCCATCTTTTTCTAAATAAAAGTGTGCTTCAGTAAATATTTTTTATACATAATCTTTGGATAACTACTGATTATTTTCTTAGGATAGGTTTTTCTAGATGTGTATTTATTGAGTTAAAGAATATAAATATTTCCAAATCATGTATGACTATTGTGAAATACAAAATGTTTCTACTTTAATTTACGTAAATATTTGTGCTTACATATATTTATTTATTTATATTTATGTATCTGAGAGTTTATTTTATTCACATGATAATTAAGTGTATTAGTAAGGCCAGGTATTTACAATAGAAGAAAAAACGTACATACAGAGCAGTCAGATGATCTGCTCAAAGTCATGCAATATGTGAGTGTGCTTTGCCTGAATTGAGCCATGCTTTGTTTTTCTCCTTCATTCTGCAGAACTAGACACTACAATGGTATTTTAAAGATTATGCTCTTCTTTTATGAAAATCATCAGATGGCCTGGTGATTTGTTTTGGTGTTCCTTTTTATTATTAATATCTTGTCTTCTAAATATTTAAGTTATAGATGAATTATAAAGCACCTCTGGGGGAACAGAATTGTTTAACAGAAGTATGAGCTTGTCTGCGCGAATATATTATCAAGGTGCTCTAACAATACAATAACGTCTTTGCCAATATGCTTGCCTGTCTTGAAAGGATCCTAGCACATTTCAAACGAGTGGCAGTAATGATCTTCACAGAGAGAAATGTAGAAGCAAGGCAAATACATGAATGATTCAGCTAAATAAACATTTTTACCTCAAACATTATATGATCACAACAAAGGCTATTTTCTTTCATTAATGTATTTCATAAGAATCCCACAAATTTCATTTCAATTTTTATGTAAATGCACATATTGAAAGAAATCTTTTGCTCCTTAGACATAATCAGAACTTGTGAAACAGCAGTGTCCTGAAGTTGGCCTATGATATTTTCCTTGCGTCTTTACCAGAGGCAGCTTCATAAGGGAGGCCACATCATAGAAGGTCCTCTTGGTTTTCCATCCAGGACCTGGATGGTGCTACCGCTGAGAATTCTGCCCAGAACTAAGGAGTAGTAAACAGAAAATTCTACTTCTGCTGCTGTTGATCACAAAAGGCTTTGAAAAATGGGGGATACTAAGTGTTTCTTGAGGAAAATGAAGCTATGGATGAGGACTCAAGTCTTCAATGTGAAAATATGAATAAAAAAAAAAGTCCTTTTTTTTTTGAGATGGAGTCTTGCTGTGTCACCCAGGCTGGAGTGCAGTGGCCTGATCTTGGCTCGCTGCAACCTCAGCCTCCTGAGTTCAAGCGATTCTCCTGCCTCAGCCTCCCAAGGAGCTGGGATTCCAGGTGTACCCAACCATGCCTGGTTAATTTTTGTATTTTTAGTAGAGACAGGGTTTCATCATGTTGGCCAGGCTGGTCTCAAACTCCTGACCTCAGGTGATCTGCCTACCTTGACCTCCCAAAGTGCTGTGATTACAGGCATGAGTCACCATGCCTGGCCTCAAAAAGAGTCTTGATCCATTAGAAATGTATCACCATGGAGGCCAGGTGCAGTGGCTCACATCTCTAATCCCAGCTACTCGGGGGGCTGGGGCAGGAGAATCTCTTGAACCTGGGAGGTGGAGGTTGCAGTGAGGTGAGATCACGCCACTGCACTCCAGCCTGGGCAATAGAGTGAGACTCCGTTCAAAAAACAAAATAAAAATAAAAATAAAAAAGAAAGAAAAGAAAATGTATCACCATGGAATAAACATATTGCCATCCATACAATTTGGGATACAATTACTTCCGCATTTAGAAGTCCTTCAGGGTAGAGTTTTTTTCTTAGTCCTTCATACAGATTTGTTCCAACCAGATAAGAGGAAAGGTCTATTATCTGCAGAAATTTAATTGTAATAATACATTTTAGATAGTTTCATAACATTTAATAAAACTATAGGCATATAATAAGGTAAAATCCATCTGGAATCTCTTTGATCATGTGTAAGTGATATTAAAATCACTATTTCTCTAAATGCAAACTTATTGACTTATTTACCAAAGGGAATATGCAGCTCAATGGTTTTAGTACATAAACTCTTTAGAGCATGGCTCATTACCATGAGGCTGAAAAGCCAGCTACATAATATTTCTGCCCTGAGCTCATTATGAACAGAGTTTTGGACTGACTTGTCTTTGTGGCAAGGGTTGTTACTGAACTCAATGATCCAGCTCACTGAGTTGCTGATCTGTCCCTGCACCTCTAGGGAGCTGTGTATTAGAATTGTGTGAAGCTGCCTGTTCATGCTCCAGGTTGGCTTGGCAGTTAAAATGGATGCATTTTGCCTAATAAGTAAAGTTGATGTTTTGTCTAGTTCTTAAGAAGTATACCTTGTTCTCTCAGTAAGTTCCACTTTCTCCAGTAAGACCTTGGATTTCCTATTTGGGCAAATCCACACATATACTTTAATTTTCTTCCGGAGACACATTGATCCTCTCTTGTGGGAGTCAGTCTGCTGTTTTATTTTGAAGAGGAAGCTTTTATTTGAAAAATAAATCCCCTGTTTTTAAGAAAGCATAAGCAAGATTTTGTTGTTTTCAAATAATTTAAAATCTTTAACATTGTTTTCTGCTTTTTGGTTTGGTGCATCTTTGCTATTTTGCATTCATTGCTGCTGTTGTCAAAAGCTGTATCAAATTAACATGACATTTCTAAGTATATATAATGTATCCAGTAGTTTGCTAGGCATTGGAAGACAGGTTGCTTCCTTTGGGGAGCCAGCAGTCTAATGGGGATAGAAAGCGATAACATATTTATATCCACAATAATAAATGGAAACATCATCTATAATCAAATGCCAGGTTACATGTATACTAGAAGAATCACAAGAATTTAGAGATTGGGCTATGGGTAGAGCAGATTGAAAAGAATACAGTGTGTGTGGTGAAGAAACAGTTAATTAGGATGGATAAGAATGGCAGGGGTGTACACTGGATTGTGGTGGGAAATACAGGTAAAGTTGAGGAGGCCTGTAGGCCAGTGTCAAAGAGTTTGGTTTTGATTAAAAAATAGTAGGAATATACTGTGGTTTCTGAATTAGAGAGATGTCATAATAGCTTAGAACAATGTATATGGCAGTGACATGTCGAGATAATTTATAGAGGGAGAATGTAGAGACAAAAAATTTTAAAAATTATTATACATCTATCTAATGGGTTTCCTCAGGTGTCTTAATCTGCCATTTGGCTTACTAGTATGTTCAGCTTTATTTAGGGTACAGACATTAATCAGACATGGATTTTTTAGAGTGTGATGATCTGGAATTATTACTTGAATTATTGCTTGAGACTTTCTGTAGTAATTGATGAAGTTAATGTACAACACTCTGCACTTAGCTTTTTAACATCATATTTATGGTTTTACTGTGATTTATTATTTTAAAGAATCTTAAATAGATGTCTTACACTTGCTTTGTGAGGGGACTTCTAGAAATTACTGGAACCACTAAGAATCTTTATTTAGTCAGGATAGTTTAAGTTTGCTGAAGTAACAAACAACTGCCAACTCTCAGTGCTTTACCAGTATATGTTTATTTTTGGAAAATGTTTATATACTAAATGTCTATTGTGAGTTATTGCACAGATTCATTGCAGCCAGCTGGAGCTTTTATCACACTATGTTCTTCCATACTTAACAAGACAAGAGAAAAGGAACTTGGTGAATTAAATATTTTCTCTTAAAGCTTCTACACAGAAGGGTGTATGTAATTTTTAGTCATTTTGTTGGGCAAGGATATCACTGGGCTATGCCTAACTTCAAAGTGGCAGGGAAGTACTATGCCCTCACATGCCCAAAATAAGGGAAAACAGAATGTGTGTGAACAGTTCTAACGACTACCACAGGGACATAGCCCCTTTTCAAAGTACTGATGAGCATAGTGCTAGAAAGAATAATGTCTTTCAAATGGAATTTTTTTTTACCGAGAAATATTTCATCTATTGCTAAGGTCTCTAGGCTCACAGGCCCAGAGCAAATTAGAATTTAATATAAATGGACAAGGTGACCCCTAACATGACTAGAATATGATTCACCATTGTGAATTGGTAAGTGTGAAGAGAGTTTATAAAAACTTCTTGTCATAGAAGTTTAGTATTAGATCACACTTGGTTCTGCACATTTGAGTGTGAAAGGCCGGTATCTTTTTTTTATGTGAATTTTAGATGATAAAACCATTCAATATAATATGTAAATCATCATAAATGTAAATTACATAAACACATGCTATTTCTTCCCATATACATGGATCTTATTACTTAGCTAACAATTGAGGGATGAGTGATAAACAGTGCTGACTCATGGTGAATATGGGTCTCTGTATATGCAGCATATATCCTGGATGATCTTTG
Organism: Chlorocebus sabaeus; assembly: GCF_047675955.1. NCBI lineage: Eukaryota > Metazoa > Chordata > Mammalia > Primates > Cercopithecidae > Chlorocebus > Chlorocebus sabaeus. Next base: position 15,243,721 of record NC_132927.1, on the reverse strand, counting down.
AAGCTACAGTATGTAGATTTTTAAAGTTTTAAGAAGAGAATTAGAGTATTAGAATAAGAACTGCATTTAAATATATTTCATAATTTATCAGACACAGGCAACAAGATTTGCCAGTATCAGCCACACCCAATAAGATTTACCATTGCTGTACAAAGATCGGACGCTATCTCTTCTATCTAGAAATCTCACATTCAAAGAAAATATCACATTATTGGTACCTTCACTGTTTGCAATTGAGCTGATCAATATGAGACTTCAGATATTTAAGTGTGCCTTGTTGCTTACAGGACATTTTGGGTTCTTTATAAAGAACTCAAGAAAAATGATATTTTTCAAAACAATTTCATCAACTTGCAATCAGGTGTGTTCTGTACACTTTCACAAGGGCTGACCATTAAGTAGTGACTATCAAATAACATGTATTTCTGTATATGTGTGTGTGTACACAGCATGCACACATAATAGTGAAACTTTCTGGTCAATTGATGTTAAAATATCAGAACTGGTTTTCTACTTGCAATTTCACACTGCAAAATATATACCAGTTTTTTGTTTTACATTTTTTTTTTTTTGAGACAGAGTCTCTCTGTTGCCCAGGCTAGAGTGCAATGGTGTGATCTCGGCTCACTACAACCTCTGCCTCCTGGGTTCAAGTGATTCTCCTGCCTCAGTTCCCAAGTAGCTGGGATTACAGGTGCCCACCATTGAGCCAGGCTAATTTTTTTGTATTTATAGTAGAGATGGGGTTTCGCCAGGCTGGTTTCGAACTCCTGACGTCAGGTGATCCACCCGCCTCGGCCTCCCAAGTGCTGGGATTACAGGCATGAGCCACTACGTCTGGCCTTTGTTTTACTTTTAATTGACAAATGATAATTGTATATATTTATGGGGTACAATGTGATATTTGTATACATTGTGGAATGATCAAAACAGGTTAATTAGCATATCTATCACATAAAATATTGGTCATTTCTTTGTGGTGAGAACATTTAAGATCTTCTCTTTTAGTTATTTGGAAACGTATAATGTTATTTTTAACTGTAGTGACTTTGCTATGCAATAGAACACCAGAATGTATTCCTCCTATCTGTTACTTTATACCTATTGACCAATGTCTCCCCTTGCCCGATCCATTCCATCCACCAGCCTCTGGTAACCACAATTTACTCTCTACTTCTATGAATTTGACTTTTTTAGATTTCACATCTAAGTGAGATCATATGGTATTTAGCTCTCTGTGCCTGGCTTACTTCACTTAACATAATGTCCTCAAGGTTCATCCATGTTGTCCAAAATGACAGAATTTCTTGTTTTTTTAAGGATGAATAGTATTCTATTGTGTATGTATACCACATTTTAAAATCAATTCATAGTTGATGAACACTTCAATTTTCCCCGTATCTTGGCTATTGTGATAATGCTGCAACAAGCATAGGAGTAGAGACATCTCTTTGACATGCTGATTTCAGTTCCTTTGGATATATACTCAGTAATGGGAAAGCTGGATTATATGATTCTATTTTTAGTTTTTTTGAGAAAACTCCATACTATTTTCCAAAGTGGCCATACTAATTTACAATACTACCAACAGGATATAAGGGTTCCCTTTCCTCCACATTCTTGCCAACACTTGTTATATTTCATCTTTTTGACAATAACCAATCTAACAAGTATGAGGTGATATCTCATTCTTTTATTTTGTGTTTTTCTGATGATTAAAGATTTTGAACATTTTTTTCATTTGCCAGTTGTCCATTTGTACATTTTCTCCTGAGAAATGTCTATTCAAGTCTTCTGCCCATTTTTAAATAGAGTTATTGGTTTTCTTGTTATTGAGTAATTTGAGTTCCTTACATATTTTGGATATCAGCCCCTTATCTAATTCATGATTTGCAAATATTTTCTCCAAATTCATGGTTGTCTCTTCACTCTATTAACTGTTTTCTTTGCCATGCAGGAGGTTTTCAGTTTGATGCAATTCCATTTGCCTATTTTCACTTTTGGGGTCACATCCAAGGAATCTCTGCTTAGACCAATGTCATCGAGTTTTCTCCTCAGTTTTACTACAGTATGATAGTTTAAAGTCTTACATTTAAGCTTTTAATCCATTTTGAGTTGGCTTTTATATAAGGGGTGAGATAACGGTCCATTTTAATTCTTTTGTATGTGTTGGATATCCAGTTTTCCCAATATCATTTATTGAAGAGTCTATCCTTTCCTTATTGTGTCTTCTTGGCCCCTTGGTTGAAAATCAATTGATGATAGATGTGTAGGTTTATTTCACAGCTCTCTATCCTATTCTATTAGTTGATGTGTCTGTTTTTATGTGAGTACCGTGCTGTTGTGATTACTAAAGCTTTGCAATATATTTTGAAACTTGATAGTGCGATGCCTCTAGCTTTATTCTTTTTGGTCAAGATTGTTTTATCTATCTGGGGTCTTTTGTGGTTCTGTACAAATTTTAGGATTTATGTTTTTCTATTTCTGTGAATAATAACGTTGGAATTGTGATAAGGATTGCATTGAATCTATAGATTGCCTTGGGTTTTATCAACAGTTTAACAATATTAATTCTTCCAATGCATGAACATGGAATATCTTTCCACTTCTTTGTGTCATTTTCAATTTCTTTAATCAATGTTTTGTAGTTTTCAATATACAGATCTTCACTTCCTTGGTTAAATTTACTCCTAAGCGTTTTATTCTTTTTGATGCTATTATAAGTGAGATTGTTTTCTTATTTTTTTCAGACACTTTGTTGTTAGTATAGAGAAACACTGCTGATTTTTGTAAGTTGATTTTGTACCCTGAAACTACTGAATTCGTTTATCGGTTCTAAAAGTTTTTTTCATGAAGTCTTTAGGATTTTTTATTGGTAACATCATGTCATCAGCAAACAATTTTACTTAATTATTTCCAATTAGACACCTTTTATTTCTTCTTTTGCCTACTGCTCTGGCTAGAACTTTTGGTACTTTATTGAAGGAAAATGGTGAGAGTGGGCATCTTGTCTTATTCCTGATCTTAGAGGAAAAGCTTTTAATTTTTCACTGTTAAGTATGATGTTAGCTGTGGGTTTGTCATATGTAGTCTTTATTAAATTGGGGAAAATTTCTTCCATTCAACCTAATTTATTGAGCATTTTTTTTTAATAATGAAAGGATTTTGAATTTTGTCAAATGTTTTCTTGTTTTTTCTGCATCTATTGAGATAACCTTAAGTTTTTTTTGTCCTTTATTCTGTTAATATGCTGTATTAATCAGGGTTCTCTAGAGGGACAGAACTAATAGGATATGAAGGGGAGTTTATTAAGGAGCATTGACCCTCACGATCACAAGGTGAAGTCCCACAATAGGCCTTCTGCAAGCTGAGGAGCAGGGAAGCCAGTCAGAGTCCTAAAACCTCAAAAGTAGGGAAGCCAACAGTGCAGCCTTCAGTCTGTGACTGAAGACCTGAGAGCCCCTGGCAAATCACGGGTTCAAGCCCAAGAGTCCAAAAGCTGAAAAACTTGGAGTCTGATGTTCGAGGGCAGGAGCCATCTGATACGTGAGAAAGATGAAGGCCGGAAGTCAGCAAGTCTGCTCTTTCCACCTTCTTCTGTCTGCTTTATTCTAGCTGTACTGGCAGCCCAGGGGGTGGTATCCACTCAGATTAAGAGTGTGTCTGCCTCTCCCAGTCTACTGACTCAAATGTTAATCTCCTCTAGCAACATCCTCACAGACATGCCCAGAAACAACACTTTGCATCCTTCAATCCAGTCAAGTTGACACAATATTAACCATCACATATGGTAAATGGCATTTATTGTTATTTGTATGTTGAACCAATCTGTATCACATATTTTTTTCCACTTGATCATGATGAATGATTCTTTTAATGTACTGCTGAATATGGTTTGCTAGTATTTTGTTGAAGCTTTTTGCATCTATGTTCATCAGGGATATTAGCTTGTAGTTTTATTTTCTTGCAGTGTTTTTGTCTGGCTTTGGTATCAGAGTGATGGGGGCCTCATAAAATGAGTTTGAAAGTATTCCTTCCTCTTCAATTTCTTGAAAGAATTTGAGAAAGATTGGTATTCTTTAATAGTTTGGTAGAATTGAACTGTGAAGCCATCTGGTCCTGGGCTTTTCTTTGATGGGAGACTTTTAAAAAACATTTTATTTATTGATGCATAATAGAGGTACACAGTTTGGGGGTTCATGTGATAATCTAATACATTCATATAATTTGTAAAGATTAAATCAATGTGGTCAGAATATCCATCACCTTAAATATTTAACTTTTCTTTATTCTGGAAACATTTGAATTATTCTCTTGTAGATATTTAGGATTGTAAACTATAGTTACCCTACTAATCTATCTAACACTAGGTCTTATTTCTTCTATCAAACTGCGTAATTGTACCCACTCATTAAATTCTCTTCATCCCTTTATTTCCTATCTCCTCAGCCTCTGGTAACCACCAATCTACTGTCTATCTTCATGAGATCCACTTGTTTTTAGCTCTGACATATGAATGAGAGCATGCGATATTTGCCTTTCTGTGCTTGGCTTATTTCACTTAACATAATGAACCCCAGTTCCATCCATGTTGCTGCAAAGGACAGGATTCCAGTTTTTTCAACTGCTGAATAATACTCTATTATGTATTTATGCCATATTTTCTTTATCCATTCATCTGTTGATGGGCACTTATGTTGATTCCACACTTTGGCTATTGTGAATAATGCTACAATAAACATGGGACTGCAGATATCTCTGATACACTGATTTCCTTTCTTTTGGGTATATACTTAGCAGTGGGATTGCTGGATCATATGGTAGTTCTGTTTTTAGTTTTTGAGGAACATCCATACCCTTCTCTGTTCCAATTTGGATGAACTTTATTTATTTCTCTTGCCTAATTGCTCTTGTCAGAACTTCCAGCTTTATGTTGAATAAAAGTGGTCCAAGTGGGCATCCTTGTCTTGTTTCAGTCCTTAGAGAAAATACCTTTAATTTTTGCCTTTTCAGTATGATATTAGCTGCAGGTTTGCCATATATGGCCTTTACTATTTTGAAGTATGTTCCTTCTAACCCATGTTGATGAAGGTTTTGATCCGAAAGAGCTGTTGAACTTTTTCAGAATTTTTTTGGCATCTTGTAAAACAATCATGGAGTTTGTATTCTGGATTCTGTTAATGTGGTGTGCCACATTCATTTATTTGCATGTGTTGAACTATTATTGCATCCCTGAAATGAATCCCACTTGGGTCACGGTGAATGATCTTTTTAAAGTGTTGCTGAATTTGGTTTGCTTGTATTTTGTTGAGGATGTTTGCATTGATGTTTATCAGTGATTTTGTCCTGTAATTTTCTTTCTTTGGTTGAGTCCTTGTCTGGTTATCAGGGTATGCTGGATACCCTGATATCAGGGTAATGCTGGCCTCATAGAATGGATTTGGAAGTATCTCCTCCTCTTCAATTTTTTTTTGAAGAATTTGAGTACAATGATATTAGTTCTTCTTTAAGTATTTGGTAAAATTCAGCAGTGAGGTCATCAGATCCTGGGCTTTTCTTTGATGGGACGATTACGATTGAAATCTTGTTACTCATTATTGATTTGATGACATTTGGTATTTCTTCATGGTTCAATCTTGGCAGGTTTTGTATGTCCAGGAATTTATCTGTTTCTTCTAGATTTTCCAATTCATTAGTGTATAGTTGTTCATAATAGTCTCTGACAATCCTTTGTATTTCTGAAGCCTCAGTTGTTATGTCTCCTTTATTTGTCTCTGATTTTAATTATTTGGGTCCTTTCCCTTTTTTCTTAGTCTAGCTAAAGCTTTTTGATTTTGTTTATCTTTTCAGAAAACCCGCTTTTCATTTCCTTGTCTTGGTGTTCGTGCTCAGCGGACCCGTGGAACACACTTTCTACAGCATTCTGCCGGCATACAACCACTCTGATTTGGCATCTCCTCTGGCTGAGATAGAGAGTAAAGTTTTCAGGGCTGGAGCTGGTATTCCCCTCACTGCTGCATCCTCTACCTGTCGTCAGAGATGTTACTCTCTTCACACACTCATGATCTTCCTGTTGGTTAAGGCAGAGACAGTTCTCTTGCCAGGGAACTTAAGATGATGGGCAAGCTGGTTGTCCATATAGATCCCACTTTTTCTAGTGTAGAAACTGTGAGTTGGGGAAAAATTTCCCACATGCTTGGTGCTAGGCAGAATGGAGGGAGGGGTGTTGTGGATATGGAAGATTAATTTTCCTGTCCCCTGCTTGGAGTTTTTTCCCTTCCCTGTGGCCCTGGGATCTGTCTCATCGTCATATATGAGTTCTAGAATATTGCTGGTGATCATCTCAGCACTGCATATTTGTTTTCTGTTTTCTGTGGGAAAAAGTGAAGCCAGCTTGCTTCTGTGCTGCCATTTTGGAACTGGAAGTCCCCTGATGGGAGACTTTTAATTACTAATTCAGTCTCCTTGTTTGTTATTGGTCTGTTCAGATTTCTAATTGCTTTATTTTTCAGTCTTGTTAGGTTACATGTTTTTAAAAATTTATCAATTTCTTCTAAGTTTTTCAGTTTGTTGGCATGTAATTATTCATAGCAGTTATGATCTTTGGATTTCTGTGCTGTCAGTTGTAATGTCTCCCTTTCATTTCTGACTTTATTTGAATCTTCTCTCATTTTTCTTAGTTTAGCTAAGGGTTTGTCAATTTTGTATGGTTTATCAGAAAACCAACTATTAGTTTCATTAATCTTTTCTATTGTTTTTCTAGTTTCTATTTCATTTATTTCTGTTTATATCAGTTTGTTTTGGTAACTGTTGGGCAGGCTGCACAGTATGGTCTTCAGTCATATCTGTCATTTCTAGGTTACCATCTAGGGCAGGTGTCCCCAAACCCTGGCCATGGACCAGTACCAGTTTGTGGCCTGCTAGGAGCCAGGCCACACAGCAGGAGGTGAGCAGCAGGCAAGCAAGCTTTATGGTCTTAGCTCTGCCTCCTGTCAGCAAGGCCATTAGTTCTCATAGGAGTGCCAACCCTATTGTGAACTGTGCATGGGAAGGATCTAGGTTACATGTTCCTTATGGGAATCTAACTAATGCCTGATGATCTGAGGTAAAAGTGTCATCCTCAAACGGTCCCCTCCATCTCCTGTCTGTGGGAAAATTGTCTTCTACAAAACTGGTCCCTGGTTCCAAAAAGGTTGGGGACCACTGATTTAGGGGGCCCATCTCAAGGGTCTTCTAGCTATAATTTCAGCCCTTGCTCTCCACTTATGCCCCTCTCTAGTCTTCCTTCCTCCTGCAATATAAGGTTGTCCTGGAAAGTTGCTTTATTTTCAATTCACTGATGTTATTTATCTTAGGATCATTAATTGGGAAGGCATTGGACTGAGGTGGTTCCAGTGTCCTGGGATCCTAGGTAAGCAAACCAAAACTTAATTCAGTGTAACTGGTCATATTCTAGGCCATTCAGAAACAGCCAACTAACTTCTCACCTGGAACTTCCTGCTGGGATGTACTCTTTGCCTTGCTTCTGCATTCACCCTGTGAAATCCTTTCCAGAGCAGCTTGTATTCTGGTGTTGTACAATTCATTTATTGCTGTTTTCATAAACAACTCTTCAATATTTGAATGTGTCTGACTTTATCTTTTAACACATATATGAATGCAATTTAATGTACTTTGTTGTTGTAGACAAGCTGAGGGGCTACATGAAGAATAGCAGGTTATAGTAGGTATAACTGCTACTTAGTGTTCAGAGTAGGGTTCTTGTCCTAGCCTTTATCATACATACAAATTCAAATGGAATAAATGGGGAAGAGAGACAAGGACTTGGAAGCATTATAGGTAGTTAGGGCAGCCAAGCACTTGGGAATGAAATCCAGATGGCACAGAATGGGCGTACACTTTTAGGTCACACTTCTTTTCCTGATATTGTCAATTAAGGAAATGCATCAGTAATCTTACTGTATCATGCATATGAAGGCTTAGTCTACCTTCCACTTTGAGGTAGAGTGTTAAGGCATTTATGCAGATAATTTAGACCAAAAAGAACCCCCTCCACCCACCCATTCACTTGAATTGTCTAGATGTTGCAGGGAAATGTGTATTTTAGATCATGAATTATGCGGATAATTTTTTTCAATTATCATTTTACGTTTTTCCCAAGTTTTTCACAAGTACGACTTCGGTGAAATATAAAGAGAGGAGATATGTGTGTCAGAGACTCAAATTTCTCTTAGCTTTATGTGTTATTATTCAGGCTGCCATGTAATTTCCTCTGAGGATGTCATGATTTGTATACACCCTGAATACAAGCAATTTGCTTGTTTTCATTGGCAGTGTCTGATATTTGCTGTAATCTTTGGGAAACCTCTTTCATATTTGGGAAGATTACCAGTCTTCTAGAATAGATAATGTTTATTATGTTCTTTCTCATTTTTAATCTCACCTTTAAACTTTTTCTTTTATAGTAGTATCCCCTAGTGATAGAGGCACAATATCATAAAAGCCTAGACCAGTCTCCATTAGCCATGGAAATTAAGGGAAGGAATATTGTGGATAATATAAAGGAAACATACCCGGCTGAATCTCCATTTTGTGCACTTGTGTTATGAGCTATTTTGGGCTTTATAATGTTTCTAATGCAATCATAAAGTCATTATGAGAACTCAGAAGAACATGGAAAATTGTCTCACTTTCGAATTCTTCCCTTTGCTTATGCAACTCCTCCTCCACAGTGTGAAGCTTTGTTTTGCTTACACTGAGCTTTACCTTTGCCCTCCATTCTCCGATTGTTTAGTGTATATGGTTTGGGAAAGAGAATATGGTTTAAATGCTTGTGTGTGTGTGTGTGTGTGTGTGTGTGTGTGGTCAGATCTGGATATTTAAAGAGAAGGCAGATTTCTCAAGTTGTTTGCCCTTCCAGCTCCAAGTGAGCTGTACACATTCAACACATGAAAAGCCAGGGAATACTTCTGGTCCTTTCATGCAAAATGAATACTCCTCCAGGAGATAACTAAGATTTGATTCTAATAAAGATTCAGTTATTTCCACTGAAGACTTAAAAAAACATACACACAAGAAAGAGGAACAGTAACCTCTGGACATTACTTTTTCAGTAACACATCTTTTTCATGCGTTTTGATAAATGTTCAGTTATCTCCTGTTATCTGGTGCCAGTTTTGCCGGTTGCCACTTGCTAAGACAGACACACTGGATGACGAGGGTGCCAGGCAGGACCTAGTCAGAACTATTTGCCCAGAAGTGATAGAGACAGTATCACTGAAAATAACACCAGGCCTTTGAAAAGGAAGTCAAGGTCAAATACCAAGAAATGACAGGATTCATATCAGGACGGCACAGGAAACATAGAGTCAGGTTGAGGCTGGGACCATCAGTGCTCCTAATTAGTCAAGTAGATGCTGACCAATATCTTCTTTTTACAAGCTCCTCCCTGATCTCTGGCTTCTGCATACATCTCCAGCTTTTTTCTCTCTGGTTCCCAATTTGAATTCTGCTCTAGACCAGTGACTGTCATGCATATCCTCATAGAGGCTTGCTTGCTTTCACAACTAAACCTTCATCCACACTGTCTCTTGCTCAGCAGTCTCTTTCCTCTGTCCCATCTTTGTCTGGCTATCTAGTCTAGTTCAGAGAAGAAGCACTTTGTTTACAGGGAGAGTCCAATGTGCTAAGGAGAAAGGCAGAGTTGATACCATTAGGAAAATTTAAAGGACATTGGAAAAAAGCCTTCAAGGAAGAACGGGTAACTACCTGCAACACTGTTGTGTAGGAACAAATGCATATACTTTTTCCTAATCTTAATCAACCACATAGTCAATCTACTCTTTAGGTTCCTGACAGAAACATTAACCTTGAGTTCCCTGCTGCTCAACTCTTTCCTAAAGCTCACTTAGGGAATAATATTCATAGAGGGACGGGCAATCTATCTATTTCTCTTAATAAATGTTACCCCTGGATCAAGTCACATTATAGGAGAGCAGTGAATGACTTTAAGTGAATTATGCTCTGATGTCCTCCTCTTTATGCACCATGTGAAGTTCCACTCTTTATGGAGCACTTATCTGTAAGTGGCTATGTTTATTAAGGGATGTTGTTAAATATGATCCATACTTGATGACCCAGCAATTTCACTTTTAGATATGTTACTAAGTGAAACTCCTGTGCATTTTTAGCAGGAGTCATGTACACAATATTCACAGTACCACTATTCACAATAGCAAAATCCTCAAAATAATCCAAACATCCACCAAAGAGAGTAAATGAAGGAACTGCGTTATAGTCACACAATGGAAGTTTATTAAGGAATCAAAACAAATGAATTATAGCAACATACAATAGTATAAATGAATCTCAGAAATACAATGTTAAGTGAGAGAATAAGTCCTAAAATCACATACAAAATGATACCCATTTTTATAAAGTTGCAAACAATTAAAATAGGAGAGAGTAAAATTTTAGGAGTACATATAAAATGCTATATATATATAAAGAAACCCAAGGTAATGAGGAGCATGTGATACAGGATGATGGTTACTTTTCTTGGAGAAGTCTGGATTGGGCTGGGTTGGGAGCATAGAGGTGGTATAGGTTATTGTCAAGGTCCTAGCTCTGGTCATCTGTGGTAGACTCACAGATGCTTATTACATCATTAAAACTCACTCACTCACTCACTAGAAGTGGGAAGAAAAGAACAACATCCAGTCTAACTCATAAAATCCCCTAAATGAGTGCCCTTGGGGAGATTTCTTTAAAAAATCAGTTTTGAGAAATTGGAGCTTCTCCTGCAAAATCACGGTTTCTATTATATTAACTCTAAGAATTCTCTTTTTCCTTTGGGTGCTAGAAGCCTGAGTCAAATTTACAGGCCATCTTCAGTAAGTATATAGGGCTTATGGTATACATTTCTATGTCTAATTTGAATCCTGATTTCATATTACCCTATCCTAGTTTCTTTTAGTTTTGATTTTTTAAAATCTACTTATTTAAAAAAACCCATTCTATTGTATGCATTTCTATGAGCCTCTATAAATTCCCTTTAACTAGGCAGAAGATATAAATGAATGAAAGTAGATTTACCTGTTATTGAAAAGTATCCAGCATCTATTGCTTGACAATGAGGGTGACATTTGGCGATTGGTTGTGATGTTATTCCATAGGTATTGTGTTTGTTGTGTTTTGCAGGAAGGGGAAGTGAGCAAATTTGTTAAGACCAGTCTGGGGGAAATGTGCTGGATAGGTTCTACTCAAATACATGTTTTTTTAAATAATAACTTTAAGTACTGTCTACCACACTATGAGAGTCCTATAACCTAGATATTACTAAGTACTTATATTTTAAGTCAAGTGGAATAAATTAAATTCTAACTTCAGAAAATGGTGTGAAGTAATCAAGCCTTGACAAATTGGCAGAGATTGAGAAGTAGAATTGTTTCTTTCTCAAGCAGATATATAGTTACTGACAAACGCCAGATCTCAGTTATTGGAAGTAACATTTCCTTGAGTCTGGATTGCTGGTCCATCGACAATAGCAATGTGAAATGTGACAATGCATTTGATTATCTGCAATGGATAACCTCCCATGTTGGAGGCATAATCTAATCAGAACACGGTATGGTTCAGGGCTGGTTTCCTTTCATGGTTCGTCCACAAAAAGTATTTAACTGTCTAGATACAGAGCCACTTGATACAAAATTAAGAAAAGTAGCGTTTCTTTCTCATTAGACTATATTTAAAAAGTATTTTAGATTAAAGATTCTAATAGGAGATGCTGTGTTTGAATTCCTTGAGAAATTTATAAGTTTCTGGAAAAAAATGTATCTGTAAAAATTTTCTAATGATCAGCTATAATCTAGTCACTGAATGTGACATCTTCAAAATTATTAGTTAATAAAATTTCTCTTTGGTATGTACTTATAACATTTTTTTTTATTTTGGAATCAAATAATTTAGCTGTTTCTTGAGATTCTCAGTATTTTGGCATGTGACCGAATTAATTAAATGGAATAATATTTCTAAAAAACAAGTGAAAGCACAATTTGTTTTTAAATGAGCCAAATAATTTTGGAAGATAATTTCTTCAAAAGTAATTTTATTTAGGAAAAATTATAAGTTTAGATGTCTATCTTCATCACCAAGACATATCAGAAGCCCAATACAGAAGAAAGCATTTCTCAAATTCAAGAATGTGTGAAACAAATTGCTGGCATTTCAAAGCACAGTTGACACAGATTCGTTAGTTTAGTTATGAACATGGTGCTAATTAGAGTGAAATTGACAAGTTCTGTCATTTAAGAGATCTAGCTGTGTTTCTTCATACTGCCATAGATAGCATCACACTTATCCATTAAGATAACAAGTATTTATTAAATACTTTTTATATGTGAAGCAAAGTGGCAGGTACTGTAGAGAATATGAAGATGAATAAAATATAATTCCTGCCCTTAAGGAGCATATGACTCATTGATAGGGATAAGACAAACATGAGAATACTGCAAGGATGCAATGGTATAAGAGAACTCTTTCAGTTTTGCTCATCAAACAGGGTCTTTATGGATTGGACAAGCATATGTCCTGGTTTGTGTGGGATACCTCCAGTTTATGTCTATTGTCCTAGGATAACTATTAGTAGGCCCTCTTACAGTCTTTAAAGCATTCCAGTTTGGAAGAAATATCACATGGTTATCCTATTTAGGGAGAAAACATTTAATATTGGCTTTGAAGATTGAATATAATTTCAACAAGTGGAGTTCCGTAGTAGCAGGACACCAAAGATGAATTGGTCAATTCATCCCGGAGATGGATAGACACCAGGGAAAACACCAAAGAAAAACCAGGGTTGTATTAAAGATGATTATTCATTTGCGGACAAAGTGAAGGAAGCAACACGCAAACACAGGGACATGAAATGCGTCATACCTGGAGAAGTGCAAGTAATCGATGCTAATGGATAATTGGTGAGAAATGAGCCTGAGGAAATTGTTCAAGGTTCTACAGGCCTTGAAGTAGTCACATACATGCTGTGTAACTGTGTGACTTTTTCTTCTAAGCAATAAAGATAGTAGTGGTGAAGTGTTATTGAAACACTTTAGATGGTGCTTTATTATTGGGGTTTTAATTTAAAAATTTGGTGGCAGCATGAACTGATAGATTGGAAGGGTACAAGCTTGGAGACATTATGACCAGTTAAAAGACCATCACAATAGTCATGATAAGAAAAAATCAAGGTCTGAACTAAGATAGTGACAATAGGAATGAAACTACATATCAAGGGATAAGACAGAAAATGTATTTCAAAAATAGTGTCATTTAGCTTTTGACCTACATATAATTCTGCTTTTAAAAATAATTTAAACAAAACTTCATGAATTATACAGACTTAACTTGATTTTCATGACCTTAGAAAAATAAACTCTCTTTTTACTGACCAGAATGGAATTCATCTTGCCACGTCAATGACATTAGGAACTTTGTAATTCAATGCCTTGTTCTTCATTACCAAGCATGGCAAACAGAATACATTATAATCTCAGATGAACTCCTTAGTTAACATATGTCTGTCTATCTATACATGGAAAATGAAATGTAATATAAAATTGTGATAGTATATGTATAATTTAGGGTGAAAAGCACTGAGACATTTGCAATGAAAGCAGGAGTTTTAGTGAACTACTTGGACAGTAGCCTCAGTTCTACTGTTTATTCTGTTTACAGCCATAGCCTAAGAGTACAGGCTAATAAAGGGAAATGTACCTTTGAACAAAGCAGACTCTGATGGGACAGGCCTTAGGGGTTTGTCTATTTCTTCTGCCTCCCACCTGATAAATAATCTTGTATAGTGCCTGGACAGAAGGAAAGAGTGAAATTGTATTTCCTTAACTACATAGAGTTCATAAAGTTTGGGATATGTTCTTTAGGTTGATCCTAAAGCTGCAATATTCTTTGAGCCCTGGATGACTCATAAAAGTGCACTGTAATCTTAGATTTGCACTCTCCTGGTCTGCCTTTAACCAAATGGCTTGATTGCTTTTTAAATTGCTTTTTCATGACCAGAGTACAACTAAGTAGCCATTTTCTTCTTTGTAGAATCTCAAAGAAATAGGCCATATCTATATGTGTAGCAAACGAATTACAGAATTGAAGCAATTACTGAATAATTGAAGAGAACAGACTATTGTTCTGAAATATGTGAATATTTGAGGAAAGCAAGGCCCCGTTCTGCTGATTTATGTTGTCTAAGTGATTCCTGTTAATCTTTCATTTTGCTTGTTATGCACAGCTAAATGTCTGCTCGATGGCTTAATTTCGTCTTGCTTTCAAATCTCATTCAATGCTTTCCGACGATCTTTACTTTCTTGTGAGATATAGATCCTTACAAATCGAAGATGCTATGCTTTTTCCCAATGATCTTAGACTCCATCTAACCCTGTTATTGGATTCTTCCTCAACCTACCCCTCACTTTAATTTTTCAGATATCCCAAGAATTAACTTAATATTTCACACTTATCTAATTCAAGTAATAAATAATATTAAATGGAAAAAAACCCATTGAAGGAAATAAAAGCACAGAAAGTAGGAAAATGTATATTCTTTATTGAGTACCTATTATATGGATGGCTTTTTACATGAATTATCCAAAATAATCTTCATAGTGACTCTAGAAAATAGGTATCACTATCACCATAATATATAATGAAGTAACAGAGACTCCAGAATAGGGATTGGATCTAGGATTAGTATGTGTGGGTACTCTGTACTACCAAACACCAGGCTCTACCCCAAGCAGGCTTTTGAACCTATTAGAGGTAATGGAGTTGATTTGAACAAGTAGATTGTGGAACTGGTCTCACCTAATCATCTTCTTGAAAGTTTTCATTTTGTTATCATTCCCTGCATTCCAGCATAGCCCCAACAGAAGCAGAATAACCCTTCAGTTTTGCAGTGGCAAATGTGGAAAGATTGGCATTTTGTGGAATGCCACTTGAGAAATGTTTGTCAGGCAGAATGGGTATGCAAAGAAACACTGGTTTTTCTTATTCCAAAAAAGAAAATAAGTAGAAATAACCTCAGGTCTCTCTGACTACTCCTTCCTTTCTTCATAAAACAGGATGTCTCATGTGTTGGATTGTCACTAGGAGTCTAATAACTGTTCACATAGAAATTGCCCTATAAATCACCAACATGCTATTGAGCTCTTTGAGGTAATTTAAAAATTAAATCCAGTCAGAAGCGCACTAATATATTAATATTTTTTCTCTATTGTGTCTCAGAGTCAGATTAATTATCAATTCAGCGCTGAAAAAGACATTGGGAAGTTGCCTAAATAAATAGTTGGTTGTTTTTTATTTCACGATAGATACACAAACGTTTTGGAAGAAGCTTAGCTAATACACAGGACCATGAATGTTAGTTTTAGAAAGAAATAGGTAGCACCAATTCTTTTTTTTTTTTTTTTGAGACGGAGTCTCCCAGCCCAAGCTGGGGTGCAGTGGCGCGATCTCGGCTCACTGCAAGCTCCGCCTCCCAGGTTCACACCATTCTCCTGCCTCAGCCTCCCAAGTAGCTGGGACTACAGGCGCCCGCCACCACGCCCGGCTAATGTTTTGCATTTTTTAGTAGAGACGGGGTTTCACTGTGTTAGCCAGGATGGTCTCGATCTCCTGACCTCATGATCTGCCTGCCTCAGCCTCCCAAAGTGCTGGTATTACAGGCGTGAGCCACCGCGCCCTGCCGGTAGCACCAATTCTTAAACATGGCCAGAATCTTGGCTTTAAAACATATTGATTTTGGTCAGATTGAAGAGAGTTGATTAGACCATATATCAAGTTTATACTAAGCTTTATTTTTATTTGTATTTATTTATTTTTATTATACTTTAAGTTCTAGGGTACATGTGCACAACGTGCAGGTTTGTTACATATGTATACATGTGACATGTTGGTGTACAGTACCCATTAACTCGTCATTTACATTAGGTATATCTCCCAATGCTATCCCTCCCCACTCCCCCAACTCCATGACAGGCCCTGGTGTGTGATGTTCCCCAGCCTGTGTCCAAGTGTTCTCATTGTTCAATTCCCACCTATGAGTGAGAACACGTGGTGCTTGGTTTTCTGTCCTTGTGATAGTTTGCTCAGAATGATGATTTCCAGCTTCATCCATGTCCCTACAAAGGACATAAACTCATTCTTTTTTATGGCTGCATAGTATTCCCTGGTGATTATGTGCCACATTTTCTTAATCCAGTCTATGATTAATGGACATTTGGGTTAGTTCCAAGTCTTTGCTATTGTGAATAGTGCCGCAATAAACATATGTGTGCATGTGTCTTTTTATAGAAACATGATTTATAATCCTTTGGGTATATATCCAGTAATGGGATGGCTGGGTCAAATGGTATTTCTAGTTCTAGATCCTTGAGGAATCGCCACACTGTCTTCCACAATGGTTGAACTAGTTTACAGTCCCACCAACAGTGTAAAAGTGTTCCTGTTTCTCCACATTCTCTCCAGCACGTGTTGTTTCCTGACTTTTTAATGACTGCCATTCTAACTGGTGTGAGATGGTATCTTATTGTGGTTTTGATTTGCATTTCTCTGATGGCCAGTGATGATGAACATTTTTTCATGTGTCTGTTGGTTGCATAAATGTCTTCTTTTGAGAAGTGTCTGTCCATATCTTTGCCCACTTTTTGATGGGACTCTTTGATTTTTTCTTGTAAATTTGTTTAAGTTCTTTGTAGATTCTGGATATTAGCCCTTTGTCAGATGGGTAGAGGGTAAAAATTTTCTCCCTTTCTGTAGGTTGCTTGTTCACTCTGATGGTGGTTTCTTTTGCTGTGTAGAAGCTCTATAGCTTAATTAGATCCCATTTTTCTATTTTTGCTTTTGGTTCCATTTCTTTTGGTGTTTTAGACATGAAGTCCTTGCCCATGCCTATGTCCTGAATGGTATTGCCTAGGTTTTCTTCTAGGGTTTTTATGGTTTTAGGTCTAACATTTAAGTCTCTAATCCATCTTGAATTAATTTTTGTATAAGGTGTAAGGAAGGGATCCAGTTTTAGCTTTCTACATATGGCTAGCCGGGTTTCCCAGCACCATTTATTAAATAGGGAATCCTTTCCCCATTTCTTGTTTTTGTCAGGTTTGTCAAAGATCAGATGGTTGTAGATGTGTGGTGTTATTTCTGAGGGCTCTGTTCTGTTCCATTGATCTATATCTCTGTTTTGGTACCAGTACCATGCTATTTTGTTTACTGTAGCCTTGTAGTATAGTTTGAAGTCAGGTAGCATGACGTCTCCAGCTTTGTTCTTTTGGCTTAGGATTGCCTTGGCAATGCGGGTTCTTTTTTGGTTCCATATGAACTGTAAAGTAGTTTTTTCCAATTCTGTGAAGAAAGTCATTGGTAGCTTAACGGGGATGGCATTGAAGCTATAAATTACCTTGGGCAGTATGGCCATTTTCACGATATTGATTCTTCCTATCCATAAGCATGGAATGTTCTTCCATTTTTTGTGTCATCTTTTATTTCATTGAACAGTGGTTTGTAGTTATCCTTGAAGAGGTCCTTCACATCCCTTGTAAGTTGTATTCCTAGGTATTTTATTCTCTTTGAAGCACTTGTTAATGGGAGTTCATTCATGATTTGGCTCTCTGTCTGTTATTGGTATATAAGAATGCTTGTGATTTTTGCATATTGATTTTGTATCCTGAGACTTTGCTGAAGTTGCTCATCAGCTTAAGGAGATTTTGGGCTGAGATGATGAGGTTTTCTACATATACAATCATGTCATCTGCAAACAGGGATAATTTGACTTCCTCTTTTCCTGATTGAATACCCTTTATTTCTTTCTCTTGCCTGATTGCCCTGGCCAGAACTTCCAACTGTGTGTTGAACAGGAGTGGTGAGAGAGGGCATCTCTGTCTTGTGCCAGTTTTCAAATAGTTCTTATTATTTTGAGATACATCCCATCAATACCTAGTTTATTGAGAGTTTTTAGCATGAAGTACTGTTGAATTTTGTCGAAGGCCTTTTCTGCATCCGTTGAGATAATCATGTGGTTTTTGTCTTTGGTTCTGTTTATATGATGGATTATGTTTATTGATTTGTGTATGTTGAACCAGCCTTGCATCCCAGGGATGAAGCCCACTTGATCGTGGTGGATAAGCTTTTGGAGGTGCTGCTGAATTCAGTTTGCTACTATTTTATTGAGGATTTTTGCATCAATGTTCATCAGGGATATTGGTCTAAAATTCTCTTTTTGTGTTATGTCTCTGCCAGGCTTTGGTAACAGGGTGATACTGGCCTCATAAAATGAGTTAGAGAGGATTCCCTCTTTTTCTGTGGATTGGAATAGTTTCAGAAAGAATGGTATCAGTTCCTCTTTGTATCTCTGGTAGAATTCAGCTGTGAATCCGTCTGGTCCTGGACTTTTTTTGGTTGGTAGGCTATTAATTATTGCCTCAATTTCAGAGCCTGTTTTTGGTCTACTCAAAGATTCAACTTGTTCCTGGTTGAGTCTTGGAAGGGTGTATGTGTCCAGGAATTTATCCATTTCTTCTAGATTTTCTAGATTATTTGCATAGAGGTGTTTATAGTATTCTCTGATGGTAGTTTGTATTTCTGTGGGGTCAGTGGTGATATCCCTTTTATCATTTTTTATTGCATCTATTTGATTCTTCTCTCTTTTCTTCTTTAGTATTCTTGCTAGTGGTCTATCAATTTTGTTGTTCTTTTCAAAAAACCAGCTCCTGGATTCATCAATTTTTTTAAGGGTTTTTTTGTGTCTCTGTCTCCTTCAGTTCTGCTCTGATCTTAGTTATTTCTTGCCTTCTGCTAGCTTTTGAATGTGTTTGCTCTTGCTTTCCTAGTTCTTTTAGTTGTGATGTTAGGGTGTTGATTTTAGATCTCTCCTGCTTTCTCTTGTGGGCATTTAGTGCCTTAAATTTCCCTCTACACACTGCTTTAAATGTGTCCCAGAAATTCTGGTATGTTGTATCTTTGTTCTCATTGGTTTCAAAGAACATCTTTATTTCTGCCTTCAATTCGTTATGTACCCAGTAGTCATGCAGGAGCAGGTTGTTCAGTTTCCATGTAGTTGAGCAGTTTTGAGTGAGTTTCTTAATCCTGAGTTCTAGTTTGATTGCACTGTGGTCTGAGAGACAGTTCATTACAATTTGTGTTCTTTTACATTTGCTGAGGAGTGCTTTACATCCAACTATGTGGTCAGTTTTGGAATAAGTGCGATGTGGTGCTGAGAAGAATGTATATTCTGTTGATTTGGGGTGGAGAGTTTTGTAGATGTCTGTTAGGTCTGCTTGGTGTAGAGCTAGTTCAATTCCTGGATATCCTTGTTAACTTTTTGTCTCATTGATCTGTCTAATGTTGACAGTGGGGTGTTAAAGTCTCCCATTATTATTGTGTGGGAGTCTAACTATCTTTGTAGGTCTCTAAAGAATTGCTTTATGAATCTGGGTGCTCCTGTATTGGGTGCATATATATTTAGGATAATTAGCTCTTCTTGTTGAATTGATCCCTTTATCATTATGTAATGGCCTTCTTTGTCTCTTTTGATCTTTGTTGGTTTAAAGTCTGTTTTATCAGTTACTAGGATTGCAACCCCTGGTTTTTTTTTTTTTTTTTCATTTGCTTGGTAGATCTTCCTCCATACTTTTATTTTGAGCCTATATGTGTCTCTGCATGTGAGATGGGCCTCCTGAATACAGCAAACTGGTGGGTCTTGACTCTTTATCCAATTTGCCAGTCTGTGTCTTTTATTTGGGACATTTAGCCCATTTACATTTAAGGTTAATATTGTTATGTGTGAATTTTATTCTGTCATTATGATGTTAGCTGGTTATTTTGCTCATTAGTTGATGCAGTTTCTTCCTAGCATCAATGGTCTTTACAATTTGGCATGTTTTTGCAGTGGCTGGTACTGGTTGTTCCTTTCCATGTTTAGTGCTTCCTTTAGGAGCTCTTGTAAGGCAGGCCTGGTGGTGCCAAAATCTCTCAGCATTTGCTTGTCTGTAAAGGATTTTATTTCTCCTTCACTTATGAAGCTTAGTTTGGCTGGATATGAAATTCTGGGTTGAAAATTCTTTTCTTTAAGAATGTCGAATATTGGCCCCCACTTTCTTCTTGCTTGTAGAGGTCCTGCTGAGAGATCTGCTGTTAGTCTGATGGGCTTCCCTTTGTGGGTAACCCGGCCTTTCTCTCTGGTTGCCCTTAACATTTTTTTCCTTAATTTCAACTTTGGTGAATCTAACAATTATGTGTCTTGGAGTTGCTCTCCTCGAGGAGTATGTTTGTGGCATTCTCTGTATTTTCTGAATTTGAATATTGGCCTGCCTTTCTAGATTGGGGAAGTTCTCCTGGATAATATCCTGAAAAGTGTTTTTCAACTTGGTTTCATTCTCCCAGTCAATTTCAGGTACACCAATCAGACATAGATTTGGTCTTTTCACATAGTCCCATATTTCTTGGAGGCTTTATTTGTTTCTTTTTACTCTTTTTTCTCTAAACTTCTCTTCTCGCTTCATTTCATTCATTTGATCTTCAATCACTGATACCCTTTCTTCCACTTGATTGAATTGTCTATTGAAGCTTGTGTATGTGTCACGTAGTTCTCGTGCCATGGTTTTCAGCTCCGTCAGGTCATTTAAGGTCTTCTCTACTCTGTTTATTCTAGTTAGCCATTCATCTAATCTTTTTTCAAGGATTTTAGCTTCTTTGTGATGGGTTCAAATATCCTCCCTTAGCTCGGAGAAGTTTTTTATTACCATTCGTCTGAAGCCTTCTTCTCTCAACTTGTCAAAATCATTCTCCATTCAGCTTTGTTCTATCACTGGCAAGGAGCTGCATTCCTTTGGAGGAGAAGAGGCGCTCTGATTTTTAGAATTTTCAGCTTTTCTGCTCTGGTTTCTCCCCATCTTTGTGTTTTTATCTACCTTTGGTCTTTGATGATGGTGACGTACAGATGGGATTTTGGTGTGTATGTCCTTTCTGTTTGTTAGTTTTCCTTCTAGCAGTCAGGACTGTCACCTGCAGGTCTGTTGGAGTTTGCTGGAGGTCCACTCCCGACCCTGTTTGCCTGGGTATCACCGGTGGAGGCTGCAGAACAGCAAATATTGCAGAATGCCAAATGTTGCTGCCTGATCCTTCCTCTGGAAGCTTTGTCTCAGAGAGGCACCCAGCTGTATGAGGTGTCAGTCGGCACCTACTGAGAGGTGTCTCCCAGTTAGGCTACTCAGGGGTCAGGGACCCACTTGAAGAGGCAGTCTGTCTGTTTTCAAATCTCAAACTCTGTGCTGGGAGAACCACTACTCTCTTCAAAGCTGTTAGACAGGGATGTTTAAGTCTGAAGAAGTTTCTGCTGCCTTTTGTTCAGCTATGCCCTGCCCCTAAAGGTGGAGTCTACAGAGGCAGGCAGGCCTCCTTGAGCTGCAGTGGGGTCTACCCAGTTCGAGCTTCCTGGTGGCTTTTTTTACCTACTCAACCCTCAGCAATGGTAGATGCCCCTCCCCCAGCCTCACTGCTGCCTTGCGGTTCGATCTCAGACTGCTGTGCTAGCAGTGAGCAATGTTCCATGGGCATGGGACCCTCTGAGCCAGGCACAGGATATAATCTCCTGGTGTGCCGTTTGCTAAGACCATTGGAATAGTGCAGTATTAGGGTGGGAGTGTCCCGATTTTCCAGGTACCATCTGTCATGGCTTCCCTTGGTTAGGAAAGGGAATTCCCTGACCCCTTGCACTTCCTGGGTGAGGCAATGCCCTGCCCTGCTTCAGCTCGCACTCCTTGGGCTGCACCCGCTGACCGACAAGCCCCAGTGAGTTGAACCTGGTACCTCAGTTGGAAATGCAGAAATCACCTGTCTTCTGTGTCGCTCATGCTGGGAGCTGTAGACTGGAGCTCTTCCTATTCAGCCATCTTGGAACCTCTCTTAAGCTTTATTTTTTAAGTATTTACTGAGTAGATTAACATTATAGAAGAGGAAACATATTGGGTATAAATAACACAGTGCAATTTGGAAGATGCTTGCCTTGGTGTATACATACATGATGTAGCTCAGCTATTTATATCTTGTCCTGAACCTCAGTAGTTCTTGGGTCCGTCTCAAATATTAGTTATTTTGACCTGGGTACTTTTTCTACAAAATAAATATGAGCGAAGTCAGCTCATCTCTGCTGGCAGTCTTTCCAGATGTAGTAGCCCTTGATTTACTATAGGTTTGAAAGTTACATATGATATTTATACCCTACATTAGCAAAATTCATTCGTTTTCTTGCATAATCTGCAGGATAGAGTTCTTGTACAATTAAAATAATTTAGACTTGAAAGTCTTTGCAACTTATGTATTAAGCATAAGGGAGGAAAAGAGCTGAAGATATTTGAAGATGGTCATGAAAAGTAAGGAGGCCACAGGTGTGAATTACTGAAGAGGAAGCTGTTATTACCATGGCTAGGAGTACAAGGTTAAAGCTAGGGTGAGCCAAAAGAGCCACCTTCAATTTCTATTCTGTAGGTTTTACATTATACTCTTCTTAGTCTAAAGAAGGTCTCAAGGAATAATAATAGCAAATATTACTGTGTGCTATGTGCCAAGCATCTTTCATGGAAACCATTCCCCACTTCACAGATCAAGATACTGAGGCATAGAAAGGTGAAATAAGCTATCAGAGATCACACAAATTAGTGGATTCACAATCAGAATTTAGGCTATTGATTCTATATCTTGTATTAGTAACCTCTACATTTTGATTATGAAGAAGCATTTTCATGTTAGCTTCTCTTCTCAGTGCTCCTTACATGAGGGTTATCCTGTTAACAACTTCTTATCATTTCTGTCTTAAATCTTTAATTTTAGTTTTACTGTAGTATCCTTTTCTGCTTGTTTACCAGTTCACTTCTTTTTTCTTATTTGGTGACCATCAGGGAGAAGGTGTGGCCTTTCTTGGTCATAGGAGGGAGTGTGATCTGACACCAGAGGACTTCATATAACATTGCAGCATTAACATCTTCACTGGTAGGTTCATGGATTTTCCCCCTCCTGAATGGTAATGTATCTTCTTATCTGAATCAAGGATGCAGATATAATCTTACATAATCCTGTTTCTTTAGCTTTGTTCCCTATTTGGATTATCAAGGTTTAAATTTTATTATGGGAATGCAGTAAAAAAACTTACAAAGTCTTTGGAATTGTACAACTTCTGGAAAAAACATAATATATGCCTTAAGATTGACTTCTTCAGCACACTGATAATCGAGAGAGATGCTGGTTCTGTCCAAGGGCAGAGGCTGCCCCTTGAATACACTTTTGATCAAGACCTAAAATATTTCACATAGCCCACCCACACTCTGAGGAATGCAGACCGATTATTCAAAATTTAGATGCTAGGAAAAGGAAATAACACTCTGAAGCTTCTAATGAGAGTGTGTACAGTGATCCATCTGTAAATAAGGCTTGTGTACTGTATAATCGTTTGGATTTGGAAGGAAAAGAAGGATTATTTACAGGCCTTTCTTGCAGATGGTGCATGGCCCTCATGGGGAAATATTTGCATGCTACTCAGGTTATAACTTCATTGGGTCCACATTTTCATGACAGTAAGTGTTGAGCCATCTGAAAGCTCTGATTAAAACCATGGAAAATTCTTTTAGAAAGAAGTATACTGTCACATCCACTTGATGATTTCCTTTTATTGGTGGTAAAGCTTAATAAACCCGGAGACATGTTCATTTTATTATCTACTTCCCTCCCTTTTGAGAATTTTCTTAGTAAAGATTGTGTTCTTTATTTGCAGCATTTTAACAACTTGAAATGAACGATGCCTCATGTCTCTGCAGGGTGGATATAGCTCTAACTCTCCGAAGCTGCTGAGAATGTTGAAACCTAGGGGTGCCTTTTGAAAGACATAAATTTGGGCCCTGAAGTGGTAGTAGGGAGATGGGATAGGAGAAGTTCCTATAATCTTAAGTGGAAAGACTTGCAGTGTGGAAATTGCATCCCAAAAGGAAGTTGAAGAAAAGGAGAAACTTTTGTGATAGAAAGATATCTGGATTGGTGGTTAAGGTTCTGCTGTAATTAGTTGTGAGAAAGTCAGCCAGTTACTCTCTGTGAACCCTATTTTTAAAAAAATAATAATAATCTGCCTATTTCAGAAGTTTGATGCAAGAACCAAGTAGAATCGTTCTTTGTGAATCAAGTATTGAAACATATTCTCATTAAAGTGTGTGCATGGGATTGTGCTAAGCACTGCAGGGGCGAGATACAAATAATACTTAGAATCTTATCTCAAGCTAGTAAGGCAATAAAATAAGCACCTCAATAAATAGAACTAGTAAATTGCAAAACCAGTAATTTGGAGAGTGGTTTTCACCACTTGAGACATGGTGTCTCTAGAGCAGTGGCTCTCAAATCTGGCTGTTCATTAGAATTACCTGGGAGCTTTAAAAACAAATAATTGTCTAGGCCCCAGCCCCAGACATTTTGATTTAATTAGTTGGAAATGACTCACCTTCCACTTTCCCCTAGATTATCATTTTTAAAAATGTGCCTTACATGTGTTTTATTTGCATCAGAATTGCTTAGAGGGTGTATTAAACCTCAGATTGTTGGGCCCCACTCCTGTATATTATGATTCACTAGGTCTGAGGGCTGGGGCAAGAATGAACATTTCTCCCAAGTTCTGTGATGCTGATTGTCTGCAGATCATACTTCAGAGTCAGTGCATTCATTTCATTTTCCTGTTAATGCTGTGTATGCAATACACATATATATTTTTTCAGGCTGAAGGAAGCAGGTGGACACAAAAGTCCATTCTTTGGTACAATTTTATAGTTGAGAAAGTCAACACTGTGTGGCCAAATGAACACAACTGCATTTGATTAAAGAGATAGTTGGCTGACAGAAACAAATTTCTTCATACAAAGGTTGGTTGCTTGCAAATGTGCTAGTCTGAAATTATCCTCTAAGAAAGAAGACATTATTTAGGGGACACCTGGTAAGCAATAACATGTTCAACAAAAGCACATTTTGAAAGAAAATTTTAGATTTGGAAGGAAATTCAGATTCCTTTTCTTTGTAAATATCTCTCTAAGCAACAGAATGAATGATTCACCTTTCCAAATTCTTGGGTATCAGAATAGCTGAAGCAACATAGCATAATTTTCAGAAATAGACCCCTATTAAAGTTTCACAGCCCATGTAAGATGCCAGTAAGAAAATGTGCAAAATTGATCATCACATCGTTATTACTTATAGAGGCATAGAAGGGCACTCAAGGTTGATTTGAGTGTTAAAATGTATGAATTGTCTATTTCCTGAAGAGTGTAAATCCTAAATGTCCATGAACATCAATTATAGGAGACTCTAGGGCTTCAGTCACCTTAAATTAGGAAAATGAGAAATTTACCTTGTCAATTTCATCCTTAGGGTGTACAGATGAGAACTGAGGCTTTGTAGGTGTATGGATGGAATAACATTCAGTGACTGGGAAGAGCTCAAACTGTTCTATTTTATCACTTTTTTATTATAAATATATTTTATGATATAAGAGAATAGGCTCTTTGCCAGGGCATCTTTTTCTCTTGTTATACCCCACCAATCACAGATTGACTGGGAAAAAGGGTGTTTTAAATATCTACTAAAGTCAAAGGAAAATTTCAGTAGAAAGTTTATATTGAATAAACTTTTTTAGGCATAAAAAATAAAAAGCAGCAGTGTGTGAACTTGCCCTTACAGTGGAATAGATAAAAATGAAGCAAGTTTTCATAGGCTTCTATTTCTGCATTTAGAGTTGGATGGGTGAAACATCCACAGTCTTTCTTGACCTGAATCAAGCTCAGAGTGACAGTGTTTAAGGTAAGAATATTAAGGAAGACTGCAGATGGCTTAATAGGATAGAAATGGAGATCTAAATTATAAAGCAGGCATTATACTATAGATTATATAGCCAATAATGTTCAGAAAGGCTTTTATAAGGATACACTTAAAATAAGACGATAAGAGCATTATATAAATTATAAAACAAATACTAAGGTGGTATCAAAGGCTTGTTCAAATTTTATGTCTATCAAGTTTATAATGGAAAGGAACTTGCTACACCTAAGTTCTGTTTTTAAATAGGGACTTAAAACACTTGTAAACATCTTTCTCAGAGCTGGATGGACCCTTACACTGAGTCAAATAAGTTGACATAGTGGTAGTACATGTGAAGTTTGGTACTCCTGAGTATTTAGGTTGGTGCAAAAGTAATTGCAGTTTTGTCATGAGTTTTAATACATCTTTATTCTGGAGTCTTTGAGACACCGTTCTCTTCTGCATCTCTTTTTATGTCCCCTTGTTGTTGTCCAACATACAGACTGCTCTTCTTTCGTGGCGTCATTCCCTTTTCTCTGAGTCCACACTCTTCTTCAGTTATTACCACAAAACTTTAACAACAACTTTGCTGTTAATGATTCCTGAACTTTATATTTCAGACCCAGATCACTTTCTTCAACCCAAAAGTACAACTGCTGCCTGGATAGTGCTTGGTTAGCTGTTTTGTGGGCACCTGAATTCAATGTCATAACACTTAAAGCTTGTTATGTCTTATGTGTTCCCTGTTTTGATTACGGGTAGCATGATGCTTGCTGCTCAAACCAAAACTTGAAAACCTTTTTAAAGGACTGTCCCTCCTCCACCTCCTTCAAATGGCCATTAGCTTCTGTTAGATTCCACTCAAATATATCTTGGAGTTGTTATCAGTATTTTTCTTTAAAAATGTTAATTTTGTTAAATTTTAAAAAGACAGAAAAGTTCAAAGAAGAAAAATAAAAATTATTAAAAATAACAATAACAATAAAAAGAACAATTCTCTTCTTTCCATTCTTACCACTTCCACCACTACCATCCTGGTTCCATCATCCTTCACCTGAATTATTCCAGTATCACCGCTTCTGCTTTCTGTTTCTACCTTGCTTCTTTGTGGTCTAGTCTCCGTACAGAAGACAGAGCAGCACAGGCAGAGACTTTAAGGCAGGATGTATTTGGCATCTTTCCAGACCACAAAAAGGGTCCAAAGGGATGGTGGTAGGAGATGAAGTCAGAGGAGTTGGGGGGTCAGGATAGAGAGAGTAGGACAGTTGTAAAGGACCCTATAGAACATTGTAAGCAGTTTGGTTTTTTTGTCTGAGTGAGACAAGAAGTGGCGAGAGGATTTTTAAACAGGGAATAATTTGACCTGACTTATATTTTTGTATTTTTCTCAAGTAACTATAAACAACAACAACAAAAAAGATACAAGAAACAGTGACTGAAATTTTTTCCCATAGTGCCTTTTGGCTATCAAGAGAAATGTAAATAAAAAATATAGTTAAACAGAGATACTCAGTAAGTGGAATAAAGCAATGCTCAACTTAGATTAGGGGATAGTTTTAAAGCAAAATAGCCATTTCCATTGTCCTGTAATGTGCAATAATGTCAGACTATGAAAGACACTAACCACCTAAAGTTTATGACAAATGGAAAATTAGGATAAAGGTTTATTTCTTTCTTTTTTTTTTTTTTCATATTTTGAGTGATTTTTTTATTTTTTTATTTTTTTTAAAATTTATTTATTATTATTAAACTTCAAGTTGTAGGGTACATGTGCACAACGTGCAGGTTTGCTACATATGTATACTTGTGCCATGTTGGTGTGCTGCACCCATCAACTCGTCATTTACATCAGGTATAACTCCCAATGCAATCCCTCCCCCCTCCCCCCTCCCCATGATAGGCCCCGGTGTGTGATGTTCCCCTTCCTGAGTCCAAGTGATCTCATTGTTCAGTTCCCACCTATGAGTGAGAACATGCGGTGTTTGGTTTTCTGTTCTTGTGATAGTTTGCTGAGAATGATGGTTTCCAGCTGCATCCATGTCCCTACAAAGGACACAAACTCATCCTTTTTTATGGCTGCATAGTATTCCATGGTGTATATGTGCCACATTTTCTTAATCCAATCTGTCACTGATGGACATTTGGGTTGATTCCAAGTCTTTGCTATTGTGAATAGTGCTGCAGTAAACATACGTGTGCATGTGTCTTTATAGCAGCATAATTTATAATCCTTTGGGTATATACCCAGTAATGGGATGGCTGGGTCATATGGTACATCTAGTTCTAGATCCTTGAGGAATCGCCATACTATTTTCCATAATGGTTGAACTAGTTTACACTCCCACCAACAGTGTAAAAGTGTTCCTATTTCTCCACATCCTCTCCAGCACCTGTTGTTTCCTGACTTTTTAATGATTGCCATTCTAACTGGTGTGAGATGGTATCTCATTGTGGTTTTGATTTGCATTTCTCTGATGGCCAGTGATGATGAGCATTTTTTCATGTGTCTGTTGGCTGTATGAATGTCTTCTTTTGAGAAATGTCTGTTCATATCCTTTGCCCACTTTTTGATGGGGTTGTTTGTTTTTTTCTTGTAAATTTGTTTGAGTTCTTTGTAGGTTCTGGATATTAGCCCTTTGTCAGATGAGTAGATTGCAAAAATTTTCTCCCATTCTGTAGGTTGCCTGTTCACTCTGATGGTAGTTTCTTTTGCTGTGCAGAAGCTCTTTAGTTTAATGAGATCCCATTTGTCAATTTTGGCTTTTGCTGCCATTGCTTTTGGTGTTTTAGACATGAAGTCTTTGCCCATGCCTATGTCCTGAATGGTACTACCTAGGTTTTCCTCTAGGATTTTTATGGTATTAGGTCTAACATTTAAGTCTCTAATCCATCTTGAATTAATTTTCGTATAAGGAGTAAGGAAAGGATCCAGTTTCAGCTTTCTACTTATGGCTAGCCAATTTTCCCAGCACCATTTATTAAATAGGGAATCCTTTCCCCATTTCTTGTTTCTCTCAGGTTTGTCAAAGATCAGATGGCTGTAGATGTGTGGTATGATTTCTGAGGACTCTGTTCTGTTCCATTGGTCTATATCTCTGTTTTGGTACCAGTACCATGCTGTTTTGGTTACTGTAGCCTTGTAGTATAGTTTGAAGTCAGGTAGCGTGATGCCTCCAGCTTTGTTCTTTTGACTTAGGATTGTCTTGGAGATGCGGGCTCTTTTTTGGTTCCATATGAACTTTAAAGCAGTTTTTTCCAATTCTGTGAAGAAGCTCATTGGTAGCTTGATGGGGATGGCATTGAATCTATAAATTACCTTGGGCAGTATGGCCATTTTCACGATATTGATTCTTCCTATCCATGAGCATGGTATGTTCTTCCATTTGTTTGTGTCCTCTTTGATTTCACTGAGCAGTGGTTTGTAGTTCTCCTTGAAGAGGTCCTTTACATCCCTTGTAAGTTGGATTCCTAGGTATTTTATTCTCTTTGAAGCAATTGTGAATGGAAGTTCATTCCTGATTTGGCTCTCTGTTTGACTGTCACTGGTGTATAAGAATGCTTGTGATTTTTGCACATTAATTTTGTATCCTGAGACTTTGCTGAAGTTGCTGATCAGCTTAAGGAGATTTTGGGCTGAGACAATGGGGTTTTCTAAATATACAATCATGTCGTCTGCAAACAGGGACAATTTGACTTCTTCTTTTCCTAACTGAATCCCCTTGATTTCCTTCTCTTGCCTGATTGCCCTAGCCAGAACTTCCAACACTATGTTGAAGAGGAGTGGTGAGAGAGGGCATCCCTGTCTTGTGCCAGTTTTCAAAGGGAATTTTTCCAGTTTTTGCCCATTCAGTATGATATTGGCTGTGGGTTTGTCATAAATAGCTCTTATGATTTTGAGGTACGTTCCATCAATACCGAATTTCTTGAGCGTTTTTAGCATGAAGGGCTGTTGAATTTTGTCAAAAGCCTTTTCTGCATCTATTGAGATAATGATGTGGTTCTTGTCTTTGGTTCTGTTTATATGCTGGATTATGTTTATTGATTTGCGAATGTTGAACCAGCCTTGCATCCCAGGGATGAAGCCCACTTGATCATGGTGGATAAGCTTTTTGATGTGCTGCTGAATCCGGTTTGCCAGTATTTTATTGAGGATTTTTGCATCGATGTTCATCAGGGATATTGGTCTAAAATTCTCTTTTTTTGTTGTGTCTCTGCCAGGCTTTGGTATCAGGATGATGTTGGCCTCATAAAATGAGTTAGGGAGGATTCCCTCTTTTTCTATTGATTGGAATAGTTTCAGAAGGAATGGTACCAGCTCCTCCTTGTACCTCTGGTAGAATTCAGCTGTGAATCCATCTGGTCCTGGACTTTTTTTGGTTGGTAGGCTATTAATTATTGCCTCAATTTCAGAGCCTACTATTGGTCTATTCAGGGATTCAACTTCTTCCTGGTTTAGTCTTGGAAGAGTGTAAGTGTCCAGGAAATTATCCATTTCTTCTAGATTTTCCAGTTTATTTGCGTAGAGGTGTTTATAGTATTCTCTGATGGTAGTTTGTATTTCTGTGGGGTCGGTGGTGATATCCCCTTTATCATTTTTAATTGCGTCGATTTGATTCTTCTCTCTTTTCTTCTTTATTAGTCTTGCTAGTGGTCTGTCAATTTTGTTGATCTTTTCAAAAAACCAACTCCTGGATTCATTGATTTTTTGGAGGGTTTTTTGTGTCTCTATCTCCTTCAGTTCTGCTCTGATCTTAGTTATTTCTTGCCTTCTGCTAGCTTTCGAATGTGTTTGCTCTTGCTTCTCTAGTTCTTTTAATTGCGATGTTAGAGTGTCAATTTTAGATCTTTCCTGCTTTCTCTTGTGGGCATTTAGTGCTATAAATTTCCCTCTACACACTGCTTTAAATGTGTCCCAGAGATTCTGGTATGTTGTATCTTTGTTCTCATTGGTTTCAAAGAACATCTTTATTTC
This sequence comes from Chlorocebus sabaeus, assembly GCF_047675955.1. Classification (NCBI taxonomy): domain Eukaryota; kingdom Metazoa; phylum Chordata; class Mammalia; order Primates; family Cercopithecidae; genus Chlorocebus; species Chlorocebus sabaeus. The sequence continues at coordinate 15,212,874 of NC_132927.1, read as the reverse complement.
TGCGTTCATTTCGTTATGTACCCAGTAGTCATTTAGGAGCAGGTTGTTCAGTTTCCATGTAGTTGAGCGGTTTTGATTGAGTTTCTTAGTACTGAGTTCTAATTTGATTGCACTGTGGTCTGAGAGACAGTTTTTTATAATTTCTGTTCTTGTACATTTGCTGAGGAGTGCTTTACTTCCAATTACGTGGTCAATTTTGGAGTAAGTACGATGTGGTGCTGAGAAGAATGTATATTCTGTTGATTTGGGGTGGAGAGTTCTATAGATGTCTATTAGGTCTGCTTGCTGCAGAGATGAGTTCAATTCCTGGATATCCTTGTTAACTTTCTGTCTCGTTGATCTGTCTAATGTTGACAGTGGAGTGTTGAAGTCTCCCATGATTATTGTATGGGAGTCTAAGTCTCTTTGTAAGTCTCTAAGGACTTGCTTTATGAATCTGGGTGCTCCTGTATTGGGTGCATATATATTTAGGATAGTTAGCTCTTCCTGTTGAATTGATCCCTTTACCATTATGTAATGGCCTTCTTTGTCTCTTTTGATCTTTGATGGTTTAAAGTCTGTTTTATCAGAGACTAGTATTGCAACCCCCGCTTTTTTTTGTTCTCCATTTGCTTGGTAAATCTTCCTCCATCCCTTTATTTTGAGCCTATGTATGTCTCTGAGTGTGAGATGGGTCTCCTGAATACAGCAGACTGATGGGTCTTGACTCTTTATCCAGTTTGCCAGTCTGTGTCTTTTAATTGGAGCATTTAGTCCATTTACATTTAAGGTTAAGATTGTTATGTGTGAACTTGATCCTGCCATTATGATATTAACTGGTTATTTTGCTCGTTAGTTGATGCAGTTTCTTCCTAGCCTTGATGGTCTTTACATTTTGGCATGTTTTTGCAATGGCTGGTACCGGTTGTTCCTTTCCATGTTTAGTGCTTCCTTCAGGGTCTCTTGTAAGGCAGGCCTAGTGGTGACAAAATCTCTAAGCATTTGCTTATCTGTAAAGGATTTTATTTCTCCTTCACTTATGAAACTTAGTTTGGCTGGATATGAAAGTCTAGGTTTAAAATTCTTTTCTTTAAGAATGTTGAATATTGGCCCCCACTCTCTTCTGGCTTGAAGAGTTTCTGCCGAGAGATCTGCTGTTAGTCTGATGGGCTTCCCTTTGTGGGTAACCCGACCTTTCTCTCTGGCTGCCCTTAAAATTTTTTCCTTCATTTCAACTTTGGTGAATCTGGCAATTATGTGTCTTGGAGTTGCTCTTCTCGAGGAGTATCTTTGTGGCGTTCTCTGTATTTCCTGGATCTGAATGTTGGCCTGCCCTACTAGGTTGGGGAAGTTCTCCTGGATGATATCCTGAAGAGTGTTTTCCAACTTGGTTCCATTTTCCCCCTCACCTTCAGGCACCCCAATCAGACGTAGATTTGGTCTTTTTACATAATCCCATACTTCTTGCAGGCTTTGTTCATTTCTTTTTCTTCTTTTTTCTTTTGGTTTCTCTTCTCGCTTCATTTCATTCATTTGATCCTCCATCGCTGACATTCTTTCTTCCAGTTGATCGAGTCGGTTACTGAAGCTTGTGCATTTGTCACGTATTTCTCGTGCCATGGTTTTCGTCTCTTTCATTTCGTTTGTGAGCTTCTCTGCATTAATTACTCTAGCCATCAATTCTTCCACTTTTTTTTCAAGATTTTTAGTTTCTTTGCGCTGGGTACGTAATTCCTCCTTTAGCTCTGAGAAATTTGATGGACTGAAGCCTTCTTCTCTCATCTCGTCGAAGTCATTCTCCGTCCAGCTTTGATCCGTTGCTGGCGATGAGCTGCGCTCCTTTGCCGGGGGAGATGCGCTCTTATTTTTTGAATTTCCAGCTTTTCTGCCCTGCTTTTTCCCCATCTTTGTGGTTTTATCTGCCTCTGGTCTTTGATGATGGTGATGTACTGATGGGGTTTTGGTGTAGGTGTCCTTCCTGTTTGATAGCTTTCCTTCTAACAGTCAGGATCCTCAGCTGTAGGTTGTAGCTGTAGGAGATTGCTTGAGGTCCACTCCAGACCCTGTTTGCCTGGGTATCAGCAGCAGAGGCTGCAGAAGATAGTATATTTCTGAACAGCGAGTGTACCTGTCTGATTCTTGCTTTGGAAGCTTCCTCTCAGGGGTGTACTCCACCCTGTGAGGTGTGGGGTGTCAGACTGCCCCTAGTGGGGGATGTCTCCCTGTTAGGCTACTCAGGGGTCAGGGACCCGCTTGAGCAGGGAGTCTGTCCCTTCTCAGATCTCAACCTCCGTGTTGGGAGATCCACTGCTCTCTTCAAAGCTGTCAGACAGAGTCGTTTGCGTCTGCAGAGCTGCTGCGTTTGTTATTGTTTACTGTGCCCTGTCCCCAGAGGTGGAGTCTACAGAGACAGGCAGGTTTCCTTGAGCTGCTGTGAGCTCCATCCAGTTCGAGCTTCCCAGCAGCTTTGTTTACCTACTTAAGCCTCAGCAATGGCGGGCGCCCCTCCCCCAGCTTCGCTGCTGCCTTGCTGGTAGATCACAGACTGCTGTGCTAGCAATGAGGGAGGCTCCGTGGGTGTGGGACCCTCCCGGCCAGGTGTGGGATATGATCTCCTGGTGTGCCGGTTTGCTTAAAGCGCAGTATTTGGGTGGGAGTTACCCAATTTTCCAGGTGTTGTGTGTCTCAGTTCCTCTGGCTAGGAAAAGGGATTCCCTTCCCCCTTGCGCTTTCCAGGTGAGGCAATGCCTCACCCTGCTTCAGCTCTCACTGGTCGGGCTGCAGCAGCTGACCAGCACCGATCGTCCGGCACTCCCCAGTGAGATGAACCCAGTACCTCAGTTGAAAATGCAGAAATCACCGGTCTTCTGTGTTGCTTGCGCTGGGAGTTGGAGACTGGAGCTGTTCCTATTCGGCCATCTTGCTCCGCCCTCTATTTCTTTCAATTTAAAAGTTCTTGTAGCTTTGATGACACTATTGAATGTTCATCTATCAAATGGTAAGTGAGCTTCATTTAAAACATCTCACCTAGATCAATGCTAACAGATATTATTGTACCACATAATTAGATAAAAACTAAAAAAAAAACTGAGAAAGCATTCATAGAACATCAATAAAAATATTATTTATTTATATTATTTACATAAAAAGGCTAGGCCAATAACACATATTAGAATAAAATTGTCTTTCCCAAAGGAAAATGAATAAACCTGTTATTTGTTATCTTAATATGATTAATGTAGTAAAAATTAGCCTAAGAGTTTGAGTTATAAATTTTGATTGCTATGTAGATTAAACTAGTAATTACCAAACTTAATTCAAATTCTCAAATCTTTTGGATTATGAAGACATAGCCTCAGATCAAAGTGGGTAAGTATTTTGATTAAGCAGTTACTCTAATAATATCTTAAGCAATTTTCTCCAAATAGTATAGAACAATATTTGAGATTCTTATTCTTTTCTTATAATACACTGTCTTAAGTGATCCACTCAGCAGTATAACTCAGGAACATTTCTTTTTAAACATCATTTTGGGCTACCTTTAGAATAAAACAAGGCAAGACAGATGCGTAAGTTCACTTCCTTGTCATATTTTGGCTGTGAAATAATGTGCTGCTTGATATTCAACCCACTATTTACATTTCAATCTTCGGGATCCCGTAAGACTCAACATTGACTCTCATTTCTCTAGGACTTTCTCATGCTAGTTCTAGAAAATAATTTACAGTAGGAGTTTCTGCCGACTAATAACTGCACTGTCAGTAACAGATAGCATGAAGATGATGTGGCAAGTCTTTAAGTAGCCTACATTGGTCGTATAGTAAAATGCCATTTGGTGCCATTCAAGTAAATTTTTATTTGAAGATCTGATTTTTCAACACTTTGTCCATTCACCTTACTAGTTTAGTGCTACTTCTGCCTATTGTCCAAAGGGTCCCTTGCTTTTTTATGTTGGTATGTTCAATTTACTGAATTGTTTTTGGCTTGTAATTTAACCATTTTTGGAAATAAAAAAATAATATATCCCTGTAGAAACAATATGAAACTAAGGAAACTCACTGGGCCTTAAAAAGTTTCCTCGATCCTCAACATTGTGTTCCCAGATGGATGTCACATTACTCATCCTGAATGTGTCGTTAGCTTCTCGAATCTGATTTATATATCTGTGGAAGTTGGGCATGTTCCCACTGCTACTGTGAATAGTAAGTTTTGAAAATTTAGCCAATAGCATCAAGCTGTTTGGTTATATAAGCAAGGATAAAAAGATACTTTGAAACAAATAAGCTATTTTATTGTCACATTAAATATGTATGTTGTAACATAAAATATCTCAAAGTTTTACAATGTACATACACAAGGCCCTGAAGATGTCTCTTTATAGTACAGAACCTCATAAACTGTTCATGTGACCAGGAATATCCATCTTCCCTTTGTGGTCTGGGGAGATAACTGAGTGTAAGGCCGTGTATAATGCAAACAGTTCTTTCCTCAAGGCATTGCTCTCTGAAATAGTTCATTCTAATGGCTACTCTCATTTATGTAGTCACTGTACTTTTTTTGATGGATCGCGATGATGCTGAGAGATGCTCTGAGAAAGATAAGACACTGTGGCAGAGTAGTTTAACAAATGTAGAAATTTCCTCTGCATCACAGAATGGATGCTGGATTCAGGCTATGACTCCGTGTTCAGATCAATCTGCATGTTTTGATTGATTTGTCCAGTGGAACTGAAAAACTACCGCCATCCCCACACATTAAAAACAAAAAGCTCCCCTTTTAAAAGAGTTATGTCTAGAAATACTGCTTTCTTTGTGTGTTTGTATAGAAGCTTGGCCTACCAAGGATATCGAACACTGTTTTTATTTCTTTACAGCAATCTATGCATAAAAATGTTTTATAGGTATTTTAATTTATAGATCAGGTAAAATTTGACTCATCAACAGTTCAATCATGCTACTTGTAATTGGGCTTAAACTAAAAATTTTAGTTATAGATAATGGGAATAGGTAAACAGTATCATAAATTGCTTATGTCACCATATTACCTGCTACTACTTGTTGCAAGTTATAATTACATGAAAGAGGACAATGTCTGTCTGTCTGATTTTGCTAAACCACTGGAAAAGGGTTAAATAGAATGAAAGTCATCACTTTCTCCTGAAAGTTGGACTCATTCTAATCATTTGATGAGTCTAATTCTATGATCATTCGTTGGTGGAGGTAAAGCAAGAATATAAACTGGAAAAAGAAAAAAAGAATACTGGATCACATGTGTAAGAAAACACTCAAGAGAAAAATATTTGTCTATTGATGCTTTTTCTAAATAATTTCTGACAACAATTTAACCAATTACTTACCTCCTTCCCTGGACCCCAGCCACAGCAACATAGTTGACTCAAGTTGAACAATTGTTTTGCTAAATAAACATTGTTAAAAAGTTAATGTTGGAGAAAAAAAGAAGTCACTCCAGTCAATTTCAATACTTTTATATACATATAAATGCATTTATAAACAATATATAGCATTGTTTTTTTCTGTGCTTTGAATGTACAAAAAAGCATACATAATTTATTTTTCATCAGTATTATGTTAAGATTTGTGCTTGTCGATGTATATTACTCTTAATCTTTCTCACATGAAAAACAATTTTTTTAAAGAGTTAGTGCTGCTTTTCTGGAAATAAGGTGCCAAAATTCCTATCTCATTCTAACAGTAACTGTCTCATCGTCTCTATAATAAAATAATTGCTCAGTTCAGTCAACTCATTGGGGAAAACAGTCAAACTATTTCAGAAAAGCAGATAAAAACCTGCAGCAGGCCTTGACATTCTGTACGAAGAACAAATCTGGGCCCCTCCTGCAGTTCCCACTTCTCTAGGACCCTGAGTTCTCTTGTTCTTCCAACTTCCTACTGAGGCTTCATCACTCAGTGTCTGTCATTGGTCTAATCTGTTCCTTTTCCTTCTTTGACCAACATTGCGGTTTAGATTTGCTTTACAACCTCCTCACCATGGCGAGAGTTCTTCCTGTTCTGTCCTGTAATTTGGGACTCAGAGGAGGCCCAGAAACTCCTGGGCTTCTCCTGCTTCTGCTATTCCCACCCCTTTCCCCCTTTGAATTCTTAGCCAAATATATAAGTACCAGTGACAGTTTTGCAATAATTGATGCCAAGGTTATTTGGACATGGAAATCTTAATATTTCTTTCTTTCTTGCCAATTCCTCAATGGACAGTAACTTCGAGTGAGCATTTTTGCATGTGAAAATCAAACCAAGAGAAAGAAAGAAGCAGATAAATGAGATGTGTGTAAAGTACCTAACACAGTACTTATCATGTGGAAAGTTCTCAACAAATGGAAGTTATGAGGATCTAAATATAATTAAATGGTAGAGCTTATTTTCAAGTTTTGCTTATTTTTATATGTAAAGCTTGGATTTAGACTAGTAAAAATCTGGAATTTTTTTTTGGTTTAGGCTAATAAAAAACAGGGAATTGCTTTTTTACTCACTGTTCTTTTCTTCCTTATTATTGGAAGTGATCCAGAGGCCTAAGAGTATTTCCATGCCAAATTCAAGAAGACAGAGGGAAGAGAGGAGTGAGAGGCAGGGCAAGAAGTGGGGAATGAATTGACTCTGTACCTGCAAATGCCTAGCAGGTCCCATGGAGATGAAAGTCACTGATGACAGCTGCTGTATAGAAAAGAGAAAAAAATTGTTGGACAAAGGACAGGGAAAATTTGTTCTTGATTTCTTTTAAAAAATGCATGAGAGATGGAAAATATACTGTAAATATAATACTTTAACTCATATTCTATGGCTTATTTTTTAAAGAACAAATATTATCTGGAGCTAAGAATAAAAAAAAGAATTCATTTTCATAACTATCACAAAATTTTGTTATAATTGCATACTTTCTGAGTGACCTTTAAGATATGATAATGTTTGAAGTTGGCTTTCCCACTGGATGAGCTGCAATTGTAAGGCAACAGTTATAATAGCTCAGGTCACAGGTGGAATAATTGAATGTCATTAACAATGACATTTGATTATGTTTCTTCATTTTTTCAGATTATATGTCAAGTTCTGTGTGAAATGAGAGACCATGGGGATTCATTATTGCTGGAGTTGATGGTATTGCAGTTTTACAACCATCTAATAAATTAGCATTTAATACTGAGATATTTCATCTTAAACTTAGAGGATTGCTTTGTTTTAAAGAAGATCTTTGCAAGGAGAAGCAATGGAAATCATTCAGAAAATGCAGGAGATAAAAATCCTATCCAAGAAAATGGATCTTGGATCTTTGCATTCACTTGATTTGTCAGAATATTATTCTGTGCTAAAAAATAAAAAGGATTAAATGTTAAAAATCACTGAGCTGCAATTCTCTTGAGTTCACCAATTTTGTACTCCTCTGTTTCCAGTTTCTTTTCACATACTTCATTCTCTGTCCTGATTAACCTTGTTCTTTTTGAGCTCATTTCTGATACCAAAAGAATTCATAAACATAAACTTCTATAAGACTAAGAATTCTCTTAGAGGTACAGATTTGCATGAACATCAAAGAAAAAAAAATCACATTTTCCCCCCATTTGGTTTAATTATTATTTTATTAGGTCAGGCATGACTTAGGTTAGAACCTTTGTGGGGTTTCTTTCTTTTTTTTTTTTTTAATTCCATTTAGTTAAATGTTGACACAATATTTTTGGAATTCTATATATTTTGACTTTTCCATTAACCTAGGTCTATTTTGGAGGAGGGAAGGGGGTAGGTCATCATTTCTATTTAAAATTGGAATCAATCGCAAATGGCTAGAGTATCTGTGTGTCTCTCTCTCTCTCTGTGTGTGTGTATGTATGCGCATGTGTTTGTGTGTGTGCATGTTTTCATGTGTGTGTTGGCATTGAGTATACCAACAACTGGCTATAATGAGGGTTTGTAGTTCATCCTTAATGAAATGTATATAATTTCTAACTTTATAGAGGTAATTATAGAGTACTTGGCATTATTGTTAAATCTATTTCTTTAATATAGAACAATGCATTTCTCAATTCTTTACTAGTAATTAGTTTCCTTTAGGAAAAAATAAAGGATAGAAATTAGTGTCATCAAAGGTGCAGATGAATATATAATGTGACATTTTACATTTTATTTATCGACATTTAGTCCTCTGAAAAGTATCTAGGCCTGATTAGTTTGCTATTAAATGAGAAATGGGCTGTTTTCAAAATAGCTACAACATTGTATTGCACTGACATGACTTCATGCTTGTCTTATCAACAGCAAGAGATATTAGGAGGATTCATAATGCACATGGAAATGTCAACTATGGTACTCTGATGTTTCAATGAATGTTTACTACTTGAATCATCGCTCAGTGGTTGCTTTTAGTTCAGGATTACATCTTTAACACATTTGATAAAAGCTCCTTATGGTTGTTTGGGGGCTGTGGGGTTTAATATATTTGGAATACTTGTCTGCTCATCCACATCTTTTATTTTTATGGCAAGTAGATTAGATTCAGTGCCATTATTACTCTGCCACTATATTCAAATCAGTTAATTATGTTGTTTTCAAAAGAATTTTAAAAGATAATATAAAGTTGGTTATGTTTATAGCTATATGAAGCCATGCTTTCAAGCATGTTGCTGTTTGATCCTGAGTGACTAACACCAAATAAAAGTGAAGGTGATTATGAAGTAAAAGCATAATAGGTGTTATGAGTGGCCTAGGTGGCTACTTGGTAGATGCCTCTGAAACATTCACATCTGTGTCAGTGGGCATTTTTGAAGCAGCTGAAGTCTGGGATGGCATGATCAGAATATGTACTACAGCTGTACACTTTGGTGGCGGGACCATTGTTGTCTTCTTAGATATCTCTATAGCCCAACAGATACTAAGATGTAGAAGCCATTATATATGTTTAGAATGTTTTTAATTTTTTTCTTTGAAATCCTATTTTTTTTTAACAATTCAGGGAGAAGGGGAGAAAAACATTGACAAACTAAAGGAGTGACACTTGATCCAAATATTGGTTATATATATGGTGTTTTAGGCATATATAATATATAGTTTTCTGTAAATGAACATTTATTTTACAAATATTTCCTTGTGAAGGTAAAGTAATAGATCTATTTGAAACAAAAACATGTTTAACATTTTGCCACAGTTTCTTTCAATTTATCTAATTTGTGGCGGCACTATTTGAACGTAAGTTGCAGATATCATGAACCTCCACCTGTAAATACTTTAACATCTGACTTATATACCATAATATCATTGTCACACCTTAGATGATAAATAACTCAACAATATTATCTAATATACATTTATATTCACATTTTTGTAATTGTCCCCAGAATGTTTTTGAGAGCTGAAACAAATGTTTTCATATATTTTGTCAAGTGAATCGAGTTCTGATATCTAAAATGTCATAATTATATTTTCTTGAAATAGTCATTGGCCACTGAATAGGTTTGGGTTTCCATGGCCCCAAGCTGCCAACTGAACCCACTAGAGTAATTTGCTGGAATGAGAAATGCTAACTGCCAAAACTAAAGAATGTTAATCAGCAACCAGGCTGACCGTGATTTCCAACGTGCTAATCACTTGGAAAAATTGCCTCTCCTTGGCTCAGTCTATAGATAATTACTAATTGAAAAGCAGCTAGAATGAGAAGGTATATTAGCATGTTAATAGGTCTTTGTGCCCAAAGGCTTTGGATTATAAATTATGAAGACTGCATTAGCCAGATGGGCAGGATTAATTAGCATGCTAGTATTACCTGGCATCCTATGGTGGTTGAGAGTAAACAGTGACCATAACCATTTCAGCATAGTTTGCTATTAAATTGCTTGCTTTTGGTAGCTAGGAATAGAGTTTTATTCTGTAGTTAGAACACTAACCAAGAATCAGTAATTCTGGATACTAATAACTAGCAAAGCGTTTAGTCCTTTTGTGCTTTGGCTAAAATCAATCTTCCTATGCTCGATTTCCATCTCTAATAAATGAGAGCTTTATGACAGAGAAAAAAGAACTAGCACTGGAATTCCAGAGGCTTATATTCTAATCTTGATATTGGAGAACTCATTTAATCTCTTCATGCCTCAGTTTCCTCATCTGTAGCATAAAGAGGCTTAACTAGAAATTCTTTAACATCCTTTCTCGCTTTGAGATTTTATGGAACAATGTAGACTCATGCCCAGTAACAGATCTGGAGAGGAGAAATAGGCTAAAAGCCAATAGGTTTCACAAGAACAACTGAAACCAATATTTCAAATGAAGATAATACCTATAAAAGACATACCAGGGATGACTTTATATTTCCCAAATCATGCAGACTGCCTTATTGACTTCCTATCTGGATACCTTCCAAGGTAAGTAGGTGATTGTTTTGTTTATTCTTTTCTAGAACTGACTCATACACAGGTACTGTAAGAATCCTAGAAGTGGAAAAAGATTCCAATCTCAGCTCATCAGGGAGCATTGAACGCTCTCTTAAGCTCAATAGGAAGAAGTGAGGCTACTTTCAGGTTTCTCTATCCCAATGGCTTCAATTGTACTAAGGTAAAAACTATTTGACAGAGTATAATTTTTCTGCAATTGTGACATGAACAGTCCAGTTTGTGTCAAAAGAATACTTCCCTCAATGAGTATGTGGCTTTGATTAGAAATATTTCTAATATTAAACATAATAACTAACATTTAATGAGCACTTACTATTTGACATAGAACTAAGTGCTTTCCAAGGGTTATTATTATTATAATGAATCCTCACAAATATTTTGACATTGGATTCTCAGTAGCCTCACCTAATAGACACTCAACTAAGGTAAGGGACAGAGCTGGGATTTTAACCCTGGGGCATGCTCTGTTTTTTCTGGTGCTGTGTCTCAAGTTACAGAGGCTTGAAGTGTTTTCTAAGTAATACCTACAGCTCCCAGAAGAGACCTGTTATTTAGGGAATCCTTAAAGCTTTTGTCTTCCCTGCTTGTGACTACTTCTATTGCTTGCAGCATATTCCTCAGCAACTTCTTGGTTTTCTGGGCAGAGTGTTGGAAATTGTGTGGTAGAATGGATTTAAGAGTTGGAGGGTTGGTTACCGATATGATTTGGCTCTGTGTCCCCATCCAAATCTCATCTTGAATTGTAATCCCCAGGTGTTGAGGAAGGGACCAGCTGGGAGGTGACTGGATCACGGTGGTGGTTTCCCTCATGCTATTCTCGTGATAGTGATTGAGTTCTCAAGAGAGCTGATGGTTTTATAAGGGGGGGTGGGGGGGGGCGGCTCTTCCCCCTTCACTTCCTCACTCCCTCCTGCCATCTTGTGAAGAAGGTATCTGCTTCCCCTTCGCCTTCCACCATGATTGTAAGTTTCTTGTAAGAGGCCTCCCCAGCCATGCAGAACTGTGAGTCAATTAAACCTCTTTCCTTTATAAATTATCCAGTCTCAGATGGTATTCTATAGCAATGTGAAAACTGACTAATACTGTTACCAAGGTCTATTCTAGTTCTGAGCGTCTTCAACCCACCTGCCACTCATAGCATAGATTTGGGTTGTGATAAGCAGTACTTTAGTGCTGGCAGTTAGCCTCATTTCAGCGTGATGCCCCTCACCTGTGACTTTGACGGTTAACATTTAGTTGGTGGAATTGATAAAGCATGTTCCAAAATAAGGTGTGTTGACATGTTAACTTCTATAGAAAGTCACAATGAGAAAAGAGACATCTATGCTTATGACCTTTGTTTGGTCAGAAGCTCAATGCCATCCTCCTGCCATGTATTGTTGGCTGCCCAGAGTACCTTTCCCTCCACCTGGTTGAACAATGACTCACTAGGCAGCATGACACTTTAGTAGCAGAACTCCGTTAAGGTTTCAGTTTTAAAGACTTTTTTCTTCTCGATCAAAATTTAATCATCTAAAAGACTGAAGGAAACTTAAGAATTATATTTAAAGAACTATTTTGATATTATATTAGTGGTATGTCTATAAAATACACAGTACTGCACTGTTCATTTTCAAAGTGCCCTGGGATCTGACCCCAAAATGGCTCTGCTTCCATTGCTCTATAACACTGATAACCTGATTAATTATTAGTGGTAATAATACTAATAATTAACATTTATCAAATATCTCCTGTGTGTCAGGCACTGAGCCAACTATTTCACAGGTGTTATGTCCACTATGTCACTCAACCTTCTAACCTGATTAAATACTAATATTATCCTCATTTTTAAAAACAGAATTTCTTTTTGAAAGAAAAATAAATTATCAAAGCACTATACACACATGCTGAACACTAAAGAACTTTCAGTGAAAAGCACCCTTTCATGCTGCCACTCTCTACCCTGAGTTCCACCCCCATCCCCAGAAGAAACCCTTTTAATTATTTCTAATTCTTTGGGTATTTATCTTCAAAACTCTAGATATATGCTAATACTTCTGCTTAATGAATTTACTTGACTCTCTCTCTTACCATTCCATTTATATGAAATGTCCAGAATATGCAAATCCAGAGATGGAAAGCAGATTCCTGGTTGCCAGGGGGCTGGGATGTGGGGGAATGAAGAGTGACTGCCTGTCTACTCAATGGGTGTGAGGTTCCTTTTAGAGGAGATGAAAATGCTCTAAAATTAGATAATAGCAATGGTTATACAACATTGTGAATGCACTAAAAGCTACTTAATTGTACTATTTTAAATGGTTAAAATAGTGAATTTTATGTGATGTCAATTTTTCTTCAATAAAACATGAGATGTCTCTCTGGTTAGAAAGTCACCTACATTACTGTTTTACTTATCAATGTTTCATATTTATGTTTTTATTTTTGATTCTTTTCACCCTGTTTTTATTTTTATTTATTTTTAATCTGATTTTTAACCACAAAGCAACAAATAAATGTCAGTACTATTTTTAAATTTAATGTATGTGTTTATAACTAAAACATAATTGTACATATTTTGGGGTACAATGTGATGTTTCAATGCATGTATACATAGTATAATAATCAAATCAGAGTGATTATTATACCCATCACTATAAACATTTATTTCTTTGTGATGACAACATTCAAAATCTTCTCACTACCTTGAAATATACACTACATTGTTATTTGCTATAGTCACCCTACTGTGTAATAGAACACCAAAACTTATTTCTCCTGTCTAACTGTAACTTTGTACCAGTTGGCCAACCTCTCCTGGCATTCCTTCCTGCTTTTCCTCCTCAACCACTGGTAACCATTATTCTCTCTCTGTCTATGAAATCAACTTTTTTGGATTCCACATAAGAGTGAGATCATGTGGTTTTGTCTTTCTGTGTCTGGCTCATTTCACTAACACTATTACCTCCAGGTTCATTCATGTTGCCACAGATGACAGGATTTCATTCTGTTTTATGATTGAATAGTATTTCTTTTTAGGGTTGAGGAAATCGAGGTAAAAGAGGCCGACTTTCCAAGATCACATAAATAGTAAACCTTGGATTTAATCCTATGTAGTCTAACTCCACAGACCACACATGTAACTACTCTTCAACACTTCCCTCCAAGGTATCAATTTTGGTGGCTGGAATTATGTATGTGAAAAAGCAATTAGACCTTTGAATAATCTTTCAGTTGTCTAGAGATAGAAAATTCCTTTCATACATGTGAACTTTTACTTTAAAAATGCTATTACATTATAACATCATGATCACCCAAATTATCATTAGACATTATATGCCTTACTACATATGCAAATAGGAGTGTACTAATGATTGAAGAAATGCTATTAGGGATTTACAAAAGTAGAACCAATCCAGTTTGGTGCATGAAGGGTTACAATAGCTTCTTTCTGATGCATCTTTAAAAATGAGATTTGGAATTAAGCAGTTCCCGGTTACTGTTAGATTTATGCATGACCCTTGACTGCTAATAGTATGAGCCAACTGTATTCTATTAGTGATCTTAACAGCAAAGCGAGGATGTACAATTGATTGTTGGTGTTGATTTATATGTCTAATAAGCAGCTGGAAGTAAAGCATCTCTGTTCTGTTTCCAAAAATGATAGAAATGGCTTGCTTTTATCATTGCTAAGAAACAGTGGGAGAGAAGAGATTCACCCTTCCCTCCCAGAGCCAGTGAATCAGTGCTAGGAAATGATGTCAAATATCATCAGAGGCCCAATGTATTTAAGCAAGGAGGAGAAAATGGTGTCTCAGAAGGGGAGTGTTTTTCTCAAAAGCTCCCAGCACCTTTGTTTTGATACTGGGACTGTTTTGTTGTCTGTTTCAATATTTTTGTTTAACATTCAGTAATTCAAGCAAACATTTATTCAGCGTTAGACTCCTACAGTGAAGCCACTGAGCTAGGCTTGGTGGGAACAACAAAGGGTAATAAAGACATAGCTACTCTTGAGAAATTTATGCCGGATTGGCAGGCGAGGTGTACATACAACATGGAACTCCCAGGATTCTTTGATTCATGATAGTATTTAACCAAGGTCTGCACTCTAATGCAGATGACAAGTGCTAGGAGACTCTATAAACAGTTTTTCTTTTGCCATAATCATATAGTTTCTGTCTTGATTTTCCCCACATTACACAAAATACCTCCCCTCAGCACATCCGTTTTCAAACACAAATACTCCTTTTGAAATGCGTTTTTGGCATTTCTTTTTAATAGCATGGACATGGATGATGTTTGGGTCCACTTTTACTAGCTTTTGGACCTTCACTGAGTTATTTAATTTCATTAAGTCTCAGCTTTCTTATTTGTAAAATGAAGAAAATAATACTAGTTACCTCATACAGTTTGTATGTGAATTAGAAGAGATAGTGTAAGGCAATTAGCACATTGCCCAATACGTGATACTTAGTGATAGCTTTTATTATTACTACATTAAACAAATTGCTAAAAATAAAAAAAAATAGATTAAATAGATTACTTCTGACTCCCAAACTCAGCATCTGATATCGTTTTTGTGTATTCCAGTCTTTGATCATATATGGAAATTCTTAAACATAGTTGCAATTTCTCCATTAACTCAAAATGTTGATCTTGCCAATGGCAAGGTTTTATCTAATGTACTTCCTCAGCCCTGTGTGCACAGTGGGAATTTAATAATTATTTGTTGACAAAATAAGTCCTCTTGTGACTCTGTCTTCAGTTACCTATAGCTCTCTCCTGGCTTTCTCAGAGAAATTTCCTGAGAAATTTCCTGAGGGGTTGCTTGCACCTTTGAACTCCCAGACATTTCATAAACTGAGATTGGCCTTTGGCACCCATCACTGTCCAAAGCAGCACTTACCGAAGTCATGGTCCCTTCCTTGCCCCTAATTCTGAAGGACAATTTCAGTCTTTACCTTTTTATTGACCTTGGAGGCACTTGGAGTGCTGTTAACTCCTCCCCCTCCTCCTGGAAATACCCTCTCTGGGTTTTCCTGTCCTGTGTCTATCCCCTAGTTTTACCTTCTCCACTTTCACAGCCAAAGTGACTGTTATGAGTTAAATTTGTTCCTCCAAGATTTATATGTTGGAGTTCTAAGTCCCAGTAACTCAGAATGTGACTGTTCAGAGATAAGGTCTTTTTATTTATAAGATAGTTTTGAGGTAATTTGGCTAAAACAAAGTCATTAGAGTGAGCCCTAATCCCCTGTGACTGGTTTCACATTAGAGAGGAGATTGGGACACAGACACAGGGAGAAGATGACTAGTCCCAGCAAAGGAGAGAGGTGCTGCTTTTCTTGGTACTTATGGCTCCTTCTGTCTGAAACACTCTTGCCCTCCCTCCTCCCCTTCCCCCACACCTTCTCTTGGCTAACTCTGTGGATCCTTCGGGTCTCAGTTTGGAGGTGCTTGGAGGGCTCTCCTGAGCTCTGCTGTGTTCTCGTAATTCCCTATATTTACTTCTATCTGGTGCTTATTGCACGGCTATAATTGCCTGGCTATTTATTTGTATTTCCTTCCTGGGCCGTAAACTCCTTGAAGGCAGGGAAAACATTCTCTTCACTTATATCACTAGAGATGGACAGGATACCTGATGTACATACAGTAGGGTCTCGAGATTTGTTGGATGAATCAATGAGATTTTATTGCTTAGCAGAAGAAAAAATTATTTTCCTAATTGTGGTTGTGGTTTAATAACACAAAGACTTGGTTAAGAATAAAAATGTTAAAGTTACTTTAATTCTGTAGATCTGCCGGATTTTGAAAATTGTCCATTACGGAAGAAACTTATTCTTGGTGCAAAAATGTGCCACTTCATCTACTTCCCTTGAAGATAAAATTCTCAGCCTCTGACACTTTTGTTCTGTGAAGTACCCACTGCTGCAAGAAAAATTCAAAACAGATAGCATATACGTGTGGAAGATAACTTTATTATCTTTAATTATATTTTATGCCTGTTTTTCATCTATGTAAAACCCAATTAGAAAAGAATCAGATATAAATGTGTTATTTTGGAAGCAATCAACTCGCCTTCTGAAGCTACATAAATAAGAAAGCATTAGAGAAATGGGTCCAAAAAGAGTTTGGTTTTCATATGGTAAACTTAATTGTTATTCTTAGTATCCTGAGGAACCAGCAAACAACAATTGCTGACTTAGAACATGTATTTTTTGTGTGTGTGCTGGTGAAAAGAGAGTGGGTGACTTTGTGCTTATGACAACTCTAGAAGTGTCCTTTTGTGGATGCCAATTTTGCAAAACTATTTGGGACTCTGGATATGTAACTCTCTCAAAACCTGGGTATTAGAAGTTTGGCACTGCATGCCTTTCAGAAGAGAAGGCTCTGCTTTGGGTATAACTGCATGGCTCTAAAGAACGGCAATGAGCAAAGAATGAGAGATAATTTAATCCACTATTGATTAACATGTTTGTTGTTAAAAGCTAATTTTCTGTAACAGCAGAGATGCAGCCCAGGGTTTCTGGAGACTTTTAAAAATACCTCCAGGCACAGTCAATGTTTAAATTTTCTAAAGTATCCCACACACTGAAGAGATTTGTAAGCATCCAACTAAAGAGAATCAAAATTAGAACTTAGCAAAAATGTACAGATCACTGGTATATATTAAATTTTAATTAGAAAAGTGGAGACTCCTACAAGTAAATTTCATTGTATTAGAGGTTATCTCACATTTTTTGAAGTAATAATAAAGAAAATCAGGGAAAACAAATCTTTTCCGTTTGAAATTAACAACAAAAACCAAAGAACCAACCTCTAAAAGCTCTTTAAAAAACTCTATTTTAAAAAAATATCTGCCTAGGTGAGTTTTTTTGATCCATCTTGTTGGCCATGCTTGATTGATGGATGGTACCCGTGAAAACTGATGCACTCTTTTGTGTATGCCTGTTCTCAGAGCAGAGTTATATCAGGGCTCGATGCTAAAGCATGCTGTAGTTACTATTATCAAATGCTGAATCTCATTTTAGCTATTATAAAAGACTCCTAGTATTAAAACACTGGGTTTATAGATGATAGATGAAAAATGTGTTTTTCAAACCATGGCCTTTGTGGTAGAACATGACTTGCTTACTACGGAAATATCTCCAGCTGCCTAGAAATGTTGCCTAGCAACCCCTGGAAACACAGAAAACCTAATATCTCTGAGTTGCTTGTGAGTAAAGCGATTATTAGAAATATCAGTTAGAGAAAAAGGACTGCAAAGTTTGTTATTGGGCCTGCCAACAACTGCTCCTTCCGAGTTTGACAGTGTCTCTGTGCCCTCTTTCTCATGGACTTTCAGATGTTTCTTATGTGTTTCGCATGAATTATCTAGTTTCTAAGTCTCAACAGTGCAGCAAAGAGGGTGACTTGTAGAGGTCATGCCTGTGCTGTCAGAGGACTCAGCCCCGTTCCCCCGGCCCTCAACTGGAAACTGTTCTTTGCCTTGGTGAGCAGCAGCCAGC
Organism: Chlorocebus sabaeus; assembly: GCF_047675955.1. NCBI lineage: Eukaryota > Metazoa > Chordata > Mammalia > Primates > Cercopithecidae > Chlorocebus > Chlorocebus sabaeus. The sequence goes on along the minus strand of NC_132927.1, from coordinate 15,195,012 downwards.
CAGCCAGCCAGCCACGGCAGCTTTGATAGCTGTCTGCTTCCTTCAGACCCAGCAATTTCTGGGTGGCTGGGAATGATTTGTAGTTGCTGCTGCCCTGACTGTTCTGTTCATTGGCCAAGGCTGGGGCAGCTTGCTCTGGAAGAGCACCCTGAACACCCGTCCTTTGATCGGATGCCCTGGCTCTGCCCATAGACTCCACTGAAGGGATAGCACAAAGTCTCTTACCTCTACACCAGGCAGACTTGTGTTCTGTGTTGTAAGCAAAGTAAGACGGCAGACTAGGTTCAGGCTCGACTCTCTTCAAAATCTCTGCTATTCTTTTTCTCACAGGATTCAAAAATCATTTAGTTGGGCAGATGCATTCTGTGTCTTAGTCAGTTTGGGCTGCTGTACAAAATACCATAAATTGGGTGGCTCATAAATAATAGAAATTTCTCACAGTTTTGGAGGCTGGGAATTTCAAGATCAAGGTGCTGGCAGAACCGATGTTTGTCTTCTGGTCCATAGAAGGTCACATTCCTCTAAAACCTCTGTATGGTGGCAGGGGTGAATGAGTTCCTTTGGCCTCGTTTATATAGGCACTAATCCTACTCCTGAGGGTAGAGCCTCCCAAAGGCCTCAGCTTCTAATACCTCCTGATACTATCACCTTGTGAATTAGGATTTCAACATGAATTTTTGGGGAAAATAAACATTCAGAATATAGCAATGGGTTCTTGATTCATGTGACAGAAAGTGAATCATTCTGAATTAAATAAATGAGTGATATTCAAGCTGAAACTGATAATAGCTTTAAGTGTGAACATAGTTTCCTGGTCAGTCTTGAAAAGCCAATCTCCATCAGAATTCGAACTACTCTTAAGAACTTTAATAGCAATAGTAACCAGCTCGTACTTCAAATTTCTACAGTGTTATAGTCTATAGAGTATTTGGACATTTGCATTCTCATGTGATCTAACTGCTTGCTTGCAAGGGTTACTGTTAGCTCCATTTTATAGCAGTAGAAGTTGATGTTCAAAGAGGTAAGATGACCTGTGACAGCAAAGGTAGAGAGATTCCAAACTCTGAAGCTTGGGCCAAGTCAACATCTTTGCTGTGGTTCCAACCCCAGTCAGTACAGGACCTTTTTGATGGATGCAGAACCAAGTGAGATAGTTTCTCCCACTAGCCCATTAGCAGGTGCTGCTAATGGGTTCCAATCCAGGGCTTTGATCTTGAACTTCTCAGCTTCCAACAGGAGTAGTGTGAGCTCCATTTTCTAGAAGTAGAAACTGATATTCAAAGAGGTAAGATGACTTTTTCAATGTCATTAGTATGTCAGTTCTTGAACTAGGGATTTCTGATTTCCAGGCCAGTGTTATTGTTAGTAAGCATTTAAGATGAGGTTCACCTATCATAGAAAGTAGAGACTTGAACAGTGTAAAGATCCACAAATTGGAGGCGTGGACCTCCTTCCCATGGTAAAGCTAGATATGATCTACTTGGCCTATCCTAGTGACCCCATACCTTTCATGGAATGTGCACATATGCCATTAGTGACCACCTTTCAGTCATAGCATAACTCCTGGGAACTGAAGCCTGCTTGCTCTAAACCCACCAATTAGAACTCCTTGAGGAACATCTGTTAGGGCAATGCCCTGAACCATATGAAAGACAGGTACCATAAGTCCCTCACTCTCTCTCTTGCTCCCTACCCACTGATTGAGTGTGCATGTTCTGAAAGCTCCCCTTTCCCATTGGCCCTACAAGATGTGCTGCCCTCTTCCATCTGGGATTTGTAGGTAAGAAACTGCTTCTGCTATTTTATGTTTTGCTGTGCTGCTTCCTCTGTGTCTTGCCTGACCAATACACCTGAACCTAACTTCTTTCCTGGCCAGGACTCTCCTAGAGGGTGGCTATCCACAGGTCAGACAAGAGTCCCACAAGGGTGTCTGCTAGAATGAAGATTTTCCTGTGTGAGAGACACCTGGTCATGGGTTGAACATTTGGGCATTAGGCTATCTATGAGAATAAAGAAGTACCCTGTGAAAGCACACTGTAAATATCCACGACCATCTACCCTGGAGTCCTGTGAGTGCAGCACTGGAATTTGTACCACTTTCCGGAGAGAGACCTCAAGACCAAATTAGAGGAAAATATAACAATTGTATACTGGAAATTTGCTGAGAGAGTAGATTTTTAAATGCGTTCACGCACACACATATGGGCGATTATGTGAGATGATGGATATGTTAATTTGCTTCACTATGATAACCATTTTACTATATATAAGTATATCAAAACATCATGCTATATACCTTAAATATATGGTAAAATAAAGAGTTGTTTAAAACAAATGAAGAAATTCACTATGAGAATGAAAACTACAGGCCAATTTGTCTCATGAGCATTTGTGCTAGTTATTTACTCATCTTTCTCAGCTTCACATCTGCCCAATTATGCTATATTTTATACTACTGGGGCTTGAAGTCTACAAACTATACATTTCCCAGCTTCCATTGCCAGCTGACTTACCTTTCAATTATGCTAATGGGAATCTAAAGTTCCCATTTGAAGATCAGAAGTGGACGGAGAGAAGCTTCCTGCTTTTGACACTAATGATGTGGCGGTTGTTGTTTGTTGCTATGACAACAAAGTTAGAGAGGTTCTGAAGTCCTGACGCTTGGACCAAGTCAACATCTTTTCTGTGGTTCCAACCCCAGTCACAGAAACTTTTTGATGAATGCAGAACCAACTGAGATAGTTTCTCCAACAGCACAGTAGCAGGTCCTGCTAAAGGGCTCCAATCCAGGGGCTTTAGCAGCTTCTAATCTTTAGGTGTCAGTCCTTCTTCCTCCTTTCTCCTACAGCACCTCTCCTTCTTTTTCTTCTTTAGCCCTTCCAAAACATGTACAATCAATTTCCTATATTAAAATCCCCTTATTAAAAAAAGTTATGATTCAGATAGTTGTATGATCTCATTTGTCCAAAGTCACATAGCAAGGAAGTTTTAGAACCAGATTTGAAACCAGGCAGACTGACTATCATGCAGGGCTCAAAAAAATTATTGTGTTTATTTAGAGTATAAACCATAATAGGGGATACTATATATAGTAAAATGGTTACTATAGTGAAGCAATTAACATATCCATCATTTCACAAAGTTACCCTTTTTACACACCTGTTAGGATGGCTATTACTAAAAAGTCAAAGGATAAATGTTGTTGAGGCTGTGGAGAAAAGGGAACAGTTGTACATTGTTGATGGGAATGTAGCTTGGTGCAACCACTATGGAAAACAGTATGGAGATTTCTAAAGAAATTAAAAACAAAAGTACCATATGGCCCAGCAATCACCCTCTGGCCATATACTTGACAGGAATAAGATCACCACCTTGTCAAGATATATGCACTCACATGTTCTTGTAGGGCTCTCACCTCAGTACTTTGCTGCCTCCAGGACATGGCTGTGAAGGAACACATGTGGCTGACTGTTTGGAATAGAGTCCCTCATTTTAAGGGTTTAGTTGACCTCAATTGTTTTAAATAATTAGGGTGGATTATGTATTAATTTACTTGGATGCAACTATAATAACATCAAGACCTGGACCATATTACATTTCTTCTCCTGTCCAATACTTCTCTTAACTAAAGTGGGTCCCTTCCTCCCCATCCATATATCTCTATCTAGCTATATATCTCTGCTGATATGCAAGACCTTGACATAGACCCATACATAGATGACAAAGAGATTATATTTTATCCCTTTCTGGTCACCTGTAGTAGGAGCCTTCTGTTAGCCTGCTTATCAGCTTTGGCTCACTCAGTCATGGACTCATTATAGTCTCAGGAAACCCTCAGCCCAAATAACTTTTACTAGATCGTCATAGCCCAGGATTTATAACACCGTGGTTGAAGGACACTGGCATCATTATCATCTGAAGATCTTTTTATCTTTCAGACTTCTGAGTGTACACCCCAACCTAGTGAGCCCTAACCTTATGGAATGTGAAACCCTGCAATCTGCTTTCTTATCAAACTGCCCAGGGAACTCCAGAGCAAACTGAAGTTTGAGAATCACAGAGGGGCATCTTATATCTCTTCAAAAAATTAATTGCATGCATATGCAGGCTTCCTCCCTTCTCCATTTCACATCTTCCCTCTTTTCTGCTCCATGGTACCTGGAGGAGAAACCTTAAAGACCTTCCTCACTTTTTCTCCATTTATCTCTTGCTTTTTGCTGTTACCAGTTCTTGCTGCCTCCTCCTTCTCATAGGAAGAACCACAGTTATGCAGGGAAGAGCTATTTGCTCCTTGAATGTTTGAAAAGTTTACATGGCACTTATGTATCTTTCAACTTGGTAATTGTCCAAAATTTGGTCACCGAAGAGGCACTGTGCATACTTTACGTGCTGCTGAGTTTCAATTCCACAGACATCATCGGTCATTCCCCCTTCTGGGCTGAATGTTTGTATCTCTATCAGTGAGAGTCACCAGACCCTGAATAGGAACATTCACTGAAGAAGGTGTTCTTGTCGGTGTTGGTAGAATGAGAGAATGAGTATAGGCCTGCAGCACTTTGAGACTCCATCAAACTGGCCTCTCAATCTCTCCCCACTCATTTCATTTTTGTTTTTGCCTTATTTTACACCCCAACTGCCATAGGCACTACCCTTACCCGTTCATGAATCAATGCTTTCTTGCAAGCTTCCTCTAACTCTTCTGATATCCATGGTAACCCGGCCACAGCTAGCACAGTGCCCCAAAGAGGTCAGCTCATGTGACCCCTTGGGAGGGCTTGACTTTATCCTTACAATCTTTGTGTGTGGCTGTTTACACAGAAACTGACAGAGCTCAAAAGAAAGAAGTAGGCAAGTTATAGTGTGCAGGGCCTTGCTCCTCTGCCACCATTTGAATTCAATCACTTTATACTTCATCTCTGATTTCACTTAAAATCCTTACATGCCTTGCAGGGTTTAGTTGGCTGTTCACAAATACCTGGCATATACCTTTTTCCCTCTACTCATCCACACAAACATTTCCTGGAATGTGCTTTTGCAGTTCCTCTAGAGACTCCTGGTGGATGGAGGTGGAGTGGGGAATGGTACTGAGGTTAACTTGGGTCAAATTGCGTATGCTCTTCCTTTTGGAATATCCCAGTAATGAGTCATTTAGGAGAAAAATATGGTTAATTTAGCCCAATTCAAAATTATTTCATCACAAAACACTAACATAGGGTTCTATGGAACATAATCCTGTAGAATTCCCTGGGGGATTTTGTCGTGTAACTGCAGACTAACCCTAATCTTTGCTTGTATTCTTTCCTCCTTGGATACACTATTGGGCATTGGTACCTCTATTAGAACAAAGATAGAAAAAAAAAGATTAAATGGACTTTGCTTAGAAAGGACTAACAAGCTTTTTCAAATGCCTTCCAAAATGAGTATTCCTTCCTTACCTCACCCTGATATTGTAGGTTATTTCTTATGTTGTATGAACTACTTTTCCTAACCATCACCCCTCTTGTGTTCTAAAACATTCGCTCTACTCCAACTACCTGCTGCTTCATGTACTATCTGCTTTCTCACTTCTGTGACCTTCTTTATTCATTTTCCCGTGCTTACACTGCCCCCTCTTCACCTCTGTCTCTTTCATGAAACTTTCGTGGCTGACACCTCCCCTTCTCTGTGCTCAATTAACCAAAGAATTCATTCAACATATGCCAATTATGTGAAGGACTGGGTTGGGCTCTCAAGATACAGTAATACTGAAGGCAGACCTGGGCTCTGTTACTATGGAAATGGGATTCTCTAGCTTCTGAACCCCACCTCACTTTACTTCCATTACGCTTACAGTAATTGCTTTTACTCATTACCTCTTTTTATAATTTTAATTTTGAAACATTTTCAAATGTACAGAAAAGTTAAATAGTATAAGTGACTCAAATATATCCTTCCCCCAGAGACTCCATTTTAGCCTCCTTTATAACAATGGGATATGATCTAGGACAGGACCTTACACCCAGCTGTAATGTGGCTCAAACTTCAAACCTGAAGCAATTCTTTAGTTTTTTTACTTTCCATGACCTTGAAGAATTATGAAGATTAAAGGCCGATTTAGGTCTGTTTGATGTTTCCTTATGATAACACCCAGAATTTTTGGCCAGAATGTCACAGAAGTGATGCTGTGTTCTTCATCCTCTCTTGGCAGCTGTTTGCCTACTTGTCTCATTGCTGGAGAAGTTAACACTGATTCATTAGTTAACATGATGTCTGACATTTTTTTTTTTTCTGCTGCAAACCTATCTATCTTTCCCTTTGTAACAATAGGTATTTTGTGGAGAGTCACTTGGAGACTGTGTAAAATCTACTCATCCCAATTATATCTACCAGTTTTAGCCTCCATTGATGTTTCTTGCCTGAGTTAATTGTTAGCATAACAGTTTGCCAAATGCCATTATTAGTTGCCATTCAGTAGTATGTAAAGATGTATGTATGTGTATATGTACATATGTATTGATATAAGTGTGTACTTAGAGACTTACATCGATGAGTTATGATCCATTACAATGATTATTTATTTTGATGTTCAAAGTTGTCCCCGATTTGACCAGTGACAGCTTCCTAAACCTGATATACCAAGATGTGCACAAGCACGTCTTCTTTCCTTGCCCCTAACCACCCTGGAATCAGCCATTTATTTAAGATGTCCTGTTTTTGTTTTTTTAAATGGAGAAGTGGCATTCAAAAGTCAAGATCTGTGTGCTTGGTGTGCTTTATTGCTATTGAGATGTTGCTGCCCCTAGGCCCTCTCAGTGGTCAGAGAAGGGAAATCTATGCAAGTATATACATACATGCATACACACCTACATAATATATACATATCTGCACACATAATGTGTCATACACATGTGTATATACACATTTTCATCTCTCTATATCTCTATATCTATCTAGGTATACACTGAAAACCATGAGTTCGTCCAGACAAACTTTAATTCCAATCTAATGCTGCAGGGGTTGTTTCTCCTTCCCTCTTCTCAAATTTGTACCTCATGTTCTCTGACAGTGAAAAGCCTAGTTATCATTATTCTTGATATTTTTACTTATTTACTCAATTCTCCAATAAGTAATTTCCTGACCTTGCTGGGGTGCTGCCCTGCTCTGACCCCTTCCTTGTGTGGTCCCTGGCTGTTCACACTGGGATGCCTTACTGCCAGGGATAGTGGAGAGAAGGCAGCCCCATCACCTGTGTGTGGTGTGTGTGTATGTGTAAAAAATAAGACTTAAAAAATCGTAAATTGACAAGTTATGAAATGCCTCTCCCACCTCTTTTTCTTATGCTTCTCTATGTATTGAAAAATAAACTTGTTACTTTCCTTTAAAATAAACCAAATGAACCAGTAAAGATGATAATTTTATTTGAGCAAACATATTTTATCAACTTTCGAGTTTACCTTCTTGGCTTAACACCAAAGGACTTACAGTCATTTACACACATTTTGTTCCTACCCCAGGACTCCAAGCTCCTTGAGGACAGAGGCTGGCTTCTGTTTGTTCTTGAGTCAATGGGACACCTTGCACCAGTGTCTGAAGTGGAATGTGTGTCCAATTTGTTAAATTGATTATATTTCTCCTATCAGAACTGACCAGCTGTTTTGCAGAATTGATTGCACTTACTCATCATTCCAACATTTCATACAAGTAGCTTCAACTCACAGATATATCTCACCTGCAATGTATTAAGAAGCTTGTGGGAAAAGCAGAGGTCACAAGTTTATTCACTAGAAAATCTTTTGCAAACTGAATAATGTCCTTAAAAAGGAAATAGGAAGAAAAAATGGTATGAACAAAACAAAGGAGGCATTATGGAGATGCTTGTTTTATAAAATTAACGAAGATGTTTACTTTTCCTAACACATGAAATACTGTGCAGCAAATAGATTGTTTGACATGGAAATGGTCAACTGATTGGTAAGGGAGATATGTACAAAATGTTTACATTGAAAGTTAAAAAATGCAATGATAGACAATTGTAAAAAGTGTTGTAAGCTTAGTGACAGACTTGTTTTAGGTATAATTTGGCTTGAGAATATACGTTTCACACTGTTGGGATTGTGTCTGGTGTGTAGCGGTCTTCACCGGGCTTTGAGTACATGTTTTTGTATTACATGCAAGTTACAAGGGCTTCAAGGCCCTGCTACAGGATTTCCCCTCCGCCAATGGTTCTCATGACTGTGTATGTAAATCAGTCATTCTCATTGCCATTGCCATCTTCTTAACATGACTTCAGAACGAATCTTCCTTGAAGTCTATCTCCATTGCCACTGGCTGTTTTTGCCCCTCTTCTGGCCTAATAAATTAGTTTTTGGACCAATTTATTTTGTTGTCTATTTCAGATAGATTAAAAAAAGACGATTGACATCAGACAGCACATCAGCCAAGGTTAAAAATGCAATTTCTGGGTCATTAAACTCAACAGAAGAGGTCAATCTTTGATAATTGTATAATCTACTAAGCTACATTCTCAGAAGACTTCTGGTAGACTTGCTTGTGCCAAAATGTGCACATTTGAGAAAATATGACCACATTATGCTTTTAAAATACACACACACACACACACACACACACCACAAATCAATTTGAGATTTACTTTAAGAGATCCACTGAGAAATAATAATTTTGGTCTAATTAAGGCATGAATTAATTTTCTTCTTTTTACTGGCATTAGCAGGAGTGCCTAGAATTGAAGATGGAGGTCAATCTGGCCTGTAGGTTTATAAAAGATATATTTATTTCATGGTTTTGATGATTATGAGAGCAAGCAACACATTCCAAGTCCTGCTTATAGGAATAGGCTTTCACAGAAAATTATATGGATAAAGTGTCTCTCCAAAATATAGTACTGCTTCTCATTCTTTCCCAATTGAGTTTTCTCTGATTACTAAGGCAAGTCACATCTTATAATAAACAGTGGGGGGCATTATCCATAGAAGGGGAGAAGTAAGGCTGTTTGTCCTCAGTTATTTATTTATTTATTTTTTGGGCAGAGCTAGCTGAGGTTTTATTTTGAAAACACACACACACACACACACACACACACACACACACACAGAGCAATTGAATTGTTTTGTAGCTGGAGGCATGGGCAAGGGGGTTCCCCAGTCAGTAAACTCCCCTGCCAGTGGGCTGAGGGCTAGGGCTGAGCCTCAGGTGGGTCTCCTGTTCCCTGTGCTCCCCTGCACAGCGGCCTCCTTTCAAGGCTCTGGGGCAGCCGCAGGAGGGGTAGGCTGGAGGGGCTGCCGCAGCTGTTCACTTGGGCAGGACATCGGAGGACTCCGACACCAGCTTCCCATCGTGGGTCTCGATCTTCTTCACAACCATGACCCTAGTGGAACTGGTTTGGCTGAAGGAGCTGGAGCCCGCAACAGAGCCAAAACTGGAGCCCAGGCCATAGCTGAGGCTGGGAGTTGTGAGGTCCCCCTAGGCCGAGCTCAGCTCACCTGCATAGCCGCTGGTGGTCTTCCTATGGATACTCATGTTCTGCATCCTAGACTCCAGCTGGTTCTCCTCGCCCTGCAGCAGGTTTCTGTAGGTGGCAGTCTCGATGTCCAGGGCCAGCTTGATGTTCATCAGCTCCTGGTACTCGCGCAGGTTCTGCTCCAAGTCCTGCTTGGCTTGCTGCAGGGTACCCTCTAGCTCGGACAGCTTGGTGTTGGCATCTTTAATGGCCAGCTCCCCGGCTGTTCAGCAACTGTGATGGCGGCCTCCAGGGAAGCCCTCTGGCCTTTGAGGCCCTCAATCTCAGACTAGAGCTGGCTGATGTTCTGGTTCATCTCGGAGATCTCAGTCTTTGTGCACTGCAGGTCATCCCTGTGCTTCCCAGCCAGCGTCTGCAGCTCCTCATACTTGATCTGGTACATGCTCTCAGCCTCAGCCCTGCTTCACTTGGTGACCTCCTTCTACTGCACCTTGACCTCAGTGATGATGCTGTCCATGTCCAGGAAGTGGCTGTTGTCCATGGACAGGACCACAGACGTGTCCCAGATCTGGGACAGCAGCCTCCGGATATCCTCTTCATACAGCTGCCTGAGACAGTTGATCTCGTCAGTCAGCCCTTCCAGGTGAGACTCCAGCTCTAACTTGTTCACATAAGCTTCATCCACATCCTTCTTGATGAGGACAAATTCATTCTCCATCTCTATATGCTTATTGATCTCATCCTTGTACTTGTTCTTGAAGTCCTCCACCAGCCCCTGTATGACGCCAAGCTCTGCCTCCAGCTTCAGCTTCTCCTGATCCAGAGTCTCCAGCTGCCACCTAAGGTTGTTGATGTGGCTCTGGAACATGTTGTCCATGTTGCTCCAAGCCCTCTTCTGCTGCTGCAGGAGGCTCCACTTGGTCTCCAGTATCTTGTTCTGCTGCTCCAGGAACTGTACCTTGTCGATGAAGGAGGTAAACTTGTTGTTGAGGGTCTTGATCTGCTCCTTCTCCTGTGTGCACACTGCCTGGATGTTGGGGTCCACCTTCAGGTTAAGGGGGCTCAGCAGGCTCTGGTTGACTGTGACAGCGGTGATGTCTCCCATGCTGCTGGCCCCACCATAACTTCCACCCAGGCCACACTGGAAGCTGCTGCTGCCCACTTGGGAGAAGCTCGAGGAGCTGATGAGGGCACTGGGCCCACTCTTGTAGGAGTGGCTGCTGAAGGCCCCTGGCAGAGAGGTGACACCTTGTAGGACTTCTGGGTCACCCTGATGGACATAGTGGAGGCAGGCAGACTGAACCAGGCAGAGATTCCAGAAGGGGCGGATAAGCTGCTTCTTGGTCTAGTTATTTCTTTTAGTATTCTTAACTTCCCTCCTGGTTCCTAACATGCTGGGATACACAGCCTGGGCTGCTGAGCATTTAAAGTTCCTTATCTGGATTAGGGTGCTAAAAATATGTGTCTACTCCAATGTCCAGTGATTATACATCAGAAATATGGTGAACAGCAATATTAATTTAGTTGGGAAAAGCATGTTCTTTCAGGGTAAAAAAAATTCAGATTGGGAATCTTAGTTCAGCTACTTCCTAGGTGAGTTTGTATTGATTGATTGAATCTGCCTACTAGGAAATAAGCAAGTTTTTTTTTTTTTTTTTTTTAACTTCTTTGAGTCACAGGTTCTTGTCAATCAATTAAGGGCAATACTACCACGCAGAATAGTTGTGATCACACGAGATAATGTCTACAAAGTGCGTCACATGGTATCTGATATGGAGTAAGCATTCAGAAATGATAGAAATTATTATAATTACATAATACATTTGTGGAAGAGGAAGAATTCCAACTTTTATTATCTGCTCATATCCCATTCTCCAAATGAGACTGCAGAATTTCTAAGTCAAAGGACAATACAGATTATTAGTGTGGAAAAAATAAGCTCGTATATCAAAATACAGGATGTTAACTGGGCACAGTGGTATGCACCATAGTCGTAGCTACTTGGGAGGCTGAGGCAGGAGGATCACTTGAGCCCAGGAGTTGGAGACTATAGTGTGTTATGACTGCATCTGTGAATGGCCACTGCCCTCCAGCCTGGGCAACACAGGAAGACCCATCTCTAAAATAAATATACATACATTCATTTGTATATAAAAAGGGGAAAAAAAAACACCCTAAGAAGTTATTGGTATCAATGAATCATCTTAAGAGAGGACCAGAAAGGTGGAAGGATGCAGGCTAATAGATGGATTTAGGATATTTACTGCCTGTGTCTCCTACTTACTCTAGATGGCCAGTAGAGCTGCTCTTCCCTTTCAATTTTAGTAACACCTCTTCTGGGCCTGCCTTGAATCTTCCATAGGGGATTCTTTTGGCTTATCATTTTATGGCTTACTTGACCTTCATTATTAAGAAACAAAATGGAAACAAAACAATTCTGAACAGAGGACATCAGTGTGCTATGCAGAGCATCATGTTTTCACAATCAACTTACTCATTTGCTCTAAAGTTCTTCGTAGTTTGAGTTCTGAGATATCTAACAGGATGAAGTTTGTTAGAGAATGAAATGAACAGAATGACATTTTATAACAGAATGGCATTTCATAACAGAATGAAAACAACCAAAATGATCATTTCAACAAGCTTCCTCTAATTGCCTTTAGAGAACGTGGCTTCCTCTGCTTACTTGAATATCTAAATAAAGGACAAAACATTTGTAATTTTAATATTAAGAATATACTCAGGGCATATAATTTTGGTCAGACTGACACCTGATAATTTCAGAAATGGTTAGAGCATATCCTTATGGTTTCACAGTTTAAAACTTTTTTTCTTAAGTTTGTTGAATAGAAATCTTAGACACAGTAAATGATAATGTTAAAAACAAATAAGTTATTAGAAGAGGCTATGAATCAGTGTAGTCTACCCAAGGTCATATCTGTTAGTAGGCCTACTGGGGGCTCAGGAGCTATTTAGAATGCACCCAATTGTTCTCAGAAGGCCAGATGTCTCCTATGTCCTGTGAGTCTCCAAGTTCTCCTTGAAACCACATATCTAGCTACTCAGAATGGGGTGTGCTTTGCAGACATCACACAAAGGTGTAATTGGCCAGTAAGTACGTTGTTGTCCCTCTCCCTCATCATTCCATTGTCCTTGTATTCTCTTCTCTTCCTTAAAGAAAAAAAATATACATAATTGTGGTCAATACTGTACTTACTCACATAATAGAAGTATATAGTACTCAGACAGAGAATATATGATATATGTCCTGGAGTTGTAAAAGGAAGAGGAAAATCAGAGAAATGTGGTGACCTGGAATCCAAGAGGAGAAAGCATTTTGAGAAGCTGGTAGTCAATAATGTCTACTAGAACAGACAGGCCTTGAAAACTAAGGGTTAAGAAAATGCTACTGGATTTGGTGAGGTCATCGATCAGCCTTGACAGATTTCAGAATAAAAGTTGTTTGGGAAGCCTGGTTTTATTTTTTATTTTATTTTATTTTATTTTATTTTTATTTATGAATGTGGGGTGGGAGGGGCTGGTTATGACAGGAATTTTAAGGTGTGTGTGTGTGAGAGCATGAAAACACTGTATTTAGAATATCTTTTAAAGAACTTTGTGAAAGGAAGGCTACATTGAGGATGGCGGCTGGAGAGAGATGTGGTAACATCAGTGAAACACAGCTTTTCAGCCGGTAACACCTGAATACCTTTGAAGACCTGGAGGCTCAAACCTGTGTAGAAGTTGAGGAGACAAGAATGGGCAGATACAAGAACTAGATCCTCTAGGAGTAAGGAGTGACTCTTACTTTATATTTTTACTTTGTAAACATTCAAGATATCAGCATTTATTAGAAAAAGTCAAGAATGGTGATATAGTCTTTGTAAAATGGTAGCAGGTATGCAAAGGACCCTTACTTACAACTTGATGACTAAAAACGAATGCTGACAGTACTGAGCAGGACCTAGTCTACAAAGTTTGCCTATCAGGAACACATTTTAAACAGAAGCTAAGCTATTGTTCCTAGTAATAGGAAGAACTTGTTAAAGTTTCAGGTTAGATTAGTTCTCTGAGGGTGGAGCCTATTATGGATAGTCTACGTCAACCTGTCATGTTCTGCTGCCCAAATATGGTAAATTCTCCCATTGGAACGTAGAACTGAAAAACGGTGTCATAAATAACAATTCCAGGCTGTCAGCGTGGAGTGATCACTGCTCCCACCCTCCTGGTTCTACTCTTATTCTAAAGGTCAAATAAATTCTGAGAGTATTTATGTTCTATTCAGATTAACAAATTGAGATTTTGGCCTTTTTCTCTAGTTGCCTGTTCCTTTACTCAAAATTAATTTGTTACAAGGCACAGTGAGTTAATTAGTATGATTAGCTCCCTTGTCTTCATGCTTGCATTTTTAAGGACTTCAAAGTCAAGGTACTGCTTACACAGATGATTATTTGCAGACAGTTAATTCTTGAGTTATTGTCTTGGGATGGCCATTATCATATTATTAGCATGCCTTTTATATTTCTTGATTTTTAAAGAAATGTTTCATTTTTATATTCTAGTTTAGAACTTTCATTGTCAGTAAATATTACCAATGAGCTTCTGTTCTGTCAACATTTTCGTGTCACATATTTTCAAAATATGAGATTTCAAATTCCAAAATAATTTGTTTCTATAAGTTTAGGGAAGTGGTGGTAGTAAGCATTTCATTAATAAAGTTGTTGTTATAATGAGTAATCAATGTGTATTCAGTGTGTACCTGTTGATAATTTGAAGCAGAACAAAAGAGGGGGAAAAGAAAAAGAATGCACCACTAGAGGCCACTCTGATCTTAAAGCTTGAACCAATGAATGACAATTGCAACAATGACAATGGTGGTGACATCTATAGACACTTTATTTATGATAAAATGGAGGTAGTTTGTGTGAATATAATATTCTAAATTTAGGACATGAAATTTTAAGCTTGATGAGATTTTGTCTGAACATGATTTTTTTCAGATGCTTTGCAAATACTTTGTATTAGTTGGTATTACTAAATCATTTATGAAATTAGCAAATGTGGAAGTAATGCTAACTTTTGTAAAGGAGAAAGGTGTGGTTTGATGATCCTAAGATACAGAGTCATCAATTTAGCATTGACATCAACTTTCACTATCATAGTAATAAAGCTATTGAACTATTCTTCTCTGGCTTGGTTATCCAGAAGAGATATCTCTTTCTCAGGAGTGTCATAAAAGATACTTGGTTAAAGTGTGAATAGTGTCCTGATTACAGTAATTGTTAAATATTATTATGTAAAGCGAGGTAATGATAGTAAAAGTAAATGAAATGCATGAATGAAGCAGTTACCTGGTGATCAAACTACAAATAAAACATCAGTCCTGTGTGGTAATTAAAAATTCTCTCTTTACAGAGTATTTCCAAATAAATAAGTCAAAGACAGTTTTCCCGAATTGTTGGTATTTGGCTTTCAATAGTTACTGGTTCACAAAAAGCCACTTGATTACCAGACTAATCTAATTGACCTAGGATAGCAGTGAGAGAGCTGTAAGGGGCTCTCTCTTCTTCACCTAGAAGACCTTACTGAACAAAATCTAGCAGATCCTTGAAATTGTTAGCAAAGCATAAGGATATGTACATATGTGTAGGTTCAGCAATACACATATATCTCATTGGAACTTCAAAGACACTCATGATCAAAAAAGGGTTATATCCACTCTTCTAGGGTATTTGATAGTGGCAATGGCTAAAATCGTATCCAAGGGCTTGATTGAAGGTAAAAATCAGTGAGAATGAACATCAAAAGCAACTTTCAGTGGAAAAAGTGACAAAGGGTCAACCTAAGGTCTCAACAGGAACTTTGGTTGTCCTATGTAAAGCAATAAAGGCATTCCTTAGGACAACCTATACATATATGAGGGCCAACAATTTTTTGTTTAGGTTTTTAAGCTCTATTTTAAAAATCACATCTTCCCTCAAGTGCTGCAAACAAAAAATAATTCCAGTCCTTTTACTTGCAAAATTGTGGTCCCTTTCTCTCTACCTTTCCCGAAACCAAAGGCCTGCGTGTGATCTTTGAACAAACTCACCCAACCTAGCAAAGTCATGATGCATTATTCCATAATGGGTGGACCAGTGGAAGGGCTACCGTTACAGAATAATTTTTCTTGGACTAGAAAGGTTTCCTAGGAGAATGAAGACAGAAGTTAAGAATATTGAAGAATTGGAAGAATTCATGCATTTGGTTAAAATGAAGAGACACTGCCTCCTGGAGGCCTGTATTGGGATGGCCGTGGTACAGTGTGAGGAAACAAGTAGGGAGTAGGTTACATTCCCAGCCTAGATGGAATCAAAGCTTACTCCAGCCATGGCTGAGAGTGTGTCTGGAGACATAGCTAAGAGAGAATTTATATTTTCTGACTGACTGACAGTGAAAAATGAATGTTTTCACACTGGGGTAACTAAAATTTGGGGCAGTCATCTTTATTCACATCTGAATAAAACACCAATTCACGACGGGCTTCAGGTTGCTTAGTCAATCAGTTATGCGGCCAAAACTGCTGCATCTGAGTCTCTTCCTCTCAGCTGGGCAGTTCCGTTTGGTTGTTTTTATTAGGTCTCAGTGTTACCTCCCCTGTGTTTTTCTTCTGTTATGTGCTCCAGCAGGACAGAATTATTGGATCTGTACCGTCTTTGGAACGTAATTATTTTTCTGTCTCACATGCTGCATTGATATATCCAGGTTTCCAAACATATGTGTAGTTACAATTACACTGTGAATTTAAACTACTTAAATCCTATTTTAATCTAGCAAAGATTAAAAATGTTAATAACAACAGCACATGAAGATTGTATTTTGGATTATAATTTAGGAGAGTGTACCTGTGATGGTTAATACTGAGTGTCACCTTGATTGAATTGAAGGATTCAATCAAGGATTAAATTATCGATCCTGGGTGTGTCTGCGAGGGTGTTGCCAAAGGAGATTAACATTTGAGTCAGTGGGCTGAGAAAGGCAGACCCGCCCTTAATCTGGGTGGGCACAAATCTAATTAGCTGCCAGCACAGCTAGAATATAAGCAGGCAGAAAAATGTGAAAAGAGAGACTGGCCTAGCCTCCCAGCCTACAGCTTTCTCCCATGCTGGATGCTTCCCGTCCTCAAACATTGCACTCCAAGTTTTTCAGTTTGGGAACTGGGACTGGCTCTTTTTGCTCCTCAGCCTGCAGATGGCCTATTGTGGGACCTTGTGATCATGTGAGTTAATACTTAATAAACTCCCCATTATATATATGTCTATTCCATTAGCTCTGTCCCTCTAGAGAACCCTAATATAGTACCCACTTAGACTATTAAATAATTAGTCATCTTAAGGAAAAGAAAATAGCAACACATACTTAAATTGAGTGGTACTATTCTAAGCACTTTACATATATTTATTGATTTTTATCACCATAACAGACCTTATGAAAGAGATACTATGGAATAATATACTTTATATATAATCTGATCTTATTTTTAAAAAGGGAAGCAAATGCCTTGACATGTATTTGGAAATAGTACCTTTAGTTTGGGCTGCTGTATTTCTTATTTGGAGTCTTGACTTAAGGTCCCTGGATTTGCAACTGTCAGCTAACAGCTGACTACTCTCTCTCCTGGTATGTCAGTCAGATCCAGGAAATAACAATAATTTGCAAATAACTCTTTAAAAAGTTAGGCTTTTAGGACACAAAATTCTTCAGCTGGCATGGCATTTGTCTGATAAGTAAGGAGAGATGACTTGAGACGCTTAATGAGAAAAAATGTGTTGATTCCAGAAGCAAATATAATAAGTTCTAAAAGAAAAATCGACCTTGTAGTAAATAGTCTTAGAAATGTTTAATGGGGATCACAGGATAACCTGTTTAAAAAATGTGACATATGCAATGGATTCCCAAAAGGTTTGTATACACATATGGAGAGAGAATGACTATATGGGATGAAGAGGGAGGGGATGCAGGCAGTGAAGGCTCGGACTCAGGAGGCTAACAATGTCAGAGAACTACTAGTACAGCACTTGTAGGCTAATTGTTGGGTGGAGGAGGCAGAGAATGCAAGGAACTCAACACAATATTTGGTATAGTAACAGGCCCTGTATGCTTGAGCTATGGTGTTGATCATTATATTCAATTGATCAGAATCTTTTTAAGTAAGGTTTCTGCTTTACCATTTTTTAAAGATGTGAAGAAATCAGAGCGTGACCTGAGATAAAAACACAATATTTATTCATCAAGTCATTTGTTCAACCTACTTTTTGCCACACATTTTGTTTGGCGTTGGGGATACAACAATAAACCCTCACGAGGCTTATATATGGAGTTCATGGAGTTGCCACGAACTGAGATTAAACAACTGTAGGAGGAGGTTTGGTTTGGAGTAAGGAGAAGACTAGACCTCAGTTTTGAAGATGTTTAGTTTGAGGAGTTTTTTTTTTTTTTGAGATGGAGTCTCACTCTTTTTCCCAGGCTGGAGTGCAGTGGCACGATCTCAGCTCACTGCAACCTCTGCCTCCTGGGTTCAAGTGATCTCCTATCTCAGCTTCCAAAATAGATGGGACTACAGGCATACACCACCATGCCTGGCTAACTTTTGTATTTTTTTTTTTTTTTTTGAGATGGAGTCTCGCTCTGTCATCAAGGCTGGAGGTGCAGTAGTGATCTCAGCTCACTGCAAGCTCCGTCTCCCAGGTTCATGCCACTCTCCTGACTCAGCCTCCCGAGTAGCTGGGACTACAGGCGCCCGCCACCACACCTGGCTAATTTTTTTTTGTATTTTTAGTAGAGACGGGGTTTCACAGTGTTAACCAGGATGGTCTCGATCTCCTGACCTCGTGATCCGCCCACCTTGGTCTCCCAAAGTGCTGGGATTAACTTTTGTATTTTTTAGTAGAGACAAGGTTTCACCATGTCAGCCAGGCTGGTCTTGAACTCCTGACCTCAGGTGATCTGCCCGCCTCGGTCTCCCAAAGTGTTGGGATTACAGGCGTGAGCCACTGTGCCTGGTCAGTTTGAGGTTTTAGGTAGATATCTAAGTGAAGATGCTGAGCAGAGAGTTAGGTACATGAAAAAAGAGTTTAGGAAGAAGCCTAGGCAGGAGATACACATTTGGGAGTTTTGGTAATCACTAGTGTCATTCACCAAATATTTCCATTTCATCTTCTAATATGGTTTTATGTTAGAATTGTATTTTCCTACTCATTATGGCCCTGTGACTTGCTCTGTCCAACTAAAATCAAGTGGAAATAATACGTGTTACTTCTGGATGGAAGCTTTAGTAATTAATGCACAATGTCACATTCTTATCTCTGTCACAGCAGCTGGCAGTACTCTTTATGGTAGCTGCTCTATGAGCTGTGTCCCAGAGAAAGGACAACATGGGATAGAACACCCAGGCAAACCACAACTGAAGGGGAACATGAGTGAGAAATCTTTCTTAAGCTACTGGGACTGGAGGCTGGTTGTTGTTAACCCAGGAAGACTTGGCCTGTTCTGACTTGAATGGGGATCATGATAGATGGATAGAGGGATGCAGCCAGAGATATAGACAGATAATAGGAAACAGAAGTTCCAGGGCAAGGGAGCCTGGGAGTTTTCCAACATTAAAAGGTTGGGGAGCAAAGGAACCAGCCAAGACTGAGAGGAAGCTTTTGAGACCATGTGGTATCCTAGAAGTCAAGTGAAGAAAGTGCTTCAAGAAGGAAATAACATTTAACCACGCCAAAGGCTGTTAAGTCAAGCAAGATGAGGAATCTGAATTTTCACTGTGGAGCTCATTGGAAAGCTTGGCAGGAGCAGTTTTGATGGAGCAATCAGGCAAAAGCATACTCCGAGTGGGTTTAAGTGAGAACAGGAAGAGAGAAATCGGACAGAGCAAGTCTATTCATTTGTTTCAAAGTGTGGAAATGGGGTCATACCAGGACAGGAAAGTGGGATTGTGAGTGCCTTAAAAAAATTATAGATATATTGCATGTTGAGTACAGATGGGAAAATAAAACATGTAGGAGGAAGGGGCAATTGTGGGAGTTATATCCTTGAGCAGGAGAGATGGAATTAGATTTAAGTGTTCGAATGGAGGGGTCAGCTTTGTTTGGAAATGGGTGGTCATGAATTTAAAGTGGGATTAATCAGTACAATTATGTGTTTTCCTTCAGACACATTCAGCTGTGTGGGTGCAGGTGTGGAGTAGATGAAGTGCTGGATTCAACAAGGCTTGAAAGTGATGACTTGATTACCATTTTCAAGTACAATCGTCCCTCAGTATCCATGGCGGATTGGTGCCAAACCCCCATACCCCCCACCCCTCCAGGATGCCAAAATCCTCTTATTTCAAAATGGCATAGTAAAGACAGGTTGGTGGTGCAGGCATATAATCCCAGCTACTCGGGAGGCTGAAGTAGGAGGATCACCCGAGAGTTCAAGGCCAGCCTGGGCAACATAGTGAGACCCCATGTCAAAAAAAAAAAATTAAAAAATGGCATAGTATTTGCATGTAACTTACACACACCTTTGTGTATACTTTAGATAATTTCTAGATTAGTTATACCTGATGCAATGCGAATACCATGTAAACAGTTATACTGTATTGTTTAGGGACTAATGACAAGAAAAATCTATATGTGTTCAGTACAAATGTATTTTTTTCCTGAATATTTTTCATCTATGGTTGGTTGAATCCATGGATATGGAACTCAGATATAGAGGGCTGACTGTATGTCAGCTGTTGTTCTCAATGTTTTTGGGAAATCAAATGAGAGAAATGGCCTTTAATTAAAAAAATAAAAAAGAAAAACCCTGAGATATTTAAGAGAAGACCCATTCCTGGTCAAAGAACCAATAACAAAACAAGGATGAAATTTTTATTTCTGAAGAAGGTTTTTGTTTTGGTTTGTTTTTGGTGGATTTTCAGTAAGAGTAGTTTCTCTCTGGCTAGAAAGTCCCTTCAATAAGGAAAAGTAAGTAATTAGACTTACTGATCCAAACACCTGTTGATTCTGATCTTTTGACAGTAACCAATAGCTCTGACTTTGTGTCTTTTATCCTCTCCCTAGAATATTTAATCATTTTTTGTCACTAGCTTTGTAAAAGGGCACTAAGTAAACAAGATAACAATATAAGCAAGTGGTTTTTGAGCCCAACTCATGCTAGTTATTGGCACACATTGAATATGGCATCTGGATGGAAAATCCATACTGAGATTAAGGCAATGAAGTGAGAAAATGAAAAATTCATCCAGGAAGTGAATGTCCATGGCCAAATTACCAATGTTTATATATGTATATAAAACAACTTAGCATCAATTTGTTGCAGTAGTTATAACAGGCCTTGGCAAGGAGTTTTAGGCCAGAAGAGGATTTAAGTTTATTATAAACTAGACTGTTGTGATGTTCAATGTGTTAGGGTTTCATCTGGAACACTGAATCAGTGTTCTGATGAGGGGAAGGAGACGTGACTAAAATTAGCAAACTTGGGTCTAGTTGGCTGCACCAAAGCAGAAGTCAGCTGTGTCACACCTGTTCTGCATGACTGACTGTTTATATAAGATAATATCAGGCAGAGAATGCTGGGAGAACATTACCAAAATCATGCAAGGCCTAGCGTTTCAAATGTGTCTGTGGAAATGGCTGATTTATGACAAGGAATATGCTCATAATAGGATATTGAAAGAAATAACCCAGATATCAATTTTATGCATAGTAAGTTCTCAGCTGTTTTTTTTTTAAGGTATAGGAAAACGGGCTAGAAGGAAATGAATGTTAATTGTGTCTCTTTGTGATTGAAGCCTGGAGCATTAAACCTCGAGACAAAATATTAAGGCAAATCTTGGTCAGGCACTTAGGAGTACTGAAAGCAAAAACTATTTCTGGGTTTGTTTCCTTTTTGATTGCCTGTTTTGTTTGTGTTATAATTTGTATAATATGTGACCAATAGGGATTTAATATATGGCTGTTGCTTTTTATACCATATTAATGCTGGAAGAATATACTTTTAGACATGCGTACTGCGAATTCTGTTTTAGGGAACTCAGAGATATGTTTATACTATAACATATTTATTGAACAACTGCTATGTGTCACTCTTATTAGGCACTGGACATTTCAGATACAGTTCCTAACCTCATGGAGCTTGCAGAATAAAATGGAGAGTATACTAGTTTTCTGTTGCTGCATAATTAGCAGCTTAACACAACACACATTAATTATTGCACAGTTTCTGTGGGCAGGATGCAGGGCATGGCTTACAGGGTCCTCGGCTCAGGGCCTCACATGGTTGGAATAAAAGTGTTGCCAGGCTGCATCCTTATCCAATGGCTCAAGTGGGGAAAAATCTGCTTTGAAGCTCACTTGTGGTGTTGATTGAATTCACCTCCCTTGGCATGATTGAGGGCTCTGGCTTCTTGCTGGCTGTTGGCTGGAGGCTACTTCAGTTCCTAGAGGCCACCGTCAGCTCCTTGCCATGTGGCTTTCCCAACCTGACCCTTTAATTATTCAGAGCCAGCTTAGGAGAGAGAATCACTAGTGAGTCTGTTACCGAGAGAGCTGTATATAATATAATGTAATCACAAGAGTGACGTTCTATTGTCTTTGCATATTCTGCTGGTTAGAAGAAAGCCACAGTTCTATATACAGTTAGCCACTGCTATGGGCAAATGGGGCTTATTCTGCTGGGAATTCTCTGAGAGGTCTCATAAAATGCACCTCAGAATGGAATGCAGCTGTCATTCAGGGTTGGTCAAGGGTTGCCCCATGGGGGAGAATTCTGACTTCAAGGCATGTAGATGGCTCAAAATGACTGAGCAGGTTCCCAAAGGCATGTCTCATGGGGGCAGCACTGAAACCCTGGGTGAAAGTGATAGCTACCTAGAGCAGCTGAGGTCAGATATTACCAGGTTACGGGTTTGCAGTGCTGGTTCCCACAGCAATGGCTGGAGTAAAAAGTCAGATTGAGAGGGTGTGTGGTGGGACTAAGAAGTGTTTGATGTACATAAGGTGGTGAGAGGCAGATCTGTCTGACTCTATTGCCATCAGCTGAGAGCTCTATTGCCATGACCATTCTCCTGCACTTTGCTTAACAAATTCACTTTTTTTCATAAGTACTATATTTCTTCTTTGCACTGAAATTCTTAATTTAACTCTCATTGCTTTGGGTAAAACTATTTACAGCAGTGCTTCTCAAAATGTAATGTGCATACAAATCACCTGGGGATCTTGTTAAATTGCTGATTCTGATTCAGTACATCAGGTGTGGTCTTATAGGCTGCATGTCTAACAAGCTCCCAGGTGATGCCAATACTGCTGGTCTGCAGACCACACTTTGAGTAGCAAGGTAGCTAGGGAAAATATAAATGAAAATGTATAGTAAGGTAAAAAATAAGTGAAAAATATGAATGTGTAATTGGGTTGTGTATTTGAATGAACTGAATAAAAGACAGGCATAGTGATGCCTTCTGAGGTTGCTATCTCAACAGAGCCTTTGACAAACGTATTTGCTTTCCCTGGGGTCAGAGGTTTACTCAACCCTCTAAGTGTATTTTGAATGATGATTTGAATAATATTTTTATATAAAATCCTCTCCCAGAATGGTTAAAGTGCTCTTTGAGGGTACTAATTCTTTTTACATAGGTACTATTATAATAATGTAGTAGTAATGTGAAAAATCAAATATGTAGTTCCTACAGAACATCATTTTATTGCTCTGCATGTACATCCTCATTAAAAATTGCATTCCCTAAACCAAAATAACAGTATCATTAGGGTACCGTGAACTTATTGGAGTTTTGTCTCTGCTTCCTAAAGGGAAAAACATTGAGTCTCAAAGTCCTGCATCATTTGCTAAGAAGTTTTGTTCTGGGAACACTGTGTTTACTACTGACTGATCCAATTTGATTAGATTTTCATTCATGGTATTTCTTCCAAAGAAGAAAAAAATGAAGGAATCTCAGGGATCCTATATTTATGTAGTTCTCTAAAAGACATGATTAACTTCTGCAAGATGGTTTCTCAAGAAGCACTTTGAAAGAAAATATGTGAAAGCATACCTCTAAGGTTTCAAGCTAAATTGAGATTTGATATCGTAATATATGATACTGCAGATAAGGAACTGACTTAGACCATGAAGACTTAACAAACCCAATAATGGTTTAAAAATTATTTAGATGCTTTTATTATTTTAGGCTTTCTATTTGTTCACTCCATGTTCAACAAACATCTATTGAGCATCCATTGCAAGCATTGACATAGTCCTGGTTATGCAGTGAGGAACAAAATAGAGTTCCTGATCTCATGGAAGCTACTCCGGGGAGAAGGCAGACCTTAAGCAAATAGTCATACAAATGCACACATCATTACTTATGCGGTGAGTGTTATGAAATAGACTGCAGAGTTCTAGAGGAAGGAGTGTGCTCCTCACATTCGAGGAATTAAAGAAGCCCAGGGTGCTGGAGCAGGGCACCAATAAGGAAGATATGGGAAAATGCTTATATAGCACACCCAATGTATCAGGAGGAGACATCAATCAACTCAAGTCCTTACTACCACCTTGTGAGGCCAATGTCAATATTATTCTCATGTTATAGGTCAAGCATAGAGGGTATGCCAATTGCCCAGTGTTTCCTGGGTAGTGTGTTTCAACACAAGATACCTGGCTTAGAGTCTTCCTCCTCTGCCCTGCATTGCCTCTCTGCAGGGGAAAGGCAGCAGGGCTCAGCAGATCACATACATTGGCAGCTTGCTCTTTTCTCCTCTCTCTGTGTATAATAATATGCAACCTCAAAGCTTTAGGTGTTATGTGAAAGAACAGGAGGTTAGTTGACTTAATTAGATAAAATAACCATGAAATAAAATAGTAATAGTTCATTACCTCATAAGACAACATACAGAGCTGATAAGTAAGCACCCATAATGCATAACCATGTTGTCATTTCAAAAGATATCTCCATGAGGGATATATGGAAGAAAATAACCATAAACTGTTTTCACATCTCAGCATGGGTGAGTCAGGTCTTCATTTTCTGACCGGGATAGTAACATGCTTTGATGGTGAATATTGCATGTCAACTTGATAGGATTGAAGGATGCAAAGTATTGTTCCTGGGTGTGTCTGTGATGGTATTGCCAAAGGAGATTTACATTTGAGTCAGTGGACTGGGAGAGACAGATCTATCCTCAATCTGGGTGGGCACCATCTAGTCGGCTGCCACTGTGGCTAGAATAAAGCAGGCAGGAAAAGATGGAAGGGCAGACTTGCTGGGTCTTCTGGTCTTCATCTTTCTCCTGTGCTGAATGCTTCCTGCCCTCGAACATCAGACTCCAAGTTCTTCAGCTTTTGAACTCTTGGACTTAGACCAGTGGTTTGTCAAGGGCTCTCCGGCCTTTGGCCACAGACTGAAAGCTGCAGTGGCAGCTTCTCTACTTTTGAGGTTTTGGGACTTGGACTGATCCACCACTGGCTTCCTTGCTCGTCAACTTGCAGACAGCCTATCTTGGGACTTTACCTTGTGATCGTGTGAGTTAATTCTCTTTAATAAACTCCCTTTCATATATACATATATCCTATTAGTTCTGTCCCTTTAGAGAACCCCGACTAATACACATGCCCTTTCTATAATTCCTTGAAGATGTGTAAGTGATGTGTAAGTGATACAACCCATTGAGGAGACTTTTTTTTTTTTGTATTTTCTTTTCTCTTTCTTTCTTCTTTTCTTTTCTTTTGAGACGGAGTCTTGCTCTGCTGCCCAGGTTGGAGTGCAGTGGCGCCATCTCGGCTCACTGCAAGCTCCGCCTCCCAGGTTCATGCCATTCTCCTGCCTCAGTCTCCGAGTAACTGGGACTACAGGCGCCTGCCACCATGCCTGGCTAACTTTTTGTATTTTTAGTAGAGATGGGGTCTCACCGTGTTAGCCAGGATGGTCTCAATCTCTTGACCTCATGATCCGCCCACCTCGGCCTCCCAAAGTGCTGGGATTACAGGCATGAGCCACCGCACCCAGCCTTTTTCGTATTTTCTAAGGCAGGAAAATGATGTAGTAAATGTTTAGATGTTATAGCAGGATTCTAAGAAATGAAATTTTGAGTAATTTTCCTTTTGTCATTCAGAGTAGTTTAGTTTTGCTATAGATTTACCTTAAGCTTTAAATAATAAGTGCCTATAAACTTAAAAATATTTATTGCAATTTTCATTTAATTTCCTACTTAAACCAGATACATTTCCCAGCACTGAAAGCAAGCAGTTGGATAGATTTTTGCTGTCATAGTTTAATAAGTGGCAATGCTGTGGAAGAGAACAAAACAGGTGCAGGGATGCTAATCACACCAAGGAATCCAGACGCCTCCATGCAGTTAGCTATCTGATGGGAAACTCAGAAAAAGACAGATAGGAAGTTCTTACATTTCATGATCTAGGCTTTTTGAGGCTTTACCTTTTGTGACTGGCTTTTATCAAATGGCATGGTTAATAGTGGGCAGCAAAAGATAAGAAAAAGCATCAACTAACCATAAGCTGGATAATACATCTTTGAGAAACTAAAAGTTGGCTGTTTGGAGCATTGATTGTTATAGAATCAAAGGAATGTTAGAAATACTGTCACCTGACTTTTCCCTTTTAAAGATGAAAAGCAAGGCTGAGACATAAGTGAATTTTCCAAGATCATATATCAAGCTGGTAGCAGAGCACGAGATAGAGCCACACTCTCCTAACTCATAGGCAGTGACCTCAGCATTGAGATTAGGGGTGTGCGTCTGTGTGTGTGTAACAATGTGCTTTAGGTTTCCTAAGACAAAGTTCATGAAACTAGAAACACAATACGCAGTTCTCCAGGAAACATACATATCCAGAGCACATAGAAAATCCCAAACTTAGAGTGCACATGGCTTCTGAAGCAAAGATAAGTCAATATATGGGGATAATGTTTGAGCTACTGTGGTCTTAAAAATAATAAAACACCTTCACTCTTGGTAAGGCAGCAAACTAGGGTCCTTTTTGATTTAATCAGTTATTTTTAAAGACTAAAACACCTTAGAGATAGTCTACATTTTGAAAAATATTAGGGTACTTTAATGAATTTATTATTCCTTTGTCCACCCTTGGCCATGTAGAACCAGGTATGATCTCCTACTAGCATACTCCTGTGAGAAGCCCTCTCAGAACCTTTCCAGAACTGTGGCTACCTAGGGGCTGTGGTGGGAGAGCTCTGCCCAGGGCACAGAGAGCATAGCTACTGCTGTGAACTTGGACTTTTAAACCATGTCAATGAGAAAATACTACTCCCTGCTGGGGCCGACCACACCAATTCCTGCTCTCCCCTTAATGTCAAGGCTCCAAGAGACTGTTCCACCAGGTCCAAAGGCAGAGGAAGAGGGAGGGGATGGAAGCTGCAAGTAGATAATATTTGCTTCTTTATTGATCTTCAAATTGGCATCTAGGAATACAAGAAAACCATCTAAGCAGTGAATAGTACTAATACAAGAAATAAGATTTTCTGTTACAAGTTAAATATTAATAAAAGGAATGAAACCGTAACCAAATAGCTTTCCTTTATTCAATAGAAAATCAAGTATAAAATACAATGGAGAAAAACCACTTTTACAGTAACAATAAAGACTATGAAATATCTAGAAATACATTTTACCTCAAACATATAAAACCTATATAAAGAAAAACAAAGCTTTCCTGAATTATGAAAGAAGACTTGAATAAATGGTGGGGCATGCCATACTCTTGGTTGTAAAGATTTTACTTTACACTGAGTGAGCTTATGTTTATAATACAATTCCAATAAAAATTCAATAGGATTGAATACATACACACATATTTCAAAATTTGACTTTGGACATGATACATAAGGCCTTTGGACTTTGGTATGAGAATAAACTGGTCAATGTTTCTTGAATACATTTTGAAAATGTGAATAATCTTAAAATGTTCAGATCTCTTAATATTTCCAGTTTGGATACTAGATACATAATTGGAAGTGTTAATAAAACTCCATGTTTAAGAATGTTTGTCAAAGCTTTATAAAGAAAATTGGCCTGGGCAACATAGTGAGACCTTGTCTCTACTAAAAATGGAAAAAAAAAAAAAAAAAATAGCTATGTGTGGTGGTGTGGTGCATGCCTGTAGTCCCAAGCTACTTGGGAGGCTGAAGTGGAATGATGACTTGAGTCCAAGAGTTAGAGGCTGCAGTGGGCCATGATTGCACCACTGTACCCCAGCCTGTGCAATAGAGTGAGACCCCTTCTATTAAAAAAACAAAAAAATCGAAATTGGCAAAATCAGTGAGGCAACTGGCTCAAACGCATTTTGACGCAAACAGGTAGAGTATTATGCAGCTCTTAAAACCTCTATTTAAATACTAATTAATGACATGAAACCATAAATAAATTTAAAATTATATAAAGTTTCTTAATTAAAAATATGTCTATTGTATATATACTTATAGGCAAAGAACACATGTAAGTAAAGAAAATTTATTGAAATGTTTCCAGTAGTTATCTTAGGATGGTGAAATCGTAAAATAGATGCGGGTCCAACTTCTAACTGTGAGATTCTGGTTAAATTTTGTTGTTATTCCAGGTCTTAATTCCTTCATATATAAAATGAAGAAAATAACAATACAGTTGCTGTGAGGGCTAAATTTGCTAATATATGCAAAACGTTTAGCATAGTGCTTAGCATATACCAAGTATTTAATAAATAGTATTTATATCAATAATTAATGTTATATAATTTCAGATTTTATAAATTTTAGACCTTGCAGATTTATTAATTTTATAATCAGAAAAAGATGATGAATATTATACATTTCAAAAAGAGGAGGTTCAGAAATTTAAGGCACAGTGAAAACTAAGTGCAAAAAAGACATGGGAAGTGGCCGGGCGCGGTTGCTCACGCCTGCAATCCCAGCACTTCGGGAGGCCAAGGTGGGCGGATCGTGAGGTCAGGAGATCGAGACCATCCTGGCTAACACGGTGAAACCCCGTCTCTACTAAAAATACAAAAAATTAGCCAGGCGTGGTGGCGGGCGCCTGTAGTCCCAGCTACTTGGGAGAGGCTGAGGCAGGGGAATCGCTTGAACCCGGGAGGCGGAGCTTGCAGTGAGCCAAGATCGCGCCGCTGCGCTCCAGCCTGGCAACAGAGGGAGACTCCGTCTCAAAAAAAAAAATAAATAAAAAAATAAAAAATAAAAAATAAAGACATGGGAAGTGAGCAGAGAACATAAAATATACCGCATGAAGTAAGACGAATTTGGCCTTAAGTAGTCCAATTTAAAAAGGAAATTATAATTTAACAGTTATTGAATGTGTTCTCTGTGCTAGGACCTTTAAGTATTACGTACATGTTATATACATCATTTAGCTCTTGGTATCACCCTGTGAGGAAGATACTATTATTACCATTTTACAGATGAGGAAAGTAAGGTACAGAAAGTTGAAGTAATTCATTCAAAGTTGTAGAGCAAGCAAGCAGCAGAGCTAGGCTATGAAGCAGTCTGGATCAGTCTAACCACTCCACTGGACTGCCTTCTCACGTGATGAGTTCTACATGATACAGGTAAGATAAAAGAAAATGAATTGCTTAAGATAAGCACAACAATTTCTGATAGTGAGATAAGAAACATTGCCCCTGAATGGCCTCATGAAGATGACACTGCTCAATTTAATGATGAACATTCTCCAGGTGTCCTTACAACAGAAACACTGACAGGTTTCATAGCACTGTTTATTATGGTGTCTCTCAATGTGAGTGAGTGACCTTACATTAAAGCACAATCATTAAAAATCTTTATCTTGGAGAAGGGCCCATGAGAAGAGAGCAGACTTGATAGGTTAATGGAGAGAGACTGGCATACTGAAAAATCTTTAAAATAACTCTCTTTTGTGTTGAAAAATCTTTAAAATAATTTTGAGGAATTGAAGAATGATTGAGAGCTTTACCACAAACTTGGAACTCAAACAAGGACTTCTAAAGAGGCAAGAAATCTCATAAAACACAGGAATAGGATCACAATTAGTTTCTACTCTTCTTTGAACTTTAGATATAAAAAAATTAAAAAATGTAAGATGTTGACCAGAGTAACAAAAAGATTATATACAGTTGTGATACTGAAAGTGACCTTTTTGGTTTGCAATTGGGAAAATGGTATTCATTAATTTGGTGTAGCGTATTGAATAATTCAGTTGTCATATATAGAGTTTAAGTTTGTCATAGGTTGGACTCTCCAGAAGCAGATGTTGAGACAGAGTTTCAGTGCAAGATGTTTATTAGGTATCAAGACCTATGAAAGGAATGGGGAGCAAGCAGAATTGTCCATGTTGGGACACAGTGGCCTGACATTTATATTCATGCCTTGCTCAATTACTGGACGCAAGCTGCTCTGAAAAGGGTGTAATCTGGAGTGAAGCATCTCTCTGCAGCTGAGGCTGATTCTGAAGGAGCTGACACCTGGAGGCCGTCTGCTGAGTGCGTTCCCCACAAGTGGGCCACAAGCCCTTCCTTTAAGGGTTCCCTTAATCTCTTAGCAGATATTTTGAGTGTGGGTGCCTGTTCAAACCAAAGATTCCTGCTGGCTATACTAGTGTGTAGTCAGTTTCCAGGGGAATTAGCAGGTAAGCACTGGAAGAACAATGCTTAGAACAGAGATTGGCAAATGCTAAACAGCTCATGGTCAAATCCAGCCAGTGACCCATTTTTGCATGGCTCATGAGCTAGGAATGTTTGTTACATTTTTAAAGGATTGCAAAAAACATACAAAGATACCTCAAGGAATATGTGACAGACTGTATGCGACCTACAAAGCCTAAAATATTTACTATTTAGCCCTTATAAGGAAAATTTTTTCAGATCCTGGCCTAGAATCAAGACCAGTCTTAGTTTCAAGTAAATATTCTACACCAAGTTTTGGGAACTTGAGAAATGAGTACTAGAAGTTATTTTTTACTGTACTCTTTAGAAGGAAGTAATTGGTCTGATCATTGATTGTGGCAGGAGATATTTCTTAGATGGATAATCAGAGCATGAGGACCTGCCCAGATGAGGCCTCTTGAATTGGATCCTTTATTACTTGGAGCTTTCTGTTCTCCTGCTCTGGAAAATGATGGTAGATCAAGTATTTTTAAAGCATATTTCTTTTAACATTTTCAACTATAGCTGCTATTTCTCTTTAGGCTATTTTATTAAAGCAACCAAGCGTTTGATACCGTGACTACAACTTCACTGAACAAGAACCTCGATCTTGTAAAAATGTTATTTGCTCCATGGCAGAATGTCACTGATACGACTTTGAGTTTATCAGTTTCATTGAACTTCAACTCGTTTAAGCAGAAAGGATCCTGCTGAAATCCCTGTTGCTTGACAACCCCCTAAGTGCATGCTGGATGTTGACCGTTACTTTAGAGAGGACTCCTTAGTTGATCATTTGGTTCAGTGATCTGTGTTATAATTTTTTTCTCTTTTCATGCTTTATTACCCATTTAAAATACTTTCATTAGAGCAGAGAGCTGTGTATATTTTGTTCTTAGATTTTTTGTTCAGCAAGACGCTATTTCCTTTTAGAGTACATTTCACATAAAGGAAAATGAAATGAGCATGGTAAATTTTATTTATAAACTGGCATTTTCTGCCAGCTGGATTTCAAGAGCATTCACAGACTTACACATTTATGTATTACCTACGTGAAAGTGTAGGTGCCAGAAAACAAGCCAGTATAAGCTTTCAAAATAGGAGAAAATTTACTGTATATAAAAGGTTCATCCAGCTGTCTGAACAGTTGTATAAAAAGGTCAGCTTCTGTAGGAAGCAGAGTGTGTAGAGGTGGATGAAGTAGTTCAGATGTTTCAACTTTAAATCCTGTATAAGGATGACAGACAAGATGAAGACAAGAGACAAAAGAATAAATAATGTTTTGAATGTTTCATAGAAGAATAAGCTTCTTCCTGCTTGTGAAACATAAAATGATTAGAAAGAAAGATTTTGTTACTGAGCTAGGGTCAACTATGGAGGGAGATGATGATTCCGGTGCTCACATTCATTGCAAATGGCCGTCATGCATCCTCTATTGTTTTCTTAGAGCTAAAAACAAACAAGTGGCAGATTATGAGTTCTAAAACAAACAAAATCCTAGTAGATTAAGAGTTCATTATTAGCAGAGCTATCTGGCCAGGTGTTTTGTTTCTTTTTCCTTTTTTATTTTTTATTTTTTTGAGATGGAGTTTCGCTCTTGTTGCCCAGTCTGGAGTGTAATGGCGCGATCTCGGCTCACCACAACCTCCGCCTCCCAGGTTCAAGCGATTCTCCTGCCTCAGCCTCCTGAGTAGCTGGGATTACAGGTATGTACCACCACACCCAGCTAATTTTGTATTTTTAGTAGAGACGGGGTTTCTCCATGTTGGTCAGGCTGGTCTCAAACTCCTGACCTCAGGTGATCCTCCTCCCTTGGCCTCCCAAAGTGCTGGGATTACAGGCGTGAGCCTCTGCACTTGGTCTTTTGTTTCTTAAAATTTGCATATAATTTTAAAAATATACCTTCCATTGACTTGAAGAAATTTTTAATTTTCCTCTTTTGTGTAAACAACTCAATTATTTGTGATAAATGGGTCAGGGAAAACATAGGTAACAAATCCAAGAAAAGAAAATTATTGGTCTTCAATGGATAATCTTCAATAATCTTTAATAGACCTCTGGCACCAACCTGTGGATCCTGGCTGCTGACAACAGTTAAATATACTGTGACTTGTTTTTTTCATTCTCTGCTAAAAACATATTGATAAATAATAAAATGGCTAGAAGAATAGTGACAGAGGACCTGGATAATTAATCAACTAACTTGGTAACCAGTCTTCAAAATTTGAGAATTCATTATGCAGTGAGTTGTTAGTTTTTAAAATATTATCTGTTGTGTAAGTCATAATCTAATTTTAGATCCCAATCCAGTCTTTACTTCCAGAGCAAGTTTATACTTTGGTAACACAAATTCAGTCTTACCCAAGGAGAAGCTATTGTCTCAAACAGTTTATTTCATGAAAATACAGATTAATTTTAGATTGCCCAGGGAAACAACTACTGCCATTCTTCTTCTAATAATACTTTAGTGTATGGGGCCTGTTGGGAGAGGGTGGAGGTGGGGGAGTGCATCAGAAAAAATAGCTAATGCATGCTGAACTTAATACCTAGGTGATGGGTTGATAGGTGCAGCAAACCACCATAGTACATGTTTACCTATGTAACAAACCTGCACATTCTGCACATATACCCTGGAACTTAAAAAATAAAATTGAAACAAAAGAAAAAAATACTTTAGTGTAGAACTCAATATATATATTGAGGCATTTTCTATGTATAGTGCATTGTCTACCAAAGAGATAATGAAGTTTAGGTTCCTACCAACATGGGCATTCTTAAGAGTATCTGCCAATCCCTGCATGGGTTTTGCATGTGTTTGCATGTATTTATCAATAAGAGAAACAAAGCCTATTGTGTGTCTTTCTGGCATTTCTTCACTTTTTTTTTTGAAAAATTTTAATTTTACTTTCTGTGGGTACATAGGTATATATATTTATGGCATACATGAGACGTTTTGATATAGGCATGCAATGAATAATAATCACATAATGTAAATTGAGGTACCCATCCCAAGTATTTATCCTTTGTGTTACAAATAATCCAATTATATTCTTTTAGTTATTTTTAAACATACATCAAATTATTGACTATAGTCACTCTGTTGTGCTATCAAATACTAGGTTTTATTTATTTTTATTTTTGAGACAAGAGTCTTGCTCTGTGGCCCAGACAGGAATGCAGTGGCATGATCTCGGCTCACTGCAGTCTCTGCCTCCTGGGTTCAAGCAATTTCTGGCTAATTTTTGTATTTTTAGTAGAGATGGAGTTTCACCACGTTGGCCAGGCTGGTCTGGAACTCCTGACCTCAAGTGATCCACCTGCCTTGGCCTCCCAAAGTGCTAGGATTACAGGCATGAGCCACTGTGCCCAGCCTATTCATTCTTTCTATTTTTCTGTGCCCATTAACCATCCCCTCCTCCACTGTATGCTCCCACTGCTTTTCTCAACCTCTGGTAACCATCCTTCTGCTGTCAGAAGGATGAGCTCAGTTGTTTTGATTTTTCCCTACAAATAAGTAAGGACATGTGGTGTTTGTCTTTCTGTGCCTGGCATATGTCACTTAGCATAATGACCTCCCGTTCTATCCATGTTGTTGCAAATGACAGGATTTCATTCTTTTATGACTCACTAGTACTCCATTGTGTATACACCATATTTTCTTTATCCACTCATCTGTTGATGGACATTTTAAGTTG
Organism: Chlorocebus sabaeus; assembly: GCF_047675955.1. Classification (NCBI taxonomy): domain Eukaryota; kingdom Metazoa; phylum Chordata; class Mammalia; order Primates; family Cercopithecidae; genus Chlorocebus; species Chlorocebus sabaeus. The sequence continues at coordinate 15,161,208 of NC_132927.1, read as the reverse complement.
CTTCCAAATCTTGGATATTGTGAAGAGTGCTCCAACAAACTTAGGACTGCAGATTATCTCTTCCATATACTGATTTCCTTTCTTTTGGGCCCATACCCAGCAGTAGGACTGCTGGATCACATGGTAACTATATTTTTAGTTTATTGAGCAACCTCCAAACTGTTTCCCATAGTGGTTGTAGTAATTTCCATTACCACCACCATTTGTATATCAGCTGTGTGAGAGTTCCCTGTTCTCCACATGCTTGCCAGCAATTGTTATTGCCTACCTTTTGGATAAAAGTCATTTTAACAGGGTTGGGATAATATCTCATTGTAGTTTTTATTTGCATTTCTCTGATGATCAGTGATGTTGAGAACCTTTTCATATGTCTGTTTTACCATTTGTATGTCTTCTTTTGAGAAATATCTATTCAAATCTTTTGCCCATTTTTTGATTGGATTATTAGGTGTTTTCCTATGGAGTTATTTGAGCTCTTTATATATTCTGTTTATTAATCTCTTTTCAGAGGGGTAGTTTGCTAATATTTTCTCCCATTCTGTAGGTTTTCTTTTCACTTTGTTGATTGTTTCCTTTGCTGTGCAGAAGCTTTTAACTTGATGTGATCCCATTTGCCCAATTTTTTGCTTTGGTCATCTGTGCTTGTGAAGTATTACTGAATAAATTTTTGTTCACTTCAATGTCCTGGAGACTTTCTCCACTGTTTTCTTGTAGTAGTTTTATAGTTTGAGGTCTTAGATTTAATTTTTAATCCATTTTTATTTAATTTTTGTATATGGCAGGAGGTAAGAGTCTAGTTTCATTCTTCTGCATATGGATATCCAGTTTTCTCAGCACCATTTATTGAAGAGACTATTTTTTTCCCCAGTGTATGTTCTTGGCACCTTTGCCAAAAATGAGTTCACTGTAGGTGTGTGGATTTGTTTCTGGGTTCTCTATTTTGTTCCATTGGTCTATGTGTCTATTTATATACCAGTACTATGCTGTTTTGTTTACTCTAGCTTTATAGTATAATTTGAAGTGAGGTAAAGTGATTCCTCCAGTTTGTTTTTTGTTTTTGTTTTTGTTTTGTGTGTGGGTTTAAGGTAGATTTGGCTATTCTGGGTCTTTTCTGGTTTCACATAATTTTAGGATTGTTTTTTCTATTTCTGTGAAGAATGTCATTGGTATTTTGATAGAGACTGCAATGAATCTGTATATCACCTTGAGTAGTATGTGTCAGACCTCTGAGCCCAAGCTAAGCCATCATGACCCCTGTGATCTGCATGTATACATCCAGATGGCCTGAAGTAACTGAAGAACCACCAAAGAAGTGAAGCAGCCAGTTCCTGCCTTAACTGATGACATTCCACCATTGTGATTTGTTCCTGCCCCATCCTAACCAATCAATCGACCTTGTGACATCCCTCCCCTGGACAATGAGTCTCATGATTTCCCCACTCTGTACTTTGTGACCCCTGCCCCTGCCCACAAGAGACAACCACCTTTAACTGTAATTTTCCACTACCTACCCAAATCCTATAAAACTGCCCCACCCCTATTTCCCTTTGCTGACTCCTTTCTCAGACTCAGCCCACTTGCACCCAAGTGAATAAACAGCCTTATTGCTCACACAAAGCCTGTTTGGTGGTCTCTTCACATGAATGCATGTAACAGTATGGACATTTTAACAATATTGATGCTTCAAATCCATGAACGTGGAATATATTTCCTTTTTTTTTTTTTGGTGTTCTCTTCAATTTCTTGCATTGAAGTTTTACAGTTTTTATTGTAGAGATCTTTCACTTTGATTAATTTTAATCCTAGGTATCTTATTTTATGTGCAACTATTAAAAATGGGATTACTCTCGATTTTTTTTCAGATAGTTACATGTTGGCATGCAGAAATGCTACTGATTTTTGTATGTTGATTTTGTAGCCTGCAACTTTACTGACTTCGTTTATCAGTTCTCATAGTTTTTTTGGTGGCGGAGTCTTTAGGTTTTTCCAAGTACAAGAACATATCATCTGCAAACAAGGATAATTTGATTTCTTCCACTCCAATTTGGATGCCCTTTCCTTGTTTCTCTTGTATGATTCCTCTAGCTAGGACTTCCAGTACTATGTTGAATAACAGTGGTGAAAGTGGGCATCCTTGTCATGTTTCAGATCTTAGAGGAAAGGCTTTCAGTTCTTCTCCATTTCATATAATACTAGCTGTGGGTCTGCCATATAGGGCTTTTATTATGTTGAGGTATGTTCCTTCTCTGCACAGTATTTTGAGTTTTTTTTTTTTATCATGAAGAGATGAATTTTATCAATGCTTTTTCAGCATCCATTTAAATGATCATATGGTTTTTCTTCATTCTGTTGATATGATGTATCACATTGACTGATTTGTGTTTATTGAACCATCCTTGCATAATGGGGTAAATCCAACTTGGTCATGATGAATGGCCCTTTTATGGAGTTATGGAATTGGGTTTGCTAGTATTTTGTTGAAGATTTTTGCATCATTGTTCATCATTGATACTGGCCTGTAATTTTCTATTTTTTTGATGAGTCTTTGTGTGGTTTTCATATCAGGGTAATACTGTCCTTGTAGAATCAGTTTGGAAGTATTCTTTCCTCCTCTATTTTTTGGAATAGTTTGAGTAGGACTGGTATTGGTTCTTTCTTAAATGTTTGGTAGAATTTAGCAGTGAAGCCATTGAGTCCTGGGCTTTTCTTTACCAGGAGACTTTTTATTATGGCTTTGATCTCATTACTTACTATTGGTGTATTCAGGTTTTGGGTTTCTTCATGGTTCAATCTTGGTAGGTTGTATGTGTCTAGGAATTTGTACATTTCTTCTAGTTTTTCCAATTTATTGGCATATAGTTGTTCATAGTAGCCACTAATGATCCTTTGAATTTCTAGAGTATCCATTGTAATGTCTCCTTTTTCATCTCTGATTTTATCTATTTGGATCTTCTCTCTCTCTTTTTTTCTGTCAGGCTAAAGGTTGGCCAATTTTGTTTAACTCTTGAAAAAAACTTTTTGATTCATTAATCTTTTGCATTGTTTTCTTCATTTCAGTATCTGCTGTGATTCTTACTATTCTACTAATTTTGAATTTGTTTTTCTCTTCTTTTTCTAGTTCTTTTAGATGTATCATTAGGTTGTTTATTTGAAGTTTGTCTTCTTATTTGGTGTAGGCACTTATAGCTATAAACTTTCCTCTTAGTATGCTTTTGTTGTATCCCATAGGTCTTGGTATGTTGTGTTTCCGTTATCATTTGTTTTAAGACATTTTTCCATTTCCTTATTAATTAATTCATTAACCTACTGGCCATTCAGGAGTATATTGTTTAATTGTCATGTATTTGTATAGTTTCCAAATTTCCTCTTGCTATTGATTTCTAGTTTTAGTGCATTGTGGTTAGAGAAGATGCTTGATAATACTTCAATTTCTTTTGAATGTTCTAAGCTTGTTTTGTGATTTAATATATGGTCTATCCTTGAGAATGATCTATGTGCTGAGGAGAAGAATGTGTATTATGGAGCCATGGGATGAAATGTTCTGTAAATATTTATTAGGTCCATTTGTTCTATAGTGCAGATTAAGTCTGATGTTTCTTTGTTGGTTTTGAGTCTGAAAGATCTATCTGTCCAATGCTGAAAGTAGGTTGTTGAAGTCTCCAGCTATGTATGTATTGGGACTTATTTCTCTTTATAGCTCTAATAATATTTGCTTTATACAGCTGGGTTCTCTAGTGTTGGGGATGTATATATTTAAAATTATTATAACTTTTTGCTGAATTGACCCCTTTATCATTATTCAGTGACTTTTTTGTCTCTTCTTACAGTTTTTGTCTTTAAATCTATTTTGTCTGATACAAGTATTCCTGGTTTTTTTGGTTTTTATTGGCATGAAATACGTTTTTCCATCCCTTCATTTTCAGTCTACGTGTGTCTTTATCGGTGAAATGTGTTTCTGATAGGCAACAGATTTTGGGGTCTTTTTAAAATCCATTCAGCTAGTCTATGCCTTTTGATTGAAAAATTTAGTCCATTTACATTCAATGTTATTATTTTTTAGTAAGGACTTACTCTTATCATTTTCTTATTTTTTTTCTTGTTTTTTTGTGGTCTTTTCTCTTTATTTTATTCCGTCTTCCTTTTAGTGAAGGTGATTTTCTCTGGTGATACGGCTTAGCTTCTTGCTTTTTATTTTTTGTGTATTTGCTGTATGTTTTATGGTTTGAGGTCGCCATGAGGCTTGACAATACTATCTTATAACCCATTATTTTAAACTGACAAAGACTTAACACTCTTTGTGTAAGCAAACGACCAACCAAGCAAAGAGAAAACTAATAAGATAGTATGCCTTAACTTTGTACCCCCCACTTGTTAACATTTTGTTGTCTCCATTTATATCTTATTGTACTGTTTATGTCTTGAAAAATTATAGTTACTAGTTTTTAGTGGTTCCTTGTTTAGTCTTTTTACTTAAGAGTGAGTCCCAGCACTTTGGGAGGGTAAGGTGGGTGAATCACCTTAGGTCAGGAGCTTAATACCAGCCTGGTCAACAGGGTGAAACACTAGCTCTACTAAAAAAAAAAAAAATACAAAAAATTATCTGGGTGTAGTGGTGGGCAGCTGTAATAGCAGCTACTTGGGAGGTTGAGGCAGGAGAATGACTTGAACCTGGGAGGCGGAGGTTGCAGTGAGCTGATACTGCGCCACTACACTCTAGACTGGGTGACAGAGTGAGACTCTATCTCAAAACAAAAAACAAAAAACAAAGAGTAGTTTATACAACATAGTTACAGTATTATAATATTTTGTGTTCTTCTGTCTACTTACTATTACCAGTGAGTTTTTTTACCTTCAGGTGATTTATTATTGATCATTAACATTCTTTTCTTTCTAATTGAAGTATTTCCTTAGAATTTCTTGTAGGACAGGCCTGATGTTGATGAAATCCCTCAACTTTTTTTTTTTTTTTTTTTTTTTGGTCTCAGAAAGTCTTTATTTATCCATATTTGAAGGATATTTTTGCCAGATATGCTATTCTGGGGTAAAATTCTTTTTCCTTCAGAACTTCAAATACGTCATTCCACTCTCTCATGGCCTGTAAGATTTCCCCTGAAAAATCTGCTGCCAGATATACTGGAGCCCTGTTGTATGTGATTTGTTTCTTTTCTTGTTGCTTTTAGGATACTTTCTTTATCCCTGATCTTTGGGAGTTTGATTATTAAATGCCTTGAGGTGGTCTTCTTTGGGTTAAATCTACTTGGTGTTCTGTTAACCTTCTTGTACTTGGATATTGATATCTGTTATTATCCCTTTGAATAAACCTTCTACCCCTACTGCTTTCTCTACCTCCTCTTTAAGGCCAATAACTCTTAGATTCGCCCTTTTGAGCCTATATTCTAGATCCTGCAGGCATGCTTTATTATTTTTTATTCTTTTGTTTTGTCTCCTCTGTATTTTCAAATAGCCTGTTTTCAAACTCACTAATTATTTCTTCTGCTTGACCAGTTCTGCTATTAAAAGACTGTGATGCATTCTTCTGTATGCCAATTGCATTTTTCAGCTCCAGAATTTCTGCTTGGTTCTTTTTAATTATTTTAATCTCTTTGTTAAATTTATCTGATGCAATTATGAATTCCTTCTCTGTGTAATCTTGAATTTCTTTGAGTGTCCTCAACACAGCTATTTTGAATTCTCTGTCTCAAAGGTCATGTATCTGTTTCTCCAGGATTGGTCCCTGGTGACTTACTTAGTTCATTTGGAGAGATTATAGTTTCTTGGATGGTGTTGATGCTTAGAGATATTCTTTGGTGTCTGAGCATTGAAGATCTAGTTATTTATTGTTGTCTTCTCAGTCTGGACTTGTTTTGCTTGTCCTTCATGGGAAGACTTTCCAGATATTCAAAAGGACTTAAGTCTTGTGATGTAAACTGTATCTGCTTTAGAGGGCACACCAATCTCATTAATGCTGTGGTTCTTGCAGACTCATAGAGGTACTGCCTTGATAGTCTTGGACAAGATCCAAAAGAATTCTCTAGATTACCAGGCAGAGACTGTTCTTTTCTGTTAGTTTCTTCTGAATGGACAGTCTCTTTTTCTGTTCTGAGCGATCTGGAGCTGGTGGTATGACAAAGCACACCCTGTGTCCACCACCACTAGGACTGCACTGGGTCAAACCTGAAGCCAGAACAGCACTGGGACTCACCTGAGGCCTGCTGTAACCACTCCCTGCCTATGACCTGTACTTGGTCAAGGCCCCGAGGCAAAGCAAGCCTGGCCTGTGTCCTTCCCTTTATGTTGGTGAGTTCTCCCAGGCCCTGGGCATGTCCAGAGGTACCATCCAGGAATCAAGGACTAGAATCAAAAACCTTGGAAGTCTACCTGGTGTTCTGTTGTCCTGTGGCTGAGTTGGCACTCAAGCCACAAGATGGAGTCTTTACCACTCTCCTCTTCCATTTGCAGAGGCAGAGGGCCCTCACCCCATTGCCCCTGCTACAATGGGCCCACAGGAAGTACTGCCAGACTACTACCAGTATTTCCTTAAAGCCCAAGGACTCTTCAGTCAGCTTCCTGACTGAAACTGAATTGTGGTGAATGCTTCCTGGCCTGGGATTCACCCTTCAGGGCAGTGGGCTCTGCTCTGGCCCAGGGCAGGTCTAAAAATGCTGCCCAAGAGCTAACACTTGGAATCGGATAACCGAAGAGCCCACTTACTGCTTTATCCTCACTGTGACTGATCTGATATGTAGTGTGCAATACCAAGTCCCCTTTGCTTTTCCCTCTGCTTTTCTTAAGTAGAAAGAGTCTCGCCCCATAAACATCACAGCTGGGAATGTGCTGAGTCTCATCTGAAGGCAGTGAGAGTCAGAGTCTCACCCAGGGTCCTCAATGTAGTACCTGGGTATTGCTGATGGTTATTCAGGGCCCAAGGGCTCTTTAGTTAGTAGGTGATGAATCCTGCCAGGACTGGGTTCTTCCTTTTAAGGAGCAGATTTCCTTTGGCCCAGGGTGTGTCTAGAAATGTCTTCCAGGATCTAGGGCCTGGAAAGAGGGTGCCTCATGACTCTGATTGTTGCTATATCCTGCTCTGGCTGAACTGGTATCCAAGATGTAAGACAAAGTCCTCACTCTTCCCTCTCCTCTCCTCAAGTGGAGGGAAGGAGTATCTTTTGGAGCTGTGAGCTGCACAACCTGAGGTTAGGGGAGGGGTGATACCAGGACTCTCTCAGATATGCTGGCTTCTGTCTCAGTAGGTCATATTCCCCCTACCCCAGTCCTCTGGCTGGGGCCCAGTTCAGCACTAGGACTCATCTAGGAGTTGCACTCTTTGCAACCTAGACTGCGTTTTAAGTTTAGTTAGAGCTCCAGAGCACTTTTGCTTGCAGTGGCAAGGCTTGTGGGAACTCAAGTTCAGACCACTGAGATCAGTGATTCTCCTCTGGTTAGGGCTAGTTTAAATGCTCCCTCTGTGGGCAGTTGTCAGCAGAGTTTGGTGTGGTCTTGTTTTCTGTTATAATAGGGCATCACTGAGTTCAGTGCCTCACAAATCCTTTGATCTCCCTCTCCCCAGCATGCCAAAATGCTCGCTGCACCACAGTGCCACTGCTGGGAGATGGGTGAGGGGTGGTATCATCAATTCAAGACAGTTTTTTCTACCTCTTCCATGCATCTTTCAGTGACATGACTTTAAAACTAGATACTGTGAATGCTCACCTGATTTCTGATTCTTATGAAGGTGCTTTTTGTGTGTAGATAGTTGTTAAATTGGTGTCCTGGGTGGTGGTGGGGTGGATGATTAGTGGAGCCTTCTATTCTGCCATCTTGCTCCCACTCCACCTTGTGGCACTTAAATATATTGCTTAATTAAAATGATCGAATGAAGTATCTTGGGGACATGCCAGTTAAAAATATTAATTGATAACAATTATTATCAATTACTCATATTTGAAGTTAGTTCTAGACTCTTTGGCATGACATTTAAAGTCTTACAATACCTCATCAGCATCTTCCAGATTATACGTATATATCTACTTACACTTCCGTGTAAATTGCATCCACTTTAGTTGAGATTTTGCTGAAAGGAAGTGCCGTCTGGGACTCCTGGTACTTAGTATGTTAGTATATAGAATGTGGCACCAACTTAAGGAATGTGTGTGCTTGACAGAGGTGATTTGCAATTCAGAATGTTGAGTGAAAAAAGCCTCACTGGACCAGCTTCTGTTTGCAGCTGCTCCTGTCTATATTGGTAGGATTGTGGTCATGTATGCTGGGACCTTTTGATCTAATGTTTCCAAAATTTGAACCTTGAATGTACTATGCTGGCCTTCTACTCTGTGATGAAATAGCTAATGCCAGTCAGAGCCAGTTTACACGATACTCTACACAGAATATTTGTTGTTATTCTGCAAGAGGATCATACCCACATTAACATCAAAAGTATTTCTTCTACTACTGTGGCTGTCATTATTTTAGAGTAAAGATAAAAAGTGTAGGTGAATGGATATAATTTCTCAAATTTTTAAGCCTCAGCTAGTTCTACTGAACTTATTCACTCATTTCAAGAGGTTGAGAAGGAAGGAAATTCAACTGAAACAAACTAATAGTAATACTTCTTCAACATTTATTGTCCTTGGCATTTGCTGCTCAAAGATCAAGGATAGCTTTGTTGGCATTATTTTGGTTTTTAGGTTAAAGAGGAGATAATTTAGAGATTTGTTCCGTGAGCTCCTTTTTCCTTTTAAAAAACACAGACAAAGGAGGACAGAATAGAATAACAAACTCCCATGTACATCTTAATTAAAACAATATTAAATTCATGGGCCATTTTCTATCAATTTTCTTATCCTGGGTTATTTTGAACCAAACCCCAGATATAAATTAATTTCATTTTTAATTATTTCAGTATTTATGTCTGAAGCTACTTACCCTTTTATTTTAAAAGGGAATGGCAGGCTATGAGGTCTTAAAAAACAAGACAGTATTTTTAATTAACTTTTGTTTTCCCCTTGGGTCAGTACCTATTAGTTTGTTTGCTGGGTTTTTTGGTTATTGTATGTGTAACTTTATAAGAAACTGCCTAATTCTTTTCCAAGTGAATGTGTCATTTTGCACTCTCACCAGCAGTGTTAAAAGAGTTCCATTTGCTCCATATGCAGGCTGAAACTTTGTATGGTCACTCTTTTTAATTTTAGACATTCTACTGGGTATGTAGTTATAGCTCAGTATATATATAATTTGCACTTTCCTAATGAATAGTAATATTGAGTGTCTTATTTTCCATTTATGTATATATTTGTGGAAGTGTCTGATCAACTCTTTTAGTCAATTTTTATCAGATTGTTTGACTCTTACTGTTGAATTGGAGTACATTTTTTACTTATCTGAATACAAGCCCTTTATCAGAGATGTTTTGAAAATAATTTCTTCCAATCTATGTCTTGTCTTTTCATCTCTTAAGAGTGACTTTGAAAGAGCAAAAATTTTTAGTTTGATAAACTCTAATTTATCAGTTTTTAAAATGATTTATCCATTTTGTCATCAAAAAAACCTTTATCTACCTTTATGAAGATGTTTGAGGGTTTCTTCTATAAATTTTACAGGTTTTACTTTAAGATCCAGGTGTATATTTCATTTTGAGTTAATTTTTGTAGATGATATGGGGTAATGGTTGAGATTGATTTTTCTTTTTATGTAGCTATTTGCTGAAAAGACTTTCTTGTTCCCATTGTATTACTTTGGCACCTTTTTCTTTTAAAACTAATTGAGTATATCTATGTAAACCTATTTCTGGGCTCTCTATTTTGTTTCATTGACCTATGTGTTTTTTCCTCATGCCAATATCACACTGCCTTGATTACTATAGCTTTATTGCAGCTGTTGTAATCAGGTAGTGTTGGTCTTCTAAGTTCATCTTTCTTTTTAATCATTTCTTTCTGGCTATTCCATGAATAGCTTATCAGTTTCTGCCAAAAAAGTATATTTCAATTTTGATTGGTGCTGTTTTGAATCTATTGATCAATTTGGGGAACAATAACATCTGAACAATGTAAAGTCTTAGAAGAATATTCTGTCTCTCTCCATTTATTTAGGTCTTTATTTCTCTCATTTGTATTTTCAGTGTAGAGATCTTGCCATGTTTTGTTAAATTTATTTCTAAATGTTTCATTGTTTTGATGTTATTACAGATAGTATTGTTTTTTTAAAATTTTAAATTCTAAGGTTTTTGTTGTTAGAATATAGAAATATAATTTATTTTTATTGACTGATCTTGAATCTTGGGACCTTGCTAAACACTTATTCTAGTAGCTTTTTTTTTTCTTTAAGTGAATTACTTAGAATTTTTGACACAGATGTCAAATAAAGACAAGTTTGTAAATAAAGACAACATTTGTAAATAAAGACAAGTTTATGTCTTACTTCCTAATCTATATGCTCTTTATTTCTTTTTCTTTCCTGATTGCACTGTCTATAACCTTCAGTATAATGTTGAATAGAAGGGGTGAGAGCAGGCACTGTGCCCCATTTCTAAACCTTAGACAAATTAATGTTGTCTTTAACCATTAAGTATGATGTGAGCTGTAGGTTTTTACATGCCACATGGTATGATGCTCTTTACCATCAGAATGAGGACATTCTCTTCTATTACTAGTTTGTAAGAATGTTTTCATAAATGATTATTAAATTTCAACAAATGCTTTTTCTTCATCTATTGAAATAAATATGTAATTTTTCTTCTTAGTCTGTTAGTATGGTGGATTACATTATTGATTTTCAAATATTAAACAAATTTTACATTCCTGGGATAAATCTTACAATGATTATGGTATTTTATCTTTTCTATGGATTTCTGGAATAGGTTTGCTTAATTTTGTTTTAGAATATTAATACCTATGGCATGGCTGAGGGTGGGTCCTACAAAAGCTAAAAGCACATTGCTTCTGAGTGTCCTGCTTCTGTAATTGCTGCTCTACTTGTCGAATGTATCTACCCTGAGTCTTTTCTCCATAATTGTGCCCTTAACCAACCTTGCAGGGTCATGCAGCCTCCTGCTGTATTACGTGCTCCTCAAGACAAGAGTTCGGTTGCAGTCTGTGTATCCCCAGCTCAAAATCATGTTTTTGGAATCCTGGAGGTTTCTATGGCTGGCTTTTGCACCCGATCCTTTAGGTCTTGAGCAACTGGAACCACCCTCAGAGTTAGAAACCACAAGTAAAACCCAACTATTTAAAAAGCAACCGGAACCACCCTCAGGGTTAGAAGCCACAAGTAAAACCCAACTATTTAAAAAGTCCTAGTTGACTTCTGTATCTGTGAAACATCAAGTTGGCTTCTAGGAATCTCCCACTTCCTCTTTTAAAGGCAACAAAATTTTGAATTCTGGCAAAACTGCTGGCCTCTTCCTCCCTATTTCCTGACCCAGTCCCAGTTGTCCAGTAATATCCTGTGCTTTGGTCACCCAAAAACCTATCCTTGCAGATAATTTTATACTACAGAATAAAGATTGATCCCAGGCATTTTTCTCCTGTTATCACTTAGATAGCTCTATAGATGGAAAATAGGAAAGAAGGAAGGAAAATAAGAGTATTAACATTTATGTTCATGTGGGATATTGGCTTGTAGTTTTTCTTTTGTATAATAATTTTGTCTGATTTTGGTATTATAAAAATGCTGGTCTCATAAAATGAGTTGGAAGCATTTTCTCTCCCTCTTTTTTTCTGTATATATTTGTGCAGAAGTGGTATTTTTTTCCTTAAGTGTTTGGTAGAATTCACCGGTTGAAGCCATCTGGTCCTGAAGATTATTTGTGGGAAGATTTTAAATTACAAAATAAATTTCTTTAATGGATATATATGGTTATTAGAATTGTCTATTTCTTTTGGTATCAATTTGGTAATTTTTATCAACTTGTTATTTCATTTCATCTAAATTATTAAACTTACCATTGTTTTTTAAAAGAATACATTATCATTTGAATGTAGGATTTGTAATTATGTTCCTCTCTCATTTTGATACTGATAATTCATGTATTCTTTCCTCACTTGATGTACTAGAGGTTTATCAAATTTATTCATCTTTTTAATGAAATTGACTTTTGATATCATTGATTTGCTCTATTTCTTGTTTTGTGTTTAATTGATTCCTGCTGTGTTCCCTTTCCTTCATTCTGCTTAATTTCATTTAATTTGTACTTCTTTTTCTTATGCGGAAGCTTAGATAATTATTTGAGGCCTTTATTTCTCCTTTCTGATATAAGTAATTATTGCTTTGAGGTAGAAATATGTTGTGTTTTTATTTTCATTCCATTCAAAATATGTTCTAATTTCCTTTGATTTTTTCTTCATTGACACATATTAATTAGTAGTGTTATTGTAAATTTCTGAATATTTGGTGACATTCTGGATATTATCCTTTAATTAATTTCTAGTTTAATTTCACTTTTAGTAGTGTAGTTAGCTACACTTTTAGCTAGTGTAGTTTAGTAGTGAGCTTGTAGGCAGAAGCCTCAGCTATTCTGAGGATGATGTGGGAGGATTTCTTTAGGCCAGGAGTTTTGAGACCAGCCTGGGCAACATAGCAACACCCCATTTCTAAAAAGCAAACATTTTGGTGAGAAAATAAATTTAATAATCTTTTCAAATTTATTCCTGTTTGTTTTATAGCAGAAAATATGGTTTACATTGGTGAATATTCCATTTGTACTTGATAAAATGTTTATTATATTGCTATTGAGTAACGTGTTCTAAATTGTCAATTTAGTCAAGTTGATTATGTTGTTCAAATCTTACAATTTTTATTTATTTTATGTGTTCCATTTATTAGTAATAGTGGAGTGTGTGGAAATCTTCAACTTTATTTGTGAATTTTTCCTTTTAGTTTTATATATTTTGAAACCCTGGTGTTACGTGCATGAACATTTGTATTTGTTATATCTTCTTGATGGACTGACCACTTAAAAAAAGAATGCTTCTTTTTATCCCTAGAAATATTCATTGTGTTAAATGTACTTTTTCTGATATTGATATATAACCACATCACTGTTTTCTTGGTGTATCTTTTTTCATAGTTTTGCCTTAACCTATTCATGTCTTTATATTTAAAGTAGATTCCTTATAATCAGCATGTAGTTAGCTTCTTCCATTTTTATCCAATCTAGCAATCTCTGCCTTTTAATGTGAGTATTTAGATCACTTAAATTTAATTCAGTCTTTAATATGATGGGTCTCAATCTACTAATTTGTAATTTTTAAAAATTCGTCCCACTTGTTTTCTCTTTCCTTTTCTCTCTTTTCCTGCCCTCATTTGATTTGAATATTTTTGATGACTTTTTCTTTATAATGGCCTTATAGTTATGACTCTTTATTTTCTCATGGTTGCTCTAGGGTTTACAATGTGAATCTTTATCTTAGTGCAGTCAACCTTCAAATATTGTTATGCCACTTCATATAAAGAACCTTATAACAGTATACTTTCTTTTACTTCTTCCTATCTCCTGTGCTATTGTTATACATTTTACATTCACATATGTTATAAGCTTCACATTGCTATTATTTTGATTTGTAACAGTTATCTCTTAACATGATTCAAAATGAGAAATAGATATTTATAATTCCCACATACTTATTTCAGATGCTCTTTATTCTTTTTTGTAGATCTAAATTTCGCCATAGTATTCTTCTTTAGCCTAAAAAACTTCCTTTGACATTTCTTATAGTGCATGTCTGCTGGCAATGAAGTTCATCAACTTTTGAGTTTTGAAAATAAATTGTCTTTATTTTTCCTTTTTTTTGAAAAGATTTTTCTTTGAATATAAATTTCTAGGTTGATAGTTTTTTAAATTTTTGTGTTAAGCACTTTAATGATATTATTTTATTGTCTTCTGCTTTGTAAAGTTTGTTATGGAAGTCTTGGAAAGACTTTTATTGAAAATTTTTCTCTGTATATAGAAATGTATATAATGTACCTTTTGAAATGACCCATTATGTTTTCTCTTCATTACTGATTTTTAGAAATTTGAGTGTGATCTTCATTGGTGGGATTTTATGTATGATTATTCTTCCTGGGATGAGTTGAGCTGCTTGGGTCTGTGGATATGTATTAAGAACTTGAAGGGTCTGAGATTTTACCCTACTTTCCAAGCTAACAAGTTAGCTTACTACAGTTTCATGGAGTACTTAATTACTCACAGTAATAGTAGTAGCTAGAGTATCAACACTTCTCTGATCTTCAGTTACTACAAGGTTATGTGAAGAGGTCCAGGTGAAATTTGAACTTCAATTAAGCTACGTTACAGACAAAGACCCTGAACTTAGGGAATCTGAATCTTTTATAAAGGGCAGTATGCATGTCTTCCTTTTACTCTAGATAGGAAAATAAAGGTATCTCTTATCTTACATTATCTTCCAAGACTGTAAGCAAATCTACCCCTTTTTCAGAACAAGACACTATTTTTGCATTCCAAGGCTATTGGCAATACAAACATATTTCAAAAGATAGTTCAGGGCAAAAATAGAATGTCTCTGCTTATAATATGTGTAGTAATGTAAGAGACACATGGAAAACAATTTCCCTCTGGTATATAGTTTGTATCAATTTTGGAAAATTTTTAGTGATTGTTTTTAAAGATATTTTTTAGCTCCCTTCTTCTAGTACTCCAATTGCATACATTTTAGATTGCCTGATATTATCCTATAGGTCACTTTGGTTTTGTTCATTTTCTTCAGTCTTTTTTATTGACTGTATTTTGGGTAGTTCTTACAGTTATATTTTCAAGTTTATTGGATCTCTTCTTCTGCAGTGCATAAAATGCCATCAGTCCCTTTCAGTGTAATTTCATTTTAGGGATTTTTTTAATCTCTAAAGATTCCATTAGTTGTATATTTTATGTCTTCTATTTATGTTCTCATTGTATGGATGCTTTCCTCTATCTTGAATATATGAAGCATATTTATAGTAAGTAGTTTAAGATCTTCATTGGTTAATTCCATTATCTCTGTTATTTTTTGAGTATTTCTGTTGTTTTTCTGATTATTGCTCATATTTTTCTGTGTCTTCACTTGCCTTGAAATTTGTTTACCACCTGATGTTCAGCATCTGAAAATTGTTCTATATATTTAGTCTGGTTCTTTAGTTCCTTATGGTAGAAAAACAAGTGAAATCCTTTTTACATCATAATGGCTGGAAGCAGATTTCTTTCATTTCTTCTTAATCTATTAGCTGAAATCTAAAAATGAAACTGCCCTTAATCAACACCTTGGTTATCTTGAGTACAGTTTATGTAAGAAAGGCGTGATTCTTTACTTACTAGTTTTTAAAATGACATTTGTTTCCTAGCACCCAGAGACCAATATATATTTAAAGTATTGTTATAAACTCAAAATAATATGTTTGATGTGTTTTAAAATGTTGCAGTTATCATTCTGATGAATGCCCACATTATCTCATCTTTGGTCATTAGTAGGCTCTTCAATTTGTGTCTTGCATCCTTTTGATACAACTTTAATAATCTTTAAATACTTCCTTGCTTTCTGTTGTGACAAGAGCCGTGCTTTTTTTGTACTTTCTCTATCCAAGAAAATCTGGAGTCAGGGATTTTTCCAAGGAAACTGCTTCTTTTTAGTGGAAATTGATATTTAGAAATCCAGTAGAGATGCTAGGAGACTCTTAGATTCCTGAAATCATATTTCCATGGGTTGTATCCAATCTAGGACACTCATATGAGTATAATTTGAAGGTAGATGAAACTACCATCCCCATAGATAATTATTCTACATGTTTATAAAGGAGCAGCAGATACTATCTATCAAGTTCTGGAAAATGGTACTCAGATCAGAGGGCATTATTAAGTAATAAATTGTACAAGTTTGACTGGATAATTTAGACATGAATAATTTTTTAGACAAAAGAAATCAGAAAGAGAGTACCCAGAATAAAACTGAAATGAAGAGACAACTACAGTAAAAATCTGGAGGGGCTGGTTGGAGTAGAAGAAACCTAGTTTTAAGGAATGCAATTGAAAGTACAGATGTCTAATAGAGAGGATGGATGCATTTAGAATGGTGAATAAAAAGGAGAACTGGAGAGTCCCCAAGGCCCTGGAGCTCTTAGCAGGAGGGAGACATTAATTGCACTTGGGAAGCCTCATTGTATTCATCAGGGCAGCATAAGAAATGGATTTAGGTGAATGGGCTGATGACTAGTGACATGAAACTACACTAATATGACTCATGTGTCCTCATTATAGATCCGTAGCTGACAGAGAAGGAATACTCTTATTTGATAATCAGGGTGTCCTCTTTTTTGAACAGTGCTGGAATTTTGTCCGTCTGATTTCTAATTTTATACGCTACAGTCCAATCCTCTTATGATTTAGAGATCCAGTATAGATGCTAGGAGAGTCTTAGATTCCTAAAATCACATTTCCATGGGTTATATCCAATCTAGAACTGCTCATGTGAGTCTAATTTGAAGGTAGACAAAACTGCCATCCCTATAGATAATTATTCTACATGTTAATAAAGGAGCAGCAGATACTGTCGATCAAATTCTGGAAAACAGTACTCAGATCAGAGGGCATTATGAGGTAATAAATTGTACAAATTTGTCTGGATAATTGTACAAGTTTGATGGAAACTGGAGAGCCACAACCAGTTTCTACCCAGGGACAGTTCCCCTACTGGCCTGAAGCCTGCGCTATTCAACCCAGTAAATCACTGGGGAATGAATGAATAAATAAATAAAGTGTATACCACAAGGGAACAAGGTAAGCTTCAAGAGACCTCTGCTATTCCAAACCCATGGGAGACTGTGAACTTGCCCACACATTGAGCACATTGCTACTATAATCAATATCTGAGAAAGCCATCATATAAAGACTATATAATCAAGGAACTCGCATAGAATCTTCACGCCTGAAAACATTAGGAGCCAAATTAGGCTATAATAAATTATAAACATTAAAGTCACATCCTTAAGGGGAAAAAAAAAGAAATTAAACCAGTCACATAAAAAATAAATTCAAGAATAATTAGAAAAAATAGTCTACACAAATGAGAAGGAACCAGAAAATGATTCTGGTAATATGACAAAACTGGGTTCTATAACAACCTCAAAAGATCACATTAGCTCTCCAGCAATGGATCCAAACCAAGAGAAAATCTTTGAAATGCCAGATACAGAATTCAAAAGGTTAATTATTAAGCTACTCAAGGAGACACCAGAGAAAGGTGAAATCCAATATAAATTAAAAAACAATTCAGGATGTGAATGAAAATTTTTCTAAAGAAATATATTTTTTAAAGAAAAGCCAATCAGAACTTCTGGAAATGAAAGGCATGTTTAGGGAATTACAAAATGCACTGGAAAGTTATGAAACAAAAGGTTGATATGCACCAGGATAGAACCTCTTGAAAGCATAAAACTTGAAGGGCCTATAAAACAATAACACAATGGAAAACACAAAATATCCAGGTAACAAGTAACATGATGACTGGAACAGCACCTCAAATCTCACTATTAATGTTGAATGTAAATGGCCTAAGTGTTCCATCTAAAAGATAGATTGGCAGAATGAATAAAAAATCACAAAACAAGTATCTACTGTCTTTGAGACTCACTAACATGTAAAGATTCATGTAAACTTAAGGAAAAGGAGTGAAAAAAGACATTCCATGCAAACGGAAACCAAAAGTGAGTGGGAGTAGCCATTCTTAGATAAAGCAGACTTTAAGAATAACAATAATAAAAAAGGAGACCATTATATAATGATAAAAGGATCATTTCAACAAGAAAACATCATAATCCTAAGCTTATATGTACCTGACACTGGAACTCCCATATTCATAAAAAACCTTTACTACTAGACCTAAGAAATGAGATAGACAACAACGCAATAATAGTGGGAGACTACAACACTCCACTGACAGCATTAGACAGATCATCAAGACAGAAAGTCAACAAAGAAATGATGGACTTAAACTACACTCTAGAATGAATGGACCTAACAGATATTTACAGAACATCTTACCCAAGAACTGCAGAATATATAGTCTTGTCATCAGCACATGGAATATTCTTCAAAGACCATATGATAGGCCACAAAAATGCCTCAATACATTTAAACATATCAAAATCATATAAAGTATCTTCTTACACCACAGTGGAATAAAAATAGAAATCAACTTCAAAAAGAACTGTCAAAGTTACAAATACATGAAAATTAAGCAATCTGCTCTTGAGTGATTTAAGGAGCTTACCTCAAAATAATAAAAACTATCTATGAAAAATCACAGCCAACATCATACTGAATGGGGAAAAGTTGAAAGCATTCTCCCTGAAAACTGGAACAATAGAAGGATGCCCACTTTCACCACTTCTATTCAATGTAGTACCAAAATCCTAGCGAGAATGATCAGGCAAGAGAAAGAAATAAAGGGCATTCAAATTGAAAAACAAGAAGGCAAACTATTGCTGTTCACTGATAATATGATCCTATACCTAGAAAACCCTAAAGATTCCTCCAAAGGACTCCTATATTTGATAAGCAAACTTAGTAAAGTCTCAGGTTACAAAATCAAAGTATGCAAATCAGTAGCACTGCTATACACCAATAACAACCAAGCAGAGAATCAAATCAAGAACGCAATCCCTTTTATAACAGCTGCAAAAATTAAATAGTTAGGAATATATTTAACCAAGAGGTAAAAGATCTATAAAAGAACTGCAGAACTCTACTGAAAGAAATCATAGATACAAACAAATGGAAACGCATCCACACTCATGAACTGGAAGAATCAATTATTGTGAAAATGACACTGCCTAAAGCAATCTACAGATTGAATGCAATTTCTATCAAAATGCCAACATTTTTTTTTCATAAAATTAGAAAAAAATCCGAAAATTTATGTAAAACCAAAAAAGACCCTGAATAGCCAAAGCAATCCTAAGCAAAGAGAACAAATCTGGAGGCATCACATTACCGGACTTCAAATTATACTATAAGGCTATAGTTACCAAAACAGCATGGTGCATGTATAAAAGTTGACACATAGACCAATGGAACAGAATAGAAAACCCAGAAATAAAGCCAAATACTTACAACCAAATAATCTTTGACAAAGCCTACAAAAACACAAATTAGGAAAAGAACAGCCTATTTAATAAATGGTGCTGGGAAAACTGGCTAGCCACATGTGGAATAATGAAACTGGATCCTATCTTTCTCCTTATACAAAAATCAACTCAAGATAGTTTGATCAAACACTTACAAGACTTAAAACCTTAAAAACTGTAGAAGATAATCTAGGAAAAACTCTTCTGTATATTGGCCTAGGCAAAGAATTCATGACTCAGATTCCAAAAGCTAATGCAATAAAAACAAAAATAAATAAATGGGACCTAATTAAATTAAAAAGCTTCTACCCAGCAATAATAATAATAATAATCAGAGTAAACATACAACCCACAGAATGAGGGAAAGTACTTGCAAATCGTGCTTCCAACAAAGGACTAATATCCAGAATCTGCAAGGAACTCAAATAAGCAAGAAAAACCCAAATAATTTCATTAAAAAGTGGGCAAATGATATGAAAAGACATTTCTCAAAAGAAGATACACAAATGGCCAAAAAAATATGGAAAAAATATTCAGCATCACTATTCATCAAGGAAATGCAAATTAAAACCACAACAAGATGCCATCGTGTTCCTGCAAGAATGAGCATTACTAAAAAACAATAAATGTTGGTGTGTATGTGATGAAAAAGGAGTACTTATCCACTGTTCTTGAGAATGTAAATTAGTAAAACTTCTATGGAAAACAATGGAGGTTTCTTGAAGAACTAAAAGTAATCCCAGCACTTTGGGAGGCTGAGATGGGCGGATCATGAGGTCAGGAGATTGAGACCGTCCTGGCGAACACGGTGAAACCCCGTCTCTACTAAAAAAAAATACAAAAAACTAGCCGGGCGAGGTGGTGGGCACCTGTAGTCCCAGCTACTCGGGAGGCTGAGGCAGGAAAATGGCATAAACCCGGGAGGCGGAGCTTGCAGGGAGCTGAGATCTGGCCACTGCACTCCAGCCTGGGCGACAGAGCGAGACTCCGTCTCAAAAAAAAAAAAAAGAACTAAAAGTAGATCTACCATTAAATCTAGCAATCCTATTACTGGGTGTCTACCCAAAGGAAAAGAGGTCATTATATCAAAATGTATCTGCACACATATGTTTACTGCAGCATAATTCACAATTGCAAAGATATGGAACAAACCTAACTGCCAGTGATCAATGAGTAGATAAAGAAATACACCATGAAATACTACTCAGTCATAAAAAAGAGCAAAATAATATTTTTTTTGCAGCAATGTGGGTGGAGCTGGAGGACATTATTCTAAGTGGAATAACACAGGAATAGAAAAACCAAATTCTGTATGTTCTCACTTGTAAGTGGTAGCTAAGCTATGGTTACACAAAGGCATACAGAATGATAAAATGAACTATGGAGACTCAGAAGGAGAATGGTGTGAGGGGGTGAGGGATAAGAAACTATACAATGGGTACAATGTACACTACTTGGGTGACGGGTGCACTAAAATCTCAGAAGGATGCACTAAAATCTCAGACTTCACCACTATACAATTCATCTATGTGACCAAAACCACTTGTACCCCAAAAGCTATTGAAATTTAAAAAGTAAATCCCAAAGGATTACTTTATAAACAGAATGCAACTTATTCCAATCCCATAAAATTAATCTGGCTACCTATACCCTAATTTTGAAGTCTTGTTTCCTTGCTCAGACACTGAATCTCAAGGAGTTATTTCATCCCAGTATATATCATTTTTTAATAGGACCAAATTTAGGTATTTAAAAAATATATATACAAAGAAAAAATATTTAATTTGTGATATATCTTTAGAAAGGGGAAATATATTCAAGTTGTTTGAAATTTGGAAACAAAGCTATTATTTTATAAGTTAAGTACAAATTAATGTAATCACTTAATGTAGCCATTTCTGATATCTATAGATTCATTATTTCTCTTGGTTAAGACCTGAGTTTTGGCCTGGTGGACATTATGTTAAGCAAAATAAGTCAAGTACAGAAAAATAAATGCCAATGTTCTCAGTCATATGTGGGAGCTAAAAAAATTTTTGAGCTCACAGAAGCAGAGAATAGAATTGTGGGTACAGACACTGGGAAGGGTAGGGGAAGGGGAGATTGGGGAGAGGTTGGTTACTGGATACAAAATTACAGCTAGATGGGAAGAATGTGTTCTGGTGTTCTATAGAACTCCAAGGTAAATTTGGTTAACTATAATTTACAGTATATATTCAAAAAGCCAAAAGAGAGGATTCTGAATGTTCCCAACACAAAGAAATAATACATATCTGAGGTGATGGATATGCTAACTTCCCTAATTTGAACATTACACATTGTACATGTGTATCAAAATATTACTCTGCATACCATAAATATGTTCAATTATTACATGTCAACTAAAAGCAATGAGGAAAAAAGAATAAACGAACAAAAAGCTAACCAAAAAACAAACAAACAAAAAACAAAAAAGAAGGGCTACCCAAAATAAATTGGGCAAGGAAATAAACAGGCAAAAACCAGAAAATGAATCTAGGTGCCAGCAAGTATATAAAAAAGGTGCTAGAATTCCTGTGTAGTTAAGAAATTGCAAATCAGAATATACAATAATATATCACTTCATGCTTATGAGGCTAACAAAATTAAAAAGAATATAATACCTATTGCAGGTGCAGATGTGGGAAAAATGTACACTCACACTGTGATGGTGGAAACGTGAATTGCCACAGCTGTTTTGGAAATTAGTTTGGCAATATCTATTACAAGTAAAACTACACAAAACTTCAAATTTGGAAATTTATCCCCTAGAGATAAAAACTTTGGCCTATTGGGACATCTATAAGAATATTTATTGCTGCATTGTTCATAGTGGCAAAAGAAAACAAACAGAAGAGAAGGAACAAAATGAATACCCAGCATGGAGGAATAGGGGAATATTTTGTGATATACCCCTATCATGAAATACTATACAACCCTGAAAACAAACAATCCAGTTGATTGGGAGGGTTTTTGTGACATATTGTGAGCAAGAAATATAAGATGTGTGTATTACACAATCTGTTACTGGTCAAGTAAACTATTTATATGGAGGAAAATGTAGATGGATATATGCCAGATTGTTAATTAAGATTACAGGGGAGATGGGTGGGGTAATATGGGTAACAAGGAGAGAATAAGAAAGAGGTAAACAAAAAGGAAAAGAAGAAAGAGCAAGCATAGGCTCTGGATTTGAACAGTCTAAAAGTCTCTCTAAGAGATTTTCTTCACCTATAAGGAAAGAAAAGTAGAAACTTCTGCAGAGAGTTGAGTACCTGGCACGAAGTAAATTGTAATTGTTATTGTCAAAAAAAGGTAAGCCCATTGATTAATAGATTTTCAAATTTGTAACTCCCATAATTGGCTACCCTCATTCTTAGCTACCTTTTATCGTTTTACATGATTACGTTTGCGTTATTTGCGTTACAGATTTTTCTCCCACTGGATTGTACTTTCCTTTCAGGATGGAAGTCTTATTTTATTTTTATTTATTTATTTATTTATTTATTTATTTATTTATTTATTTATTTATTTTATTAAGGGGTAAACAAGCTTTATCCCACATAATTGCCAATGCAGATATAATAAGCTAATTATAGAATAAGCAAATTAATATAATAAACAAATTGCAATAGGAAGGGGAGAAGGGAAAACAGATATATATATATTTACACTCACCAGACTATGGAAGATTCACCACCAGATGGGGAGGCAACAGCCTGAGCTCCTGAGTTGGCCACTTGTCCGTGCATGGATAAGGAGAGGTCTGATGAAGCTTCGGTACAGTCTGGGACCCTAGGTCATATATATATATATACACACACACACACACACACACACTTCAAGTTCTAGGGTACATGGGCACAACGTGCAGGTTTGTTACATAGGTATACATATGCCACGTTGGTTTGCTGCACCCATTAACTTGTCATTTATATTAGGTATTTCTCCTAATGCTATCCATCCTCCAGCCCCCCACCCCCAACAGGCCCCTGTGTGTGATGTTCCCCTTCCTGTGTCCAAGTGTTCTCATTGTTCAATTCCCACCTACGAATGAGAACATGCGGTGTTTGGTTTTCTGTCCTTGTGATAGTTTGCTCAGAATGATGGTTTCCAGCTTCATCCATGTCCCTGTGCATGAACTCATCATTTTTTATGGCTGCATAATATTCCATGATGTATATGTGTCACATTTTCTTTTTTCTTTTTTTTTTCTTTCTTTTTTTTTTTTTTAATTTAATTTAATTTTAAGTTCTGGGATATGTGTGAAGGGCACGCAGGGTTTTCTTTCTTTTTTTAAATTAAATTAAATTTTAAGTTCTGGGATGCATGTGCAGGGCATGCAGGTTTTTATTTATTTATTTATTATTATACTTTAAGTTCTAGGGTACATGTGCACAATGTGCAGGTTTGTTACATATGTATACATGTGCCATGTTGGTGTGCTGCACCCATTAACTCGTCATTTACATTAGGTATATCTCCTAATGCTATCCCTCGCCCCTCCCCTCACCCCACAACAGGCCCTGGTGTGTGATATTCCCCTTCCTGTGTCCAAGTGTTCTCATTGTTCAATTCCCACCTATGAGTGAGAACATGTGGTGTTTGGTTTTCTGTCCTTGCGATAGTTTGCTGAGAATGATGGTTTCCAGCTGCATCCATGTCCCTACAAAGGACATGAACCCATCCTTTTTTATGCCTGCATAGTATTCCATGGTGTATATGTGCCACATTTCCTTAATCCAGTCTATCATTGATGGACATTTGGGTTGGTTCCAAGTCTTTGCTATTGTGAATAGTGCCGCAATAAACATATGTGTGCATGTGTCTTTATAACAGCATGATTTATCATCCTTTGGGTATATACCCAGTAATGGGATGGCTGGATCGAATGGTAGTTCTAGTTCTAGATCCATGAGGAATCGCCATACTGTCTTCCACAATGGTTGAGCTAGTTTACTCTCCCATCAACAGTGTAAAAGCATTCCTATTTCTCCACATCCTTTCCAGCACCTGTTGTTTCCTGACTTTTGAATGATCACCATGCTAACTGGTGTGAGATGGTATCTCATTGTGGTTTTGATTTGCATTTCTCTGATGGCCAGTGATGGTGAGCATTTTTTCATGTGTCTGTTGGTTGCATAAATGTCTTCTTTTGAGAAGTGTGTGTTCTTATCCTTTGCCCACTTTTTGATGGGGTTGTTTGTTTTTTTCTTGTAAATTTATTTGAGTTCTTTGTAGATTCTAGATATTAGCCCTTTGTCAGATGAGTAGATTGCAAACATTTTCTCTCATTCTGTAGGTTGCCTGTTCACTCTGATGGTAATTTCTTTTGCTGTGCAGAAGCTCTTTAGTTTAATTAGAGCCCATTTGTCTATTCTGGCTTTTGTTGCCATTTCTTTTGGTGTTTTAGACATGAAGTCCTTGCCCATACCTATGTCTTGAATGGTATTGCCTAGGTTTTCTTCTAGGATTTTTATGTTTTTAGGTCTAACATTTAAGTCTTCAATTCATCTGGAATTAATTTTTGTATAAGGTGTAAGGAAGGGATCCAGTGTCAGCTTTCTACATATGGCTAGCCAATTTTCCCAGCATCATTTAGTAAATAGGGAGTCCTTTCCCCATTTCTTGTTTTTGTCAGGTTTGTCAAAGATCAGATGGTTGTAGATGTGTACTATTATTTCTGAGGGCTCTCTTCTGTTCCATTGGTCTATATCTCTGTTTTGGTACCAGTACAATGCTGTTTTGGTTACTGTAGCCTTGTAGTATAGTTTGAAGTCAGGTAGCGTGATGCCTCCAGCTTTGTTCTTTTGGCTTAGGATTGTCTTGGCAATGCAGGCTCTTTTTTTGGTCCCATATGAACTTTAAAGTAGTTTTTCCAATTCTGTGAAGAGAGTCATTGGTAGCTTAATGGGGATGGCATTGAATATATAAATTACCTTGGGCAGTATGGCCGTTTTCACGATATTGCTTCTTCCTGTCCATGAGCATGGAATATTCTTCCATTTGTTTGTGTCCTCTTTTATTTCGTCGAGCAGCAGTTTGTAGTTCTCCTTGAAGAGGACCGTCCCATGTAAGTTGGATATAAGTTGGATTCCTAGGTATTTTATTCTCTTTGAAGCAATTGTGAATGGGAGTTCACTCATGATTTGGCTCTCTGTTTGTCTGTTTTTGGTGTATAAGAATGCTTGTGATTTTTGCACATTGATTTTGTATCCTGAGACTTTGCTGAAGTTGCTTATCAGCTTAAGGAGATTTTGGGTTGAGACGATGGGGTTTTCTAAATATACAATCATGTCATCTGCAAACAGGGACAATTTGACTTCCTCTTTTCCTAGTTGAATACCCTTTATTTCTTTATCCTGCCTGATTGCCCTGGCCAGAACTTCCAACACTATATTGAAGAGGAGTGGTGAGAGAGGGCATCCCTGTCTTGTGGCAGTTTTCAAAGGGAATTTTTCCAGTTTTTGCCCATTCAGTATGATATTGGCTGTGGGTTTGTCATAAATAGCTCTTACTATTTTGAGATACGTTCCATCAATACCTAGTTTATTGAGAGTTTTTAGCATGAAGGGGTGTTGAATTTTGTCAAAGGCCTTTTCTGCATCTATTGAAATAATCTTGTGGTTTTTGTCATTGGTTCTCTTTATCTGATAGATTAATTGATTTCTGTATGTTGAACCTGTGCATCCCGGCGATGAAGCCCATTTGATCGTGGTGGATAGCTTTTTGATGTGCTGCTGGATTCAGTTTGTCAATATTTTATTGAGGATTTTTGCATCGATGTTCATCAGGGATATTGGTCTAAAATTCTCTTTTTTTGTGTGTGTCTCTGCCAAGCTTTGGTATCAGAGTGATCCTCGCCCCATAAAATGAGTTAGGGAGGATTCCCTCTTTTTCTATTGATTGGACTAGTTTCAGAAGGAATGGTACCAGCTCCTCCTTGTACCTCTGGTAGAATTCGGCTGTGAATCCATCCGGTCCTGAGCTTTTTTTGGTAGGAAGACTATTAATTATTGCCTCAATTTCAGAGCCTGTTATTGGTGTATTCAGGGATTCAACTTCTTCCTGGTTTAGTCTTGGGAAGGCGGATGTGTCCAGGAATTTATCCATTTCTTCTAGATTTTCTAATTCATTTGCATAGAGGTGTTTATGGTATTCTCTGATGGTAGTTTGTATTTCTGTGGGATCAGTGGTGATATCCCCTTTATCATTTGTTTTTATTGTGTCTGTTGATTCTTCTCTCTTCTCTTCTTTATTAGTCTTCCTAGTGGTCTATCAATTTTGTTGATTTCTTCAAGAAACCAGCTCCTGGATTCATTGATTGTTTTGAAGGGTTTTTTGTGTCTCTGTCTCCTTCAGTTCTGCTCTGATCTTAGTTATTTCATGTCTTCTGCTAGCTTTTAAATGTGTTTGCTCTTGCTTCTCTAGTTCTTTTAATTGTGATGTTAGGGTGTCAATTTTAGATCTTTCCTGCTTTCTCTTGTGGTCATTTAGTGCTTAAATTTCCCTCTACACACTGCTTTAAATGTGTCCCAGAGATTCTGGTACATTGTGTCTTTGTTCTCATTGGTTTCAATGAATATCTTTATTTCTGCCTCATTTTGTTATGTACCCAGTAGTCATTCAGGAGCAAGTTGTTCAGTTTCCATGTAGTTGTGCAGTTTTGATTGAGTTTCTTAATCCTGAGTTCTAATTTGATTACACTGTGGTCTGAGAGACAGTTTGTTGTGGTTTCTGTTCTTTTACATTTGCTGAGGGGTGCTTTATTCTGTCGATTTGGGGTGGAGAGTTCTGTAGATGTGTATTAGGTCTACTTGGTGCAGAGCTGAATTCAAGTACTGGATATCCTTTCTAACCTTTTGTCTCATTGTTCTGTCTAATATTGACAGTTGGGTGTTAAAATCTCCTGTTATTGTGTGGGAGTCTAAGTCTCTTTGTAGGTCTCTAAGGACTTGCTTTATGAATCTGGGTGCTCCTGTACTGGGTGCATATATATTTAAGATAGTTAGCTCTTGTTGTTGAATTGATCCCTTTACCATTATGTAATGGCCTTCTTTGTCTCTTTTGATCTTTGTTGATTTAAAATCTGTTTTATCAGAGACTAGGATTGCAACCCCTGCTTTTATTTTCTTTCCATTTGCTTGTTAGGTCTTCCTCCATCCCTTTATTTTGAGCCTATGTGTGTCTCTGCATGTGAGATGGGTCTCCTGAATACAGTACACTGATGGGTCTTGACTCTTTTTCCAATTTGCCAGTCTGTGTCTTTTAATTGGTACATTTAGCCCATTTACATTTAAGGTTAATATGGTTATGTGTGAATTTGATCCTATCATTATTATGTTAACTGGTTATTTTACCCATTAATTGATGCAGTTTCCTCCTAGCATCAATGGTCTTTACAATTTGGCATGTTTTTGTAGTGACTGGTACCAGTTTTTCCTTTCCATGTTTAGTGCTTCCTTCAGGAGCTCTTGTAAGGCAGGCCTGGTGGTGACAAAATCAGTATTTGTTTGTCTGTAAAGGATTTTATTTCTCTTTCACTTATGAAGCTTCATTTGGCTGTATCTGAAATTCTGAGTTGAAAATTCTTTTAGGAATGTTGAATATTGGCCCCCCTCTCTTCTTGCTTGTAGAGTTTCTGCTGAGAGATCCACTGTTAGTCTGATGGGCTTCCCTTTGTGAGTAACCCGAACTTTCTCTTAGGCTACCCTTAACATTTTTTCCTTCATTTCAACCTTGGTGAGCTTGACAATTATGTTTCTTTGGGTTGCTCTTCTCGAGGAGTATCTTTGTAGTGTTATCTCTATTTCCTGGATTTCAGTGTTGGCCTATCTTGCTAGGTTGGGGAAGTTCTCCTGGATAATATCCTGAAGAGTGTTTTCCAGCTTGGTTCCATTCTCCCCATCACTTTCAGGTACACCAATCAAAGGTAGATTTGGTCTTTTCAGATAGTCCCATATTTCTTGGAGGCTTTGTTCATTTCTTTTTACTCTTTTTTCTCTAAACTTCTCTTCTCACTTTATTTCATTCTTTCGATATTCGATCACTGATACCCTTTCTTCCACTTGATTGAATCGGCTACTGAAGCTTGTGCATGCATCACATAGTTCTCGTGCCATGGTGTACAGCTCCAGTAGGTCATTTAAGGTCTTTTCCACACTATTCTAGTTAGCCATTCGTCTAATCTTTTTTCAAGGTTTTTAGCTTCCTTACAATGGGTTTGAACATCCTCCTTTAGCTTGGAGAAGTTTGTTCTTACCGACCTTCTGAAGCCTTCTTGTCAAGTCGTCAAAGTCATTCTCCATCCAGCTTTGTTCCGTTGCTTGTGAGGAGCTGCAATCCTTTGGAGTAGAAAAGGCACTCTGGTTTTTAGAATTTTTGGCTCTTCTGCTCTGGTTTCTCCCTATCTTTGTGGTTTTTATTTACCTTTGGTTTTTGATGTTGGTGACCTACAGATGGGGTTTTCGTGTGAATGTCCTTTTTGTTGATGTTGATGCTATTCGTTTCTGTTTGTTAGTTTTCCTCCTAACATTCGGGTCCCTCAGCTGCAGGTCTGTTGGGGTTTGCTGGAGGTCCACTCCAGAACCTGTTTGCCTGGGTATCACCAGCGGGGGCTCAGTTGGAAATGCAGAAATCACCTGTCTTCTGTGTCGATCACGCTGGGAGCTGCAGACCAGAGCTGTTCCTATTTGGCCATCTTGGAACAGGAATCTCTTATTTTAATTTTAATAACTTACATGCATTGGATGCTTACTCAGTACCAGGCACTATGGTAAGCATTTACAATGATTATTTAATTCTTGGCAGCAGCCCTATGAGGATAGGGATTTTCTTTGACACTTATTTGAAATATATGAACATTTAGGATTAAAGCACTAATATAATTTGCCCAAAGACACACATCTAGAATTCAGACCTGGGCTGTCCAATATCAAATCCATAATGTTATCAGTTATGATAAATTGATGGGGATATTAATGAGAATAATAACTCTAACCCACTGATAGGTTAAAGGTAGATAGATAGCTAGAGGTAGAAGGTGAGGGAATGAGAGCTACAGCAAGAGAGTGAGAGAGAAAAAAAGGGCCAATGTGTATAGATATTGAAGTTATCTATACTGACAGAGAACATATTTAGAAAAATAAATATACTAATTTATAAAAAATGAAATGATGTTATTTCTTTTAAAACATGGCTAAACTGAAAAATTGTTATATAGCCATATCTTATAAGTATTTAATCATCTATCTATCATCTGTGTACCTTACTGACACAAACATATGTTTCACAAATAGAGAAAGATATGGCAAGTACCATACTTACTGTATGGACAGTAAGTGACTAACGGTGGTTATTGTTAAATGGGACTAGTGTGGTTTTCTTTTTTTTTTTTTTACTTACTTTTTCTAAGTAAATACCATGGATATGTATTGAAAGTTATAGGAAGAAAAATATAATAGGAGATGTTTTTAATTTAAAGATTATATTTAATCAAAATTAAATATAATCCTTCCTTCTGGCAGATAAATTTAGGACTACCCCTGGGGAAGTCCTAGTTAGGGCTGGCACTGGGAGATTAGGTCACATGACTTAAAAATATGCAAAAAATTTCAGCAGTGAAGATAATATTTCAATGCAATATTTTTAAAAATCAAAATTAATACCAAAAACATGTGATAAAAAGTGTTGAAATTTTAAATAGAGATAGGATAAGACAGGTTTGAGGGTAAGGTGAGATGAGTTGTGCAGCTATAGGGTTGGATCCTGTGTTTATGATTCACATTGACAGCAGCAATTTCCATAAATTTTATTTCTCTATGCCAAGAACATTGCCTGCACAATTAACTCTCCAGGAATAAGTCTTTGGCTCTACTTGGCTCTAGGATGTTTACTAATGTATCAAAAAGAATATTACACCGAATTTCCAGTAGCTCTGTCCTTGAATGAATGAAGGTGTTTCAGAAACTGACTGTGTAATAACAAACTTGACTAGTCATTTTTAGAATGTATAAGATATTTATCCTCAAACTTTTTTTTCCATGAGAATCTCCTATATAATAGTTTTGTGCATCATAATTTCTTGTGAAAGGATAGAACAAGAGGAATTTAAAAAATTAAAAAGTGTTTGATTTTACCGAGTGAGAGGCTTAACCAACAAACATTTATTTCTTGCAGTTCTAAAGGCTAGAGCAGTATATGTTGAAATGGTCTTCATCAGTGAGTCACTTTTTAGTCTGTCTTTTTGGTAGTTTTAAATGGAGAGGACAAAATAGACCCCAATCCCTGTGTTTCTCAGGTAAACATATTTAACAGCTTTTGAGTAGCAGAGATTTCTAATCCTTAGAGAGAAGTCAGTATGGTGCTCCTTTAGAGCTGCTTTCTGATGCAAAGAAAAGAACCTTGAATCACCCACATTTCATTTAGAAGGAAGAAAGGTGAAGGAAAAAACTCATGACAGAGGAGAGAATTAATATTTTAAGGGTAGTTTTTAGATTCATTTTTTTTTTTTTGGATCAGAACTGTATGAAATTTGTCTCCAGCTACATTAGCATGAAGGTGTTTATATTCCTGAAAAGATATAGGTTATTTTGGGATAGTCATTTTCTTTTCCTTTTTAAATTTTCTTTTCTTTTTTCTCTTTTGCCTCACAAAAAGCCTTTCAAAATGTCGTCCTTCTCACTCCCTAGAGAATTTGTGAGTAATTTATTCAGAGTTACTTCTCTTCTCTGAGCAGAACCCACACCAAAATAATGTATCTTGGGCTATGTTTACATAATATTAGAATAAGAAAAAAGTGAAAAATACTGCAACTACCCTCATGCCAAATAATAACAAAGAATTCTTGATTAAAAAGTTGCTGAAATCCCTTTCCTATAATAAAATAAAAATCTGGATTTATTTTAGTAATATTTTTCACAACTCACTATTCCCGTGATAATCTAATCAGCAGTGTCAGACTGCCAGTTTAGTAATCCAAAGGTTATTTCCATTAATTAGTTTTACATCCGGATGGCTTGACTCTCTTGCTGCTGTATGAAAACTAACAGAGACGAATATGTTGTGCTTAACAAAATAAATAACTTTGCTGAGTTTGAAAAATAGAGTCAATTTGTCTTCTTTCTTTCAGCGGCAGATGCAAGATGACAGCTAAATGAGTGATCAGTCCATTTCAGAGAAAAATGTATCAATACTGCCAACCACTGCCATTGAACACACATATGTAATTTGATAGGCTAACATACTTCCATAGGCAAGTGATATAAAAGCTACTAAAATTATGGTAATCTCCATCTATGGTGAGAAACTTTGAGACTCTGATCATTTACTTATGTAAGCACTGGAGGTATTTACAAATTACTTCCTGGGGAAAGTTTTGGCCTTGCCGTTGGTCACTTTCTCATTTATCTTCTATTCTGTACCATTTCCTTGGTGGCATCCTCAACTTTCTTCCGGTCAGGTGACTGTTAACAGCCACAGAGAATGCCATAACATCCAGGTCCCCTCAGCTATTGAGAACGTGTGCACTCTCCTGCTCAACTTTCACTTATCCAACACAAATTTGTTGCAAGTCTATTGTCTTGATCAGTTCAGGTTGTTTTAACAGAATACTGAGTGAGAGGCTTAACCAACGAACATTTATTTCTTGCAGTTCTGGAGGCTAGTAAATCCAAGATCAAGGTGCCTGTCTATCAGGTGTCTGGTGAGGGCCTGCTTCATGGTTGCAGACATTTGTCTTCTCATTGTGTTCTCACATGACCAAAAGAGAAATCATCCCTCTTGTGTTTTTCCAATAAGCCCAATAATGAGGGCTCTACCATCATGACCTAATAACCTCCCAAAGACCCCACCTCCTAATACTATCACATTGGGGGTTAGGATTTTAACGTGTAATTTTTGGAGAACACACAAACATTCAGTCCCTAACACCTACATGTACCAGGATCTATGCTGGGGACTAAGGCTACGTGGGTGAACAAATGACTGTCAAAATCATCTTTGAAAGAAATAAAACTTATAGAGAATTTATGGGAAGGTATACAGGCCGTGTGCTCTTCCACATCAGTGGCTCCAAATCTTTTTGAAAAAACTTTTTTTAGTCACAGACCTCTGAGAATTGGATAAATCTAAATAAGTATTGTTCCCTGAAAAATTCAGATCTGCGCAAACATAATTGAATTTTGTGTTCAATTTATATGTATATGTATATTTTTCTGCAGAGGGATGGATGACTGTGGACTCCAGGTCATGAAACTCTATTATAGCTGTTCTCATTTCCATTCACTTAGGAGCAGACCACTTGGCCCTTAGGCCTTTCTTCTTTCCAATGAAATTGGAACTGAACTACTCTAAGGTGTTTTGCTAGTTATGAGATATTACAGTTTTGATGGACATTGACAATCCACCCTGGAAACTGATGCTAATATTTACTATAAGGACATTTTAAAATAATGTGCTCATTGTAGTTAAACTTGTTTTATGAGGAGCACAACATACATTTTTCTTCAGAACTAATCTGAAGAAAATTTGCTTTTGGTGCAACTGGATTGCTTTTATTTTTAAATTATGGACATGGTAAAATTATTTGTTATCCTTTTTGGATTGTTTGCTGAAAAGCACGAAGACAAATTTGTGATGTATCTCTACCAATTGTTCTGTTTTTATTTTTATCTCCTAACTTTATACTTCATAGTTTTAAGAAACAATTTAAATCAAATTTGTTGACTTTGAAAGATGTCTGTGATATAATGTTAGGTGAAAATGAGTTATTGAGTAATGCAGAGGGTAGGATACCATATTTTGGGAAAACCCCTTTCATATATTTCATTATGAGGATAGAGATAAATTATACACATTGATTATCAAGGGAGAGGGTTACAACTGAAGGAGGATATGGAGAGACTACTTTTTGTCACTTTGATATTCAATTTATGACAATAAACACATATTATTTGGTAATTTAGAGAGTACCCTTTCCAAACCATCTCAACTATCAAATGAATTAGAATTCCTGTCCTTCTAGTAAGGAAGACAAATGTGTCAACCAGCAATTACAATGTAATGGGATAGGTGGAGTGGCAGGAATAGATGTGTCCAGAAAAATACTCATGGGAGAGTAGTTAACTTAGGGAGATGTCACAGAGGAAAACAAGCTCTTGAAGAATGACTGGCAGCTTGCTAAGCAGATCAGTGGAGAGAGGGCATTCCTGGAATGGAAAGAAGTGTGTTATGGAGGCAAGGAACAGTATAGGTGTCTGGAGAGCTGAGCAGGCCATGCTCTCTCATTGACTGAAACAGCCAGGCCCTCAAGCCACTAGTTATCCTCAACTGATCCTTAAAAACTAAGATTAAATTGTATTTCCCTGGCAAGACAACCTGGACTTCTCCACCCTCTCAGATGTGGTTCAGGTAACACTTCTCTGGTAACTTACATTACCTAAAACCTACCTGATCAATAAGGAAATAAGTTGATTAGGGCTTGAATATGTAGTCTCCCCATTCCTTCTACAACACCATCACCTACCCTGATGCTGAAGTTTTAATTGCAAAATTCTTCATATGCCATCTTTTCCGAATCTGAGTTGGAAGACTAACTCAGTGAAGAGTGTACAAGGGAACGACAACCCAAATATTTGCGTTTAAAACTCCTGCAAAATACTAATTAGACAGTCATGACATAGCACTGACAAATTACTTGCCTACTTTTCCTACAATAAAAACTCTCGTTTTAGAAAACGAAGTTTTCTAAACATTGATCCAAAATGGCATTGTGGTTTGCCATGAGTGTGAACCCACACTGGCGTATGCATGAACGTTTGGCATTTCCTCCTGGAATGCTTGGACCTCTTAACCCTGCTCTTTGCCCTGCCAAGAGAACTTTCAGCTGCAACAGGGCTGACGTGATCAGCACAAAGGGAGAAGGAGCCTGTGTCCCAACAGAAGATAAGGACAGGGATGGACGGTTTCTCTGGACTTCCTGTTTGTGGGCGCAGCATGTGATTTCCGCCCTGCCTGGTGTCTTTAGTGTTCCATTGGCAGGACGTCTGTTGAGGGTCACCTCAGCAGCAGCCAGTCCCAGACCTCCTCTGCCATCTGAAGCCAATAATGAACTCCATCAAGCCCTCTTGGTTTGCTGTGGGTTAAAGGAATAGTTATATCACAAGCACAGCCTGGCCAATACATAAATGACTGGTACCGTTTCGAGTAAAAGGTCCTAATACCACAGATATTAAAAAAGTGATTGAGTCAGGGAAAGTAACTAAATGGCAGGGAGCATGGAAGACACACACATTTGTCTATTATTTAACAAAGCACTAGGCTTTTGCTCTCCATCATAGAATTGGACCCTAGAGCCTACATGTTTATAGCAGTGAGGATGCCCTGAGGAGTATTCAGGAATTCTGACCAGCAGTAGACAGAACATTCAGCATTGCATTAGCACCCCTATTGTCACAATAGGTTAAACATAGTATATTATCTTATTTTCTTATATAAGAGACATGGTTGTGATTGTTACTTTTGCTTTCAGAAGAGGATAATAACAAAAAACCATTGTGTGTGTGTGAGAGAGAGAGAGAAACTGGAAGATGAGGATCTAAAATCCCTCATCCCAGTGTTCTCAACTCTGGCGGCACTTGGATAGAATCACCTAGGTAGCTTGTTAAACACATACGGGCCTGGGTCCCAGGTCCAGGAGATTCAGATTTATAGCTGGGGCTGAGAATGACTGCTGGGGTTAGTGAGAAAACCTGTTAAAAAGCCACCCCAGGGGTGTACTGATTTTTTTTTCTTTGTTAAGAAGATCTGTGAAGGAAGCAAGGAGTAGCTTGGTGTGGTGGAAATATCACTGGATTTGAACTTGGAAGACTTGAACCTCCTTCTACCGCCTCCTAACTAGCCATGTAATCTTGGACCATTCTGAGCTCAGTTATTTCTTTGATAAAATGACAATATTAGTGCTTAAATGGAAGAATACGGTCATCAAAGGGGATGATGTATGTGGAACTGCCTTGTCAACAGAAATGCACTCTGCTAATGCACAAAGCAAAAGGATGTGAAGAGGGAGCAGAGATGAGGGTGATACTGCCATAGAACGAGGAGCACCAGGAGCTGCCAGGACCTGACAGAGGCAAGCTAAGCTTCCCCTTAGAGTCTTCGGAGCTCCTTTGGAGGGAGAGTAGCCCTGGAACACCTTAATTGTAGACATTTGCCTTCTGGAATTGTGAGAGGTTTATGGTAATTTGGATGGCAGTCTGAGGGCATGAGTACAGATTTGCTAAGAGAGGCTTTAGGAGAGAAGGCAGGCAATGTAGACTGACCGTCCCCACAGGGCAGGCTGCCTTGGAGTCTGACTTCTTTCTTCTCTCAGTTCTATTTTTGAATTCAGAGTTTCCTGATTGCCATGGAACAAGAGCTAGAGCTCTTGTGTTGAGTTGCACTTGGGGGTGAGCACAGGGTGAAATGGGGAGGGGTAGGGTAAGCACAGATGTGTTATGGGGGTTTCATCTGTAATTCAGAAATTTCTTGAGATGTGGAGGAATTGAAGGAAACACAGGCATAAGAACTATCCAGGTCTGGTGAAGTTTGGTCCTTGCTTAATTGTAAAACTAAAAACTAATTAAAAATCGCAATTGGGAATATCATTTGCCTCAAATAGTTAGTATAATAAAGTCCTCAAAAAGTGTCCTATAATCATCATGTTTGCAGTATTGATTTACTTAGTAAATTATTTTGTAGAGAGAATACAAACTTCGGTCCCAACCTGGTTAATTTATGGGAGTCTAATTTAGTTGCTTCTAAATTATTGACACTTTATTGTAAACAATGCAAATTGCATATTTGCTTTTATGCTTGCACTCAACTTTATTGTAGGTCATATAAATAGAATAAATTAAGAGAAAATATCTTGGGACAAATAATTATATGCTTAGCTATAGTGGTGGTTTGTGAGTAGCCTAAAGAGTCATTTTTGCTGATCTGAAATTTTAAAATTCATCTGTATCGTTTATGGAAATTTTTAAAATGTTGAGTTATTTTATTTTTAGATGCTTTCTGTGTTGTCAGTGATTACATTTTTTAAAAAGCAGACATCCTAAATGAATAAAAGTAAGCAGATCATTCCCAGAAAACTGAAGCCCTCCTTCTTTCTAGTTCACTGTGTCATTCTGTGAACAGCTATAAGCATTTAGAGGCTATCTCTAAAATTCAAATAGTCCTTTGGTTTCATTTGAGGCATCAAGTACAGAAAGAATAAATTCTAGCACTCTTTCCCATGTTTATGTAGAAGCTTTAATATCTCTTTGCAAGGGGAAGAGTCCAAATGAATTCATGAAGGTTTTATTATTATTGTGACATTTAAAATACATTATGACAATTCCTCTTTGTTTCCTATAGTAACGTAAGCTTCATCATCTTGTTTCTATTTTATTTTATTGCCCTGGGTATTCCATTTGTTTTTTTGACACATGACAACATTTTTAGTTTGGTCCTACTGGATTGCTAAATTTGAAGCTGAGCTGTGTGAGTTAAAATTATTGTTGATAGAGTGGGTAATAGGTAGATGAGAAAGAGAGAGAGAGAGAGAGGCATAAGGATCGAGGCTCTTTTTTGATGGTTTAAAATCTTCAGATTTTTAACAAACTGAATCAGGTAATGTAGTCTCTATTATGAGGGCTGCTCATTAGTTACTCTGTTCACTTTATTGATTCTATTTATTTACCTGATAAGACAAAGAAGATAAAATGCAGTACGACTCATTGAATGTGCTTTATAAACATTGAGCGCAGCTGTAGCATGTGGCTCAAGGTTCATTAATCAATCTGGAAAATATGGATTAAACCTCAGACTTCTCACTTTTTAGAATCAACAACCCAAAATGAGGCCTAGATATGCTAAGAAGGCCTATTGTTGGTGAGAGATTGTGAGACAAATGCCTTGTATCATTTGAAGTCAGGATCACCAGAGAACCTGGGAATGTCATTGTAGATTAAAGACTAGCATTTTCTGGGAATGAGTTAGAAAATTTAATTTCTCTAAGTCTTTGGAACAAGATTTTAAACGGTTGTGCAAAAAAGTTGTGCACACTGTTAAATCTGCATTATAAATGTAAGTGTTCCTACAAGGTCTTATAAAGCAATGAAACATTTGAATGCCTTAAGGAAAATTCTTTTTGCAGAGAGGCCTATAGACTCCGTTGGCCTTAATAAGCAACTCCATAGAGACAGACTGTAGGAAAATTGGAGGTAAGGTAGTGGCTCCTGCTGGATACTTGCTTAAGCCTTCTAACTTGGATGGATGGTTGGCAGCTGTCTCTGGCTCTGCCAGGTGCTGGGGTTGTGGTAGGTGACAGTGGGATCAGAGCTAAGAGAGTGCTACAGGTTGCACTGAGGTCGATTGCCTTCAGAGGACTAACTGGCTTAATAGTTATGTTTACATTCCAGACAGGCCAGACTTCTTTTACTGAGTTCATCGTCTGTGAGACTGCTCATTCTGCTTCTCCAATTTACAGTGGTTCAACGTACGATTGCTGGATCACCAGCATGAGCAATTTTGGGAATTTGATAAAAATGCAAATTATTGGGCCCCAACTTCTGATCTACTGAATCAGAAGCTCTGAGTTGAGCCCAGAAATTTGTGTTTTAACAAGTTCTCATGGTGATTTTGATCCGTGCTAGAGTTTGGGAACCCTGGATTTATATTATTCTCTCTCTCAATTTACTTTCAAGATCTAGATAAGTCTTTTATTTTTCTTAGAAGCCTCTCAGATATATTATACAGCATCTAGTAAATACCTAGTGCATAAGAAGTGCTTGATAGTTTTTCTATGAATATTAAACACTTCTGTACAGTTTCTGCGGAAAAGGAGAGTGTCTTGGTTCTACTCTTTGGCAACCCCTGCCCCAGCCTTGGTGCCTCTGATTGCCTCTGCTCACCACTAGAAGTGCTCCAGTATTTTGAATCACACAAAATCACAGGTGTTCCATGATAGCAACAAAACATAGAAACTACTGTCAGAGAGCTGCAAGTAGATTGTGGTGGCCACATAAAGACAATTACATGGTGGTGTTCAGGTCATATGTTTGTTTGTTTTTGAGATGGAGTTTCATGCTTGTCACCCAGGCTGAAGTACAATGGTGCAATCTCAGCTCAACTGCAACATCTGCCTCCCAGGTTCAAGCGATTCTCCTGCCTCAGCCTCTCAGGTTGGTGGGATTACAGGTGTGTGCCACTGTGCTGTACTGTTTTTTTTTTTTTTTTTTTTTTTTGTAGAATCAGGGTTTCTTCATGTTAGTCAGACTGGTCTCAAATTCCTGACCTCAGGCCATCCACCTGCCTCGGCCTCCCAAAGTGCTGGGATTACAGGCGTGAGCCACCACACCCAGCCCAGGTCATATGTGTATGATGATAATTCTTTCTTAATAATTTACCTAATATTAATATTTTAACCAAATTCTAATGAGACAGCATGTTTTTATATATTTATTGGTAATTTGCTTTTCTTTTATGTGAATTTCCTATTTCTATTAAGATTGTCTTTTATTTTTCTTTTAACCTGTTTCTTGGAGCTCTGTTATGTATTCTGATGTTTAATCTTTAGTTGTATGCGTTACAGATATTTTCTACCAAACAGTAGTTTGTCTTTTAACTTTATTAGATCTTTTATTGTCTGTTGAAAATTAGGTGATATTTTGTGTCTTATCTAAGAAATACTTCTCTACTGTAAGTCCCAAAGA
Source organism: Chlorocebus sabaeus (assembly GCF_047675955.1). Classification (NCBI taxonomy): domain Eukaryota; kingdom Metazoa; phylum Chordata; class Mammalia; order Primates; family Cercopithecidae; genus Chlorocebus; species Chlorocebus sabaeus. The sequence continues at coordinate 15,122,353 of NC_132927.1, read as the reverse complement.
TATTCTTTTAAGCTTGGCTGCTCAGATTTAGCAATTTGAAAAGTCAAAATTATGTAATTATGTCATGAAGAAGGGAATTAATTGTTCTTTTTCCTTCTAAAAACTGGCCACTTCAATACTATTTATTGAATAGTTTAATCTTTCCCCCACTGATTTGAATGACAGTATCAATTGCAATTATTTTGTATCCTTATTCTTATAAATATACGTTTATTTCTAATCACATGTTCCAAATTTTGGTTCAGCAAATGCAGTGACAATGAAGGTACACTTAGGCTGATTAATGAAGCGCAGTGGGTATGTAGAGAAAGAAAGATTCTAGTAGAATCAAATCCTTAACCTAAAGGTAAGACACTGAAACCATTCAGGTCTTTTGGTTTGAGTAAGAGGGAGGGCAGTACACTTGTAGTTTGAGGGGCTGTGGGATAATTTCATTATAATTACTTCAGATAAAGCTGGGTACAATGGGGTTGTAAAAGAGTGAGGATTGAAATTCCAACTCTGGACGTGTTACTTAATTTATCTGAGCCACCCATAAAATGAAAACAATAATATTAAAGTCAGATTCTATGTATTTGCCAATATTTGACCCTTTTGACCCACAAAGATGGGAATTTGCATGTTTCAAGCTAATATCTACCTCAAAGACTTGTTATGAGGATTTAAGAAGTCAATATGTAGAATGCTTGGTGCATAGTTGTCACTCAATAAATATTAGACATATAACATTCAATAGATATTGTTGAAAAAAATCATCAAAAAGCAATCATATTATTTATATAAATATAAGGCCAGTCCTTGGTAATCTCTCCCTAACAGCTGCTTCCACACTATGAAATTTTCCCATCCTGATTACTGAATTATTTTTCAGTGTGTTCATAGTTTAGGAAGGGTCTGAGGGTTTTCTTTGACTTTATATTTACTACTTTATGGACATACAAATATTAACATTTCACATGCATATTTTCATTATTTAAAGTATTCATAATTTATTGTTGGTGCTTGGCTTGAAATGGATTTTGAATTGCAATAACACTTATTCCTATTGTGCTTTGGTTTAAGCAGGGAGAAAAACAACTTAAGGCAGTCAGCCTTTAGTATATTAAAAAACATTATTCATGTTTTAGTTTAGGCTCTCTCGCATATTACAAAGCCCGACAAATGACTATAGAATGGCTTTAACCCCTCAATAACAGTTATGTTTCCACTTTGGAGCATCTCTAATAGGCAGAGGACCATCAAATCTATTTAAGTGGCATACATTCTACACACTGAAATTTTATCTCCAAATACCAGCGAATAATGAGAAATGGTTTTCAAGGAAGAGGCAAGCAGTGATCATGTTATATAGGAAACAATGTCAAAATTTATGACTAGTTGCATGACTAGAAAAAAGGCAAAAAGAACTAGACACATTGCAGGTTTTTGTTCTTTAAGAAAATCGTCGTCGTAACATTATTACCCTTGGGTGTCAGCATCGACCAGGGGTGCTGAAAATCTTGTTTTCATCTTGAATCTTCATCTTGGAGTCACAGCCGTCTTAAGATTTTTCCTAGCTCAAAGATAATGTCCAGTTTTGGGTCAAAAGATCACATAACTTCTTAAAATTGCCAGCAAAATCCATCTGGAGAGTGTCATGCCTACCTTTTGCTTGGCCAGTGGTTCACTGATACTAGTACTGTCTTTTCATTTCTTTCCTTTCTCTGCCAGCATAAAAACGTTCTTGCTAGAGAAGGAAGATACGTAGTGTGTCTCATGCCTATCTCTCTTCTGATTCATCTTTCTTCCCCTGATGCACATTGTAAAAAAGTCTCAGTGATTTGGAAGCATAACATTTTGGAATCTCATATTCTCTTTTTGAAAATTTTGTTTTACTTCTAACTAGAAGAAGGTAGGTGGTGCAGGTGGTGGTAAAAAAAAAAGCAAAACACCAGGTAACCTCCATGATTCCTCTTTATTTCACTGGTAAAACAAGGAGGTTTGGGTTATATTATGAATATATGGATAAATATTTCATGAGGTTCTTGCTGGCTCTAATAGTTCATGTTACAATCTAACTCTGCTTTATCTTAAAAGAAAGAGAAAGGCAGCTCTTTTCAGAGTTTTCTTTCTGTGAATGTGAAGACATCACTGTTTCTTTTAGTAGCTGAGGATACTCTCACCATAAAATGTTTACAAGAAACATGGAGTGGAAAAGTCATTAGATTCCTTTTGTATTCTCAGTACCTGACACATTAAAAAAATGCCTGTTACATTTTTACTTGAATTAGTTGGAGGGAAAGTCTATACCTGGAGTTCTGTACCTGGAGCAAGCTAGTTGCACAACCTTAGCCAGGTCACAAGAATACCCTGGGTCTTAGTTTTATCACCTCTGTGGTGAGGAGGCTATTCGAGGTGACCACCAAGGTCTTTCCTAGCTTTAAAATTCTGTAAAACTGGATTACAAAATAAATTGCTCTCTGAAAGCACTGTTTACACTTTTCACAGACATTTATGAGATGAAAAACAGTTATGTTTTAGCACAATAGTTTAAAGTGGTTGCTGCAATAAAAGCAGCAAAAGCAGATTAACCAGTTTTTACCTGGAATCTCATAGGAAGGGAACATCAGTACCTTCATTTGTTTTCTCTTGAAGCACAGAGATGGTGGGGGGAGGGGGGAGGAATAAAGAAAGGTAGGAAGAAGAACAGGTAAAATGTGTTGGTGTCATGCTGAACAGCTGGAGAAACTAAAAAGGATGAAGGCAGCCCCTGGGCATGGTGTGGGAGGAGGTTGGAAGGAAGAGTAGGACACCTCCCATGGCTTTAGCCAGGTCACCATTAGGAAAAACCTACCACTGTGTGTCTAGGTGTATATGGGCTAGTTACTCTTCCCTGTGAGTCTGTGGTCACTAAGTTTTAGCAGTTGTGATCTAGTTGTTTATACTTCCTGGATTTCATTCCAGTTTTTTGGGTGCATTCTTAACGTCTTTGTGCCTCAGCATCTTCACCTTTAAGTTAGGAATAATGATGAAGATTAAATGACAATACATGTAAAATGCTAAGATAAGTGTGCAATGAATATTAGCTATTAATAGCAATAAGCATTCAAACATTAGCTGTTATCTTTATTAATACTGTTAATACTACCACCCAGTCATTAGAAGAGAGATGCTAGCTAATTGCATAAGTGTAAAATGAATAAAGTGTGAGAAGATATTTGCTACTTTATGATCATCAAAAACTCCTCAAACAACTCTCCCACTAAGAAAAACAAAAAAACAAAAAAAAAACTTTCCTCTCACATGACTTTAATTCAGTTTATGGCAATGCTTTCCCTTGAGCAAAGCATTGCCCTTTTGCCATGGTCCTCTTTCAGAATGAAAATATTCACTGAGGGCAGCATATTAAGCCCTTAAGATCCCATTATAAAATATATCTAAATCTCTTTTCTATATGACAGGTGACAGAGGGAGAACCTTCAATCTGTAAAGAGAAGGCTGTTTGGTCCTGAAAGAGAAAAGGGAAAGTGGGGGTGAGTGGGGAGGCTAAAGGAAAGCAGGAGTCATGAAAACACATGTGCCCTGTATTTCAGAGTTCTGTTCAGCAGAAGAGTGGATGGTACTGTCTTAATTGTGAAAATTTTGGTAGGGGATCATTTCTGGAACCCATATTGATAGCCTGAGGGTTTAGGAATTTTATATCTAAAATGGAATCTTCATCTGTAACATCATTATATTTTCAAAACCATAAATTCTGCAAGTCATCTTCCTTTGGATATTTTGGTGATATCACCAGTCTTCTGTCACTTCTTGTGTATATTTAATAGAGATACAATGGGGCTTGCTCGGTATGGATCTGATAGTGAAATAAGCTATGAAAGATAAAAAAGATGAGGACCAAAATATCACCCACGGGACTCTGTATGAAGAGCATGTGATTATAGGATCCTGCAGAGTTAGACAACCCTTGAGAATGATTAATTCTAGCCATAGGAATTACAGAAATATGAATATTGGCAAAGAACAAGGATATAGAATATTTAAGAAGCTGAGATTAGAATGGAAAGTCTTTATATAAGAAATTGAATTAAAATCTGATTAACCAAAGTCAGTGCATTCTGGAGTTAACATAATATGATGCATACATATGAGCAATTGAAAAGCTAACCTTTAGTGGAAAGGGTGGATACCAGTCTCTCTTCTCTCTAGTGTCACCTTTACATCCCAGAAAACACATCTTCTTTCTTAGATTGAACCCTTCATGTTTCCCCTTGTACAACTCTAAGTCCATTTCTTCTATGATGTTTTTCTTCTGATTTCTAAAAATGAATGTTCCTTTTGCTTTTGGCTTTCCAAAATCCATTTTTAACTGGACCATGCCAAGTACTGTCACTTTATTTATCTGTGCTTGTCATTCTTGTGTGTGATTTATCTCCCCATCAAGAAGATACAATCTTAGAGAGGAAACTTACATCTTTGTATTCTACTGTGTTCATTTCTGTGATGTGGGCATCATAGATGGTCAGGAAATATTTGTGGTTAAGCAAGTCATCCAACTTTTACAGTAAGGAAATTTAAGAACCCAACTTAAAGAAATTTATCTATCTGGCTTATTGGTGTTTGAAAATAAGGAATAATAATAATAACTGGTGATTGAAAATAAGGAATGTCACTGTATTGACCAAGCAATTGCTAATATTTACCAAAGTTCAAATATCTCAGTCTAAACATCTTATTTTAAAGCAAAGCCAATAAGAAAACATTTGAACACATTGGCTCATGCATCATAATTATATTTGTGCTGTTTATTTTCTTTCAACTAAAAAATATTCTGCTCTTGGCAAAGTGCTAGGATTTTCAGTGTATAAGAATGAGTTCATTCACCGATAAATATGGCTATTTACTTTTTTAAAGGATCCTTTTTTATAAGATTTATTTTTTAAAATCCTCAGAACACTAAGCTTTTAGAGTTTTAGATGTAAAACATAGTTTATTCTTATTTCTCTTAAAACCTTATTTCTTTCACAAAATCTGGTGATGTTTCCTAATTATCTGGTTATTATAGGTTAGTGTTTAATTTCTACCTAAATATTCCTGAATCTGAGGCTTGATTTTAAACAATTAATGTAAGTGCTAGGCAAATCATTGCAGTTGGGAGAAAGCCTCTTGCAGGACCAGAACTGAAATGTGATCAGCACCTGGGCCACTCTGCATGGACTTTGGCTGCTTACGGAGCCTGCTTAGTGGGGAAAGGTCTTTTGCCCTGCTGGCCAGGGTAAAGATGGGCTGCTGAACTGCCTATTCATGCTGTGGCTGGAAGCTCTGCTGTGGCTATTTGTCTCATTTTTAAATGAAATTTAATGAAGTCCAAGAGTATCTGAGGTCCTTCGTTAAAAACACTTACCCCACATGGGTAGGTTTAACATTCTGACTTGGAATAGAGGGAAGAACTGAGGCTCACCATCTCCCCAGGAGCCAGGCTGGGAGAGAAAGTTTGGCCCAGGAGATGTAATTGCCACCATGGGGTGGGGGCAGTGTGGACACTTTCTCCCCAGACTGTGCCATTTTGCCTTTTCCCAAAGACCTACACAATATAAGATTTGGGGGTAGTAAAACTTTGAGGATAAAAATTTAGTAGGGAAGGGACAAAGAATACATGAGTTTACAGTGGTAGGGTTTTACTTTGTTTCCTCTTTCTACTTTTGATGGAAATTTCACATTAAACTATTTAGAACAGAGTATATGGTGATTTATATGTTACAATATATAAAACTTACTCTATATACCTTTGAAAGTCCTATCGTGTTTTTAGCAGCATTATTTTCCTGCAATGACACCTCAATCGAATCCAGCTCTGAATTGATTGTGACTTTGGATTAATCACACCACGTCCTCTGTCCACATGTATTTATGCCATAGCTCTCCCTTGCACTGTGAGAGCATCTATTACAACCTTTCAGAACTCCCAGATCATATAGGGAAAGGACTTCTTTCTCCTACAGTTGCTCAGTCAACCTCTAGCACTTTGTAGCTTACTGGAATTGTAAAGTGTGGTCCTTTATTGCACTCTGTCATCCCTCTTCCAGTCTCTTGAAATAAACATCCTTAGGCATGCTTTCCTCTTCCACTTTCTAAACACAGCAGAACAATGATCCTTGTACATTTTAAAGTCTATGATTTATACCTGATATTCAATCTTTTTGTCTTGATTGACATTCAAATATTCTTTACATAATTTGAAAGAGTGTAATTTAAATAGAAATATGCTGTTTGGAACTCTGTATATAATGTTTAATTTTTAGAAAATTCTTATGTATTTGTATTCCATGCTGATAGCTTAAGAAGCAAAAAAGTCATGACAAATAAGGTAAGATGTGGAAAATAACTTAAAAACTCTCAGAAATGTGGTATATTAGAGGAAGCCGGAAGCACCCCATGAAGCTTGCTACCTATAAATGTTGCTGTCTGTAGAAATTGCCTATTTGTTGCATTTCAGAGGCCAGATTCATTAAAATAGTCATCTAAAATGTGACAAAAATTAGTCTAAGTCTAAAACATCATATGCTATTTACTAAACATTCATTGAATATGTATTGGGTATTGTATTAGGAACCAGGGATATTTAAAGACTCATCATCCATGGCCTCTACTCTGAATAGTTCACAGTCTACCTCGGGACATCAACAGAGCAGAATTAACCATTCTGGTGTAACAGAACAGAAATTCTAAAGAGACTTTCTTGTAAAGCCCTGGGAATGCTTTATATTGAGAATCTTCTTTACAAAGTCAAGATACTTAACACGAGCAGATGTAGGCCACATAATGATTTAGAGTTGGATTAAATAAGAAATCATAGCATTTGGATTTTTCTCTCTTGTTCTTCGTGCTGGGGCTACAGAAAACTGAATTCCCAGACAATCTGTTGAGATGGAATTTGTTCCTTTCTGTATCAAGCTGGAAGGCAAAGGCCATTCTCCATTGCAGGTAAGGTCCTGCAGCCTATAAGTAAGTTGAAGTTCAAATGTTGCTGGGTATCTTGTATTTTATATGGCAACTCTATTCTTGGGGAACTCAGCAGATGATGATAGATGCTATGGAGGAAAATGAAGCAGGGAAGGAAGACAAGGAGAACTGGGAATGTGTGAGAAAGAGTTGCCATTTAAAACTGGGTGGACAAGGAAAGCCTCACTGAGGCAATATTTGAGCAAAGACTCACAGAAGGTGAGGCAGTAAACCATGTGGATATAGGGAGATTAGCATTCCAGGCAGAGAGAAAAGCAAGTACAAATGATGCTGAGGCAGGAGTCTGTCTGATACTTTCAAATAATAGCAACAAGACTAGTAAAGTTGCAAGGAAATGAGCCAAGGGGAGAACAATAACATATGAGGTCAGAGAAGTAATAAGATGGTAGAGAGCCTTGTAGCCATTATAAAGACCTTGATTTTAACTCTGAGGTGGGAAGCCATAGGTGGGCTTTGACAAAAGTGGTGACATGATTTAAATGTATGTTTTAAAAGCATCACTTTGGTGGTTATGTTAAGAATAGATGAAGGGGGAAAAGTGAAACCTGGGAGACTAGTTAAAGCTATTGCAGTAATTTAGGTAAGTGGTGGTGGTGGTTTGGGAAGATGGTGACAGGAGATGGTGGTGAAAAGTGGTTATATGTCACATATTTATAGGTATGTAGATTTTTAGCTATCGAGAAGGAAAGAGGGTGAGAGAGAAACATTGTAAAATCAACAGGGTTTGTTGATAGATTGGAGGTACGGTATGAGGAGTGAGGGATGACTCTAAGATTTATGCTGATGAAGTGAAAGGATATAGTTGCATTTACTGAAATGAAAAATTTTGGAAACAGATATCTGGGGGAAGCTTGAAGTTTTCTTTGGAAAGGCTAAGATTGAGATCCTGTTAGACATTCAAAGGAGATGTTGAGGTGTGGAGTAGAGCATATGACTATGAAGTTCAGGTGAGAGGTCTGGCTGGAGATATAAATTTGGGGTCATTGCTTCTGTGGATGGTACTTGAAGCTATGAACCTGGATGAGATCTTTAACAGAGTGACTGTAGGTAGAAAAAAAGAGAAGTCTAAGGCAACCGATTATTCAGTAGTTAGGAAGATTTGGAAGAAACAAGAAAAGAGATTGAGAAGAAGTGTCCATGTAGGGAGAAAGTCAGGCACATGAGCCCTGGAGCCACATGAAAAAAAATGCTACTCAGAAATGTCAAACTCTTCTGATAGTTCAGCTAACATGAGAACTGAAAATGGATGATTGGATTTAGCAACATGGAGGTCATGGGGGAACAGGTGGTGAAAACAAAAGCATGAAAAGTATGATTTGGAGAGAGTTCAAGAGCGAATAGGAGGAGAGGAATAGAAAGAGCAAGTATAGACAACTCATTTGAGGGACTTTTCTATAAAGGGTAGAAGAGCAATGTAATGGTAGATAGAGGAGAAAGTGGTATAAGAGATGGAGGAAGAAAGATGGAGTGCCTATTTAAGATAAAGAAATGATGGCCTGTTTGTTTACAGACAGAAATGACATAGTGGAAAGAATTGATGGAGTAGGTAAGAGGGAAGGGATCGAGTACACAACTGCAGGGTTGGCTTTGATGGGAGTAGAGACAGTCCGTCCATAAAGGGAACAGAAGGAAAGACAGGGCTAGAAGTAATAGTTGGGTAGATGTGGTAGAACAAGTCCTCCTCTAATCACTTCTGTTTTCTCAGTAGGAACTGATATTATCTGATACAAGAGAAGAAGGAGAGGAACTGTTGGAAGTTTGAGAAGAATGGAAAAAACATATAATTATTTAGAAGGGTTGGAGAGTTAATATGGTTTGGCCCTGCATCCCCACCCAAATCTCATGTTGAATTGTAATTCCCAGTGTTGGAGGTGGGCACTTGTGGGAGGGGATTGGATCATAGTAGTGGTTTCTAGCAGTTTAGCACCATCACCCTGGTGCTGTTTCCTGATAAGGTTCTCACAAGATCTGGTTGTAGTACCTCCCCCTTTGCTCTCTTCCTACTACTCCTGCCATGTAAGATGTATTGGCTTCCTCTTTGCCTTCTTTCATGATTGTAAGTTTTCTGAGGCCTCCCAGCCACGCCTTCTGTACAGCCTGCCAAACTGTGAGTCAATTAAACCTTTTTTTTTTTTTTTTTTTTAATAAATTACCCAGTCTAAACTGGTAGTTCTAACTAACAGGTAGTTCTTTATAGCAGTGTGAGAACGGACTAATAGAGAGAGTGAATATTCTGAAGAAATACAGTAGATTTCCTGAGTGAAACTCTAAACTCATTTGAGGTTATCAATTATGAATTTAAAATGAGACCAACATTTCAAACATTTAATGCAGTTTATCTTTATATACATTTAATTCCTTAGGTACAGGTGAGCAGTAGATGGAATATTAGATCTAAGCAGGATTGGAGTTTGCCAAACAGGTACAATTAAACAACAGAAGACCAGGAGAGCTCAAAGTGGATACACCAGAGTGATTACAGAGCTGGGCCTTGAAATCTAAGCTGGATATGTTGGGAAGTGAGAATATGAAAGGAGGAAGGGACATGGGAGACCAATGGGTTGTTGGTTCTGGAGGGGTCATCATTGACAAACTACTATTGAATGCCTACTTTGGCTAACTAAGCACTTTGCTGGTACTGGCACAGAAATAAGCACCAAGGCACATAGAATTGTAAGCTGGCATAACCAGTGAGGTGATATAGTATATAAAAGGTAAAAGGGTAGTATAGAGAAAGGAATAACCAGAGTCAGGGCCTGAGGGCAAAGGAGGAAGAACAAGATCCAGAAACATAAGACCGTGGTTGATCTCAACAACCTCAAATATATTAGGACTCATAGAAGCACAGGAAATGGGATAAAAATTATCCTTCATCTAAACAGAGCTAATATAACCCAAATTCACAAATCCTCCTTGTTTAGTGTTACTAGACACAGACATTGTGCTAGGCTCTGTGGTGAGCATTAAACTATAAGGAAATCTGAGTTCCTACTAAGGGAATTCTCATTCTAAGTGATCCTTGGGTGGGCTTCTTTTTCTTTCCTCCCTCCTTTCCTGTTTTTCTTTTTTTGTTCCTGAAACTGTCTTGTAGAAATGTTGAGGAGGAAATCTCTAGAAATATCAAAGCAATATTTTGAGAAATGTTTCCATTCATTGCAAAAATAGTTACTAAGCACTTATTATGTATCAGAGATTCTGCCAGGCTCTGATATACAGAGAGGGAAAGCTCTCTCAAAGTCGTCCTTATTAAATGAGACTATGTGAAGAAAAGCAGGTGAATTTGATTGGGACGTCAGGGAAGGTTTCAATGTGATTTCGAGTTGAGCAGTGGAGGCTGTTTAAAAGTTGTACTTATGGATAAGAGTGAGATATTACAGTGGACAGGGACCTATTCTTCTGCCTTCTCTTGGTGTGACTGATGATGGACTTCTATCTAAAGTAATTCTCATCTCTTGGTATCTGCAATTCATTACTCTCATCTTCCTAAGGACCTATTGATCACCTTGTGATGACTTGAGTTCTTCTGAATGTAAGTTTTTGCCTCTAAAAAAAAATAGTTTTTCTTGGAAAAGGACATTAATAGACATTTCCCAAAACAAGAAATACAGGTGGCCAAGAAACACATTAAAAAATGCTCGACATCACTAATCATCAAATAAATGCAAATTAAAACCACTTTGAGGTATCATCTTACATCAGGGAGAATGGCTGTTATTAAAATGCCAAACAACAGATGTTGGTGTGGATGTGGAGAAAAGCGGATGCTTATACCCTGTTGATGGGAATGTAAATTAGTTCAATCTCTATGAAAAACAGTATGGAGATTTCTTTTTTTTCTAATTTCAACTTTTATTTTAGATATGGAGGTACATGTACAAGTTTGTTACATGGGTATATTGCGTGATGCTGAGGTTTGGGGTATGTGTCCTTTCATCCAGGATACACCATATTACCCAATAGATAATTTTTCAATCCGTGCCCACTCTCTCTGTCCTTACTTCCTCTAGTAGTTTGCAGTGTCTGTTGTTGCCATGTTTGTGTCTATGTGTGGTCAGTGTTTTGTTCCCGTGTACAAGTGAGGACGTGAGGTATGTGGTTTTCTGTTTCTACGTTAATTAGCTTAGGATCATGGCCTCCAGCTGCATGCATCCAAGTTGCTGCAAAATACATAATTCTTTTTTATGGCTATATAGTATTCCATGGTGTATATGTATCACATTTTTGTCATCCAATCTGCATTAAATAGTATCTAGGTTGAGTCCATGTTTTTGCTACTGTGAGTATCATAGCAATGAACATAGGAGTGTGCATATGTTTTTGGTAGAATAATTTATTTTCCTCTGGGTATTTACCCAGTGATGGAACTGCAGGGTTGAATGTTAGCTCTGTTTTAAGTTCTTTGAGAACTCTTCAAACTGATTTCCACAGTGGCTGAATTGATTTACATTTCCTTCAACAGTATATAAGCATTCTCTTTTCTCTGCAGCCTCTCTGGCATCTGTTGTCTTTTTACTTTGAAGATTTCTTAAAGAACCAAAAATAGAACTACTATTCAAGCCAGCAATGTCACCACTGGGTATCTACCCAAAGGAAAGAAAAACATTGTATAAAAAAGACACCTGCACCTGTGTGTTTATTACAACACTATTCACAATAGCAAAGTTGTGGAACCAATCTAAATGTCCATCAAGGGTTGATTGGATAAAGAAAATGTGGCATAGATTACCATGGAATACTATGCAACCATAAAAAGAATGAAATCATGTTCTTTTCAACAACATGGATGGAGCTGGAGGCTGTTATCCTAACAGAACGAACTCAGAAACAGAAAAATACCACCTGTTCTCACTTATGTGGGAGCTAAATAATGGGTATATATGGACATAAAGATGGTAATACTAAACACTGGGGACTCCAAAAGGGGAGGACCAGAGGCTGCTGAGGGCTGAAAAATGACCTTTTGGGTACAACGCTCAATATCTGGGTGATGGGCACACTGGAAGCCCAATTCCCACCATGATACCATATACCCATGTAACAAGCCCATGTACCCCTGGAATCTAAAAACAAAAGGTTCAAAAAGTTTTAAATATTTATTAATAATATCTAGGTAATATTAACTTAGTTTATTTATAAGCCTCTTAGATGTGATTCTCAGTTTTTGTTTTCATTAACAATGTGTGAACTTTACACCTGCCCGTTACATGTTTTTTTGATGTTGTCCCATGTGAGGACAAACTGCTTTAGCTAAATAGTATCTGAGAGCTACTACAGGACACCATTTTGTATATAAGAAAATAGTTTTAGAAGAGTAAAGCCATTTACAACCCTACTTTCTACCTTTTAGAGGCAAAGTTTATGTCATACACTTTAGTATTGAATTGTTCTGAAAGCAGTTGCTCTGTGAACAGTTTATTATTATTATTATTTAGATGTAATATTCCCCTGTATGCTTTTAGGGTATAGGTGACTTTTTTTTTTTTTTTTTTTTTTTTTTTTTTTTTTTTTTTTGAGACGGAGTCTCGCTCTGCCGCCCAGGCTGGAGTGCAGTGGCCGGATCTCAGCTCACTGCAAGCTCCGTCTCCCGGGTTTACGCCATTCTCCTGCCTCAGCCTCCCGAGTAGCTGGGACTACAAGCGCCCGCCACCGCGCCCGGCTAGTTTTTTGTATTTTTTAGTAGAGACGGGGTTTCACTGTGTTAGCCAGGATGGTCTCGATCTCCTGACCTCGTGATCCGCCCGTCTCGGCCTCCCAAAGTGCTGGGATTACAGGCTTGAGCCACCGCGCCCGGCCTAGGTGACTTTTTTAAACAAAAAGTCGTTTCACAATGGGAGATTATCTGTGACTTATATTATGTTTCTTTTTTTTTTTTTTTCCGAGACGGAGTTTCACTGTCGCCCAGGCTGGTGTGCAGTGGCACAATCTGGGCTCGCTGCAACCTCTGACTCCTGGGTTCAAGCAATTCTTTTGCCTCAGCCTCCTGAGCAGCTGGAATTACAGGCACCTGCCACCACCTCGGCTAATTTTTTTTTTTTTTTTTTTTTTTTTTTTTTTTTTTGTAGAGACGGGGTTTCACCATGTTGGCCAGGCTGGTGCGAACTCTTTGACCTCAGGTGATCCGCTCGCCTCGGTCTCCCAAAGTGCTAGGATTACAGGCGTGACCTGCAATGCCCGGTCAATATTATGTTTCTTTCTCTTTTTTTTTTTGAGACGGAGTCTCGCTCTGTCGCCCGGGCTGGAGTGCGGTGCCACTATCTCGGCTCACTGAAGCCTCCCCCTGCTGGGTTCAAGCGATTCTCCTGCCTCGGCCTCTCAAGTAGCTAGGACTACAGGCATGCGCCACCACGCCCAGGTAATTTTCATATTTTTAGTAGAGACAGGCTGTCACCATATTGGCCAGGCTGGTCTCTCAAACTCCTGACCTCTTGATCCGCCTGCCTCAGCCTGCTAAAGAGCTGGGATTACAGATGTGAGCTACTGCACCCAGTCCAATATTATGTTTCTAAAATCCGCTTTTGATCCCATAAAAGTTAGTTCTTCACTTCTTTTCCGGTAGGGAAAATGTTTCAATCCTAACTAATTTTGCTGCTGCTGTTAGACTTTCATTTTATTCTCCTCTAAACATGGGTGAAAGTGACACTAAAGTTTATTATTTTTTTAAACAAATATGATGAAAGTGGTGTGGATAAGCACTTACCTCACATATTCTTTGAAAGAGAAAATACATTTTTTCCTGCCACAAGATGTTATTAAAAGATTAAATATATACAAATGTATATTTATTTTAATAAAATAATTTAGTTTCTGAAATAATTATATTCATTTATATTATGTACTATAGAAAAATAGATGGTACAACTGGCTCTGAATGGATATTTAATCATTCTTCTCTGGCTACATAAAACTCTGTAAATGAGTGGCAAGCAGATGGTGTCTCATTATCTCCAATGGAGAGACTTAAATGCAGCCTGTAAGCCTTTGAAGAGTCTGTTTTTGTATCTAAGTGAATAACTTTTGAGCCTGGCTTTTTTTTCTCCTTTTTTTTTTTTTTTCTTGGAGTGATGTGTTACTAGGCTATACTAACTCTGAAAATCAAATTGATTCCTATCTATATACTTAGAAAAATGATCACTTTGGGAATAAGAACATATATTTCACAGTGTGGACTAAAGTCACAATAAATAGCATATGAATAAGAATTTGAAAACTGGAGTCAATAATAAATATGCCTATAATAGACATAGACAAATTAATTATTGCAGAAGCTTATTCAGGTGGATATGACAGGTTTTTGGGTGTCAGGGATCAAGCCCAGGAAGGGCAGAGCCCATGTCTTATTCATTTCTTAATTTCTTACTACCCCCTCAACCTTGCACAGTTCCTGCCATCTAGCACCATATCCATCTAGAAGAAATTTCATTAATTTTGTTGAATGACTGAAAATAATTTGTTTCAGTTAAATTGATTTTACATTTGAACTTTTGGTGCATTAGTCTCTTAGTGCATCTTGAAATATGCTTATACTTACGTTTATAATGACTGCAAAGCTTAACATTTTTAAGGAATTCTACTTTGATATAAAATGGTCTTTGACAAAAGTGTTGCTTAGAAGCATTTCTAAGACTTTTAATATAAATAAATGAGCAAATAAAATAATTCCTGACATGTTCCAGTGCTAATAGAGGATCCAGAATATTCAAGATTTACAAGGATATTCAGATCAATAGCATCAGATCTATTCCACAGTATGTAAGTTAGTTTAGACTACCACAACATAATATCATAGAGTGTGTGACTTAAACAATAAAAACTGGAGGCTGGACAGTTCAAGAGCAAGGCACCAGTGAATTTGGTTCTCGGTGAGGGCTTTCTTCCTGGCTTTCACATGGTCACTTGCTTGCTGTGTGCTCACATGGCCTTCTCTGGTGTGTGCTCACATGGTCTTCCCTGATCCGTGCATGCAAAGAGAGAGAGAGAGAGAGAGAGAGAGAGAGAGAGAGAGAGTCCTCTCTGGTGCCTTTTTTGTTTTGTTTTGTTTTTTAAAAAGAACACATTCTATCATGAGAGCTTCATCTTCATGAACTTATTTAATTCTAATTGCCAAAGTCTGTCTCCAGATATCATCACATTGTGGGTTCAGGCTTCAACATACAAATTTGAGGGGGAGGGGACACAAACACTCAGTCTATGACACACACATAACTAATTTCTTGTTCATCATTGCTTATCTGTAGCCACTATCCCAACTCTGCTAAGTCAGCTTCTTTTGTTTCTGACATTGCTGCTGACCCAAAAGGTGAGCTCAGAGAAAGAAAATAATTGGAGTGAGGAGAATGAAATAAAATCATAGTGGTGAAATGATTTTAAGTTAGATAACTGTTGGGAATATAACCAATGAAGCAGTCAGAATGTTGTTATTTTAACTACTGAAAACAATTGAAGTAAAATCCAAAATCATGTGAGATTTAGTCCGACAAAGATGTCAATCACTGTCCTGAAGTGGATTTGGGTGCTTGCCAAGGGACTCCTGGAGCAGCGTGGCTGAAGCCACTAGGGCAAACAGCAGCTTCAGAGATGGACATCATGGATACACAGAATGCTTTCCTGAGAATGTATTAGAATCATGTGGGTTCTGGTGCTAGAAGGTGTCTGCCCCTATACCCGGGGATTATTGACTCCTGAAGGATTCCAAATCAATGTCTTTGTGAGGTTATTCACTTGTTATGGTAACAGTTTCTCAGCAGCTGCTCTGTTTATTTCAAGCAGATGAAGGCTGGGTAGCTTTCTCTTAAACTCCTTGGGCCACTCTGTCCGACGTGGGAAGACAGCTCATTAGCTAAGATTTTTATCCTGGCTCTGTAGTGATGACATGACTATTGTGATCCTGGAATGTGGCTACAAGGATGTGCAGTTTCATTCAGTGGGAAATTAGTACACATTGCTTTAAAATGGTAATAGAGTTAGTGCAGTAACTTTTCCACTAGCTAAAAATTCTGATTATCTTTGTCAGTCTCAATAGTCCCTTCAGACCTAATATGAAACCTGAATACCATTTTCTAACATAGTTTGAGTTTTCTTTCCAAAAATATCATTTGTGCAAGGTATGGTACCAGAGAAAGGCCAATGATGAGACAAAGATTAAATAATTAAGTTAGCTGTTTGTGCTTTGGGGATTCTTCCTTGAACTACCTTCAAATTCTTAGAGTCTTTTTCTATTTGATTACTTTGTTTCTGGAATTTAAAGCCTACAGTCATGGTTAGAAAAGCTAACTGGTAATTTAGCTACTGTGGTATTAGCCACACTGATAATTAGCTTTGTTAATGGGAACTTTTTAAGATCAAGAATTACATATTCACCAGTGTATCTTTAGCACTTAACATTTTAATGAATGGAATAATTATAAGTGAACTACATTTTTCTAAAAACAGAGGCAAGGTTGATATTAAGAAGAAAAGTCAGAGGATACATAACGTATTCCTGACTCTGAGATATATGAAAAAAACCCCACCCTTTCAAAATTGGCATCAATGATATGCCATGTTCATGTCAAAGGTTCAATGAGAAGATGATTTTTCGCTTCTAATTTCCCTTTAGTTTTCCAGAATGGAGTGATTCTAATAAGAAAGGATACCATATGTTTCATGCTTAATAGAATTTGAGAAATTGTAACATGCACTTTAAATATACTAAAGATAATAATAATAGCAATAGCTAGTACTTATAGCTACTTGTTAGGCACTGTTCTACGTGCTTTTTATGGTATTATTGCTTAAATCATGTCAGCTCCATTGTAGATAAAAAACTAAAGCACAGAGAGGAGGGCATGTGCCCAAGACCACTCACCTGGTGGATGTGGAGTCAGATATTAAACAGGCTTAAGTTCTGGCTCTAAATCCCTTCACAGTGCTGACTTCTCTGTAATATACTACCTCCAAAGCTACCACTGGCCTTTGATACCTTTGTGCAAATCAGAAAAAGAGTTGCGTCTTCCTCAGTTGAAAAGAATACTCAAGAATAACAAATATTAAAAACATAAAGCCATTCTGTAGGAATTAGGCAAGTTGAATCATTAAACAGAAAATAACATGTATTAGTTGGAGTTCTTCACGGAGACAACTTATTGCAAATATATGATATATCCAACATCATATATATATGTCCAATAAGATGTGTGCGTGTGTGTGTGTGTGTGTGTGTATTAGTCCATTTTCACACTGCTATAAAGAACTACCAGAGACTGGGTAATTTATAAAGAAAAGAGGTTTAATTGACTCACAGTTCTGCATGGTGGGGAGGCCTCAGGGAACTTACAATCATGGTGGAAGGCAAAGGGGAAGTAAGGCACGTCTTATGTGGCAGCAGGAGTGAGAGAGAGAGAAAGGGGGAGGTGCTACACCTTTAAACCATCAGATATCCTGAGAATTCACTCACTATCATGAGACCAGCATGGAGGAAACAACTCCCTTGATCTAATCACCTCCCACCAGGTCCCTCCCCTAATATGTGGGGATTACAATTCAAGATGAGATTTGGGTGGGGACACAGAGCCAAACCATATAATTCTGCCCCTGACTCCTCTCAAATCTCATGTCTGTCTTCCATTGCAAATTCAGTCATGGCTTCTCAACAGTCCTGAACTGGAGCATTAACTCAAAAGTCAAAGTCCAAAGTCTCATCTGAGACAAGGCAAAGTCCCTTCCGCCTAGAAGCCTGTAAAATAAAAACAAGTTAGTTACTTCCAAGATACAATGAGGGTATATGCATTGGGTAGATGTTGCCATTCCAAAAAAGAAATTGGCCAAAACAAAGGGGCTACAGACAAAGGGGCTACAAAGGGTCCCATGCAACTCTGAAACCCAGCAGGGCAGTCATTAAATCTTATACCTCCAAAATAATCTCCTTTGATTCCCTGTCTCACATCCAGGGTAATGCAAATGGTGGGCTCCCATGGCCCTGGACAAGTCTGCGCCTTTAGCTCTGCAGGGTTCAGTCACTGCAGCTGCTTTCACAGGCTGTCATTGAGTGCCTGTGGCTTCTCCAGGCACAGAGTACAAGCTTTTGGTGGATCTACCATTCTGGGGTCTGGAGGACGGTGGTCCTTATCTCACAGCTCCACTAGGCAGTGCCCTAGTAGGGACTCTGTGGGCTCCAACTCCACATTTCCCATCTGCATTTCCCTAGTAGAGGTTCTTCATAAGGATTCCACCCCTGCAGCAGACTTCTGCTTGGGCATCCAGGCATTTTCATACATCCTCTGAAATCTAGGTGGAGGCTCCCAAAGGTCAGTCCTTGTATTTGTGCACCCAGAGGTCCAACACCATGTGGAAGTCACCAAGGCTTGGGGCTTGCACCCTCTGAAGCAATGGTCTAAACTGTGACTTGGCTTCTTTTAGCCATAGTTGGAGCTGGAGTGGTTAGGACTCAGGGCTTCATGTCCCAAGGTTGTATAGAACAGCACAGGACCCTGGGCCCACCCTGTGAAACCATATTTCCCTCCTAGGCCTCCCTGTGATGGGAGGGGCTGCCATGCAGCTCTCTGAAATACCTTGGAGACATTTTCCCCATTGTCTCAGCTTTTAACATCTGGCTCCTTGTTACTTATGAAAATTTCTTTAGCCAGCTTGAATTTTTCCCAGAAAATGGGTTTTTCTTTTCTACTGCATGGTCAGGCTGTGAATTTTCCAAAACTTTATGTTCTGCTTTTCTCTTAAACATAAGTTCCAATTTCAGATCATCTCTTTGTAAATGCATATGACTGTATGATTTCAGAAAAAGCCAGGTCACATCTTGAATGCTTTGCTGCTTCAAAATTGCTTCTGTCAGATACCCTAAATCATCTCTCTCAAGTTCAAAGTTTCACAGATCTCTAGTAAAGGGGCAAAATGCCACCAATCTCTTAGCTAAAGCATAGCAAGAGTGACCTTTGCTCCAGTTTCCAATAAGTTCCTCATCTCCATCTGAGACCGCTTCAGCCTGGACTTCATTGTCCATATTGCTATCAGCATTTTGGTTAAAACCATTCAACAAGTCTGTAGGAAGTTCCAAACTTTCCTACAACTTCCTGTCTTCTTCTGAGCCCTCTAGACTGTTCCAACCTCCTCCTGTTACCCAGTTCCAAAGTTGCTTTCATATTTTCAGATATTATTATAGCTGTACCCCAAACTCCTGATACCAACTCTTTGTATTAGTCCATTTTCACACTGCTATAAAGAACTACCTGAGACTAGGTAATTTATAAAGAAAAGAGTTTAATTGAGTCACAGTTCCATATGGCTGTGGAGACCTCAGGAAACTTACAATCACAGTGGAAGGTGAAGGGGAAGCAAGGCATGTCTTACATGGTGGCAGGAGAGAGAGGCAGAAAAGGAGGAAGTGCCACGTTTTTAAACCATCATGTCTTGTGAGAATTTACTTTCTATCATTAGAAAAGCATGGGAGAAACCACCCCTGTGATGCAATCACCTCCCACCAGGTCCCTCCCCTTACATGTGGGGATTAAAACTGGAGATGAGATTTCAGTAGAGACACAGAACCAAATCATATCAGTGTGAACAAGGAACTGGCTCATGTGATTATGAGGGGCTGACAAGTTCCAAAATCTGCAGGGTGAGTTGGCAAGCAAAGACCAAGGACAGTCAATAATTTTCAGTCTGAAGGCTTGTGGGCTTAAGACCCAGAAAGAATTGATCTTTCAGTATGAGTCTGAAGTCAGGCAAAAACATGATGTTCCAGTCTGAAGGTAGTTAGGCAGGAGGAATTTTTTTATTACTTTAGGGAGAGTAAAACTTTCTGTACTATTGAGGCCATTACTTGATTTGGTCAGGTCAACTTACTTCTGGGAGACAAACTACTTTACCCAGTCTTACCAACTTAAATGTTTTCTTTGTTTTTTTAAAAACAATTTAATTTAACTTTTAAGTTCAGGAGTACATGTGCAGTTTATTATATAGGTAAACTTTTGTCATAGGGGTTGTATAGATTATTTCATCACCCAGGTATTAAGCCTATTAATAAGCCTATTAAGCTTGCTAGTACCCATTAATTTTCCTAATCCTCTGTCTCCTCCCAGCCTCCAGCCTCCAATAGGCCCCAGTGTGCATTCTTCCCCTCTATGTGTTCCTGTGTTTTCATCATTTAGCTGCCACTTATAAGTATTAGGTTTTCTGTTCCTGTGTTAGTTTGCTAAGGATAATGGCCTCCAGCTCCATCCATGTTCCTGCAAAGGACATGATCTCATTATTTTTTGTCTGCACAGTATTCCATGGTATATAGGTACTACATTTTCTTTATCCAGTCTACCACTGATGGACAGTTAGGTTGATTCTATGTCTTTGCTTTTGTTAATAGTGCTACAGTGAACATATGTGTGCATGTGTCTTTATGATAGAATGATTTATACTCCTTTGGGCATATAACCAGTAATGGAATTGCTGGGTCAAATGGTAGTTCTGTTTTTAGGTCTTTGAGGAATTACCATACTGTCTTCCACAATGGTTGAACTAATTTACATTCCTACAATAGTGTATAAGCATTTCTTTTTCTCCACAACCTAGCCAGCATGTTATTTTTTTGACTTTTTAATGATAGCCATTCTGACTGGTGTGAGATGATGTCTCACTATGGTTTTGATTTGCATTTCTCTAATGATCAGTGATGTTGAGCTTTCTTTTATATGATTGTTGACTTCTTTTGAATGTTTGTGTATCTTTTTTTGAAAAGTATCTATTCATGTCCTTTGCTCACTTTTTAATAAGGTTGCTTGATTTTTTCTTGTAAATATAAGTTTCTTACAGATGTTGGATATTAGACCTTTGTCAGATGCATAGTTTGCAAAATTTTTCTCCCATTCTGTAAGTTGTCTGTTTACTCTGTTGTCAGTTCCTTTGCTTTGCAGAAGCTCTTTCATTTGTCGATTTTTGTTTTTGTTGCAATTGCTTTTGGCATCTTTGTTACAAAATTTTTGCTCATTTCTATGTCCAGAATGGTATTGCCTAGGTTGTCTTCCAGGATTTTTATAGATTTGGGCTCTACATTTAAGTCTTCAATCCATCTTGAGTTAATTTTTGCTTAATTTCAGTCTTCTGCATACAGCTAGCCAGTTATCCCAGCAGCATTTATTGAATAGGGAATTCTTTCCCCCATTGCTTGTATTTGTGAGGTTTGTAAAGATCAGATGCATATAGGTGTGTAGCCTTATTTCGGGGTTCTCTATTCTTTTCCCTTGGTCTATGTGTCTGTTTTTGTACCCATACCATGCTGTTTTGGTTACTGTAGCACTGTAGTATAGTTTGAAGTCAGGTAGCCTGTTGCTTCCAGCTTTTTTTTTTTTCTTTCTTTTTTTTCTTTTTTTTTTTCTGCTTGGAATTGCCTTGGCTATTTGGGCTCTTTTTTTGGTTTCACATGAATTTTAAAATAGTTAATTTTTTTCTAGTTCTGTGAAGAATCTCAATGGTAGTTTAATAGGAATGGCATTGAATCTATAAATTGCTTTGGGCAATATGGCCATTTTAGTGATGTTGATTCTTTCTATCCATGAGCATGGAATATGTTTCCATTTGTGTCATCTCTGATTTTTTTGAGCAATGTTTTGTAGTTCTCCTTGAAGAGATCTTTTACATTTCTAGTTAGCTGTTTTACTAAGTATTTTATTCTTTTTGTGGCAACTGTGAAAGGGAGATCATTCCTAATTTGGCTCTTGTCTTGACTCTTGTTGGTGTATAGGAGTGCTAGGATTTTTGCACGTTGATTTTTTATCCTGAGATGTTGCTGAAGTTGTTTATCAGCTTAAGGAGCTTTGGGGCTGAGACAGTGGGATTTTCTAGATATAGGATTACGTCATCTGCAAACAGAAGTAATTTGACTTCTCTTCCTATTTGGATGCCCTTTATTTCTTTCTCTTGCCTGATTGCCCTGGCCAGAACTTCCATTACTATGTTGAATAGGAGTGATGAGAGACAGCATTCTTTTCTTGTGCCAGTTTTCAAGGGAAATGCTTCCAGCTTTTTCCTGTTCAGTGTGATGTTGGCTGTGGGTTTATCACTGATGGCTCTTACTATTCTGAGATGTTCCATCAATATCGAGTTTATTAAGAAATTTTACTTTGAAGGGGTATTGAATTTTATTAAAAACCTTTTCTGCATCTGTTGAGGTAATCATGGTTCTGAACCTTTGCTGGAGAGGTGACATGGTCATTTGAGGAAAGAAGGCATGCTGGCTTTTTGAGTTCTCAGGGTTCTTGTGCTAGTTCATTCTCATAGTTCTGTTTATGTTATAAATGCACCAAACTTTGCATCCCAGGGATAAAGCCTACTTGATCATTGCGGATAAAGTTTTTGATGTACTACTGGATTTGATTTGCCAGTGTTTTGTTGAGGATTTTTGCATCAATGTTCATTAAGGATATTGGCCTAAAGTTTTCTTTTATTGTTGTTTCTCTGCCAGGTAGTGGTATCAGGATGATGCTGGCCTCATAGAATGAGTTAGGAAGGAGTTCCTCCACCTCAATTTTTAGGAATAGTTTCAGCAGGAATGGTACAATCTCTTTAGTTTCAGAGAGCTCATTATTGTTATGTTCAGGAGTTCAATTTCTTCATGATTTAGTCTTGGGAGAGTGTTTATGTGTCCAGGAATTTATCCATTTCTTCTAGATTTTCTAGTTTATTTGCAGAGAGGTATTTATAATGTTCTCTGATGGTTATTTATATTTCTATGGGGTCAGTGGTAATATCCCCCTTGTCATTTCTGATTGTGTTTTTTTGAATTGTCTTTCTTTTCTTATTAGTCTAGCTAGGAGTCTATTAATTTTTTCACAAAAACAACTCCTGGTTTTGTTAATCTTTTGAATGGTTTTTCACATTTCAGTCTCCCTCAGTTCAGCTCTGATTTTGGTTATTCCTTGTCTTCTGCTGTCTTTGGGGTTGGTTTTCTCCTGGTTCTCTAGTTTTTTTGTTGTAATGTTAGGATGTTAACTTGAGATCTTTCCAACTTTTTGATGTGGGCATTTAGTGCTATAAATTTCTTTCTTAACACTACCTTAGCTGTGTCTCAGAGATTCTGGAATGTTGTATCTTTATTCTCATCAGTTTCAAATAACTTCTTGATTTCTGCCTTTATTTCATTGTTTAACTAAAAGTCATTCAGTGCAGGTTATTCAATTGCCATGTAATGTATGGTTTTGAGTGAATTTCTCAGTCTTGATTTCTGATTTGATTTTGCTGGGCTTTGAGATATTGGTTGTTATACTTTCATATTTTCTGCATTTGCTGAAGGATGTTTTATTTCCAGTTATGTAATCTCCTCTAGACTATGTAACATGTAGTGATAAGACAAATGTATATTCTGGGCTAAGTGTGGTGGCTCATGCCTGTAATCCCAGCACTTTGGGAGGCCAAGGTCGGTGGATCACCTGAGGTCAGGAGTTCAAGACCATCCTGGCCAACATGGCAAAATCCCATCTCTACTGAAAATACAAAAATTAGCCAGGCATGGTGGCAGGTGCCTGTAACCTCAGCTACTTGGGAGGCTGGGGCAGGAGAATTGCTGGAACCCAGGAGGCAGAGATTGCAGTGAGCTGTGATCGCACCATTGCACTCTCCAGCTCAGGCCAACAACAAAGAGATGTCATCTCAAAAAAATAAATAAAATAAAAAGAAAGAAAAGAAAAGAAAAATTTACATTCTGTTGTTTTGGGTGACAAGTTCTGTAGATGTCTATTGGTCCATTTGATCCAGTGCTGAGCTCAGGTCCTGAATATTTTTGTTAATTTTCTATCTTGATGATCTGTCTAATGTTGTCAGTGGGGTGTTAAAGTTTCCCACTATTATTATGTGGGAGTCTAAGTCTCTTTGCAGGTCTCTAAGAACTTGCTTTGTGAATCTGGGTGCTCCTGTGTTGGGTGCATATATATTTAGAATAGTTAGGTCTGCTTGTTGAGTTGAACCCTTTACCATTATCTAATACTGTTTACCTTTTTAAATCTTTGTTGGTTTAAAGACTGTTTTATCTGGAACTAAGATTGTAACCCTTGCTTTTTTTCTGTTTTCCGTTTGCTTGGTAGATTTTTTCCATCCTTTTATTTTGAACCTCTGTGTGTCATTGCATGTGAGATGGGTCTCTTGAAGACTGCATACCAATGGGTCTTGTTTTTTTTTTTTTGGCTTGCCACTCTGTGTCTTATAATTGGGACATTTATCCCATTTACATTCAAGGTTAGTGTTGATATGCATGGATTAGATTTTGTCATCATGACACTAGCTGGTTATTTTGCAACATGTTTAAATTTGTAATGTCAAATTGTAATGTCAATTTGTAATGTCACTAGTTGCTTTGTAATGTCACTAGTCTGTGTACTTCAGTGTGTTTTTGTAGTGGCTGGTAATGGCCTTTGCTTTCCATATTTCTTGCTTCCTTCAGGAACTCTTATAAGTCAGATCTGGTGGTACGAAATTCCTAGCCGCTTTTGCTTGTCTGAAAAGGATATTATTTCTTTTATACTTATGATTCCTAGTTTGACCAGATAAGAAACTATGGGTTGGAATTTATTTTCTTTAAGAATGTTGAATATTGGCCCCCAATCTCTTCTGTCTTTTTAGGTTTCAGCTGAGAGGTCCACTGTTAGTCTGATGGGCTTCCCTTTGTAAGTGACCTGGCCTTTCTCTGAAGTTGCCTTTACCATTTTTTCTTGCATTTTGTTCTTGGAGAATCTGGTAGAGAATAATTAATATATTTTGGTGGTGATCTTCCTTTGAGGTATTTTACTGGGCTTCTCTGCATTTCTTGAATTTGAATATTGTCCTCTCTAGCTAGTTTGGGGAAGTTCTCGTGAATGATATCCTGAAACATGTTTTCCTGTTTGATTTTATTCTTCGCATCTCTTTCAGAGACACCTATGAGTTATAGATTTGGTTTCAATACATAATCACATATTTCTCAGAGGTTTTGTTTATCTTTTTCATTCTTTTTTCTCTACTGTTGTCTGTCTAATTTCAGAAAGCCAGTCTTCAGTCTCTGAGTTTCTTTCCTCTGTTTAGTCTGTTCTTCTATTAATACTTGTGATTGTGTTATGAAAATTCTTGTAGTGTGTTATTCAGCTCTATTGGGTTGGATACATTATTTTTTATACTATTTTGTCTATCAGCTCCTGCATTGTTTTATTGTGATTCTTCACTTTCTTGGATGGGGTTTCAATGTACTTCCATAGCTCAATGATCTTCATTTCTGTTTATGTTCTGAATTATATATCTCTCATTTCAACCATCTCAGCCTGGTTCTGAACCCTTGCCGGAGTGGTGATGTAGTCATTTGGAGGAAAGAAGGCACTCTGGCTCTTCAGTGGTCAGAGTTCTTGTGCTGGTTCTTTCTCATCTTCGTGGACTTATGTTCCTTCAATCTTTGAGGTTGCTGACTGATATGGTTTGGCTGTGTCACCACCCAAATCTCATCTGGAATGATAGTTCCCATAATTCCCATGAGTTGTAGGAAGGACCTGTTGAGAGGTAATTTAATCATGGCAGTGGTGACCCTCATGCTGTTCTCATAATAGTGAGTTCTTACAAAATCTGATGGTTTTGTAAAGAGCTTTTCCTCCTTTTACTCGGTACTTCTCTTTGTTGCTGCCATGTAAAGAAGGACACGTTTGCTTCCTCTTTTCCATGATTGTAAGTTTCCTGAGGCCTCCTCAGTCATGCTGAACTGTGAGTCAATTAAACCTTTTTCTTTTATAAATTACACAGTCTTGGGTATGTCTTTATTAGCAGCAAGATAACAAACTAATAGTGTAAATTGGTACTGCAGAGAGTGGGGTGCTGCTGTAAAGGTATCCAAAAATGGGTAAGCAACTTTGGAACAGGGTAACAGGCAGAGGTTGGAACAGTTTGAAGGGCTTAGAAGAAGACAAGAAAATGTGGGAAAGTTTGAAACTTCCTGCAGACTTGTTGAATGGGTTTGACCAAAATGCTGTTAGTGATATGGACAACGAAGTCCAGGCTGAGGTGGTCTCAGATGGAGAATAGGAACTTCTAGGGAACTGGGACAAAGGTGACTCTTTAAAATCTTATGCTTTAGCAAAGGGACTGGTGGCATTTTGCTCCTATCCTAGAGATCTTTGGAACTTTGAACTTGGGAGAGATAATTTAGGGTATTTAGTGGAATAAATTTTCTAAGCAGCAAAGCATTCAAGAGGCAACAGAGCATAAAAGTTTGGAAAATTTGCAGCCTGATGATGCAGCAGAAAAGAAAAACCAATTTTTGAGGGAGAAATTCAAGTCTCAAGCTGACTGCAGAAGTTTGCATAAGTGAAGAGGAGCTAAATACTAATCACCAAGACAGGGAAAATGTCTCCAGGACACGTCAGAGACCTTCACGGCAGCCCCTCCCATCACTGGCCTGGGGGGCTAGGAGGGAAAGATGGTTTCCTGAGCAGGGTCCAGCACCCGCCTGCTGTGTGCAGCCTCATTTGGTAATGGTGTGTTTATCTAGTGCCTGTACCCCCACTGTATCTAGGAAGTAACTAACTTGCTTTTGATTTTACAGGCTCATAGGTGGAAGGGCTTGCCTTGTCTCAGATGAGACTTTGAACTTGGACTTTTGGGTTAATGCCGGAACGAGCTAAGACTTTGGGGGACTGCTGGAAAGGCATGATTGTGTTTTGAAATGTGAGGACATAAGATTTGGGAGGGGCCGGGGGTAGAATAATATGGTATGGATGTGTCCCCACCAAAATATCATCTTGAATTATAGTTCCCATAATCCCCTTGTGTCATAGGAGGGAACCAGTGGGAGGTAATTTAATCATGGGAGTGGTTACCCTCATGCTGTTCTCATAATAGTAAGTTCTCATGAGATCCGATGGTTTTATAAGGAGCTTTCCCCTTTTGCTCAGCACTTCTTGCTGCTGCCATGTGAAGAAGGACATATTTGCTTTTCGTTCCACCATATTTGTAAGTTTCCTGAGGCCTCCCCAACCTTGCTGAACTGTGAGCCAATTAAACCTTTTCTTCTTTAAAAATTACCTAGTCTTGGGTATGTCTTTATTAACAGTGTGAAAACGGACTAATACATTGACTTGTTTTTTTTTTCCTTTTTCTTTTACCATACTTGATCACCTTCAGGGGTTGATTGTGGTACAAGTTGGATTCAGTTGACTGGCTTCATTTCTGGAAGATTTTATGAGGTCAGTGCTCAGCTACCAACTCCTGGACTGCATGCTCTAACTCTGGGGGACTTGTATTGGGCCCCAACTTTGTTTTCTGTCTCTTAAGTTTAGTATTTCTTGTGGTTGGGGGGACTGAGGTACTCCTGGACCAGTGGTCACTACACTCCAATGGGTGATGTCAGCCAAAGCATTTCATACTGCAGTGACAGCAGGATCTATTCTCATTTGCATATGCCAGTAGCAGTGTTAGTTGCAGCATGTTGGGGTACACACTTGTTGGATGTGGCAGAGTGCTAGTGGGTGTCAAGATGCCTGCCTCCCTGTGGGTGTTTACCACAGTGGCAGAGGCAATGCAGCTGGGAAGGGGGTGGGCGGCCCCTTCTGGCAACTTTGTGCCTCTTGTGGTGGTCCCTCCACAACTTGGTCCCTCTTGTGGTGGTGTTGGCTAAGTGGTGAGGAGCTGGCAGATGCAGGTTTGAAATATTTATCTGTGCACTACAAACAGGAGTGATTGCCCAGGGAAGGGGAGGACCTGCTGTTCTCTGTTCCTAGTTTCACTCCCATGGCAATGTTGGTGCAAGAGTGGGGCACTAGCAGGGATTGGGGTGGCTGGCTCTGTGCCTGCAATTCTCCATCTGCAATGGCAGTTTGCAGGGAGAAGGGTGGAAGACTGCAGTCTTGCTGCAGCAGGAGCAGGTTGGGATACACACATACTCACCTGTTGGCAGGGCAGGGAAAGCAAAACCTGCCTGTGCAGACATGCACCAGCAAAGCAATGTGGGGAGTTGCTTGTGGGTCTGGGCGAAGCTGCAGAATGGGGAGGGAGCAAGAGGGCTGGTGCATAGCTGTGGGAGCCACCCCACTGGAGCTCCCTGCCAGTCAGATAGGGTCTGCCAGTGCAGAAGCTATGACACAGAACCCCAGGTCACCTGAGGCTACTCTGTAAGCAGGAGTAGCCAGGCTGGGGCCCCAGGAAAGGCCAGCAGATCAGGAGTGCTCACGTTAGACTGGCCTTATCTTACGGGCAAGATCATCCTGCAGAGTTCAAGTCTGACAATTCCCCAGGACTGTCTCCTATGGGAGCAAGTTGAGCCTAGGGGGATGGCCATCCCTGGCCATGCACTGCTGCAGACGCACTTTCACCAAACACTCTGGGCTCTATATCAGCTGACTTACTGCCCCTACCACTTATATAAGCAGCTCTCCTTGCCAACTTGAGTGTTCACGGTGGTCAAAGGATCTCTTTCTGCTGGGGTTTCAGAGGCCCATGGCGAAAGCAGGGTGCTCTTTGCCAGTTCAACTCACGTGTTCCCCCACAGCCACTGGGGGCCAGGAATGAGTCCAGATGCACAGTATCTCTATGTAGCGTTCCCAGTTTTCTCCCCCTTCAGCTCAGCTTCTGTTTCTTCCCTTCATCCACACTCAGTTCCTTTTTCTCTGAAGGTCTGTTTGAAGTGGGCTAGTTGTCTTGGTCCCTTGGTGGCAGCTGTTCCACCTGGCTGCATCAGTCAGTCAACTTGCTCTTTTCCTTGAATGTTAACCTCAACCAAAAAGACCCTTAATCAGACTAATGTTTTACGAAATATCTGGGCACCTCGTGGCTCAATCAAGTTGCCACATAAAGTTAACCCTTGTAAGAGATTTAGAATTTTAAATCAAACTTTGGAAAGCTAGCCACTGAGATAATATAATTTGTTACAAAGCACACATCTTGTTTCTTTGAAAATTAATTTGTGACAGGTTGAGTGCTTACTTTATATCCTTTCCTGTAGAAATAGTTTCTAGATTTGACAGTCTTTTTTGTGAAATTGTAGGCCATAATCAATTAATAAATGATTATTTTAAGAAGATACTTTCTCCTCTGATGATCAATATTGGCAAAGTTAAATACATCCTTAGAGCTATAAAAGTTCTTAGAAATATGTATGGTAAATTAAGGCCAAAATATATTGTATTCTTTTTTAATTAAAAAAATTAAAATTAACACATTGTAGTTGTGCATGTTTATAAGGTATAATTTGGTCTTTCAATAACTTTAACATACTGATTTGATTTCCTTTGGATTTTTACCCAGGAGTGGGATTGCTAAATCACATGGTAGTTCTATTTTTAATTTTTTGAGAAACTTCCATACGGTTTTTTATAATGGCTGTACTAATTTACATTTTTGCCAATGATGTGTCAGTGTTCTTTGTTCTCCACATCCTCTCCAACATTTATTTTCTTTTGTCTTTTTGATAGTAGCCATTCTGACTGAAGTAAGGTAATATCTCATTATGGTTTTGATTTGCATTTCCCTGATGATTAGTGATGTGGAGTATTTTACATATACCCGTTGGCCATTTGTAGGTCTTCTTTTGAAAAACTATTAAGGTGTTTTACCCATTTTTAATCTTTTTTTGCTATTTAGTTATTTTTATATTTAGGATATTAACCCCTTGTGAGATATATTTTTTGCAAGTATTTTATCTAATTCTATAGACTGTCTTTTTACTCTGTTGTTTCTATCACTGTGCAAAAGCTTTTTCATTTGATATAATCCCATTTGTCTATTTTTGCTTTTGTTGCCTGTGCTTTCAAAGTCTTATTTAAAAAATCATTTCCCAGTTCAATGTCATAAAGCATTTTCCCCATGTTTGCTTCTAGTAGTTTTATAAAAGTCTTACATTTAAGTCTTTAATGCATTTTGAATTGGTTTTTGTATATGGTGAGAGGAAGGAGTTTAGTCTCCTTCTGCATGTGGATACCCAGTTTTCCCAGCACCATTTATTGAAGAGACTGTCTTTTCTCCAGTGCATGTTCTTGGCACCTTTGTCAAAAATCAACTAGCTGTAGGTGTGTTAATTTATTTCTGGCCTCTCTATCCTGTTCCATTGGTCTATGTGTTTTTATGCCAATACCATGCTATTTTGGTTAATATAACTTTGTATATGATTTGAAGGGTCTTCATCATAAATTCATTACAAATTATTCACCTAGACCAGTGTCAAGAAAATTTTTTCTAGTATATTTATAGTTTGAGGTCTTATATTTAAGTCTTTAATCCATCTCAAGATGGATTAATTCATCTTGAGATGGTCCAGTTTCAATTTTCTGTCTATAGCTAGCTAATTTTTTCAGTACCATTTATTTAATAGGACATACCTTCCCCATTCTTTATTTTTATTGACTTTGTCAAAGATCAGTTGGTTGTAGGTATGTGACTTTATTTCTCGGTTCTCCATTATATTTCATTGATCTACATGTCTATTTTTGTACTAGTATTATGCTGATTTGGTTACTATAGACTTGTAGTATAAGAAAGGCAATGCGTTTTCTTGGGATTGCATTGACTAATTGGGCTCTTTTTTTGTTTCCACATAAATTTTAGAATAGTTTTTTCTAATTCTTTGAAAAATGACGTTGGTAATTTGATAAGGATTTCATTAAATCCCTAGATTGCTTTGGGTGGTATGAACATTTTAGCAATATTAATTCATCTTATCCATCAGCATGGCATGTTTTCCCATTTATTTCATCTACAATTTCTTTCATCATTGTTTGTGGTTTCCATTGTAGAGATCTTTCACCTCCTCGGTTAAATTTATTCCTAAGGTTTTTTTTTTTTTTTTTTTTTTTTTTTGTGGCTACTATAAATGAGATTGAGTTCTTGATATGATGTTCAGTTTGAACATTGTTGGTGTATAGTAATGCTACTGATTCTTGTATGTTGGTTTCGTATCCTGAAACTACTGAAGTCGTTTATCGAATCTAGGAGTATTTTAAAGGAGTCTAGGTTTTTCTTGGTATATAATCATGTCACCAGTAAACAGAGATAATTTGACTTCCTCCTTTCCAAGTGGATGCCTTTTGTTTCTTTCCCTTCCCTAATTGCTCTGGCTAGGACTTCCATTACTATGTTGAATAAAAATGGTGAGAATGGACATCCTTGTCTTGTTCCAGTTCTTCAGACAAATATTTTCAACATTCCCTTATTTAGTGTGATGTTCAGTATGGATTTGTCATATGTGGTTATTATTTTGACCTGTGTTCCTTTGATGCCTAGTTTCATAAGGAGTTTTTTTTTTGTTTTTTGTTTTTGTTTGTTTTGTTTTATCATGAAGGGATGTTGAATTTTATCAAATGGGTTTCCTGCTATCTATCGAGGTGATTGAATGGTTTTTGGTTTTAGTTCAGTCATCACATTTGTTGATTTGCATATGTTGAACTATCCTTGCATCCCTCGCATAAAACCCACTTGATCATAATATATTATCTTTTTGATATGCTGCTAGATTCAGTTTGCTAGTATTTTTCGGAGGATTTTTGTATCTATGTTCATCAGGGATTTGGCCTATAGATTTTTTTTCTGTTTTGTCCTTGCCTGGCTTTGGTGTCAGTGTGATACTGGCTTCACAGAATGAGTCAGCAAGGAATTCCTCCTCTTCAATGTTTTGGAAATAATTTCAGTAAGACTAGTACCTGCTCTTTTTTGTATGTGTAGTAAAATTCAGCTATGAATCCATTTGGCCCTGGGATTTTTTTTGTTGTTAGAAAATTTCTTATTACTGATTCAATTTTATTACTCATTATTGGTCTGTTCAGGAATTCTATTTCTTTATGGCTCAATCTTGGGAGATTGTATGTTTCCAGGAATTCTCCCATTTCCTGTAAGTTTTCTAATTTGTGTTCTTAGAGGTGTTTGTAGTGGTCTCTGATGATCTTTTGTGTTTCTCTGGTATCAGTTGTAACACTACCATTA
Organism: Chlorocebus sabaeus; assembly: GCF_047675955.1. Lineage (NCBI taxonomy): Eukaryota > Metazoa > Chordata > Mammalia > Primates > Cercopithecidae > Chlorocebus > Chlorocebus sabaeus. Next base: position 15,090,457 of record NC_132927.1, on the reverse strand, counting down.
TCATTTCTGATTGTACTTACTTAACTCTCCTCTCTTTTTATTCTTGGTTAATCTAGCTAGCAGTCTGTCAATTTTTTTATCCTTTCAAATAAACATCTTTTTGTTTCATTGATCCTTTGTGTCATTTTTTGGCTCTCAATCTCATTTCGCTCTGCTCTGATCTTTGTTATTTCTTTTCTTTTTCCAGCTTTGGGTTTGGTTTGTTCTTGTTTTTCTAGTTCCTTGATGTACAAGTGTATTAATCCATTTCACACTGCTGATAAAGACATACTGAAGACTGGGCAATTTACAAAAGAAAGAGGTTTAATGGCAAGGATAAACAAGTCACATCTTATGTGGATGGCAGCAGGCAAAGAGAGAGAACTTGTGCAGGCAAACTTCCATTTCTTTTAAGCCATCAGGTGTCATGAGACTTATTCACTATCATGAGAACGGCAAAGGAAAGACCTACTCCCATGATTCAGTTATCTCCCACTGGGTCCCTCCCACAACATGTGGGAATTATGGGAGCTATGAGATGAGATTTGAATGGGGACATAGAGCCAAACCATATCATTCCCTTCCCCCACAAATCTCATGGCTTCACATTTCAAAACCAATCATGCCTTCCCAACAGTTTCCCAAAGTCTTAACTCATTTCAAAATTAACTCAAAAGTCCACAGTTCAAAGTCTCATCTGAGATAAGGCAAGTCCCTTCCACCTATGAGCCTGCAAAGTCAAAAGCAAGTTAGTTCCTAGATACAACGGGAGTACAGGCACCAGCCATTCCAAATGGGAGAAATTGGCCAAAAGAAAGGGGCTACAGGTCTCATGCAAGTCCATAATCCAGTGAGGCAATCAAGTCTTAAAGTTCTAAATGATCTCCTTTGACTCCATGTCTCATATACAGGTCATGCTGATGCAAAAGGTGGGTTCCCAAGGTCTTAGAGAGCTCCTCCCCTGTGACTTTGCCAGTTACAGCCTCCCCCCTGGATGCTTTCATGGGTTGCCATTGCATGTCTGTGGCTTTTCCAGGCAAACGGTGGAAGCTGTCGGCGAATCTACCATTCTGGGGTCTGGAGGATGATGGCCTTCTTCTCACAGCTCCACTAGGTGGTGCCCCAGTAGACACTCTGTGTGGGGGTTCCAACCCCACATTTCACTTCCTCACTGCCTTAGCAGAGGTTCTCCATGAGAACCCCACCCCACAGCAAACTTCTGCCTGGGTATCCAGGTATTTCCATACATCTTCTGAAATCTAGGTAGAGGTTCCCAAGCCTCAGTTCTTGAATTTTGTGCACTTGCAGGCTCAACACCCCATGGAAGCTACCAAAGCTAGGGGCTTGAATTTGCTGAAGCCATGACCCGAGCTCTAGGTTGGTCCCTTTCAGCCATGGCTGGAGCAGCTGGGATGCAGGGTACCAAATCCCCAGGCTGCACACAGCATGAAGACCCTGGGCCTGGTCCACAAAATCATTTTGTCCTAGGACTCTGGGCCTATGATGGGTGGGGCAGCCATGAAGACCCCTGACATGCTCTGGAGACATTTTCCCCATTGTCCTGGGGATTAACATTCGGCTCCTCATTACTTGTGCAAATTTCTGCAACTGGCTTGAATTTCTCCTCAGAAAATGGGTTTTTCTTTTCTATCACATTGTCAGGCTGCAAATTTTCTGAACTTTTGTGTTCTGCTTCCCTTATACAACTGAATACTTTTAACAGCACCCAAGTCACATCTTGAATGCTGCTTAGAAATTTCTTCCACCAGATACCCTAAATCATCTCTCTCATGTTCAAAGTTCCACAAATCTCTAGGGCAAGGACAAAATGCCACCAGTCTCTTTGCTAAAACATAACAAGAGTTACCTTTGCTCCAGTTCCCAAGAAGTTCATTATCTTTATCTGATACTACCTCAGCCTGGATTCCATTGTCCATATCATTATCAGCATTTAGGTCAAAGCCATTCAACAAGTCTCTAGGAAGTTCCAAACTTTCCCATATTTTCCTGTCTTCTTCTGAGCCCTCCAAACTGTTCCAACATCTGTCTGTTACCCAGCTCCAAAGTTGCTTCCACATTGTTGATATCTTTTCAGCAGCACCCCACTCTACTGGTACATATTTACTGTATTAGTCCATTTTTATGCTGCCTATAAAGACATACCCAAAACTGGCCAATTTACAAATGAAAGAGTTTTAATGGAGAACTCAGTTCCATGTGGCTGGGAAGGCCTCATAATCATGGTGGAAGACAAGGAGAAGCAAATGACATCTTACATGGATGACAGCAGGCAAAGAGAAAGAACTTGTGCAGGCAAACTTCCATTGTTTTAAGCCATCGAATGTCCTGAGACTTATCCATTATCGTAAGAACAGCACTGGAAAGGCCAGCCCCCATGATTCAGTTATCTTCCATCAGATCCCTCCCACAACACATGGGAATTATGGGAGCTGCAAGATGAGATTTAGGTAGGGATGCAGAGCCAAACCATATCAACAAGATTAGGTAGTTAATTTGAGATATTTCTGTCGTTTGCTGTAGGCATTTAATACTATAAACTTTACTTTTAGCATTTTTTTTTTTTTTTTTTTTTGCTGTGTCCCAGAGGTTTTGTTATGTTGTGTCTCTATTTTGATTTGTTTCAGAAAATTTTTTGGTTTCTGCCTTGATTTCATTGTTTACTCAAAGGTTATTTAGGAGCAAGTTGTTTAGTTTTCATGTACTTGTGTAGTTTTGAGAGTTCCTCTGGGCATTGATTTCTAATTTTATTCCACTGTTGTCTGAGATGATACTTGATATAATTTTGATTTTTTTGGAACTTATTGATATTTGCTTTATGGCTAGGCATATGGTTGATTTTAGAGAATGTTCCACATGTAGATGAGAAGCTTGCATATTTTGTGGTTGTTGGATGAAATGTTCTAGAAATGTCTATTAGGCCCATTCGGTCTACAGTCTGGCTTAAGTCCAGAGTTTCTTTGTTGATTTTCATACTCAGTGATCCGCCTAGTAATGTCAGTGGGTTATTGAAGTTCCCTACTATTATTGTATTGTTATCAATCTGTTTTCTTAGATCTAGTAGTATTTGTTTTATGAATCTGGGTGCTCTAGTATTGCGTACATATATATTAAGGATAGTTAAATCTTGTTTTCTTGAAACCTTTATTATTATATACTACCTTTTTTTGTCTTTTTAACATTATTGGTTTCAGGTCTATTTTATCTGATATAAGAATGGTTATTCCTGCTCCCTTTGTTTTCCTTTTACATCATATATCTTTCTCCACCCTGATAAAGTTTGGCTTGTCCCCAGCCAAATCTCATCTTGAATTGTAACTCCCACGATTCTCACGTGTTATGGGAGGTGATGAATTATGGGGGCATGTCTTTCCTGCATTGTTCTTGTAATAGTGAATGAGTCTCACAAGATCTGATGGATTTAAAAATGGGAGATTCCCTGCATAAGCTCCTTTCTCCTACTCCCCTAATTTTTATTCTAGCCATACTGGCAGTTGATTAGATTGTACCCACCCAAATTAAGAGTGGATCTGCCCTTCCGACTCGACTGACTCAAATGTTAATCTCCTTTGGCAACACCCTCACAGACACACCCAGGATCAATACTTTGCATCCTTCGATCCAATCAAGTTGACACTTAGTGTTAACCATCACACACCCCTTTGTTTTGAGTCTTTGTCTGTCTTTAAATTCAGTTTGCCACTTTGTAGCTTTTGTGTGGAATATTTAGGCTATTTACATTCAAGGTTAATATTGACATGTGAGGTTTTGTACCTGTCATGAAGTTTTTAGCCTGTTGTGTTGGAGTTTCAATTGTGTAATTGTTTTCTAGGATTGTGAGCTTTGTACTTATGTGTCCTTTTATGATGGCAAATATCATCCTTTAGTTTCCATGTTTAGAACTTCTTTGGGCTTTTCTTGTTGGGTCATTCTAGTATCAGTGAATTTCCTTACCATTTGTTTGTCTGAGAAATAATTTATTTTCCTTAACTTATGAAGCTTAATTTGGTAGGACATAAAATTCTTAGCTAGGCATGGTGTCTCATGCCTGTAATCCCAGCACTTTGGGTGGCCAAGGCAGGACCATCACTTGAAGCAAGGAGTTCAAGACCAGCCTGGGCAACAAAGTGAAACCCTGCCTCTGCCAAAAAAAAGAAAAAGAAAAAGAAAAGAAAAAATTGGAAAAAGAAATCTTGACTGACTCTTCTTTTCTAAGGAGACTAAAAATATGCTCCCAGTCTCTTCAGGCTTGTGGGATTTCTGCTGAGAAGTCCACTGTTAGTCTGTTGAGATTTTCTTTATAGGTGATTAGAAACTTTTCTTGCCACTCTTGGGAATTTTTCCTTCCTATTGACTTTGGATAGTGTGATGACTATATGCCTTGGTGAAGTTCTTCTTGCAATGTACCTTCCAGAAATTTTCTGAGCTTCTTGTGTATATATGTCTAAATGTCTCCCAAAACCAGGGAAGTATTTTGAATTATTTCCTCAAATAAGTTTTCCACACTTTAAACTTTTTCTTTTCCCTCTCGAATACCTATAAACTCAGAGGCTTGGATGATATAACGTATGTTGTGTTGGGTCCTTTGGCTTTGGTTCTGGGTGCTTTCAGTGGCAAAAGGTCTGTATAAGTTCATTTGTTATAGATAGCTTTTTATGGTTACTTTTCCAAATGCTGGTTGGGTAGTAATGTACTTGGTGTGTGAACAGGCTCACTGCCTCCTGTGGGGCAAGGGTAGTGAGTCTCAAGAGGTGTATCTCATTCCCCAGTGCTGTGCACTTGCGTCAAATTTTCTCTGGTGTTGTGCAGTTCAACTTCCAGTTCAATAGGTGGTGCTTATGGGCAAAAGCTGGATGCAGGCAATATAGATGGGTATACACTTGATCTTTGTGTACTGGGAGAAGCTCTCTGTTTCTTCACACAATGAGCTGATCTGTGGAATGTTCAGTGGTCTGAGCTCTCTGCTTAGCCGCAGAGTGGGGGAACCAAGATAGGTGGGGCCAGACCAGGTGGGCCCATGTGCAGGTCCCCCAGTGGCAGGTGTAAGCCTCAGCTCTGAGGTGGTCCAGTGGGCAGCTGCCAAGTGTACCATAGGTGTGCCTCTGCTGCCCTATGTTCTCTGCATAAGAATGGGGGAGGATGACCTAAATTCCTAACCTATAAGAGTGGATGCTCCAAATGCTGGCAGATATATCTGGACATCAAGTGGAAAGAGTACAGCTGCACCAAGTTCTCTGCACCAGAAGGGAGGGACAGCTCAGCCTTGTAACCCAAAAGAATGAATGTGCCACATGCCTGGAAATATGCCCTGGCAAAGAGCAAAGATATCGTCGTTGCAACAAGGTCTTTGCAGGGGAGGAGAGGGCCAGCTCAAGCTTCTAATTTGGGGTAGCAGATGCCCTTCAAATATGCCTGGGGAAGGAGAAGAGAGCCATTGCCACAACAAGGTAGTTCCATGGGAATGGTCGGGTGACTTAAACTTCTAATCTGTAGGAGTGGGTGTGCCAAATACCTCCAGTTACATCTGGGTGTGGCAAAGAGGGAGTGCTCCTGCACCAAGTTCTTCATGTGAGAAGGGAGTGGCAGCTCAAGCTCCTATTCCAAGGGGGCAGGTGCACCAAAAACCTGAAGATATGTCTGCGTATGGAGCAGAGAATGTGCCACTGCAACAAGATCTCTGCATGGGAAGAGAGAGGTGGTCCAAGCTAATAATCCAGGTGAGCAGCTGCTCTGAATGCATGGAAATATGCCTGGATGTGGAGTGGAGGAAGCACCACTGCACCAATATCTCCGCACAGGAAGAGAGTGGCGGCTTACCCTGCTAATCCAGGTGGGCAGGTACTCCAAATGCCTGGAAACATGCCTGTGCATGGAGTGGAGAAACTACCACTGCATCAGATTCCTGCATGGGAAGAGAGGGGGCAGCTTAGGCTGCTAATCTAGGCAGATGGGTACTCCAAATGCCTGGGAATGTGCCGTGGATGGGGCACCACTGCATCCAGAGCTTTGCAAGGGAAGGAAGGCTTGGCTTATGCTCCCAATTCAGATGAACATGAATGGGGTCTGCCTCTCTCCCACTCCTTGCAAATGGTAGGGTGCTCTTCCCTGAATGACCAAGGGTGTAGGCTGGGGCATTCAGCAATGACACATGCAGAGCAATTTCAGGTTGCAAAGCTGTCCCTGGCTGCAAGTCTCACTGTGCAGGAGAAACTTTGGCTTCAGCAACTTTTCTTCTGTTCCATTCCTGCAATGGGAGAGAGCCCGATCCAGCACCTACTGCTGCTGGCATGCAGTCCACACTTGCTGCTTAATTCTGGCTATGAGAGCCCTTCACCTGCTCCAGAGCAAGTGCTCCAATTTCTGGCCTGAGGCTAAAATGCCTGCAGCAGCTGCTGCTGTCAGGTTGCCAAACAATGACTGACTTTGTGTGAGTCCAGATTAAAAATGGCATCCTCCTCTCAGTCCTGGGTCTGGGAAGATGCCTGCAGCTTTTACCAGCGTCATTCCCTTTCTCTGTCTCACAGTATCTCCTCAAGGTAGTCCCAGGGCTTGGGAGAAAAAATGTGTTCTTCCTTAGCCTGGAATGCACAGATTCCTAGTGGAAAGGTGAGTTACAGAGGAAGACTCTCTGCCCTTCTCAGGTACTGGGGCGTCACTCACATTTATCAGGCAAATGTCATCATGGGGGCTGTTTGTGCACATTCTCTTCCCCAGGATCTGAAATGTACTTTGCTATTCTGGTGAATTCCTATTTTTCTTCTTGCATTAAAGCTCAGAGTTAATCTTTACACACTATTTTTCTATTTCCAAGTGGCTTTAGCATACTGAAAGCCTCTAGTCTGCCATCTTTTTGGCAGGGGTGGGAACCTTGTTTTGTTGATTATTTTCTCTGTGGTGAAGAAACTTTAATTTGATGTAGTTCTACTTTATTTTTGCTTTTGTTGCCTGTCATGGACTACACTTTGAGTAGCAAATATCTAATCCACTGAAAAAGGCATGATATTCTTTCATTATCATAAACCTTTCTTTTAAGGAGAATGTTATATCCAAGGTAAGAAAAAAATTGATTTTGAAATTTTGTTTTGGATCATAGCCACACTGCTAGTGAGATTTATAGGTGAATTAAATCTTATTTCCCCTTCTTATGGTAATTTAATGTTGGAGAAGTTGATTTCAGAGTCAAGAAACTGCAATTGGTTTAACATCAATAATATAATTTTATCAAACAGCATTGCTTCATGTTTTGTCAAAGAATTTCTTATTCCATTTAATTCTTTTAAAGGCACTATTGATTGAATTTTGGTTCCTGCACTTTTTATATTTAGCATTAATAATATCTATATGGTAGGAGACAGCAACATTTTAATGGCAGTTAATGTTTGTACTGTCAGAATTTCCATAACAAAAACAATCAATTGTCATATTAAGTGGATGATTGCACAGTAATCTCTAATTTATGTCTAAGTAACACTTACTTTGTATATTACTAATGGAAAATGAATATTCATTACTTACATCATCATGAAAGTATTCATAGATTTAAATTAAGAATTAAACAATATTGAATACTGTTCTAATATAGTAAACAATACTGTTCTAATATAGTAAACAAATAGATGATATGAACTGTGCTATATAGCATCAGATTTAACCTTTGCAGTAATACCAACAGAAGACTTTTTGCTCACATTGTCAGAGGCTTATCTATCAGTACACTAGTCAGAAATACAGTTCCTCATGTGAAAACACAGGTTATTTAGATGTTTGGCGAACAAGATCTTTGATTATCAGACTCGTTGGTCCTTTGTCAGGAAAAAGTTTCAATATACTGATTTTTGTTAGAAGATATGGTGTTGTCATCTGCCAAACACTTATCAGTATAAATAAACAAGTTGCCTGTTTTCTGAGTCAATAATATTAAAACAATAGTCTGACAATAGTTCAAAATAGTAAAGCTGTCTGTGATGTGTATGCTGCCCTTTGAATATGGAGTCCTTATGTAGTATGTAAACGAATAATCCTACATGGCAGCCCTGGTTGCTTCCCTGAGCTTGTCTCATCCCAAGGCTATTTTCTCATGGTATCCCATATTGAGATTGCAGTTGTACTGGATTGATCTCTACTCTCCAAATTAACCGCACGAAGTCAATTGTAGAGAACGATGACATTTGAAGTTTAGTGCAGTTACCACAAGCAGAAGGGATCAGTTCTATGCAGGTTTCTATATGGATGCCTCTTGGAGGAGAAGCTGATGTGTATAGGTCCTCTGTCCATGGAGCTTGTAGGTCACCTCTTAAGCAGAAAGAGGGGAATGCATGAAGGTCTTTGCATGACGGTCTTTGCATTTATCAGCCATCTTATAGTTAGCAGACTGGGGCCTATGTCTCAGCTCCATAGATTTATCCAGTCATAACAGCAGATTTACCACCACGGTGCTCAAAACAAAGGAGATCGGACAGGGATTTCTTCTTTGCCTAAAGGCCACATTCCCTCAATATTTGTGCTACACTCAGCCTTGATTTCCATGTTACCTTAACTAGAAGTGCATGTGCACAACACATGTGGCTTGTTTGGAAGGGACCTGTGGAATCATCTAGTCCAATAGCCTTTCCAATGCAGTAATACCCTTTCCATTGTCTTTAATCACGTATCATCTCTTTGAGTGTTTCCAGTAATAAGCTGCATTTTCAACAGTCCATTTCATTTCAGTCCATTTCAGGACCCCAGAACCCCAGATCTAATTACTAGAAACATTCTTCATATATTTGTTTTCTTAATTTTTTATTTAATAAATTATTAGTTAATTATAAGTTCATTATTAATTTCCTTGGAATATCATTATTCAATTCAAATTACTTTTTCTGAAATGGCACGAGCTTTGATCTCTTTAAAACATATTTATCAAAGCTGAAATTGAAGTTCATATATAGCCGTAAATATATAGAGGTAGAATCTAGGTTTATGGAATTTTATAGTTTGAGAAAATTATATAATAGTTGACATAGTATTTTCCTTAACTTTTTCTTCACAGATGTTAAATATTGTATTCCCCTTTCTTAGTTTTAAATATCTGCAGAATCTCTTCTAGCATGTATCAAAATACCACTGAAAGTAAGTTTTCTATAGAATGAAACTGATTGTATAGAAATGTTCAAGGTCGTTTAGTCTAATTAGCAGTGAAGTCAATCAATATTCACTGAATGCAGTGGATGACTCTAGAAATAATTAAGCTAATTGTCTTTAGGGAATGTATGCAGGTTTCTTTTCCAATTTGCCATGCTCTGTCTGAGATTGCCTTTTCCCCTCCCCTTTCTAGTTCTTTTTATGTTTCTTTTGCGAGATCAATAAAGATCCGGATCAGAATTTAAATTAGGTTCTTATGGGAACTCTGACTCTTTCCTTTCTTCTTCTCTTTTAACCAGGCCACCCTTGCCTTTTTTTCTTTATGAAAGATTTGGACTTAGCTTGAATAAATCATCATTGTGGTTCTACTAGCATGCTAATGAGACAAAGTGAGGGTACATACTGGTTGGAAAGTTTTGATGGCCAACTATATGTGGGTTAGGCCATGTGTGCTGAGGATTGCTGTGTGCTGGGATGGCTGTTTGATCAATTTGGGTGCATTATTACCCTCATTTATATTTGGTGGGGAGGAATACTGGCAGATAATGTTAAAAAAAAGGGACAATTTCAATCAGGTTGCGTAGGGACTGGGGAGGTGCTTAGAGCACTCTTTCTACAGGGCACACAGAGATATCAAGGCCTGGGGTATTACTCATAGCTTTTCTCAAAAAGCTTTACCTACCTCTTAAATGCCTTATCTAAAATAATTATCATGAGACATTTAGTAGGAAATTTGGAATTGTAGTGAAAAGAAATCCTCATAGTTCCACTTTTTTGGTAATACTTCCTGGAGCCTTCAGCTATATTTTGTCTATATATAACAGCAAATACTTTGGGAAGAAAAAAATCAACACATATTAAATGAATGTCTGTAGAACATCCTTGCAGGGAAATGATCAAGTCTAAGAGAAAGTCTGTCTTCTAGTAATTTATAAACTAAGTAGAGGAGGAAAGATGAAAAAGTAATGCATTAAAAAGTATTCAGGCCCAATGTGTTTTCTTAAAAAGGTTAAAAAAAAAAAAAAAAAAAGGTGTGTGTGTGTGCGTGTGCATGTGACACCAAAGAAAGTTATGTACATTACAACAACACATTAGAAAAATAACAATGCTAAATATTGTGCCCCTTAACTTTGTCCATTGTCTGCATGTTCTGATAATGCCAGGCTTTTGTTCTATATCTTCAAACTACACTTCCCAGTTCAATTCTTTATCCTGTATATAATGTGTCTTTTTTCCTCTGTTTTTAAGATTTTTATTGATGGTGTTTAGCAATTTGGTTATATTCCTTAGCATTTTTAATGTTTCTTTTGATTGGCATTCATTAAGCTTGGATCTGTGGATTATATATTTTTCCATAAAATTTAAAGGATATGAGGGCCATTGTTTATTCAAAAGATTTTTTCTGTTCACTGACCCTCTTCTTGTACTCCAATTACATATTTGTTAGAAGACCTGATATTTTCCACAGATCACTGATGTTCAATTTCTTTTGTTTGTTATTTAGTCTTCTTTTCTGTGTTCTTTATTTTGGACAGTTTCTATGGCCATGTCTTTAAATCACTTATCTCTTCTTTTATAGTGACTATTATGATGTCAATTCCATTTAGTGTATTTTACATTTTAGATATTATATTGCTTCATGCCTAAAAGTTTGATTTGGGTCCTTTAAAATATCTTCCATTTCTTTTCTCACATGCTCATGTCTTTCTTTCCCTTCTTGAAATATGAGACATTTTTAACATCCTCGTTCATTAGTTTCATCATCTCTGTTTCTGAGACTGTTCCTATTGATTGATATTTTCCCTTATTGTAAGCCATAGTTTTCTACTTTTTCCAATTGGCAATTTTTGATTGGATGCTAGACATTGTGAATTGTACATTGCTGGTGACAGATTTTGTTTTCCTTTTAATACTATTAGAGTTTGTTTTGGTTTGCAATGTTACTTTGTAGCAATTGGAATGTTACAAGGTTTGCTTTTAATTTTGTTAGGCCTTTAAGCTATGGCTGATATTGCCCCGCTACTTTGGCAATACACTTCTGAAGATTTTACTCAATGCCTCATCTGTTATAAGATCTATTCACTCTGGCAGGTGTGCGCACAACCTATTCTCAATTCTGTGTGCTTAGGAAATTGATTGCTCTATTCCAGAGGCTTTTCTTTACTGTGTAGTTTCCTTAGCCACAGACTCAAAAGTACGCCTCTGCAGATTTGTGGAACTCTGTGGGTTTTTTTTCTTTTTTTTCTTTTCTTTTTTTTTTTTTTTTGTAGCTCCCTCCTCTCCTGTGCTCTTTCTTATGTAATTCCACCTGTCTTGGTTTTCCCAAGCTTCCTTCTCCTCATAGCAAGATGCCCAACTCTGAATTTTCCCTTTCCCCCACAGCCCTTCTTCCCTCCCTGTAGCCTGGAAACTGCCTCTTGGGACCTACGCCTGTGGAATAGTAGGGCTCATTTTACTTGTTTCCCTTTCTTCATGGATTACAGCATTGAATTGCTTTTCATCCAACGTCCAAAGATTGTTGTTTCATATACTTTGTCTGATTTTCTGGTGGCTATAATAAAAAGGTAAATCTTGTCCCTGTTATTCCATCTTGACTAGCAAAATCTCTACTGTGGTTTTTAAAAACATATTTTCTAGTAAGTTGTGCTGATTAGAAAATATACTCGCTCATCCTAGTCTTTTGCAATTGTTGAGGCTTATTTTGGGGCCTTTATGGTATTTGCCTTTGTGATATGAATTATTGAAAAGGTGTATTAGGATTCACAGTATTATTGTAAATTTGTCTATTTCTCCTTATCTTTCAACATTTTGCTTTTTATACTTAGAATTTATGCTATTAGAACTATTTGTGTTTTGTTATTGGTTGATATTAAATTTACTATTGCTTTATTTTCTTAGTGAATTGAATCTTTTGAAATGCAAGTGACCATCTTTATTACTGGTAATGTTTTTTGTCTTAATGCCTATTTTCACTGGTTTTAATATAACTTTTTGTTTTCATAGCTCATCTTTTTCCACATCCTTGCCAAAACTTATTTTTCTTTTCTTTTCTTTTCTTTTCTTTTTTTTTTTTTTTTTTTGAGACAGTGTCTTCTTCTGTCATCCAGGCTGGAGTGCAGTGGCCCAACCTCAGCTCACTGCAACCTCTGCCTCCTTAGTTCAAGCAATTCTCCTGCCTCAACTTTTCAAGTAGCTGGGATTACAGGTGAGTGCCACCACATCCACCTAATTTTTGTATTTTTAGTAGAGATGGGGTTTCACCATGTTGGCCAGGCTGGCCTCGAACTCCTGACCTCAAGTGATATGCTCTCCTCAGCCTTCCTAAGTGCTAGGATTACAGGCATTAGCCACCGCATCCAGCCTATTTTTCATCTTTCTTATAAAAGCCATTTTAACAGGTGTGAGGTGATATCTCACCATGGTTTTAATTTGCATTTCTCTGATGATTAGTGATGTTTAGCACCTTTTCATATATCTGTTGGTCATTTATATGAATTCTCTGCAAAAATGACAATTAAGATACTTGTTCATTTTTAAATGGGCTTGTTTTCTTGGTATTGAGTTGTTTGAGTTCTTTATATATATTGAATATTAGTCCCTTATCAGATGTATGGTTTGCAAATAATTTCTCTTAATCCATGGATTGTGTCTCTACTCTGTTAAATTTTTTTTCCTATGAAAGAAGATTTTAGTTTGACATAATCTCATTTGTCTATTTTTAGACAACAGAAGAAGCTTTTTAGTTTGACATAACCTCATTTGTCTATTTTTACTTTTGTTGCCTATACTTTTGAGGTAATATTGAAAACATTATTGCCCAGGCCAATATCATGGAGCTTTTTCCCCATGTATTTTTCTTAATAGTTTCACAGTTTCAAGTCTTATATTTAAGTCTTTAATCTAACATTTTGAGTTGATTTTTGTATATCATTTGAGAGAAGAGCCCAATATTCTTCTTCTCTATGTGACTAGCCAGTTTTCACAATACTATTTATGTAAAAGACAATCGTTTCCTTGTTTTGTATTTTTGGTATCTTTGTTGAAAATCACTTGACTGTAAATATGTAGGTTTACTTTGGAGCTCTTTATCCACTCTGTGTTGATGTGTCTGTTTTTATGCCAGTACCATGCTGGTTTAATTCCTATAGCTTTGTAATGTACTTTGAAATCGGACTGTGATTTCTGTGGAAAATGCCATTGAAATTTTGTTGGAGATTGCATTGGATCTGTAACATGGCTTTGGGTAATTCTTTTTTTTTTTTTGAGACCAAGTCTTGCTCTGTTGCCCAGGCTAGCATGCAGTGGCATGATATCGGCTCACTGCAACCTCTGCCTCCCAGGTTCAAGCAATTCTCCTGCTTCAGCCTCCCAAGTAGCTGGGGTTACAGATGCCCGCCACTGTGCCCAGATAATTTTTGTATTTTTAGTAGAGATGGGGTTTCACCATGTTGGTCAGGCTGGTCTTGAACTCCTGACCTTGTTATCCACCCACCTTGGCCTCCAAAAGTTCTGAGATTACAGGCCTGAGCCACCGTGCCCCTGCCTGACTTTGGGTAATTCTATAGTTTGAATGTTTGTTCCCTCCAAAACTCACATTGAAATTTAATTGCCATTGTAATAATATTAGGAAATGGGACCTTTAAGAGTTGATTAGGCCATGAATACTCTCCCTTCATGAATAAATAAATGCTGTTATTTTGGGAGTGGGTTTGTTATAAAAGGATGAGTTCAGTTCCTTCTCTCTCTCTGTCACCCTCTCTTTGCCCTTATGCTATGTTATGACATCTCAGGAAGGTCCTTGTTAGATGCTGGTACTGTAGTCTTACACTTCCCAACCTCCAGAACTGTGAGAAATAAGTTTCCATTTCTTATAAATTATCCAGTCTGTGATATTCTGTTATAGTAGCAGAATGCAAAGATATAAAATTGGTATCAAGAAGAGGGGCTGTTGCTGTAACAAATACCTGAAAATGTAGAGGCAGCTTTGAAATTGAGTAAGGGATAGAAGCTGAAAAAATTTAGAAGAGGAGGTTAGGAAAAAACCTAGGTTGCTGTAAATTAGGTATTAAGAGTAATTCTGGTGAGGGCTCAGGCAAGAAGAGCTGTAGCAAAAGCCTGAAACCTCTTAGAGGTTACTTAACTAGTTGTCATCCTAATGTTGGTAGAAATGTGGGCAGTGAAAGTAATTCTGATGAGATCTCAGAAATAAAGATCAAGGTACTGGGGTACTAGACTCTGGAGGGATGCTCATCATCTTTGTTATAAAGTGGCAAAGAACTTGGCTGCATTGTGTCGATGCCCAGGCAAAGCAGTGAACTAGGATATCTGGCTGGAGGAATATCTAGGCAGAAAAGCATTGAAGGATCTATGTGGCTTCTCTTAACTGCATATAGTAAAATTCAAGGAAAGAGAAATGAAGGTGGAATTAATAATTAAAATGGAAGCAGAATGAAAAGATGTGGGAAATTGTCAGCCTGGCAATGTAAAAAATTTGTAAAGCATGTTTGGGAGAGAATTCTAAGGATGTTGCCAAGTGACTGCTGAAGGGATTGATATGGCTAGAAAAAAGTCAGGTACTATTCACTAAGACAATGGGAGAATGACTCCAATGGCATTTCAGAAATCTTCGGACGAAGCCAGGGTCTTGAGGGCAAGGTTTCTGGAGAGGGGCCCAGGGCACGCATGGGGCTTCAGCTTTTACTACCCTGTCCCTCCTCGAGTATCTGCTCCTCACATTCCAGAACAACACTTCTCCACTGCCCCAACTGTGGCTCAAGAAGGCCCAGGTGCTGGTCTGACCACCACTGGGGATGGAACAGCTGTGAATGTAGGCAGCATCCACATGGTGCTAACCCTGGAGAGGTGCAGAGTACATGAGTTGTGGAACTATGGAGGTCTCAACCTAGGTTTCAAAGAATGTATTGAACAGTGTTGGGACCCAGATGAAAACCTGCCATAGAGAAATAGCTGCCAAATAGAGTCTCCACTAGAACTATGCTTACTGGAGCCTTGGGGGTGGGGCAGCCCATTCCAGAACAATAGCACGGCCAGTGTGCAATGCCAGCCTGGGAGACTTGCAGGTATGAGACTCTAACCTGTGGGAGCTACTGTGTGGGCTGAGCCCAACAAAGCCATAGGGCAGGGCTGTCCAAGGCCATGGGGCCCCACCTCCCATTTCAGTGTGCATAGAAGGTGGGACATAGAGGCAAGGAAGATTATTCTGGAGCCTTAGGATTTGATGTTGTTCACCCTATTTGGTTTTGGACTTACTTAGGACTGGTTATCCCTTTTTTCCTTGCCTTTTTCTCCCTTCTGGAAGGAGAATGTCTGTCTTGTGTCTATCTGACCACTGTGTTTTAGAGGTAGACAGCTTATTTGATTACACAGGCTCATGGCTGAAGAGCAAGTTGCCTTAGGATGAATTGTGCCTTGAATCTCATTCTATGATGTTGAAGATGACACTTTGGACTTTTGAATTTGTGTTAGAACACATTAAGAGTTTTAGGGCTACTGAGATAGAATCAATGCATTTTGTATGTAAGAGGGACATTAGTTTTGGAGAGTCAGGGGTGGAATACTATGGTTGGAATATTTGTCTTAAAGTGGGACCTTTAAGAGATGATTGGGCCATGAAGTCTACACCTTTATGAATGGATGGATTGATGTGTTTTTTTTGTGTGTGTGTGTGGGAGTGGGTTTGTTATACAAGGGTGAGTTTGGCTCCCTTCACTGTCTCTCTCCCCTCTCTTTCTCTCTCTCCCTCTCTCTCTTTGCTCTTATACCATTTTATGACATACCAAGAAGGCCCTTGTTCCATATTGCCAGCACCTTAATCTTGGCCTTCCCAGACCCCAGAACAAAAATGCATTTTTGTTCATTATAAATTGCTCAGTCTGTATTCTGCAATAACAGCACAAAAGGAACTAAGAAATGTAGTATGGACATTTGAGCAATATTTATTCTTTCAATCCTTTAACACAGGATATCTTTCCATTTATTTGTGTGTTCTTCAATTTCTTTCATCAATGTTTTATAGTTTTCAGTATACAGATCTTTCACTGTCTTGGTTAATTTACTCCTAAGTGTTTTATTTTTTAATGCTATTATAAATTGCTTTATTATTTTCTTTTTCTGATAGTTTATGGTTAGTGTATAGAAATGCTACATACTTTTGTGTGTTGACTTTGTGTTCTGCAACTTTACTGAATTCATGTATTTTTTTTTTTTTGGTGGAGTCTTTAGGGCTTTCTATATATATGATCATGTCATTTGCAAACAAATTCAATTTAACTTGTTCCTTTTCAATTTGGATGTCTTATATTTCTTTCACTTGTCTGATTGCCCTCTCTAGTACTTCCAGTACTATATTGAGTAGAAATGGTGAGAGTGGGCATCCTTGTCTACTTCTTGATCTTAAAGAAAAAGCTTTCAATATTTGTTGAGTATGATGTTAGCTGTAATTTTGTCATATATGGCCTTTATTATGTTGAGATACATCTCTTCTACACCTAATTTGTTGAGAGTTTTTTTGTGAAGAGATGTTGAATTTTGTCAAATGCTTTTTCTGCATCCAACTCTGATTTTTCTTATTTTATTATTATTATTTTTTTGTCGTTAGGTATTCTCTTTTTTTTTTTTAAATTTATTTATTATTATTATACTTTAAGTTGTAGGGTACATGTGCACAACGTGCAGGTTTGTTACATATGTATACTTGTGCCATGTTGGTGTGCTGCACCCATCAACTCGTCATTTACATCAGGTATAACTCCCAGTGCAATCCCTCCCCCCTCCCCCCTCCCCATGATAGGCCCCGGTGTGTGATGTTCCCCTTCCCGAGTCCAAGTGATCTCATTGTTCAGTTCCCACCTATGAGTGAGAACATGCGGTGTTTGGTTTTCTGTTCTTGTGATAGTTTGCTAAGAATGATGGTTTCCAGCTGCATCCATGTCCCTACAAAAGACACAAACTCATCCTTTTTTATGGCTGCATAGTATTCCATGGTGTATATGTGCCACATTTTCTTAATCCAATCTGTCACTGATGGACATTTGGGTTGATTCCAAGTCTTTGCTATTGTGAATAGTGCTGCAATAAACATACGTGTGCATGTGTCTTTATAGCAGCATAATTTATAATCCTTTGGGTATATACCCAGTAATGGGATGGCTGGGTCATATGGTACATCTAGTTCTAGATCCTTGAGGAATCGCCATACTGTTTTCCATAATGGTTGAACTAGTTTACAATCCCACCAACAGTGTAAAAGTGTTCCTATTTCTCCACATCCTCTCCAGCACCTGTTGTTTCCTGACTTTTGAATGATCGCCATTCTAACTGGTGTGAGATGGTATCTCATTGTGGTTTTGATTTGCATTTCTCTGATGGCCAGTGATGATGAGCATTTTTTCATCTGTCTGTTGGCTGTATGAATGTCTTCTTTTGAGAACTGTCTGTTCATATCCTTTGCCCACTTTTTGATGGGGTTGTTTGTTTTTTTCTTGTAAATTTGTTTGAGTTCTTTGTAGGTTCTGGATATTAGCCCTTTGTCAGATGAGTAGATTGCAAAAATTTTCTCCCATTCTGTAGGTTGCCTGTTCACTCTGATGGTAGTTTCTTTTGCTGTGCAGAAGCTCTTTAGTTTCATGAGATCCCATTTGTCAATTTTGGCTTTTGCTGCCGTTGCTTTTGGTGTTTTAGACATGAAGTCTTTGCCCATGCCTATGTCCTGAATGGTACTACCTAGGTTTTCCTCTAGGATTTTTATGGTATTAGGTCTAACATTTAAGTCTCTAATCCATCTTGAATTAATTTTCGTATAAGGAGTAAGGAAAGGATCCAGTTTCAGCTTTCTACTTATGGCTAGCCAATTTTCCCAGCACCATTTATTAAATAGGGAATCCTTTCCCCATTTCTTGTTTCTCTCAGGTTTGTCAAAGATCAGATGGCTGTAGATGTGTGGTATGATTTCTGAGGACTCTGTTCTGTTCCATTGGGCTATATCTCTGTTTTGGTACCAGTACCATGCTGTTTTGGTTACTGTAGCCTTGTAGTATAGTTTGAAGTCAGGTAGCGTGATGCCTCCAGCTTTGTTCTTTTGACTTAGGATTGTCTTGGAGATGCGGGCTCTTTTTTGGTTCCATATGAACTTTAAAGCAGTTTTTTCCAATTCTGTGAAGAAGCTCATTGGTAGCTTGATGGGGATGGCATTGAATCTATAAATTACCTTGGGCAGTATGGCCATTTTCACGATATTGATTCTTCCTATCCATGAGCATGGTATGTTCTTCCATTTGTTTGTGTCCTCTTTGATTTCACTGAGCAGTGGTTTGTAGTTCTCCTTGAAGAGGTCCTTTGATTTTTCTTAATGTCAGCACTTAAAAGGACTTTTTACAACTTCAAGGGAAAGATACTTCTTTTAATGTTAAAATTACAAAGAGTTATCTTTTCTGAATTTACAGAAATTTACATTCCAAAGCTTCTAAAGAAGAGTCTCTAATACTAATACCTTTTTTTAATTTAAATGTAAATAGTTATACCTGGGGACTACTATGAACTGTTAAAAGACAGTTAATATGTTCTTGAAAATTCCCAACAGAACTCAAGCTTAAACTTTTACAAATAAGCTGTTAAGACCATTGTTCTGAAGAAAAACTTAAACTGTTAGACTTAGTGTATTCACTTTCCTTGCTCATTTAAAGTGAGATTTTGTGGTCACTCAGTGATGAAACTTTTTATCTGTATCATATTTTCTAAACATATATAGACTTCAGGAAAAGAAGTGGACACATGCTTTTATCTGAATAGTTTTAAACTAGTGAATTAGTGTTTCATTTATATAACTTTTCAAATTTAATAGTTAACAATGTATACATTGATTTTTCCCAAAATTGTTTCTAAATTTCATGTGTATTTCTTAATAAAAGGGACTTTGATTTGACGAACACGTGCTAAAACTATAACCAAACTTCACAATGAAATGTTGTTTTGGAATATTTCTTCAAAAAATTAGTTATAGCTAATTTATTAATAAATAAACATGTCTATTATAATACATAATCAATATTAATAAATGATTATATATTTTTAGATTGTTTCTTGTCAGACTTTTCCTATATAATTTCTCCATGCAATTTCAACTAATAATTTGGAAGATGAAAAGAATAAGTATTTTATCATTTCTCAGTCACTTTTAGTCCCTTCTACTTCACTTGCAGAATAAGAGGCAGCAAAGTTTTAAAAGGCCATTTCACATAGATGCAAATAGAGCTAAAATTGTAGAATATCGACACATAAAAAACAAACAGCAAATTTCAAAGACATTTTGATGACAGAAGCAAGTAGCTCTGTAGTCAACATAAATTGATGGTAAAAGATTAATTGAGATCTTTGATCCTTGATCATGAAAAAACACCAAACAAACCCTAGAATAAATATAGCAGAATAGAAAGCATTCAAGATACCATTCTGGAGTTCATTCTTTTGCATATCATGACCTGTTGGGAGATGCTGAAATAGAGGCATAAATCAAAGTATCAAGTAGTCACATCTGTAAAGTTTGTGGTTTGTGCAATGTACAGTCTTCTGTAACCTTAATAACCAATGTCTTTGATTTTATTTGCTGGTTGTCTTTAACTTGGTTGATTTTCCTATGTGCATAGAAAGGCACTTTGGTAAAGAATCCTGCCGTCAGACTTTGTTGCCTCCTTGTGTCAGTCTTTGTCATTAAATCTTTAATTTATCAAAAATAATCCAACTTTCTGCTGTTACTAGCTTATATTTTCTAACATTAAAATTAGGAGAAATACTGCCAGAGTCTCCTAAGAACTCATCTCATGTCTTCCATTCTTTCTTAGGATATAAGAAATGACTATTCTGAGTTTAATATGCTTATTATAGCAAATTTGTTGAAATGATTAATGAATAATTGGGACCTCCTCAATATCATATCACTGATGCATTTTAAAGAAACAAGCAGAGATTCATTGAATGCTTGCTTTTCCCAGCAAATTGATTTGATATCAATTGTGACAGCTGAGACCACCACAGCCACAGATCCCCAAGAGAGTTCCTGTGGTAAGCAAGTATCTCCAAGACCTGTGGACTTACAACTTCTGACCATGTCGACGTCTGACTGATTTTTTAAAAAAATTATTAATTTCATTTCTTATCTTTTGGTTGAAAGTATTAGGTTTTTTATTTATTCTTTTAGTGTTCTTCTGAGAAATTACAAAATATAACATTAATTTATCAAAATTATTAGTGAATAATTTTGCTCCCTTCCTGGGTGAAGCAAGGAGCTTAAAACACTTAGCTTCATTTACATTCTTCCCAACCTATGTGTTATTATTTTTTGTCCTGTCAATGTTTATTGAGATTTACTCACAGGTTTCCAAATTTCTTTTCTTATTATTTGTATTTTTTGGCCTCTATATATTCCTCAACAATTATTTTCCTATTCTCTAAAAGCATCCTTTACAAAGTCTTTTGGGTGCAGGTCTCTTAGTGGTGAAAACTTTCCATTAGTCATGTACCTAAAAATGTCTTCATTTTGCCTTTATTTTTGCTGGTTCCAAATTATTTGTATTACTAAATTTGATAATTGATATTTTTCATTGGTTTTAGAAAATTTGAAGCCAAAATCTCCACAACCATTGCCTGTTACCCATTCTTTATCTCCTCTTCTTCTAGATGTTGAAACTTAGAATCTCTCATGGAATTGTCTTTCACATTCTTTTCTGTATTTTTTACCTTTTGTCTGAAGGTATGCTTCATTCTGGAGAGTTGCTTCTGACCTGTTTTCTGTCTCTTCACCTGTGCAATATATTGTTAATTTTGCCCATTGACTTCTTAATTTTATTTATGAATTATTCAGTTCTAGGATTTCAATTTGTTTCTTTTTCAAGTCTACTGTCACTTTTTGTAGTTATCAATTTCCTACTGAAATTTTACAGCTTACTTTTCTTCTCCTTGAAAATGTTAAGTATAGTTTTACTGTGTCTAACAATGCCTGTGGCTATACTGGTTATTTTTATTACGCCTTGTTCTTGCCCATGGTATGTTGCCATTTTTCAGTGTGTGCTGGACATTGTGTTTGAAAAAGTATTTGTTGAAGTAATTTAAAACTTAGGATGATATTATTTGCCTCTGAAGAGAGGTGCTAACAATCTGGATATCCTTACTCTAAGCTTCACAGCTTGAGATTTTAGGGGCCACTGAAATTTGGAGACGGATGGAGCTGGAGGCCATTATCCTTAGCAAACTGACGCAGGAACAGAACATGAGTTCTGATTGATTTTTTAAAAATCATTAATTTCCTTTCCTTTTAGTTGAAAGTGTTGGGCTCTTTCCTTCTTCTTTTAGTATTCATTTGAGAAATTACAAAATACATCATTAGTTTATCAAAACATGTGGTTAAATACCACATATTCTCACTTATAAGTGGCAGCTAAATGATGAAAACACATGGATACATAGAAAGGAACAGCAAATACTGGGGCTTATTGTAGGGTATGGAGAGTGGAAGGAGGGAGATGATCTGAAAAAATAACTAATGGGTGGTACTAGACTTAATACCTGGGTGATGAAATAATCTGTACAACCAAACTCCATGACACAAATTTACCTACGTAACAAACCTGCACATGTACCCCTGAACTTAAAAGTTAAAAAAAAGGAAGACTGTAGACTGGGCAAGGATTGGTTTATTTTTGTTTCACCACTACTCTGAGGGCATAGCCATTTGGGGGCTCAATACTCTGTACTGGGTGGGGCCTGAAATCTGACTTTCTCCCTTAGCTCAAAAAGGCTTTCAGAAGCACCTATGGGCTCTCTCTATCAGATCAGCAAATGCCCCAAGGTATCCCTTTCCCCAAGTTTTAGATTTCTGTCCTGTAATTCCTTATTATACTGACATGCTTTTGATGCTTTTAAGAAGCGTTTTAAATAACATATTTATATCAAGTTTTGTGTACTTTTTTCCCAGAGGGTAGTCTGATTTGGTTTGAACTACTTTGTCTTCTCATACCTAAAGCAGAAATCTCTTCATCTCTTTATGTCTTCCGTTCTGTTTTCTTGGCTTTGCTTCTCTCTTCTCTTCTCTTCTCTTCTCTTCTCTTCTCTTCTCTTCGCTTCTCTTCGCTTCTCTTCGCTTCTCTTCGCTTCTCTTCGCTTCTCTTGTCTTCTCGCTCTTGCTCTCGCTCTCACTCTTGCTCTCTCTCTGTCTCTGTGTATATGTGTATGTGTATATGTGTGTGTGTGTATGTCTAGCTTTTGCTCTCACTCTCTCTCAAAATACTTCTGCAGTGCCTTTTTTTTTTTTCCTTCAGAAGAAGAATATATGGAAGGTAAACCCTTGATTGGTAGTTTGCTTATGTATAAAATTCTTGATTTAAAGTCACTTTATCTCAGAATTTTTAAGGCATTTTCCCACTGTTTTTAGCACTTATTGTTGCTCATGAGAAGACTAATATTATGTCTTTGGTTTGATTGTATATACAGGAAACCTTCCTTCTGTTTTCTAGGAAAATTAGCACCAGATCAGTCCATATTATAATTCATTTAAAATGGATTATTGGGATGCTGTTTTCTGATAAGAAGAGACGATACCATGTTATGACATCTTCCAAGTTTATGTTTCACTTTCTAACACAATCATAAAGATAGTAACTTTTATAATAATATTACAAGACTTTCACCAAAGGCCTATCTTAAATCCTTTGATTGTTAAATGATGCTTCTTTGAAGATCCGTTCTTGTCTTTTTTTTTTTTTTTTTTTTTTCCTGGTTGATTTTCTTCTTCTTCATCCTTAATTGACCTACCTCTGCTAATCCTCATTTAGCTAACTTTGTTGGTGACTTAAAAAGTTACCAATACTTTTATCTACTCTATGAAATCTTACATCTTTTCAAGATTTGCAATTTTACTTTGAAATAAAGTTGTGCTATGTATTTATCACACATTTATTAAAATAGGGATGGGGTATTTGAGTGAGTCAGGACTAATTTTACAAGTTCATTAATGAATACTTTTGAGGCATGACTGCTTCCCTACACAATTTCATAGCTATAAAAATTCAGATAATAGGGCATGGCTGGCAAAATTGCTGAATAGGAACAGCTGCAGTCTGCAGCTCCCAGTGAGGTCAATGCAGAAGTGAGTGATTTCTGCATTTCCATCTGAGGTACCAGGCTCATCTCATTGGGACTGGTTAAGCAGTGGGTGCAGCCCATGGAGGGTGAGCTGAAGCAGGGTGGGGCATTCCCTAACCCAGGAAGCACAAGGGGTCAGGGGACTCCCTCCCCTAGCCAAGGGAAACCATGAGGGATGTGCTGTGAGGAACAGTGCACTCTGGCCCAGATGCTACGCTTTTCCCATGGTCTTCACAACCCATAGACCAGGAGATTCCCTCAGGTGCCTATGCCACCAGGACCCTGGGTTTCAAGCTCAAAACAAGGCAACCTTTTGGGCAGATAGCAAGCTTGCTGCAGGAATTGTTGTTTTTGATTTTGTTTGTTTGTTTTTTTTTTTTTTGCATACCCCAGTGGTGCCTGGAATGCCAGCAAGACAGAACCATTCACTCCCCTGGAAAGAGGGCTGAGCCCAGGGAGCCAAGTTGTCTAGTTCAGTGGATCCCACTCCCACGGAGCCCAGAAAGCTAAGATCCACTGCCTTGAAATTCTTGCTGCCAGCACAGCAGTCTGAAGTTGACCTGGGGAGCTCCAGCTTAGTGCGGGGAGGGGCATCTGCCATTACTGAGGCCTGAGTAGGTGGTTTTCCCCTCACAGTTTAAAAAAAGCCACCAGGAAGTTCAAACTGGGCGGAGCCCACCTCAGCTCGGCAGAGCCACTGTAGCCAGACTGCCTCTCTAGATTCCTCCTCTCTGGGCAGGGCATCTCTGAAAGAAAGGCAGCAGCTCCTGTGAGGGACTTATAGATAAAACTCCCATCTCCCTGAGACCGAACACCTGAGGGAAGGGGCAGCTGTGGGCACAGATTCAGCAGACTTAAACGTTCCTGCCTGCCAGCTCTGAAGAGAGCAGTGGATCTCCCAGCACAGCATTCGAGCTCTGCTAAAGGAAAGACTGCCTCCTCAAGTGGTTCCCTGACCCCCGTGCCTACTGACTGGGAGACACCTCCCAGCAGAGGTTGACAGACACTGCATACAGGAGAGCTCCAGCTAGCACCTGGCAGGTGCACCTCAGGGATGAAGCTTCCAGAGGAAGGAACAGGCAGCAATCTTTGCTGTTCTGCAGCCTCCACTGGTGATACCCAGGCAAACAGGGTCTAGAGTGAACCTCCAGCAAATAGCAGCAGACCTGCAGAAGAGGGGCCTGATTGTTAGAAGGAAAACTAACAAACAGAAAGGAATAGCATCAACATCAACGAAAAGGATGTCCACACAGAAACTTCATCTAAAACTCATCAACATCAAAGACCAAAGGTAGATAAATCCACAAACATGAGGGAAAAACAGCACAAAAAGGCTGAAAATTCCAAAAACCGGAATGCCTTTTGTCCTCCAAAGGATCACAAGGATCACAACTCCTTGCCAGCAAAAACTGGATGGAGAGTGAGATTGATGAATTGACACAAGTAGGCTTCAGAAGGTGGGTAATAACAAACTTCTCCTAAAGGAGGAGCTAAAGGAGCACGTTCTAACCCAAGACAAGGAAGCTAAGAACCTTGAATAAAGGTTAGACAAATTGCTAACTAGAATAACCAGTTTAGAGAAAAACATAAATGACCTGATGGAGCTGAAAAACACAGCATGAGAACTTTGTGAAGCATACAGAAGTATCAATAGCTGAATCATTCAAGTGGGAGAAAGGATATCAGAGATTGAAGTTCAACTTAATGAAATAAAGTATGAAGACAAAATTAGAGAAAAAACAATGAAAAGGAACGAACAAAGCCTCCAAGAAATATGGGACTATATAAAAAGACCAAATCTACATTTCACTGGTGTACCTGAAAGTGACAGGGAGAATGGAACCAAGTTGGAAAACACTCTTCAGGATATTATCCAGGAGAACTTCCCCAACCTAGGAAGACAGGCCAGCATGCAAATTCAGGAAATACGGAGAATACCACAAAGATACTCCTTGAGAACAGCAACTCCAAGTCACATAATCATCAGATTCACCAAGGTCGAAATGAAGAAAAAAATGTTAAGGACAGCCAGAGAGAAAGGTCGGGTTACCCACAAAGGGAAGCCCATCAGACTAATAGCAGATTTCTTTGCAGAAACCCTACAAGCCAGAAGACAGTGGGGACAAATATTCAACATTCTTAAAGAAAAGAATTTTCAACTCAGAATTTCATATCCAGTCAAACTAAACTTCATAAACAAAGGAGAAATAAAATCCTTTACAGACAAACAAATGCTGAGAGATTTTGTCATCACCAGGCCTGCCTTACAAGAGCTCCTGAAGGAATCACTATATATGGAAAGAAAACCAGTATCGGCCACGGCAAAAACAAAGCAAATTGTAAAGACCATTGATACTATGAAGAAACTGCATCAACTAACAGGCAAAATAACCAGCTAGCATCATAGTGACAAGATCAAATTCACAAATAACAATATTAATCTTAAATGTAAATGGGCTAAATGCCACTGATCAAAAGACACAGACTGGCAAATTGGATAGAGTCAAAACCCATTGGTGTGCTGTATTCAGAGACCCATCTCCTGTGCAAAGACACACATAGGCTCAAAATAAAGGAATAGAGGAAGATTTATTTACCAAGCACATGGAAAGCAAAACAAACAAACAACAACAACAACAAAAAACAGGGATTGCAATCCTAGTCTCTGATATAATAGACTTTAAACTAACAAAGATCAAAAAAGACCAAGAAGGGCATTACATAATGGTGAAGGGATCAATGCAACAAGAAGAGCTAACTATCCTCAATATATATGCACCCATACAGGAGCACCCAGATTCGTAAAGCAAGTACTTAGAGACCTAGAGAGAGACTTAGACTCCCACACAATAATAGTGGGAGATTTTAACACCCCACTGTTAATATTAGATCAATGAGATGGAAAATTAACAAGGATATTCAGGACTTGAACTCAGCTCTGGACCAAGCAGACCTAATAGTCATCTACAGAACTCTCAATCCCAAATCAACAGAATACACATGCTTCTCAGCACCAGATAGCACTTATTCTAAAATTGACCACATAATTGGAAGTAAAACACTCCTCAGCAAATGCAAAAAACAAAACAAAACAAAAAACAAATTACAAAAGTTTCTCAGATCACGGTGTAATCAAATTAGAACTCAGGATTAAGAAACTCACTCAAAACTGCACAAGTACCTGGAAACTGAACAACCTGCTCCTGAATGACTACTGGGTGAGTAAGGGAGAAATAAATAAGAAATAATTGGTTTCTCTTTGAAACCAATGAGAACAAAGACACAACTTACCAGAATCTCTGGGACAAAGCTAAAGCAGCGTTTAGTGGGAAATTTATAGCACGAAATGCCCACAGGAGAAAGTGGGAATGATCTAAAATTGACACCCTAACATCACAATGAAAAGAACTAGAAAAGCAAGAGCAAACCAATTCAAAAGTTAGCAGAAGACAAGAAAAAACTAAGACCAGAACAGAACTGAAGGAGATAGAGACATGAAAAACCCTTCTAAAAAATCAGTGAATTTAGGAGCTGGTTTTTTGAAAAGATTAACAAAATAGACTGCTAGCCAGACAAATAAAGAAGAAAAGAGAGAAGAATAAAAAAGACACAATAAAACACGATAAAGTGGATATCACCACTGATCCCACAGAAATAAAAACTACCATCAGAGAATAGTAGAAAGACCTTTACACAAATAAACTAGAACATCTAGAAGAAATGGATACATTCCTGGAAATATACACCCTCCCAAGACTAAACCAGGAAGAAGTCAAATCCGTGAATAGACCAATAACAAGTTCTGAAATTGAGGCAGTAATTTATAACCTACCAACCAAAAAAAGCCCAGGACCAGACAGAGTCATAGCCACATTCTACAAGTTGTGCAAAGAGGAGCTGGTACCATTCCTTCGGAAATGATTCCAAACAATGAAAAAGGGAACTTCTCCCTAACTAATTTTATGAGGTCAGCATCATCCTCATACCTAGACCTGGCAGAGACACAACAAAAAAAGAAAATTCCAGGCCAGTATCCTTGATGAACATCAATGCCAAAATCCCCCATAAAATACTGGCAAACTGAATTCAGCAGCACATCAAAAAACTTATCCACCACAATCAAGTCAGCTTCATCCCCAGGATGCAAGGCTGGTTCAACATACCCAAATCCATAAACATAATCCATCACATAAACAGAACCAATGACAAAAACCACATGATTATCTCAACAGATGCAGAAAAGGCCTTCAACAAAATTCAACACCCCTTCATGCTAAAAACTCTCAATAAACTAAGTATTGCTAGAATGTATCTCAAAATAGTAAGAGCTATTTGTGACAAACCCACAGCCAATATACTGAGTGGGCAAAAGATAGAAACATTCCTTTTGAAAACTGGCACAAGACAAGGATGTCCTCTCTCACCACTACTATTCAACATAGTATTGGAAGTTCTGGCCAGGACAATCAGGAAAGAGAAAGAAATAAAGTGTATTCAATTAGGAAAAGAGGAAGTAGGAAGTCAAATGGTCTCTCTTTGCAGATGACATAATTGTATATTTAGAAAACCCCAGTGTCTCAGCCCCAAATCTCCTTAAGCTGATAAGCAACTTCAGCAAAGTCTCAGGATAAAAATCAATGCGCAAAAATCACAGTCATTCCTATACACCAATGATAGACAGAGAGCCAAATCATGAGTGAACTCCCATTCACAATTGCTACAAAGAGAATGAAGCACCTGGGCATCCAACTTACAAGGGATGTGAAGGACCTCTTCAAGGAGAACTACAAACCGCTGCTCAAGGAAATAAGAGAGGACACAAACAAATGGAGAAACATTTCATGCTCATAGATAGGAAGAATCAATATCCTGAAAATGACCATATTGCCCAAAGTAATTTATAGATTCAATGCTATCACCAGCAAGCTACCATTGACTTTCTTCACAGAATTAGAAAGAAATACTTTAAATTTCATATGGAACTCAAAAAGAGCCCGTATAACCACGACAATCCTAAGCAAAAAGAGCAAAGCTGGAGGCATCGTGCTACCTGACTTCAAACTATACTACAAGGCTGCCGTAACCAAAACGGCATTGTACTTGTACCAAAGCAGATATATAGACCAATGAAAGAGGACAGAGGTCTCAGAAATAATGCCACACATCTACAACCATCTGATCTGTGACAAACCTGAGAAAAACAAGCAATGGGGAAAGGATTCCATATATATACACACAAACACATATATACATACATACATGTATATACGTGTGTGTGTGTGTGTGTATACATATAATTTTTTTTGAGATGGAATCTTGCTGTGTTGCCCAGGCTGGAGTGCAGTGGCATGATCTCAGCTCACTGCAACCTCTGCCTCTGGAATTCAGGTGATTGTCTTACCCCAGCCTCCTGAACAGCTGAGATTACAGGTGTGGGTCACCATGCCTGGCTAAATTTTTGTATTTTTAGTAGAGATGGGGTTTTACCATGTTAGCCAGGATGGTCCTGATCTTCTGACCTCGTGATCCTCCAGCCTCAGCCTCCCAAAGTGCTGGGATTACAGGCGTGAGCCACCACATCTGTCCAGGATTTTCTATTTCATAAATGGTGTTGGGAAACCTGGCTAGCCATATGCAGAAAACTGAAACTGGACCTCTTCCTTACACCTTATACAAAAATTAACTCAAGGTGGATTAAAGACTTATACATATGACCTAAAACTATAAAATCCCTAGAAGAAAACCTAGGCAATACCATTCAGGTCATAGGCATGGGCAAAGACTTCATGACTAAAACACCAAAAGCAATGGCAACAAAAGCCAAAAGTGACAAATGAGATCTAATTAAACTAAAGAGTTTCTGCACAGCAAAAGAAAATATTATCAGAGTGAACAGGCAACCTACAGAATGGGAAAAAATGTTTGCAATCTATCCATCTGACAAAGGGCTAATATCCAGAATCTATAAGGAACTTAAACAAATTTACAAGAAAAAAAAACCCATCAAAAAGTGGGCAGAGGATATGAACAAACACTTCTCAAAATAAGACATTTATGTGGCCAAAAAATGTGAAAAAAAGCTCATCATCACTGGTCATTAGAGAAATGCAAATCAAAACCACAATGAGATACCATCTTATGCCAGTTAGAATGGTGATCATTGAAAAGTCAGGAAACAACAGATGCTTGAAAGGATGTGGAGAAATAGGAACACTTTTATGCTGCTGGAATTGTATATTAGTTCAACTATTGTGGAAGACAGTGTGGAGATTCCTCAAGGATCTAGAACCAGAAATATATTTGACACAGCAATTCCATTACTAGGTATATATCCAATGGATTATAAATCATTCTACTATAAAGACACATGTACACGTATGTTTATTGCAGCACTATTCACAATAGCAAAGACTTTGAACCAACCCAAATGCCCATCAATGTTAGATTCAATAAAGAAAATATGGCACATATACACCATGGAATACTATGCAGTCATAAAAAAGGATGAGTTCATGTCCTTTCCAGGGACAAGGATGAAGCTGGAAACTATCATTCTCAGCAAATAACACAGGAATAGAAAACTAAACACCACATGTTCTCATAAGTGAGAGCGGAACAATAAGAATATCATGGACACAGGGAGGGGAACATCGTACACCAGGGCCTGTTGGGGAGTGGGGGACTAGGGAATGGAGAGCATTAGGAGCAATATCTAATGTAGGTGACAGGTTGATGGGTGCAGCAAACCACCATGACATGTGTATACGTATGTAACAAACCTGCATGTTCTGCACATGTATCCCAGAACTTAAAGTATTTAAAAAAAAAAAAAAAAAAAAAAAAGGCAGATAATAAACCTCATAGCAAGGGCCTTATGTAACTGGTTTCCAAAGCCTCTTCCTGGAAGCCTCTAGGATATTCTTTTTATCTTTGGTGTGTTACAAAATTTTGTGGAGGTATTTCTAAATATTGGTCTTTGTCATTCATTATGCTCAGCATTTACTTATTTTAATTTGGAACTATGTGTCCTTGGCGCTGGGACATTTACCTCTTCATTCTTATCTAATTCCATCTACCTACTATCTTTTAGAGATTTTAACAAATTTCTGGTCTGCTGATGGCTTTATCTTCCTTTCCTAGTGCTGAGATAACTGTCCTCCATCTTTCTTTGCTGTTATTTTTATAAACATTTTTGACGAAGGAGATATAAACACCTATGTGCATAGTTTGCTATATAGAAGCAGAAGCTTCAGTCATAGTATCATTTACATTAGAAGCAGAACACTTTACTGAACGGAAATATCATCATAAATCTCTATATAGCTACATATTTATCGTATTACATCTGATCTATGCCAACCCTCTATTAGTGGATATTTAGGTTACTTATGGTTCCTTAAATCATTTTTAATTTTTTCATTAATTTTTTATGTTTCCAATTTTAAAATCTCTTTTCTCTAGATACACACAAAAAATCTACAAACAAAATACTACTATAACTCAAATTTATATTTTTTCTAATTGTATATTAGAAAAATATTCCGTTTTTTTTATGAATGTGATAATCATTTGAAGATCAATTAGGAGAGACTGACTCTTCTGAGGGCCAAATAAGAAGGAAATTCAACATAAAGAGCTTTTGACAGCCAATCTGGAGAGAAATAAATACTCAGAGATAGGTCTTCATTTTCCAGTACAATGGAAACTGAACTGAAAGAGTAGAATGGTATAACTGTTGATATGGACAGGCATGCCTGCTAAAAGCAACCAACATTTTTCCCAGCATTAGGTAGTCATCCTCAAGAGCCGTTGAAATGGGAGCAAAGAGAGACATTCTCTATTAGGAAGAGTCAATACCAAAGGTCAGTGAAAGGCCTTTTTGGCTGTCTCTTAGGCATAAGAAATTTTTAAGAATTCATAGATGGATAAAAAATGTTTTAAACATGTGTTCCAAATCAATTATCCTAAGCAGTCTAACATTGGTCCAGTTTTTGAAGTTTTTCATCATTGATTTATATAACAGAAAGATGAGCCTAAAAGTGTATGTTGTTGTATGCTAAAGTCATGTTAGTGCAATTAGTTGGCTGCTAAATCTTTATTAATGGTGTGCCATTCAGAGCCTAGATTTTTGAAATAGAGCACCAAGGCCTATAGAAGGACCTCTCAATGGAATGTAGAGCATTGGTCCTCCAGAGAGTACCTATTTCTTTAAATGTTCCACTGCTCCAAATTAATCAGAAGTGTGGATGTTCTGAACTTCATATTGTAGCTGAGCTTTTTCTCCTAGTAGGAGCTGTACATAATGTGTTCAAGGACAAGAAATGACCAGGATTTATTCCGTTGTGTCACAGATATCCAAAGCTGAAATGTGGTATATAAAAAAGCTTTCATTGAAAGGTGGAAATTACTATAACTCTAAATTAATAATGAAAATTATTGAAAA
This sequence comes from Chlorocebus sabaeus, assembly GCF_047675955.1. Classification (NCBI taxonomy): domain Eukaryota; kingdom Metazoa; phylum Chordata; class Mammalia; order Primates; family Cercopithecidae; genus Chlorocebus; species Chlorocebus sabaeus. The sequence continues at coordinate 15,058,743 of NC_132927.1, read as the reverse complement.
TGCTCACAATTCCAACTTTAAAAATTTTTTTCTCTTCAACATTATTTATGGCTACTGTTCTCTTTGCGATTATGCTTATCTGTTAAGAAGTAACTTTTGGAGTCTAGTGTTTTATTCTTGAACCAGTGCAGGACTTCCCCCAAATGCTCCAATTGCAAGCACTCTCAGGAATGGAAAGATCTGTAGGAATACTCTAAGGCATCTGCATCCGGCTAGGAGTCAAAAGCTATTGGCTTAGCTTCATTCTATCTCATCTGTAAAATTGGATTATTAATGTTATATCTGACTAACTGAAAGATTGTGAAGAATAAATAGAACTATGGGTATAAACATAGTATGTAAAAGCAAGATATTACTATTCTTACACATCCTTGGAAATTTATGGGATCTCATTTTGAAAAAGAGGAAGGAAATGTCTTTTTGTCCTCTCCTCTGTTGCTAGGTTATTGGGTATATTAGTCAGCTTGGGCCGCCATAACAAGATACCCTAGACTGGGCGGTTTAGAAAACAGAAATTTATTTTCTCACAGTGCTGGATGCCAGAAGTCCAAGATCAAGTTTCCAGCCAATTCAGTTTCTGGTGAGGATGCTCTTCCTGTCTTGCAGATGGCCATGTTTTTGCTGTGTCCTCACATGGCCTTTCCTCAGTGTATGCACATGGAGAAGGAAAGAGAGTGAGCTCTCTGTGTCTTTTCCTGTAAGGACACTAATCAGATCAGAGCCCTATCCTCATTTAACCTTAATTAGTTTCATACTCCAGTTACAGCCACACTGAGGGTTAGGGCTTCAACACATGAATTTTGGTGGAAAGGGGTACACGAACATTCAGTCCATAACATCAGGGAAGATTAAGTTGTCTGGCACTACAGAGTCCTCAGCTGTAGGCTCATAAATAGCAGTGCCTCAAATGACGCATCAACACAGAAAAAAGGATGGAGCACTAAAGATTTGTTTTCCAGAACTTCTCAAGTAGCTTTTCCGTGAAGGCTCTTCCATTCTTGGTCAGTACTTGAAGAGAACAAAATATTTAACTTTTGAGATGCCACTATTCTTTTCATACAATTTCTGATGTTGTCAAAACATTTTGAACTTTATCGGACCCCTGAGATGGTGGTGTGTCCCTGCAGACAGGAGAAAATAGTGATTCTGGAAGTACAGATTATTCGTAAATCAAGAGGTGCTCACTTCTGCCAACAGGTACCAGGTCTGTATGCCTGACTTAAATTTGGAGGGCTAAAATGTCTTCTGCTTATGTTATTGACTAAAATGACTGATGTTGAAATAACCACTCCATTATGTGAGCCTCAAATGACAGTCATATTTTCCTGGAAAGACTATGCAACAATCTTTAAATAATTATATGTATATATATAATTTTAGGTGAAGCCTCTGAGGGCTAACAATTTACTCATATTGACAGGACATTTCTAGGGGGACAGTCAAAATAAGAAGGCCAATCTCTATTCCCTAATGGAAAATATTAGAAAATGATTATATAGAGATAATTTTTACTGTGATGTGTCATTTATTCTCCTGAGCATTTTTATTTATGTTTTTGAAACAGAATGTTAAATGAGACTCTATCTTGGTTTTGGCTAAGGCCTCAAAGGTTGAGAACAAAACAAAATTTGCCAAGCATCTCCCTATTCCAAAGTGAGGTGCTAGACATGCCAAGGATGTGGTCATCTGGTGTGTGAAAGCACTGGGATAGGAGAAGACCAAGTGCTGGGGTTCTGAGCCATTCCAGAACCCCAGCAACTGGTCTTCTATCGCAGTGTGTTCATGGAGGAGGACAGCCCAATGTTTCATCCTTACCTCAAGCCTGTGGGAGGCAGAACTTGACATAAAAAATTAAGGGACCTGCTGGATTGACATCTTCCTCAGACTTAAGGGCTCTAAGGGTGAAAAGTCATTGGGCTGTTGTGGGGAAAAACTGCACCAGTGTAGTTTAGCACCAATGGCTGGGTAATGACGTTTCCTCAGAGGGCCAGGCAGAAGAGAGAAATATTCTTAGAACAATCCTTCCAAGGAGCTGCAAGTGATGGGCAGTGGGGGTGGGCTATTGACTGGATTCCAACGAGATAGTATGTATAGTGTGGGCCTCCAGAATGTTGGGGTTGAAATTAGGGCTTAAAAGAGGCCAGCAAGATATGACCTCTGTTCTGGGACATGCAATGGGAGATTTCCAGCAGAAGAGATTGAATCTCTGAGAAACATACAGAGGTACCTTGTGATTAGAAACATCCACCAAGTCCAGAGCACAGCTTAAGGCCTATTCCCTGAAGGGGTCTGAAAACAAAGTGGAAATGGAGGAGCAGAGGAGCAAGGCAGGGAATTGAAGCAGGTGCTGGTGACCACTTTTGCCTTTTTTACTTCAGGCTTCCTAGGCTAGAGGGGGCTTGACCTGGGAGAAGTCTTAACTTTGAAAGGTATGTAGGGTTTGATGATTACACTGAACCACACATTTTAATTATTGAAAGAACAACTTCCTTCAGCTAAGAGTGACCTGAGAACTTGTTATTATTTGAGAGTAGCCATATAAAATTTATGGGATTTTCTTGAGATTCTAACCTTGGACAAAGGCAGAACTAGCCAAAAAAATAATGAGTTTAGTAGAATGTGTATGTGTGTGTGTCTGTATGTCTGTGTGTGTGTGTACATTGAGGGAAGTGGCAACGGATAGTAGTAGTAGAACATTTTTCATTGGTATCCTATAACATGTTGCTTGATCAAATAAATAGCTATATATTTGTAGTGCCTGGAGAAAATTTCATCTAATGCCTATCAGGTAATCTAGTACTTATAGATAAATAATCTTTCACTAGAAACTGAATATCTTGAGTATCTGTTTAGTATCTTGTTCTCTAACCCATAATACAATGTCTGCCATATGCCCAATAAGTATTTATTGGATGAGCAGCTACTTGGAGGTAGTGGAGATAGATAGTATGGCTTAAGTGCTTAGGTTCTGCATTTAGATAAACCTGGGTTCCGTCAGGCATGGTGGCTCATGCCTGTAATCCCTGCATGTTGGGAGGCTGAGGCGGGTGGATCACCTGAGGTCAAGAGTTTGAGACCAGCCTGGCCAATATGGTGAAACCCCGTCTCTACTAAAAATACAAAAAAATTAGCTGGGTGTGGTGGTGCACACCTGTAATCCCAGCTACTCAGGAGGCTGAGGCAGGGAGAATTACTTGAACCTGGGAGGTGGAAGTTGCAGTGAGCCAAGATCACATCACTACACTCCAGCCTGGGTGACAAAGCGAGACTCTTTGTCTCAAAAATAAAATAAAATAATAAATAAAATAAAATACATAAAATAAATAAATTAAAAAATAATAAATAATAAATAAATAAATAAAAATAGATAAACCTGGATTCAAATCCTAACTCCACCATTTGCTTGCTCTGTGATTTTAGACAATTTTTAAGTGTCTTTGTGCTTCAGAGTCTTGTCTTTTACGTAGATATAATAGTAGTTTACAGAGCTTTTGCAGAAGTACATAAGGTAACTGGATATATAAGCACATGGCCTGACTCATGTGGTGATCAATTTGTAGCAGTCATAACTTATGTTTATAAACTGTTACTACATTTTACCCTTTTATAAAGAGCTTACACTCCATTCAAATATTGTCAGCTTAAGCTGAGTTTTACTCAAAAGAAACATGCTACTTTTAGGAGCCAATTAAAGTAGTTCCTTCCCTTCCTCCTTCCCTTTCTTCTTTCCCTTCCTTCTGCTTTAACCATATTACCTTGAGCAAGGTATGGTGAGTTCAGAACAGATTAGGAGAAACCAGAAAGAGTTTCACAGTTTTGTGCCTCACAGTTCCCTGGGGAGAAACACAGGAACACTCAGCAGAAGCACCGCAGTCACGAGGCAGAGTGAGAGAGGGCAACTGAGGGCAAGTGCCTTTATTGTCTTTCTGCAGGCAGGGTAAGCAGGGTTAGGGTTAGCACGGTTAGGGTTGGCTAGCATTAATAATTTCAATGAGCTGTAGGGCCTAAGGGCTGACCCTGGGGAAATTAGGCTTTGTATGTAATGGCCTGGCTCCTGGGGAAGTGGTTGGAGGTGCGGACTTAATCACCTATTCAGGAAGGGTAACTGACTATCCTTTAGCCAGGGCCTCACAACTGAGTGAAGACACCAATTTAAAAACTGAGAGGGAAAGGTGGCTGACTAGTCCCAGCCAGGTGGAACAGCTCTCACCAAGGGACTGAGATAATGGGCATGCCTTTAATGAATCTTCAAAGGGAAGGTACCAAGAATGGATAGAGGGAAGACACAGAAGCTGGGCTGAAGTGGGAGAAAACTGAGAACGTTGCATGAGGCTACCATGCACTGGTACTCATTTTTAGACCACAACAGCTCCAGGGTAACAGGTGAGTTGAACTGGCAAGGTGCAACCTGCTCTTACCACCGAATTCTGGAATCCCAGCAGGTCAACTTCCTTGACCACTGTTAGGGACAAACTGCCCCAGAAAGCTTCTTGGTACTGCCAACACTCCCCCAAAACCCCTCCGTACTGCCCACCCCTCCCCTTAATGCACTGCAACTCTTCTCCATGCCATTCACCCTTGCCCCTAGCCTCTTTACATTTCTAAGCCCTTACCCAGGTGCTGGGGTAGAGCCAACAGACTTCACTTATCAGGCCTTGCTGCAGTAAACCCCAACTACAAGTCATCCAGACTACACAGGGGAAGGTTGTGGGAAGCTTAAACAAACCACCTACACCCTCCTGTAAGTTCCTTTATCTAGCTGCTACTGTAAATGTCACAAGGTGATATATGGCAAAGTTAACCAATAAACAGCCCCAGGGTCTCTCTCCCACATATAAACCCCTCGTTTTGTAAGCTCAGGGCTGCCTCCTCTGTCTGTAGTGGAGCAGCCGGCAGGTTCAATAAACTTATTTGCCTGACTTTGGGTCTATTTTTCCTTTCTCTCAGCTGACCTTACAACTACCATGGACACTTGAGTTGGCAGGCAGAGCTGCTTAAAGAAGTAGTAGGGGCAGCAAGCCAGCTGTAGGGGCCTAATACGAGTCCTTCAGAGTTACAGCATGCAGTCCAGGAGTTGAGAACCAAGCACTGGCTCTCAACTGAGAACCCTAAAATCACAAGATTTTAGAAGAAAATCTAAAAGAAGCCAGTTGGCTGAATTTACCTCATACCACAATCAATCCCTCAAGGTCATCAAAGAGGATAACGGAGGAAAAAAAAAAAATCAAAAATCAGCAATGGAGTCCAGAGGGTTTGGTGTGGGGATGTCTGGAGTGAAGCATGGCTGGGAATGGCCGTCCCCCTAGCTTGACTTGCTCCCATAGGAGACTTCAGCCCTAGAGGAACTGTCAGACCTGATCTCTGCAGGGTGACTTTGCCCAGCAGACAGGGCTGGTCTGACCTGAACCCTCTTTGGGGTTCCAGACTGGCTACACCTGCCTGCAGGGCAGTCTCAGGTGCAATTGGAGCCCACACAGTAGCTTCTATGTTATCCAACTATGCCTGACTGGTGGAGAGCTCCAATGAGGCAGCCCCTATGGCCGTGTACCAGCCTGCCTGCTTCCTCCTCATACTGCAGCTTTCCTCAGGGCTCACAGAAACTCCCACATTGCTTTGCTCGTGTGTGTCTGCATAGGCAGATTTTGCTTTCCTTTCCCACCCGCAGCATTAGAGAGTATAGTCTGCCTCCCCTTTCCCTGCTGACTACAATTACAAACACAGCCTTGGTGGGCACAGAGTCAGCAAGCCCCACCCCTACCAGCACCTTGCCCTCGTGCTAACACTGTGCAGAGAACAGGGGATCCTCCCACAGACTGAGCAATAACTCCTGCTTGTGGGGTGCACAGAAGGCACATAGTTCTGTGCCCACCAGTGCTCCACCCCTGCACCAACACCTCCAGTGCCACCATGCATACAATTTGCAGCAGGGCCCCTGCTCCCTCTCCCTACTTTCCCAGCCTCACCCCTTCCCCCTTCTGTGTTTCCTCCATCACTGTGGTGAGCACATGCAGAGAGGCAGGTATACCAGCACCTGTTAGCACTCTGCCACAGCTACCACACCTTGGCTCCCCAAGTGCAGAAGATTTCAGACTTTGAGAAACCAGAGAACAAAGTTGGGGCCTAATACAAGTCCCTCAGAGTTAGAGCATGCAGTCCAGGAGTTGAGAACCAAGCATTGGCTCTCAACTGAGAACCCTAAAATCTCCCAGAAAAGAAGCCAGTTGGCTGAATTTACCTCATACCACAATCCCTCAAGGTCATCAAATAGGATAACGGGGGGAAAAAAATCCAAAAAGTCAGCACCCTCAAAGATTGAAGGTAGATACGTCCACAAAGGTAAGAATCAGTGCAAGAATACTGAAACCTCAAAAACCCAGAGTGCTATCTTTCCTCCGAATGACCAGATCACCTCTCCAGCAAGGGTTCTGAACTGGACTGCGAAAGCTGAAATGATAGAAATAGAATTCAGAATATGGATAGCAATGAAGGTCACTGAGCTATGGAAATACACTGAAACCCAACTCAAGGAAGCTAAAAATGATAAAACAATGCAGGAGCTGACAGACAAAATAACCAGTTTAGAAAAGAAAGTAACCAACCTGATAGAGCTGAAAAACACACTACAGGAATTCCATAATGCAATTATCAGATTAATAGCAGAGTAGACCAAGCAGAGGAAAGAATTTCAGAGCTTGAAGCCTGTTTTTTTTTTTTAAATAAAATGATCAGACAAGAATAGAGAAAAAAGAATAAAAGGAAATGAACCAAACATCTGAGAAATACAGGAATATGTAGAGAGACTGAGTCTATACTCATTGATGTAACTGAAAGAGATGGGGAGAATGGAACCAGCTTGCAAAACATATTTCAGGATATCATCCACGAGATCTTCCCTAACATAGCTATAGAGGCCAATGTTCAAATTCAGGGAATACAGAAAACCTCAGTAGGATATTTCATGAGAAGATCATCCCCAAGATGCATACCTGATGCATCAGGTTTTCCAAGGACAAAATAAAAGAAAAAATGTTAAAGTCAGCTAGAGAGAAAGGTCAAGTCATCTACAAAGAGAAGCCCATCAGACTAAGAGCAGACCTCCCAACCAAAAACCTTACCAGCCAGAAGAGATTGGGGGCCAGTATTCAACATTCTTAAGAAAAGTAATTTCAACCCATTAATATCTGGTCAAACTAACCTTTGTAAGTGAAGGAGAAATAAGATCCTTTTCAGACAAGCAAATGCTGAGGGAATTCATTGCTATGAGACCTGCCTTACAAGAGCTCCTGAAGAAACCAATAAATATGGAAAGGAAGGACCAGCCACTGCAAAAACACACTGAAGTACACAAATGCAATCACATAAACGAGTCTGCAAAATGGCTAACATTGTGAAGACAGGATCAAATCCACACATATCAATACTAACCTTGAATATAAATGGACTAAATGACCTAATTAAAAGACACAGTGAAAGCTGGACAAAGAACCAAGACCCACTTCAAGAGGCCCATCTCACATGCAATGACACTCAGATGCTCAAAATAAAAGAATGAAGAAAAATTACCAAGCAAATGGAAAACAGAAAAAAAGCAGGGGTTGCAATCCTGGTTTCTAACAAAACTCCTTAAACCAACAAAAATCAAAAAAGACAAAGACATTACATAATAGTAAATGATTCAATTCAATAAGAAGACCTAACTATCCTAAATATAAATGTACCCAACACAGAAGCACCCAGATTCAGAAAGTAAGTTCTTAGAAACTGTCAAAGAGACTTAGACTTCCATACAATAATAGAGACTTTAATACCCCACTAATATTAGACTGCCTTCAATAGGCAGAGAATTAACAAAGATATTCAGGACCTGAACTCAGCACTGGATCAAATGGATCTAATAGATATGTATAGAACTACCACCCAAAAACAACAGAATACACATTCTTCTCATCACAGCATGGCACATACTATAAAATTCATCACATAATTGACAGTAAAACACTCCAGCAGATGCAAAAGAACAGAAATAATAACAAACTCTCTCTTGGACAGCAATGCAATCAAATATCAAGACTAAAGAATTGACTCACAAAACCACAAAATTACATGGAAATCGAATATCTTGCTCCAGAATGACTTTTGGGTAAATAAGTTCTTTCAAACCAATGAGAAAAGTGCAACATACCAGAATCTCTGGGACACAGCTTAGGCCATTTTAAGAGAGAAATGTATAGCACTAAATACCCACATCAAAAAGTTAGAAAGATCTCGAGTTAACAACCTAACATGACAACAAAAGAACTGGAAAGCCAAGAGCAAACCAACACCAAAGCAAACAGATGACAAGAAATAATCAAAATCAGAGCTGAACTGAAGGAGATTGAGACATGGAAAACCATTCAAAAGATCAGTAAGTCTAGGAGCTAGTTTTTTCAAAAATTTAATAAAATAGAGTGCTAGGTAGAATAATAAAAGAAGAGAGAAAATTTAAACAATCACATGTGACAAGGAAGATATTACCATGGACCTCACAATAATACACAGAACCATCAGAGAATATTATGAACTCCACTATACACATAAAAAAAGTAGAAAATCTAGAAGAAATAGATAAATTTCTGGACACATACACTCTCCTAAGACTGAACCAAGAAGAAATTGAATTCCTGCAAAGATGAATAATGAGCTCTGAAATTGTCAGTAATAAATAGTCTACTAACTAAACTAAGCCCTGAACCAGATGGATTCATAGCTGAATTTTACCAGATGTACAAAGAACAGCTGGTACCATTCCTACTGAAATTATTCCAAAATATTTAGGAGGATAGACACCTCCCTAACACTTTCTATGAGGCCAGCATCATCCCGATACCAAAACCTGTAGTGATTTTGGCATTGGGATGATGCTGGCCTCATAGATTGACAGAGATGCAACACCACCACAAAAGAAAACCTCAGGCCAATACTCTTAATGAACATCAATGTAAAAATTCTCAACAAAATACTGGCAAACACACTTCAGCAGCACATCAAAAAGCTTATGCACCATGATCAAGTATTCTTTATTCCTGGGATGCAAGGTTGTTGGTTCAACATATGCAAATCAATAAATGTAATTTCTCACATTAACAGAATGAAAGATAAAAACCACATGATTACCTCAATAGATGCAGAAAAGGCTTTCAATGAAATCCAATGCTCCCTCATGGTAAAAAACTCTCAATAAACTAGGTGTTGAAGGAACACACTTCAAAATAAGAGCCATCTATGAGAAACTCAAAGCCAACATCATGCTGAATGGGCAAAAGCTGGAAGCAAATTGTGGAAAACTGGCACAAGACAAGGATGCCATCTCTCACCACTTCTATTCAACATAGTATTGAATGTTCTGACCGAGGCAATCAGGCAAGAAAAGAAAGGTCATTCAAATAGGAAGAGAGGAAGTCCAACTATCCTTGTTTGCCAACAACACAATCCTATATATGGAAAACCCCAGAGTCTCAGCCCTAAAACTCCTTAAGCTGATAAGCAACTTCAGCAAAGTCTCATCATACAAAATCAACGTGCAAAAATCACTAACATTGGTATACACCAGCAATAGTGAAGCTGGGAGCCAAACCAGAAATGCAATTCCATTCACAAATGCCACAAAAAGAATAAAACACCTAGGAATACAGCTAACTAGGGAGGTGAAAGATCTCTACAACAGAACTACAAAACACTGCTCAGAAAAATTAGAGATGACACAAACAAATGGAAAAACAGTCCATGCTCATGAATAGGAAGAATTAATTTCATAAAAATGGCCATACTGCTGAAAGCAATTTATAGATTCAGTGCTATTTCTATTAAACTACTATTGAGATTCTTCACAGAATTGGAAAAAAACTATAATAAAATTCATATGTAAAAAAAAGCCTGAATAGCCAGGGCAATCCTAAGCAAAAAGAACAAAGCTGGAAGCATCACACTACCTAACTTCAAACTAAGTACAGGGCTATAGTAAACAAAACAACGTGGTACTGTTACAAAAACAAACACATAGACCAATGAAAGAGAATGGAGAACCCATAAATAAGGCCACACACACCTACATCCATCTGATCTTTGCAAAACCTGAGAAAAACAAGTAATGGGGAAAGGATTTCCTATTCAAAAATGGTGCTGGGACAACTGGCTAGCCATATGCAGAAGATTAGAATTGGACCCCTTCGTTACACCATATACAAAGATCAACTCAAGATGAATTAAAGACTTAAATGTAAAACCCAAAACTATAAAAACCTTGGAAGACAACCTAGGTAATACCATTCTGGACATAGGCATGTGCAAATATTTCATGACCAAGATGCTGAAAACAATTGCAACAAAAGCAAAAATTGACAAATGGGATCTAAACTAAAGAGCTTCTGCACATCAAAAGATACTATCAACAGAGTGGATAGACAACCTACAGAATGGGAGAAAATTTTTGCAAACTATGCATCTGACAAAGGTCTAATATCTAGCATCTATAAGGAACTTATATTTACAAGAAAACAGCCCTATTAAAAAAAAAAAGTGGGCAAAGGACATGAATAAACAATTCTCAAAAGAAGACATACATGCAGCAACAGTCATAGGAAAAAAAGATCAACATCACTGATCATTAGAGCAATGTAAATCAAAACCACAATGTGAAATCAACTTACATGGGTCAGAATGAGTATTGTTAGAAACTCAAAAAATAACACATGTTGGCGAGGTTGCAGAGAAAAATAAATGCTTATACACTGTTGGTGGGAAAGTTAGTTCGTTCAGCCATTGTGGAAGACAGTGTGGCAATTCCTCAAAGACCTAAAGACAGAAATACTATTTTACCCAGGAATCCCATTACTGGGTATATACTCAAAAGAATATAAATTATTATATTATACAGACACATGAATATGTATCTTCATTGCAGCACTATTCACAATAGCGAAGTGATGGAATCAACCTAAATTCCCCTCAATGATAGGCTGGACAAAGAAAATGTGGTACAGATATACAAATGAATACCATGCAGACATAAAAAAGAATGAGATCATGTGCTTTGCAGGGACATAGATAGTGCTGGAGGCCATTATTTTTAGCCAACTAACCCAGGAACAGAAAACCAAATACCACATGTTCTCACTTAGGAGTGGGAGCTGAATGATGAGAACACATGGACACATAGAAGGGAACCACACACACTGGGGCCTATCAGACGGTGGAGGGTGGCAAGAGGGAGAGGATCAGGAAAAATAACTAATGGGTACTAGGCTTAATAACTGGGTGACTAATCCACACAACAAACCCCCATGACACAAGTTTATCTGTATAAGAAACCTGCACATGTACCTTTGAACTTAAAAAAAAAAATAGATAAAACCTAATTAAACTACATAGAGTCAGATGTTGATAGGAACTGAGGTGAGGTAGAAGAATCTATCGTGCATTTTGTAAATTCTAACTGCTGCAAAGGCACTCTGGTAGGTCAGACTTGAACAGCTTTAATGCCATTAACCTCAATTCTTTTAATGTGTGAAAATTTCCACCTAATGGGAGAGCAAAAGGCTTATTGTTAAAGTTTACTTAGCAAAGCACATTTGGGAAATGTTTCAGAAATCCTTATGAAAGAATCCTGAAGTGCCTAGTCATTGTCAATATGTCTATTTATAGATGTTTATCAAGCATTTTTCCTCTTCAATTCATGGTTAACAGAAAAACCAAACTCTGTAAAATATTTTGAAGAGGTTTATTCTGGATAATAACTGACCATAGCCCAGAGAACATAGTCTCAAGAGGTCCTGAGAAAGTACACTCACAGAGATTAGTTAACTGTTTGGTTTTATGCATTTTAAGGAGATAGAAATTTCAGGAAAAAACATGAATTATATATGGAAGGTATATATTTGTTTATCCCCAAAAGGCAGGACATTTTAAAGAGGGTCCTTACAAGTCATATGTGGGCTTTAGGGATTCTTTAGTTGACAATAGGTTGATAGAGTTAAGCTGTTGTCTAAAGACTTGAAGTCAGTAGAAGGAAATGCTTGGGTTAAGATAAGAGGGTTGTAGGGGCCAAAGCATTTGTTGTGTGGATGAAGCCTCCTATGTAGCTGCCTTCAGAGAGACTAGATTGTAAAATGTCTATTTTCAGACCTTAAAGGTGTCAGACCCTCAGTTAATCTCTCCTAGATCAAGGAAAGGCCTAGAAAGGGAAGGCTGGCTGCATTAGTGAAGAGTCTCTACAGGTGCAAGTGTCCACCACAAAACACGGCTTTGCAGGGCTATTTCAAAATATGTCAAAAATATACTTTGCAGTAAAATATTTTTATTTCCTTCAGAGTCTGCTGTCATGTGATGTGATACCAGAGTCAGGGCATAAAATAAGCCATATGATACACATTTAATTAAAAAATAAACCCTGTTTAATGAGATTTTATGCTTTGTAGGATGTGACTTAACTCTTGCCCTGTGTAGCCTTAGGTTTTGTTTATAATCTGGTATCTTATTGCCACAAAGAGTCTGGTTTTTCAGTCTTGAGATCTCTGTTTTAACCTTAATGCCAGTCAGTTGTGCCTAAACTCCAAAAGGGAGGGGGTATAATGAGGCATGTCTGATCTGCCCATCAAGACCAGGAATTCAGTTTTTTTAGGTTTCTTTGGGGTCTCATTGGCCAAGAGGGGGATCTATTCAATCAGTTGTGGGGCTTAGAATTTTATTTTTGGTTTACAAAACCATAAACTGGCCCATAAATATAGAGCCTCTCAGTTATTCAAGTCAGAGTCTTTCCTACTGCCCTGCTAGAATATTTGTCACCAGTGTGAAGGAAATCAAAATATTTTACCTCAAAATATATTTTTTGACATATTATGAAATAGCTGCCACAGGGCTAGCCCACTGAAATGGCCCCCAAAAGCTGCCTTCTGTGGGGGAAATTTACATCTTAGAGAATCTCCGTAAATGCAGCCATGGCTTCCCTTTCTAGGCTTTTCCTGGATCTAGTTTAAATTAATTAAGAATCTGACACCTTAAAAAGTCTGAAAAGAAACATTTCCCATCTATTCTTTCTGATGGCTACTGCCTAGGAGGCTTCATCTACGTAATGTGGACAGCGTGTCCTCTCTCCGCTCCGTTTTCGCCCATCTCCCCTCTCTCTCCTCTTCTTTTTTTGAGATGGAGTCTCACTCTGCCGCCCAGACTGGAGTGCAGTGGCATGATCTCAGCCCACTGCAACCTCTGCCTCCTGGGTTCAAGCGATTCTCCTGTCTCAGCCTTTTGAGTAGCTGGGATTACAGGTGCCAACCACCATGCCTGGATAATTTTTATATTTTTAGTAGAGATGGAGTTTCACTATGTTGACCAGGCTGGTCTCAAACTCCTTAACTCAGGTGATCCCCCCGCTTTGGCCTCCCAAAGCACTGGGATTATAGGTATGAGCCCCCATGCCTGGTTGAGCCCCCATTCTTTCTATAACCTCAAGATGGTGTTCACTGGGATTTGGGTCTTCATTCTGAAGACTCCTGAGGATACAAGTTAAATAACTTTGTATGCCTTTTCTCCTATTAATCAGTTGTCCTCATGTCTGATTTTTCAGCAACTTTGGCAAGACCCTTGGCCCCCACAAGAGTATTGAGAAAATATGAAGAGATTATTATATGCTGTTTTGCTTTTGTTTGTTTCTATGTTTTTCTTTTTGGGGGAAAGGGGAGACAAAAGAAGGTGGAAATGAGGAGTAAAAAGTTCAGTATAGAATGTCGATTTGAAGTATTTACTGATTACAGCAGGAAACGTAAATCCTCTTGCTTATTATTTAAAAATACAGCCCTGAATGTGTGTCCTACATTCCTACGATGAATAACAGCTGCATTAGCATTCCAACGAAAATCCTGGCTATTGGATTTCTATAGTGAACGATTATTTCAATAGACCTCAATTTGCTTTTTAAGACTATTTGTAATTTTGTTAAACTTTTATGTCATTAGCACCAAATTATTTTTGGTTTACCTGGCCAAAACTGGGAATAAACCTAGATTCTATTTTGAATATACATACTATGTAGACATCTAATTATGCAGCCAATGCAAAGATATGGTCTATGATTTTTCATCCTATTACTAGTCAGGTATGTCAAGTTCATTCATATAAGGTATTTCATCTCAAAACTTAAGGTCACTATGATAATACTGTTACAGTGTGCATATAATTCAGATAAAATTTATATGTTTACAAATATACTTACAAAACAAATGAAAACTTAGAATGAGCTGCAGGAGTAGCTGTAATAACGTACATAGTCCGTGTATTCACTGAGAACATTTTGTACATAAGGTTGGAAACACTGAAAGAATCATGGAGTATAAAAAGAGTCATGCAGCAAAAAATTATTTCTCATTTAGGAAAAAACCAGAAAAAAATGTGTGGCATGAAATAGGAAATATGAACTTTATTATATCACAGAAAATTATGAACTTTTCCTTGGAGTAACCCCTTTTTCAAATAGCTTAATGTATAAGTGATGTATATAAACTATACGTATTTAATGTATACAACTGAAAAAGTTTTGACTTTTGTATACATCTATGAAATTATCACCAAAATTACAATAATGAACATAACCATTTATTTAACATTTCCTCATGCCCTTCATATAAACTCTCTCTTCTTCTTCTCCTTGTCTTCCTTCTGTCCCATGCCCAGGTAACAACTGATTACTTTCTGTTGCTATAGTTTAGTTAGCATTCTATGTAATTTTATATAAATGTGATCATACAGTATGTGAACTTTTGGGGGGAGGCATCTGGCTGCTGTTACTAGGCATATTATTACGAGATTCATCTGTGTTTTTGCATGTATCAATAGTTACTTGTTTATATTTTCATTATTCCATTATAGAATATACCACTTAGACATTTGCATGCTTCCAGTTTTTGTATATACAAAGCTGCTGTAAATATTCCTACAGAAGTCTTTGTTTGGGCATGTTCTTTTTCTTAGGTAAATACTCAAGGAAATACTCTACAGGAAATTGGTAGATATCTGGATTATATGGTAGATGTCTGTTTAACTTTTAAGCAACAATAACGTTGTTTTCCAAAGTCATCATACCGTTTTACATTCCAACCAGTAATGCATGAGAGTTCCAGTTCTTCCACATCCTTAGCGACAACTGGTATGGCCAGTCTTTTAAATTTTGGTCATCCTAGTGGGTGTAAAGTAGTATCTCATTAGAGTTTTAATTATTTATGTTTTTTTTAATGACATATGATGTTGAATATCTTTTCCTATGTTTATTTGTCCTTTGCATAATTTTTGTTGAAATGTGTTCATTTTTTTCCCCATTTTTAATTGAGTTGTTTGTTTCTTACTGAGTTCTGAGTTGTTTGTTTATTGTGGATATTCTTACTTTTAAGTTTTGGTGGGTGAGACCAGGGCAGTCCTCAGTTTAGGGCTAATTATCCCCCAGTACTGAAGCAAGACGCTTATGTGTTTTCTATCCAAGCCCTATGAATCATAAGGTTTCCCAGTCTGGCTGGTGGAAACAGGCACTATCCCTGGACTCCTGGGAAAACCAAGTATCACTAGCTCTCATTCTTTTGAGTGGGTCTTTCCTCAGACTTAGGTAACTTCTTAATGAATATGTGTTGATCAGTAATCAACTGAAAACCTGAGGAGAACTCTGCAGGTCTCAGGCACTCCTATTCTATCTATACAGTTGTCTTCTCTCTGGTATGCTGTCCTGAGAATTCCGGCAACCTTGGTTTCCTCAGCTCAGGAAATCTGCTGGGCACTTCCTGCTTTTCTTCTCCCTGCAGCATGGCTTGGAAATTTAAAATAGTAAGCTGAGGCACATTTTCACTTACCTTGTTGGGTTTCTGTCTCTCAAAGATCATTGTCCTTTGTTGTCTGATGTCCAGTGTCTTGAAAACTTTTTTTTTTTAATTCTTTTATCTTTTTTTTTTTTGTGATTGCAGGAAGGAGGGTAAATTTGGTCTCCTTTACTCCTGTTTTGACCAGACCAGAGTTATTTTTAATGCTTTTTTCTTTCAGTTCACATGACATCTTGATGTGAGCCACTGGCCATTTGGAAACTAAATTTTCTCACTCACAATCTCACTGTTGTTAAACATTTTGATGTACTTACAAAACAAATGAAAACTTAGAATGAGCTGCAGGAGTAGCTGTGATAACATATATAGTCCATGTATTCACTGAGAACATTTTGTTCATAAGGTTGGAAACATTGAAAGAATCATGGAGTATAAAAAGAATCCTGCAGCAAAAAATTATTTCTCATTTAGGAAAAAAACAGAAAAAAATGTGCGGTATGAAATAGGAAATATGAACTTTATTATATCAGAATTTCAAGTGATCTCTCCCCCTACCTCCTGTCTTTTTTAAAAATAATTTTATTAAAATATAATTAATATACTATATAATTCACTCATTTAAAGTATACAGTTCAATGACTTTAAAAAAATTATAGCGACCCTAGTGGGTGTGAAGTGATAACTCATTGTGGTTTTGTTTGTTTTTTCCCTATTGACAAGTAATAGTGAGCATTTTTTCATGTGCTTGTTGGTCATTTGTATAGCTTCTTTGGAAAAATGCCTACTCAAGTTCTTTGCCCATTTTTAACAGGATATTTTGTTGTTGAGTTAAAGAACTTGTTATACTTTTTGTGTACTAAACCCTTGTTAGATATGTGATTTGCAAAAATTTTCTTCCATTCTTTGGGGTTTTTCACTTTTTATATAGAGATAGATGCATTAATTATTTTAATTTTGATAAAGTTCAATTTATTTTTCTTTTGTTGCTTGTGCTTTTGGTGTCACATTGAAGAAACCATTGCCAAATCCAAAGCCATGAAGATTTACTCATGTATTTTCTTGTAATAGTTTTATATGCACATGTGCTGCTGAACTTAAAGTTGGAGATCACAAAAGAAAGTAAAGAGACTAGGACATGTCAAATTTGTAGATTAGTGCTGTTCTTAGAGGTAGTGTAATAATCTTAAAAGCATATGTATCAGCAGATGTGGTGAAAACATTTGATAAGACTGGGTGTGGTGGCTCACGCCTGTAATCCCAGAATATTGTGAGGCTGAGAAGGGTGGATCACTTGAGGCCAGTAGTTTGTTACCATCCTGGCCAACATAGTGAAACCCCATCTCTACTAGAAATACAGAAATTAGCCAGCCATGGTGGCATGCACCTGTAGTCCCAGCTACTCAAGAGGCTGAGGGAGGAGAATCACTTGAACCCAGGAGGCAGAGGTTGCAGTCAGCCGAGATTACACCACTGCACTTTAGCCTGAGTGAAAGAGTGTGACGCTGTCCCCAAAAAATAAAAAGAAGAAGAAGAAGAAGAAGAAAATATTTAATAAATGCAATATCTATCTGTGGAAAAAAATAACCCATAGCAAAATGCCAACACAATAGAATGTTCTTAATTCAAAAAGAACATCTTCGATTAAGATGGTGGATAAAAGGCAGGACTAGCTTTCAGCTCCTGTTTGGATGAACAGAGTAGTATGTGGAAACTCACATCGTGAACTTTTTCTCGAAGAACTACTGCAGGTATATACCAGGAAAGCCAAGAGAATCCTCAGACCCTTTGAAGGAACTGGATCACTGCTGCAGGCTGCCTGAGACACTGAAAACCCATGAGTCTGCTTGCTTTCTCAGCAGGAGGCTTGTGGTCTGGAAGAAGTTCTCAGTCCTGGTCACTGGCTGCCTGGAAATAGACTCGGTGCTATTGAGGGACATAGTAGAAGTGAGACTGGCCTTTGAGACTGTGAGCTGCATGGGTGTGGGGGGAGGCCTGTAACTGAAGGCTTTCCCCCATTTCCCTGGTGACTTGTATGACTCAGCAGAGGCAGCCATAAACCCCCTGGGAATATAACTCCATTGGATTGCGTACCACACCCTTATCCTTCACAGCAGCTGCAGCAAGCGCTGCTAAAGGACAAACTGAGCTCAGACACACCTACCCCTGCCCAAACCTGGTGATTTTTCTCTACCTGCCTTGGTAGCCGAAGACAGAGGTCATAATCTCTTTGGAGCTCTGTGGCCCTGCCCATCGCCTGAGGAACCTGAATACTTAACCAGGTGTCTTCCCTAGGTTAAGTTTGTATCCTCTCTATAGGGCCACAGCTGAAGCACTCTTGAAAGTGCCACCTCCTGGCTGGAGGCCAATGAACTCAAAACCAGTATCCTAAACAAAAACAAAATCAAAGACCCTCAGAGTTTACTTCACTCCCCTGCTACCTTCACTGGAGCAGGTGCTGGTATCCATGGCTGCAATACCTGAAGATCAATCATATCATAGGACACTTTGTAGACACTCCCCAGGACCAACCTGGAGCCTGGTAGCTCTGCTGGGTGGCTAGACCCAGAAGAGCAAAAATAGTTACTACAGTTTGGCTCCCAGGAAGCCCCATTCATAGGGGAATGGAGAGAACACCAAATCAAGGGACCACCCCTTGGGACAAAAGAATCTGAACAGCAGCCCTTGAGATCTTTCCTCTGACATAGTCTACCCAAATGAGAGTGAACCAGAAAAACAATTTTGGTAACATGACAAGGCAAAGTTATTTAACACCCCCAAGAGATCATATCAGCTCACCAGTAATGAATCTAAGCCAAGACAAAAATCTCTGAATTGCCAGAAAAAGAATTCAGAAGGTAGATTATTAAGCTAATCAAGGAGGCATCAGAGAAAGTTAAAGTCCAACTTAAAGAAATAAAAAACATGATACAGGATATGAAAAGAAAATTCTTCAGTGAAATATACAGCATTAATAGAAAAATCACAACTTTTGGGAATCAAGAACACACTTAGAGAAATGCAGGAATGCAAAATGCAATGGAAAGTCTCAGCAATAGAATTGAACATGTAGAAGAAAGAATCTCAGAGTTCAAAGCAAGGCTTTTGAATTAACTCAATCCATCAAAGACAAAGAGAATTTTAAAAAATGAACAAAGCCGCCAAGAAGTTTGAGATTATGTTAAACATTCAAACCTAAGAATAATAGGTGTTCCTGAGGAAAAAAGAAATCTAAAAGTTTGGAAAACATATTTTAGAGAATAATTGAGGAAAACTTCCCTGGCTTTGATAGAAATCTAGACATTCAAGTACAAGAAGCTCAAAGAACACCTGGGAAATTCATCGCAAAAAGATCATTGCTAAACTCAATCTGAAGGAAAGAATCTTAAGAGGCAAAAGCACTAGTTAACTTACAAATGAAAACCTATCAGATTAACAGCAGATTTCTCAGCAGAAACTCTACAAGCTAGAGGGGATTGGGATCCTATTTTTAGCTTCCTTAAACAAAACAATTATCAGCCTAGAATTTTGTATCCAGTGAAACAAAACTTCATAAATGAAGGAAAGATACGGTCGTTTCCAGACAAATAAATGTGGACAGAATTCACCACTACTAAGCCAGCACTACAAGAACTGCTAAAAGGAGCTCTAAATCTTGAAACAAATCCCCAAAATATACCAAAATAGAACCTCCTTAAAGCAGAAATCTCACAGGACCTGTATAACAATAATACAATAAAAACAACAACAACAAGGTATTCAGGCAACAACGTGATGAATAGAAGAGTACTTAACATCTCAGTACTAACATGGAATGTAAATGGCCTAATGCTCCCCTTAAAAGATACAGAATGGGCCGGGTGGGGTGGCTCAAGCCTGTAATCCCAGCACTTTGGGAGGCCGAGATGGGCGGATCACGAGGTCAGGAGATTGAGACCATCCTGGCTAACACAGTGAAACCCTGTCTCTACTAAAAAATACAAAAAAATTGCCGGGGGAGGTGGCGGGTGCCTGCAGTCCCAGCTGCTCGGGAGGCTGAGGCAGGAGAATGGCGTAAACCCGGGAGGCGGAGCTTGCAGTGAGCTGAGATCCGGCCACTGCACTCCAGCCTGGGTGACAGAGCGAGACTCCGTCTCAAAAAAAAAAAAGATACAGAATGGCAGAACGAATAAGAATTCACCAGTTGGCGGGGCGTGGTGGCTCACGCCTGTAATCCCAACACTTTTGGAAGCTGAGGCCGGCGGATCACCTAAGGTCAGGGGTTCGAAAGCAGCCTGGCCAACATGATGAAACCCTGTCTCTACTAAAAATACAAAATTGTCCGAGCATGGTGGATCATGCCTGTAATCACAGCAACTTGGGAGGCTGAAGCAGGAGAATTGCTTGAACCTGAGAAGTGGAGGTTGCAGTGAGCCAAAATCACACCATCGCACTCAAGCCTGGGCAACAAGAGCAAAACTCCATCTCAAAACAAAAAAAAAGTAAACAGAATTCACCAGTCAAGTTTCTGCTGTCTTCAGGAGACTCATCTCACACATGGCGACTCACATAAACTTAAGTTAAAGGTGTGGGGAAAGATATTCCATGCAAATGGACACCAAAAGTGAGCAGAAGTAGCTATTCTTCTATCAGACAAAACAAACTTTAAAGCAACAGCAGTTAAAAAAGACAAAAAACGGCCTTATATAATGCTGAAAGTACTAGTCCAACAGGAATATATCACAATTCTAAATATATATATATGCAGCTAACACTGGAGCTCCCAAATTTATAAACCAATTACTATTAGTTAGTCCTAAGGAATTAGATAGACAGCAATGCAACAATAGTGGGGAACTTCGATACTCTACTGACAGCACTAGACAGGTAACTAAGACAGAAGTTAAAGAAACAATGGGCTTAAAATATACCCTACAACGAATGAACTTAACAGATATTTACAGAACATTCTCCCCAATAACTTCAGAATATACATTTTATTCAACAGCACATGGAACATTCTCCAAGATAGACCCTATGATAGGCCATGAAACAAGTCTCAGTAAATTAAAGAAAATCAAAGTTATATCAAGTACTCTCTCAGACTACAGTGGAATAAAATTGGAAATCAGCTCCAGAAGGAGCCCTCAATGCCATGCAAATACATGGAAATTAAATAACTTGCTCCTGAATCATTTTTGAGTCAACAATGAAATCAAGATGGAAATTAGAAAATTCTTTGAACTGAAAGATAACAGTGACATAACCTATCAAAACCTCTAGGATACAGCAAAAGTGGTGCTAAGAGGAAAAGTTCATAGCATTAAATGCCTACATCAAAAAGTTTGAAAGAGAACAAGTAGACATTCTAATGTCACAGTCCATGGAACTGGAGAAACTACACAATCCAAACCCAATCCCAACAGAAGAGAAGAAATATCGAAGATCAGAGTAGACCTAAATGAAATTGAAACAACAAAAAAATTCAAAGGATAAATGAAAGAAAAAGCTGATTATTTGAAAAGATAAATAAAATGGATAGATCTTTAGTGAGATAAACCAAGAAAGGAAAAGTTCCAAATAAGCTTAATTAGAAACAAAATGGGAGATATTACAACTGATGCCCCAGAAATATAAGAAGTTATTCAAGGCTACTATGAACACCTTTACGTGCATAAACTAGAAAACCTAGAGGAGATGAATAAATTCCCGGAGATATACAACCCTCCCAGGAAGATATAATGTCTGAACTGACCAATAGCAAGCAACAAGATTGAAATGGTAATTAAAAAAATGCCAACGAAAACAACAACAAAATCCAGGACCAGATGGATTCACAGCTAAATTCTATCAGACATTCAAAGAAGAATTGGTACTAATTCTACTGACACTGTTCCAAAGATAGAGAAAGAGGGACTCTTTAAATTATTCTATGAAGCCAGTATCACTTTAATACCAAAACCAGGGAAAGACATAACAAAAAAAGAAAATTACAGACCAATAGATGTGACAGTCCTTAACAAAATACTAGCGAACCAAATCCAACAACATTTCAAAAAGGCAATACACTATGATCAAGTGGGTTTCATATCAGGGATGCAGGAATGGTTTAACCTATGTAAGTCAATAAATGTGATACACCACACAGAGAGAATCAAAAACAAAAATCACATGATCATCTCCATGGATGCAGAAAAAGCATTTGGCAAAGCTTAGCATTGCTTTATGATTAAAACCCTTAGCAAAACTGGCATAGAAGGGACATACCTTAAGGTAATTATGCCATCTATGACCAACCCACAGCCAACTGAATGAGGAAATGTTGAAAGCATTCCCCCTGAGAAGTGGAACAATACAAGGATTCCCACTTTCACCACTTCTATTCAACATAGTACTGGAAGTCCTAGCCAGAACAATCAGACAAGAGTAAGAAATAAAGGGCAGCCAAAAAAGTCAAACTGTTACTGTTTCCTGATGATATGATAGTATACCTAAAAAACCCTAAAGATTCCCCCAGAAAGCTCCTAGAACTAGTAAATGAATTCAGCAAAGTTTCAGGATACAAAATAAATGTGCACAAATCAGTAGCTCTGTTAGACACCAATACCGACCAAGCTGAGAATAAAATCAATAACTCAACCCCTTTCAAAGTAGCTGAAAAAAAAAACAACAAAAAACAACAAAAAAACCAAGAATGTGAAAGACCTCTACAAGGAATACTATAGAACACAGCTGAAAGAAATTATAGATGACACCAACAAATGGAAACCCATCCCATGCTCATGGATAGGTAGAATTAATATTGTTAAAATGACCATACTGCCAAAAGCAATCTACAAATTCAATGCAATTCCCATAAAAATATCACCATCATTCTTCACAGAACTAGAAAAAACATATGGAACCATAAAAGAGCCCACATAGCCAAAGCAAGACTAAGCAAAAAGAACAAACCTGAAGGTATTACATTACCAGGCTTCAAACTAAACTATAAGGCTATAGTCACCAAAACAGCGTGGTGCTGGTTTAAAAATCGACACATAGACCAATGGAACAGAATAGAGAACCCAGAAATAAAGTCAAATACTTATAGCCAACTGATCTTTGACAAAACAAACAAAAACATAAAGTGGAGAAAGGGCACCCTATTCAACAAATGGTGCTGGGATAATTGGCTAGCCACATGTAGAGGAATGAAACTGGATTCTCATCTCTCATTTTACATAAAAATTAACTCAAGATGGATCAAAGACTTAAATCTAAGACCTGAAACCATGAAGATTATAGAAGATAACATTGGAAAACCCTTCTAGACGTTAACTTAGGCAAAGACTTCATGACCAAGAACCCAAAAGCAAAGGCAACAAAAACAAAGATAAATAGGTCAGTCTTAATTAAACTAAAAACCTTCTGTACAGCAAAAGAAATAATCGGCAGAGTTAACAGACAATCCACAAAGTGGGAGAAAATCTTCACAATTTATATATCTGGTAAAGGACTAACATCCAGAATCTACAAATAACTCAAACAAATCAAGAAAAAAAATATCCAGTCAAAAAGTGGGCTAAGGACATAAGTAGACAATTCTCAAAAGAAGATATACAAATGGCCAACAAGCGTATGAAAAAGTGCTCAACATCACTATCAGGGAAATGCAAATCAAAACTACAATGCAATGATACCACCTCACTCCTGCAAAATGGCCATAATAAAGAAATCAGAATATAATAGATGTTGGCATGGATGCAGTAAAAAGGGAACACTTCTACACTGTTGGTGGGAATATAAACTAGTACAACCACTATGTTAAATAACTAAAAGGAGATCTACTGTTTGATCCATCAATTTCACTACTAGGTATTTACCCAGAGGAAAATGAGTTATTATAGTAAAAAGATACTTGCACATGCATGTTTATAACAGCACAATTTGTAATTGCAAAATATGGAACCAGCCCAAATGTCCATCAATCAACGAGTAAAGAAAATGTGGTGTATATATATACCGTGGAATACTACTCAGCCATAAAAAGGAATGAAACAATGGCATTTGCAGCAACCTGGATGGAATTGGAGACAATTATTCTAAGTGAAGTAACTCAGGAATGGAAAACCAAACATTGTATGTTTCCACTCATATGTGGGAGCCAAGCTATGAGACACAAAGGCATAAGAATGATACATGAAACTTTGGGGACTCAGGGGAAAGGGTGGAGGGTGGTGTGGGATAAAAGACTCCACAATGGGTACAGTGAACACTGCCTGAGTGATGGGTGCACCCAAATCTCAGAAACCACCACTAAGGAACTTACTCATGTAGCCAAACACCACCTGTTCCCCCAAAACCTATTGAAATAAAAAATAAAAAATTTAAAAACCAAAAAAGAATATTTTCCAAAAAGCTTAATGCAAACATTGTACTTAATGTAAACTAATCAAAGCTCTTAAAAATAATAAAATGATTAAAAATTGTTTATAGTTTTAAGTCTTACATTTTGTTTCTTTGATGCATTTTTAGTTAATTGGTGTAAGAGGTGTGAGATGAGGATTCAACTTCATTTTTTCGCATGTAGATATCTGTCCACTTGTCCCAGCACCATTAGTTTAAAAGACCATTCTTTCCCCATTGAATGATCATTGCACCCTAGTGGAAAATCAATTGACCATAGACACTTGAGTTTATTTTTGGACTTTGAATTTGATTCAATTGATCTATATGTCTATCCTTATGTCAGTACCACACTCTTATTTATGATTATTGTAGCTTTTTACTAAGTTTTGAAATTGGGAAATGTGAGTCCTCCTACTTTGTTTTTCTTTTCCGAGATTGTTCTGGCTATTTTGGATCCCTTAAAATTCCATATGAATATTAGAATCAACTTGTCAATTTCTACAAAGAAGTCAGTTGAATCAATTTAATAGGGATTCATTGAATCTGTAGATCAATTCGGGGAGCACTGCCATCTTAAAAGTATTACATTTCTGATTTATGAACATGAGATGATTTTCTATTAATTTAGATCTTCATTAATTTCTTTCAACAATATTTTGGAGATTTCACAGTATAAATTTGGCACATCTTTTGTTAAATTTATTTCTAAGAATTTTATTCTTTTTGTGTCATGGGGTTATTTTCTTAATTGTTAGGTTACTCATTCCAAGTATATAGAAATATGATTGATTTTTGCGTATTGATCTTATATCTTGCCACCTTGCTGAACTCATTAGTTCTAATACACAGTTTTTATCTTTCTTTTTTTTTTTGTTTTTTGTAGATTCCTTAGGATTTTCTACATGCCAGATTAAATCACCTATGAATACAGACAGTTTTACTTCTTCCTTTCCAACCTGGATAGCATCTATTTCTTTTTCTTGCCTGATTGCCATGTCTGGAACCCCTAGCATAATGCTAAATAGAAGTAGTGAGAACGAACATCCTTGTTTTGTTCTTAATCTTTTTTTTTTTTTCTTTTTCTTTTTTTTTTGAGATGGAGTCTTGCTCTGTCCCCCAGTCTGGAGTGCAGTGGCCGGATCTCAGCTCACTGCAAGCTCCGCCTCCCAGGTTCACACCATTCTCCCGCCTCAGCCTCCTGAGTAGCTGGGACTACAGGCGCCTGCCACCTTGCCTGGCTAGTTTTTTGTATTTTTTAGTAGAGACGGGGTTTCACCGGGTTAGCCAGGATGGTCTCGATCTCCTGACCTTGTGATCTGCCCGCCTCGGCCTCCCAAAGTGCCGGGATTACAGGCTTGAGCCACCGCGCCTGGCCTTGTTCTTAATCTTAAGGGGAATGCAATCAGCCTTTAAGTATCATGCTAATTGTGGATTTTCTAATATACCCTTTATCAGGTTGCAGAAGTTTCCTTCTATGTATAGCTTGTTAAATGTTTCTATCATTAGAAGAGTGCTGGATTTTATCAAATGCTTTTTCTACTTCTATTAGATGACCATATCACTTTTTAATTTTTGTTCTGTTGATAGGAGGAGGTATTACATTAATTGATTTTGGGGTGTTAAAGTAACTTTGCATACTTGGGATAAATTCTACTTGGTTTTGACATATAATTCTTTTTCTATATTCCTTGATCCAGTTTTCTAGTGTTTTAGTAAGAATTCTTGCATTCATATTCACAAAAATATTAGCCTGTAGTTTTCCTGTCTTGTGATGTGTTTGTCTGGCTTTGACATCAGGATGACTGGCCTTATAGAATGTATTAGGAAGTAGTCTCCTTTTTTTATTTTTGGGTGGGAGAGTTTGTGAGAATTTGTATTTATTCTTTAAATGCTTGTTAGAATTCATCAGTAAAGCAATCTGGGTTTGGGTTTTTATTTGTAGGTGACAATTTGATTATGAATTCCATCTTTTTATTTATTATAGGTCTATTCTGACTGTTTTTTTCTCGAGTCAGTTTAATTTGTCTTTGTAGAAAACTGAGCATTTAATTTATTGGCATATAATTGTTCATATAATTCCTTTATAATCCTTTTTATTTTTATAGGTTGGTAATAATGTTCCCTCTTTCTGTTCTAATTTTTGTAATTTGAATCCTCTCTTTTTGGTCAGTCTAGCTAGAAGTTTGTCAGTTTTATTGTCTCTCTTTTTAAAACAAAAATAATTTTACCTATATTTTCTTTTGTTCGTGTGTGTGTGTGTGTTTTACATTTAGCCTTTTAATCTAACATATTTATTTTGGCATATGATATGAGGGAGAAATCTTTTTATTTTAAAATAGTTAACTAACTATTCTAGCCCTAGTTACTGAATACTTTATTTCACTCTATTTATTTGAAATGCCACTTAATAGAACACTGTATTTTTACATATACAGTGGATTCTTCTAGGCTTTCTATTCTTTTATATAATTATATATACCAATTCTTGTAACAGATATCACGCTACTTTTTTAACTTATTGTTTTAACATTATAAAAACCTCTAATAGTTAGAAAAGAAATTTTCCTCTCATTATTCCTTAAAGTTGTGTTGTTGATAATTTTTTGCCAATTTATTATTCCAGCTGACCATTAGAACCACTTTGTCCTATCAACTCTGCTCCCCCACACCTTCTTGCCAAATTTCCTTTGGGATTTTATTCAATCTAAAATAAATTTATATAATATTCTAAGAAAGATTGACATGTTTCAATATTGAATCTGCACTACATCTTGGGTCCTCTCCGAACCTTTAACCTATTTTTATTGTTGCTGGTCACAAGAATTCTGAGCCTCTTGAATATCATGAGTCTCCAGGAATAATCAAAGATTATTCCATGGAATATTTCTTGTGGAAATATTTCACAGATCTTCTCTTTCTTCTTCCCCTCCGCCTCCATTAAAACTTTGTCCCCAAATGATCTCTTGCCAACTTACCTCCTTATCCTTCATGCTTCTCATAGTTATAATAATTATCTTTCTTTTGATAGTATCATTTTTTTTCTTAGAAGCTGAGGTGACTTCCAATTGCTTAATTCAATCAAATAGAGCTTTACTCTGATTCCCAAACCTCCTTCAATTGTCACCTAGGATCTCTGTCTCATCCCCAACTTCCACTCCAAGCTCACACACTATTCCCTCCAATCCTAAATTTGTATTCCTCTCCTACTACCTACTGGTTTATAATTTCTACTATGTAGTGGAAATGATATAGTAGAAATTATATTTCTAAATATTTATAAACAAAATTATTGATATTTCTTCAGCAAAGCAGAATTCACTGCCATATGCTATTCACCAATGTTTACTTGCAAATAATCATACTGATACACTATTTTGCAGTGTTTATCACTCCTGTCCATAAGAAAAGCATATTCCGTCTATCTTCTAAACCCCTGCGTAAAACACATTTCAGACAGAAATTTTGTTCATTTTAATGAACTCCCACCATTCCAGCAGCTTTTTGTGATTATATCTATCCACATGTAATTGATTGTTCAAGAGATGCCTTATTTAAGAAAGTACAGTGTACAAGCGTATATAAGATTATGATTGCTTTAATAAATTTGATTCACTACTGGGTGCATTTAAATGTTGGGTTATATTTTCTGTAAGCTATAAAAGTTTAAAGTAGAAAATAGTGTTTTCAAGGGTATGAAGTTGCTGTGCACTTATAAATCAATGATTATAAATAAATAAAATGAATTGCTTCAAAGACATATGGAAGAATATAAACCTTAGTATAATTTAAAATATATAATAATTAATTTTTAATGTTCTTGGTATTATATGTTCTTTATAAAACTATTCTTGGATATTCATATTTGCCAAACACCTACTGTAGTTAGTTTTAAAAAAATCCTTGTGTAAATTCAGCCTATTCAGTACATTCAGGTATAACAGATTAAAATCGCTGTGCCATTAGGTGGCTTTCTGGCTTTAAGTTCACTGAGTGTATGCATTAACATAGACAGTAGAGAAAACATTAAGAAGAGAGGTGGACTTGCTTTATCCTATAGCATTCAGGGAAGATTTCTAGTAGATGACACTTACAGTGAGTTTTGGAGGAAAAATGATGTGAGCTAGACAGTGGAGTGGGAGAGGTGAGCATTCCAAAAACAGCAAGAGACATATGTGCAGAGACCTCAATATGGAAAATGTGAAAAATTGCTAATATTCAGTATAACTGGAGCAAAAGATGCATATGGGGTCATGGAGGTAGGTTGGGCCAGAAAGCTGGGCAATGGCCAGATCACGAAGAGCTTTGTAAACTGTACCAAGGATTTTGGTCTTTATAGGCAATGGGATCTTGCTTGCAATATAGTTTCTATAGGTACATTATGGAAGAAAAAACTCAAACCCTTCTTCTTATATAATGGGCAAAGGCAATATTTAAAAAATTAACTCCAGCTTCCTCTTATAAGAAGAGTGTTGACAAATCAGAATCATAACTGACTTCAATTATTTCTGAGTTCCTCAGATTTTGTTGCTTTGAAAAGTGCTTTTATCTTGTTTTCAAAGATCCAAAGCATAGAATTGTTTACTTGCCTCTAGTAGCTATTTTTCCTTTCACAGATTGTTCCTGTCTTTGAATGTGCCTTTTGAAATGGTGTTTTCCAATTTGATTTTCAGGAGTAAGGCCCCAAGCATGAAAAACACACATTTTTTTTTTTTTCTTAGAAGCAACTGAACTTTCCTTCTTTCCTGATGCACACAGACAGTTTCAGAATGTATCAACACTGAGAGTAATTTACAGTTAAAAGCGTTTTTTGTTTTTGTTTTTGTTTTTTTTTAATCTTTGGCAAGTCTTAGAAAGAAGAGGAGAGATTGATGGTGCATGTCATTCCCAGTACCAAATTGGAGGAAAGATTTGTAACTATGATGAGTGTTTTAGTCCAAATTTGAGAGACACCGGCACCTTTGGCTACATCCGTGCAGTGTAACAGGGAGGACTTAGAAAGCAGGAAGCCATTCTGACTGGTGGAAGATGGTATCTCATTATAGTTTTAATTTGCATCTCTCTGTTGATAGTGATATTTAGCATTTTTAAAAATGTTCCTTGGCTGCTTATATGCCTTCTTTTGAAAAGTGTCTGTTCACGTCCTTTGCTCACTTTTTAATGGGATTATTTGTTTTTATCTTGTTGATTTATTTAAGTGTTTATAGATTCTAGATATTAGTCCTTTGTCAGATGCATAGTTTGCAAATATTTTCTCCCATTGCATAGGTTGTCTGTTTACTCCATGAATCATTTCTTTTGCTGTGTAGAAACTCTTTAGTTTAATTAAGTCCCATTTGTCTAATTTTGTTTTTGTTGTGTTTGCTTTTGAGGTCTTAGTCATAAATTCTTTGCCTAGGCCAACGTCCAGAAGAGATTTTCCTAGGTTTTCTTCTAGGATTTTTATAGTTTGAGGTCATACATGCATTGAGTCTTTAATCCATCTTGAGTTAATTTTTATATATGGTGAGAGGTAGGTCCAATTCCATTCTTTTGCTTATGGCTAGCTAGTTTTCCTAGCACCATTTATTGAATAGGATATCCTTTCCTCGTTGTTTATTTTTGTTGACTTTGTTGAAGATCAGTTGGTTGTAGGTGTGTGGCTGTATTTCTGGGTCCTCTATTCTGTTCCATTGGTTTATGAGTCTATTTCTGTACCAGTATAACGTTGCTTTGGCTGTTATAACTGTGTGGTATAGTTTGAAGTTTGATACTGTGACACCTCCAGGTTTTTTCTTCTTTGTTTTTGATTTCTTTGGCTATTCAGGCTTTTTTTTTTTTTTTTGGTTCCATATGAATTTTAGAATTGTTTTTTCTAATTCTTTGAAAACTATTATTGGTAATTTGATAAGAATTACATTGAATATGTAGCTTGCTTTGGGCAGTATAGTTATTTTAATGATATTAATTCTTCCAATCCAGGAGAATGGGATATTTTTTAATTTGTTTGTATCCTCTATAATTTCTTTCATTGGTGTTTTATAGTGCTCCTTTTAGAGGTCTTTCACTGCCTTGGTTAAATTTACTGCTAGATATTTTGTGTGTGTGGCAATTATAAATGGGATTGAATTCTTGATTTGGTTCTCAGTTTGAGCATTGTTTAGAAATGCAACTAATTTTTGTGCATTAATTTTGTATCCTGAAACTTTACTGAAGTCATTTTTCAGGTCTAGAAGTCTTTTGAAGGAATCTTTAGGGTTTTTAAAGTGTATGACCATGTCATCAGCAAACAAAGATAATTTTTCCTCTTTTCCTATTTAGATGCCTTACGTTTCTTTCTCTTGCTTGATTGCTCTAGCTAGGACTTCTAGTACTATGTTGAATAGCAGCGGTGAGTTTCCTTTTCACCAAACACATATTCCAATACTTTTTATAATTTTTCTTTTTGACAAAAAACACATATTACTTATATATATTGTATATCGATTGATTCTTTTATATTTAGTAGTTTTAATTATATATACAATTATTTTAACTCTTAATAATGCCTAATTTTCAGAGAAAAACTTAGGATTACTTAGTTTAACATAACATGATCTTAATATTTTAAATTACTACAGAGAATTTTGAAACTAGTTTTATTTACCAAGATTATTAAAGTCTCATGAACTTGAAAAGTATTGGGGCTAGTTATTTAATTTACAATGTGGATGAAAAAGCCAAACTCTGTAAAATTTTTGGAGAGATTTATTCTGAGCCATATTTAAGTGACCATGGCCTGAGGCGCAGTCTCAAAAGGTCCTGAGAACATGTACCTAGGATAGTTGGGTTACAGCTTGGTTTTGTATGTTTTAGGAAGACATAAGACATCAATCGATACATATGAGATATATGCTCGTTCAGTATGGAAAGGTAGGACAACTTGAAGCAGCAGCTTACAGGTCATAGGTTTATTCAAAGATTTTATAGTTGGAAATTGGTTGAAAGAGTTAAGTTATCTAAAAACCTGGAATCAACAGAAAGAATTGTCTAGGTTAAGATATTAGGTTATAGAAACCAAGGTTTTTATTATGTACATGAAATCTCTTATGTGGCCATCATTTTAGAGACAATAGACGGCAAATGATTTCTATTCAGACCTTTATAAGGTGCTACACTCTCTGTTAACATATTCAGGATTGGGAGGGACTGGAATAGGAAAGCTCTAGTTACGTTAATACAGATTCTTTTTTTTTTTTTTTTTGAGATGGTATCTCACTCTGTTGCCCAGGCTGGATTGCAGTAGTGTGATCTCAGCCCACTGAAACCTCTGCCTCCCAAATTCAATCAATTCTCCTGCCTCAGCCTCCCTAGTAGCTGGGATTACTGGAGCCTGCCATTACGCCCAGCTAATTTTTGTATTTTTTAGTAGAGACGGGGTTTCGCCATGTTGGCCAGGCTGGTCTTGAACTCCAGACCTCATGTGATCCACCTGCCTCGGCCTCCCAATGTGCTGGGATTACAGGCATGAGCCACTGTGCCTGGCAAATACAGATTTTTTACAGATGCAAATTTTCCCTCACAAAACCAGGGCCATTTCAAGATATAGCAAAGAAACATATTTTAAGGGTAAAATATTTTAATTTCCTTTTTTTTCTGTCATGTAATGTTATACCAGAGTGAGGTTGGAAAGTAAGCTACATTATGTAGGGTTAAATAAAACTCTTCTGATGAAATTTTATGGTTCGTAGGGCATGATTCCCCAGGTCCCTTAGGTAGGAATTTGGTCAAGAGGGAAAAAAGATCAGAGTTTAGTCCTCAGTGAATACTCATTTATTTTTAAGTTAATTTGGTACAATGTGTAGATAATATATAAACACATGGATAGACATATGTGTGCATTTATACATGACATATAACATATACATGTACACACAAAGACTTTAATGTTTTGAAGAATTTTAGCCATAAGACAAATAAAACTCACTAGTTTAAAAGAACAGTTGGATTTAAACTATGCCTTCGTAAATAGAAAAGGTTAATCTGGAGAAGCTTTAACTGAGCTGTTAGAGAAAATGGGTAGTGAATTTGCGTCTTGAAGAAGAAAGAGAAAATTTAAGCTTTTTCAAAGTTTGGGTGTGTTATGGGAAGATTAAAATAGATGCCAAGGTAACATGAAATCATAAGATTCTACTACAGAATTTTATAAGGAGACCAAGTTCTGACTACACCACTGTCTGTTAAGACCAACACTGCTGTGGGTTAGATAGTTAGCTTTTAATTTAGTCTCTTTTCAAATGGACCACTGAGCCCAGGGTGGAGCTCACACTGAAACTAGGTTCTCCCAAAAGAGAGAAATACCAGGGGGACTGGTTGTGCAATGCTTTCACAGTGCACTTCACTACAAAGATGTTCTGCTGAGACTGATGGGCAGTCTGACACCAATCAGCCCACTCTTTGATCAGCCCATCTCTCATGGGAATTTTATCCTTCAGTGGTGAGCGTTTCCATGGTCTCTAGTTGCTGCGAACCATACTTTTCTCATTCGAACATGTAAAGAAATGACGAGTCGCCTGTAGTAATAATGATTTACTGTAAACAATTGACCTCAGTCCCTCTAAAACTGTTCCTCCTACCTAACTATTACACATACCAAAGTCAAATTTTCTCATAGTGCAAAGTAATTTTTGGTAATCCTGGAAGCTGAAAAGATTAGGTAACAATGCAGATCAGAGCATAGCTTTAGGCCTGAGAAGAATCGACCCACAACTCTTGAAACTCCACAGGAAAGCGAAAGAAACATTCCCTGCTTCCAAAAAGGGTGACAGATACCTTTTTTCCCAAGTCCCTTAAGAGATCTGAGTCATTGGATATCAGGATCTTTTTACATAGAAGGAGGAGAAAACAGGAGTAAAAGTAAATAGGATAACATTATTTAAAAAGAAAGTGAACAGAAGTCCCAAAAAAGTGTGCTGTTTTTGGAAAAATTTATTTTACTAAAAAAATTCCAAAAATAGTATCCAAAGAGAAAAAGCAGAGAGGCCTTAAAATATATATATATATAATATATATATATATAAATATATATATATATAATATATATATATATATAGCACTTAGATATCAGCTTTTAATTAAGCTGGCTTCTAACAAAGAGCTCTTAAAAAATCCTTTCTAGTCTCTTATTACCATATTTTAGCAGGGACAAGCAGCTGATATTTCAAAAGTCCAACAAATAGCAAACCAAAAGGGGTTTATTCCTGATTAGAAAGGGAATCCATGCTACAGTAGAAATTTTAACTACCAGACTACAAAATGTAGCAGTCTTCTTAATCCTGCATGGAATCTAAAGGGGACAGTTTAAGGATAACCATTTTAGGTCAGATTTTTGCTCTTTAATTTAGTCAAGAGAATTTTAAGACTAGCTATAGCACTAATATGTGTCCTTCTTTTAATTTGATCCTCCCATCAATTGTTTGGAATAAGAGCTGTCCAAAATATTTTTTTAAATAAACTTAGGAATTTTATTCTAACTCAAAGGATCTATCATTTAGCCATTGTAATTAGAATTTTCAATGTACTTACTTCCAATAGTGACTCAATCTGATAAGCCTCTTCATAGAAAGCATAGGTGGTAATTTTTCAGATTTAGAATAAGTTTTCACCACATAAGTAAAAGGTTTTGGAGGGGCATAGAGGAGGCAGACCCCATTACACCCCCAAAATTCACCCTTAGAAATAGATTTAAGATAGCCAAAGAAAACAAAAGCCCTATTAGGATGGGTCCTTTTAGAATATAACTCTCCTAAGAGCTTGACATTCAGAATGAAAAATATGTTTTGGACTCCCAATCTTTTCAGACTAGCTGCATGATTTTACCAGAAATGTTGTGCCTTCTGGATGGCAGAGACAAAGAAAAAGAATATGCACACTTAGTCACAAGTCAAGCTCTCAAGGACATAAAATATATTGAAAGGAGCCCTCCGCTTGCTTTTTATTTTAGGGATCCACAGCAATGTTTATGTTAACAGACACTGGTGTGGTCAGAATACCAAAACTGAATAGTCTACAAGGCTAGCTCAAACAGTGGCCTTATAGGAATTCTAGGACTGGGTGTTACCCTGTGGTACCCCTTTTTATGCAGAACACCACAGAAAGACAAAGAAAAACAGCAACAAAAAGGCTATTTCTCAGGTGAAAAGAATCAAACAATATAAATATTTATACCGCAAAGTACCAAAAACACACTAGAGTCACTGCACCCCACAACTGGTCACAAAAATCCTTTTTTCCCATTAATCAAAACCTTGAGACAAAACAGTGTTTTTTTTTTTGTTTTTGGTTTTTTTTTTTTTTTTTTACCATCCATTCAACCAGATTTCACAGAGAAAGTCTGGGAGCCTGATTTTAAGTTCTTAACTTTCGCTGGCTTGTTAAGCTCCTGGGATCTCTTCACTGTGGCCTTTGGAAGATCAGAATGGCTTTGGAGGTACCCTGCTTGCTGTGCCATAACTGTGGGAGCCAACAGAGAGTGTTCCTTTTGGTCTTCTGAAGGTTCACTGAAAAATCACTGACATGAGGCAGATTGTTTAATAGAATAGAAGGCATACCAATTTATATAATGTGTATACACTGTAGCCTTCAGAATGAAGATTCTACCTTCTATTTTTTTACGTAGACATTTAACACTATAAACTTGCCCTTAGCACTACTTCTGCTGCATCTCAAAGGTTTTAGTATATTGTGTTTCTGTTTTCATTTATTTCAAAAAATTTTTAAATTTTCATCTTCATGTATTTATTGACCTAATGATTATTTAAGAGCATACTGGTTTGTTTCTATATATGTGTATAGTTTCTGGAGTTCCTGTTGGTATTGATACTTCTATTCCACTACAGACTGATATGATTCGATATTTAGAATATGATTTCAATATTTAGATATTTCTTGAGACTTGATATGATTTTGATATTTAGAAATTTCTTGAGACTTATTTTGTGGCCTAAGATATTTTCTTTCTTGGAGAATATTCTATGGGCTGATGAAAATAATGTATATTCTGCAGTTGTTGGGTAGCATGTTCTGTAAGTGACTCTCAGGTCTGTTTGGTCAAAAGTCCAACTTAAGCCCAGTGTTTCTTTGTTGATTTCCTGTCTCAGTAATGTGTCTAGTGCAGTGAGTGGGGTGTTGATGTTCCTTACTATTATTGTATTGCTAGCTATAACTTTCATTAGGTCTAGTAATATTTGTTTTATGGATCTGGGTGCTCCAGTTGTTGGGTGCATATATATTTAGTATTATTATATCTACTTGTTGAATTGATCCATTTATCATTATATAATAACCTTCTTTATCTTTTTTTTTTTTTACTGTTCCTGACCTAAAATCTGTTTTATCTGACATAAGTGTACCTCTGCTGCTTGCTTGTGGTTTCTGTTTGCATTGAATGTCTTTTTATTTTTAGTCTAAATGTCTCTGTAGAGATAAGGTGAGTTTCTTGTAAGTGGCATGTCGTTGGCTTATGTTTTTAAAATTCATTCTGTCAATATATATCTTTTAAATGGAGCATGTAATCCAATTACATTCAAGTTTAATATTGATATGTGAGGTTATTTTGCTGTTATATTCTTGTTATCTAATTGTTTTTATAAATTCTTTCTCTGTTTGTCTTTGTGCCTTGGTAAAATTTTTTTCATGTTGCCAGTTGATCCCTCTGTCTTCCTCCTTTGTATGATTGTTTTGCATGACCTGTGAGTTTTATATTTTTGTGTGTTTTTATTATAGCAAATGTCAACCTTTCTTTTGCATGTTTAGGACTCCTTTGAGTATTTCTTGTAGGACTGGACTACTGGTTATGAATTATCTCAATGTTTGCTTGTCTGGGAAAGATTTTATTTATTCTTCATTTGTAAAGCTTAATCTAGATGAACATAAAATTCTTGATTTACAGGAATTTTTGTTGTTGTTTGTTTTTTTCAGCACTTTGAAAATCCCACCCCATTCTTTTCTGACTTATGAAGTTTCTGCTGAGAAGTCTTCTGTTGGGGTTTCCTTTATAGGCGACTGAATGCTTTTCTCCTACTGACTTTAGAATGCTTTCATTCATACTGTCTTTAGACAGTCTAATGACCATATGGCATGGTGAAGTCAATTATTTTCTGGGGATTGCTGAGCCTCCTCTATTTGAATGTCTAAATTTCTTCCTAGGCTAGGAAAGTTTTTGTTGATTATTTTCTTTTATTCTTTTTTTTTTTTTTTTTTTTTTTTTTTTTTTTTTTTTTGAGATGGAGTCTTGCTCTGTTGCCTAGGCTGGAGGGCAGTGGTGCAATCTTGGCTCACTGCAAACTCCGCCTCCTGGGTTCATGCCATTCTCCTGCCTCAGCCTCCTGAGTAGCTTGGACTATAGGCACCTGCCACTACAGCTGGCTACTTTTTTTGTATTTTTAGAAGAGACGCGATTTCACTGTGTTAGCCAGGATGGTCTTGATTTCCTGACCTCATGATTTACCCGTCTCGGGCTTGCAAAGTGCTGGGATTACAGGCGTGAGCCACTGCACCCAGCCGATTATTTTCTTAAATATGTTTTCTGAACTTTTTTCTTTTTCCTCCTCCTCAGAAATACTGTTTAGGTTACTAAAGTTGGTCCCTTTATGTATTCTTATACATCTTTGAAAGCCTTGTTTATTCTTTTAAAATTATATTTTCTTTATTTTTTTTCTGACAGGATTAACTCAAATGACCTATTTTCAAGTTATAAGATTTTTTTCTTTTGCTTGGTCTAACCTTTTGTTGAAGCTTTCAATACATTTTGTAATTCCTTCAATTGATTTTTCATTTTTGTATGTTCTGTCTTTACATGGAAAGATATCTATCTCCTTTGTAAATTTCTCATTCATATTCTGAATTCATTTTTTAAAAAAGTTTCTCTGTATTGGTTTTTGGAGCAGAGTCTCACTCTGTTGCCAAGGCTAGAGTACATTGGCATGATTATAGCTCACTGCAATATCAAACACCTGGGCTCAAGCAATATTCCCACTTCAGCCTCCTGAGAAGCTAGGCCTACCATCATGCACCATCATGACTCATGACTGGCTAATTAATTTTTTTTTTTTTTTTTTTGTAAAGACACGGTCTCTCTCTGTTACTGTGCCTGGTCTTGAACTTATGGCCTCATCCTCCTGCCTTGGCTTCCCAAAATGCTGAGATTACAGGTGTGAGCCACTACACCCTGCCCTAAAATCAATATTCTGAATTCCTTATATGGCATTTTGAGGATTTCTTTTTGGTTAGGATTCATTGCTAGAGAACTACTTTGTTCCTTTGTGGCTGTCATAATACATGCCATGCTTTGTGTATCTTTATTTAGATTTCTGTGCATCTGGAAAAACTGTTGCTGCTGCTTATTTTAAATTTACTTTCATTGGGGAAGGGCCTTTTTTTCTTGAGGATGGGACTATGATGTATTTTGAGCAGGGCCATTTGGCTTTGCGTCTTGGTGCATTCAGTGGCAAAGATCCTGTATGATTTTCTTGGTTCTGTATAGCTTTAGTATGGTGGCTTTCTCAAGTGCTAGTTATAGTATGGTGTACCAAGCAAATAAGAGAGCTCATGATCTCCTGAGTAGCTGGTGTGGCCTGGGTGATGGTGGTAGCAGAGGCCACAAGAAGCTTATCTTTTTCCTAAGCACTGCATACTGTGTCAGCAGATGTTTTAATAGACTGTGCAGGCTGACCTACAGATCAGTAGAGGACACTTGCAGGTAAGAGTCAGCTGTGATGGTAGCAGTAGGATTTATGTCTGACTTCTGTTAACCTGTAGAAGTGTTCAGGTGTCCCTGATGATGGAATGGGCCATGAAATGCTCAGTGGTCTTTCTCCATGTTCTGTCTTGGAGTGGGGGGTGAAGCTAGGAAGAGCCAGACTGGTCAAGTCTGCACTTGGGTCCCCCAGTGGCAGGCACAAGTGCTGGCCCTGACAGAGATAGGGAGCACTCCTCAGACTGCTAGAGAAATGCCTGGGCAAGGAGCAGAGTAACTGCTGCTGCACCAAGCTGTTAGCATGGGGAAGGAGGGGCAGTCCTAGCACCACAGCCTAGCAAGCAGGAGTGGGTACTGCTTTCCTCTGATGCCCATAACTGGCAGAGTTCATTCCCTTGTTTTGACTGTGGCAGCCAGTCAGGACAGTTAGTTTATTGCTGCAGTTTGCTTCCAGTCCACAAAACTGTCCCAAGCTGTAAACCTTGCTGCCTGGGTCAAACCTTGCATCCCCAGCAACTCTCTCCCTGCTCTAACACTGTGATGGGGGGATGCCCAATTCCTACACCAGGAGCTGGAGCTCACACCACATTTGTGTCTCAGGTCTGGCTGCAGGAGACCCTTTTCTTCTCTAGTCCCAGATCTCCAATCTATAGCCTATGTCTCTCTGATGCCAATGGCTGCCACTGCTTTTAGCTCCCAGGATTGCAGACAGTTTGCTCTAAAATAGGATCAAGAATGACATCCTTCTATAGGTGCCCAGGTCTTGGAGTGTGTGTAGGATACTTCCCTGAGCCACTCCTCCTATAGCTCCTGGCCTCTTCTCAAGTTAGATCCAGGGTTTGGAACAATCAAGGTGCTCTCCTATAGGCTGGATTGCATGATTCCCAAGTGGGGAAGTGGACTTCAAAGACACTCACTCACCCTTTCTTGTACTGGAAATTTCACTCATGGTTTTCAGCCAGACCTGGCCATATAGTCTGACCACTGACCTTCTCTTTCCCAGGACCTGACATTTTCTTAGGCTTTTCCATTGAACTCCCATGTTCCTTCTTGGATAAAAGTTCAAAATGTGAATCTCTACACACTATTTGCTTCTTCTAAGTGGATGATGCATGCTGGAATAAACTTTAGTTGGCTAATATAGTTTGAATGTGTATTCCTCCTCAAATCTTATATTGAAATGTAGTCCCCATTGTTGAAAGTGGGGTGTGGTGGGAGGTGATTGGATGATGGGGATGAATTTCTCATGAATGGTTTAGCACCACCCGTTGTGACACTGTCCTTGTGATGGTGAATTCTCATGAGATCTGGTTGTTTAAAAGTGTATAGAATTTCCCCCTCACTCTTTTGCTCCTGCTGTGGCCATGTGATATGTCTGCTCCTCCTTTGCCTTCAACCATGATTGTAAATTTCCTGAGGCATCCCCAGAAGCCACATAGATGTCAGCATCATGTTTCCTATACAGCCTGCAGAACTGTGAGTCAATTAAACCTCTTTTCTTTAGAAATTACCCAGTCTCAGGTATTTCTTTGTAGCAATGCAAAAATGACCTAATATAGAAAATTAGTATTGAGGAGTGGGACATTGCTATAAATACCCCAAAATGTGAAAGCAACTTTGGAACTGGGGAATGGGCAGCAGTTGAAAGAGTTTGGAGAGCTCAGAAGACATGATGGTGGGAAAGGTTTGAAACTTCCTAGAGACTGGTTAAATAGTTGTGACCAAAATGCTGATAGTCATATGGGCAATAAAGTTCAGGCTTCTGGAGTCTCTTATAGAAATGAGGAACTTATTAAGAATTGGAGCAAAGTTCACACATGTTATGTCTTAGAAGGAAAGTGTTCAACAAATGGTGTGCCTGCTTCTAACATCCTACCTCAGATGCAAGAGGAAGAAATGACTTAAAGTTGAAATTTATATTTAAAGGAGAAGCAGAGCATAAGTTTGGGAAGTTTGCAGCCTGGCCATGTGGTAGGAAAAAAGCTTATTTTTAGTAGAAGAATTCAAGTGGACTGCTGAAAACCAGCCCTTGCTGTTTCTAAACCACTTGCTAGAGAAATCTGCATAACTAAAAAGAAGGCAAGTGCTGATAGCCAAGACAATGGGAAAAAGGCCCCAAAGGAATTTCAGAGTTCTAAGAGGCAGCCCCTCCCATCACAGACCCAGAGGCCTAGGAGGACAGAACGGTTATGTGGGCCAGGTCCAGGGCCCCATTGCCCTGCACAGCCTCAGACGTTGCTCACTGTATCCTGGCCATTCCAGCTCCAGCTGTGGCTCAAACGGGTCAAGGTGCAGCTCAAGCTACTGCTTCAGAGGGTGCAAAGCCTTGGCAGCTTGCAATGTGGTGTTCAGCCTTTAAATGCATGGAATACAAGAGTTGAGGCTTGGGAGCCTCCACCTAGACTTTAGAGAATGTATGGAAAAGCTTGGGTGTCCAGGCAGAAACCTGCTGCAGGGGTGGAGTCCTCACGGAGAACCTCTCCTAGGGCAGTGTGGACGGGGAAATGTGGAGTTGGAACCCCACACAGAGTCCCCACTGGGGCAATGCTGCAATGCCTAGTGGAGCTGTGAGAAAATAGCCACCATCCTCCAGACCTCAGAATGGTAGATCCACTGACAGCTTGTACTCTGTGCCTGGAAAAGCCACAGGCACCCAAGACCATCCCATGAGAGTAGCCTTGAGGGCTGAACCCTACAAAACCACAGGTGTGGAGCCACTCAGGGTCTTGGGAGCCCACTCCCTTGCATCAATGTGCCTGGATTTGGGACCTGGAGTCAAAGAGATAATTTTGGAGCTTTAAGTTTTAATGATTGCCCCGCTAGGTTTTAAACTTTCATGGGGCCTGTAGCTTTTTTCTTTTGGTTGATTTTTTTTCTTTTTAATTGTAAAAATGGAAGTATATACCCAATGCCTATAATCCCATTGTATCTTAGGAGTAACTAACTTGTTTTTGTTTTCACAGGCTCATAGGTGGAAGCGACTTGCCTTGTCTCAGATGAGACTTTGGACTTTTGAGTTAATGCTGTAATGAGTTAAGACTTTGGAAGACTGTTGGGAAGGCAGGATTGTATGTTGCAATGTGAGAAAGACATGAGATTTGGGTGGGGCTAGGGGTAGAATGATATAGTTTCGATGTGTGTCCCTGCCCAAATCTCATAGTGAAATCTAATCTTCAGTGTTGGAGGTAGGGCCTGTTGGGAGCTGATTGGATCATGGGGGTGGATTTCTCATGAATGGCCCAACTCTATCCTTCATAGTACTGTCCTCACAATAGTGAGTTCTTGTGAGGTCTGATCATTTAAAAATGTGTATCACCTCTTCTTCACTTTCTTGCTCCTGTTCTGGCCATGTGATATGCCTGTTCTCCCTTTGCCTTCTACCATTATTGTAAGTTTCCTGAGGCCTCCCCAGAAGCCAAGCAGATGCCACCATCATATTTTCTGTACAGCCTGAAGAACTGTGAGCCAGTTAAACCTCTTTTCTTTATAAACTACCTAGTCTTAAGTATTTCTTTTTTTACTTTAGTATTTTTTAGTATTTTTTTACTCAAGTATTTTTTTATACTTTAAGTTCTAGGGTACATGTGCACAATGTGCAGGTTTGATACATAGGTACACATGTGCCATGTTGGTTTGCTGCACCCATCAACTCATCATTTACATTAGGTATTTCTCCTAATGCTATCTCTCCCTCAGCTCCCCACACCCTGACAGGCCCTGGTGTGTGATGTTCCCCACCCTGTGTCCAAGTGATCTCATTGTTCAATTCCTACCTATGAGTGAGAACATGTGGTGTTTGGTTTTCTGTCCTTGTGATAGTTTGCTCAGAATGATGGTTTCCAGCTTCATCCATGTTCCTGCAAAGGACATGAACTCATCCTTTTTTAGGGCTGCATAGTATTCCATGGTGTATATGTGCCACATTTTCTTAATCCAGTCTATCACTGATGGACATTTGGGTTGGTTGCAAATCTTTGCTATTGTGAATAGTGCTGCAATAAACATATGTGTGCATGTGTCTTTATAGCAGCATGATTTATCATCCTTTGGGTATATACCCAGTATGGGATTGCTGGGTCAAATGGTATTTCTAGTTCTAGATCCTTGAGAGTTCACCACACTGTCTTCCACAATGGTTGAACTAGTTTACACTCCCATCAACAGTGTAAAAGTGTTTCTATTTCTGCACATCCAGAATCGACAAAAAACTCAAATAAATTTACAAGAAAAAAACAACCCCATCAAAAAGTGGGCAAAGGATATGAACAGACACTTCTCAAAAGAAGACATCTATGCAGCCAACAGACACATGAAAAAATGCTCATCATAACTGGTCATCAGAGAAATGCAAATCAAAACCACAATGAGATACCATCTCACGCCAGTTAGAATGGCAATCATTTAAAAGTCAGGAAACAACAGATGCTGGAGAGGATGTCAAGTATTTCTTTATAGCAATGTGAGAATGACCTAATACATTTGCCATCTTGGGGAAAAAATAGGAGAAGAAACTTAAGTGCCTGTTTCTTCATTGGTGATGATGAGCTCTTAGTAGAATATGAAGATTGCACTGCATATTATATGTGTTAATCACTTATTCCCTCACAAATTCTAGGTGGCTAACACTTCTACCCCACACTGTGATTTAGGAGGAAAGGTGACAAAGAGGGTAATAGAGAGAAGAGCTGAAATTGAGTTAAAAGTGTAATTTTGTGTTTCAAACAGGTATAGAATAGAATAGGAGGCACATGATAACTACATGAATGAATTAGCTTTTTTGGAAGAGGAAATGTACACTTGGTAAAGTAGACAGTGCCTTTTTTTTTCTTTTTAAATTCTTTTAACTGTTACAAAAAGTTCTTTTCAAACTAGCGCTTAGGGCTGGGCACAGTGGCTCACGCCTGTAATCCCAGCACTTTGGGAGGCTGAGGCGGGCAGATTACTTGAGGTCAGAAGTTAGAG
Organism: Chlorocebus sabaeus; assembly: GCF_047675955.1. Classification (NCBI taxonomy): domain Eukaryota; kingdom Metazoa; phylum Chordata; class Mammalia; order Primates; family Cercopithecidae; genus Chlorocebus; species Chlorocebus sabaeus. The sequence continues at coordinate 15,015,870 of NC_132927.1, read as the reverse complement.
ACCAGCCTGACCAACAGGGTGAAGCCACATCTTTACTAAAAATACAAAAATTAGCTGGGCGTGGTGGCAGGTGCCACCCAGCTACTCAGGAGGCTGAAGCAGGAGAATTGCTTGAATCCAGGAGGTGGAGGTAGCAGTGAGCCGAGATCATGCCACTGCACTCCAGCCTGGGCAACAGAGCTAGACTCTGTCTCAAAAAACAAAACAAAACAAAAACCCCAACATAGCATTTAATGTGTCCTAAACAATACAAAAGAAATTTTGTTTGAATCAAAATGTGGGCCAGAATTTAAGAAGCGGAGTGATGCATCCTTGGGTTCTTGGCATGGTAATTGTTGTAGATACAACAGTGAGAACGTTCTGAGGAGCTGGTGAAGTTTCAGAAGTGAGTAAAGATCACTTGTATGGTCATAATTTCCACCCAGAGATTCTCCTGCTGAGGTCTTCTAGGCTCAAAATTTGAAGGGATTTGTATTAACATAGGAAGCTCTTTCTTTGTTAAAGCCTCTTAGACCTTAAGTAACTTGCAAGAGGCTGTTTTGACAAGGTTCACGAAAATGGTGTCAGGAAAAGGAAATTACTTGCTTTAATAACTCTGCCATTATTGTTGTTAAGTGTTTTGCATTCTGTTTGGTGATTTGCATACAGATGGGGCCATATGGACTCAGAACTGTGTTCTTTGTGTTTCTTCCCATTTCTTCCTCTACAACAGAATGAGTCAGATATGTAGATCAAGTTGTCGAAAAGAGCCAGTGATTTTAATTTTGAGAAAGAAGTTAACCTACATACAGCATCGGGAGTAGGGCTGGAAGAATATTGTTCTGCTTAACTGTTTTTATCCTGGACTAGTAAAGCTTTTACATTGCCATAGAATTTTAGAGCTGAAGGAGCTTAGAAATCATACAGTCCAGCTGGATCTAGACTTACAGTCCTGACTTTGAGTCAGTGTTTCTCACTATTTGTACTTTCTTTCTTTATAAAATGTATATTACAGTGGTTAAAAGTTTAGCTCAAGAAACATAAGAAGCAGATGCCCATGGCAAAATAATCAGTTTATAGAAATAGTTTATAGTTTATTGTTGCCATCATTATGTCCACGTCTTTTATTTCTTAGTTTGAAAATATGTCAATGATATAACATCTATAGAAATAATGTCTACAGTATTAATTTATGTTTTTTTGTTTGTTTGTTTGTTTGTTTTTTTGAGAGGGAGTCTCTCTCTGTCGCCCAGGCTGGAGTGCAGTGGTGTGATCTCAGCTCACTGCAAGCTCCACCTCCCGGGTTCACACCATTCTCCTGCCTCAGCCTCCTGAGTAGCTGGTACTACAGGTGCCTGCCACCACGGCTGGCTAATTTTTTGTATTTTTAGTAGAGGCGGGGTTTCACTGTGTTAGCCAGGATGGTCTTGATCTCCTGACCTCGTGATCCACCCACCTCGGCCTCCCGAAGTTAATTTATGTTTTAAATAAATATAGCATTATAAAAACCCCAATTAATTGATGTTTTGAGTAACAGTTTCCAAGCTCAAAATTTAAAGACATCTTGAATCTGTGTTCAAACCTGATAATCTTAATAATAAAATTCTGTTGACAATAAAATGTCAACTTGTGTTTAACAAGAGGGTAAATACATTTTTTTTATTAAGGAGACTATAGAAAGGAAATTACTTCAAAACAGTTCAAAATCATAGAATATATTGTTCTATACCCAATCGATAACAAATAAGTACAACAATTACTATGGAGGTAGCTGTTATCCCTCAGGATTTAGGATTATGTGAAACTTTACCCAGGTGATGGGTCCTGAACTTTTATGGGATTTATCTCCCAACCTTTGATTCACATATGTTTCATTAAGATATGTAGTACACTTGTTACTTTTTTCTCATAGGACCCATTCAGCATAATATCATCAATGTAATGAACTAGTATATTCCTTTTCTATTGCTGCTGTAACAAATTACCACAAATGTAGTGCCTTAAAACAATACAAATTGATTCTCTTAGTTTTAGAGGTCAGAAGTCCTAAAGTCAAAGATGTTGACAGGAGTATGGTTTTTCTGGAAGCCTTAGAGGGAAATATACTTTCTTGCTTTTTTCCAGCTTTTCTAGGCTACTTGCATTCCTGAACTGGTGGCCTTTTTCCTCCATCTTCAAAGCCAATAGAATAGTGTCTTCAAGTCTCTTTCTCTCCCCTCTTTCAGCCTTTCACACTGACTTCTGATTCCATCATCACATCTCCTTCTCTGTCTCTGTGACTTTGACCCACCTACCTCCCTCTTATAAGGATTCTTGTGATTACATTGAGCCCACTTAGATAATCCAGGATAATCTCCAAATCTCAGTATCTTTAACTTAATCACATCTGCAAAATTTATTTTGAAATGTAAGGTGCTATATTTGCAGACCCATAACTCTAGTTATGGGTCTAGTGGCAATAAAGGATTATGGGAATAATGGGCATCCTGCCTTGGCACACTAACCTAGGTGAGGCTATTACATTGTTTTTAAGCAAAGGACGGCTACTCTCCCTCGACATAGGAAAGTCATCTTCTTCCACTGACAAAAGAGACTCAGAGTGATGGGTATTCAAAATTCTCAGTTTCATCCTAGTCCAACTAGATGTCCTCATTCCTCCAGCGTCATAACTTTTAAGGACACTTCTAGTGGCCATGAATCCTTCAAATCACAAAATTATACTTAACATTTGCCTTATAGTGGTATTGGTCTTATGGCTAGAAGGAGTGAGATTCCTTTAGGACCGCCACAGAAGCTTTTTAGTTCTCTGTCATGACTTGAAATGAGTATACAGAGTTAAGATTCTAATTTTCCTTAAGCAAGTGAGTGCACTCAGAAGAATTCACCCCACACCACTGTTCTTTACAGTTATCTCTATTGCTATGATGGTCAAGTGCAGCAGCCACTTGGGGCTTCAAGGAACTTCATCACAACCATCCAGAAGTGATCCCCTGATTAAATGCATGCCATGGATGATTTACATCCTATTTCCTCTTGCCAGGGAACTCAGTACTACTACACTGAAGTCTAAACACATGATTCAAACCAAATCCAAGACCAGCAGTCTCCACATTGTTTGGGAACTTGATAGGGAGTAAAAAATCAAGCCCTGCCCGAGATGCACTAAATCAGAATCTGTTGGAGTGGGGTCCAAGGATTTGCAATTCATAACTTCTCTGGGTGATTCTGAGGCATAATAAAGCTTGAGGAACAGGGACTACCCCTAAATCTGCCTAAGCAAAGGGAAGAATTTGGAATGGATAAAATGTAGAAATTCAGAGGAGGAGATTTTGCTATTTGGTGGTGTTGGGATCTGAATTCAGGGGAGATTCTCTGTGGGCTCGGGATCCAGATCTCTGAAGAGGGAGCATTCTCTGGATGGTGCTGATCTCTCTGGGGGAGGAAGAAGTAATGAGACTGGTTCTGTAAGTGTTGGAAAAACTGCCCGGTGATTCAGCTGCTGCTATAGGAAGGAACTCCCACTGCCGGGTTGAAGAAGCATGGTGGAGGTGATGCTCACAGGAACCACAAGCCAACAGGTCTCTTTCTCCGCGCCAGACTTGCATTCTTTCTCTAGTGCTCATAATTAGAAGAGCCTAATGTTCACTCAACCTGCAATGCAGAAATGTGGTTTGCAGAGTCCCAGCCCAGCATAACAGAACAGAATTTAGAAGGATGCGTTGGAAACTGAGACAATAACTTAATAACTGACATAGTTAATTGTTGCTGCTTCCTGTCTAATTTATTTACAAGAAAGAACATAAATTTTCAGATATTAGTAGAACATCAATTTCAAAAAGATAATTTCCTACTAATATTCTTTCAACCAATGGATTAGTTTAATAAGTAAATAAATTCTTGCTTTTTGAGATTTATGTGTTAGACCCTACCCTGTGAGTTTAACACCCCATTAGCTAGAAAAGGACCCTGCCCAGTAAAATATACTCAGGAAGCATTTGACTATCATGATATTGTAATTCAAACTCATATAGTCTGTACTATTCATGTATGTGAATTCACACTATGTGTGAATTGTGATTTTTTAAAAAAATCATGAAGTTAAACAAAATGTATCAATAAACTGGAAGCAGAAGCTGTTAAAATACTGTTACTGCTATCCTGATTTCTACTATTTGCGACTAACAAAAAGGTTTCATTGTTCTTAGTGATTTTAATAAGTAAAGGGCATAATGTATATCTATGAGTAAATGTAGTAGTAAAATATTAATACAGCAGATGGCTGCTCTATAGAGCACATCCATGTGACTTATCTGTTAATTGCCGGGTATACATTCCGCTAAAATTCTTCTACAAATTAGTGAAGAACCAAAATCATTTTACTCCTGTGGCAGATTCCTCAGTGAGAAAGAACAGGTTTACTGAGGCTTCACTGGGTCCAGGAGGCGATTTCTTAGACTTTGTAAGTGCCTTCTCGGGGTTTTGCTTGAATTTACAATATGTGTTTATTTGAAGCCCCAAAAGACAGATGACAGAAAACCTTTTATCTGTTATCTTGTAATCAAGGGAGTAAAGGGCTACAGATTTTGATTTCTTTTGCCAGAGGCAGTAACCTTATGCTAGCAACATAAACATAGATGCAGTGAACCATTCTATCTAAACCTCTTCAGAAGTTCATGGATATTTTCCATGAGATGACTAGTTCTGATGTTCAGTTTGGTTTAAAAGAAGGTTTTTTTTTTTTTTTTTTTTTTTTTTGTAAATTTCTCTCAATATAGTGAACTTGGTTCAAGAGTAAAGTTATCATGGGTAATAAAAAAAAATGAACTTTAACCTTCAGCTACAATAAACTATAATACTATTACCTTAAAGTGTTAAAGCATTGTGATATTCAAAGCACATTTTCATGGATTGTCTTTTTTTGATTATGGAGACAATACAATAGAAAGGGCAGCCGTTATCACTGTTATTTTATAGATGAACAAAAGGAGTCTCCAGCAGGGTAAGAGATTGCCTGAGGATGTAAAATGATATATGGTGGATTTAAAACTGAGAACTGAGACACGGAGCTAACTTTTTGAATAGAATTTATGATTTATAAACATTTTGCAATGTATTTCTAATAAAAAAATAAGAAAAACAGAATATGTAGTTTCCTCAAAATAGGATGGAGTAAAGAATAGAACACTGGCTGAGAGACCTGGTCCCAGTCTTAGTTTTACCACTGACTGGCTGATTTTAGACAAGTTGCTATTTGCTATTTCAGAGTCTCAGTTTGATCATTATACAAAGAGAATGTTGAACCAGATAATTCCTAGTGCCTCTTTCAGACCCAACATTTTATGAAATAATTGCTGTTCAACTACCTAAGTGCTTGAGTTTTCTAGGTGATAAATTCCCTTCCACCATCCCCTCTCTACTTACACCTCTGCAACTATATGCAACTCACTAACCAAGGAGGTAAATTTGTACATTTGGATTGTGCAGACCTCAGAACCCCAACTGCCAAACACATTTCTCCTATGAACTTGCTACTGTCCTCCTTTCTTATCTAACTTTCTCTAGATTTTCCCAAAATAGAGCCTCTTTTTAGGGCTCAAGAGAAAGTTGGTAGATATTGTGTATTCATTTTCTAGGGCTGTCATACCATAGAACGGGTGGCTTAAACAACAGAAATTTATTTCCTTACAGCTCTGGAGGCTAGAAATCTAAGACTAAGGTGTTGGCAGGTTTAGTTTCTTCTGAAGATTCTCTCTTTGGCTTGCAGAAAGCTGACTTCTCACTGTATCCTCACATGGCCCACCCTCCAGTCTGTGTGTTGTTTGTGTCCTAATCTCTTCTTATAAGGAGACCAGTCACAGTGGATTAAGGCCTACCCTTATGACCTCCTTTGGCCTTACTTACTTCCTTAGAGGCTCTATCTCCAAATACAGTCACATTTTGAGGTACCAGTGCTTAGGACCTCAACACACGAATTTTGGGGGTACACAGTTCAGCCTATAACATACTGATTTTAAAAAGTCTCCCTTAAAACATTCTCTGGGAATGATGGAATAAAGTTATAGAATAGACCACCAAAGTGGGGAGTGGGTATAATTGGGGGAAAGGGTATTAAATATGGAATGACCCATTGCTGATTAAGTGGTTTAGGACAATCAGAAAACACTCTTTGCTGAAAGTAGGCCTTGCCCAGGACTGTCCTTGTAGAGCTGATGACTTGGATGAAACGTAATGAACTTATCTTATTGATGTATCGCAAGAGTAATTATTGCTGTGTCAATACTTCAGAGAGGCGCTTTTGGTAAAATGAGGCAATATGCTGTTTTATCCCAGAATTCACTATTTTCCTTCATCCAAAAGACATATGATTTAACCATCTTTTAGTTCAGGATCACAAAAAACCTTTTAGCTGATTTGTCTCTGGCATAAAGAAGTCTAAAAACTACTAAAATATTTGGCTACTTTTTGTAAGTACTGGGATTATTGGGTAGTTGCTGTATATGTTTTCTGTGTTCTGGTTGAATAAAAGATAATTCGTTTGCCTCAAGTAGATTTGTGCAAGTTTTTAGTCTCATTCCAAACACAGACATGACATGTGTGTCATGACACAAAAAAACCCAAAAGTCTAGATTGTGCTGTCCAATATGACAGCCATTAGCTACATATGGCTATTTAAATTTAAAGTTGAATTAATTAAAATTAAATAGAATAGGAATCTAGTTTCTCAGCTGCACTAGCCATATTTCAAGTGCTCAATGGTCATGTGTGGTCACTGTATTAGACAGTGCAGAGACAGAGCATTTCCAAAATCACTGAAACCCTATTGGACAGCACTAATCTAGATTATTTTTCAGGCAGACACCTATTGCTAACACATTATCTCATTTGAAGGAATCAAACGTGTACTGTAAAACGTTTTGTGCTTGTATCAGTTAATGATGTATTTAGCTATAAATAACAAAAAGCCAACTATAGTGGCTTAAAGAAAAAAGGGTTTATTATTCCTACCATAGGTTCAGGAACAGTGTCAGGGTCTGTGTCTCTGATTTTCTTGGTCTCTCCCTCAGATGAAAGATAGCTGCTTTGACGCCAGCCATTATACCCATATTTAAGGTAAGAAGGAAAAGGAGGGAAATGTGTGGCATTTGTAGCAGAAAAGCGAAAGCTTTCTCAGAAATCTGTTAGCCAACTTTGGCATGTATCTTGGCCACAAGGGATTTTTGTGCCCACTCATGACAACAGTTAGGGATAATGGATTGAAAGTCACAGTCGAGGTCACCAACCAGTGAAGAGTGTCTGCCACAACTTTCTAGTAGAATTTATGAAAAATGTCCCAAAATGACAGGGAAGTTAACAAGAAACAAAAGATGAGATCCCATCCTTCCTCTAAAGAAGGTAAGTATTTAAGGTCTGGTTACTTTTTATTTTTTGCTTATTCAACAATCCATATTCCTAATATTGACAAACTAGGAAGAAGTAGCTACTTCTATCTGGATTACATATGCTGATTGTGATAATGGTTGTGACCACAAAGAACAGTTACCAAGAAGTGGTGTGATGAAGTGGAAAGTGGGTAGACTTTCTTTCGCCTGTTGTTGTAATTAGTAAGTTCAGCAGGTCACTTATACTTAGGTTGGTCATTACAGGGAGGAGATTATTGTGAGGATCAAATGAGTTAACATGTCTGACATGTATCTGGTGTGGAGAAGCAACTTCACAAATGTTACTTCTATTTCTTACCCCTTTGCATGTGCTGTGCAGATTGGCCCCAAATGAGCTCTCAGAATTTATCACAGTGAGTGTCATAAAATCTCCAAATATAGATTGAAATATTTAACATGAAACATTAGCCTGATCACACATACTCAGGAAACATATATCTTATGTCCTTTTTTCATCTAGGGATGTCAAACTTATCACAATGTGTTCTTTTATTTCTCTGAAGTTAAAAATTACTAAGAAGAATCGAATATTTACTTTTTTCCCCTTACATTCCCTTTATTTAGTTGACTCATGGGTCTGGGCATAATTTAGAATCCACCTCAGCTCACTGAGCTTCAGAAACTCAACTGCCTCAGAGAAGAAGCACATGTGGAAGAGAATGTAGTTACAGGAACAGATGTGGGGAATGATGGCAGGCAGGCTTTTCTGCATCCTAAGCAACTTCAGGAGAGAAAGATGACTGTCAAAAGAAACTGACTGGGTCCTAGAAAAAGCTGTTATGAAGAGAGAGAAAGGGGCTGATGGAGATTTACAAAAGAATAAAACCTTCCGTAATATTAAAGCAAGTGCCTCGGGGTCATACAACCATCCTCAAGGTACCGAGGAAGAGAAAAGTGCAAGGCTAGAGCAATCATTTTGAATTGCTACTGGCGTTTTTCTTTGAACATAGTGGGCAACTGGGGCTGCAATCAGCTTAATTATACCTACATCAAAGGGAGTAGCACAAAGTGAACAAGTATATCTGAGGAAAGTCTGCTGTAAATAGTTGCCCTGATGGAGAGGAATCTGAGAATCCTAGGTGTCCTCTATGAGATTAAATGGTTTACAAATTACTAGCTCTTGCAGTGTATCAACAATTTTGAAGGTGGACAAAGGAATTCTTTCTTCTTTGTTCCTATTATTCAAATTGTAACCTCTACAAAGCATGTCTTAGATACCCCGCTTCTCTGATGAGACTCTCCTCGGAAGTCTTGGTACATGTAGACAGCCAGGAGGAATTCACAGAAGGGTAATTAGAATGGCTGAATGAGATGAGATTAGGAGGAGTGATGAGTAAGTTTGACTAGACAGTGAGGAAGAAAATGCTAAGCATGTTGTTCCATATTTGGAAGGCAATAAAGAGCAAGGGCCAAAGGGAATTATTTGCTGTGTTACTTGGGGCATAATGAAGCATAACGAGGTAAAATGAAACTAAGGAGATTTTAGTGAGTATTTGAAATGTGTCCTGCCAGTAGCAACTCCAGGTTAGCCTTCTTAGAACAGGCCTCATTTAACACAATGGGCTTTCTCTGTGATTGAATGCCATCCATTACACTATAGAATCCTTTCTTCTGGAGAGGCACCATGAGCACTTTTATTGGAGATTTAGGATTAATTTAGGCTGCTCCCAGAAATAATGTTGCAAAAAACAATTCTCTATTGTTTTGCATATTCAACAGTATAAAACTGCTTGCTTTTTTTTTTTTTTTTTTTTTTTTTTTTTCTCTCTTTAACAAACACTGTCTTGGTTTGGGTACCCACAAAACCAGAGCTGGAAATAAGGATCTGAGTGGATATAATTTATTTAGGAAGTGACCTCAGGAAGTAGGAGGAAGGGAAGGAGGAGAGTGAGGTCAGGGAGAAGGAAAGGCTAATGAAGACTGCATTATGAAAGTTCTCTACAACCGTAGGCAATGGGGGATCAACTCACAAATGCCTCCTGGAATTTTCTCTCTTAAGCATGAGAGAGGCTAGAGTATTTATCCACTGGCTCCAATTGCCATTGAATGAGAGTTGCCCTTAGAGATGTCAACTTCCAAGCATTTCCAAGGGCTTATTTCCCACAGATTTGACAAAGACTCCTAGGCAGAAAAGCAAAGGTTTTGTGGGTGATGATGTCAAGGTACATGGAACTGTCTGGCACAGAGACCATTAAAATCAGAGGTGGGTCAAAGAGTTGGGGCTCAAGGCACTGGCAACAGCTGCTACAAACCCAGTTTGCCTCCCTAAACACCGACCTCACCCTCTCCAGGCTTGGTTAGAAGGAGGACAAAACATTTTATATGGTGACATTGACTCTACAAAGTCAGAGCCGGTGCTCATCTTCAAAGCCTAACTTTTATCATACTTGCAATAGCTGTATACTCTTTCTTATGAAACCCTCTTGAGGCTTCATTAATTCCAGACCATTTTTTTTCAGTTTAATGCAGAAGTTATAATTCTTTGTTTTGTCATCAATTTTTTCAAACTTGCCTCATCCAATGAATTACCAAACAAGCAGCTATTCCATGATTTTCTGTGCAAATGTGTACCTAGTAAAGTGATTTGCATTCTATGTATATTTAATAAATGTAGGTTAATTATTTTGTTTTTCATTTCTATCCATTTTTAATTAAAAAAGCAATATGTGCACATGATAAAAATTCAAGCAATACAAAAGTTTATACAATAAAAAGGTTTTTTTTTTTTTTGGATTTTTTTTTTTTTTGCAGGAATTTTGCTCTTGTTGCCCAGGCTGGAATGCAGTGGAGCGATCTTGGCTCACTGCAACCTCTGCCTCCCAGGTTCAAGCGATTCTCCTGCCTCAGCCCCCTGAGTAGATGGGACTACAGGCATGCGCCACCACACCTGGCTAGTTTTGTATTTTTAGTATAGATGGGGTTTCTCCATGTTGGTCAGGCTGTCTCGAACTCCTGACCTCAGGTGATCCGCCCACCTCGGCCTCTCAAAGTGCTGGGATTATAGGCGTGAGCCACTGTGCCCAGCCAAAAAATTTATTATTATTATTTTTAACCTTGACTTCCAGTCTCTCTTTCTTAATATAGCCTTTTTTTTTGAGACAAAAATCTCCCTCTGTCACTCAAGCTGGAGTGCAGTGGCCTGATCCATAGCTCACTGCAGCCTTGAACTAACTCCTGGTCTCAAGCAATCCTCCCACCTCAGCCTCCTGTGTAGCTGGCACTACAGATGTGAGCCACTGTGCCTGGCTTATTGTTAATAGTTATTTATTGTTCCAGAAGTTGTCTGTGGACATGTAAACATATTTATATATCCATTAAAATGTAAATTGGATTGTGTATACATGATCTATACTATTTCACTGAGCAAGTATATTGAAGATTGTTTAATAATAGCATATACATATCTACCTCATTGATTTTACTTTATTTTCCTCCAATTTTTTGAGGTATAATTTATAAATAAAAGTTATATATATTTAAGGTGTACAATTGATGTTTTGATATATGTATACATTGTGAAGTAATTACCGCAATTAAGCTAATTAACATATCTATCATGTCATATAGTTAATATTTTTTATATATTTGGTGAAAACACTTAAGATCTACTTTTTTAGCAAATTTCAAGTATAAGATACATTATTATTACATATAGTTACCATGCTGTACGTTAGATCTCCCAAACTTAATTATCTTGTAAGGTATGAAACTTAAGAAATTTTGTGTCCTCAGACCAAAATCCCCCCATTTCCTTCCTCATCCCAGCCACCACCCCAGATTTAGTTGATTCTAAAGAGTTCAACTTCTTTAGATTCCATATGTAAGTGGAAATATCTAAGTAGTTGTCTTTTTGTGTCTGGCTTATTTCACTCAGCACAACATAACGTCCTCTGGATCATCCATATTGTTGCAAATGGCAGGATTTTCTTTTTTTAAGGGTGAATAATATTCTTGTGTGTGTGTGTGTGTGTGTGTGTGTGTACCAGTATTAAACCACATTTTCTTTATTCCTTCTTCTGTTGACAGACACTTAGGTTGATTCTATATCTTGGTTATTGGGAATAGTGCTGCAGTAAACCTGAGAGTGCAGATATTTCTTTGAGACACAGATTTCAATTCCTTTGGATACATACTCAGAGGTGGGATTGCTGGATCATATGGGAATTCTATTTTTAGTTTTGTGAATGCCTCATTTGTTTTAATAGCTATCTGGTATTCCAGTGTACAGATGTGTTATTCATTAATCTGAGTTTTCTGCCTCCCAGAGAATTTCTAGAATTGTAATAATCATAACATCATAATTAATTTGCCCATTTTGTCAGTTAGGATAGACTTGGTTATACTGTGGTAATAGTTTTCTATTGTGACGACAGATTGCCACAAACTTAGCAGCTTAACACAAAACAAATTTATTATCTCTCCATTTCTGTGGGTCAGAATTCTGGGTATAGGTTACTGAGTCCTCTGCTCAGGGTTTCATCAAGCTGAAAAGCAAGGTGTCAGCATGACCTGCAATTTCATCTAAGGCTTCAGATTTTCTTCCAAGCTCACTGGTTGTTAGAAGAGATTATTGCCTTGCAGCTTTATGACTGAGGTCCCTGTTTTCTTGATAGTTGTCAGTGGGGGACTGCTCTGAGCTCCTAGAAGCTGCTCTTCTCCACAGATAATTAGTCATGTGACTTCTTGCTTCTTTTAGGCCAGCAGGAGTGTCAGCTTCTGCTTGGTGTCTCTTTTAAGGGCTCGCTTGATTAGGTCAAGCCATCCTAGGACAATCTGCCTTTTGTTTAACTCAAAGCCAGCTGATAAAGAATCTTAATCATATCTGCAAAATTTCTTCTGCCATATCATGGGACTGCTATCCCACTATATTCCCAGGTCTTGCCTATGCTCCAGAAAAGGGGTCCTGGAGTCCATTTGGAAACTCTGCCTACCAAACGTAGTGACAAGTGCCTCCTACAAAATGTCAGTGTTTTAAGACAATGAATGCTATTTTTCACTCTAGCTACTCATCCATCATGGATTCTAAAAGGGGCTTTGCTTATTGTTGTCATACAGGGTCCTATACAGATAGAACACTTGCCCTTTCAACACGCCTAATGGCCAGTCCAGCAGGAAAAGAGACATCTAGAGAGAGGGTTTTGCCTTGTCAATTAAATGCTTTACTCACAATCCATTAGCCAGAATTATGTGACCATACCTAACCACCTGAGAACCAGGAAGTACAATACTACCATGTGCCTAATAAACTGAAATATCTGGTGAGTGCCTAGGCTGGAGTGCAGTGGCACAATCTCAGCTCACTGCACCTCCGCCTGCTGGGTTCAAACCATTCTTGTGCCTCAGCCTCCTGAGTAGCTGGGACTACATATGTGTGCCACTATACCCAGCTAATTTTTGTATTTTTAGTAGAGACAAGGTTTTGCCATGTTGGCCAGGCTGGTCTTGAACTCCAGGCCTCAAGTGATCCCCCAACTTGACCCCCCAAACTGCTGGGATTACAAACATGAGCCATGGTGCCTGGCCTGGTGAATCACCATCACTTTCATCTATTTATACATTCAGGTTGTCACTCACAGATGGGCTAACGTGGTACTCAACCCAGCTTCCTCAGGAAAATTCTCTCAAGTATTCACATTTGATAGTACTTGCACTCCATTTGAGACATCTCATGATTAACTGGTGGTAGATTTCATAAAGTATGTTTAAGGAAAGTGAAATATTTTGATTCTGTGTTCAAAGAATGGTCTATTTTTTATGTGTGAATGTTTCCAGTTTGAGAGAGTTGTCAGTTGAAGGCTGTTTGACAGCTTTAGTTTCTTAGCTACAGGGATTACTATGTAAGTTTCTGTTGTGCGATAATTGACCTTGAAAGCAGCCAAATCCCCAGGGAAGTGACAGGTGATCTGGAGAGCAAAAGAGGGTAGCAAGCAGGAGACATGAGGAGCAGGCAGCAAAAAGCTGTCAGGAATGAAAGGCTGGGTAAAGGTCATCTCCTCTGAATTACTTTACATTGTTCTTCTAACTTGCTTTCCAGAGTCAGAATCTTAGAAAGATCCAACATTGTGTATACCATGCAATAATATTCTTTTCAGGTGGACATCCAGTCTTTGTGTGAACATATCTAAAGCAGGGACCTCACTACCCCCAGAAGCAATGTATTCTTTTTGTTTAAAAAGTAAAACTTTCAGGTGCATACAAACATACACAGTATTGTATATGGAATCTTGAGTACTCACCATCTAACTTAAGCAGGTATCAATGTTTTGCTATTGTTGTATTTGTGATCTCCTATGCAAATTTTCTTTGCTGTATTATTTTAAAGCAAATCCTACACAACAGCTCATTTAACTCATATATATTCCAGTGTGTGTATCTAATGTATATAGATTTATTTTACCCTTTACTTATAATCCATTTAATTTTTAGATAAGTGTACTGATGAGAAATTTCTTTAGATAAGTGTACTGATGAGAAATTTCTTCTTTGAATATTATGCTGAAAGTTTGCTTTCTGTAAATTTGGCTTATTGATCCTTGTTTGTCTTTGGAACAATGCATGATAACCTCTCTTTCATAAGACTACCTTGCAATCAACAAATACTTAAATTCTGTTTATGATAGCTACCTTTCCTATCTACCCATCCCAAAACACTTGGCCACCACTGATACAGTTAGGCTTTGTGTTCCCACACAAATCTCATCTTGAACTGTAATCCCAGAATCCCCACGTGTCAAGGAAGAGACCAGGTGGAGGTAACTGAATCATGGGGTTCGTTTGCCCCATGCTGTTCTTGTGACAGTGGTGAGTTCTCACAAGATCTGATGGTTTTATAAAGTCCTCTTCCTCCTTCACCCGGCCCTTCTCCTTCCTGCCGCCTTGTGAAGAAGGTGCCTTGCTTCCCCTTAGCCTTGGCCATAATTTAAGTTTCCTGAGTCCTCCCCAACCATGCGGAACTGTGAGTCAAATAAACCTCTTTCTTTATAAATTACTCAGTCTTGGGCAGTTCTTTATAGTAGTATGAAAACAGATTAATGCAACCACACATGATATACTTTATGTAACCATCACACCTATAATGAAATTTCTTTATTGTCTTACCATGCTTCTCTGAACACATTCCAGATGGCCAAGGTCTGTCCTAAAATGAAGTGTCAGAATATAACTCAACCCTCTAGAGATGGTGTGACCACTGAAAAGAGCAGTGCTATTTTCCTTGGTCTGGATACACATGCAAAGTAAATTTTTTAATAGGAAGCATAACTTATTGACTGATATTGAGCTTTTAGTCAAGTAAAACAGCCTGATTTTTTAATGTAAATTATGACAAAGGGACTTCCTTTTATACCTATGAATTGATTTTGCTGAATGTAGTATACATTATTTTGGTGACAGATACCCTAGAAGCTCTGACTTGGCCACTATACAGTTTTGTTATATGTATATAACAGAATTGCACATATACCTTATAAATTTTTAAAAATACAAAAAAGAAACACAGAACAAGGAGAATGTATGGTTTAGGTATTTTCAATGATTTCCCTCCTATGAGCAGAGATTTTCTAGATCCAAAACATGTTTCACATTAAAGGGTTTTCCTTATGTTGCAGAAATATTCTGAAATCAGTTGATAGAAATTAGTTGGTAAAACAGTGACTTAGACAAGTTTATAAACTGAAATTGCTAAGTTTCTCTGAAAATCAATAGTCACCCTAAACTAAAAAAGTAATATCCCAGGACAGATGGCTTTAAAAAGAGCAGCATAGGACACATGGAAGAAAATCTCTAGAATGTGTTCAATAAAAAAGAATCCAGATGAGTCCAGAAAAGTCAGATTCCTAAAGGTTATCACTACTTGTTTGTTGTCTCCACATAATACCAAAAGAGCGGCCGGGCATGGTGGCTCACCTCTGTAATCCCAGCACTTTGGGAGGACGAGGAGGGAGGATCACTTGAGGCCAGGAGTTCGAGACCAGCCTGGCCAACATGTTGAAACCCTGTGCAACTAAAAATACAAAAACATTAGCTGGATGTGGTGCATGTGCCTGTAATCCTAGCTACTCAGGAGGTTGAGGCAGGAGAATTGCCTGAACTCAGGAGGCAAAGGTTGCAGTGAACCAAGATTGTATCACTGTACTCCAGCCTGGGTGACAGAGTGAGACTCTGTCTCAACAAAAAGAAAAAAGAGAAAACAAAAAAAGCTGGATGAGTTTTTGCCAAATATGAAGGAAAACCATACAATAAACATTAAAAAATTGCAATTGTTTGACTTAAATGAGAGACTGAACAGTGTGCCAGAATTAACTTTTGGAAAAATTGGCAGGGGCAGGGTGGAAGATATAGAGAGTTCAGGGATTTCAGAGGCTGTAACTAACAAGGAGAAAGGACATTATTATTTTATTTTTCACAGACAGGTATAATACAGTCTATCTAAAGGGATGTTTTGCTGCCACTTGAAGCAGACACACTGCATCTACTAAAGTTATTGACAAAGAAAACAAACAGTGAGCCCTCTATTGATTATGCGGTTCTGTTTCTGGACTTTTCCCCCTATCAATGAGGTTCAAAATGTAAAGCTAGACCTAAATGTATATACTTTTAGTGGTAAAATTACATTGAGACAATAACAGATCAAATAAATCATTATTAAGGATATAACAGCTTGAACTCAGACAATTAAAAAAACTCAACATTCTAGCCCTTTGCCTTTCAGTGAGTTTTGGTAATAGCTTGGCTTTGGAGAATATCAATCCTACTGAACCTCTTTTCTTTAAAATATTAGGTTGGTACAAAAGTAATTGCTTTTGCCATTAAAGAAATGGGAAAAACCACAATTACTTTTGTACCAACCTAATATTTGCAGGTCCTAAAGAAAATTTATTTTACTCTGAAAATCAGGAAGTCAAAAAGGCAGACAGTAACACTGAATGACCTTTTACAGGGGCAGCTCTATAGAGTGAGTCCAGGGTAAAGTAGCATGGGTTTATGCATCTGTACTCTGGACATAGAATGACAAATGTGATAACCAAAAAACTTTATTACAAAATTGAGAAATATTTAAACCCTACATCAATTATTACAATTACAGGAAAGTACTGAAATGCCAACATTATTTTTTAATTATTTGTATTAAACTTTATTTAAAAGTGGTTAATGATTCTTTAATCATGGCAGGTAATATAGCTAGTGTATATGTGATGAGATGCATACAGTTCTTATTTTTTAGTAAAAGTCTACCCATGTTCCATTAACTTTTATAGCATCTAAAATTTAAAGGGAACTCTCCAGTTATTGATATATAGCTAGATAAATTGTGAACTGTCCTTGATGCATAAGATAAATTCTGGTGCAAAGTAAGCAAACCAGGTAAGCAGTACCTCTAATCAAATTAATAATACTTATACCATTTGCTGTGCAGTGTAAGGATAACTCTTATCTTCCACTTTATTTCTCATTTTCTGTGATTTCAGAAATTACCATCAGATATTCCCTATCCTGTATAATTTGACTCATTGGAACCCAGGAACTTGAGCTTCATTATTATCTCTCAAACATAATAGGTGGAAAGAGCATTAAGCCAGGAGTCAGGATGCCAGAGTTCTGTCCAGATATTTTCAAGGACTTACTTATGACTTTGAGCAAGGCACCTAAAATATTGGTTCCTTATCTGTCATAAAAAAACATAAAACTGTATGATTTTTTGAGACTCCTTCCAATATCAAAATTCTACTTCAGTTTTTGATTTTCCTTTAACTGTATTTATTCTATTCTTTCCAGTGTGACAATTATTCTTTGTGATGCTATAAAGGGAAGCAAAATAGTTGAATATTTCTATTTCATTTCTGTCATCAGTTAAGTGTTATATCTTTTTAAGATTTAGGCCAAGCTCTACTTATTTTTTTCTCTTTGCTCTAAGCTTAGCTTTAACAAACAAGGAAGGTCTTTTTGGTGGCTTTCTGATTTTTTTTTTTTGCTAAGCTTCACTTGCAAGGTGTGTGAATCAGATAGAACCAGGGCTTGAATCGCAGCTCTGCCTTATGCTTGCTGTGTGAAGTAGGTAAGTCTATCAATTTCTCTACAATTCATTTTTCTTATTTATTAAACTGTGATAATAGTAGTGTCTGCTTCATGGGATTGTTGTGGGGATTACATGAAAAATGACATGAAGTGCTTAGTGCAAATGACTTGGCACAAAGAAAGCCCTAAAGAAATGTTTTTCTTATTTTTACATTTTGCTGCCATCATCATCATTATCATCATTGTCATTATTACTCTGGAATTTATTTTTGAAAAATGATTACTTTTTTATCACTTTCTATTAAAAATCAATAACTATGATATCTCATACATGTAGATAATTTTATAGTTTACCAGGTATTTCTACATGCCAAAGCTGGTCTTCGCAATAATGCTCTGAGCTGAAAAAGATTCATATCTCCACACTACAAGAGAGTCTCAGAGAGGTGTAGTAACTTGTCCATAGGGCTAACACAGAGGGCTCATGTCTCCTTGTTTACTTCCTGCGATAGTTAATATTGATTGTCAACTCGATTGGATTGAAGGATGCAAAGTATTTTTTCTGGGTGTGTGTCTGTGAGGGTGGTGCCAAAGGAGATTAACATTTGAGTCAGTGGACTGCGGGAGGCAGAGCTATCCTCAATCTGTGTGGGCACAGTCTAATCAGTTGCCAGTGCAGCTAGGATAAAAGCAGGCAGAAGAACGTGAAAGGACTTGACTTGCTGAGTCTTTCATTCCTCATCTTCGTCCTGTGCTGGATGCTTCCTGCCTTCGAACGTTGGACTACAAGTTCTTCAGCTTTGGGACTCTTGGGCTTACACCAGTGGTTTGCCAGGGGCTCTTGGGCCTTCGGCCATAGACTGAAGGCTGCACTGTCAGCTTCCCTACTTTTGAGGTTTTGGGACTTGGACTGGCTTCTTTGCTCCTCAGCTTGTAGAAGGCCTATTGTGGGACTTCACCTTATGATCGTGTGAGTCAATACTCCTTAATAAACTACCCTTCATATATATGTCTATCCTTTTATCGTGCCATTACTTTTAATGGCAAAAACAGCAATTACTTTTGCACCAACCTATAGTTCTGTCCCTCTAGAGAACCTTGACTAATAAGCTTCCCCAATCCCATAGTGCCTAGTACAGGACACACATCAGGTGGTTTTGTGATGACAGAGTTGTCTGTGATGAACATCAGCACTAGAAAAATAAAAGCTTCCTTAGAAAAAACTATGTTGTGAGAGAATACTGGTATTTTATTAGAGTGTACATTCATTGAAATAGAAAAAATGTAATTTTTTTTTTCTTCTATTACATTGGCTCATAAGTAGGGTTTTTTCCTTCAAAATTTACTTTTAATTTTCAATAGCATACATATGATACATATTAAAAAGATGGTGTCCAATGTGAGATTCTAGGAGGTTCAGGAGGGTTCCTGAGGTAATAGTTGTGGAGGGGATTCGTAGTCATAGAGCATAAAAAAGTCCTCAAATTATTCCTGGGTACATTTGCTGGGAAAGTCACACACACTCTCATTTGTTGAACTTCTCTCCTTATTCATCTTCCTCAAACAAAGAGGAAAACAATTGTTTATGCCTTCTAGGCCACATTTCTGCAAGAAAGTTTTCACCAATTTGAAGAAAAATGGAAAAAGAAGGACAATGCAATGAATTTTTTATAATGTTCCTTTTATGCTAAGATTTTTAAAAAAAGTTCTTAGTTAATAACTTCCTGGTTTTATTTTTGTTGTTGTTGTTGTTTAAAAATGTTCTTTTCCTGAAATGATGACAGTTTGCTAACTAGATTTGCTAAAATCTGGTAAATATGGATTGGCTACCAACATTCTTTGAAAATGTTATTAGTTCTTGGAATTCAAAAGACCAAGGCCTGAGATATCCAGGTGGAGACACAGCTAAGGCCAGGATTATCTGTGTGGTGCGGGAGGACCTTGGCATGTGCTTAACGGAGCCCCTCCACTGGCTGCTGCACCCTCTGAGTAAACATCCATCACAGTGAGTGAATGGTATGCAATTTAGATGAGTTCCTTCTGAAAAACTGTCAGAGAGACTGTGAAATGTGACTACTTTGATTGACTCTCCTACTTTCTCTCCCCCCAAATAAACCAGATTGGCAGAATTCAAAGGAGGCATACAATTAGTTATTATTGGCTGATTCAGCAATAAAGCCAGGAAGCAAGATCTGCTAAGTGGAAAATGTTCTAGGACTAGGAATGAGAAATTATGATTATAAGGCAAGGCTTAACTAGCTGAGGAAGTTTCTCCATGCCAGCAGCTGATAAACTGCTTTGTAACTGGATGAAATATTTGTCTTAGTCAGGCTCCATTACCACAGACACTCTCAGACAGATAGCCATGTGGGTGAGCGGATAGCATTCAGCCAGGACTTATGCATGCACCCGTGGTACAAGAATTTGCCAAATAGTTCCTGAGGCATCAGCTATTAGAGAATAATCCAATGCTAATTTATCCTTAATAACACAGTACAACTTCCATTACATATTTATTTCAGACTTAAAAAAAAAAAGTCAATTAAATTATCTGAAAATGATTTTCTATGTTCATCTCTTTCATTTCCTTATTGCACTGCAGCTATGCCAGCCTAAACCTCTAATCCATCAGGTCTATTCCAAAGTTCATTGTTCACACAATGAACAATTGAACATTTTCCTTAATACCTTGATTATCAAAAACTTTTAGATGAACTGATTTGGGGGTATCTGTCTTAATTTTTTCTGCTATAATTGGGCTCTTTTTCATTATTGGAGGTGGGAACTTAGACCTGTTTCTCCTCCTAATAACTGGAACTGAGAAAGACGAGGTGGAGAGAAGGTTTCAGGTATTCCCAAAGGGAAGCGACTTGGCGTCTAGACTATCCCACTCCATTGCAAATGGTTGGCATGTACCCTCCCACCCCATCACCTCATAATAAAGCCAGACAGTACATCAAGGCCTCAGACAAAAAGCCCATTAGGCATCTCTGTGATTAAGTTGATTAGCTAGAAGTTATTAGGAATTTTAAGTCCAATATCAGTGATGAATCAGATCCAATTTGCATAAACTACAAAGCGCTTCATTAAGGCTAATCATTCTCCTCTGTTCTTTGGTAATAAATCATCCTTCTAAGGGGCTCATTTAGATTGAGCTTGAGAATTTTACCTTCAGAATTCTTCAACATGGTTAAGATCACTTTAGCTGTGCTCTTTGGCCTCATTTCCTGGGGTAATACCTGTTAGGAGCCCCACCTCAGTGCTGCATCCTTGAAGAAGCATCCTCAAAAATCTAAACTATGATTCATCAGATTCCATGTGCCAATGGCCAGGACCCATAACATAATGAAGTATGCATCTTGTAAAGCACTAGTAGAGCAAGTCAAACTTGTTTAAACTGATAAAGTACTTCTGCCACATAGTGCGTTGTGTTGAGCCAATTGATCATTAAATAATTTTACATACCTTCTTGAAAATGAGTCTATTTAAATCTGGGAAAATTGATCAGGTTTTAGCATCCAGAGTTCTCATGTGAATTATTTTTCTTTGCAGTCACTTGTGAGAATGATGAGATTCTGCTTGTTTGACCCTAATTATTTTTATTTTGGGTCATTTGCATAATCTGTTCCCTGTGCTTGGCATATCCTGCCTACCCTCCCCATAGTTCCCTGTACTGGTGGCCACTGAAGCATTTTTCACTCTGCCATATAACTTCCTTTTTACTTATATATCTTTCTTCCTCCTTGAAAAAAAAATTATGTTCCTAGCACATAGCAGATAATAAATATGCATTTTATAAAATGTTGTGAATTATGAGATGGTGGCTATGATGGAATATTACACAGCCTATTCAAAGGAGGATATTGATTTCTATATATTGACATACAAAGGTCTCCATATATTTTTTTAGCATAGTGAATGAAAAACAAGATGAAAAACATTATGCACAGGATGATCCTAGTTTTGTAACAACAACAAAAAAAGGTGTTTATATTCATAGAAAAAGTCAAAAATATAAATATTCTGGGTAAAATCTGTATTATAAAGGTATGACTTTTACTTTTGGCTTTATCAATTTCTACATTTTACTTTGTTAGATTAAATCTGTATTACTGTTGTAACTTAAAAACTCAATAAATAATTTTTTAAACCATGAGACTATAGATTTCAGTTGCAAATTATTATTAACTTAAAAACACAGTATTAGTTTCTTATGGCTGCTGTAACAAATTACTATGAACTGGGGCCAGGCACAGTGGCTCATGCCTGTAATCCCAGTACTTTGGGAGGCCGAGGTGGGCGGATCACTTGAGGTCAGGAGTTTAAGACCAGCCTGGCCAACATGACAAAACACCATCTCTACTATAAATATAAAATTTAACCAGGTGTGGTAGTGTATGCCTGTAATCCCAGCTACTTGGGAGGCTGAGGCATGAGAATTGCTTGAACCCAAGAGGCGGAGTTTGCAGTGAGCTGAGATCACACCACTTCACTCCAACCTGGGCTACAGAGTGAGACTCTGTCTCAACATACATACATACATACATACATACATACATACATACATACATAACAAATTACTGCAAACTGAACGGTTTAAAAAGACAGCAATTTATTCTTTCACAGTTCTCGAGGCTGAAAGTCTGAAAAGAAGATTTCAGTAGAGCCTTACTCCCTCCCTTACTTTCCTACGCCCTAGGAAAGAATCCTCCTCTGCTTCTTCTAGCCTCTGGTGGTTGATGGCAATCCTTGGCATTCCTTAGCTTGTGATGCATCAATCCAGTTTCTGCCTTGGTCTTCATATGGTTTCTTCTCTGTGTCTTTACATAGTCTTCTTAAAGAGACATCAGTCATTGGATTTAGGGTCTACCCTAATTCAGTATGACTTTACTGTAACATAACTAGTTACATATACAAAGATACTACTTCCAAAGGTCACATTATGAGCTTCTGGGTGGATGTGATTTTTGAGGGGACACTCTTCATCCCAGTACAGACATTTACTAAAGAACACTTACAAAGAAGCATCAGAATCAACGAGCGTTATGTGTCAAAGTCTCTTCTGAAGGCTGCCATCTCAGGAGTATTTCACCATTACAGTTCATTGTACCCATTGGACAGGCACAGGATGAAAGCATGAGATGATATTATTGCTGCTACAGGTTTGAAGAACTTACCAAGCTTCAGGTCATCTCTCCTCCAGGCTTCGATTTGAATGCACTTTACTTATGTTACCCCAGCTTTGAGATTAAGCAGCTTTTAGGTTCTCTTCTAGTCTCTAGCTTTACTTTTGGTATAAGATTTGTTAATAACAACAGTTTAGGGAAACTTTTTTTTCTTTAATCTAGTTTTTGTTGTTGTTGTTGTTGTTGTTATACTTTAAGTTATGGGATACATGTGCAGAATGTGCAGGTTCGTTACATAGGTATACATGTGTGGTTTGCTGCACCCATCAACCCTTCATCTACATTAGGTATTTCTCCTAATGCTATCCCTCCCCTAAGCTCCCACCCCCCAACAGACCCTGGTGTATGATGTTTCCCTTAGGGTCACTTTTAATTTCTTTATTTCTTATATTCATTCCATAAATATGATCAGCACATTTTTAGATATGCAAGGATACTTAGATAGATATTTAGATATGCAAGGATAGAGCATATCTAAATACTCTTTGTAAAGCAAGACTCAATCTTATGTTTACCAGGCAGGAGATCTAGATATCATTAAAAATCCTATATAGCAAAGCATTTGTGAACCAGTGCAGAAGGAAAGATTGAAGTCAATAGTTTACAATGTTACTAACACTATACCTTTTCCATTGGTAAGTTCCTTCCAAGAATCTGGCTCTTAAATTTATCAGTTAAACCACAGTCTTTAAGGCAGAAAATTTATTTGTAACAATTTACTGTTTAGCTTTTCCTTAAGCCTCAAATCAGTTGTCTATACTTACTGTTCATGCTATTTGCACAAACTACTCTGTTCTAGGCAAATTTCTGTCCCTTCTCCCAAAGGGCTAAAAAATCACATGGTGAGAGAAAGGAAATGCAAGAGACATTCTGAATTTAATTCATTAAGTTTTCTTTTTTTCTGTCACACATGTAGTATTTGTATCAGAGTCAGAAGTTAGAGCTAAGTTTGAACATTCAACAGATAAAAGAAAATGGTTTTATGTGGCAAACCTACTGCCCCAGAAAACAAGTAATTAAAGGACCTCTTAAAATAGCAGCCATAAAATTGACATTCCATGGGAAGCCATGATTTCATTACTGTTCTTCATAGTGAGGATCTTCCCTGGGCACTATTCTGAGAACTGGAATCTGTTAGCAGAATGAGCATGTCACCCAAGGACTCTGCAGCCTCCTCTGCAGATAGAGATAGTGCCTTTCTGGAAAACGTGGGATAATTTTATCATGTCATGTGGAGGTATTACCTTGCTATTATCTTTGTTTGGAGATTAGTATGGTTTAAGAAGATATGTAAGGGTGCCATGTTGACGAGGGGTAGACTTGTGATGGTTAATAATTTTTTGTGTCAACTTGGCTAGGCATGGAAAACAGATGGTTGGTCAAACATTCTTCTAGATGTTTCCATAAAGCCTTTTTTTTTTTTTTAAAGATGAGATTGACATTTATATCAATAGACTTTGAGAAAAGCAGATTACCCTTCATAATGTAACTAGGCCTCACCCAATCATTTGAAGACCTTAATCAAAAAAAAAAAAAAAAAAAAAAAAAAAGAAAAGAAAAAAAACCTGACTGCTGTGGAAGAGGAAATTCTGCCAGCATATTGCCTTCAAGACTTGAATTGCAACATTGACTCATCCCTGCATGTCCAGCCTACTGGTCTGTCATGCAGATTTTGAACTTGCCAGACACCACAATTTTTTTTTATTATTATTATTATACTTTAAGTTTTAGGGTACATGTGCACAACATGCAGGTTTGTTACACATGTATACATGTGCCATGTTGGTGTGCTGCACCCATTAACTCATCATTTACATTAGGTATATCTCCTAATGCTATCCCTCCCCCTCCCCCCTCCACACAATAGGCCCCAGTGTGTGATGTTCCCCTTCCTGTGTCCAAGTGATCTCATTGTTCAATTCCCACCTATGAGTGAGAACATGTGACACAACAATTTTATACGACAATTATTTAACATAAATCACACATCCTCTCTCCCTACATCCTATTGGTTCTGTTTCCCTGGAGAACCTTGACCAATACAGATTTTATGAGAGACACAACCTATAGAGGCATAATGGACTTTCTGCTGAGTCTGAGACCTCAAGACATGGTAGGCACTGATTCCCTATCATTGCTATTTCCGTGTTTGGTCAAGGCATTACACTGGAGATGCAGGCCTGTGTTGTTTCTTTGGCTAAGGAAAGAAGCTTCTACTGAAGAGTGAATGAAGCATCCTCTAGATTCTTAAGTTGCTGCTCATGGAATCTCACGTTTCCTTTAATTTCCCCAAACTGAATTGGAACTAGATGATGGAGCCATTTATTGGTGTGAGTACTGAGTAATTTCTTAATCAAATGGAACTTTGGTTGTTAGTACTAATTTTACATTGCACTTGTCTAGATGTCTTAGTGTTTAGGAGAGGGATGTCATTATCTCCATAATGTAGATAAAGAAACAAATGTGATGGCCCGCATCTTCCTCCATAAGTAGAACCATGCAGATCCTCAGAGAAAAGAAGCACCAGCCCAAGGCAATGGAGGCGGAGCAGGAGAGAGCCCAGGTGTATTCAACTGGGTCTTGTCTTTCCTTACACAGTTCTTGTCACCTGATGTGGCTTAGGCACTACCATTTCCATTAGGTTTCCTAAACCTAAATGGGGTTTTGTGTCTACTCTAGATGCCCCTCAGAGACTGCCCATCTCTCTACTCCTTTTCATGACAAAACTTCTTGAGTCACTATCTCTGCTCCTCACCTCACTTGCTCCATAACAGACCATTCAGGCTTTTACCCTCATCACACCACAGAGGCTAGTCAAGGTCCCTTATGACCTTCAAGTTGCCACATTCAAGAGTTCCTTCTATGGTCTTATCTTCCTCATCTCTCAGCAGCACTAACCATTTTGTTATTTTGCAAACATGTTTTCTTTAGTCTTCTATTGAGTAGAATTGAAATGGGTTTTCCTCCTGTCTCATTAGCTATTCCTTCTCATACATCTTTGCTGGTGCCTCTGCTGCCTAACCGTGAATGTTTGGAATGTCCAAGGGTTCAGTCCTGTGCCCTGCCTACATCCTTTGCATACGTAATCTTGCCAAGCCTGTGGCTTTAAATACAATCAATAAGCCACACAAATTGATAAATCTATTCCTGGCCTTTGCCCTAAAATTCAGGCTTATACACCCAATAGCCTACTTCACACTTTTCCTAATTGTTCCCTTTTTGGAATGTTATCTCTGATCTTTTCACAGCTGGTTCATTCTTGTTATTTAGATTTCAACTTACATATTTTCTATCAGGACAGATCTTCCCTGGAAACCTTATCTATCTGTCTATTTGTCTAGTATCTATCATCAATCACATTATTCAATTTTAATTCTATGCACAACTTGCACAAGTATATATATATATAAATATATATATATAACTATATAACTATATATATATAACTTTCTTATATCTTTATCATATTCTTGTTTCCATTCCTTAAATGCAAATTTCTGGAGATTACAAGAGTGTCTGCCACAGAGTGAAAGCTCTGTCTCAGTCTGCTTCAGCCGCCATAGTAAAATAGCACAAACTGGGTGGTTTAACATAAATTTATTTTCTCACAGTTCTTAAGGCTGGGAAGTCCAAGATGAAGCTATCGAACCATTTGGTTCCTGGGGAGGCCTCTTTCCTTGACTTGAAGAAAGTTGCTTTATCACCTGTTCACAAAAGGCTTTTCCTCAGTGCAGGTGCTCAGGGGGAAGAGATAGGGATCTTTTTCTTCCTCTTATTATGAGGACATTAATCTCATATTAGAACCCACCCTTATGTCTTTATATCACTCTAATCATCTCCCAAAATTCTCATCTCCAAATATCATCACATTGGGGGTTAGCACTTCCACATATGAATTTTTGGGAAACACAACATTAAGTCCATAACAAGCTCAATAAATATTTCTTAATTAGACTTGACTGAAAGATTATTGCCTATAGCTCACAATTTAGCTTTTGTTTCTACTGCTATATGATATGTTACTATTATTCATGTATTTCTCTGAATGTCTTTAGATTTTACATTCCTTGAGGAGAGAGGGGTTAGGTACAATTGGTGCTTAGCGTGTGGTTGGCTATTTTAGGGAGAAACACCATGAGGCCACAAAAGATATGAGGTTTAGTAATAAAAGCAACCAGTTGCATATTGACAACTCACTATTCAGCACACTTTGTGTCTATCTTGCATTAACCCCCCACTCCACCAACAATCCCATTATTTTGACATTTCAATTTTAGGGACTGTCTGTCCTAATGCAGTCCAGATCTCTGTCACTCCCTCTTCCTCATGTTTCCAGTAAGGATGATCAGCTTACTGGAACCAGACTACAGTCCCTTGGTTTTGTCTTTTGAGGGTGAGTGGAGCTAAAAGCCACCACAATAGCAGGAACAATACCTTATGCTCATTCTTCTTGGTTGTTATTTCACCCTTACTTATAGAGGATATCTTTGCTGGATACAAAGTTCTAGATTAGAGGATTTTTTCCTTTCAACTCTCAATATTTCATGCCAGTCTCCTGGCTTGCATTGCGTCCACTGAGAAGTCCGTTGTAATTCTCACCCTTCTTCCTCCATAGGTAAGGTACTTTTCTTTTACCCCTATGGCTTCTTTCACGATTTTCCCTGTGTCCTTGGTTTTCAACAGTTTATGTCTAATATACCGAATAATATATTTCTTGGTATTCTGTTTGGTGTTCCCTGTTTGGCGTTCTCTTCCTGGATCTGTGGTTTGGTGTCATTAATTTTGGACAGTTCTCAGCCATTATTACTCCAAATATTTCTCCTGCTCTGTTTTCTCCTTCTTTTCCTTCTGGTGTTTCAATTATATGTAAGTTATACCTTTTAAAACTATCCAATAGTTCTTGAGTATTGTGTTCTATTTTCTTTTTAAATTCTCCTTTCTCTTTGCAGTTTTGGAAGTTTCTATTGATGCGCCTTTAATCTCACTGATTGTTTCAGCCATGTCCAATTTGCTGATGAGCCCATTAAAGGCATTCTTTAACTTTTGTTCCAGTGTTTTCAATTCCTAGTGTTTCCTTTTTATTTGTCTTAATATTTTCATCTCTCTGCTTATATAACCCTTCTGTTCTTGCATGTTGTCTACTTTTACTATTAGATATCTAAGCATATTAATCATAATTATTTAAAATTTCTGGCCTGATAATACCAACATCTGTTTCACATTTGAATCTGATTCTGATGTTTGCTTTGTTTCTTCACACCATGTTTTTGTGTATATGTGTTTTAGCACACCTTGTAATGTGGTTGTTGAAATTTGACCATGATATATTGGGTAATGGAAACTACGGGAAATGAACTTTTCGTATGAGTTTTTTTGCCAATTTGGCTAGTAATTGAACTGTGTTAATATTTGTTGTAGCTGTAGGTACCAGAGGCTTCAACTTTTCTAGCATCCTTGTTTTTGTCTCCCCTGTTGTCTTTTGTTTTTTCTAAAAATTACCTCATAAAAAGAGTCTGATTCTTGCAGCTCTTTCAGCTGAATCCTCTGTTGCTTTACTGGAACCCTATCATTGTGGTGGTAAATTATGGGGGAGAGGAAGTTTGCCATTATCTTATCATTAAATCTCAGTCTTTTAGTGGGCAGGTATCTCTGGACTGTGATCTTCTCAAGGGTTTCTTAGCTCACCCAGTACCCACCCCCTTAAGTGAAATAAATGCTAGAGGGGGCTGTAGTGGGAGAAAATGCCCTTATTCTAGGTGAGAAAAGGCTCTGGCAAAGTCTTTTCCCCTGGAGAGTAGGTCTTTGTTTATATAGAACATGTAGGCATATTTTGCAATGGTTACTCTTACCTTCCCCTTGCTATAGCCAAAAGGTGATCTTTCTTGGCTCTTGACTATGAGAACCTGGTAGCATTCCTAGAGATAAAACCCATGAAAGGACCTTTTAAGATTTGCAGTCCCCAGGATATTCTTACTCTCAAGCTAGTCCACACTCATCCTCCAGAAATACATCAAAATTACCATTTAAGTTTTCCTACCAGTTTATGGCCCCAGTGGCTTCTGGTCCAGGTGAGCAGATCTCACTTGCAGTTCTCTGGATCTGCCTAGATCTCCTGTGACCTCGGTTATCCGATGGGTCCAACAAAAGTCACTGAATTTCTGTTTTTTTTTTTTTTCCCCATTATTTTCTTGTCATAAGGATGGAAATGATAATTTGCAAGCATTTTACATATTGGACCCCAAACTGGAAGCCTAAATATCTTTTATATCATCTAGTACTGTGCTAAACAGGCATAGACATACTAAGTCTTGGCCTGTGTTTCCACCAACACTACCTGGTCCATTTTCCCACCACTTCCCACAGCTGCATTAGACACTCTTCCTGCCAAAGGAAAAAAGCTGGAGCTTTGACAAATTGAGTTTTAGTGACTGCCAGACTCTGATATACAAGACACTAAGTGAGTACTTGGAGTGAGTGATAGATGACAATCAAGACTAAGACAGGGATTGTCTGACTCAGACTCTTGTATTCTTGTTCCAGATATGTATGTTTGTATTATGGTTGGAAAACACTATCCTCTAATCTGAGTAGGAAATGAGTTTTAAAAGAAAGAAAGACAATGAAAAACACTTCTCTGTTGGGCTGGTGCCTCAGCCTCCTCAGAAAAGACCATTTCTGGCATCTCAGGTGTATAAAAGCCTTCCTTGAGGCCTTCATTTCTGATGTGTTGATGTGTAGAGACTGACTCTGAAGCCTTTGATTTTCTTATTTGTGATTTTGCTTTTTGCTTAGTGGTATCCCTCCTTCCCTCCCTCCCTCCCTCCCTCCCTCCCTCCCTCCCTTCCTTCCTTCCTTCCTTCCTTCCTTCCTTCCTTCTTTCCTTCCTTCCTTCCTTCCTTCCTTCCTTCCTTCCTTCTCTCCTTCTCTCCTTCTTTCCCTTTTCTAAATACTAGCATTTGGCATGTTTGTGATAAGTTAAACATTTTATCCATTAATGTTAGCTTTAACAGAATAAGACAATTTAGCTAAAGGCCACTGCCTAGTGAGATTTTTTCAATACTGATTGAAATGCAAATTAATACAAGCAATTACCAGGTACTGCACATAGTTTTAAAATGGAAGGCTTTAAGTGACATTTCCTTGGCAATCTGTGTGAATCCCCCAGATTAGGCATTCTTTCTATTCAGTAAACTAAATCTGCATCTAATGCCCAGCTTGAGGTTGTCATCGCATCATCATTTTTAATTGTAGCAAACTCTGAAATAAAGATGACCTTATCAAATAACAGTTACCTAAAGAATTACTTCTTACTGGGGAATGTATGTTTGGAGAAAGACACAGTTTATGTGTTGTGGATGGGGTACTGATGGCCTTAGAGGGTGAAGACCTATGTAACATTTTAGGGAGACAGATTTTTCCCTCAGTCAGAAAGAAGGGAACTGACATTGAGTCTTTTTGTGTCAAACACTTTATATTCATTCAGATTTAATAAATATTTATTGGGTACTGTGATGTTTTCACCAATATTTTGCTTGCAGGGGGTTCCGTGGGAACAGGACGACAAGGTCCCTGCTCTTGTGAATCTTATATTCTGGTTGGGAAAATTGACAATGAACAACAACAGTAAACAAAGAAATAATATAAATCCGTGGTGATAAGTACCCTTATATGGAATAGAGAATGGCTGAGTAGGTAGTTGAAAAGAGAGTGCATGTTAGATAGGGTGGAACAAATGAGGTTTTTCTGAGATGGTGACATTTGCATTGAGAGATTGAAGAGTTAACTAATCACACATTACTTTGTCTAATTTTTACAACAACCTGAGATAAAGGTAACATTAGTTCAGCAGGTGTAAGCAAAGAAATTAATTACTCAATTAGGTTAAATAATTTCTCTAAGATTACACAGATTTTTTCAATCCTATTGTAAACCAAAAACAGAATTCTAAGCCCCCCAGCTAACTGAATGACCCCTCCTCGTGGTTAAAGGCATTCCATAGTTAATCTGAAAAACTAGTTAAGACTCTGATGGGAAGTAGGAGTTGGACATGCCTCATTATACCCTCCTCCCTTTGGAATTCAGGCACAGCTGACCAGCATTAACATCAAAACACAGATATTAAGACTGATGAAATAGACTTTTTGTAGCAATAAGACACCAAATTCCAGCCTGACTCTAGTATAGCATCACTTGACAGATATCAGGCCCTTAAAGAAATGGAAGTATTTTACCCAAAATAAATTTCTTTGGCATATTTTGAAATAGCCTTACAAAACTGTCTCTTGTGGGGAAAATCTACATTCTGTAGAGAACCCCCATTCCTTTCCAAGGTCTTTTCCCCAATGCAGGAGAGAATTAACTAAGAGTCTGGCACTTTTTTAAATCTGATAAGAAACATTTACAATCTATTCTCTCTGAAACCTGCTACCTGGAGGCTTCATTGTGTAATAAGAACCTTGGTCTCCACAACCCCTATCTTAATCCAAATACTCCTTTCTGTGGATTCCAGGTCTTCGGATAAACTAAAATCTTTGAATTCACCTATGATTTGGAAGACTGTGCTTTGAATTGTCCTACCTATCTGGAACAAGTCAACATAATCTTTCATATATTGATTGATGTCTTATGTTTCCTTAAAGTGAAAAAAACCAAGCTGTAGTCCGACCACCTTGGGCACGTGTTGTCAGCACCTCCTGAGTTTGTGTCACAGGCATGTCCTTAGCTTTGGCAAAATGAACTTCTAAATTGATTGAGACCTGTCTCAGATAATATGTGGTTTACACTATCTATTTGCTTCAAAGCTGCTCACAGCCTACCATACTCCACAAGTACTTCTTTCTCACCAACTGCTCCAAGCTTATGCAAAAAACAAACTCTCTTTGTTTACTTGGTCTTAGACTTCAGATATTCAGGAGCAGTCAGTTTTCCGACAAAATCAATGCTGAGTCATCAATTTTTTCAGTAAGAACATTAACAAGAAAAAAGACCGGCACCTAATTTTTTATTACCTTTCCGTAAAACAGGATATTTTTAATACCAAAAAAGTTAAAAGGACATTTTCTAAGATTAAAGGACATGACTTCAAACTGAATACAGTAAACTTTATGAAATACATTATTTTGTCTCTATTTTATTTATTTCACAGAAAACCTCTAAAATGATTATATAAACAGACTCATTTGAGAACCAATGGACTCAATGTCTTTCCAAGGCTACCTCTAACCTCGAAAATCTTAGGTTGATGTTAACTCCCGATGCTCAATGCTCAGAGTGCCAATGCAGGAAGACGCTGGGGGGTGAGGACATAGACTCTTCGCTAGTTGAATCAGACTAGGAAAGGACAGGTCATTTTGACCTCAATATTTTCAGTGTGAATCTCTTCCCTTGAAATATTTACCTATTTAGGGAAGAGGCAATGATGCATTCTTTCTTTCTTAGAAAGTTCAAATATATCTTAAAGCACTTTACAAAATAATTTATAAATGGTTTTTCTGTAGGCAGTTGCCCATGTTAGTTCAAATAAATGAAAATAGTTGATTCATTGCTTTTTCTCTGCATTAATTATAGAGTTAGAAAGGACTATTTAGACTTTTCTTAATAGGAATGTATGTATTTTTGTCATGAATATTCAAGTATTGATCAATTTGTGAAAGTGTATTTCTCTTGCTGAACTTGTAATATAAGCAAAACTACAAAATATGCAAGAGTAACTACTACTTAAAATTCTATGAAAATATAATGATAATTACTGAGGCAATAATTATGTACAATAGCAGCAATAGCATCCTTGAGGTCATTTCTGCAGCGAATCAATGTGCCAGATCTTGTCTTACTGAAAGACAGAATAAGAAGTGTTGGGCTAAAGCCTCAAGCATCAATTGAAATTTTAGTTTTGTACCTAAAGAAAAAAACCACAAAGATACAAGCCAATAGAGTGTTTGGCTCTTTTTTTGGTCATCAATATAACCATGACTACCTTCACACTATTCTATATCTGTCTCGTGGGCTCAATAGCATGAACTAAAAGCAGTTGATTTCACAAAGCAATTGAAGGGATGAAGAGAAACACAAATTATGCAAAATGTACCAGACACAGATGAATGCATTCTACAATATTAATAAAGTCCTAAAAATGCTTAGAATTAATTTGAAGACTTTCCTCTGATTGGTGTTTCGTATATACACATTTTTAATTTTCAAAAGAAATTAAGGGTGGTAGAAGAAAGAAGTGGGAAATACAAAGAAGCCAAACCACCTATAATCCCACTGCTAATATCAGTACTAATAATGTTTTGATGAATTCCTCTTAGTCATATATGTGTACATACATACACATACACATGACCCTAATGTGTATATAATTTTCTACCATTTTATTAAATGATGTGAGGCACTTTTCATGACACCAAATATATTTCACACAAATGCTTTTGTATTATGGCCCAATATTTGATTGTATAGAAATACAAAACATTTTCTAGTTAGTGCCCCACTCTTAGCCATTAAAGTTGTTTTCAATTTTTCCCTCTTAAAAATGATGCTGCAATGAACATGTTCCATTATGAATCTGTGCTTGCAACTTCTATTTTCTTATATTGGATTTTCATAAGTATAATTGCTGTGTTGAAGAAGATGAACCCCACTAAGAACTTTTATATCAGAAATGTGGAAACAATCCACCAGGGAGGTCTAATAACTCTAACAGGAATTATTATTGAAAAAAATGAGAACTTGATACATGAAAACATCTCACTGCTGTACTAAAATGCGGTTTGTATTTTCCTTCATGAAATGCATTCATGTATTCATTTATTGAAAGCGTCCACAGAATATCACGTTGGCAGTCCTGGCTTCATGCATGTGTGACTTGAGCAGTTGCATAAGATTTCACACTCAGAAGAAACTTGTGTTTGGTTTCATGTTCTGCCATTGCCACGTTAGAATTCTTAAAAATTTTACCGTTGAACTTAAGTTTTGTAAGTGATGTCTGATGGGACAATGGGTGTGTGTGAGACTGGAGAAGAGGAATGAAATATGTGGGTCCACATTTTTGACAGTTCATTTGCTTATAATGTTTTGATTTTCCATGAGCACAGAGTTCTGGTGAATCCATGATGTGTGGGAGTTCAGTGAGACTCAAAACAAGCACAGGGTAAGCATGACACACCTACAGCTGAATAAGCAGGGATGCTGACAGCCTCAAGTGGCCTTGCTTTCTGTTTGTATAAGAACCTGCTCTGAATGTAAAAAGAAGACAAAAGTTTTCTAAGGTATAGAAATGACCAAGGAATCCTAGTGTGCCCTGTCTTACTCATGTTACTTTCTTGTATTAGCCAACAAATTACCCTGAAAATAATGTCACCCAAGGAAAGAGAAAGATACAATCCTATTTTTCTTTTTAGTCCTTGTGTGTTCATGATAGGGAAGAGAATGTTGCGATCAAAAGCAGGAGAGTAAACAGAGCCCTAGAATGAATGCACAGTGTTGTTTTTCCCATGAGAGTAAGAACCGTTAATGAATCTCCTACAGTTGGGTCTGGAAATGAACATATCTGCCAACTCAACTGGGACATAACAGAAGCTACATTAAAAATCTATTTTAATAATGATATCATGTCTGGGACATCAACTGCAATTGAGGCTTCCATTTAGTTAAAATGGCAGCAGTTAACTGTCATCTGCTAGTATCCTGACTGGTGTTTTCAGGGAACAGACTAGTGGATTAAATGGGACTGATGAGAATCATCACCCCTGCATTCTTTACATTTTTGAGGGTAGGCTAATGTTTGCAGTTCTACCTAGGATACAATATATGCGTGGTTTATTATCTTAGTTGAGAGTGGGAAGAAGCACTTTTGGGGGCTTCTGCTTCACATTCACTAGTATAGTAGTTTTATTCACAGACAAAGTAATCTTTATTAGGGTAGTGCAAATGTCTAAGTACATCCAGTTTGATTGCACATTTGGAAACTGAGAAAATACCACCAGGTGTGTCAGTGGACCTATTGTATGATGGCCTTAGGGCATATTTATTACCCAAATTTATACACTCTTACTTTATATATAGAGTACTCTAAGGGGAGGAGAATAATGGAGCTTTGAGCCCCCAGATATTAGTGTGTATTTTTGATATTAGGATAATTCTGTCCTTGATATCTGACAGATAATTTTGTTGATTCTGTAAAATGACTTGGGAAGTATTCTTTTTAAATTTTCTGAAAAAAATTGTGTAGAATTGATATTATTATTTAAATGTTTGGTAGAATTCACCAGTGAAATTACAGTTTAATGATAGGGTTTCACAATAAATCGATATGGGGTTAAACAGATAATGTGAAAGAGCTGAAGGTTCCCTTTCTCCAGTGTATGTTCAAACAAATAAATGGCCATAGTTCCTTTTGGTGGAAAGACTGGAGGAATCACTACTTTGTAGATTTGCTGTCGTATTTCTGGCCTTTCCTCAAGGGGAATAGGATCTCTTTCAGTAGATGGGTTCTGGGTCAGAGAAATGGCTGATATCTGGAAATAAGATAAGGAATTGTGACTTTTCACGCAAGGGTGACCTCAGCCTTCTATTCATCCTTTTGGATCTTTTTTGATTATTTATATTATGCAATATCATGTTATCTATCCTACTATCTTGCCTCTAGAAATACACAACAAATGTCCAAGAGTCATATCCATAGATCCCTGTGAGTCAGGTGCTCTTGGCTGCCATTTTAACTTGTCCATTTTAATAATTATGTCCTCTTTGTCTATGATGGTTAGTGCTGCCTTGTGGCTTTTCCTGTTTTGGGCTTCTATCTTCCTTATTGCTAGTGGGGACCCAAGTTCTCCAATAGTGTTTCTATCAGTACTGGTCTCCAGAGAATGGCAATTTCTGAGTTTCTTGATGATGCTAGTGACCCCTAACCAGAGGATTCCTTATTACCTTGGATTTTATATCTTATATGATAGATCAATTCTATCAGCGCACCCACCTCTTTGAATCTGTTGATTTTTTCCTCCACAATCTACCACAGCAGTTCTGGCATGCATTTAATGTGGGTCATCATTTTTTCAAGCATCTAAGAGCCATCTCATTAGTGTATTCAAACCAACTCCGGAGTTCCTTCCCATGGTATTAAATCTTGAATCAAGGAGACAGTCTTACTATTGAAAAATTCTCCCGTATCCAGCTTTATGTTCTGCATCAGCAGTAGGTCTACTCCTGGTATCACCTGTCTTAGATAAGGTTCCTAGATGCATGAGATTCTTGTGCAAGTTATTTACAAAGGGAATGTTCTCCAGAGAAGCCTGTAAGGGAGTGACAGAAGTAGAATAGATCAGAAGAAGCAGACAAGGACAGATGTGTTTTAGGAGTTTAGCCTTAGCCTGATCTCACAGGGACCTTCGGAATGTTAGTTTGGTCCTAGAAGTTGTCCTTCCCAAAAGCAAGGTGGCCGGTGTTACATCCTTACATCAGACAGCTATCCCGACCCTTTGGATGGGGTGGGAGAGTATGACCTCCCGAGCATATTTAGGCAAGGTGACTCTTGCTGGCTAAGAACAACCTTGCTGACAAGGGTGCAGATATGGGCCGTTAGCAGCCCAAATCTACAGCAGGTGGGGATGGGTATACTAACGCAGTAAAGGGGATCTAGGTGGGCTACCAAAGGCAGAGTCAGTTCTTGTGGATGTTTACTATATGTCTGAAAAGAATTTGTACACTCTATTACAGTGACTTATAGTGACACTTATAATACAGTCATTTGGGATCTGAGAATATCAGTTTTACAAATAATTTCTTTTAATATTGTCTACTTTGGTTTACTAGGCATTTTATTGGATGCATAAGGGCAAAAGGGACTTTACCTGCTTTGTATATAGCTGAGCTGTGTGAGGTTTCATTGTGCAGCTCTGTGAGGTTAGTGATAATTTTGTCCATTATAAAAATGTATTGATTCAAGGATGTCTTTTGTCCTGAGTTTTTCACATGAGATTTTGAATTGCACGAATGTTGAATATTATGTGTATGTTATTACTGAACATAGTCTGAGAGGAAAACACATAAGCTCTAAAAAAAAAAAAAAAAAAAAAAACCAAAGGAAAATAGACCAATTAGACAAATACGTATTCTAGTATAACTATTGTAGGGAAAATGACTTGTTACTTTGGTTATTGTAAATGATGTTAACTATTAAAGTCATTATGCCCATTTTAATGTGACTTGATGTTGTTTTTAACAAAAATGGATATCAAATTGGGTGTCCAAGAAGAATGTTTTTTTCCTCATTGAAATTAATGGTAATTGCACTTTTGACTTTAAAAAATTGGGAAGCAAATTATCTTCAATTAGATGAAGGAAGATAATATGGAATTTAGAGCAGTTGTTAATATTATTTAGGCTTTCTATGTCTTTGTCCAATTTTTTTGGCTTGTTTATTTTTAAAGAAAGTGTGAATATCTCCACCTAAAGCCGTCGATCAATCTATTTTCTCTCTGCGGGTTTGTCAGTTTTGTTTTACATATTCTAGGGCTACATTTTTAAGTAAATATATGTTAATGATTGTTATATCAGCTCTCGCTCCTTTTACAAGAATTTACTTTGTCTCTTACTCCTTTAAGATTTTTGCCTTGAATTTTGTCATGTTTCATGTTTTCTACTCTTTAAAAATTCCGTTTTTTGCCTAGCGTATCATTGTCATACTTTCTCATTTTGGGGTGTGTCTTTTACAGATGTTGTATTTCTAGTACTTTTTAAAGACTAATGTGGGAAGGATCTCCGACTTTTAATTAGAGAATGTAATCCGTTACATGTATAATTACTGTTTTGTTATATAATATAAAGTTAATATATATATTTAACTCTTAAAGTTAGGGGTGCATATGCAGGATGTGCAGGTTTGTTACATAAGTAAACCTGTGTCATGGGGGCTTGTGGTACAGAATATTTCATTACTCAGGTATTAAGCCCAGTACCCATTAGTTATTTTTTCTGATCATCTCCCTTCTCCCAACTTCCACTTTCTGATAGGCCCCAGTGTGTGTTGTTCCCCTCTATGTGTCAATGTGTTCTCATAATTTAGGTTCCATTTATAAGTAAGAACAGGCCATAATTTGTTTTGTTCCTGAGTTAGTTTGCTAAGAGTAATGGCTTCCAGTTCATTCCATGTCCCTGCAAAGGACACATTATCTTACTCTTTTGTATGGCTTCATAGTATTTCGTAGCGTATATTTACCACATTTTCTTTATCCAGTCCATCATTGATGGGCATTTAGGTTGATTCCATGTCTTTGCTATTGTAATTAGTGCTGCAATGAACATACATGTGCATGTGTCTTTATAACAGAACAATTCATATTCATTTAGGTATATACCCAGTAATGACATTACTGGGTTGAATAGTATTTCTGTATTAGGTCTTTGAGGAATCACCACACTGTCTTCCACAATGGTCGAACTAATTTACTCTCCCACCAACAGTGTACAAGCATTTCTTTTTCTCCACAACCTCACCAGCATCTGTTATTTTTTGACTTATTAATAATAGCCATTCTGACTGGTGTGAGATGGTGTCTCGTGGTTTTGATTTGCATTTCTCTAATGATCAGTTATGTTGAACTTTTTTTCACATGATTGTTGGCTGCATGTATGT
Organism: Chlorocebus sabaeus; assembly: GCF_047675955.1. NCBI lineage: Eukaryota > Metazoa > Chordata > Mammalia > Primates > Cercopithecidae > Chlorocebus > Chlorocebus sabaeus. The sequence goes on along the minus strand of NC_132927.1, from coordinate 14,977,615 downwards.
CTCCTTTTGAGAAGTGTCTGTTCATGTTCTTTGCTCACTTTTTAATGGGGTTGTTTGTTATTTTTCCTCATAAATTTGTTTAAGTTCCTTACAGATGCTGGATATTAGACCTTTGTCGGATTCATAGTAAAAGTTTTCTCCCATTCTGTAGGTTGTCTGTTTACTCTGTTGATAGTTTCTTTTGCTGTGCAGAAGCCTCATAGTCTATTTCTTTTTTTTGCCTGATTGCCCTGGCCAGAACTTCCAATACTGTGTTGAATAGGATTGTTGAAAGAGGGCATCTTTGTCTTGTTCCGGTTTTCAAAGGCAATACTTCCAACTTTTGCCCATTCAGTATGATATTGGCTGTGGGTTTGTCATAAATGGTTCTTACTATTTTGAGGTATGTTCCTTTAATACCTAGTTTATTGAGAGTTTTTAGCATATTGAATTTTAGCAAAAAGCTTTTTATATCTGTTGAGATAATCATGTGGTTTTCATCTTTAGTTTTGTTTATGTGATGAATCATGCTTATTGATTTGCATATGTTGTTTTGTTATATTTATAACATTAATCTATGTTCTATCTATGTAGTTTTAGTTCACTCATTTTCCTTGCTGTGCAGTATTCTATTGAATGAATATGTCAGAATTTATTCTTTTGTACATGGACTTTTGGGTTGTTTTCAGTTTTAAAATAATACAAATAATACCACTGTGAACATTCTCTTATACATATACCATACATATGACACATATGTCATATCATTTTATACACACACATATTATGGTGTGCACATTTTTCTAGGTATATTATATGACAGAGGCTGTTGAGTCATATGATGGGGTATGTTTGGTTTTTCTTTTCTTCTTTTTTTAAGACAGGATCTCACTCTGTCATCCAGGTTAGAATGCAGTGACACGATCTTGGCTCAATGCAACCTCCACTTCCTGGGCTCAAGTAATTCTTCAGCTTCAGCCTCCAGTGTAGCTGGGACTACAGGATACAGGCACGAGGCACCAACACCTGGCTATTTTTTTTGTATTTTTTCTTTCCTTTGGTAGAGATGAGATTTTGCCATGTTGCCCGCCCAGGCTGATCTTGAACTCCTGAGCTCAAGTGATCCGCCTGCCTCTTCCTCCCAAAATGCTGGGATTACAGACATGAGCCACCATGCCGGGCCATGTTTGGTTTTTCTAGATAATGCCAAACTGTTTCCCAAAGTGGTTGTGCCTATTTAAATTCCTGACATTAGTGATTGACAGCTTCCTTTCTCCACATCCTTAGCAACACTTGGTATGGTCAGAATTTTTAGCTTTTTCTACTTAGGGTATATAGTGATATCTGATTCTTACATTTCATTGAGAGAAAATGTATGTATTAGTCATTAGGATTTCTTCTTTTCATGAGTTATCTTTTCCAATCTTTTGTGTGAATCTACTGCTTCTTAGCCAAGTAACTTTAAGTAAGCCGTATCTTAATTTCCTCACTTTTAGAATGGGCTGAATAGCATCTCACTTTGACCTCTTAGCACAGCAGTGTCTACTTAGCATTGCTACTTCTGTCCAAGATTGGGAACTACCTTTACTTGAATCACTTTTCCTGTATGGTTCCAAGTTACTATAAGCCAAAAGAAGAACTCACATGAGATCTGGAAGGTGGAAGTAAAGCAGAACTACCTTGGAAGTTTGAGGGAAACAAGCACAGTGGTGGAAGGACAGAGGTGTCTGGTGGGTCTCAGCATATCATCCTTCTTTTCCTGCTTGTACTCAGCTCATTTTCCTGACTGCTGGCCCAGTCAATCAACTGTGGTCCTAGGCCCCAGGCATTTGGTCCCAGGCCCACAAAGGTGATGATTTCCAGAGGCAGCAACTTTCCCAGAGTAGAAGCTTCCTAGAAGATGTAGACAGTCCATAGAATCTGCATGGTTGCTGAATTTCCCTCAAGTTCCTCCTGTCTACTTGAGTTAGCACTTCAGGCTGACATGGCTAATGATTATTTTCTCAGAGCCTCTTATTTCTCCCTTGTAGACTTTCATTTGCCCCATTCCTACCACATTTTTCTAAATGTTAATTTCTATACAAACCCTCTTATTTCTGTAATATTTGTAGTAGCTCTGATATCACGATTTAATCCTGAGTGATAGAATAGTTTTGACAATGGAATAAAATAAAAATGCAAAAATTCTTTAATAGCTCTAAATTGCCATTCAAATGTAATTATTGAACTGAGCTAAGTAATACATTACTGTGCCTCTTACATAGTGCAACAGATTAGGAGACAATTAAAATGGTAAGAAAAGCAAGCCAGCATAGGCTGTTATTGGCAGCATGCTTCATGAAAATATTTTATTCTTTCATTTTTCTAACTAGGGTACTTGTTTGTTAGCAAGTGGATGCCAAAATACATCATCCAGGTTTCCTTTTCAACTGGATTGCTTGGTAAGAAAGAGGTTGTAAAATAGATCTAAGAGACAGAATCTCTGAAACACTTGTCAGGCATTCTCAATTAATATTTAAAGTATGGAATATGGTCAGATATCCAGAAGCACAAATCAAGAACAACTGAAAAGATACAGGCGCAAGGTAAAATAAAATTTAAAAATATGGGACAATCCTCTACTGCAAATTACCCATTTCTGGCTGCCTCTGTGATACATTAAGGTTGAGCCTTGCAGTGGGTCATTTTCGAAGTTTGTCAAAGACTCAGACATTGTTGATACTATTTGTGAGTTTTCTCAAGGCTACTGTACTAAACTATCTTTATAAAGACAATAGTGCTCTGGTAAGTAGAACAATAATTGGTTAGCCAAATAGTGAATTTCAGCAGCTACTTTCATTACTTAATGGCCAGAGTAACAGTCATAGGACTGTTCAACCTTTCAAGGTTTCCCAACTGACACTTTTTCAGTGATCATGAAGTACCTCAGGAAAGCAAAGGAAAGACTGTGAGCAGAATTATTATATTCAAAAGACTGTAGGGACAGTAGTCAGGGAGAAAGAGAGCTAAGTAGCACAATATTATTCTTATAATATTGTGGTATTAAATGTTATATAATTGTGGTATTAAAAATTATAACTTACAGTTTATAGTATCTTGTTTCTGTTTTTCCTTCATGATGTACTCCTCAGTTGATTTAATAATCTATGTGCAAGATCCTGATCTACGACCCAGGGGTGATTACAGTATGATTTCTGTTACCAAAAAGCTTATGGTAATGTAGGAGAATTGAGGTGCAACTGACAAATAAAAATTATGTATCTCCAAGGTGGACACCATGATGATTTCATATGCATATACATTGTGTAATGATTACGATAATAAACTTAACATATCTATCATCATCCATAGTTACTATTTTGTGTTTGTGTGTGTATGAGGGGTACTGCATTGTGTGCTTGAGACTAATTGAATGTTGAGGACAAAATCGTCCAAAATGGCTTCAAATCTTCTGGTTTGCTCTATATAGGTAAAAAAAAAAAATGAGTCTGTCTAATGATTTTGGCAACCTGGGAAAACAGCAATGGATTTTGTTTTTGTTTTTTTATTTTTATTTTTATTTATTATTATACTTTGAGTTCTAGGGTACATGTGCATAATGTGCAGGTTTGTTACATATGTATACTTGTGCCATGTTGGTGTGCTGCACCCATCAACTCGTCAGCACCCATCAACTCATCATTTACATCAGGTATAACTCCCAATGCAATCCCTCCTCCCTCCCCCCCTCCCCATGATAGGCCCTGGTGTGTGATGTTCCCCTTCCCGAGTCCAAGTGATCTCATTGTTCAGTTCCCACCTATGAGTGAGAACATGCGGTGTTTGGTTTTCTGTTCTTGTGATAGTTTGCTAAGAATGATGGTTTCCAGCTGCATCCATGTCCCTACAAAGGACACAAACTCATCCTTTTTTATGGCTGCATAGTATTCCATGGTGTATATGTGCCACATTTTCTTAATCCAGTCTGTCACTGATGGACATTTGGGTTGATTCCAAGTCTTTGCTATTGTGAATAGTGCCGCAATAAACATACGTGTGCATGTGTCTTTATAGCAGCATGATTTCTAATCCTTTGGGTATATACCCAGAAATGGGATGGCTGGGTCATATGGTACATCTAGTTCTAGATCCTTGAGGAATCGCCATACTGTTTTCCATAATGGTTGAACTAGTTTACAATGCCACCAACAGTGTAAAAGTGTTCCTATTTCTCCACATCCTCTCCAGCACCTGTTGTTTCCTGACTTTTGAATGATCGCCATTCTAACTGGTGTGAGATGGTATCTCATTGTGGTTTTGATTTGCATTTCTCTGATGGCCAGTGATGATGAGCATTTTTTCATGTGTCTGTTGGCTGTATGAATGTCTTCTTTTGAGAAATGTCTGCTCATATCCTTTGCCCACTTTTTGATGGGGTTGTTTGTTTTTTTCTTGTAAATTTGTTGGAGTTCTTTGTAGGTTCTGGATATTAGCCCTTTGTCAGCTGAGTAGATTGCAAAAATTTTCTCCCATTCTGTAGGTTGCCTGTTCACTCTGATGGTAGTTTCTTTTGCTGTTCAGAAGCTCTTTAGTTTAATGAGATCCCATTTGTCAATTTTGGCTTTTGCTGCCGTTGCTTTTGGTGTTTTAGACATGAAGTCTTTGCCCATGCCTATGTCCTGAATGGTACTACCTAGGTTTTCCTCTAGGATTTTTATGGTATTAGGTCTAACATTTAAGTCTCTAATCCATCTTGAATTAATTTTCGTATAAGGAGTAAGGAAAGGATCCAGTTTCAGCTTTCTACTTATGGCTAGCCAGTTTTCCCAGCACCATTTATTAAATAGGGAATCCTTTCCCCATTTCTTGTTTCTCTCAGGTTTGTCAAAGATCAGATGGCTGTAGATGTGTGGTATTATTTCTGAGGACTCTGTTCTGTTCCATTGGTCTATATCTCTGTTTTGGTACCAGTACCATGCTGTTTTGGTTACTGTAGCCTTGTAGTATAGTTTGAAGTCAGGTAGCGTGATGCCTCCAGCTTTGTTCTTTTGACTTAGGATTGTCTTGGAGATGCGGGCTCTTTTTTGGTTCCATATGAACTTTAAAGCAGTTTTTTCCAATTCTGTGAAGAAACTCGTTGGTAGCTTGATGGGGATGGCATTGAATCTATAAATTACCTTGGGCAGTATGGCCATTTTCACGATATTGATTCTTCCTATCCATGAGCATGGTATGTTCTTCCATTTGTTTGTGTCCTCTTTGATTTCACTGAGCAGTGGTTTGTAGTTCTCCTTGAAGAGGTCCTTTACATCCCTTGTAAGTTGGATTCCTAGGTATTTTATTCTCTTTGAAGCAATTGTGAATGGAAGTTCATTCCTGATTTGGCTCTCTGTTTGTCTGTTACTGGTGTATAAGAATGCTTGTGATTTTTGCACATTAATTTTGTATCCTGAGACTTTGCTGAAGTTGCTTATCAGCTTAAGGAGATTTTGGGCTGAGACAATGGGGTTTTCTAAATATACAATCATGTCATCTGCAAAGAGGGACAATTTGACTTCTTCTTTTCCTAACTGAATCCCCTTGATTTCTTTCTCTTGCCTGATTGCCCTAGCCAGAACTTCCAACACTATGTTGAATAGGAGTGGTGAGAGAGGGCATCCCGTCTTGTGCCAGTTTTCAAAGGGAATTTTTCCAGTTTTTGCCCATTCAGTATGATATTGGCTGTGGGTTTGTCATAAATAGCTCTTATGATTTTGAGGTATGTTCCATCAATACCGAATTTATTGAGCGTTTTTAGCATGAAGGGCTGTTGAATTTTGTCAAAAGCCTTTTCTGCATCTATTGAGATAATGATGTGGTTCTTGTCTTTGGTTCTGTTTATATGCTGGATTATGTTTATTGATTTGCGAATGTTGAACCAGCCTTGCATCCCAGGGATGAAGCCCACTTGATCATGGTGGATAAGCTTTTTGATGTGTTGCTGAATCCGGTTTGCCAGTATTTTATTGTGGATTTTTACATTGATGTTCATCAGGGATATTGGTCTAAAATTCTCCTTTTTTGTTGTGTCTCTGCCAGGCTTTGGTATCAGGATGATGTTGGCCTCATAAAATGAGTTAGGGAGGATTCCCTCTTTTTCTATTGATTGGAATAGTTTCAGAAGGAATGGCACCAACTCCTCCTTGTACCTCTGGTAGAATTCGGCTGTGAATCCATCTGGTCCTGGACTTTTTTTGGTTGGTAGGCTATTAATTATTGCCTCAATTTCAGAGCCTGCTATTGGTCTATTCAGGGATTCAACTTCTTCCTGGTTTAGTCTTGGAAGAGTGTAAGTGTCCAGGAAATTATCCATTTCTTCTAGATTTTCCAGTTTATTTGCATAGAGGTGTTTATAGTATTCTCTGATGGTAGTTTGTATTTCTGTGTGGTCGGTGGTGATATCCCCTTTATCATTTTTTATTGCATCTATTTGATTCTTCTCTCTTTTCTTCTTTATTAGTCTTGCTAGTGGCCTGTCAATTTTGTTGATCTTTTCAAAAAACCAACTCCTGGATTCATTGATTTTTTGGAGGGTTTGTTGTGTCTCTATCTCCTTCAGTTCTGCTCTGATCTTAGTTATTTCTTGCCTTCTGCTAGCTTTCGAATGCGTTTGCTCTTGCTTCTCTAGTTCTTTTAATTGCGATGTTAGAGTGTCAATTTTAGATCTTTCCTGCTTTCTCTTGTGGACATTTAGTGCTATAAATTTCCCTCTACACACTGCTTTAAATGTGTCCCAGAGATTCTGGTATGTTGTATCTTTGTTCTCATTGGTTTCAAAGAACATCTTTATTTCTGCCTTCATTTCATTATGTACCCAGTAGTAATTCAGGAGCAGGTTGTTCAGTTTCCATGTAGTTGAGCAGTTTTGATTGAGTTTCTTAGTCCTGAGTTCTAGTTTGATTGCACTGTGGTCTGAGAGACATATAATTTCTGTTCTTGTACATTTGCTGAGGAGTGCTTTACTTCCAATTATGTGGTCAATTTTGGAGTAAGTGCGATGTGGTGCTGAGAAGAATGTATATTCTGTTGATTTGTGGTGGAGAGTTCTATAGATGTCTATTAGGTCTGCTTGCTGCAGAGATGAATTCAATTCCTGGATATCCTTGTTAACTTTCTGTCTCGTTGATCTGTCTAATGTTGACAGTGGAGTGTTGAAGTCTCCCATGATTATTGTATGGGAGTCTAAGTCTCTTTGTAAGTCTCTAAGGACTTGCTTTATGAATCTGGGTGCTCCTGTATTGTGTGCATATATATTTAGGATAGTTAGCTCTTCCTGTTGAATTGATCCCTTTACCATTATGTAATGGCCTTCTTTGTCTCTTTTGATCTTTGATGGTTTAAAGTCTGTTTTATCAGAGACTAGTATTGCAACTCCTGCTTTTTTTTGTTCTCCATTTGCTTGGTAAATCTTCCTCCATCCCTTTATTTTGAGCCTATGTATGTCTCTGCGTGTGAGATGGGTCTCCTGAATACAGCAGACCGATGGGTCTTGACTCTTTATCCAGTTTGCCAGTCTGTGTCTTTTAATTGGAGCATTTAGTCCATTTACATTTAAGGTTAAGATTGTTATGTGTGAACTTGATCCTGCCATTATGATATTAACTGGTTATTTTCCTCGTTAGTTGATGCAGTTTCTTCCTAGCCTTGATGGTCTTTACATTTTGGCATGTTTTTGCAATGGCTGGTACCGGTTGTTCCTTTCCGTGTTTAGTGCTTCCTTCAGGGTCTCTTGTAAGGCAGGCCTAGTGGTGACAAAATCTCTAAGCATTTGCTTATCTGTAAAGGATGTTATTTCTCCTTCACTTATGAAACTTAGTTTGGCTGGATATGAAATTCTGGGTTTAAAATTCTTTTCTTTAAGAATGTTGAATATTGGCCCCCACTCTCTTCTGGCTTGTAGAGTTTCTGCCGAGAGATCTGCTGTTAGTCTGATGGGCTTCCCTTTGTGGGTAACCCGACCTTTCTCTCTGGCTGCCCTTAAGACTTTTTCCTTCATTTCAACTTTGGTGAATCTGGCAATTATGTGTCTTGGAGTTGCTCTTCTCAAGGAGTATCTTTGTGGCGTTCTCTGTATTTCCTGGATTTGAATGTTGGCCTGCCCTACTAGGTTGGGGAAGTTCTCCTGGATGATATCCTGCAGAGTGTTTTCCAACTTGGTTCCATTTTCCCCCTCACTTTCAGGCACCCCAATCAGACGTAGATTTGGTCTTTTTACATAATCCCATACTTCTTGCAGGCTTTGTTCATTTCTTTTTCTTCTTTTTTCTTTTGGTTTCTCTTCTCGCTTCATTTCATTCATTTGATCCTCAATCACTGATACTCTTTCTTCCAGTTGATCGAGTCGGTTACTGAAGCTTGTGCATTTGTCACGTATTTCTCTTGTCGTGGTTTTCATCTCTTTCATTTCGTTTATGACCTTCTCTGCATTAATTACTCTAGCCATCAATTCTTCCACTTTTTTTTCAAGATTTTTAGTTTCTTTGCGCTGGGTACGTAATTCCTCCTTTAGCTCTGAGAAGTTTGATGGACTGAAGTCTTCTTCTCTCGTCTCGTCGAAGTCATTCTCTGTCCAGCTTTGATCCGTTGCTGGCGATGAGCTGCGCTCCTTTGCCGGGGGAGATGTGCTCTTATTTTTTGAATTTCCAGCTTTTCTGGCCTGCTTTTTCCCCATCTTTGTGGTTTTATCTGTCCCTGGTCTTTGATGATGGTGACGTACTGATGGGGTTTTGGTGTAGGCGTCCTTCCTGTTTGATAGTTTTCCTTCTAACAGTCAGGACCCTCAGCTGTAGGTCTGTTGGAGATTGCTTGAGGTCCACTCCAGACCCTGTTTGCCTGAGTATCAGCAGCAGAGGCTCAGTTGAAAATGCAGAAATCACCGGTCTTCTGTGTCGCTCGCGCTGGGAGTTGGAGACTGGAGCTGTTCCTATTCGGCCATCTTGCTCCGCCCCCCAGCAATGGATTTTGAAGTACAGTTAGCAAGTCTGACTTTCTGACTTTGGGTAGGCTAGAATTTCTTTCTTTTTTCTTTTGAGATAGAACCTAGCTCTGTTGGCCAGGCTGGAGTGCAGTGGTGTGATCTCAGTTCAGGGCTACCTCCACCTTGTGGGTTCAAGCGATTCTCCTGCCTCAGCCTCCCAAGCAGCTAGGATTACAGGCATGTGCCACCATGCTGGGCCTAGAATTTCAATTAATGTTTATTCAGGGAGTAATTGGATCATCCAGGTGGTTGCAATAGTGTATACCAAATTCAAGAGTGAGGACAATATAAAGGATTTGGGTTACCGATTTTTACATAGCATTTACATTTAACATTAGCATCAGGATTGGGATTAGTAGAAAATATTTATTATATATAATATCTAAGATGATTTTTAATGGAGGCAAAAATACAGGTGTGGTCTTTTATTTTGTACCTAAGTAACTCGATACCCCTTTGTTACAGACAACACAAAAATAGGTAGTTGCTTGTGGGTCATCAGAAGATCAGTAAGTTGCAGAAAGTTGAGCGGTTGGAAACTAAATTGATATTGATGGTTTGAAAACATTATCAGAAGAAAGTATGAAAAATGAAATAAAAAGTAGAAATTAAGGAAATAAGGATAACAAAAGTAACACTTCAGCGACCCAACTCAAATATGTGGGCTTAGAATGTATTATAGCATTTAAAATACCAGTATTAAGAGTTATTTTCAGAAATGCTCTAAGGAATGTTTCTATTCTAGTGCATCCCTGTGCCCTTGTGTTAGGGGTTGAATTGTGTCTACCTCTCCAAAAAAAAAAAATTGCAGTCCTAACATCCAGTACCTATGAATGTGACCTGATTTAGAAATGAGTCTTTGCAGATGTAGTCAAGTAAAGAAGAGGTCATTAGGTGGACTCTAATCCAATATGACTATGTCATTCTAGGAAGAGGAAAAATGCCATGTTAAGATGGAAACATACAGAGATAGCACTGTAAGATGACAGAGGAAGAGATTGGAGTGATGCAGTTGCAAGCCAAGGTATAGAAAGATTTGATGTTCATTACTGGAGACTGGGAATACGTAAGGAGAGATTCTACCCAGAGTCTCAGAGCAACCATGGACATGATAACAACATGATTTTGGATTTTTGGCCTCCAGAACTGTGAGAGAATAACTTTCTTATGTTTTAAGCTATTCAGTTTGTGATACTTAGTAAGGGCATTCCCTAGGAAACGAATACAATTTATTTATCTCTTACTTATATCATTGCGTCACTTAACCAGCAAACATTTATTAAACATCCACTCTGCATAGGTCATTCTGCTCCTTCATTTCACAGCTTTGAGAATCGCTCTCTTAAGACAAAATTTGGCACTTAGAAGGTTTACAAGTAAGAAGAGACAGCACAGCACAGGATACTTTGCTTGATCTTTTTTCCCTCCGTTGTACTGAAGACATTCCCAGTAGTGCCATCTTTGAGAAAGAATGATACATATAGATGAATATTTTCCAGCATTTATGGGTTTTTGGCTCAAAGGTGTGCTAAAAGTGTCAAGTTGCTAGAAGATCTCTAGATAAATGGTATGCACGATGCTAGGCTTGGAAGGCTTGTTTATACTAAAAGTGATAAGCCCAACACCACCTGTTCTCATTAATGTGACACCAGAGTTAGAAGGTATAAAAGGTTCTCAGGGGAATGATACAGTCTGAGAAGACCTCAAACTCTTTGTCCAAAAATTCTTCTAGGTGCATTGTTCCTGTGCTGGATAAAATAATGTACAACTACTGGAAGATGAGTGTGCTGGCTGGATAAATAAGGATAAGGATGACTTAAAAAGCTGTCGTAGTTGGTGATCAGGCAGTAAAGATATACGCCATGTATAGTTTGTTAACTTATGGCATTAGGGGTGTCAAAAGTGCTAGCCACAATTTCCTACAGTAACTGAATTTGTTGATTGTGAGTCATGCCAACAAAATGGTTAGAACATGGAAAATACTAAAGTTGAAACATTTCCCCTAAACTCTTGAAGTAATAGGAATTAGTCTCCATAAGTGGCTCTATAAAGAATCAATCAGAAAATTAGGAAATGAATTAAGCATGATGCTTTTTTTGTTGTTGTTCTTGTTAGGGCTTCCTGTGAATGCCATAAAGTACTCTTAGTTTTTTATTTATGACATCAAGCTCAATTATTATAGCTGATTAGAAGAACTGAGAGCTAAGGGTATATAAAAAATGTATCCTATCCAGGCATCAGCAATCCAAGTGATATAGGACTTGTCTTTGTAAATTATTTTGTTTAAAGCCTCTTTGATATCTACTGAATGCTCAATGTTTGGATACTTCAATAATATACTAAACCTATTCCTTCCTGGTAGCATTTTGATAGACCCGTATGTCTTAGACCTAAATTTACAAAGCTGTGCCCTAGGATTTCATTACATCGAAGGAAACGGAAACTATGAAAGCGTTTTTCACATTTCTAATTTCTGAGTCTATTTCCTTGGAGTCAAATGCTGCTGCAACATTTTTCTATAACAAACCAGATGGTACTAAATCTATTTTCTAAGATAGGGTAGAACATATCAGACTTGAATGTTGATGAAAAGTTCTGAGTTCTTTTCCAAAAAATGTCAAGTGGTAGTCAATTTAATCAACTTAAAAAACAACAAATAAACTAATGTAACTTCTGACAACAGAAACCTTTCAAAATTGTTCTAGTTAGAACCCAGTGAAACTTAGAGTCTGAAAAATGACACATTATGAATCACAACAAACAAGTCAGGGATGTATTGTATTAGATTCTCTTAGATTAGTACCTTTAAAGATTTGGCTGGATTGTCTTCCCAGTGGGGTCCCTAAATTAACTGAGACAATGCAGCATTAGAGGCGTGGACATTGAACAGTAATGCAGTGATGGGGCAAGTTATATAAAAATACATAGAAAGTAAAATAGCTTTTTTTTTCACATAGAAAGTAAAGTGTTAAGGAACAGACACATGTGAAAAACTTTGGGATTGGTAAGACCTGGGTTGCTAGTCAGGCAATTTTCCCCCGGTATATCCTCACTTGTATTGACCATGACTCTACATGGAATCATTTGCCTTAAAAGATGTATGTAGGAAAGCCCTAATAAGGAAAGAGGCTACAGAAGATTTTGGGCTTAAGAAGCATGTGTCAGTCACAGTCAGGGGCCAGAAAATGCTCATCAAAGTTTAGGATCTTCTAGGTGATCCAAAAGTGACAGCCAATTAGCTGATCTTCAGTGTGAAACTCACACAGAGCTCATTAACATAGTTGGATCTTGATTCTGACATTTCTAGTATTTTTACTAGAGCTTTGACAGTAAAAAACATACAGATACAAAAAATATTGTGGGTGTGTGAGGCAATATAGATAAGCAAAAAAGACCCACTGTTCCCAAAGTATATATCATTCATCAATTGTGAAAATGTTTCCTGATGAAGCTGATGTGATTTCACAGGCTTCTGTTACCAACCTACTAGCATTGTCAAATGGAATGAACCTAGTTTCCATTTTGACTTATGATGTTCACAGGCTACACATGTATGAGGGAAGGGATGGAGAACTTCCCAAAGGAGTGAATCATTTGGTACAGAGCTATTCAATCCTTAATAGTTCAAGTTGGAGTAAAACTGACGTTACTATTATATGGCTGATGATGCTTTAAACAAAGAGTTGAATTTTGTAACCGTCAGAATCCTATTTAAGATCTAATCCATGGCATGGTGGCTCATGCCTGTAATCCCAGCACTTTGGGAGGCCAAGGTGGGAGAATCGCTTGAGGCCAGGAGTTCAAGACCTGCCTGGGCAACATAGTGAGACTGTATCTATAAAGACATTTAAAAAATTTAGCCAGGCATGGTGGCATGGCCCTGTAGTCCCAGCTATTTGGGAGGCTGAGGCAGGAGGTTCACTTGAGCCCAGGAGGTCAAAGTTTCAGTGAACCATGATTGCACCATTGCACTCCAGCCTGAGTGATAGGGAGAGATCCTGTCTTTAAAAAGGGAACAATTTATGGAGGTGTGGCAGGTTAAGAAAGCTAACTTAATAAAGGTGGTAAAGTAGTGTTGACAAAAGAGTCAAACTCTGTAAAATATTTGAAGAGATTTATTCTGAGCCAAATATGAGTGATATTGGCCAGTGACAGCCAATATCAGAGATCCTGAGAACATGTGCCCAAGGTGGTCAGGATACAGCCTTGTTTTATATATTTTAGGGAGGCATGAGACATCAATCAAATACATTTAGAAAGTGGTTTTGTTAGGCCAGGCGCGGTAGCTCAAGCCTGTAATCCCAGCACTTTGGGAGGCCGAGACGGGCGGATCACGAGGTCAGGAGATCGAGACCATTCTGGCTAATACGGTGAAACCCCGTCTCTACTAAAAAATAAAATAAAATAAAAAAAACTAGCCGGGCGAGGTGGCGGGCGCCTGTAGTCCCAGCTACTTGGGAGGCTGAGGCAGGAGAATGGTGTAAACCCAGGAGGCGGAGCTTGCAGTGAGCTGAGATCTGGCCACTGCACTCCAGCCTGGGCGACAGAGCGAGACTCCGTCTCAAAAGAAAAAAAAAAAAAGAAAGTGGTTTTGTTCAGAAAGTTGAGACAACTCAAAGTGGGGGCTTCCAGGCTATATGTACATTTAGATATTTTCTGGTTGACAATTGTTTGAGTTTATGTGAAGACCTGGGACCATGGAAAGGAATGTTCAGTTTAAGATAGAGGATTGTGGAGATAAAGTTTTATTGTGCAGAGGACTCTCTCAGATAGAAGACTGCAGAGATAGAGCAGATTGTAAAATGTTTCTTATTGGACCTAAAAGAGTGCCTGGCTTTTAGTTGATTTTCTCCTGAATCTGGAAAGAAAGGAAAAAAAAAAAAAACCAAAGAAGAAAGGGGATTCTCTATAAGATGTGGATTTTCCCCACAAGAGACTTTGCAGGAAAATTTTAAGGTATGGCAAGGAAATATATTCTGGGTTAAATATTTTTTCCTTGTCTCATAATGTTATGTCAGAGTCAGATTGAAAAGTAAGTCACAATATATAGGGTCAAATAAAACCATCTGATGAGAATTTATGGCTTGTAGGGTATGACTCCCTAGACCCCCTAGGTGGGAATTTGGGCAAGATAGAAAATCAGAGCTTAGTCCTCAGTACCTAGCAATTAGCAACAAGGTGCTATTACCAGTTCTATGCCTAAAAGGGCAAGGAGAGGGAGTAGAGTTATTGCAACTTGGTGAGAGATCTAGTGGCTGATATCGTTTGGGTGTGTCCTCACCCATATCTTATCTTGAATTGTAGTTCCCATAATCCCCACATGTCGTGAAAGGGACCCTGTGGGAGGTAATTGAATCACAGGGGTGGTTACCCCCATGCTGTTCTCATGATATTGAGTAAGTTATCACGAGATCTGATGTTTTATAAAGGGCTTTTCCCCCTTCGCTCAGCACTATCCTTTCTCGTGCTAGGTGAAGAAGGATGTGTTTGCTTCCCCTTCCACCATGATTATAAGTTTCCTGAGGCCTCCCCAGTCCTGCGGTACTGCAAGTCAATTAAGCCTCTTTCCTTTATAAATTACCCAGTCTCAGGTATTTCTTCATGCCGCATGAGAACAGACTACTATAGCAAATTGGTACTGGGAGGTAGTGGGGTGATTCTATAAGGATACCTAAAAATGTGGAAGCAACTTTAGAGCTGGGTAACAGGCAGAGGTTGGAATAGTCTGGAGAGCTCAGAAGAAGACAGGAAAAGGTGGGAAAGTTTGGAACTTCCTAGAGACTTGTTGAATGGCTTCCACCAAATTGCTGATAATGATATGGACAATGAAGTCCAGCTAAGGTGATCTCAGATGGAGATGAGCAACTTCTTGGGAATTGGAATAAAGGTGATTCTTGCTATGCTTTAGCAAACAGACTGGTGGCATTTTGCCAGTGTACTAGAGATTTGTGGAACACTGAACTTGAGAGAGATGATTTAGGGTATCTGGTGGAAGAAATTTCTTAGTGGTAAAATGTTCAAGAAGAAGCAGAGCATAAAACTTTGGAAAATTTGTATCCTGACAATGTGATAGAAAAGAAAAAGCCATTTTCTGGGAAGAATTTCAAGCTGGCTGCAGAAATTTGCATAAGTAGCAAGGGGCCTAATGCTAAGTCCCAAGACCATGGGGAAAATGTCTCCAGGGTATGTCAGATACCTTCACAGCAGCGTCTCCCATCACGTCCAGAGCCTAGGAGAAAAAAATGGTTTCCTAGGCTGGGGGCTCCAATGCTCTATGCAGCCTCAGGACCTGGTGCCTTGCATCCCTGTTGTTTCAGCTCCAGCCGTGGCGAAAATGGGCCATCATACGGCTCAGGCTGTTGCTTCAGAGGGTGCAAGTTCCAAGCCTTGGCAGCTTTTGCATGGTATTGGGCCTGCAGGTGCACCAAAGTCAAGAATTGAGGTTTGGGAACCTCTGCCTGGATTTCAGAGGATGTATGGAAACATTTGGACATCCAGGCAGAAGTTTGCTATAGTGGTGGAACCTTAATGGATAACCTCTGTTGGGGCAGTGTGGAATGGAAATATCAGTTGAAGCACCCACACAGAGTCCCCACTGGGGAACTGCCTAGTTGAGCTGTGAGAAGAACGCCACCTTCCTCCAGACCCCAGAATGGTACATCCACTGACAACTTGCACAGTGGGCCTGGAAAAGCTTTAGACACTCAACACCAACCTGTGAAAGCAGCCAGGATGGGGGCTGTACCATGCAAAGCCACAGGAGTGGAGCTGCTCAAGCCTGTGGGGGCCCACCTCTTAGATCAGTGTGACCTGGATATGAGACATGAAGTCAAAGGATATTATTTTGAAACTTTAAGGTTTAATAATTGCCCTATTGGATATCGGAATTTCATTTGGCCTATAGCCCCTTCGTTTTGGCTGATTTCTCCCATTTGGAATGGGTGTATTTATCCAATACCTGTATCCCCAATGTATGTAGGAAGTAAGTAACTTGCTTTTGATTTTACAGGCTAGTAGGTGGAAGGAACTTGCCTTGTCTCAGGTGAAACTTTGGACTTGGACTTTTGGGTAAATGCTGGAATGAGCTAAGACTTTCAGTGACTGTTGGAAAGGCATGATTATGTTTTGAAATGTGAGGATATGAGATTTGGGAGGGGCTGGGCGGAATAATATGGTTTGGCTGTGTTCTCACCCAAATCTCATTTTGAATTATTGTTCCCATAATCCCCCCATGTCATGGGAGAACCTGGTGGGAGGTAATTGAATCATGGGGGCAGTTGCCCTCATGCTGTTCTTGTGATAGTGAGTGAGTTATCACAAGATCTGATGGTTTTATAAAGGGCTTTCCCCCCTCTGCTGGGCACTTCTCTTTCCTCCCGCCACATGACGAAGGATGTAATTGCTGCTTCTTCCACTATGATTATAAGTTTCCTGAAGCTTCTCTAGTCCTGAGGAACTGTGAGTCAATTAAACCTCTTTCCTTTATTCATTACCCAGTCTTGGGTATTTCTTCATAGCAGCATGAGAACAAACTAATACAGTGGTGGATGAGAGGCCACCTTATATAGAGGAACCAAGCTGCTGCCAAAATCACAGCCTAGCAGAGAGGGTGTGGGGGTTTTAATAAACACCTGCATTCTCATCCTGCCTTCTGATCTTCTCTTGGTGCCTTTACTGAAACCATTTACAAGTTGAAGAGTGAGAAAGAACCTAGGATACATTCCAAAGAGCTTAGCATTCTGTGACACAGAACAAAGTAGAGAAGGGCTGAAATTGGAGCTGAGGGATCAATGGAGAACAACTACTTCAAACTCTATTTTGGGTATCTTGAGCTATCAACCCAATTAGAGCTATTTTGGATCCTAGTCAATTCAAGTTAGGATTGAATAAGTAGATAAAAAGCTCAAGCACCCAAGCATGGCATTTGGGGACCTTTGCAATTGACTCCCAAACTTCCTTTCTAATTGTATTTACTGCTATTCTCCACATAAATATTTACTCTAGTCAAGCTGACCTGCTCTCAAATATTTCCTAAGCTTATTTTGCTCATTATTGCCTCTGTGTCTTTGTTGCTATTCTTCTTATCTGAACTATTCTCCTTCATTTTCTCTAGCTAAATTCAATTTGTGTTTTGAAACCACATGGCAGAGGTCCTAAATCCTTTGGAAAAATTACTTTTTCCATCGTTAGTGGCTGATTCTTCCTTTGCCATTCTATGGCACTTCATTTCTATCATCCATTAAAGGTACACCTTATAGTGTATGTCAGTTGTTTTCTTTAATAGCTATCCAATGTCTTCATTTGGATCATCAGTAGTAAATAAATTTCATCTTGGATGCTGATTGCGAACATTGAGAAGAACTCTGAGGTAACCCTGGAGATCAGCAGGATATTATACTCACATTGATTAGAAATATCTGCAGTGGCCCAGGAGAAGTGAATAATGGCATGTTTACTACATATTTGCCATTCTTGAATATAGTACATTTGGGCCCTCTGCATCTGCAGATCCAACCAACCGAGGATCAAAAATATTTTAATAAATAAATAACAACAGTAAAAATACAAATAAAAATGCAGTAGAGCAACTATTTACATAGCATTTATATTGTATTAGGTGTTGTAAGTAATCCAGAGATGATTTAAAATATTTGGGGGAGATGTGCATCGATTATATGCAATTACTACATGATTTTCATAGGGGCCTTGAGCATCTGTGGATTTTGGAATTTGTGGTGGTCCTGGAACAGTCTCCTATGGATACTGAGGGACAACTGTATAAGCTTTTAGATGGTTAGAATGTGATTTATTCATCTGTGTACACTCTGTAGCTACCTCATTGCCTTGAGTAAAGTTGATACATAATAAATATTTGTTGATTGATTGTTTTGGTTATTTAAGAACTTATGCAAATGAAGGATCTAGTGTTAGTGAAAAATGTTGAAGACAGAACAAGAATTTTTATTCTTTCAGCTTTCTTCTTTAAGAACATTCTTTGACATTATGGGGTAAAATCATATTTGGGGAATGTGCAGCTAAAGGTTGAATTGGCTCTCAAAATATCTTCTTTGTAGTAGTAAAATGACCTCACTGATGCTGAGGTCAGAAGAGCAAAGTAAAAGAAAATGATGGCTGCATACTACAAAGGGAGATAGCTGTGAGTGGCTCATTATCATAAGGCTGCTTCTAAAAGCTGGCTCATTGATTTAATGATCATGCCATACGCTGAGCTGCTGAATGTTCACTGCAGTTAAAAAGAGATTTGTCCTCATCAAAGAAGTGGGGAAATGCAATTCCAGCATACACTTTGTGAGCCAAACTTTGAGTCATAAAATTCAAAACAATTCATTAGTTATGCCCTCATGCTTTTGTCCTAACCTTTCCTTAAAATATAAGTCCCATGTATTGTTAGAACTCCCTTTTCCTCCGTATTCAATCTTAATCTCCTTCTTGCATGATTATTCAATATAATTTAGCCTCTTCCACAGGCTTAGTAACACTTTTTGTTTACTGAGATGCTGTTAGGACTAGTATTTTGTGGTCAGCAATAATTACCACCTATGAGAAGTTTATTAACATTTGCTGCCTGGATCAAGGGATTTTATTTTATTGTTGGTATTGAAGTAGGGAGATGAATACCTCAAGGATTTGCATATTTAGTCTATTACTAAGCAAATGACATAAAAATGTGTTTTGGTAGATTCAAAAGAAAATGTAATCTCAGTTTATTTTTTTTTTGGAGAGCAGGTGTCCAGGGCCAAAGCACATTGCTGTAGGATTAAGAATGTTGTTTATGTTACACTGACATTTGCTGTGTTTTTAATGCTTTCCCAAAATGATTTATTCTCAAGTAAAATATGCTGAGAAAGCTTGAATACCAGATGCCTGAGGGAGAGTTCAAAACATCACCACCATTACACACACACACACACACACACAAATACTGGTATGTGTGTGAACATGAGCATTATAAGTTTATTTTTGCTATTAACGACTAGCATGGAGCTGGGCTATTTGCCACAATCAAAATGGAAAACTTAGAACTCTTGACACTTCTCATCAATTTGATCTTTTCCATTTCCTCAAGCTAATGAGGGTGATGGTTTTATTTGACACTAAAATATTTAGGAAATGTCTTAATTTAACAATGTGACAAGATGACTTAAGGTTAAGATAGAAAAAGAAAGTGGTTCTTTAGTGAAAGCAAATGTATTTCTAAGAAGCCTAAACATAGTTCATCTTGTCCTGCTGTGTATTTCTATATGAATGCCCTGTAATAATTAATTCTTAGGAACATAAAATAAAGGAAAAAGTTTGAGCTCCAAACTCTTAAGAAATTTTATGTCTCTGTGAAGTATTTCCTTATGTTACTTGTCTCTTGATTTAAATGTGAAACAAATTTCAGTTCTCTAAGCCAAGATATTTGCTAGCCTCACTAGGGTGAACTGGACGTATAAAATTTGTTATGAAAAGCTACAAGCAAAGCAATATGCAGTTTTGTGAAGATCAGTGCAATGCATCCATAATATATCCACACATTACTGTCATCTAATTATCTTTTGGTGGTAAGGACATGGTATTTGTCCTTAGGAAGGAAACTTGCAGTATAACATTTCTAGGTCTATAGACATAGATCTTGTTTATGCTAGGCTTAGACAACAATTCAAGATCTTTTGGTTTGGGAGATAAGAATGTAAATTGGTTTCCTGATAGCCTTGAGACAAGGACATCTTCCCAATGAGTGAGTTACTAATTCTAAATAATGATTCTTGGCCTATTACCCAGTTTGGTCATATATATAATACGCTACACCACATATAGTCCTTTGAGCATGTACAGTTAGAATGATGTTTGTTGACAGTTAAACAACTTTAGGATAAAATGAATTGCCTTATCAGCTTTTTTAGTCTTATTTTTTTCTACGTGGAAAGCATCATCTACATTTAAAAGTTAAAATAGCATTATTTTATAAACATGTATCCATTCATTTTTTCAATAGTTATTCAGAGTCTATTTTATGATAGTTATTATGAGGGATTATAAAAGAATAATTTATATTGACTGCCTTTACAAATCTGATATGGTTTAACACTGTGTCCCCACCCAAATGTCATCCTGAATTGTACTCCCATAATTCCCACATGTGGTGGGAGGGACCTAGGCGGAGGTAATTGAATCATGGGGGCCAGTCTTTCCTGTGCTATTCTTGGGATAGTGAATAAGTCCCATGAGAGCTGATGGGTTTATCAGGGGTTTCTGCTTTTGCTTCTTCCTCATTTTCTCTTGCTGCCACCATGTAAGAAGTGCCTTTCACCTCCCGCCATGATTCTCAGGCCTCCCCAGCCATGTGAAACTGTAAGTCCAATTAAACTTTTTCTTCCCAGTCATGGGTATGCCTTTATCAGCAATGTGGAAACAGACTAACACAAAATCTTATTAACTGTTAGAAAAATAAAGATGTATATGTGTGTATGCACAACATATTTGCACACACAGATATCACAAGACCAGAAATAATAAGGTACAGTGTGCTATAGTAATGAAGAGGATGAATGGGTCATTTATAGCACCAGCAGATAATTTATTAAAATATTATCATGTAATATTTTTCCTACCCTGTTCACTGAAGATAACGTTTAATAACTTTTTTTCCTTGTTGAAGACTTGTGTGTAAGCCTGGAAATATCAGTGAGAAAAGAGTGAGTAATTTATCCAAAGCCAAAGTCAGCAGTGGGATATGAAAGTAGAGGAGGATCTAGGGAGCAGGACTTACTTAGTATGAGTCCCTCTAAGGGATAGTAGGCCCTAGAAGGATATCTGTGTGTATGATTTATTTAAGGAGATAGAAACATAGGGACTGAACATTCTGACCTTGGTACATGTTCCTAGATTCTATATGAGCACAGAAGTAGAACCATCTGATCTACAGAATCTGTGTAGACTGGACAATGGGCATCAGAGTGTAAGCTAGGGTGAGTCAGTAATAGGCTTGGAGGGATCTCCCTGGCCCCATATCTTTGAAACAACCTGGATAAAAGAGCTTCACTTATATTTGAAAAGACCGGGGGCACAGGGTTTGATTTGATTTGAAGGAATTGAAATAGTTTGTTATTTTTTGTTCATATAAGTTTGTGGACTGTATTTTACATCTACTACATATAGAGATTTACTAGGATTTACTACCATCCCCACCAAAACCAGATCTGCTTCAAAGTTTGGTTGTTGTTGCTCAGAATGGGGCAAAAAAAAAAAAAAAAAAAAATTGGAGACAATTGCTGAAACTTTGGCTGGTACTCAGGAAACAGCATGGTCTTTCAGGAGTCCCTGATATGGAGCACACTAGTGTGTTGTGATGAGAATGACTTTGTAAACCCTTGGAAAGTTATACACTGTTCACAAAAGGAAGGAAAAGAGGGGAAGTATACCTTCTAGTACTTTACTGATTCTGTTATTGTCTTTTCTATTCACAAAATAAAAATTGGAAAGAGAGATTCATCAAAGATGATCTTTATAGTCCCTATGTTGATTTTGATTTTTTAAGGAGAGGAAAGGTGCTTGGAAGCCACAGTTGCAGTAACCTTTGTCAGGAAAACACTTATCGCCACCCCTAGACATGACACTTGAAACACAGACTAATACAAGGGGACAGGTGGTAGAGAAGGTTGTTTGAAAGAAGCAGTTGTGACCTTCCAGATACAGAATTTCAGGACATAAAGATGTCACATAGAAGAAGAAAGCTTAGGATCCTGGAGCATGCCTTAGAGGTTCTGCAGCAGTGACAGGTGATACTGAACCCAGAATAGGCAATAGTTAAGGATGACTGAGTCCATGACTCAGACATGGATATCATCATACTTTCAAGGGAAATATTTAAGGGATTGTGTTTGAATATTTATGTACTTTGAAATAGGCTTTGAAAGAGATACAGACATCCAGATAGAGGAAGCTCACAGAACCACAGGATACCTTGAAAGACAAGCTTCACTAAAGCTTATAGTCATAAGCTTTTCCAAAGTCAACCTGAAGGAAAGAGTATTGAAAGTGGCCACAGAGAAGTGTCTAATCACCTATAAAGAAATCCCGTCACACTAACAGCAGAGTTCTCAGCAGGAATCTTACAAGCCAGAAGAGATTGGGGTACTATTTTCAGTCTTCTTAAAAAAAATGCCAGTCAGGAATTTTGTATCCTGCTAAACTAAGCTTCACAAAGGAAGGAAAAATGAAGTTGTTCTCAGATCCCCCAACCACACACACACAAAAGGGAATTTGTCACCACTAGATCAATTCTACAAGAAATAAGAAATGCTCAAAAGAGCTCTAAATGTGGAAGTAGATGGGCAATACTCACCATCATAAAAAACACAGGCAAGTGTAACACCCACAGTCTTATAAAGCAGTTACACAATCAAGAGTGCAAAAATAATTAGGTAACAACGTTATGACATGAAGAAAATTTCACATATCAACACTAACCTTAGACATAAATGAACTAAATGGTCCATATATAATATATAGGCTGCTGGAACAGATTAAAAAATCAAAATCCAACAATTGGCTGCATACAAGAAACCCACCTAACTTATAAATACATTTACAGGTTCAAAGGAAAGGAGTAGAAAAAGTTATTCCGCACAAAAGGAAACCAAAAATAAGCAGGGGTAGCTATACTTTTATCAGATAAAACACACTCTAAATCCACTACAGTTTTTTTTAAGGGCCATTATATCATGATAAAGATATTAGTTAAATAAGAAGATATAACAACTCTAAATTTATATGCACCCAACACTGGCACACCCAGGTTCATAAAACAAATACTACTAGACCTAAGAAAAAATATAGAAGGCAATACAATAATAGCGTGATCTTCAGTATCAAACTGACAGCACTAGAGAAATCACCAAGGCAGAAAATCAACAAAGAACTCTGGATTTAAATTGTATTCTGGACCAAATAGACCTAACACACATTTACAGAACATTCTACCCTATGATTGTAGTACATATATTCTTCTCATCTGTGTGTGGGGCGTAGTCAAAAATTGACTGTATGCTAGGCCTCAAGGCAAGTCTAAATAAATTTTTAAAAATAAAAATCATATCAAGTAACCTCTCAAACCACAGTGGAATAAAACTAGAAATCAATACCAAGTGGGACTCTCAAAATAATACATAGAAGTTAAATTATCTGCTTCACAACAACCAAACGTTTGGGATACAGCACAAGCAGTACTTAGGGAGTATTTATAGAATTAAATCCCTACATCAAAAAGGTAGAAAGATGTCAAATTAACAACCTAATATCACACCTCAAGGGATTAGGAAAACAAGAACAAGCCACACCTAAAGTTAGTAGAAGAAAAGAAATAACAAAGATCAGAGCAGTTCTAAATGAAGTTGACAAAAAAAAAGTAAAAAAATAAAAAATAAAAAGCATCAGTGAAATGAAAAATAGTTTTTTTGAAAAGATAAACAAAATTGATAGACTGCTAGCTAGATTAACCAAGAAATAAGATTAAAATAAGCACAATCTGAAATGACAAATGTATCATTACAACTGATACAACAGAAATACAGAAGATTGTCAGAGACTTATAAACAACTATGTACTGACAAATTAGAAAACCTAGAGGAAATAGCTCTGGTTTCTAGAGGAAACATATAACCTCCAAATATTGAAACAGAAAGAAATAGGAATTCTGAACAGACCAATAATAAATAGAGAACTTGAATCAGTAGTAAAAAACATCTCCCAACAACAGCAGCAAAGTCCAGGACCAGGCAGATTCACAGCTAAATTCTACCAGATGTACAAGGAAGAACTATTATGTGCAAAAGTAATTGTGGATTTTGCCATTGAAAGTAATGGCAAAAACTGAAATCACTTTTGCACTAATGATACCAGTCCTTCTGAAACTGGCTGAGAAACTCAAGGAGGAGGGAATCCCCCTTAACTCATTCTGCAAAGCTGGTATTACACTTATACCAAAGCCAGGAAAAGAAACAAGAACAACAATATAAAAGAAAAATACAGACCAATATCTTTGATGAACATGGATACAAAAATCCACAAGAAAATGCTAACAAACTGAATCCAACAGCACATCAAAAAGGCAATACACTATTATCAAGTGAATTTTATTCCATGATGCAAGGTTGGTTCAACATATGCCAGTCAATATATGTGATTCACTACATAAACAGAATTTAAAACAATAATGATATGATCATATCAATAGATGCAGAAAAAGCTTTTGATAAAATTCTGCATTCTTTTATGATTGAAAACTCTTACTAAACTAGGCATAGAAGGAACATACCTCAAAATAATGAAAGCAAGATATGACAAACCTATAGCCAATATCATGCTGAATGAGGAAACGTTGAAAGCATTCCTCCTGATAACTGGAACAAGACAAGAATGCCTACTTTCACTATTCCTATTCAACAAGACACTGGAAGTCCTAGCTAGAGCAATCAGGCAGTAGAAAGAAGTGAAAGGGATCAAAATTTAAAAAGAGGAAGTAAAATCATCCCTGTTTGCTGATGATACCAAGACAACCCTAAAGACTCTTCCAAAACCCTCCTAGATTTGATAAATGACTTCTGTAAAGTTTCAACATACAAAATCAATATGCAAAAATCAGTAGCATTTCTATACAGCAGTAATGATCAAGTTGAGAACCAAGTCAAGAACTCAATCCCATTTACAATAGCTACAAAAAACAATACATAGAAAAAAATTTAACCAAGGAGGTAAAAAATCTCCAAAAGGAGAACTACAAAACACTGATGAAAGAAATCAGATATGACACAAATAAATAATAAAACATCCCATGCTCATGGATCAAAAGAATCAATATTGTTAAAATAACAATAATGTCTAATGTAGTCTACAGATTCAATGAAATTCCTATCAAATTACCAGTGTCATTTTTCACATAGTTATAAACAATATTCCTAATATTCATATGGAACCAAAAAGAGCTTGAACAGCCAAAGCATTTCTAAGCAAAAAGAATACAACTGGAGGTAAAAAATTATTTCACTTTGAAATACACTATAAGATTATAGTAACCCAAACCCAACAACATGTACTGGCTTATAAAAATAGACACATAGATCAATGGAACAGAATGGAAAACCCAGAAATAAAGCCACATATCTACAACCAACTGTTCTTTGACAAAGTCGACAAAATATGGACTGGGGAAAGGACACCCTCTACAATAAATAGTGCTGGGAAAATTGGAGAGCCATATGCACAAGAATTAATCTGGACTCTGATCTCTCGCCAATGTAAAACCTGAAATTATGAAAATATTACAAGAAAACCTAGGGAAAAGTCTTTTGTTCATTGGTCTAGGCAAAGAATTTATGACTAAGTCCTCAAAAGGAAATGTAACAAACACAAAAACAGACAAATGGAACAAATTAGCTAAAAAGCTTCTGCACAGCAAAAGAAATAATCAACAGTAAACAGACAACCTAAAGAATGGAAGAAAATATTTGCAAACAATGCATCCAACCAATTGCTGATATTCAGAATCTACAAAGAACTCAAGAAAAAAAAAACATTAAAATTGTGCAAAAGACATCTTTCAAAAGAAGACATACAGGCAGCCAACAAGTATATAAAAAATTCTCAACATCACTAACCACCAGAGAAATACAAACTAAAACCACACTGAAATACCATCTTACACCACTTCCAATGTTTATTATTAAAAATACAAAGCCAACAGATGTTGGCAAGGATGCAGAGAAAGGGGAATATTTTTATACACTGTTGGTTGTAATCTAAATTATTATAACATCTATAGATAACAGTATTGAGATTTCTCAAGGAACTAAAAATAGAACTACCATTTGATCCAGTAATTCCACTACTGAATATCTATCCAAAGGAAAAAAAATAATTTGATCAAAAAGACATCTGCACTCCTGTGTCCACTGTAGCAATATTCACAATAGCAAAATCATGTAATCAACCTAAGTGATCATCAATAGATGACTGGATCAAAAATATGGCATATGTGTGATCTATCTATCTATGTATCTATCCATTATGGAATACTACTTAGCCATAAAAAATGCAATCATGTCTTTTGCAGCAACACAGATGGAACAGTAGACCATTATCTTTAGTGAAATAACTCAGAAACAGAGAATCAAATACCCTATGTGGTCATTTATAATTGGGAGCTAAACAATGGGTATACACAGACATATGGAGTGGAATAATAGACATTGGAGATTCCAAAAGATGGGTCTCTATCTTTTGGTGGGGAGGGGTATGAAGGATGAAATACTACCTATTGGGTACAATGTACACTCTTTGGGCGATGGGTACTCTAAAAGCCCAGACTTCACCACTACACGACATAACCACGTAACACAACTGTAGTTGTACCCTTAAATCCATAAAAATAAAAATAATCAATTAAGAAACCCAAATGGGGTTTGAGCCTGTTTCAGAATATACCAGGTAATTGGCCTAAATACCCATCAGATTAAGATTAGAGACTTGTCAGAAAGAGTTCCAACCCTAGAATCTTTAGACTCAGATGTGTGGATCTAGTCGTGAAACATTACTATTGCCCATTCTACTTTTACCTAACACCTACTAAATACTACAGTCTGGTTTATGCATAATTTTCTACAAGTCTAATCTCCAGATACTTGGTGAGGTGCTCTGTTACAAATTGCCACTGCACACTGTATATTTGTGTTGTACTTATCACAATTGTAATTAAAATTTTTAGTAATTTATTTTAATATCTGCCTCTCTTTCTGGTTTCTAAGTCCCACCAGCTCAGGCACTGTTATTGCTAAATTCTCAGTACTTAGGATAGGGCTTGACTCAGAGTAGGTGTTCAATAACTATGCCTTGAATGAATGAATTATTTAGACTGAAACACGGGTTTGCCATAGGAAGTTCTGGGAGATAAAACTTAAGAGAGAGGCTAAAATAAAATTCTGGAGTGTTGTAAGTATCAATCGGTGCAGTTTTCTAAGTCATGAATACCTTTGACACTTCTCAGAAGAGTATTCCACATTCAAATAACTGGTGGGAGGTTACTCTGGGTAAATTTTTTCAAATTGTGCACCATACCCCAAATACTGAAGAGATACTGACAGCCATATATTTGTAAATCAGAAAAACGGGTAGAGTCACATGCTTTACTTTAAGCAGCAAATTAATATCACAAACAAATAAAGGGTAGGAAAGGGAAGGGAAGGGAAGAAAGTAAAAGAAGTAAAAGAAGAAAGACAAAAGCAACTTTCCATAGAGTCTCTGTGAAAGAGCTATGTTTATCTTAAGTTAGCTCAGTCTAAAATTTCGGCACAGTAGAAATGACTTAGCAGATGATTTCATATAGCAGAGGCTCAGCTTTTAGTACAATTGTGTGCAATGAAAGGTCACTCTGTGATCTTCCCAAGCAGGTAGTAATGCTACATCTGAAATGCCTGCACAGCCTAGTCTCTGCTTTTTTGACCTTTCTGAAGACGGTTTTCAATATGCTAATATCTCTGTTAATGAGATCCAAACAGTACTTACCATGCATGAATGACTGGGATCTAATTATTGCAAATTCTCCAACCAGTGACTTCTGCAGCAGTGCTTATTCAGTTCTATAGGCCAGACTAAAGCAGGGTAAAGGCCTGTTTTTGCTCTTTCCAACAAAAGTTCAACTCCAAGTGTCATTTTAAAAAAACTTTCATGTTATGAATGGCCTTACTTCTCGGGGCTTAAAGAAATAGAGAAATGTGGAGAGCAAGGGCAAGTGAGTTAGATCCACAGCCAAACACACCTCTGCCACTCTCACATCTTCTTGGAAACTGCTTCCAGGCCTTAAGAGGTTGCACAGAATAAAAACAAAAAGAAGAGGAGAAGGAGGAGGAGGGTGGGGATAAAGCAGTAATAGTAAAATATGAAATAAAATACTAATTACTACCGAAGCAGCAGGTGCTTTAAACACCTTTTATATGTTTCTCCTTTGATCCTCACAGTAATTATATGACATAGGAGCTATTATTATTGTCATTTCACATATGAGAAAATGACAGCTTAGAGAAATAATTAAGGGAGCCAGGTCTGGGTCTTTTTAGTTCATAACTGCATGGGTAGAAGAGAAAGATGAAAGGATGGGGTAGTGGCCCTTGATCTCAAATCATCTTTAAGGAAGGTTAGAAATATGGACAATTAAGAGAGTAGTTTCTTTTTGAGGTCACAAATATTACTAATTAAACACAGAAAAGGAAAACTCAGCAAGAGTTACAAATCAAATGTCAAGTCATACTTGTCATCCAGTCATACATACAAAACACCTGGGAGATGTTTTGGGTCATAGAAGAAAATAGTGTTTGGATGGGTGGGGGAAAGGACAGCTACATGGTGCTCTGCTTTCCAGAGCAGTACATCAGGATCAGAAATCGGGATGAGGAATACATGACGAAGTAAATGTGTCCAGCTGGAATGGAAGAAACAGGTGTGGTGGTAGGTGCAGCTAAATTGAGGAAATTATGTTATGGGATTCTCAAATGTGAGGCGAAGGAATTTGGGTTGTATAGAGTAAATAATGGGAGTTACTAATGTAATTTAAGCAAGAAAACTTTTGAAACAAATTTGTTTGAAAGACTAATTTGCAGGGTGATTTGAAGTGGGCTGCATGACTTATGCCAAGGAAACAAATGGCATAGCTATTATATTTATCTAAGAACAAAAGAAAAAATAGTGAAATAAGATGTTGGCAGAGGAAATGAAAAGCAAGGAATAGGTAGAAAAAAAATGTAAGGAATAATTTCTTTAGCTTGAAAATTCTACCAATATTATGCAATACTTACATTAAATTAAGAACATTAGAGATCTAGGTAATTTATGGCAAGAAATACTATCTTCGAATTATTAGATTTTTCAAATGATTACTCTAGCAAAAATCATTATTTAATTTTTATAAGCAGAAGTGTGCTAAAAAGCTTCTAGACATTTGACAAAATTATTCAATTCAATATTATTACTGCTTGGGTGATTGAAAATTGGCAAAACTTTTAATTTTGTGTTTTATGTTCTTTATTTTTAATCAGTAAGCCTTTGAGGCAGATAAATTTATCTGGACAATCATGTCTTCTACAACATAGAGGCTTATTATAATGAAAAAAGAATGAAGTTCAAGTGATCATGTGAAAAATAAAGCAGTTGCATTTTCTGGTTAAATACTAATTTGTTGAGAATTACGTGGGTGTTGCTTGTTAAAATTGCCACAAATAGCAGTATTGCCATTTGTATTGTTTTTTTTTTTTTGTACAAAATGCCATGGTTCAAGTTCTGGTTTAAATAACAGCCTAGAGAAGCATGTTTAATTTATTAACTATAAACAGAGTCCAAATTTTAGAGGAGCTGAAAGGAAAATATTTTTAACTAGAACACATGCTGACTCTAGAGAGTATAAGAGGCTGTCTATGTATCAGCAAATCTGGCAAGGGATGGCTTAGGAAGATGCAATGACTGAGTCACCTCAGAGTTCCCTTTTTCTGCTTATTCTTTAAGGAGTACAGATGCCTCTTCCTGTTGTGTAGATAACCATTAAAGTCTCTCTTAACTTTCAGAAGACTATTTCAAAGGATTTTAGTTTATGAGGGTTCAGTCAATTCATGAGAATTTTTAAGCCTCTGTTATTTGTAGAGCCCTATCATATGTAGCAATCGAAGGGAGATAGAAGGAATAGAAGTAATTTCTGCCCACAGGAAACTCCAAGTAAGAAACTGTTTATAAAAACTATAAAGATCTTTCAAAATAAACTTGAAATAAATTAGAAATGGGTTAGACTTAAAGGTAGACCCTGAAACTGTCCTGTTCCTGGGGAAACTACAGGACATTCGTCTGGGTAAAGATTTTTTTGGGCAAGACCACAAAAGCACAGACAACCAAGGCAAAAATTGACAAATGGGATTAAAACAAGATACAAATTGCTTGCACAGCAAAGAAAACAATCAACAAAGTGAAGAGACAACCTACAGAATGGGAGAAATTATGTGAAAAATATTCATCTGACAAGGAACTAATATCCAGTATGTATAAGAAACTCAAACAACTCAATAGTCAAACAAACAAACAATCTGATTTTAAGGTAGACAAAAGATCTGAATAGATATTTCTCAAAAGAAGACATACAATGGATAACAAGTATATGAAAAAAGTGCTCAACATCATTAATCTTCAGATAAATGGAAATCTAAAGCACACTGAGATGTCATCTCACTCCAGATAAAATGGCTATTATCAAAAAGGCAAAAAATAACAAATGCTGGTTAGGACGTGAAGAAAGAGGAGTGCTTGTACACTGTTGGTGGGAGTGTAAGTAGTACAGCCTTTATGGAAAACAATATGGAGGTTCCTCAGAAAACTAAAAATAGAACCACCATATGATCCAGCAATCCCACTACTGGGTATATACACAAAGGGAATGAAATTAGTATGTCAAAGAGGTTTCTACACTCCCCTGTTTATTGCAGCACTATTCATGATAGCCAAGATTTGGAATCAACCTAAGTGTTCCACAACAGGTGACTGTAGAAAGAAAATGTGGTGTATATACACAATAGAATATTTTAAGCCATAAAAAGAATAAAATCCTGTCATTTGCAGCAACATGAATGGGATTGAAGGTCATTATTTTAAGTAAAATAAGACAGGCAAAGAAAGACAAATATCACATGTTCTCACTCATATGTGAGAGTTAAAAAGTGGACTTCATGGAGGTAGAGAGTAGAATGGTGGTTATCAGATGCTGGAAAGGGAAGGGGGAATGAAGAGAAGTGGATTAATGAGTACAAAAATGCAGTTAGATAGAAGGAATAAATTCCAGTATTTGATAGCACAGTAGGAAAATTATAGTTAACAATAATTTATTCTATATTTCAAAATACTTGGAAGAGAAGAATTGTGATATTACCAACATTAAAAAGATAGATGTTTGAGGTGATGTATATTCCAATTACACTGATTTGATCATCACACATCATATACCTATATCAAAGTATCAGGTGCACCCCCAAAATATGTGCAACTATTATATAGTGATAAAAATATAAAAAATTTAAAGAAACATAAAAAGAGAGAAAGATGGACCATGACGTGATGGCAAGTAAGAGTGAAGGAAACCAATGGGACACAAACAGATAATTTAATGAGAAGTCTGGGAACCCAGGTCCTGGTCTCATCTGTGACCTGAGATAAGCTGCTTTCTGGTTGGGCCTTAAAATTATCTAAAATACTAGGCCCTCTTGAAGCTGCTACCCAACTCCACAGTTACATAAAATTTTCAAGTTGGGTTAGTGTTCAAAATGGAAATTATTTTATTAATATAACTTTTTTTTCTGGAGTCCGGTGAAAATTCATGTGTTAGCTTTAAACAACTATTGGACATTTTGCATTGTTCATCCAACCAACCAAGTTCAGTTGTTGGTTTCTTTTCCGTAGCTACTGCAGCTAGGTAAATGAATGATGCTGTTATAGGCATTATTTATATAAACTATAAACTCTACAAGACAGTATTATGATTTTGCTTTGGGAGGCCGAGACGGGCGGATCACGAGGTCAGGAGATCGAGACCATCTTGGCTAACACGGTGAAACCCCGTCTCTACTAAAAAATACAAAAAACTAGCCGGGTGAGGTGGCAGGCGCCTGTAGTCCCAGCTACTGGGGAGGCTGAGGCAGGAGAATGGCGTAAACCCGGGAGGCGGAGCTTGCAGTGAGCTGAGATCCGGCCACTGCACTCCAGCCTGGGCGACACAGCAAGACTCCGTCTCAAAAAAAAAAAAAAAAAAATGATTTTGCTTTAAATAGTTATGTGCATTTTAAATAAAGAGTAGACACGTCATTATATTTACTTAAACATTTTTAATTTTCAGTGTTCTTTATTAATGCCTATAGGTCCAAGTTTTCTCTTGGTGTCATTTCCCTTCAGCTTGTTGAATTTTATTAACATTTCTTGTAGTACAGTTCTGGTGGCACTAATTCCTGTTTCATTTAGCTGAAAATGTCTTTATTTCATCTTCATTTTTGGATATTTTTGTTGAATATAGCATTTTGGGCTGAGAGTATTTTCTTATTAGTCATCTCGATCTAATTTATATTTATTGAACTCTTAGCCCAACTTCAGAATATGTATTATTTTCAAGATCACATAGTAAATTCACCAAAGGAGACTGAATACTGGGTTGTAAAATAAATCTGAATATATTTTAAAAGGTCAAACTAATATAGATTATGTATGTTTTCAGACCATAACCAAATTAAATTAGAAGTCAATAACAGTAACATACCTTGAAATCACCAAATATTTGAAAAATAAACAATGTAATTCTAAATCTATAATTTGAAGAAGGAATCACAAAAATAATTGAAGACTATTTAAAACTAAGTGATAATAAATTACAGTCTACCAAAATTTAAGGGATGTAGATAAAGCAATGCTTAGAGATAAATTTATTTTAGTTTAATTTACTATAAATGTTTACATTAGAACAGAGTTCTAAAATCAATGATATAAAAAAATAGAATAGTGAAAACGCAATACACGGACAATACTAAATGCTGACAAGAATTGTAGCAAGAGGAACTCTCATTAATTGCCAGCAGGAATCCAAAATGGTACAGCCACTTTGAAAGACAAACGGTTTCTTATAATACGAAACATACTCTTAACATATGATCTAACAATTGTGCTCTTTGTTATTTACCCAAATCAGTTAAAAACTTATGTCCATAAAAAACCTTGCACATGAATATTTATAGCAATTTTATTTGTAAATGCGCAAACTGGAGAGCAACCCAAATATCTTTCATTAGGTGAATGGAAAACATCAGTAAGATGCAATGTTATTTAATGATAATAAGAAATGAGAGCAATGGAAAGAGCTGAAGAAGACTTAACTGATAGAGCCAAGTGAAAAAACACTCTTTATATGATAAAGATAAAAACAGAAATCAATAAAATAAGAAACAAACAATAGGAAAAGTTCATAACGCCTAAAGTTGCTTTTTTTTTTGTAAGGTAATAAAATAGACTTCTGGTTCCTATCTGGCTTGTTATCAGTTGTCACTTCCATGCCCACAACCAGAAAATCCTGAATAAACTGAAAATTAACAACTCTTCTTATACTCATCAGAGAATCAAGGGCACAGGACAAATTTCTATCCCCAAATAGGAGAGACAGGTAGATGCAGAGAATCACAGCTTACTAGACCAAAAGAAAAAGAATCAGAAAAAGAAAAAAGAAATACACAGCAGTAAAAATAAAAGATAATAAAATACTTAAATAAAAATCTAACAAAATATGTACAAGAATAAGGAAAACTAAAACTCTGATACAGAAATCAAAATATCTAAATAAATGGAGAGATATTCCATACACAATATATTCTCAATATTGTCAAGATGTCAGTTCTTAACAATGTTAAATGTATACTCAATATAATCCCAATCAAAATCTCAGTGAGTTATTTTGGGGATATCAGCAAACAGATTCTAAAATTTAAATGGAGAGGCAAAAGACCTAGGATAGCCAATGCAATATTGAAAATGAAGAACAAAGTTAGAGGGCTGACACTATCCAACTTGAAGGCTTATCATAAAGTTACAGAAATACAGACAGTGCAGTATTGGTAAAAGAATAGACAAATATGTCAATGGGACAGAATAGAGAGCCCAGAAATAGACCCACACAAATGTAGTCCACTAATCTTTGTCAAAGGAGCAAAGACAATTCAATAGAGAAGAGACAGATTTTTTTAAAACAAATGTTGCTAGAACAACTGGACATCCACATGCAAAACTATGAATCTAGGCACAGACTATATGCCTTTAATGAAAATGTGATTATATAACTAAATGTAAAATGCAAAGCTTTACTATGCCTAGCCTATAACATAAGAGAAAATCTAGATGACATTGTATCTGGCATTTACTTCTAAGATACAACAACAAAAACATGATGCATGAGAGAAAAAATTGATAAGTTGAACTTCATTAAAATAAGAAAAACTTCTCTGTGAAACATACTAAGAGAGTGAAAACACAAACTACAGATTGAGGGGAAAATCTTTGCAAAAAATATTTGATAAGGGGTAACTCATATCCAACTCACATCCATAATATGCAAATAATTCTCAAAATTCACCATGAAGAAAACCAATTTAAAAATACACTAAAGATCTGAAGATCCTCATAAAAGAAAAATATATGCACAGAAAATAACCATATAAAAAGATGCTAAACATTGTATGTCATTAGGGAACTGCAGATAAAACAGCAATAAGAAACCACTACACACATATTAGAATAGTGAAAATGCAATACATGGACAATACTAAATGCTAATAAGAATTTGTAGCAAGAAGAACTCTCATTAATTGCCAGCAGGAATCCAAAATGGTACAGCCACTTTGAAAGACAAATGGTTTCTTATAATACAAAACATACTCTTAACATATGATCTAGCAATTGTGCTCTTTGTTATTTACCCAAATCATTTAAAAACTTAAGTCCATAAAAAACCTTGCACATTAATATTTATAGCAACTTTATTTGTAAATGCCCAAACTGGAGAGCAACCCAAATATCTTTCATTAGGTGAATGGATAACATCAATAAGATGCAACATTATTTAATGATAATAAGAAATGAGAGCAATGGAAAGAGCTGAAGAAGACTTAACTGATATAGCCAAGTGAAAAAACACCAGTTTGAAGAGACTACATACTGTATGACATTCAGGAAAAGACAAAGCAACAACAACAACAACAACAACAAAAATCAGTAGTCGAAAGTGGTTATGGTGGATACATGTAATACATTTCTCAAAACCATAGAATATACAACACAAAGAGTGAAACTTAATGTACATTATGGACTTTAGTTACTAATATGTCAATATTGGTTCATGAATTGTAACAAATGCACCAAAATAATGCAAGATATTAAAAGTAGAAAAATTAGGGGTAGAGTGTGGTACAAGAAAACTCTGTTCTGTTTTCTTTTTTTTCTGTTAATCTAAAACTGCTCTAAAGATTAAGTGTATTAATTAAAATAGCCAATGAAATGGACATATCCCTAATTGGAGTGATGAAAAGAAAAAGAAAAAGAATAATCTTTGTCAAATAAATACCAATAAATACCAGTAGTAAAAAAAAAGTCATTACTACAGATTCTACAGATATTAAAAGGATAATGAGAGTATCACAAATAGTATTTCCAACATATTTAACAAATAAGATGAAATAGAAAAATTCCTGAAACATTACAAACACCTGAATAATCAACATACTTTTGAATTCAAAAGGAAAATTAAAAAGTAGCTCAAGACAAATAAAAATAGAAACAAAATATACCAAAACTTACGGGTTGCAGCAAAACAGTTCTAAGAAGTACCTAATATTTAAAAATTGTTTTAAAAATATAATATAGATACATACATATGTATGTGTGTGTGTGTGTGTGTATATATATGTATAAGCTGTGACATGAAAAACACCAAATGTGTAGGAGAGAGAAGCAAAAGTGTAGTTTCTCTATGTGATTGCAGATTTTATCAGGTTAAAATAGACTGCTGTAGCTCTAGGGTGTTTTCTGTAAAACCTATAGTAGATACACCAAAGGTAAAGATACATCAAAAGATAAGTGTGATGGTTAATACTGACTATCAATTTGATTGGATTGAAAGATACAAAGTATTGATCCTGGGTGCGCCTGTGAGGGTGTTGCCAAAGGAGATTAACATTTGAATCAGAGGGCTGGGAAAGGCAGACCCACCCTCAATCTGGGTGGGCACAATCTAATCAGCTGCCAGCATGGCTAGAATATAAGCAGGCAGAAAAATGTAAAAAAGGAGACTGACTTAGCCTCCCAGCCTACAGCTTTCTTCCATGCTGGATGCTTCCTGCCCTCGAACATTGAACTCCAAGTTCTTCAGTTTTGGGACTTGGACTGGCTTCTCCTTGCTCCTCAGCTTGCAGACAGCCTATTGTGGGAACTTGTGATCGTGTAAGTTAAACTTAATAAACTTCCCTTTGGGCACACGTGTGCGCGCGCGCGCGCGCGTGTGTGTGTGTGTATCCTATTAGTTCTGTCCCGTTAAAGAACCCTGACTAATATAATACCATTACAGAAAAATCATCAATTCACAAAGGAAGACAGCAAGAGAGGAAGAAGAAACAAAAGAACTACAAAGCAGGCAGAAATCAATGAACAAAAAGGCAATAGTAAATCCTTACCTATCAATAATTATCTTAAATAATTATTCTATCAAAAGTCAGAGTGGCTGCTTGGTTTAAAAAAATGAGAGATAACTATGTACTTCACACAAGATTCCCTTTATCTTTGACACAGTCTGAAAGTGAATGGATAGAAAATGGTATTTCTTGCATATGGTAACCAAAAAGAGTGGGGGTGATTATACTAATATAGCTACTATACTGACATCAGATAAAATAGACTTTAAGTCAGAAACTGTCACAAGAGACAAAGAAGGTCATGATATAATTATAAAGGGGTAAAGTAATCAAGAAGACGTAATAATAGTAAATACTTAGGAACTCGGAAATACCTAAATATATAAAACATACATTAACAGAACTGAAAGAAGATATACACAGCAATTCAATAATAATAGGGGAATTTAATACTCTGCTTTCAACAACTGTTAGATCATGTTACAGAAAATCAATAAGGAAACAGTGAATTTGAACAACACTATAGACCCAATGGAACTAACAGACACATACAGAACATTCCATCCAGTAACAGTAGAGTACACATTATTTTCAAGCACATACAAAATATTCTCCAAGATAGGTCATGTTAGGCCACAAAACAAGTCTTAACAAATTCAAGAATATTAAAATCATATTCAGCATCTTACCACAATGGTATGAAACTGGAAATTAGGAAACACAAGAACAATTGAAAAACTCACAGACATGTGGAAATTAAGCAGCCTACTCCTGAATAACCAGCACACTTCTGTAATCAGAAGGAAAATTAAAAAGTAACTGAGACAAATGAAAATAGAAACACAACATACCAAAACTTATGGGATGCAGCAAAACAGTTTAAGAGTGAAGTTTATAGTGACAAATACTTGCTTTAAGGAAACAAAAGATCTCAGATAAACAATCTAACTTTACACCTCAAGTAACTAGGAAAAGAAAAACAAACTAAGCCCGTATTTAGCAAAAGAAAGAAATAACAAAAGTCAGAATAGAAATAAATGAAATAGAGACTAGAAAAACGATAGAAAAATATCAGTGAAAGTAAGAGTTGGTTTTTGGAAAAGATAAGCAAAATTGACAACCTGTTAGCTAGCCTAAGAAGAAAGGAGAGAAGACTCAAATTGGAAATGAAAGAGGAGACAATCAATATCACAAAAATGGATTATAAGAGATGACTATGAACTATTTCTATGCCAACAAATTGGATAACCTAGAAGATATGGATGCATTCTTTTTAACATGTAAACTACCAAAACTAAACCATGAAGAAACAGAAAGTGTGAACAAACTAACAGTAAGGAAATCGAATCAGTAATTTAAAAATCTCTCAACAGCAACAAAAAATGCCCAGGATAAGATGGTTTCACTGGTGAATTCAAGTAAACATTTAAAGAAGAATTAATGCCATAGTTCCCAAACGTTTCCAAAAAATTGAAGAGAGAACATTTTATAACTCATTTTATGAGGTCAGCATTTTCTGATACTGAAGCTGGACAAGGACACTATAAGAAAAAAATTATAGGCCAATATCCTTTATAAACATAAATTCAAAAATTCTCAATAAAATACTAGCAAACCAAATTCACCAGCACATTAGAAAGGTCACACACCAAGGTTAAATGGCTTCTACATACTCAAATCAATAATTGCAATCCACTACCATAACAGATGAAGGATAAAAATCATATGATCACTTCAGTAGCTTCAGAAAAAGCATTTGGGAGTATTCAGCATCCTTTTATGATAAAAATATCTAACAGCTCAGGTATAGAAGGAATGTACTTCAACATAATAAAGGCCAAATGTGACAGGCCTACAGCTAACATCATATTCAACAGTGAAAAGCTGAAAGTTCTTCCTCTAAGATCAGGAACAAGACAAAGATTCCCACTCTCACCATTTCTAATCAAATAGTACTGGAAGTCCTAACTCGAGCAATTTGGCAAGAAAAATAAATAAAAGGCAGTCAAACTGGAAAATAAGATGGTAAATTTTCTCTGCAGATGACATGATCTTATATATAAAAATGCCAAAGACTTCATCAAAAAACTGCTAGAACTTATGAACAGATTCATTCAGTAAAGTTGCAGAATACAAAATCAACATACAAAAATCAGTTGTTTCTATATGCAGTCATGTGCCACATAACATTTCACTCAAAAATGTGTTACCAAAACACGAGAGGTTTGATGTAGGTCCTGCTGTTTAGCACACAGAAAGTCAACCACTGAGACAAGTATTGCCAAGGAAAAAGGCTTTAATCAGGTGCTGCAGCCAAGGAGATGGGAGCTCAGTCTCAAATCCAACTCCCTGACTGACTAAAACTATGGGTTTATATAGCAAGGAAGAAATGAAGCAATAAGCAAGAAACCAGGAACTAGGGAGGGGCAGTGGTGGACTGGATAAAGAAAATATGGTAATGTGGTACATACACACCATGGAATACTACACAGGCATAAAATGAATGAAATCACATCCTTTACAGCAACATGAGTGCAACTGGAGGCCATTTTCCTAAGCAAATCATCACAGAAATAGAAAACCACATGCCACATTTTCACTTATAAGTGAAAGCTAGACATTGGGTACTCATGGACATAAAGATGGCAGCAATAGGAACTGCCTTCTATTTGAGTAGATTAGGACTACCAGAGTAGGGAGGGAGGGAGAGGGCAAGGGTTGAAAAACTACTAGGTACTGTGCTCAGTACCTGGGTGACAGGATCCTTCACACCCCAAACCTTAGCATCATGCAATGTACCCACACAACAAACCTGCACATGTATCCCCTGAATCTAAATTAAAAGTTGAAAGTCTAACACATACGATTATGTATAGTGCATGATACTTGATAAAAATAAATGACTATGCCATTGGTTTATGTATTTACTATACTAAGCGTTTTGTCATTTAGAGTGTACTCCTTTTACTTATTAAAAAAAGTTTACCATAAAACAGTCTGCCATGTCACATCAGCAGCTGCCTCATACATCTTGTGTTTACCATAACTCTTGATTGTATTATTTTTCTTATGCTTGATTTAATCTTATGTTGTTTTGTTCATTATGGCCCCTGAGCGTACAAAATCATTTGTTAATGTTGCCAGTAAGAGGCCATATTGAATAATTGACCTGAAACTTAATTAAGTGATTAAAGGTAACGGAGGTAGAAAATAAGTGCTGGTTATGGCTTACCAGGAAATCATGTGCCATTCCGCCATAGCTATGATCTTGAATAACAAGAAGAATGTGGCTGAAATTGTTAAAGGATCTGCTTCATTGATGGCAACAAGACTAACAAAAATTTGAGAAAAGCTAGTGTTAAATATGGAAAAAGTTCTGATGACTTGGATTGCAGATCAGACTCAGAAACATATCCTTCTCAGCACTTTGATAATCATGGTCGATACAAAAAGTTTGCTTGCAATGTTGAAAGAAAAGGCTGAACCCATCAGTAATATTTAATCTACTCCTGTGTGGTTTAAACATGTCAAGAATCATTCATTACCTAATGTGAAACTGAGAGGTAAGTCTGTGAGTGCTGATGTGAAGGCAGCTGAAGAAATTTTGGAAACTCCAGATAAGCTCATGGTGGAGGTAAGTTATTTACCAGTGCAAATCATTAACATAGATGAAACCTCTTTATTCTGGATACACATGTCTGAAAAGACTTTCATGTATAAGGAGGCCCAGTCAAGCCAGGTTTCAAGACTTTTAATGACAGGGTAACGGTCTTGCTTGTGGGCAATGTTGCAAGCTACAAGTTAAAATTCTTTGTAATCTGGCATAGTGAGAACCCCAGAGCCTTCAAAGCATATAAATATATACATTCTGCTAGTGTACTGCAGGAACAATAAGGAGTTGTGGGATGCCCCAGCTTTTCTAAGATGTCTTCCTGAATTGCTATGCAAGCAAAATGGAGAAGTACTACTTGGAGAATAACTTCCAACGAACTTGATCCAACCAATAGATCAAAGAGTTATGGCAGCTTTTAAGGCCTACTACCTGAGAATGAGCTTTGCCCAGACTGTTGCTGAAACTGAAGAAGACACCATGAAAACATTGATGCAACTCTTGAAAGATCATATCTATAGCTGCATTAAAAACTTTTCTTGGGTTTGGGTAATATCATCAAGGAGTATGAATGGCATCTGAAGAAAGGCATTTAAGATGTTTGCATAACTTCAAAGACATTGCAAAAATCAACAAGACTGTGGTTGAAATTTCAAACAACTTTAATCTAGGTATGGAGGAGGATGACATTGAGGAGAATAAGAACCCCAAGAAAACTTATAGTGAAGTGTTCAGTAGCAGCTTTTGCAGACCTCAACAAGTCCTATTAGAAGTTTCAAAGCATGGACCTCAACACCAAATGGTTTTTATTCATAGAGAAGAATGTTCATGGCACATTGTCAGCTTACAAGCAAATCTCTATGATGAAAGAAAAAACAAACCAATAAAATCACCATGGAGAAGTGACACCTGCAAAGAGTGACACTTCCTCAAGAAGAGCCTCAGGCAGATCCTTCAGTAGGTGTTTCAAAAGGAGGCATTGCCAAATGACAGCTCTATGTGGGTTATTGCCCTTGAAGACAGCTCAGTAAGACAACATGTAAAGGTACAAGACAGTCATATTGATTATCTTGCCTTGAGTAGGCCTAGGCTGGCTTGCGTGTTTGTGTCTTAGTTTTTAAAAAAATTTAAAAAGGTAAAAAAAATATTGAAAATAGAAAACGCTTAAAGACTAAGGATATAAAGACAGAAAATATTTTTTACAGCTGTACAGTGTGTGTGTTTTAAGCTAAGTGCTATTTAAAAAGAGTCAAAAGGTAAAATTTAAAATTTTGTGAATTAAAAATGTTACGGTATGCTAAGGACAATTTATTATGGAATACATTTTTATAATTTGTGCAGCCTAAGTGTACTATACATTGTTTATAAAGCCTACCTAGTATACAGTAATGTCATAGGCCTTCACATCCACTCACCACTTACTGATTGACTCAGAGCAACTTTCAGTCCTACAACCTCCATCCATTTTAAGTGCCCTATACTATTTTTAATTTTTATACTATATTTTTACAATACTTTTTCTACATTTAGAAATATTTAGACATATAAATACTTGCCATTGTGTTACAGTTGCCTGCAGTATTTGGTACAGCAATATGTTGTACAGGTTTGTGGCCTAAGAGTGATAGGCTATACCACATAGCCTAGGTGTTTAGTAGGCTATACCATCTAGGTTTGTGTAAGTACACTCTATGATGTTCACATGACAATATTGTATCAATGCATTTATCTGAAACTATCCCCATTGTTAAGTGATGCATGATTGTACTAACAACAAACTATCTGAAGAAGAAATTAAGAAAACAATTCAATTTACAATAGCCTAAAAATAATAAAATACCTAGAAATAAATTTTACTAGAGAGAGGACAGGTTTCTACATTGAAATTTATAAAATAGTAATAAAAGAAATTGAAGAAGACAAAAATAAACGGAAAGATAATCTGTGTTCATGGTTTAGAAGAACCAGTATTATTAAACTGTTCATAATACCTGAGTGGTCTACAGATTCAAGAAATCCCTATCAAAATTCCAATGACATCTTCCACAGAAATAGAAAAAAAAATCCTAAAATCATATGGAACTACAAAAGACCATGAAAAGGCATAGTATTCTTGAGAAAGAAAAACATAGTTGAAGTTATATTACCTGCTCTCAAAGTATATTACAAAGCTATAGTAATCAAAACAGTGTTTTTGACATAAAAACAGACACATATACAAATGGGACAGAATGGAGAACCCAGAAATAAATTCATCATATACAGTCAACTAATATTTAACAAAAGTGCCAAGAATATAGATGAGAAAATGACACTTTTCAATCAATGGTATTGAAAGAGCAGGATATCCACATGCAAAAAAAAAAAAAAAAAAAAAAAAAAAAAAAAAAAAAAAGAAAAAATATTGGGTCCTTATCCTGTACATCAAAATTAACTCAAAATTGATTAGACTCAAATGTAGGACCTAAAACCATTAAAATCTTAGAAGACAATATAAGGAAAAATCTTACTATTCCAATGATTTTATGAACATGACACCAAAAGCACAGGTAACAAAGGCAAAAATAAGCAAGTGGGGCTACC
Organism: Chlorocebus sabaeus; assembly: GCF_047675955.1. Taxonomy (NCBI): domain Eukaryota; kingdom Metazoa; phylum Chordata; class Mammalia; order Primates; family Cercopithecidae; genus Chlorocebus; species Chlorocebus sabaeus. The sequence goes on along the minus strand of NC_132927.1, from coordinate 14,935,212 downwards.
TCAAGTGGAGAATTTTCTGCATAGCAAAGAAAAAAAATCAATAAAATAAAAAGGCAACTTATAAAATGGGAAAAGATATTTAGAAACCATATATCTGATAAGGGTTTAATATCCAAAATGTATAAGGAACTCACACAACTCAATAGCAAAAATGAAATAACCCATAATTAAAAATAGGCAAAAGACCTGAATATACATTTTTCCAAAGAAGACATACAAATGGCCAACAGATATAAGAAAAGTCTTCAATATCACAAATCATCAAGAAAATGCAAATCAAAACCATAATAAAGCATCACCTCATACCTGTTAGGATGACTATTATCAAACAGTCAAATGGTAACAAGTATTAGGATGTGGAAAAAAGGAAACCCTTGTATATTTTGGATCAGATTGTAAATTAGCACAGGTATTAGAGAAAACATTATGAAGGTTCCTTAAAAAAAACTAAAGAGAGAATTAACATATGATCCAGAAATCCCATCCTTAGGTAAATATCCAAAGCAAAATCAAGGAAATAGCTGCATTACCATTTTAATGCAGTACTCTTCACAATAGTCAAGATATGGAAACAAACTAAGTTTCCATCAACAAATGAATAGATGAAGAAAATATGGTATAAATCTATGTATATATACATACAAAATGGAATATTATTCAACCTTAAAATGTAAGGAAATCCCGCCATTTGTGACAACATGGATAAACCTAGAAGACATCATGCTGACTAAAATAAGCCAGATATGGAAAGGTAAATACTATATTATCTTACTTACATGTGGATCTAAAGAAGTTGACCATATCAAAGCAGAGAGTTTAAAAATAGTTTTCAGGGGATAGGAGTTGGGGAGATGAGAGAATCTTGTGCAAAGGTCACACACACAAATTTTTATTTTTTATTTTTATGTGCACATAGTATGTGCATATATTTATAGGGTATATGAGATATTTTGACACAGGCATACAATGTTTAATAACCACATTGGGGTAAATGGGTATGCATCACCTCAAACATTCATCATTTCTTTTGTTGTGAACATTCCAATTGTACTCCTTCAGTTATTCTAAAATATACAACAAATTATTGCTGACTGTGGTCACCTTGTTGTACTATCATATGTGATATCTTATTCTTTGCATTATCTATACTTTTGTACCCATTAACCACCCCATTTTCTCCCAACACCCTCCCACTACTCTACCCAGTCTGTTATAACCATCATTCTACTCTGTATCTCCATAAGTTCAATTATTTTAGTTTTTTTTTTCTTTTTTTAAGACGGAATCTTGCTCTGTCACCCAGGCTGGAGTGCAGTGGTATGATCTTGGCTCACTGCAACCTCCGCCTCCCGGGTTCAAGTGATTCTCCTCCCTCAGCCTCCTGAGTAGCTGGGATTACAGGCATGTGCCACCATGCCGGATCAATTTTTGTATTTTGAATAGAGACAGGATTTCGCCATGTTGGTCAGGCTCGTCTTGAACTCCTGACCTTGTGATCTGCCCACGCTGGCCTCCCAAGGTGCTGGGATAACAGGTGTGAGCCTAGCCAATTATTTTAATTTTTAACCCCCACTAATGAGTGAGAACATGCAAAGTTTGACTTTTTGTGCTTGGCTTATTTCACTTAACATAATGTCCTCCAGTTCCATCTACGTTGTTGCGAATGACAAGGTATCATTCTTTTTTATGGCTGAATGGTGCTTCATTGTGTATATACACTGCATTTTCTTTATCCACTTTCTGTTGATTAACGCACGTTACTTCCAAATCTTGGCTACTGTGAATAATGCTGTAATAAACAATGGAGTGTAGATATCTCTTTAATATGCTTATTTCCTTTCTTTTGGGCATATATCCAGCAGTGAGATTGCTGGATCATATGGTAGCTCTATTTCTAGATTTTTGAGGAACCTCCAAACTGTTCTCCATAGTGGTTATACCCATTTAACTTCTGCCAACAGTATACAAGCATTACCTTTTCTCCACATTCTTGCCAGCATTCATTATCTCCTGTCTTTAGCATATAAGCCATTTAAATTGGGGTAATAAGATGTCTCATTATAGTTTTGATTTGTATTTTTCTGATGATCAATGATGTTGAGCATCTTTCCATATACCTGTTTGCCATTTATAAGTCTTCTTTTCAGAAATGGTTATTCAGATATTTTCTCCCTCTTGACTTGTTAGAGCTCCTCATATATTCTGGTTATTAATCTCTTGTTAGATACGTAGTTTGCCAATATTTTTTCTTATTCTATGGGTTATATCTTCATGTTGTTGATTTTTTCCTATGTGGTGCAGAAGCTTTTTAAATTGATGTGATTCATTTTTACTTTGGTCGTCTGTGCTATTGGGGTATTACTCAAGAAATTATTGCCCAGACCAATATCCCGAAAATCTCCCCACTGTTTTCTTTTAGTAGTTTCATAGTTTGAGGTCTTAGATTTAAGTATTTAATCCATTTTGACTTTATTTTTGTACATTGCAAGAGATAGGGGTCTAATTTCACTCTTCTGTGTAAGGATATTCAGTTTTTCTGGCACTATTTATTGAAGAGAATGATCTCTCCCCAATGTATGTTTTTGGCAATTTTATCAAAAGCAAGTTCTCTATAGAAGTATAGATCTATTTCTGGGTTCTATATGTTCCATTGGTCTATGTGTCTGTTTTTATTCTAGTACCATGGTATTTTGGTTACTATACCACTATAGTATAATTTGAAGTCAGATAATGTGATTCCTCATTTCGTACTTTTTACTCAGGATAGCTTTGGCTATTCTGGGTCTTTTGTGGTTCCACATAAATTTTAGAATTGTTTTTGCTGTTTCTATGAAGAATATCATTGGTATTTGATAGAGACTGTATTGAATCTGTAGATTGCTTTGGGTAGGATGCACATTTTAACTATATTTGATTCTTTCAGTCTATGGACATGCACTGTCTTTTCATTTTGCTTGTCCACTTCAATTTCTTACATCAATGTTTTATAATATTCCTCATAGTAATCTCTCATTTCTTTAATTAAGTTTATTCCTAGGTATTTAATTTTATTTGTAGCTATTGTAAACTAGATTACTGTATTGATATCTTTTCAGATTGTTCACTGGTGGCATGTATTAATAGAAATGCTATTGATTGTGTAACCTGAGACTTTACTGAATTTGTTTGTAAGTTTTAATAGTTTTTTGTAGAATCATCTTTAGATTTTTCCAAATATAAGTTCGTATTATCTGCAAACGAGAATGATTTGACTTCTTTCTCTTTCCAATTTGCATGCCTTTTATTTCATTCTCTTTTCTGATTCCTCTAATTAGGACATCCAATAATGTGTTAAATAGCACTGGTAAAAATGGGGCATCCTTGTCTTGTTCCATATCTTAGGACAAAGGCTTTCAGTGTTTGCTCATTTAGTATTATATTAGCTGTGGGACTGTCATATATGGCTTTTATTGTGTTGAAATATGTTCCTTCTTATACCCAGTTTTTAAGGGTTTATATCACGAAGGGATGATGAATTTCATCAAATATTTATTCAGCCTCAGTTTTAAATTATCATGGTTTTTGTTCTTCATTCTGTGATATGTATTACATTGATTGATTTGCATATGTTGAACTATCTTTGCATCCCTGGGATGGATGCCACCTGGTCATGATGAATGATCTTTTAAATATGTTGTTGAATTCAGTTTACTGGTATTTTGTTAAGGATTTTTGCAGCATTCTTCATCAGAGATATTGTCTTGTAGTCTTTTTTTAATGTGTCTTTTTTTTTTTGGTTTTGGTACCAAGGTAATACTGGGCTGGTAGAAGTTTTGTAATTTTCTTCTTAATTTCTTCATTGACTCACTGCTCGTTCAGGAATATATTATTTAATTTCCATGTGTTTGTATCATTTCTGGTTTCTCTTGTTATTAATTTCTAGTTTTATTCCATTGTGGTCAGAGAAATTACTTGATATGATTTCAATTTTTGAATGTTTTAAGACTTGTTTTGTGACCTAACATATGATCTATCCTTGAGAATGATCCATATGCTTAGGAGAATAATTTGGATTCTGCAGCTGTTGGATAACATATTCTGTAAACATCTAGTAGTCCATTTGGTATACAGTGCAAATTAGGTTCAATTAATCTTGGTTGATTTTCTGTCTGGATGATCTGTCAAATGCTGAAAATGGGGCGTTAAATTTTCCAACTGTTAGTGTACTATAGTCTCTCTCTTTAGCTCTGATATTATTTGCTTTACATATCTAGATGTTCCAATGTTGGGTGCATATATATTTACAATTTGTATATTCTTTTGCTCAATTGATTTCCTTTATATTATGTAATATCAGTCTTTGTCTCTTTTTGTACTTTTTGTCTTGAAGTCTATCTTATCTAAGTCTCACTATTATTGATATTTTATGGTTTTCATTTTTATGGAATATCTCTTTCCATATCATTATTTATAGTCTACATGTGTCTTTATAGATGAACTGTCTTTCTTATAGGGAACTGATCATTGGGTCTTTTTTTTTTTAATCCATTCTGCTACACTCTTTTAATTGGAGAATTTAGACCATTTACATTCAATGTTATGACTAAGTAAGGACTTTATACCATATTGTTATTTTGTTATTTGTTTTTTGGTTCATTTTTAGTCTTTTCTTTCTTCCTTTTTTTTTCTTTCCTTCTTGTCTTCCTTTATGTGAAAGTGTTTTTCTCTGGTGTTATGCTCTAATTTCTTGTTTGTATTTTTTGTGTCTCTCTTGAGGTTTTTGGATTTGAGGTTACCGTGAGGCTTGCAAATAAAATCTTATAACCCATTATTTTAAAATGATGACAAGTTAACTCTGCAAAACAAACTAAGAAACAAGCAAAAAGAAAACTAACAAAAACTACACTCAACTTCATAGTCCCTGCTTTTTTAAAAAACTTTTGCTGTTCTATTTATATCTTCTTATACAGTCTATGTCTTAAAAAGTTTTTGTAGTTATTATTTTTGATAGGTTCATCTTTTAATATTCCTACTCAGAATACAAGCATTTACCCACTACAAATACAATGTTATAACATTCTGCATTTGTGCATTTACTTACTGTTACCAACTGGTTTTGCACCTTCAGATGATTTCTTATTGCTTGTTAAGATCACTTTCAGATTAAAGAATTCCACTTAGCATTTCTTGGGGGACAGGTCTGGTGTTGATGAAATACCTCAACTTTTGCTTGTCTGAGAAAGCCTTTACTTATCCTTTAAAATATTTGAAGGATATTTTTGCTGAATATAATAGTCTAGGATAATTTTTTTCTTTCATCCCTTTAAATATATTATGCTACTCTCTCCTGACGTATAAGGCTTCCACTGAGAAATCTGCTGCCAGATGTATTGGAACTCCTTTAAATATTATTTATTTCTTTAGTCTTGCTGCTTTTAGGATACTTTCTTTATCCTTGATATTTGGGAATTTCATTATTGTCCTGAGGTAGTCTTATTTGAGTTAAATTTGCTTGGTGTTCTATAACCTGCTTGTGCTTGAATATTAATATTTATCTCTAGGTTGGAAAAATTCTGTTATCTCCTTAAGAAACCTTTCTACCCAATCACTCTCCCCACCTCCTCTTTAAGGCCGGTAACTCTTACATTTGCCCCTTGGAAGCTATATTCTAGATCTTATTGGCATGCTTCATTATTTTCTGTTCTTTTTTCTTTTGACTCCTTTGTGTGTTTTCATATAGCCTATCTTCAAGCTCACTAATCCTTTCTTCTGCTTGGTCGTTTCTGATTTTTGAGAGACTTTGACACATTCTTCAGTTTAGCAATTAAAATTTTCAGCTCCAACATTTCTGCCTAATTCTTTTTAATTATTTCAATCACTTTGTTAAATTTATCGATAGAATTCTGAATTCCTTCTCTGCATTGTCTTGAATTTCATTGAGTTTCCTCAAAACAGCTATGTTGAATTCTGTGTCTGAAAGGTAGCATAGCTCTGTCACTCTGGAATTGGTCACAGGTGCCTTATTTAGTTCATTTGATGAGGTCATGTTTTCCTACATAGTCTTCATGCTTGTGGGTGTTCATTGATATCTGGGCATTGAAGAGTTAGGTATTTATCTAATCTTCACAGTCTGGGTTTGTTTGTACCTGTCCTTCTTCGATGGCTTTGCAAGTATTCAAAGGGAATTCAGTGTTGTGGTCTAAATATTTGGTCACTGCCGCTGTATCTGCATTGCCGCTGATACTGGGTGTATCTCAAACCCAGTAATGCTTTGACTCTTTCAGACTTGCAGAGATGCCACCTCAGTGGTCTCGGGTAAGTTCTGGGCGAATTCCCTGGCTTACGAAGCAAAGACTGTTGTTTGTTTGTTTGTTTGTTTGTTTTTTCCCCTTACTTTCACCCAGAGTAAAGATCTGTTCCTTTCCATGCTAAGGTGCCTAAAGTTGGTGAGGGGTGACACAAGCATTCCTGTGTCTATCACTGTTGGGACTGTGCTAAGTCACACCTAAAGCTAGCACTGTAGTGGGTCTTGCCCAAGGCCTGTGGCAATGATTTTCTCGCTACTGCTGGTATTTATTGAAGGCTCTTTGGTCAGCAGTTGATGAATCCTGCCAGGAGGGGTTCTTTCTCTTTAGTGTGGCAGCTGCCCTTCTGGCCCAGAATGGGTCTAGAAATGTTTATGAGTTAGGGCCTAGGATAGCTGCTTTAGGACTCTGATTGGTGCTTTGTTTTACTGGGACTGAGCTGATACCCAGGTTGCAAGACAAAGTCCTCTTTACCTTTACCTTTCTTTTCCTCAAGCAGAAGGAATCTCTCCCCATGGCCACCACGGCTGGGAATGTGTTGGGTCACACTGAATCAGCACCATATTGAGTCTTGCCCAAGGCCCATGGTAACTGTTGCCTGGCACTGCTCATGTTTATTCAAGGCTCAAGGGCTCTTCAGTCAAAAGGTGGTATATTATTCTAGGACTGGGTCCTTCACTTTATGGCAATGGGTTCTCTTCTGGCCTAGTCTGGAAATGTCCGGTGGCTATGCCCTTGAATAGGGGCTTTGGGATTCTGCTTGGTGCTTTATTTTACTGTGACTGAGCTGGTATCCAAGTTTCAAGACAGAGCTATCTTTAGTTTTTCCTGTCCTCTTGGAGCTGTGAGCTGCACTGCCTGGAGTGAGGGAGGGTGACCATCCCAGCTAGTGTCTCACTGGGTTGCATGTGCCCCAAGTCCATTGGCTCCAAGCCCAGCACAGCATCAGGACTTGCCCAGGAATTGCAGTCCTTGTGACCTAGACTACTGCTCAAGTTTATTTAGGACCCCAGAACCCTTTCCTCCGTGGTCAAAAGGCCTGCTGGAAGTAGGTTCTGACTGCTGGAATGGATGATTTCCCTCTGACTAGGACAAGTCTAAATGCTCCCTTAATGGGCATCTGCCAAATTCTGCCACATATTGCTTTCTACTGTGACACAACCACACTAAGTTCCAATGCAAAATCCCATAAGCACTTTGCTGTCCCCACCACCACAAGCATACAGATTCTGTCTCCATGCAATGTGGCCACCCCCAGGGTATGGGGTAGGGTGGTATAGGCAATTAAAGGCTGCCTTTCTTACCCTGCTTAGTGCCTCTTTTCTTGATATGATGTTAAAACCAGGCACTGTGATTGTTCACCTGATTTTTGGTTCCTATGAAGGTGCTTTCTTGTGTGAACAGTTGTTCAGTTCCTGGAGGGGAAGATTGGGGTCAATTGCTAGAGGCTTCTCTTTAGCCATCTTGCTCTGTCCCCTCCTCAGAAATTAAATTTTTAATGAAAAAGTTTCCTACTAAGAAAACTGTAGACCAGGTGCCTTCACTCACAAATTCTAGTCTACTGAACATTTAAGGAAGAAACAATAGTACTTCCTCATAAATTTCTGCAAAATATTGCAGAAGAGGGAACACATGCCAAGTAATTTTATGAGGCCAGTGTTCCTATGATACCAAACCAGAAATAGATACACTAGATGTTAAAGGGGGGGGAAAAAAAAAGACAGACAAGTAACCTTCATGAACATGTACACAGAAATTTTTAATAAAATATTTTAGAATTGTATCTAGCAATATATAAAAAGGACAGTATATCATCACTAAGTGGGGTTTATTTATAGAATGAAAGATTTGTTTAATACTGAAAAATCAATGCTAATACAAAATAAGGAGAAAAATTTTATGATTACTTCAATAGAAGAATAAACATCAGGCAAAATTCAACTCTCATTCATGTTTAAAATAAAATATCTCTCAATAAAACAGAGTAAAGCAGGAATAACATCAATATCGTTTTTAAAAAGCGTCTATAAAATATTCTGCAGTTAATATGCTTAATGGTTAATTATTGAACACTTTCGTTTTAAGACCAGGAACAAGGTGAGCTATTACCATTTTGTTTTGGTGTTGTATTGGGGTGTGGGTGGTACCAACCATTGCAACAAGCCATTATTTTCAAAAGGCATGTACTTAGAAATGTAAGAAGTTAAGCTGTATCTATTTGGAGATGATACAATTGTTTATTTAGAAGGTCCTTAGAAACCCATAAAACAATTATTACAATTATTAAATAAATGGATACCCATTTAACATATAAAAGTTAAACTGCATTTTATATACTGCAGTAAACAACTGGAAATGAGAATAAATATTCAATTTACAATAGCAACAATAATTACATAGATTTAACAAAATCAATATAAGTTCTTTAAACTAAATATCACAAAATATTGCTGAAAGACATTATAGAAACCTTAACTAAGTAGAGCAATATGTTGCATTTACAGCCTAGAAAACTCAATATTGTTAAGATTTCAGTTCTCTCCTAATTGATGTATAAATGTCATGCAATTCAAATAGGATATAGAAAAAAGTGAAATTAATAAGTTGATTCTAAAATTTATATTAAAATTCAAATAATCTGGAATAACAAAAATTATTTTTAACAAGAACAAATTTGGAAGTCTGATACTTCTTGATTTAAAGAGTTATTGTCAAACTACAGCAATTAAGATGTTGCTGTGGGGAAAGATAGTCTTACGCACCCCTGTTTGGCTACATAAGAATGAGCCTTGGTTTCTATTTGCAATTAGCAATCTTGGGTATATTTTCATATACCTACTGGTCATTTGTATACCTTCTTCAGGAAAGTGGCTATTCATGTCATTTGCCCATTTTTAAATCAGGTCATTTGTTTCTTTGCTATTGAGTTGTGTGAGTTCCTTATATATTTAGAATATTAACTTTTTATAATATACAGTTTGCAGTGTTTTTCTCCCAGTCTTTAGGCTGCCTTTCCATTCTGTTAATTGTTTTCTTTGCTGTGCAGAAAGTTTCAGTTCCATATAGTCTCATGTTCATTTTTGCAGAAGTTTTCAGTTTGGTGTAGTCTCGTGTTCGTTTTTGCTTTTGTCACCTGGGCTCTTGGTATGATGTCTAAAAAATTATTGAATATCCACAACAAGATATTATATCACGCTTGTTAGGATAACTATTATAAGAAAGGCAAGAGAAAAGTGTTGAAAAAGATGTGAAAAAAAGGGAAATTTTGTACACTGTTCCTGAGAATGTAAATTGGTACAGCCATTATAGAAGATAATATGGAGATTCTTCAAAAAAAAACTAAAAGTAGGCCCTGCAATCTCTTTGCTGGATAAATACCCAAAGAAAATAAAATAATCACCATGTAGAGATACCTGTGTACTCATGTTCACCACAGCATTATTTATAAGAACTAAGATATAAACACAACCTAAGTGTCTATCATTGCATTAATGAATAAAAAAGTTATATGTATAAAATATATGTATATAAATATATACATTCTATTGTGTGTGTATGCAGTGGGATATTATTTAGCCTTTAAAAAGGAGATACTGTGATACTCCCATTTGTGACCGTATGGATGGACCTGAAGGACATTATGCTAAGTGAGATAAGCCACACGTGAAAAATGTTGCAGAAAATACTTTTCAGCAGAAGGATTATAGTTTAGAATATTGTGTTGCATATTGAATAATTTTCCAAGAGATTAGATTTTGTGTATTCTTACCTCTTACCCCTACAAAAAAAGAAGAAGCTATTAAAGGCGATAGATGTGCTCATTTACTTACTTGTAGTAATCATTTCACTATGTATATATGTATTAGTCCATTTTTACACTGCTGATAAAGACATACCTGAGGCCAGGCAAATTACAAAAGAAAGAGGTTTGTTGGTCTTATAGTTCCACATGGCTGGGGAGGTCTCACAATCATGGCAGAAGGCAAGGAGGAGCAAGTCACATCTTACATGGATGGCAGCTGGCAGAGAGAGAGAGCTTATGCAGAGAAACTCCCATTTTTAAAACTATCAGATCTCATTTGACTTATTTACTATCATGAGAATAGCACAAGACAGACCAGCCCCCATGGTCAAATGACCTCCCAGTGAGTTTCTCCCATGACATGTGGGAATTGTGCAAGTTACAATTCAAGATGAGATTTGGGTGAGGACACATCCATACCATATTATTTCTGCCCCTGGCCCCTCACAAATCTCATGTCCTCACATTTCAAAACACAGTCATGCCTTCCCAACAGTCACCAAAAGTCTTACCTCATTTCAGCATTAAGTCAAAAGTCCACAGTCTAAAGTCAGACAAGATAAGACCTTTCAACCTCTGAGCCTGTGAAATCAAAAACAAGTTAGTTACTTCATAGATACAATGGGGGTACAAACATTGGATCAATACACCCATTCCAAATGGGAGAAATTGACCAAAACAAAGGGGCTACAGGCCCCATGAAAGTCCAAAATCCAATAGGGTAATCATTAAAACTTAAAGTTCCAAAATGATCTCCTTTGACTCCATGTCTCACATCCAGGTCATGCTGATGCAAGAGGTGGTTTCCCATGATCTAGGGCAGCTCTTCCCCTTGTGGCTTTCCAGGGTATAGCTTCCCTTCAGCTGCTTTCATGGGCTGGCATTGAGTGTCTGCAACTTTTCCAGGCACATGGTGCAAGTTGTCAGTGGATCTGCCATTCTGGGGTCTGGAGAACAGTGCCCCTCTTCTCAGAGTTCCCCTAAGCAGTGCCCCAGTAGGGACTCTGTGTGGGGATTCTGATCCCACATTTCCCTTCTGCACTGCCTTAGCAGAGGTTCTCCATGAGAGTCCCTCCCCTGTAGCAAACTTCTGCCTGAGAATCCAGGCATCTCCATACATTTTCTGAAATCTAGGTAGAGGTTCCCAAACCTCAATTCCTTATTTCCGTGCACCTGCAGACTCAACACCATGTGGAAGTGGCCAAGGCTTGGGGCTTGCACCCTCTGAAGCCATGGCCAGAGCTATATCTTGGTCCTTTTTAGTCACAGCTGGAGTGGCTGGATGCAGAGCACCAAGTCCCTAGGCAGCACACAACACAGGGATCCTGGGCCTGGCCCATAAAACCATTTTTCCCTCCTAGGCCTCTGGACCTGCGATATGAGAGGCTGCTGCGAAGATCTCTGATATGCTCTGGAGACATTTTCCCCATTGTCTTGGGGATTAACATTTGGCTCCTCATTACTTATTCAAATTTCTTCAGCTGACTTGAATTTCTTCTCAGAAAATGTGATTTTCTTTTCTATCACATTGCCAGGCTGCAAATTTCTGAACTTTACTGAATGCCTTTAACAGCACCCAAGTCACTTCTTGAATGCTTTACCGCTTAGAAATTTCTTCTGCCAGATACCCTAAATCATCTCTCTCAAGTTCAAAGTTCCACAAGTCTCTAGGGCAGGGGCAAATTGCCGCCAGTCTCTTTGCTAAAACATAACAAGAGTCACCTTTGCTCCAGTTCCAAACAAGTTCCTCATCTCCATCTGAGACCACCTCAGCTTGGATTTCATCATCCATATCATTATCAGCATTTTGGTCAATGCCATTCAACAAGTCTCTAGGAAGTTCCAACCTTTTTCACATTTAACTTTCTTCTTCTCAGTCCTCCAAATTGTTCCAACCTCTGTGTGTTACTCTGTTTCAAAGTCACGTCCACATTTTTGGGTATCTTTTCAGTAGCACCCCACTCTACTGGCACCAATTTGCTGTATTAGTCCATTTTTATGCTGCTGATAAAGACATACCCAAGACTGGGCAATTTACAAAAGAAAGAGGTTTATTGGACTTACAGTTCCATATGGCTAGGGAAGTCTCACAATCAATGATGGAAGGCAAGGAGGAGTAAGTCACATCTTATGTGGATGGTATCAGACAAAGAGAGAGCTTGTGCAGGTAAACTCATTTTTTTTTTTTTTCTGGTCTTCCTCTATTTATTTATTTATTTATTTATTTTTTATTATTATACTTTAAGTTCTAGGGTACATGTGCATAACGTGCAGGTTTATTACATATGTATACTTGTGCCATGTTGGTGTGCTGCACCCATTAACTCGTCAGCACCCATCAACTTGTCATTTGCATCAGGTATAACTCCCAATGCAATCCCTCCCCCCTCCCCCCTCCCCATGATAGGCCCCGGTGTGTGATGTTCCCCTTCCCGAGTCCAAGTGATCTCATTGTTCAGTTCCCACCTATGAGTGAGAACATGCGGTGTTTGGTTTTCTGTTCTTGTGATAGTTTGTTAAGAATGATGGTTTCCAGCTGCATCCATGTCCCTACAAAGGACACAAACTCATCCTTTTTTATGGCTGCATAGTATTCCATGGTGTATATGTGCCACATTTTCTTAATCCAGTCTGTCACTGATGGACATTTGGGTTGATTCCAAGTCTTTGCTATTGTGAATAGTGCCGCAATAAACATACGTGTGCATGTGTCTTTATAGCAGCATGATTTCTAATCCTTTGGGTATATACCCAGTAATGGGATGGCTGGGTCATATGGTACATCTAGTTCTAGATCCTTGAGGAATCACCATACTGTTTTCCATAATGGTTGAACTAGTTTACAATCCCACCAACAGTGTAAAAGTGTTCCTATTTCTCCACATCCTCTCCAGCACCTGTTGTTTCCTGACTTTTGAATGATCGCCATTCTAACTGGTGTGAGATGGTATCTCATTGTGGTTTTGATTTGCATTTCTCTGATGGCCAGTGATGATGAGCATTTTTTCATGTGTCTGTTGGCTGGATGAATGTCTTCTTTTGAGAAATGTCTGTTCATATCCTTTGCCCACTTTTTGATGGAAAAAGAGAATTTTAGACCAATATCCCTGATGAACATCGATGCAAAAATCCTCAATAAAATACTAGCAAACCGGATTCAACAGCACATCAAAAAGCTTATCCACCATGATCAAGTGGGCTTCATCCCTGGGATGCAAGGCTGGTTCAACATTCGCAAATCAATAAACATAATCCAGCATATAAACAGAACCAAAGACAAGAACCACATGATTATCTCGATAGATGCAGAAAAGGCTTTTGACAAAATTCAACAGCCCTTCATGCTAAAAACGCTCAATAAATTTGGTATTGATGGAACGTACCTCAAAATAATAAGAGCTATTTATGACAAACCCACAGCCAATATCATACTGAATGGGCAAAAACTGGAAAAATTCCCTTTGAAAACTGGCACAAGACAGGGATGCCCTCTCTCACCACTCCTATTCAACATAGTGTTGGAAGTTCTGGCTAGGGCAATCAGGCAAGAGAAAGAAATCAAGGGGATTCAGTTAGGAAAAGAAGAAGTCAAATTGTCCCTCTTTGCAGATGACATGATTGTATATTTAGAAAATCCCATTGTCTCAGCCCAAAATCTCCTTAAGCTGATAAGCAACTTCAGCAAAGTCTCAGGATACAAAATTAATGTGCAAAAATCACAAGCATTCTTATACACCAGTAACAGACAAACAGAGAGCCAAATCAGGAATGAACTTCCATTCACAATTGCTTCAAAGAGAATAAAATACCTAGGAATCCAACTTACAAGGGATGTGAAGGACCTCTTCAAGGAGAACTACAAACCACTGCTCAGTGAAATAAAAGAGGACACAAACAAATGGAAGAACATACCATGCTCATGGATAGGAAGAATCAATATCGTGAAAATGGCCATACTGCCCAAGGTAATTTATAGATTCAATGTCATCCCCATCAAGCTACCAACGAGTTTCTTCACAGAATTGGAAAAAACTGCTTTAAAGTTCATATGGAACCAAAAAAGAGCCCGCATCTCCAAGACAATCCTAAGTCAAAAGAACAAAGCTGGAGGCATCATGCTACCTGACTTCAAACTGTACTACAAGGCTACAGTAACCAAAACAGCATGGTACTGGTACCAAAGCAGAGATATAGACCAATGGAACAGAACAGAGTCCTCAGAAATAATACCACACATCTACAGCCATCTGATCTTTGACAAACCTGAGAGAAACAAGAAATGGGGAAAGGATTCCCTATTTAATAAATGGTGCTGGGAAAATTGGCTAGCCATAAGTAGAAAGCTGAAACTGGATCCTTTCCTTACTCCTTATATGAAAATTAATTCAAGATGGATTAGAGACTTAAATGTTAGACCTAATACCACAAAAACCCTAGAGGAAAACTTAGGTAGTACCATTCAGGACATAGGCATGGGCAAAGACTTCATGTCTGAAACACCAAAAGCAATGGCAGCAAAAGCCAAAATTGACAAATGGGATCTCATTAAACTAAAGAGCTTCTGCACAGCAAAAGAAACTACCATCAGAGTGAACAGGCAACCTACAGAATGGGAGAAAATTTTTGCAATCTACTCATCTGACAAAGGGCAAATATCCAGAACCTACAAGGAACTCAAACAAATTTACAAGGTAAACTCATTTTTAAAACCATCGGTCTCGTTTGACTTATTCACTATTACAAGAATAGCACAAGACAGGCCCGTCCCCATGATTCAATTACCTTCCACCAGGCTCCTCCCATGACATGTGGGAAATGTACAATTCAAGATGAGATTTGGGTGGAGACAGATCCAAACCATATAAATATATATAGCAAAACATTATATTATACAACTTAAATATATGCAATTTTTTAAAAATTAAAAAAGAAAAGAAGAGACCTTGGGCTAGGAATTCTTACTAAGAGATACAGAATCCTCACGTTTTGTGTTGCACTTATCACCCTGTGTGGAGATATCTTTCCCTCTTTCAGACTCATTGTGTAACCCTTTTTTACTTAAGTGTGTGTATCATATGGTGCCTGGCTAACCCCACTGTTGCATCCATTTTGTGCAGAGAAAAGATAGGGTCCTGTTGCTGTAGCACAAGGGGGCTGTGTGCAGGCCAACTGTCCATTAAGGGATGCCAGGAGGGACCTGCTGGCCATTGTGACTAACACTCAGTAATGAAGCTGATTTTGCCCTGTGTCTTCCAGTGCTTGACTGGTTGTGTTTTTCTTGGTGAACCTGATAATAAGATGCAGTTGGCAGAAGTGATCAGATTTCTGCTCCTGATAATAATCAACACGTGCCTCTTACTTGATGGCAGTATTGTCCAGAGGATAGATACATGTCAGGGAAACAGAATATCAAGCCTAGAAATAATGGCACACATACATGGACAATTGATTTTCAACAAAAAATATCAAGAAAATTCGGTAGAGAAAGAAAGTCTTTTAAATCAAATAGTGCCAGAACAATGGGAGATTTATTTTAAAAAGGAACATTGACCCTTATTTCACACCACACAGAAAAGTTAACTCCAAAGAGTAGTAAGTTTAAATATGAATCTAAAACTCTGAAACTCTTTAAAGAGTAGGAGAAAATCTTAGTCATAAATGAAAAAGTTGATCAATTGAATTTTATCAAAATTCAAAACGTTTGTTCTTCAAAAGATATCCATTAAAAATGAAAAAGCAAGCCATAACATGGGAGGAAATATTCCAATATATGTCTTTGACAGAGGACTTGTGCCCAGAGAAGAGAACTCTTACAGCTCAATCACAAGAAGAAAAGTAACCCAATAGAAAAATAGACAAACGACTCTGGGAAAAAAATGCCGGTTTCTTAATAAGTTAAATATACATATACTATTTGATCCTTCTTTTTTGATCCTAGGCTTTGATTCCAAAGAGAAGGGAAAATGTGTGTGCATGCAAAGAGAGCTGCTTGATTGACAATAGTCCCAAACTGGAAACAATCTAAATCTCTGTCAAAAGATAAATGACAAACAAAATGTGGTATTCCATATGTTAAAATAATACTGAAGCATGAAAAGAGGTTCTGCTGATGCATGCAGCAACATAGACGAATATCAAAAACGTTATGCAGAGTGAAAGAAAGAGACACGAAAGAGGGCATACTATATGATTCCATAATATAAAATGAAAACTAATCTGTGTGAAAAAAAGACGGAACGGTGGCTAAGTGGTGAAGTGGAGTGAGGAATGAATTATAAAAGGCGTATGAAATATTTTGAAGATATTGGAAGTGTTTTGTATCTTGATCATGGCCTTGGTTTCACAGGTGTATACAACTGTCAAAACTCATAGATTTGTATAATTTGAATGGATTTATTTTATTGTGTGTAAATTACTTATTAAAAAATAATTCTCAGTAAAGTTGATAAGGATAAAAAAATACATGCACATTTCCTTAGTTTTTTACTTCTTGAGTACAAATGGGAAAATAATGGCATTGGAGAAACTCATGGGAGTTTTTAAAGAAAGGTCATGGAGGTGGGAACTGGTAATTATTAACCTCAGAGTGGTTCAAACATTTCAGCTCTGAAAAGCAACCTGGAACACTGTATGAATCTACAATGTCTTGGCCACAAACTACAAAATCCCCAAATTAATAGAGCCAAAGATTTTTCTTAAGTTTGGTGTAAACTCATTTGGCATCAAATGCAGATCTGAAATGATTTAAAGTTATTTATAATCTTTATCTCACTTAATATATGTTTTACCACAAACATATTAATGCATTTGGTTACAGGGCACTGCTCTTGGCACTTTGGGTGGTATATCATATACAGTATATGCACTGTGTTCTTTCTTAAATCTGAAAAATTCTCAACTACGTGTGATTCTATGGCTATCAAAGGATGTGGACCTGTAACAGCCAAGAGTTTTCTCTTGCTGTGCTGAGAATTTAGTTGAAAATGTATGTCCTTTCTTTTTAGTCTCATGAATAGACAAAGCAATAGAATTTTTAGATACAACTTAGCATTGTTGACTGGTAAGTTAAGCAAGTTATAAAGGATTAACTAATAATATTTTAAACTCATGTTACTATATTAATAAAGTACAGTTGACCCTCTGTATCTGCAGGTTATGCCTCTGAGGATTCAACCAACCACAGATTAAAAATGTAGTTTTCTTGGGATGAAGGACCTGCAGATAATGGAGGGCCTTTTCCTGTCTGTGGGTCCCACAGGGCTGACTGCAGGATTTGAGAATCCATGGATTTTGGTGTCTGCAGGGGTCCTGGAGTCAATCTCCAACAAATACCAAGGATGACTATCCTCAGAAATCTATTTAAGTATTCCATTAATACTTGGTACTACTGGGCAAGTCCCATTGCTCATGCATACAGATTGATAGATGAAATTTTTGAAATTTTAGGAAAGAATGCTTTACATAGCAGTAAATCATCAGCATAATCTTAATTTTGCTTTGATTTTTTTGATTGCTGTTTTTCATAACAATAAATTATCATTATTTGTCTTCATTATTATCATGGCATTTTGTTACAGATGATTTGCTTAGCTTTACAGTAAATTTTAATGCATATTTAGAGCCATAATCTCTTAACATCTAACTTAATTTATTGCTGTTTTATTACTTTTGTGACAGAATCATTCTGTCACCCTACCTGGAGTGCAAGGGCATAATCATAGCTTATTGCAACCTTGAACTCCTGGGCTCAAGTGATCCTCCCACCTCAGCCTTCCAAGTAGCTGAGACTACAGGTGTGCACTACAATGCCTAGCTATATTTTAAAGTTTTTCCTTTGTAGAGATGGGGCCTTGCTATGTTGCCCAGGCTGATCTCAAACTACTGGCCTCAAGCAATCCTTCTGCCTTGGCTTCCCACAGTGATAGAATTATAGTCATGAGCCACTGCACTTGGCCTCAATATATAACTTTAAAACATATAAAGATAACAATTGAAATGTGAATTACTCATATTCCTCTTATTAAATCAAACATGTGAATATAAACCCTCAAAAATCTTCTCAAAGTGATACTTCATTGGTATTTCATTTTTTTCTTCTACCGGAAAGTGAAAGCTGATAGAGGAAATGTGTTATGGAATCTCCCCTACCTGAAAAATGTTTGTAGCAAGTAAAATAAAATTTGAGAACATTATTATGAACAGGTAAAGTACTAATACTAGGTTGAAACTTAGAAAGAACTACGCTTCACCAAAGAGCATAATCTCTTGTGGTAACTTGGTAAAAGCTATGGAGCAGCAACTTGAACAAGACTGAAGGAAGGACCCCAAGTCAAGGAGCTTCCTAGGAGCAGCAGTGAAAGAGATGACTACATGCTAGTGCAGGAAGGTCTGACACCAGGGAAAACAATCTCTGAAGGTGAGGATGAGAAAGGTGTGCCCTGGAAAAGGTTTATGCTGGGAAAGGCAAGAATGAGGGATTGGGTTATGAGGCTAGGCATTTAAAACTAGTAAAAATCATCTGAAGCTCATATGAGTATATTCAGATGAATTATTACAGGTTAGTTGTGAAAATATTTTGCTCATTTAGAAATAATAGAGGGGTTGACTAAACTTGGAGGCTCACATTAGGGGACAGCCAGGGCCTATAATGGCAAGCAGGAGAAGATAAAGTCAAGATTCCTTCCAACCCAAATCTAGCTTCAGCTATAGTCTGAACAACTTAACCCAACAATCAGAAACATGAAAAAGACTAAACATTTCAAGTATCTTTTTAAGAAGAAAGTCAGACTTTTGAGCCCAAGAACAATGGCTAAGAGTTTGATAAACATGTATAAAACCCCTGCTATTAATAAGCACAGTTATGACTTAAAGATGAAGGGGCACAGGGGGATGACACACAGGTGGTGGGAGTGTTGGGGGAGTGTGGTAGGCAATCTCTAAGATGGAACTAAATGACTTAGCTTACAGGTGTTCACACCTTATATAATCCCGTCTGCTTTAGTGTGAACTGAATTGTGACTTGCTTCTAGTGAAGAGAATATGGCAGAAGTGATAGGATGCTATGCCCATGATTAGGCTATAAAATACTGTGGTTTCTGTCTTGAGGACTCTCTTTTGTTCTTTCTCAGTTTTCTCAGATCACTCTTCAGGAGGAAGCAAGCTGCCACATTTTGAGAAAATTCTGTCAAGAAGTTCATGTGGGAAGGGACTGGGGACAGCCAACTTCCACATGAGTGAGCTTGGAAGCAGATCCTCCAGCTTCCCTCAGCCCCAGTCAAACCTTTATATGAAACTGCAGCCTTGGCCAATAGCTCAACTCAAATCTCATGAGGAACTGTTGTTGAGCCAGAGAACCCAAATAAGCCATGCCCAGGCTTGTGATCTATAGAAATGGAGAAAATAAATACTTGCTGTTTTAAGCTGCTAAATTTCAGAGCAAGTTGTTATGTACCAATTGATAACTAATACATAGAGATGGTCCTATTTTACAACTAATATTGGGTTTCATGTTAAAATTACAAATAAACAGGAGTGCAGGACCTAGGACCTGAGCACAGAGACAATGGACAGGGCAGGTTAGTAGTGGGAACTGGGTTTAGGTATAGTATATTCAGTATAGATACTGGGTGATAGTGGAGTATAGTACAAGTGTGTTGCAATCAGCCAGACTTGAATTGAAGTATTCCTCAAAGTTCTTATTTGTCAAATGGGCGTTTTTTTCCGGATTAAATGATACTGAAAGTGTTTACTGTAATGCCTGGCCCCTAATTGCTCAAGGAATCAAGACTTTTACTATAATGAGTAACCCATTTATCTTACTAAACTCATTAATAATATAGTTTGGATATATGCTCCCTCCAATTCTCATGTTGAAATGTGACCCCCAGTATTGGAGGTGGAGCCTAGTGAATGGTGTTAGGGTCATGGGGGCAGATCTCTCATAAATGGCTTGGTGCCCTTTTCACAATAATGAGTAAGTCCTCATTCTATTAGTTCCCCTGAGATTGGATTGTTTAAAAGAGCCCGTTTCTCTCTTGCTTCCTCTCTCACCATGTGGCACGTCAGCCCTGCTTGCTTTTTGCCAAGAGCAAAATCTCCCTGAAACCCTCATCAGAAACAGATGCTGGTGCCATGCTTGTACAGCCTGCAGAACCATGGGCCAAATAATCCTCTTTTCTTTATAAATTGCCTACTTCAGATATTCTTTTGTAGCAACACAAATACACTATTACACTATTAGACTAATACAAATAGACTAATACATAGACTAATACACTATTTATCTCCTCTTGCTTAGGAAATGTTTTAACATTAAATTTCTAGAATCTTGACTTTGTGGGAGAGGTATAAGTTGTCACATATTGACCATAACCTAACAGGAAGATGCCTGAGGCTGAGACAAAATACCAAAGATCACAGAGGTCTCCTTCAAGAGAAGAGGTGGCTGGAATGAAGTGATAGATTCTATGAATTATAGACTAGAGTACCTGCCATTTTGAAATTTGTCAGAAATTCAGATAGTGGGAGGTGGATGTGCCACTGTCGGCTTTAGAACTCGCCGTTTAACATTCGTGTCTGGAATGCAGAGGGTTCCCCTTTTAGTGAGACTATGCTAATGAAAAAAATCAAACTCACCTATATTTTTCTGCATTGTGATATTCAATTTTAAGAACTCAAGGAGAAACAGGTCCCTCAATATTGACTACGTGGGAGTGGGTTGGTAAAGGAGAGAGAAGAGGACTGTAGTGGTGGTGATGGAGGCAACCAAAAAGGAAGAGAAGTGCCTCTAGGGAATGTTCTGTGATAATGACCTCTAGGAGTTACCTGGCAGGAGGCTTGTGTGGTTTCCTGACACACACCGTTCTGCATCCCTGTGCCTGCTTTGTTTGAGCATTAACCCAGGGCAGATATTAGAAATCCTCTTTAAGGATTATATGAAGATTTTCTCCCCATTTAATGACACCAAGTACTAGACAAATATTTAAATCTAAATTGTCCCTATACAGTCATGCCGTGCATAATGACATTTTAGTCAATGAATGACCACATATATGGTGGTGGTCCCATAAGTTTATAATGGAGTAGAAAAATTCCTACCACATAGTGACATCACAACTGTCATAAGGTCACAGCATAACACGTTACTTTTTCCATATTCAAATATGTTTAGATATACAAATACCATTGTGTCACAAATTGCTTATGGTGTTCAGTACAGTAACATGCTATACATATACAAGCTTGTAGCCTAGAAGCAATAGGCTATATATTATAGCCTAAGTGTGTAGTGAGCTATGCCATCTAGATTTTTGTAAGTATGCTGTATGATTTCCCACAATGACAAAATCACCTAATGGCATATTTCTCAGAACATATTTCTATCATTAAATGAGGCATGACTATATATATATGTGTGTGTATATATATGTGTGTATATATATATATAAAATGTTTCATAAGTCTAATAGTTACCTATACATTTTTATGTAAGTGGGGTCATTAACATTCTTCAGTTGTTCGTTTCTTTCTAGTCAGAAAATAAAAATAAACATACACATATTTCTAGTCAGACTGATGTTGTTATAAGCTGCACGAACTTGGAATTCTTGGTTGGAGATATAGCAAGCAAAGCATTGGTTTGCTTTCTATTGATAATGTCATAAAAGATTATGAAGGAACCATGCTTTGTGTATAATTAGTCATATGATGTTCAAAGCATAATTTGAATAGTGAAAATATTTGCTCTGAACCAAAGGAGAATAAATAAACTCATCAGCTGATAGCACTCACCAAGAAGAAATGATGAAATCAGATGAGAAATATTAAATATGGAATGCCTTAAATGAGGTATATATGTTCCACAATTTAATGTTTAGGAGAATATTGGTATTGTAATATATTGAAAGGCAGATGATATTATAACTTTCCACAATTTGAAAGCACATCCATGAATATCTGTTAACAGCAGAAAGTCACAGCTAAACATGAAAACATTAACTTTGTTATTTTTAGTTGAAATTATTACCAACATTGAAAAAAAATTATAACAAATCATTCTTAATCTAATTACTTAATCACAACTTTCTTTTTTTGCATATTGCTTTCTAAGCCTTTAATTGTTTATATTTAGAGTTATTATATGACATGTTCTATTTCAACTTTTTTATATATAAAGTTACAAACATTTGATTACTTCTACATAGCATTTTAAATGTGCTTTTAAGTGGTCACCTAATATACCATTAGGTTATTTCATAAAATGTACTAAAGCAGTCTTGCTTTGAGAGAAGTTTGTTATTTCAAAATTATGTATTTTACATTAAGTATTTTAACTCTACGTCTAAACTACACAAGTGCTGCAGTCCTAGCCTATGTGTTGCACAATAGTACAAGATCCATAGCAATCATGATTTCATTGTGACTAAGTAATGTAACTCTCAGGGTCCAACAAAAAATTATTACTTTTCAGTTGTGGATATGGGTAGGTAAAAGAGAACATTGGACACAAGGCTAGGCAGAATGGATTTTTATATGATGGATTCCTATTTATTTTCACTTCTGCATTCCACTGATTTTTAAAAATTTTTAAAAACAAAATTGATGCTGGGGGTGAGTTTTAATATTCAATTTTGAATTTTTGGATGTCTCTGAAACACAGAATTTCTTTGTTTCAAATTCAGTTATTCTCATTGAATTTTTATTGTATTTCTCCAGAACAAAATCTAGATATGTGTCAGGGTAGAATCAAATGTGTGCACAAGAAGCACTTTTTAATTTGTATATATCTTAAGCTGTTGACTTTATAAGTGACTTGAACATCCTAAAATTCACATTTTAATTTATATATATATGAATCATATATAATGATATGATTTTGCTTACTAGTCTTCTGAGGTACTGAAGTTTTCATTAATTTGTTTTGGTTAGTGTGTTGACTTAAAGTGAAAAAAAGCACTCCCTTCTACAAAATAGACAGAAAATTTGCCAAAAATAAAAATATATTAAGCAAGAAGAACATTTTAATGCACTTTAATTTTAGCATAAATGATTTTATTGATCCTTTCCAGAAATAAGTTCTGAAGAGATTGAAGTAAGTTCTGATGAGGGACCAAGGCTGAGGGTAGAGTGGAGTAGGAAGTGCAGCATTAAAGTTTGACTGAGGGAAGCAGTCATGCCAGACGTATCTTAGACAGTAGATGGTTCACTATGAGGACCCCGCAGAGTGATGCAAAGTGTAAATTTGTGGCAGATAAAAAATATGGAAGATGTCATAGTTAGTCACCTTTAGTTGTACCCATTTCTTATCTCAAACAAGAAAAATGCATATGGCCTTGAAATCTCAAGGCCAAATGTCCAAGGACTCAGTGCAGTTGGGATAGACTCTTTGGGAACCATAATAATGTGTGAATCCTGCACTGGCAACCAAAGTATCCAGGTTCTCTCATCAGAAATGACTAGGTGCCTGGAGTGACCCACAGAGAGGAAAGAAGAGCAATGTGGTACAGCGGCCCACCTGAGAACCACACAGGGCAGGGGAGCCCCTACCCCTGCCCCCGCAACCCCCTGCAACCCACCAAGGAAGGCAGTGAGCGAGCTTACTACCTAGCATGGGCAACTGTGCTTTTTCCATGGAACTGTGCAACCCATGGATTGGAAGATCCCACTTGTGAACCCATACCACCAGGGCCTAGGGACCCAACCCCAGGTCTGCGCAGATTCTCAACAGCTTCTCAACTAGAATCTGCTTAAGCCTGCTAAGTTCCCAGGAGGAGGGGCCACCAGCACCACAGCTGTGACTGCCTGCAGTCTAAGCCATTTGAGCTCCTTGTGGGAGGGTCAGCAGCCAGTACTGGGACTGATAGCTGCCTAACACTCTAAGCTCCCTGGGCAGGGGAAAGTAGGCAGCCATCTCTATAGCTGCAGGCCATGCTTTTCCCCTGCTGGAGCCAGGGGGGCTGGACAGCTTGGTCCCAACAAGTGTCCCCCACAGCCCAATACACCGGCTGTGGCAGACTGTGGCCATAGCGCCTCTTCAGGTCTGACCCTGACTCATCTCTCCTTACTAGGTGGGGCCTCTCTTCAGGAACTCCAAAAACTCCAGCCAGGGCCTCAGGGGCAGAACTCTGATCTCCCTGGGCCTGAGCCCCTGGGGGAGTGGTGGCCGTAGTATCCATGGACCAGCAGACTTAGCCTTTCCTCCTGCTAGATCTGAGGAATCCAGGCAGCCCAGATGGGTGGGTTTTCCCCCAGTGAAGCACACCGCCTCCACCAAGGGAGAGTCAAAGTGCTTCATTAAATGAGTCTTGTTCCCCGTGCCACCCAATTGGTTGAGACCCTCCAATAGGGGTTGCCAGACACCTATACAGGAGCAATCCTACTGGCATTAGGTTGGCACCCCTCAAGGTCAGACATCCCAGAGGAAGGAGCAGGCACCCATTTTTGGTGTTCTCCAGCCTTCTTGAGTGACATCTCCAGGTGTGGGAGCAAACCAGATGAATAGGGTCTGAAGTGAACCCCCAGCAAACCACAGCAACCCTACAGAAGAGGGATTATTGAAAGAAAAAACAAACAGAAGGCAACATCAACAGCATCAGCAACAAAATAAGTCCCCACAAAAACCCCATCCAAGGGTCCGTAGCCTCAAATATCAAAACTAGACAAACTCATGAAGATTAGAAAGAAATCAATGAAAAAACGCTGAAAACCCAAAAGGCCAGAGTACCTTTTCTTCTCCAAATGATTGCAACGCCTCTCCAGCAAGGGCACAGGGATGGACAAAGGATGAGATGGATAAATGAACAGAAGTAGGCTTCAGAAGATGTGTATCAGCAAACCCCACTGAGCTAAAAGAGCATGTTCTAACCTAATGCAAAAAAAGCTAAGAACCTGATAAAAGTTTAGAGGAGCTGCTAACTAGAATAACCACTTTAGAGAGGAGCATAAATACAAATATCAGTCGCCGAATTGACAAAGCAGAAGAAAGGATATCAGAGTTTGAAGACCATCTTGCTGAAATAAGGCATGCAGACAAGATTAGAGAAAAAATGAAAAGGAACAAACAAAGCCTCTGAGAAATATGGGACTATGTAAAAAGGCTGAACCTACGATTGATTGGAGTACCTGAAAAAGACAGGGAGAATGGAAACAAACTGGAAAACACACTTCAGGATATTATCCAGGAGAACTTCCCCAACCTAGGAAGGCAGACCAACATTCAAATTCAGGAAATACAGAGGGACACCATTAAGATATTCCATGAGAAGATTATCCCCAAGACACATACTCCTCAGATTCTCCAAGGTCAAAGTGAAGAAAAAAATGTTAAGAGCAACCAGAGAGAAAGGCCAGGTCACCTGCAAAGGGAAGTCCATCAGACTAAGAGTGGATCTCTCAGCAGAAGCCCTGCAGCCAGAAGAGAGTAGGGGCCAATATTCAACATTCATAAAGAAAATAATTTTCAAACCAGAATTTCGTATCTAGCCAAACTAAGCTTCATTTGCAAAGGAGAAATAAAAGGCTATTCAGACAAGCAAATGCTGAGGGATTTTGTCACCACCAGGACTGCCTTGCAAGAGTTCATGAAGGAAGCACTAAATACAGAAAGGAAAAAACCGTACCACCCACTGCAAAAACACACCAAACTATAAAGACCAATGACACTATGAAGAAACTGCATCAACTAATGTGTAAAATAACCAGATAGCATCATGATGACAGGATCAAATTCACATATAACCGTAGTAACCTTAAATGTAAATGCGCTAAATGCCTCCAATTAAAAGACACAGACTGGCAAATTGGATAAAGAGTCAAAAGCCATCAGTGTGCTGTATTTAGGAGACCTATTTCAGGTGCAAAGACACACATAGGCTCAAAATAAAGGGATGGAGGAAAATTTACCAAGCAAATGGAAAGCAAACAAGCAGGGGTTGCAAACCTAGTCTCTGACAAAATGGACTTTAAGCCAACGAAGATCAAAAAAGACAAAGTAGGGCATTACATAGTGGTAAAGCGATTAACAAAGAAATCCTGATTAGGGAAGTAGGAGAAGATCCAGGAGGTGAAATATCACAGAAACCGAGAGAGGGTTGAAAAGGAAGGACTAATTGGCAGAGCCAAAGGAAGAAGCAAGGTTAAAATGAGGATGGACAAGTGGGTTAAATTTACCTAGCGGGTAAGAGATGACCTCCACATGGTAGCTTCAGTGGAGTCGTGTGGTTAGAAATTAGATTCCAGGTTTTTAAGCTGAAAGGAGGGGGTATGGAAATTGAGTAGTTTATTAAAAACTTCAAGGACAATGGCTGTAAGAAAAGTAATGGTTTACTTTTGTAAGATATATTGAAGACAACAATAGAATGAAATAAGGGTTTTATTTCTTGTGATTTTTCACAGAAAATATTGTGTATGTTTGGGAAAAAGGGGAAATAACCATAGTGAAAGATTGAGGATGTTAATAAGAGGTAGAGAATACACAGAACAGAAAAAGCTAGATAAAAATAATGTCTACCTCAAAAGGACAAATAATCAGAAAGAAAAATAAGATAAATTCAGATAAGGAACTACTCAGAAGAGGGCCAAATCTACTCCATGATGGTGAAGCCATCTGCCTGGCAATTGTGTAATCACCATGACAGTTTTCAATGAATATGGTTCACACTTCAAATGGCAAATGCCTATAAACAGTATCATTATCTTAGTTATAGGAGAATCTCACTTCTTGGAAAATTATCTTATTGTAAATTTTGCCTTCAGTGTAGTTGATTTTATGGTGAATTGGTTTAGTACAGTCGAAAAAGGAATCTAGTACATCAAATTTATTAAACCAGAAATTCTAATATTAAAGTAAAAACTCTAAGTTGGCTTACAGTGACAAAAGCATTTAATCAAATAAGTATAATCTATCTTAAAAATAAAAATTTGTATTGTTTTAAATAAAAAATTCAGTGACTTAAAATTCAGGGATTTTAAAAATATATGTTACACATATACAACACGTCATCAAAATTAGATTCTTAATTTTAAGGACTGTTTGGATGAAACACATTTAAGTGTTTTCACCATTTGTAATTCACTTTGAAAATATGCCAAACTCCATCAAATCCAGTAAAACAAAGACTGTGAAATAATAAAAAAAAAATCACATCACTTTGTGAAATCACATTATGTGGGTATAATTGGATACACCTAGCTGCCTCATACTGATACTTAATAAACATTTTTTCACATTGCAATATAACTATCAGTCCCCACTGAACTATGTATGCAAAATTGATGAAACAGTTGAGCCTTAATGAACGGAGATATTTGCATTTCATTACAGTACTAGGTTGTATAATTCTGCTCATAAATTTATGAAATGATTTTAATGTTCAATTCATTGCAAATGAAAATGAAACAATTATTTTAAAAATCTATCCTGAATTCTTTTCTTCCTCAGCAATGGTGAGGATACTAGTTTTTCTTAATTTCAGTAAAGTGGATTGAACCATGGTAAGATAACAAATTTAAAGTTTCATAACTTTACCAATTACTCTCTAAGGCCCATGAAATGTTTATCAGTCAGTTGGATCAAAGCAGAATTTTAAAACATGCACATATTTAAGTAATTTCTAAGGGTAGCGGACCTTAACTTATTTTAATTGGTATTAACTCTTCTAATAAAAACAGACATTATTTATAGCTTCTTGTTCTTGCAGTTTCATATCAGCAATGTTGAATACTGAAAGATTAACAATGACTATTATTAAAGTAATTTTAGTGTAATTTTTTTCTGTTGCCACTTTAGTTTTTTATTCTAGGAGCAGCTCCACCCTCTTCTTTGTTTCCATCATGCTCTCAAAGGCAAAGGAATGTCAAGGGTACTCTGATTAGACATTATTTTCTGAGGATACAATTCCTTCTCTTGATTAAATGTAGGCACATTTATAATTAAGTCACTTTTTATATTTCCAAGGGAAAGTAGGTAATCCCTATTTCTGGGTAATTCCTACCCAAAAGTTGACTTGTGGTGGTTAGCCTAGTTCCAGAAACTGACATTTGTTTATTTCTCAGTCCTTTATCTTTTGAATGGAAGGAGTGCTTTTAATGTATCTTTTCTTGTTTTGGAGTCATAAGGTACAAACTAGGGGTAGTAATAAAGGGAGCCTACTCAAACCTTCATCATGCTTTATGTATAATGATGATTGGGAAAAGTGAGTTTCTGATTCTGAACTCAATTACAGCATTTTTCATTGGAATTTAATGTCCGACTTCCAATGATCATTTATTGATAATTTGCTACATACCAATATAAAACTAATACAGCTTGTTTGGAGTATTGGGGTCTCTTCAGTCTGTTGTCTAAAATAGCAATGCCTTATTACCCTATTTCGTTGCTCTCAACCTGATATTTATGGACACAAAACAAAGAAATAGGATTATCAAGTTTTCTTTACACACACATTTGCACTTTTAATTTTAAAATTTAATTTACGGTTATTATAAACTTTTTCAGCAAATGACGATCTAATTAGTGTAGTAAAACATTTGAACAAGACTTAATACTTTCAAAGCTACATAAGAACAAATACAAAGGAGTATAATGCAAATTGAGTTGGTGTGGGTTAATTAGATAGAATTTAAGGTAGAAAAACAGTTAAAAGATCACTGTTTCTGAATCTTCTTGCCTCAGCAGAATTATTCCTATCAGATTTTATTTTCTGTATATGACTATTTAAAATGTGCTTTAATTTTACATAATGTACAATTTCATTCAAGCCCATGGCTACAGTTTCCATGTACATGGAGATAACTCTCAAATTGCTTTTTTTAGTCAAGATATTTTTCTGAGCTCTAATTTTATAAATCTAACTCTTTATAGTGTGTCCTTGAGTATCTTAATCTATACTACCTAGTGATATCAGGGATCTTCCTATTAGCATAAATCTGATGACATTCAAATTCTTTAACACAAAATATGATGTTATCTCTCCATTTCTGTTGTTTCCTGATGTCCCAATGTCATCTCTCATTTCTGTATCTTCTAGTTGCATTTAACTCCTGGCGGGTCCTGAACACACCAGATAATTTTATGCTCTGTCTTGTGCCAATTCTTGTGCGTGAAAATTACCTCCACATATTTTAGTACCTAGATCAAGCATGCCTGCCTCTAGGATGACTTATGGAAACATATGCCCCAATACAGGAGCACTCAGATTTATAAAATAAGTTTTTAGAGACCTACAAAGAGACTTAGACTGCCACACAATAATAGTGGGAGACTGTAACAGTCCACTGTCAGTATTAGATCATTGAAGCAGAAAATTAACAAGACTATTCAGGACTTGAACTCAGTTCTGGATCAAGTGGACCTGATAGATACATACAGAACTCTCCACCCAAAAACAAAAATATTCTTTGTAGTGACACATGGCACTCACTCTAAAATAACATAATTGGAAGTAAAATACTCAGCAAATGCAAAAGAACTGAAATAATAACAGTCTCAGACCGCAGCACAATCAAATTAGAACTCAAGATTAAGAAACTCATTCAAAACCACACAATTACTTGCAAATTGAACAATCTGCTCCTGAATGACTCCTGGGTAAATAATAAAATTAAGACAGAAATCAAGAAGTCAGGTAACATGATGCCTCTAGCTTTGTTCTTTTTGCTTAGGATTGTCCTAGCTATACAAGCTCCTCTTTTTTTTTTTGGTTCCATGTGAATTTTAAAGTAGTTTTTTCTAACTCTGTGAAAAATGTCAATGGTAGTTTAATGAGAATAACATCAAATCTGTAACTTTGGGCAGCATGGCCATTTTCACAATATTGATTCTATCCACAAACATGGAATATTTTTCCATTTGTTTGTGTCCTCTCTTATTTCCATTAGCAGTGGTTTGCAGTTTTACTTGAAGAGGTCCTTCACGTCCCTTATTAGCTTTATTCCTAGGCATTTTATTCTCTTTTTAGCAATCATGAATGGAGGTTTATTCATGATTTGGCTCTCTGCTTGTCTATTGTTGGTGTAAATGAGTGCTTGTGATTTTTGCACGTTGATTTTGTATCCTGAGACTTTGCTGAAGTTGCTTATCAGCTTAAGAAGTTTTTGGGCTGAGACAATGGGCTTTTCTAGATATAGGATCATGTCATCTGCAAACAGAGACAGTTTGATGTCCTCTCTTCCTATTTGAATACCTTTATTTCTTTCTCTTGCCTGATTGCCCTGGCCAGAACTTCCAACACTACATTGAATAAGAGTGGTGAGAGAGGACATCCTTGTCTTGGGCAGATTTTCAAGGGGAATGCTTTCAGCTCTCGCCCATTCAGTATATTGGCTGTGGGTTTGTCATAAATGGCTTTTATTATTTTGAGGTATGTTCCATCAATACATAGTTTATTAAGAGTTTTTAACATGAAGGGATGTTGAATTTTTCAAAGTTCTTTTATGCATCTGTTAAGATAATCATGTAGTTTTTGTCATTAGTTTTGTTTGTGATGAATTATGTTTATTGATTTGTGCATGTTCAACCAGCAACGAATCCTGGGAATGAAGCTGACTTGAACGCAGTGGATAAACCTTTTGATGTACTGCTGGATTTGATTCGCCAGTATTTTGTTGAGAATTTTGGCATTGATGATCATCAGGGATATTGGTCTAAAGTTTTCTTTTCTTTTCTTTCTTTCTT
The DNA here is from genome assembly GCF_047675955.1 of Chlorocebus sabaeus. Classification (NCBI taxonomy): domain Eukaryota; kingdom Metazoa; phylum Chordata; class Mammalia; order Primates; family Cercopithecidae; genus Chlorocebus; species Chlorocebus sabaeus. The sequence goes on along the minus strand of NC_132927.1, from coordinate 14,904,455 downwards.
TTTTTTTTTTTTTTATATGTCTACCAGGTTTTGGTATCAGGATGATGCTGGCCTCATAAAATGAGTTAGAGAGAAGTCCCTCCTTTTCAATTTGTTGGAATAATTACAGAAGAAATGGTACCAGCTCCACTTTGTAACTCTGGTAGTACTCAGCTGAGAATCCTTCTGGTCCTGGGCTTTTTTTGGTTGGTAGGCAATTTATTAACTCCTCAATTTCAGAACTTCTAATGGCTCTATTCAGAAATTCAACTTCTTCCTGGTTCAGTCTTGCTAGGGTGTATGTGTCTGGGAATTTATCCATTTCTTCTAGATTTTCTAGTTTATTTGCATAGAGATGTTTATAGTATTCTTTGATGGTTGTTTGTATTTCTGTGAGTTCAGTGATGATATACCCTTTATCATTTTTTATTGTGTCATTTGATTCTTCTCTCTTCTTTATTAGTCTAGCTAGTGATCTATTAAAAAAAGATTTTATTAATTCTTTTCAAAAAACAGCTCCTGAATTCATTGATTTTTTGAAGGGTTTTTCATGTCTCTATCTCCTTCAGTTCCACTCTAATCTTGGTTATTTCTTGTCTTCTGCTAGCTTTGGTGTTTGTTTGCTCTTGGTCCTCTAGTTCTTTTCGTTATAATGTTAGGGTGTTGATTTGAGATCTTTCTAGCTTTTTGATGTGGGTGTCTAGTGCTATACATTTTCCTCTTAACACTGCTTAGCTATGTCCCAGAGATTCTGGTATGTTGTCTCTTTATTTTCATAGGTTTCAAAGAGCTTCTTGATTTCTATCTTAATTTTATTATTTACCCATGAGTCCTTCAGGAGCAGGTTGTTCAATTTCCATGTAGTTGTATGGTTTTGAGTGAGTTTCCTAATCTTGAGTTCTAATTTGATTGTGCTGTGGTCTGAGAGACTGTTACAATTTCAGTTCTTTTGCATTTACTGAGGAGTATGTTACTTCCAATTATGTGATTGATTTTAGAGTAAGTTCCATGTGGCACTACAAAGAATGCATATTCTGTTTTTGGGTGGAGAGCTCTGTATATATCTATCAGGTCCACTTAATGCAGAGCCGAGTTCAAGTCCTGAATATCCTTGTTAATTTTCTGTCTCAATGATCTGTCTAACATTGACAGTGGGTTGTTAAAGTCTCCCACTATTATTGTGTGGGAGTCTATGTCTCTTCGTAGGTCTCTAAGAACTTGTTTTATAAACCTGGGTACTTCATATATATATATACACATATATATATATTTATATATGATTGTTAGCTCTTGTTGTTGAATTAATCCCTTTGCCATTGTATAATGCCTTTCTTTGTGTTTTTGATCTTTGTCAATTTAAAGTCTACTTGAAGAGGTCTTTCATATCCCTTATTAGATTTATTCCTAGGTATTTTAGTTTAATACCTAGGAATTAAAGTCTGTTTTGTTAGAAATTAGGATTGCAAGCCCTGCTTTTTTCTGCTTTCCAATTGCTTGGTAAATTTTCCTCCTTCCCTTTATTTTAAGCCTATGTGTGTCTTTGCATGTGAGATGGGTCTCTTGAATACAACACACTGATGGGTCTTGACTTTTTATCTAGCTTGCTTTTCTGTGTCTTTTAGTTGGGGCATTTAGCCCATTTACATTTAAGGTTGATACTGTTATGTGTGAATTTGATCCTGCCATCATGATGATAGCTGTTTATTTTGCGAACTTGTTGATGTAATTGCTTCATAGTGTCATTGTTCTTTGTACTTCAGTGTGTTTTCGCAATGGCTGGTACCGTTTTTTCCTTTCCATATTTAGTGCTTCCTTCAGGAGCCCTTGCAAGGCAGGAGCCTTGATGAATTCCCTCAGCATTTATGTGTCTGAAAAGGGTTTTATTTCTCCTTCACTTACGAAGCTTAGTTTGGCTAGATATGAAATTCTGGGTTGGAAATTATTTTTTAAAGAATGTTGAATATTGGCCCCCAGTCTCTTCTGGCTTGCAGAGTTTCTGCTGAGCAGTCTGCTGTTAGTCTGATGAACTTCTTATTGAAGGTGACCTGACCTTTCTCTCTGGCTGCCCTTAACATTTTGTCCTTCATTTTGACCTTGAAGAATCTGATGATTACATGTCTTGGGGTCGATCTTCTCATGGAGTATCTTAGTGGGGTTCTCCGTATTTCCTGGATTTGAATGTTGACCTGTCTTCTTAGGTTGTGGATGTTCCCCTGGATGATATCCTGAAGTATGTTTTACAACTTGGTTCTGTTCTCCCTATCTCTTTCAGGTAACCAATCAATCATAGGTTCAGTCTTTTTATATAATCCCATAGCTCTCAGAGGTTTTGTTTGTTACTTTTCACTCTTTTTTTTCTCTAATCTTGTCTGTCTGTCTTCTTTCAGAAAGATGGCCTTCAAGCTCTGAAATTCTTTCCTCTGCTTAGCCTATTCAGTTATTGATACCATGGTTGCATTGCGAAGTTGTGTTTTTCAGCTTTATCAGGTATTTTATGTTCCTCTCTAAACTGGTTATTCTGGTTAACAGATCATGTAATGTTTTATCATGGTTCTTAGCTTCTTTGAATTGGGTTATAACATGCTCCTTTAGCTCAGCAAAGTTCATTATTACCCAACTGCTAAAACCTACTTCTTTTAATTCATCCATCTCAGCCTCTGTCCAGTTCTGTGCCCTTGCTGGAGAGGTGTTGTGATCATTTGGAGGAGAGGAGGCATTCTGGCTTTTTGAGTTTTCCATGCTTCTTCATTGATTCTTTCTTATTTTTGTGAGTTTATCTAGCTTTGGTCTTTGAGGCTGCTTATATTTGAATGGGGTTTTGTGTGTACTTTTTTTATTGATGCTGTTGTTGTTGTTGTTGCTTTTTGTTTGTTTGGTTTTCTATTAACAGTCAGGGCCCTCTTCTATAGGGCTGCTGTGATTTACTGGGAGTCTACCCCAGACCCTATTTGCTTGAGCCCCTCCTGTATCTGGTGATGTCACCAGTGGAAACTGCAGAACAGCAAAGATGGCTGCCTTCTCCTTCCTCTGAGATCTGTGTTTCAGAGGGGCACCAATCTGATGCCAGTGGGAATGCTCCTGTATAAGGTGTCTGGTAACCCCTACTGGGAGGCCTCACCCAGTCAGGAGGCAGAGGATCCAGGACCCAATTGATGAAGCACTCTGGCTGCCCCTTAGTAGGGGGGGTGGGGGTGAGTTGTGCTGGGGGGAATCCAAATCATCTGGATCTCCAGGATTCCTCAGAGCCAGCAGGGGGAAGACCATGTTTGTTGATCTGTGGAGACTGTGGCCACCCCTCCCCACAAGGGCTCAGTTCCAGCGAGATCAGACTTCTAACCCTAAGCCCCTGGCTGGAGTTGCTGAAATTTCTGCAGGGAGGCCCCACCCTGTGAGGAGGGGCGGATTAGGGTTCAGCCTAAAGAGGCAGTCTGGCCACGATCTGCCATAGCTGCTATGCTGTGCTGTAGGGAATTCCTCCTGAGTCTAAACTGTCCAGTCTCTCCGGCACTGGCAGGGGAAAAATGGCCAAGTGAAGCTGCAGTGATGGCTGCCGCCCCTCCCACAGGGAACTCAGTCAACTTAGGCAGTAAGCAGCCACAGTGATGGCTGCCACACCTCCCAAGGGGAGCTCAGTTGTCTTAGCCAGCAGGCAGCCACTGTAATGATGGTCACCCCTTCCCCCAGGAACTTGGTAGTCTTAGGCAGTCTCCAGCCAAGTGGCCACTAAGAATCTGCTCAACTTTGTGCTTGGGACCCAAGGCCCTGGTGGCATAGGCTCATGATGGGGATCTCCTTATATGCAGGTTGCACAGCTCTGTTACCAGAAAGTGATCCTAATCCAGACCCCAAGAGAGAGTTCTTGGATGTCATGCAAGAAAGAATTCAGGGTGAATCCACAGTGCAAAGCAAAAATAAGTTTATTAAGAAAGTCAAGTGGTGAAAGAACTACTACTCCATAGACAGAGTAGGGCATTCCCAAACATGTCCACCATAGATACAATATTTGTTTATATGCAGGATAAGAAAAGATTATGAAGAGATGTGCTCTGCTACAAGGGTTCATAATAAAGGATTAATTTTCTTAATTATTATATTTTGCAAGAATCAATATTATTATCTATAGAGGAAAATTAGGAATCTTCTGTTCTCTAGATGTCAGGATATTGGGAGACTCCTAAGTCTGAGTCTGCTTAGTAAATATTATCTATCTGTTCCCTTAACTGTAAATATCTAGAGGTTAGGAATACCTAACTTTCTGTGAAGGCAGCACAGTAAGTCCCCACCTCATTTTTCCTCACTCTTATTCAAGATGGAGTTGCTCTGGTTTGAATGCCTCTGACAGATCCATGGAAAAAGCTGGGATCAGGAGCTCCCCTTGCCCCATGTGACTCCCAGGTGGGCTGTTGCATCACCCTACTTTTTCTTGCTCTCCATTGGTCATGCTAACCTCCTAGTCAGTTCAAATGAGATAACCTAAATACCTCAGTTGCTAATGCAGGATTCATGCATCTTTTTCATTCTTCTTGGTGGAAGCTTCTGACTGTAGCTGTTTCTTGTCAGCCATACTGGCCCCTCAACAAGAGTTCTTAAATAGGCTGAACTGTCCAGATGACAGAAATGGAATTCAGAATATAAATAGGCACAAAGATCATCAAGATTCAGGAGTATGGAAAACCCAGTCCAAGGAAAATAAAAATTGCAATAAAGTGATATGGGAGATAAAGGACAAGATAGCCCATATGAAAAAGAACCTAATAGGTCTGACACAACTGAATAACACGAGAATTTGACAATACAATCACAAATATTAAGAGCAGAATAAGCCAAGCTGAGGAGAGAATTTCAGAACTCAAAGAATTGTTCTTTGAAATAAGATAGTCAGAAGTAAAGGAAAAAGAATAAAAAGGGAATGAATAAAACCTCCAAGAAGTAAAGAATTATGTAAAGATGCCAAATCTGTGCATCATTGGCATCTTTGAAAGAGAGTGGGAGAAAGCAAACAAGTTGGAAAATATATTTCAGAATATCATTCATGAAAACTTCCCCAACCTTGCTAGAGAGGCCAACAGTCAAATTCAGGAAATACAGAGGACTCCTGCAAGATTCTACACAAGAAGATTATCCCCAAGGCACATTATCATCAGATTTCCAAGGTTAAAATCAAAGAAAAAATGTTAAAGACAGTTAGAGAGAAAGGGTAGGACACCTACAAAGGAAACCCCATTGGACTCAGAGCAGACTTCTCAGCTAAAATCTTACAAGCCACAAGAGATTGGGTGCCTATATTCAACATTCTTCAAAAGAAAAAAAATTTCAACCAATAATTTTATATCCAGCCAAGCTAAGCTTCCTAAGTGAAGGAGAAATAAGATCTTTTTCAGTTAAGCAAATGTTGAGGGAGTCCATTACCACTAGACCTGCTTTATAAGAGATCTTGAAAGGTGGATTAAATATAGAAAGACTGCTACCAGTTAATATACTTAAGCACACAGACCAGTGTCATTATGAAGCAACCACACAAACAAGCCAGCATAATAACCAACTAACAGCACAATTACAGGATAAAATCCACACATATTAATACTAACCTTGAAAGTAAATGGGCTAAATGCCCCAGTTAAAAAGTATAGAGTGGCAAGCTGGATAAAAAAGCGAGACCCAATGGTATGCTGTCCTAAAGAGATCCATTTTAAATGTAATGACACTCATAGGCTCACAATAAAGGGATGGAGAAAATCTACCAAGCAAATGGAAAACAGAAAAAATCAGGGGGTGCAATTCTAATTTCAGACAAAACAGATTTCAAACCCAGAAAGATCAAGAAAGAAAAAGAAGGGCAATATATAATTGTAAAGGGTTCAATTTAACGAGAAGATCTAACTATCTGAAATATATATGCACCCAACACGTGGGCATCCAGATTCATAAAGCAAGTTCTTAGAGACCTATAAAGAGACACAGACTCTCACACAATAATAATGGGAGACCTCAACACTCCATTGACAGTATTAGATCATCAAGGCAGAAAGTTAACAAAGATATTCAGGAACTAAACTCAACATTGGACCAAATGGATTTGATAGAGCTTTATAGAACTCTCTACCACAAAACAGCAGAATATACATTCTTCTCATTGCCACATGGCATGTACTCTGAAATTGACCACATAATTGGACATAAAGCAATCCTCAACAAATGTAAAAGAACTAAAATCATACCAAACACAGCTCAATAAAAATAGAAGTCAAGTATAAAAATTGCTGAAAACCATATAATTACTGGAAATTAAACAATATGATCCTGAAAAACTTTTGGGTAAATAATGAAATTAAGGCAGAAATCAATAAGTTCTCTGACCATAATAAGAGCAAAGGTACCACATACCAGAATCTCTGGGGCACAGATAAAGCAGTGTTAAGAGGAAAATTCATGGCACTAAATGCTCAGATTACAAAGCAGATCTCAAATTAACAACCTATGTTCATGACTGAAAGAATTAGAGAATCAAGGACAGGTCAGCCCCAAAGCTCACAGGTGACAAGAAATATCAAAAATAAGAGCTGAACTGAAGGAAAATGAGACATGAAAAACCATTCAAAAGTTCAATGAATCTAGGAGTTGGTTTTTTGAAAAAAAAAATTAATGAAAAAGATAGGCCATTAGGTAGACTAATAAAAAACAAAAGAGAGAAGATCCAAATAAACACAATTAGAAATGATTAAAAGAATATTAGTACCATCACATGAGAATGGGACATTAGTGGCTTCATAAGAGGAGAAGGAGAGACCTAAGCTAAGATGCTCAGTCCCCTTGCCATGCAATGCCCTATACCACCTCACCCTGGGACTCCCCAGGGTCCCTACCAGCAAGAAGGACCTCACCAGACATGCCTCCTTAACCTTGGACTTCTCAGCCTCCGGAAGTGTAAGAAATAAATTCATTTTCTGTATAAATTACCCAGTCTCAAGTATTCAGTTATAGCAACAGAATACAGACTAAGTCAGTCTTTTGAATTAAAGCGGGTATATTCTAGTGGGTGTATTTCTTTTTCATGTTAATTTGCATTTCCCAGTTACCAATGATGTTGAGCATCTTTCCCTGTGCTTATTTGTTATCAATATATTTTCTTTGGTGAAATCTCTTCAAGTTTTTTGCCCATTTTTTATTGGATTGTTAGTCTTATTAAGATGTAAGAGTTCATATATACTAAATAAAAGTTCTTTGTCAGGAAAAAAAAAAAAGAATATTAGTACCATCAGAAATAAAAGCAACTGTCAGAATCTACTATCAGCACCTTTATGTACACAAGTTAGAAAACCTAGAAGAGATGGGTAAATTCCTGGACACATACACCCTCCCAAGACTGACCAGAAGAAATTGATTCCCTGAACAGAACAACAACAAGCTCCAAAATTGAATCAGTAATAGATAGCCTACCAACCAAAAAACATCTGGGACCTGATGGATTCACAGTCAAATTCTACCAGGTGTACAAAGAAGGGATGGTACCATTTCTACAAAAACTACTCCAAAAATTTGAGGAGAAGGGACTCCTCCTCAACATATTCTATGAGGCCAGCATCATGTTAACACCAGAATCTGGCAGAGACACAATGAAAAAGGAAAACTTCAGGTCAATATCTTTGATAAACATTGATGCAAATATCCTCAACAAAATACTTGCAAATCAAATCCAGCAGCTCATAAAAAAGCTAATCCACCATGATCAAGCATGCTTTATCCCTGGGATGTGAGATTGGTTTAATACATGCAAATCAATAAATGTGATTCATCACATAAACAGAACTAAAGATGAAAACCACATGATTATCTCAATAGATGCAGAAAAAGCTTTAATAAAATTCAACACCCCTTCATGTTAAAAACTCTCAATAAACTAGGTACTGAAAGAACATACCTCTAAATAATGAGTCATCTATGACAAACCCACAGCCAACATTACATTCAATGGGGAAAGGCTGGAAGCATGCTCCTTGAAAACTGGAAGAAGACAAGGATGTCCTCTCTCACTACTTTTGTTCAAGAAGTCTAGAAAACCTCATAGACTTGGCCCAAAATCTCCTTCAGCTGATAAACAACTTCAGCAAAGTTGCAGAATACAAAATCAATGTACAAAAATCACTAGCATTCCCGTATACCAACAACAGCCAAACTGAGAGCCAAATCAGAAAGGCAATTCCATTCACAATTGCCACAAAATGAACAAAATACCTAGGAATGTAGCTAACCATGGAAGCAAAAGATCTTTACAATGAGATTTACAAAACTGCTCAAAGAAATCAGCGATGATACACAAAAAAATGGAAAACATCCCATGCTCATGGGTAGGAAGAATCAATCATATTAAAATGATGATACTGCCCAAAGCAATTTACACATTTAATGCTATTTCTATCAACAACATTCTTCATAGAACTAGAAAAGACCATCTGAAAATTCATATGGAACCAAAAAGCCTGAATAGCCAAGCAAAAAGAACAAAGCTGGAGGCATCATGCTACTTGACTTCAAACTATACTACAAGGCTATAGTAAGCAAAATAGCATAGTAGTACAAAAATAGGCACATAGGCCAATGGAATAGAGAGCACAGGAATAAGGCCACACATCTACAACCATCTGATCTTTGACAAAGCTGACAAAAACAAGCAATGGGGAAAAGATTCCCTATTCAATAATGGTGCTGGGGTAACTGGCTAGCCACATGCAGAAAACTGAAGCTGGATACCTTTCTTACACAATATAGAAAATTCAACTCGAGATGGATTGAAGACTTAAATGTAAAACTCCAAACTATAAAAACCCTGGAAGACAACCTAGGCAATACCACTCAGGACATACGAATGGGCAAAGATTTCATTAATAAGACACCAAAAGCAATTGCAGCAAAAGCAAACACTGACAAATGAATCTAATTAAACTAAAGAGCTTCTTCACAGCAAAATAAACTATCAACAGAGTAAACAGACAACCTACCGAATGGGAGAAAATTTTTGCAAACTAGGCATCTGACAAAGTCTAATATTCAGCATCTATGTGGAACTTAAATTTACAACAGAAAAACAACCTCATTAAAAATTGAGCAAAAGACATGAACAGACAATTCTCAAAAGAAGACATACATGTGGCCAAGAAGCATATGAAAAAAACCTCAATATCACTGATCATTAGAGAAATGCAAATCACAACCACAATGAAATGAATACCATCTCACAGTGAAAAGATAACAGATTCTGGTGAGGTTTCAGATAAAAGGGAATGCTTATACACTGTTGGGGGTAGTGTAAATTAGTCAACCATTGTGGAAAGCAGTATGGCAATTCCTCAAAAACTAAAAGCAGAACTACCATTTGACCCAGCAATCCCATTACTGGGTATACCCAGAGGAATATAAATCATTCTACCATAAAGACACATGCACGCGAGTGTTCATTTCAGCACTATTCACAATAGCAAAAACATGGAACCAACCTAAATGTCCATCAATGACAGATTGGATAGAGAAAATGTGGTACATATGCACCATGGAATACTATGCAGCCATAAAAAAGAATGAGATCAAGTCCATTGTGAAAACATGGAACTAGAGGCTATTATCCTTATCCTTAGGCTACTATCCTTATCCTTCCTAATGTAGGAATAGAAAAGCGAATGCCACATGTTGTCACTTTTGAACACAAGAAGGAAATGACAGACACTGGGGTCTACTTGAGTGGGGAGGGTGGAAAGAGGGAGAGGAGGAGAAGAAATCTGTTAGGTATGGGACTTAATACCTGGGTGATGAAGTAATATGTACAACAACCCCCCGTGACACATGTTTACCTATATAACATTCAATGTACCCCCAGACCTAAAATAAAAGCTAAAAAATTACATTGTTTTTCAAAAATATAAATGATCTAAATAGCATAATCTGGAATAGGTAAAATAATAAAAATTGACCTTAGTGGAAACAGAACTCTAGAATATCAATCACCGTGGGAAAAATTAAATTATCATAGAATTAATTCTAAAAATGACTAGTAAGATTTTAAGTGTAAATCCTAGCAAATTTTCAGAGAACAGATAATTTACATACCAGGTAAATTATCGCATAGGTGAAAAAAAAGGGGAAGTTCTGCTAAAATGTTTTTACTTGCCTTATATAACACCGATGCCAAAATCCAACAATGATGGAACAAAAAGAAAAATAAACACTGTGATAAATAACCTGACTCCATGTTCTATGTTTGGCTGCTGACAGCTTCCAGGCCCTGCCCTTTCCCTTTTGCCTCTTGTTCCATATCTGGGCAAACTGATAAGAAACCCTGAGAACTCCCTCCCTTGGTGTTGGTGGAGAAGTTCAAGCCATGCAAACCTTTGCTGTGTACAAGATGTCACCTAGGCCCTACCTACTAACCACAATAAAAACCAAAGCCACCTGCATGTCCCTTCACATAAGTAGTATCAGGTCAGCTTTAATGCTTGCTTTGGTGTCCCCAGAAACTCCCATTACCTAGGTAAGGAAACTTTTAATGCTGTCTCGTAGCACATGTTTCATCCTCAGTCTTGATAATCTGAACCGATTTTAGGTGGGAAGTTGATCTCATTCTCTTCAGGGCAACTACAAAATAATTGGCACTAGGAGACCTGGGGGTCTTTCTTGTTTCTGACTTGCTACCTGGTTCTCCTGCCTGCTGCTGACACTGCACGTTGAGCCTTTGCCTCCTGGCTAACGTGTGTTTTGAATTGCTTCACTGCCTACCAGTAAGCTCGCATTTTGAATTGTGTTGTGCTGTGATGCATTTGCTGAGTCCTACTATGTTTCTGGTATAGATTTAACTAATTACGTTGAAAGTTTTAACAGGACGTTTAGAGGTAGGAGTATGGCATTTGAATTCCTTCTAAAAGTCAGCCTGGGTCATATGTTTGGCTTAGATCTATCCATGTGTTTCAATTTCAGTATAAGTCATAGCTTACTCTGGACCCATGTAACAACTTTTACCCAATGACCATTGACTGAATTTCTCAACCAGGTGTTGAGCCCCTGTGTAGTATATAGACCCATTAGTTGTGTGCTAGTGTGAGGAAGAGTAGTCACTATGTTGTGTGCTGAGGCCCACATTCTTAAATTCACAGAGCTCGCTGAGACCCTATAAATCTTAAGACGTCTCTGCTGCTACTGCTGCTGCTGCCACGCATGCCTGTGTTGCTACAAAGACCCTGGTCCTCAGGATTGTACAGAAAAAACTCGCATGGTACCTCTTATGGCATAGACTCTTATGAAAAGCAACCCTAACTGCTTTACACTCACCCCCATTATAGGTCCAGAGGGCACTGTTACCCTATTAAGTAACCATAGAAGGAATGGACAAAGATTGTGGGGTCTATTGAGTATTGCAGCTTATCAACATATCAAGTGGTTAATTCATACCCAACTTAATTCCGGAGTCCCTAAACCATCATAACAACATTCACCATGTGGGAGGTCCCTCCTCCACGATACTAATTTAGTAATCTCTGAAGGATGAGACTTAGAAACATGAGCAGAATAGAGAAAACTCCCCTTTCCCCCTCCCCATGTAGTATATCCAGTAACTTTAAACACAAAACAAAATAAAACAACAACAACAACAAAACACTTCATACAATGGGAAGAAATAGGCACTGAAACAGAGATCTGTAATTTGGTCCAATTGGAAATCAAAATTCTCTAAAATAATTTGTGGAAAAGAAAGATAAAAATGACTATTGGTTATTGTGTTTCTACAAAATAGGTACTAAATTAATGTCTGCTAAGATGTGCCAATTGGAAAACATTTATGGTCTAATTAATGGGGCTCAAATTACAGTTGTATACCTGGGAATGCCACAAAATATAAACCAAGGTACCCCCTATCCTCTTAGGGGAGTTACTGACCATAAAATAGAGGACAAATAAGTATACCCAACCTTAGCCTTGTAAATGTTGCATCTATTCCCCACAGTGTTCAGTGCCCAATATCCCATAGTGGGCATAAATATTTTGACCCAGCAAATAATAAAATTAAACCTCTGACAGTTAAGATTAGCTTGATAAAATGGGGCTCCATGGACTCATTCACCCTAAATCCTATACCAGGTTAAATAGTACAGATCAATATAGATTTAAACAAGTCCTGCAAAAATTAAAGTCATATAAGATCAGCTGAAGGAAGGGGCCATTGTTCCTGTATTCTGATGTTTGCTAATGGTCAAACCTAATAAAAATAAGTGATGCCTAGCAGTGAGGCTTGGTGCCTCAAGCATCACAGATTAATGAAATAAAAATGGATGGTGTAACAGGGGGAAATGTTAGATCTCTGTCTCACATTCTACCAAAATAAATTACAAAGGAAGCAAGGAATCAGTTATGAGAATAAAATAATAAAAGTTCTGAACATTTATGTATGTAGAAATTTATAGTCTTGCATTGAGGAGGGATTTTTTTTAGAATAACACTACCCCAGAATCCATAAAGGAGAGAAATTCTGGATTTGTATATATAAATATTTAAACTTTACTTATAAAATAATAAGGTATGAATAGAATTAAAAGAAAAACAGTAAATAAACAGGACATTTACAGCATATATGACAAGGAATTAATATCTGTTACTTATAAAGCTTCTTTAAAAAGTATATAAATATAGCCTGTAATCCCAGCACTTTGAGAGGCCGAGGTGGGTGGATCATGAGGTCAGGAGATGGAGACCATCCTGACTAACACTGTGAAACCCCGTCTCTACTAAAAAAATACACAAAAATTAGCTGGGCGTGGTGGCGGGTGCCTGTAGTCCCAGCTGCTCGGGTGGCTGAGGCAGGAGAATGGCGTGAACCCGGGAGGCAGAGCTTGCAGTGAGCCGAGATCACGCCACTGCACTCTAGCCTGGGCGACAGAGTGATACTCTGTCTCAGAAAACAAAACAAAACAAAACAAATAAACAAACAAAAAAACCCCAAAGTATATGCATATAAATACCCAAAAGGATGAAAAGGCAACTCATTGAAAAAAATAAAAATAGTCATTAAAATATGACAATATCTATATTTAACTAATAAAAATAGAAATTAAAACAATGTGGTAGTATTTTGTGTCAAATTGGTAAATAAAGAAAATTAAGAACAAGTAGCTTTAGCTTTCCTTGATGCAGACAGATGGGGACTTTGATATGCTGCTGGTGGCAATATAAATTTATGTGCCCTTCTTAATGGCCGTGGACAAGTCAAGGTTCTCCCGCGAAATACAACCAGTAGGATGGATATGTATTCAGAAAGATGTATTGGTGGGCCAGGTAGCTTATGCCTGTAATCCCAGCATTTTGGGAGGCCGAGACAGAAGAATGACTTGAGTTCAGGAGTTGGAAACCAGACTAGGCAACATAGTGAGACCCTGTCTCTCCAAAAAAGAAAAAAAATTAGCCAGGCTTGATGGCACATATGTGTATTCCCAGCTACTTGAGAGGCTGAGGTGGGAGGATCTCTCGAGCCTAGGAGTTTGAGGATGCAGTGAGCTCTGACTGCACCACTGCACTCCAGCCTGGGCAAGAGAGTGAGACTCCATCTTAAGAAAAAGGAAGGAAAGGATAAGGGAAAGGGAGCGGGAAGGGGAAAGTGTTCTAAAAACGGGTGCAAAATTTGAGCTACCAAATCTATTTATAAGAATTTATTTTAAGGAAATTACTAAGAATAATGCAAATATTTAATTACTTGGCTATGCATTACACTGCTCTTTACAATAAAAAACAGAAAATAACAAAAACAAGGTTTGAAATTGTGTGCAATATGATGCAATTTTTATTTTAAAAATACATATATATGGAAATGTTCAGAAGCTGTTAATATTGTTCATCTCTGCTTGATAGAATTGTGATTTTCTTTTTTGTTTATATATGTTTTCTGATCATTATTCAACAAATATGAACTAGATGTGCAATAAAATATTTTTTTAAATTGTCACATTTTGATGTATTGTTTTGGTACTTTGTATCTATGTCTGCCCAACAAATTGGGTAAATATCATGTTTGTGTACTGCTTTGTTCCTGTTAATATTTTAATTATATATTACATTTTCTGTGTCATTTGTACTATTCAAAAACATAATTTAAAATGTCTGCATGAATCTTATTTGTATGAACCACAATTCATTTAATTATATTCTATTGTTAAACAATAGGAATATTCATAATAGTGAAAAATTGGAAACACTGTGTTGTATATATATTTTGATCTATAGTTCTGATTATCTTCCTAGTACAACACTCTAAAGTAGACTTAATGCAATTAAATTTTTGACATCTTTAATATAAATTCTGAAATATTCTCCTAAAATTCCTGAACAAACTTTTTTCCTGCCATCTCCTAAAAAATGCTAGACTTACCACATCAGAAGTAAGGATGACTTAAACAAATAAGCAAAATCTTCTGACAATTTGAGTGGTTAAATATGGGATTACATTATGTTTTTTATAATTTGCGTGCCCTTGTTTTAGTTTTCTAGTTATCTAGTAAGTAGGTTGAATATTTTTCACATCTATTAGCTACTTATTGACCATTTATTAGCCATTTATTTATCCTCTATTTATTTCCTTGAATTTTCTGTATATAAAAAGCAAGGGAGGGGAATCTCTTTCAGTATGAATCTTTACATTGTCAAAGCTGAATCCTTCACATATCTGTAGCAAATATTTGTTCCCAGTTGATGACTTGTGAGTATTCCTTCAATAATAATGGACACTTACTTAGAGTTTCCTATGTGCCAAGTGCTGTGTCTATTATCTCATTAGGTTTTATAGCTATATGCCTAAGTGTCATTACCCTCATTTTACAGATGAGGAAACTGAGGTATAGATTAAATGTTTTGTCTGTTGCTATAGACTCTGGCACTCCAGTGTCCAGATCTATTTATGCCTCCATGAACTGAAAGGCTAATAGATTCCCATTGTCCCAGGATCCCAGAATCAGTGGACAACAGGTAAGAGCCACGTACAGGAGGATCTGGATAGATGATAATGATAATGGCAATTTCCTTCATAGATCAAAGCACATTAACTTGCTGAATTTAATGTGCTTCAAGAACTTGCATCTTCATTTAGTTTGATACATCCCTGTACTAAAATAAACAGAGGTTGCTTCGAATTGACCAGAATTTCTTACGTTTTTATGTAAGAAGGCCATAAATAGTTATACACTTTGGAGTTAGGTCTGTACCCAGTGAATCCTCAGGCCCTCTTTGCTGTCATTATTCAAGTTTTGAATGTTTAAAATGATATTTGTAGTTAATTTTGCAAATTTACTGCATGATTTGCATTGACAATTTATCTCCATTATAGAAAAGATAAATTTGCTTGTGTACTCAACACACAGAATCAACAAATTAACAAAAATTACTGTTTGATATTTGCCATATTTTTCACATGTATGTATAGATGCAAGAAGTTAAAATCCACTTTATTTTTGTTTTCCAGACCTATTCTTTTGTCTCCCTCTTTACAAGCAGCCAGTATCAAGAGAGGTTAGAGCAAAATCACAGACTTCATCTATATTGCAACACTGGGTAAAGAAGTCTTGATTGTTATAAACCCATTCACCAGCATGTTGTTTCTTAAGTGGATGAATGGTTTTATATTCAAAATAAATAATAAAATGAATGTATTTTAACAGTATTTACAATTTTTTTTTTTTTTTTTTTTGCAGTGGAGTCTTGCTCTGCTACCCAGGCTGGAGTGCAGTGGCATGATCTCGGCTCACTGCAATCCCCGCCTCCCAGGTTTAAACAATTGTCCTGCCTCAGCCTCCCAAGTAGCTGGGATTACAGGTGCTTGCCACCATGCCTGGCTAATTTTTGTATTTTTAGTAGAGACAGAGTTTCACCATGTTGTCCAGGCTAGCCTCAAACTCTTGACCTCAAGTTATCCACTCACCTCGGCCTCCCAAAGTGCTGGGATTACAGGCATGAGCCACCATGCCCTGCCGAGTTTTTAAAACTTTAAAAAGAGAGTCTTGTTAAACAGACCTCTTTGTTCAAGTTCTTGCCTGTGTAGAATGAGAACTGATATTCATAAGGATAATCCATTTACCTATCTTCATGAATCATCAAGGAATATTGATTTTTAAAAAATTTAATTGAATTTTACATTGGGATAAGATCTTAGAACTTATCAGGCCTGATGTTATAATTTCACAGATCAGGAAACCAAGGTCAAGAGTGCTCAAGTGACTTGTTCAAGAGCATGTAACTAGTTAAGAAAAGACCCAAGACTTGTCAAAGTGTGCTGATTTCTTTTGAGATCAGTATTTTTTCCCCACTCAGACCATTTTGCTCTACAGAAAATGAGACCTTCCACTACAGACTTGGAGGATACCTGTTGGTTTATCATTTCCCCAGAAAATTCTGACTTATCTATCCTGGAATTGGATTATCAGGGTGGTAGAACCATTAATATGATTAATACTAGATTCCACAAGTGATGAAAATCATAAATGAATATCTAAGGAATTTGATTTTAATTAAATATCACTTCCTTACTATTTATAATTTTTTTTTTGACAAGGTCTCACTCTGTCACCCAGCCTGTAGTGCAGTCGCATGATCATGGCTAACTGCAGCCTTGATCTCCCAGGCTCAAGTGATCCTCCCACCTCAGCCTTCCAAGTAGCTGTGACCACAGGTGCATGCCACCATACCTGGCTAGTTTTTTTTATTTTTTGTGGAGACTGTTTTGCCGTGTTGCACAGGCTGGTGTCAAACTCTTGGGTTCAGGCGATCCTCCCACCTCAGTCTCCCAAACTGCTGGGATTATGGTGTGAACAACTGCACCCGGCAATTTTGTTCTTTAAAAATTTTTTTTTATAGATCTAGAAGTAAATAGCTGCAGGTGCTGGGTTCCAGTTATCTTAGTGTTCACACATTATAAGGGCTACCAGTGAAAAGTTTCGGTCGAGCATCTATCTTTTTGCAGTTAAATAGCACTTTTGAGGACTAAGTCTAGAATGAAGGGTGTTACTTTCAGTTGAGGAATTGCTTAACTTGAGGTTGGCAAAATATAAGAAAAGCCAGTAGTAAAATTTCAGTAGGTGGGAAAAGGATGAACGATGCGAAGAAGGACCCAGAAAACTAGTGATCTAAAATAGCAATTTATTTTTATAGTCTCATTGTTCAAAAAGTGTTTCCTTTTTTTTTTTATTTTTCTGGCACATATACTAAGAAACTAATTACCAACATATTGGCAAAAAAGTTTCCAATTTTGTAACAGAAATTAAAAGAAAGAATGTCTTCTTACAATACTAGCCATCTGCTTAATTGCATTACATGGTGATGATTTTAAATTGTAAGAGAAGAAAGGAAAATATGTTTCCTTTCTTGAATAATTGAATTGTTTTAGATACTGTTGCCTGTTTTTAATCCAGAAGAAATAAGCTATCCATATTTTCTAAAAAGCATAAAACATAAGAAATGTACCCTATATACTTCTTTGCATAAAATAAGAACCATTATAACTTACTTTTGTTTTAAGGCTTTTTTTTTTTTCAAGGAACTCTGAACATTTTTGAATATTATTGCACTAATCTTCATGCAATCCTTGAGCAAAGGGAATCCGTATTCTACAAGGAGGAAGTAGAAGTAGCAGGCAAAATTTGATGTCTCTTAATAAACTAAATAGTAAGTAAAATTGATTTTTTACACTTTATCTTGTTTATTTAGTCAGAGACTGGTCTAGAATTAAGGTAACAGTTCCATATTTTTGTTTATCCATTCATTTCATTTATTGACCATCAAGCAGGCTTTGTGCTATGTAGTAAGACAAGCACTTAACTAAGCATTGGTGATATAAAGATAAAAGACAAAACATTTTTGCCCTCAAATTATTTACAGTCTTACGGCAAAAGAGAAAAGTGTATAGATAGACAATTATAGTGTATCATATTAAAAGTAAATTCAGGGCCAGGCACAGTGGTTCACATCTGTAATCCCAGCACTGTGAGATGCCAAAGTGGGAGGATTGCTTGAGCCCAGGAGTTCGAGGCTGCAGTGAGCTACATTAATGCCACTGCACTCTAGGTCGGGCAATAGAGCAAGACCCTATCTCAGAAAAATTGATTAATTAATTAAAGTAATGTAAATTCAGGGAATTTGAGAAACATATAAGAGGGGATCATTTCTAGACTGGAGGATGAAAGAATATGGAAAATCCCTTGGCACAGAGGTCTATCAGTTCCAAATCATTTTCAAGATTCACCAGGAAGCCCATCTAGAGGGAATCATGAAGTCCAAGTACCGCAGTGTTCTCCTTTTATTATCTGTTTTTGAAGACCTTTTTTTTTAACCCATGGAGAAGATATACTGTGATGTAAAGAAGGAAGACCTTGGAATAATCAGACTCAGGTTCAAGTCACAGCTTAGCCACTGAATGGTATTGTGACTTTGGACAAAAGCTACACTTCCTTGGAGCCCTGTCTTCTTATTTTTTAAATGACAATTATAATAAGGTAATTTCTAGGATGAAGTGGGACAGCATTTATTTATTTGATACAGTTCCTGGCATTTAACAAATATTTTAAATTTATGAACATTTATTACCATTATCTTTTTCTACCATTAACATACCAAAAATTAATGATAAAATTCAAAAAAAAATTTCAATGTCAAATATTTTAGTTTTAGGAAGCAATGTTTTAAAGTAGATATAACGACTAGGATAATAAGAGAAGTTCTAAAGTTATAAGTAGACTTTACACAAAAGTTCATGTGCATAAGCATTGTTTGGCTCTTAAATCACATTTTCACAAATAAACAATCTTGTTAATCAACAGAACTATCAGCAACATTTTTGAATGTATATTTTGGGTTTGTGTCTCATGTCTCAGATTAGATCACAAAATTCTGTTTAACCCACAATGTCAGTGAAACGCTAGGAATTCCTTTCATTTGGTCCTTTACACATTGCAACTTTGATCATTTGATACAGTTAATTGCCAGTTTTACCACTTATATCCATTTCTTCAAGAGTACCAACATTGTGGGATTTGCACAAGTATAAAATAAGGCAACAAAATATAATCAGTCTTGTCTATATTGTGCAATTTTCCCACAATTATTATTTTATTTGTCTTTACAAATAATGATTTGGTGTTTGGTATAGTGGGTTATCAATAATTTATGAAATGCTTGAGAGTGTTCAACAAAGTCTTAAATACTTTTAAGCCTCTACCTGGAGGATCTTCATAGGATGCAAGCACATGTATAGTATAGTAATAACATCTTAATATACTGTAAAAGAAACATCTGAGGAACAAATTTTAAAGAGTTTATTTGAATAAGTAGCCATTCATGAACTGAGGAACACCAAACTAAATTTAGTGTTCCAATGACAAAGCGTCAGAGGCAAGTATATATGGGGTGGATACAGAAACAAGATGAATGAATGATTTGATTGGTTGCAATGATAAAATTGTCCTTTTTAGTTTACTTTGTCGGAACATTTCTTGTTACAGAACTGTAAGTTAACTGACCCCTTATGATGGGCTGAGGTTATGTTTTCTTTTTGTCTAACATAGGCATGTACCAGAAGTGACCTGAGTTGTTTCACTTATGTTTGCAGTTTAAGCAGGGTTAAGGCTATTTTTTCAGGCCTAGTTGGTTTTGTTTGTTCAGGAATTTCTCAGGCCCAGACTCCTTTTTAATTTTGAGATAACTGTATGTAGGGGTATATGTGTGTGTAGAATTCTATATAATATATAGATTTGTGGAATATAAGTGATTTTTATAGTTTAAATTTGCATCATTATTTATTTTTTAACAAAAAAGATACTCATCTTCCTTCAAGATTTGGAATAAGTTTAATTAAAAATCCTGAGATGATAAGCTATTTTTTTATTGAATGATTGGCATTTTCATCCCTGTTTATTTGTATTTTCTAATAATGTGCAGCCAGATAAATAGCCTGGAAACAAATTGGATGTCAAAGCTGATATAACACTGCAAGTGTTATTCACTGTTTCTGTTTTCACTTTTTTGTGTTCAGCTTCATATACCTAGTATTCTCACTGATTGAATTTGTAATAAGTAACATTTTTTAACTTATGCTTATAAAAATACATTTCTAATAAATATATTTGGTGTGTACTTTTAAATGATGGGATTACCTATAGGATTTTATTAAAAATTTTTTCACTGGAAATCTGAAAACTTTAACCAAAGAGACAGAAAAAAAAACAAGTTTTTTTTTTTTTTTTTTAATCATCATCAGCATCAGCAGTAACCACAAGAACACATATAACAAGGACAAGGACAATAAATAAGAACTGGAGACCTTTGCAATCCTTGAGGGAAGCAACAATTTCACAGAGAGAATGTTTCTGCTTATCAAAAGAAAAAATTTCAAAGGAAAAGCAATATACCAATCAAACTTTTGTGACATATTTCTTGAGACAATTTATAAGTATCCAAATTGAATCTGTCCCAAATCATTTCTAAATGCTAAGAAGTCAACCAGATTTATTGAATTATCAATTAATATTTATTGCAGGTCTTACATGAGTTTTAGGTCAATTTTATGATATAGTTTTATGTGTTCAGTTAAATATATAGATATATATATAAAGACAGACTTAGAGATATATTGAGGCCTTTTGTATAATCAATGCATGTATCTATATATGGATTTAGATTATTATATAATACATTTATGCTCATTTTATATGATTAGAAGCATAATTTTACCATGGAAATGAATGTATAGTAGGTTTTTGGTTATATTTATTATGTTTTCTTTGTTATGACTGATTTATTAGGTGGTTTATCCTCCTCCCCATTATAACATGATTTTTATGGAAACATATGATTCCCTTCAGGGCAACCTGCTTTATATTATGATTTTAGAGAAAACTGTAATGAATGTATGGGACCCTCCTAAAGAGTATTTGTAATTAAAGTAGGAAAAATTTTTTAAAAAGTAGTAGTTTGAGAGAGATTAGAAATTAAATAAGAAATAGCTTTTGAAAATGATAAATGCTGATCTTTGAGACAAAGTAAAAAGCAAAACAAAACTAACCAACATGTTTCATGGGAATCATTATTGGAATAACAGAGACCATTTTGTGTAAAAGTCCTGCTCATAGCCATCCCTATTTCTTACAGTGTACTAAACATCAGGTTAGATTATTACAAATGTCAAAAAATATTCTCATTGGAAAATTAAATAAGGCTGGAGACCTGCTACAGGTATATGAAACTACAACCTATCTCACAAACCTGGCTGTAACATGCATCTATAGCTTACTGGCAAAATCTCCTTTAAATAGACTGTGTTCCCTTTCCTCAAGTTCCACCAATCACAGGGTGTTTGCCTAGGCACTAACTTCTGGCCTGCCCCACTTGTTTTGTGTGTGTGTGTGTGTGTGTGTGTGTGTGTTGTTTGTTTTGAGACAGAGTCTTGCTCTGTTGTGCCGACTGGAGTGCAGTGGTGCGATCGTAGCTCACTGTAGCCTCATACTCCAGGTTCAAGCAGTTCTCCCACCTCAGCCTCCTGAGTAGCTGAGATTACAGGTGTGTGCCATGGCGCCTGGCTAATTTTTTTTTTTTTTTTTTTTTTTTGTATTATTGGTAGAGATGGGGTTTCACCATGTTGGCCAGGCTGATCTCAAACTTCTGACCTCAGGTGATCCACCAGCCTTGGCTTCCCAAAATGCTGGGATTACAGGTATGAGCCACTGCACTTGGCCCATTTTTTCACATTTTCTGTGCTGTGTGTTTCTGACCTCTGTAGCTGATGCACTGGAGGGTTTGCCACAAGGAGGCCTCTGCTGAGGTCAGGAAATGATGCTGAAGATGATGCTTCTATATTAAGGCAAGTCTCAAGAGTTTCACTTCAAAAAAGTGTCATGCTTGCTCTTTGTGGAAGCAATAACAAACTTAACCTTCCTCCTATCAAATAGCTTTATCAATAATGACATCATATTTATCTTCCCAACCATAGAAATTTCACTGATGGCTCAGAACATTTTGCTCGACAATCTCCCTACTCTCATTCTTTTTGGTGATATGGAAAATGCCCCCCCAAAAAAGCTATAATCCAAGGGTCATGTTTTTGCATCCAGCACTGGAACATGTTTTATAGAGTAGGCATTACACTTCTTTAGTTAGAAAACTTAGACTGTAAACTCTTGTTAGGCTCCATTTAAAATAACGAGTTGGGTGCATTTCTAGAGAGGGTAAATGGATATATGAAGAGTTTAAATTTTTTCCTGACTGACTACAGGAGCTTCTTGCCTAAGTGAAACATCTTAGAAATGTTACTTGAAAAGCTAATCCTAACTTATTTTTCCTCAGTAGCTCTGTGGGAGACCAGAAGGCAGGCAGAAGAGGAAGACAAAGGAAGGAAATATAGTATCATAAAGGGGTTGAAAATTTGTCAGAGTGATGTTTCTATTATTTTCATTGGGTATATTCTTCCAAAATTAAAGATCATTCTTCTTATGCAGAATCGAAAAGAAAGTCGAAAGGGGCATCCATAGAAATTTGTCTTAAAGCCTGATATTAAGGATTTTTCACAGATGCCTATAAGAACTGAAGAGTAGAGCACAGTTCACATCTGAAAGTGGCAGTTGCTACCTAGTTCCAGGTAATTGTTAGCAGTTATACCTGTGAGCCACGTGTTGCCAGATTTGCTGATTTTTCAAAGGGAGGGAGAATTTATTTTTCTATAAAATTGACTGATTTTAAAGACCAACTTTCTTTTTAAAATTTTATAGGCAAAACAAAACATGTCTGTGGTTCACCAATTTATTTTCTCTAAGTTAACATGAGAAATGCCAAATATTGTTCCATATAAGGATGCTTTGGGCTGCAAATCTGATGACTAGCAAGGATATCAAGAGTTTACTTAGTGGTCCTAAAATTAATTTCCTGGCTCTATGAGATCTTCTAGAATCTGGGCTTGTTCTCTTTCCATCTTCTGTTTTCTCATTCTCAGCATTTGGATTTTCATATTAGGCTGTTGCCTCATGCCTGAAACAGTTTCAATTCACTCATCTTCACACATCCACATCAGAATGGGTGAGAGTAGGGCTTTTCTGCCATGCCTCTTGCCTTTTATCTAAGAGAAACTGTTTATTTCCTACACTACCCCAAGAGATAGCTTTCATCTTGCAGGCCAGCAGTGAATCAAATGCAAAAGTGACTGGGAAAGTGAGGAGCTGACCTTTACACCCTGAAAGTACGAGGTAGGCACAGTGAACAAAAATTGAGAGTGAATGCCAGACGGTCACCCAGGATAGCATCTGTATCTTTCAGTCATTTTGATTTTGTATTTCCTTCAGTCATATTCTTATAGTTGAATTAGGACTTACACACAGCATGGCAGCCGTTAAGTTTCTCCATCGGAGAGAAATGATATCACTGCTGAGGTAAAGAGTCACAACTCCAGATTCAAAAAGTTCTTGATGAAAAAGGTCATGGCAGCCTTGCTGACATCACTATATTATAATAGACTTTGAATTTTAATTAGGAAGTGAAATCACAGAAAAAAAATGTTTCAAAAGCTTTGGGAAAACCTACTAATTCCATCTTTTAAAAAATAAGTGGGTGTTCTGGAAATGGCACTTTACCTCTCTGGGGTTTGTTGAGCAAAACCCATTACCCTAGTCTAACCATTTGAAAAACATCAGTCAGGCTGGGCTCAGTGGCTCATGATTGTAATCTCAGAAGGGAGCCTGAGGCAGACTGGTTGCTTGAGGTCAGGAGTTGAAGACCAGCCTGGGCAACATGGGGAGACCCTGTCTTTGCTAAAAATACAAAAAAAATTAGCTGGGCATAGTGATGCATGCCTGTGGTTCCAGCTACTTGGGAGGCTGAGGTCAGAGGATCTCTTCAGCTGGGAGGGACAGAGGCTGCAGTGAGCCAAGATATGTGCCATGGTACCACTCCAGCCTGGGTGACAGAGCAAAACCCTGTCTCAAAAAAAAAAAAAAAAAAAAGGTAAAGAAAAGAAAAAAGAAAAGTATCAGAAAAATCAAAATTGAGGTATATTCAGGAAAACAAAAAAAAACACAAAAATTAAAAACCTCATCAGTGCTTCTCAAAACTCATAATTAGAAAGGATAAGGAAATTCTGATAAACTGTCACAGCCAAGAGGAGCCTAAGGAGACATGATGATTAAATATAAAGTGGAAACCTCAATGGAATCCTGAAACAGAAAAAGTACATTGCGAAAAAATTGGTGAAATCTGAGTAAGGTTACAATATACAAAGGTTGGTTTCTTATATTTGACAAAGATACTATGAGATACTGTTAAAGATGTTGGCCGGGCGCGGTGGCTCAAGCCTGTAATCCCAGCACTTTGGGAGGCCGAGACGGGCGGATCACGAGGTCAGGAGATCAAGACCATCCTGGCTAACCCGGTGAAACCCCGTCTCTACTAAAAAATACAAAAATCTAGCCGGGCGAGGTGGCGGGCGCCTGTAGTCCCAGCTACTCGGGAGTCTTGAGGCAGGAGAATGGCGTGAACCCGGGAGGCGGAGCTTGCAGTGAGCTGAGATCCGGCCACTGCACTCCAGCCTGGGCGACAGAGCGAAACTCCGCCTCCAAAAAAAAAAAAAAAAAAAAAAAAAAAAAAAAAAAAAAAAAAAAAAAAAAAGATGTTAACAATAGGATAAAGGGCATAAGGAAATTCTCTGTACTATCTTTGTAACTTTTCTGTAAATTCTGTTTTTTTCCAACAATTTCCCAATAAATCTCAGTTGTCAACATCATCGTAATGCAAGACATTGGCATCACTTTCATTCTTGAGGCAAACTTTTGATTGATAAGTGTTTATGATTTAGGTCAAATTTGGTAACTTGTATTTTAGGGCAGCAATTTGTATCATCTGTCTAGATTATTTCATTTTAGGATGTTGTATTGATATTTCTCCTCCTAACGTCCCGGACTGTTCTGAACTTCTATAAATCCTTTTAACTGCTCTGTAACTTTCAAGCCTAAATACCAGCTAGGTGAAGTTGAACTATTTCACTTCTTCTTCCTTAGGGCTCAGTCCTATTCCCCTTGCTCTGCAGACTTGTCTATATCCTTGAAGGATTTCAATAATAGTCTAGAAAGGCAAACCTTTTTCCATGGTCAGTTTATTTGAACAAAGTGATTTTGAATTCTTGCCTGGGGTTTTTAGAGTTCCTCTCTCTAGGGGGAAAAAAAACACCACAAACATAAAAAAAAAAACAGACACTGGGGGGAGCTTCATTTATTAGAACTTGTGAATTTATAGGGGAAACTGGAGCCAAATAAAAAGAAGCATCAGGACAGGATGACCTGACATTTCTGAGGGAAAGCAGGATAGGTTACCAAATCAGGAGAAAGGAGCTAGGTATAGAATTAAATATAGAATCTAAGTCATAAAGAATTTCAATTTTTTTAAATCTCCGTTTCTCTCTTGCTTGTTTACATTATCTTTCTCTCTCTCTTGGAAGAAATATTTATTGTTTTCATTTTATAGCTGTATGTGAATGTCATTAAAATGTGTGAGTAGTTAGAGATTTCCAAGGGTAATTAATACAGATTACTCCTACAAGCTTCTGAACCCTACACTTTCTTTCAAAGGATAGTTTCCAGTTATCTGAAATGGAATAGATATCACTTAAATACATCAAATGGAAGCAAAAATTTTTGGATTTTTAACCACTATAACCAGAGCTAACAAATCAATGTCTTTGTTATGTACAGAAAAAAGTGAATGTATATTCAGACGGCACTTTTTCTAGGTTCCTCAAACTGAGGAAAATTCCAATTCTTTGGCTCTCTTCTTTGTGGATGAATTGGAAGAATGCTACCATATTTTAGAGCCAATATATCTTTACTTATCTCTTTCTCTTCTTTGTAGATATAGCTCCTGTTGAAGTAACAAGACTCTCTTCAAGGCAAAGTTGACTTTCTCACATGTTTGTGCATTTGGGGAGAATAGGAATTTTATACTGTGTTGATTTCTTTTTCAGTGCACCTTGGATTGTAATTCTTTGAGGCTAAGAAGAAAAGGGTTTTCAACAAATTGAGTATCTGTTAGAAACCCGTGAGTGGTTGATGATAAATACTATGTGTAGTTCTTGACATTCATAGTAAATCTGCCTGCTGATCTGGGACTCATGCAAAAGACATTTGAATATGTTGTGATTCTCTATGTACTTTACACAACATTCAGCTGCAGCTTGGAAACTTCTAAAATGCCCCTTTTAAGATATAATATTATTTCACATTAGCAGGGAAACTAGTGGTCTTACAGCTTTAGGGAAGGAGTATATAATAATAGAATGCTTGAGAAGTCAATTTAGCACTATATATTAAAATCCTTAAAAACATACACATTTTGATTTGGCAATTTCACATGTAGGAATTTATCCTAAATAAGTAATTAAGGATGTAAATCATATTTAGCTCTGGCAAGAATGTTTGTAACAGCGTTGTTTATTCTAGTGAAATATTAGAACAACTTAAATCTTCAATAATAGGGGAATATTTAAAGTACAGAATACAACAAAATATTGGTCAACATTTTAAAATGATTTATAAGCTGGATATTTGTTCATATATACATATATTCATAATATATTAACTAAAAACTATAATTAGAGGAAGCAGAGCAAAACGGCTGAATAAAGGCCTCTAGAAATAGTTCCCCACCCTACAGGAACACCAAATTGAACAACTATCCACACGTAAAAGCACCTTCATAAGAGCCAAAAGTCCGGTGAACAATCACAGTATCTGGTTTTAACATGTTCAGGAAAGAGGCACCGAAGAGGATTGAAAAGACAGCCTTGAATCGCTGACACCACCCCTTCCCCATCCCCCAGCAGCTGTGTGGCACAGTGGAAGAGTCTGTGTGCTTAGGGGAGGAAGAGCACAGTGATTGTGGACTTTGTTTTGGAACTCAGTACTGTCCTGTCACAGCAGAATGCAACTTGGGACAAAACTCAGCCAGTGCTCACAGAGGAAGCATTTAGACCAGACCTAGCCAGAGGCAAATTGTCCATCCCAGCAGTTGGAATCTGAGTTCTGGCAAGTCCCTCCACCACAACCTAAAATGCTCTGGGGTCCTACGTAAACTTGAAAGGCAGCCTAGGTCACAAAGACTGCAATTCCTGGGCAGATCCCAGTGGACTTGGGGTGCACACAACCTAATGAGATACCAGTCAGGGTGGCCAAAAGAGTCTTTGAGTTGCACCTCCCCCAACCCCAGGCAGTGCAGCCCACAGCTCTGGGAGACTCCTTTCGTCTGCTTGAGGAGGGAAGAAGGAAGAATAAGGAGAACGTTGTCTTGTAACTTGGATACCAGCTCAGCTACAGTAGGTTAGGACATGGGGCAGAATTGTGAGACCACCATTCTAGACCCTAGCTTCTGGATGACTTTTCTAAACACACCCTGGACCAGAAGGGAACTTGCAGCCTTGAAGGGAAGAACTCAGTCCTGGCAGAATTCATCATCTGCTGAGTAAAAAGCCCTTGGGTCTTGAATAATCAGCCGTGGTACCCAGGAAGTACTTGCTGGAAGGCTTGGGTGAGATTCAGAGCAGTGCTGGCTTTAGGTGTGACCCAGCTTATTCCCAGCTGTGATAGCTATAGAGAGATATGCCTTCTTCAAGATAAAAGAAACAAATAACATACAAAGGAGTTCTAACAGGTCTAGCAGCAGACTTTTCACTCGAAACTATACAGGCCAGGAGAGAGTGGCATGACATATTTATAGTGCTGAAGAAAAAAAAATTATCCTATCTAGCAAAAATATTCTTCAGACTATGATGGAGAAATAAAGACATTATCAGAGAAACAAAAGTTGAGTTATTTCAACACTAGACCTGTTCTACAAGAAATACTAAAGAGAGTTCTTCAATCTGAAAGGGATATTAATGAGCAATAAGAAATATCATCTGAAAGTACAAAACTCAGTGTTAATACTAAGTACACAGAAAAACACAAAATATTATGACACTGTAATTATTGTTTGTAAACTGCACATATCTTGAGGAGAAAGACTAAAAGATAAACTTATCAAAAGTAATAACTACAGCAACTTTCCAAGAGATAGACAGTATAGTAAGACATAAAACAAACGAAGTTTAAAAATGGGGGGATAAAGTTAAAGTGTAGAATTTTTATTAATTTTCTCTTTGCTTGTTGGTTTATGCAATCAGTGTTAAGTTGTTAGCAGTTTAAAATAATGAGTTATAAGAAGTGACTTGCAATCTTATGGTAACCTCAAATCACAAAAACATATAGTAGACACACAAAAAATAAAAAGCAACAAATTAAAACATACCATGTGAGACAATCACCTTCACAAAAAGGAAGAAAGGAAAGAAAGAAGACCACAAAACAAACAGAAAGCAAATAACAAAATGGCAGGAGTAAGTTCTTACTTACCAATAATAACATTGAATGTAAATAGACTTAACTCTACAAGTGTTAGACATAGAGTGTCTGAATGAATTTTTTGAAAAGCAACCTACAAGAAACACACTTCACCTATAAAGACACACAAAGACTAAAAATAAAGAGATAAAAAAATTCTACGCAAATGGAAACAAAAAAGAGTGACAATAGCTATATTTATATCAGGTAAAATAGATTTCAAGACAAAAACTATAAAAAAGAGACAAAGAATGTTATATGATGATAAAGTGGTCAAACCCATTATCATCATATAATAAAAAGATATAACAAAAGTAAATATATATGCACCTAGCATGGGAACACCCAGATATATCAAGCAAATATATCAATGCTCAGAAGAGATAGACCTCAAAATAATAAGGACTAGAGACTTCAACACGCCACTTTTAGCATTGAACAGACCATCCAGACAGAAAATTAACAAAGAAACATGGGAATTAATCTGCACTATAGAGCAAATAGACCCAGTAGATATTTATAGAATATTTCATCCAGTGCTGCTGAATACACCTTCTTCTCAGCACATGGGTTATTCTAAAAAATAGGCCTTATGTTAGGCCACAAAACAAGTTTTAAAACATTCAAAAAATTGAAATCACATCAGGTATCTTCTTTGACCACAATAGAAAATTACAAATCAATAACAAGAGGAAAATTGGACTGTATGCTTCTGAACAACCACTGGGTCAAAGAATAAATTAATCAGGATTTTTTTCAAAGATGAAGCAAACTAAAATGCAAATGCAATATATGAAAACCTATGAGATACAGCAAAATCAGTACTAAGAGGAAACTTTATAGTAATAACCCCTACATCAAAAACTAGAAAAACTTTACATAAACAACCTAAAGATGCATAATAAAGAACTGCAAAAGCAAAAGCAAACCAAACCCAAAATTAGTAGAAAAAAGAAATAATAAAGTTCAGAGCAAAAATAAATGAATTAAAAAACTGCAAAAGAGCAATGAAACAAAAATTGGTATTTTAAAAAGATAAATAAGATTGACAGACATTTAGCCAGACTAAAGAAAAGAGAGAAGACTAAAATAAATAAAATGAGATATGACAAAGGAGATATTATAATTGATACTTTGGTAAGGATTATTAGAGGCTGATATGAACAACCATATGCCAATAAATTGGAAAACCTAGAATAAATGGATCAATTGTTAGACGTATACAATCTACTAAGATTAAAACATGAAGGAAATTCCGAACGTGAACATACCAGAAACAAGTAATGACATGAAAGCTGCAATAAAAAGTCTCTCAACAAAACAGAGCCTGGGACTGGATTGCTTCATTTGTGAATTCTACAAAACATTTAAACAATAACTAATACCAGTTCTGCTCGGACAATTTTAAAAAATGAAGGAGGTGGTAAACTTCTAAACTGATTCTACAAGGCCAGTATTACTTGACACCAAAACCACACAAAGATACATGAAAGGAAAGAAAAAAAGAGAGAGTGGGGGTGGGGGGGGTGGGAGGGAGGGAGGAAGAGAGAAAAAGAAAGAAAGGAAAAGAGAGAAGAAAATTACAGGTAAGTATCCCTGATTAACAATGATGCAAAAATCCTCAACAAAATACAAGCAAACCAAATTCCACAACTCAATAAAAGAGCCATTAATTATGACCAACTGGAAATTACCCCATAATGCAAGGATGGTTCAATATACACAAATCAACCAGTGTGATACATCATATCGATACAATGAAAGAAAAAATTTCATTTGAAAAGTGAAATAAAAAATTATTTTAATTGACGCAGAAAAAGCATTTGATAAAATTCAATATCCCTTCATGAAAAAATCTTTTAAAAAATGGGTAAAGAAGGAACATAAGTCAACACAATAAAAGTCATATATGACAGAGACCCACAGCTAGTGTCATGCTGAATAGGGAAAACTGAAAGCCTTTTCTCTAAGATCTGGAACCCAACAAGGATGCCCACTTTCACCAACATTATTCAGTATAGTACTGGAAGCCCTAGCTAGAGCAGTTAGAGAGGAGAGAGAAATAAAAGGCATCCAAACTGGAAAGGAAGGAGTCCAATTATTCCTGTTTGCAGATTATATGACCTTATATTGGGAAATGATAAAGACTCCACAAGAAATCTATTAGAACTGATAAGTAGATTCAATAAAATTATAGGATACAAAATCAACATACAAAACTCAGGAACATTTCTATATGGTGTCAATAAGAAATCTGAAAAAGATATCAAGAGAATATTGTCATTTACAATAACTACAAATAAAATATCTCAGAGTAAACTTAACCAAAGATATGAAAGATCTCCAAAAGAAATACTGTAAAACATTGAATCAAGAAATTAAAGGGGAAACACACACAAAAAGGGAAGATTCCATGTTCATGGATTAGAAAAGTCAATATTGTTAAAATGTTCACACTACCCAAAACAATCTACAGATTCAATGCAATCCCTAAGAACATTCTACACAAAAATAGAAAAGACAAGTTTGTGTGGAACTGCAAAAGACCAAGAATAATCCAAGCTATCTTAAGCAAAAAGAACAAAACTGGAGGAATCATATTACCTGACTTCAAATTATACTGTAGAGGTATAGTAACAAAAACAGCATGGTATTGACATAAAAACAGACACATATGCCAATGGAATGGAATAGAGAACCTAGAAATAAATCCATACATCTACAGCAAACTCTTTTGGACAAAGTTGCCAAAAGCATATTTGCCAAGAGCAAAAGACAGTGGTGCAGATTTGCAAGTGATAATATTTATTAAGTCTGTGCCCAGGCTCAGATTCAATTCATGGACTGATTGCAATAATTCAGTGATCCCTCTAGGTGTCTGAGGTTCTGAGTTTTGAATGGCTAATTTATTTTAGAACTTTCTGCATATTCTTATTTCAAATACTCTGGTTTAATTTATTCATACAGGTGTTTTATATATACATCGATTACTAGCATTGTTTCCTGTTTTTATGCAGGTGAGCAGGACTTTTAGATAAAAGGCTTTTTAACTGGGGTTACATGATATCTTATTGCAGTTTTGATTTGCATTTCTCTGGTGATCAATGATGTCAAGCACCTTTGCTGTTCCTGAAACAAAGCTGTCTCCTTAAAACTCTTAGGTTTTCAGAACCCACGTCCTTCTTTTCTTCTGGACATGGCTCTTAAAATCTGAAGAATCCTTCAAAGCCCAGTCCGACCTCCACTTTCTCCGTAAAGCCTTCCCTAATCAAACATTCCCCAAATATATCTTATTAGACATGAAGCTCCCTAAGTACAAGGGCTTAGCTACAAGGTTCTTTTCATTTCCAACCCCTGCATCTGTCACATTTTTTCACATACACTAATCATTCAATAATCATTTTCTGAATTATTTGACAGTGACAATAGCTATAGAAAATCTGAGTCATCAATTTAAAGCAACACCTTTAAGAGGAATCTAATGAAGTACAACATTAATAGTATTCAAATGTAGTTGCTATTTTTAAAATAGCAATGTAATTTTGAGAAGTGCTTTAATAAAAACAACAACTAGAACAACAACAAAACTCTAAAGATGCCCTAGGAACTGAAATATTCTGTATTTTTGACCTTAATAAAATGGCTACTTAGAATTTTTTATACTGCAAATACCCTGTTTCTGTAAGTATTATGTATGGTGTTTTAAAAAATCTAGGAGAGGAATCTATCAATGTTTAATAGAACTACATGCTGTTATTACTTGGAGAAATTCCAGTGATTGATTTCACAACCTTCATTCCAAAATTCTTTTTATTTCTTACAGCTTCCAGGCCAAAATTAGTCATGTCTGAGACCTACTTTAGCATTCATCCACCAAAAATGAAAGTTTAAAAGAAATGAAGATGGGAGGTGGGGGTAAAATCCCATGTGCTTAATTGTAAAGATCAGAAAAATAGGTCCCAATACCACTCTTACTTCCTTTTTTAAGTAACAGAAGCATAATCACATTGAATTAAGAGAATCTTTTTTGTTTCTTTCAAATCCTTTCATTGTCTGTTTTTCTATCTCACACTTACTCTGTCATTTTAAATTTTGTGTTCTTGCCACTAATGTGCAGTTTCCTTATCCACCAATGTCATCTACCCGTTTCCTTCAGCAGAGCACAGTCTAATCCCAGTCTCTTACTAATAACACCATCTGAACAACCTATTATGAGATTCTTAATTTGGCAGACTCGCTGCATTATTTATGCAGAACTGATAAGGCACAAAACACATGGTTGAGTTTCCTGAGGAATTTCACTGTTTAACACCTCCACAAGGCTGAATCTATTTAAACACAACTTGCACAAAGCTTTCTTTGTTTCATTATGTTTTGAAACATGGCACAAATAAGTGGAAAGCAGACAATATATTTGTATCTTTTAAGCATTCAGTATATCCAATAGGTTCAAGTAACATAATGAGGTGCTTATGAACTCATGTCAAATTTTTTTTACCCAGAATAAGAATTGTTATCTGAATATTACCCAGATTGTTATCTGAATTGTTACCCAGAATAAGAAAGAATTATCTTTCTTACCCAGAAATAAGAACTGAAACAATAACCCATCCTACATTTCCCTCTAATTTATTTGTTCCTTATACATTGTCCAGGAATGTTTGAATTCTAAACATCACAGAATCTTTCTTTATAAATCATGATACTCACTTCTACTCCATTTGTTTGAAATCAGAGATTTGGTTTTTAGGATAAGTAAATCCTGATTTCATATTATTTCCAGAATAATGGTCTCTCTATGGTTTGTTAAATCCTGTGAAACAATGGCAAATAAAACTTCTGTTCTCCTTTTTGAATGTGTAAATTTTAACATTGTACCATATAGTATCAAAAATATACTTTTTTCTTAGTGTAATAATCATTTTCCACTTCTATACATTAATGTAATTTTCAACTACTATTAAGATTGATCATTCTGTTGGGTAAGCTATAACCTCATATAAATGTGTTATACTAGTATATGCTATTTCATTTTAGACAATTTTGCTTAGGACACATTTAATTATGAATTTTCCTATGTTAAATTGCTGTAATTACAAGCTACGATTTAGTGATGTTTCAGTTTCCTTCCAGCTGAATGTTAAACATCTTTTAAAATTTATTTTAGACCATGAGGATATAATTCATGACACTCGTGATGCCATTAAGACACTGGGAAAATCTGATATTCAATAGGAGATTGCTCCTTACTTTTTTAGATGGGGCTGAGAATGTCACAAATAGCCTAAGCTAAAGTAGCAATGTTTGAGAGTAGTGTTTTGGTTGGGGAGAGGGGGTTCTCATGGTAAAGGAAAGCTGAGAACTTTATCCTACATTGGTTTGGGAGGGAAAATGAAAGAACATATACATTTATAATGTTATAACTGTGTAGTTAATATGTAAAAGCAAGATACAGCTCAGTTCTAGTCATAATAGGCTAATATACTCAGATGACCATAGTAAAACATATGTAAATTATTTGATTTAATTTTTAATAGAATCTTTCAAAATGGCAAAACATAAAATAATATCCATCCATTTATCTGATTTCCAGCTTTAACAAATTTTAACATTTTGTCATGTTTGTAACTTATCTTTTTCTGTCAAAATAAAATTTTATAGTGACATCTAGATTCTAACCCTTTCACTCCAAAGATAATCACTATCCTGGAGTTGCAGTGGGTCATCCCCATGTATTGGTAAATATTTCTTCTATTGATGGGTGTATCCATAAGGACTATATACTATCGCAGTGTGTTTTAAACGTGTGTGTATATCTGTGTGTTATGTATATATTATTATATAATTATTATATATTTATCTTTTTGGTAATCAATTTTTTTCACTCAACATTATGATTTTTTTATTTTCAAATGGTTATTTTACTAGACAGAAATGATAGTGATATAATAGTTCATGGACCATTTCATTTACAAATGTCTGAAGTTCCCAATCAATATTTAAAACTTTAAATTTTTTAGAGTGATTTTTTATTCCTTTGGGGATATACCCAATAATGGGATTGCTGGGTCAAATGGTATTCCTGGTTCCAGATCCTTGAGCAATTGCCACATTGTCTTCCACAATGATTGAACTAGTTTATATCCCCACCAACAATGTAAAAGCATTCCTATTTCTCCATAGAAACACCAGCATCTGTTGTTTCTTGACTTTTTAATAATAGCCATTCTGACTGATGTGAGATGGTATCTCATTGTGGTTTTGATTTGCATTTCTCTAATGATCAGTGATGTTGAGCTTTTATTCATATGTTTGTTAGCTTCATAAATGTTTTCTTTTGATAAGTGTCTATTCATATCCTTTGCCCACTTTTTAATGGGGTTGTTTGTTTTCTTATTGTACATTTGTTTAAGTTCCTTGTAAATTCTGGATATTAGGCCTTTGTCAGATGGGTAGATTGCAAAAATTTTCTCCCATTCTGTAGGTTGACTGTTTGCTCTGATGATAGTTTATTTTGCTGTGCAAAGGCTTTTTAGTTTAATTAGATGCCACTTACCAATTTTAGCTTTTGTTGCAATTGCTTTTGGAGATTTCATCATAAAGTCTTTGTCCATGCCTATGTCTTAAATGGTATTGCCTAGGTTTTCTTCTAGGGTTTGTCCAGTTTTGAGTTTTACAGTTAAGTCTTTAATCAATCTTGAGTTAATTTTTGTAAAAGGGGTAAGGAAGGGGTCCAGTTTCAGTTTTCTGCATATGGCTAGACAGCTTTCCCAGCACCATTTATTAAATAGGGAATCCTTTTCTCATTGCTTGTTTTTGTCAGGTTTGTTGAAGATCAGATGGTTGTAGATGTGTGGTCTTATTTCTGAGGTCTCTATTCTGTTCCATTGGTCTATATGTCTGTTTTGGTACCAGTACCATGCTGTTTTGGTTACTGTGGCCTGTAGTAGAGTTTGAAGTCGGGTAGTGTGATACCTCCAGCTTTGTTCTTTTTGTTTAGAATTGTCTTGGCTATGCTGGCTCTTTTGGTTCCATATGAATTTCAAAGTAGTTTTTCCTAATTCTGTGAAGAATGTTAATGGTAGTTTGATGAGAATAACATTGAATCCTTAAGTTACTTTGGGCAGTATGGCCATTTTCACAATATTGATTCTTCCTATTCATGAGCATGGAATGTTTTTCCATTTGTTTCTGTCCTCTCTTATTTCCTTGAACAGTGGCTTGTAGTTCTTGAAGAGGTCCTTCACGTCCCTTGTTAGCTGTATTCCTAGGTATTTTATTCTCTTTACAGCAACTGTGAATGGGAGTTCATTCACAATTTGGCTCTCTGCTTGTCCATTGGTGTAATAAAATGCTTGTGATTTTTGCACATTGATTTTGCATCCCAAGACTTTGCTGAAGTTGCTTTTCAGCTTAAGAAGCTTTGTGGCTGAGAACATGTGGTTTTCTAAATATAGGATTATGTCATCTGCAAACAGAGACAATTTGATGTCCTCTCTTCCTATTTGGATACTCTTTATTTATTTCTCTTACCTGATTGCCCTGACCAGAACTTCCAATACTATGTTGAATAGGAGTAGTGAGAGAGGACATCTTTGTCTTTTGCTGGTTTTCAAAGGGAATGCTTCCAGCTTTTTCCCATTCAGTATTATATTGGCTGTGGGTTTGTCATAAATAGCTTTTATTATTTTGAGATATGGTCCTTCAATACCTAGTTTATTGACAGTTTTTAACATGAAGGGATGTTGAATTTTATTGAAGGCCTTTTCTGCATCTATTGAGATAATCACATGGTTTTTGTCATTGATTCTGTTTATGTGATGAATTACATTTATTGATTTGCATATGTTGAACCAGCCTTGAATCCCAGGGATGAAACCAACTTTATTGTGGTGGATAGACTTTTTGATGTGCTGCTAGATTTGGGTTGCCACTATTTTATTGAGGATTTTTGCACTGATGTTCATCAGAGGTATTGGCCTGAAGTTTTCTTTTTTTGTTATGTCTCTGCACAGTTTTGGTACCAGGATGATGCTGGCCTCATAAAACGAATTAGGGTAGAGTCCTTCCATTTCAATTGTTTGGAATAGTTTCGTGAATGATGGTACCAGTTTCTCTTTGTACCTCTGGTAGATTTCTGCTGTGAATCTGTCCGGTCCTGGGTTTTTTTTTTTTTTGTTGGCAGGCTGTTTATTACTGCCTCAATTTCAGAACTTGTTATTCAGAGATTATACTTCTTCCTGGTTTAGTCTTGGAAGAGTGTATGTGTCCAGGAATTTATCCATTTCTTCTAGAGTTTCTAGTTTATTAGTGTAGGGGTGTTTATAAATTCTCTGAATGTAGTTTGTATTTCTGTGGGGTCAGGGGTGACATCCCTTTTATAATTTCTTATTGTGTCTATCTGATTCTTCTCTCTTTTCTTTTTTATTAGTCTAGCTAGTTGTGTATCTATTTTGTTAATTTTTTCAAAAAACCACCTCCTGGATTCATTGATTTTTTTGAAGGATTTTGTGTGCGTGTGTGTGTGTGTGTGTGTGTGTGTGTGTGCCTTCTTCAGTTCCATTCTGATCTTAGTTATTGCTTGTCTTCCGCTCGCTTTTTTATTTGTTTGCTGTTGCTTCTCTAGTTCTTTTAATTGTGATGTCATTGTGTCAATGTGAGATATTTCTAGCTTTCTAATGTAAGCATTTAGTGCTTTAAATTTCCTTCTTAACACTGCTTTAGCTCCATCCCAGAGATTCTTGTGTTGTCTCCTTGTTCTCACTGGTTTCAAAGAACTTCTTGATTTCTCCCTTAATTTCATTATTTACCCAGTAGTCATTCAGGAGCAGGTTGTCTGATTTCCATGTTGTTGTGTGGTTTTGAGTGAGTTTCATAATCCTGAGTTCTAATTTGATTGCACTGTGATCTGAGTGACTATTTGTTATGACTTCAGTTCCTTTGCATTTACCGAGGAGTGTTTGACTTCCAATTATGTGGTCAATTTTAGAATAAGCACCACATGGCACTGAGAAGAATGTATATTCTATTGTTTTCAGGTGAGGTGTTCTGTAGGCATCTATCAAGTCCACTTGATCCAGAGCTGAATTCAAGTTCTGAATAATCCTTATTAATTTTCTATGTCATTGATCTAATATTAACAGTAGTGTGTTAAAGTCTCCCACTATTATTGTGTGGGAGTCTATGTCCCTTTGTAGGTTTCTATGTACTTGTTTTATGAACATGGGTCCTCTTGTAGTTGGTGCATATATATTTAGGATAGTTAGTACTTCTTGTTGAATTGATCCCTTTACCATTATGTAACACCCTTCTTTATCCTTTTTGATGTTTGTTGGCTTAAAGTCTCTTTTGTCAGAGAATAGGATTGCAACCCCTGCTTTTTTCTGCTTATCATTTGCTTGGTAAATTTTCCTTCATCTTTTTATTTTGAGCCTGTATATGTCTTTGCATGTGTGATGAGCCTCTTGAATATAGCACACGGATGGGTCTTGATGCTTTATCCAATTTGCCAGTCTGTGTATTTTAATTGAGGCATTTGGCACATTTACATTTAAGGTTAGTATATTTATATGTGAATTTGATCCTGTCATTATGATGCTAGCTGGTTATTTTGCATACTAGTTCATGCCTTTTCTTCATAGTGTCATTGATCTTCATATTTTCATGTGTTTTGCTGTGGCTGGTACCAGTTTTTCCTTTCCCAATTTAGTGCTTCCTTTAGGAGCTCTTGCAAGGCAGGCCTGATGGTGATGAATTCCCTCAGCATTTGCTTGTCTGAAAAGGATTTTATTTCTTCTTCATTTATGAAGCTTAATTTGGCTGGATATGAAATTCTGGGTTGAAAATTCTTTTCTTTAAGAATGCTGAATATTGGCTTCCACTTTCTTCTGACTTGAAACGTTTCTGCTGAGAGATCCACTCTTAGTCCCATGGACTTCCCTTTGTTGGTGACCTGCCCTTTTTCTCCAGCTGAGCTTAACATTTTTTCCTTCATTTCAACCTTAGAGAATCTGATAATTATGTGTCTTAGAGTTGATCTTCTCATGGAGTATTTGAGGGTGTCCTCTGTATTTCCTGAATTTAAATGTTGGCTTCTTTTGCTAGTTTGGGGAAGTTCTCCTAGATAATATCCTGAAGTGTGTTTTCCAATTTGTTTCCATTCTCCCTTATCTCTTCCAAGTACTCCAATCAGTCACAGGTTCAGTCTTTTGACATATTCCCATATTTCTTGGGGGTTTTGTTTGTTCCTTCTCATTCTTTCTTCTCCAAACTTGTCTGCCTGCCTTATTTCAGCAAGATAGTCTTCCATCTCTGATATCCTTTCTTTCACTAGATTGATTTGGCTATTGATACTTGTGTATACTTCACAAAGTTCTTGTGCCACATTTGTCAGCTCCATCAGGTCATTTGTGTTTCTCTCTAAACTGGTTATTCTAGTTAGCAGCTCCTCTAACCTTTTATTAAGGTTCTTAACTTCTTTGCATTGCATTAGAACATGCTTCTTTACCTCAGCAACATTTGTTTCTACCCACTTTCTGAAGCCTACTTCTGTCAATTCATCCAGCTCATCCTCCATCCAGTTCTGCACCCTTGCTAGAGAGGTATTGCGATCATTTGGAGAAGAAGCACTCTGGCCTTTTGGGTTTTCAGCATTTTTTCATCGATTCTTTCTCATCTTCATGAGTTTTGTCTAGTTTCAGTCTTTGAGGCTACTGACCCTTGGATGAGGTCTTTGTGAGGATTTTTTGTTGTTGTTGATGATGCTGTTGTTCTTGCTTTCTGTTTGTTTTTCTTTCAATAATCAGGTCCCTCTTCTGTAGGGCTGCTGCAGTTTGCTGGGAGTTCACTTCAGGCCCTTTTCTTCTGGTTCACTCCTGTGCCTAGAGATGTCACTCGAAGAGGTTACAGAATAGCAAAGATGGGTGCCTGCTCCTTCCTCTGGGATTTCTGACCTTGAGGGTCACCAGCCTATACCAGTAGAAACATTTCTGTATAGGATATCTGACAGTCCCTGTTGTTGGGGGGTCTTTGGATGGCACAGGAAGCAGGACCCATTTAACAAGGCACTTTGGCTGTCCCTTGGTGGAGGGGGTGTGCTGCGCCAGGGGGAAACCCATTCGCCTGGGCTGCCCAGATTCCTCAGAGCTAGAAGGAGGAAAGACTAAGCCTGCTCATCCATGGAGACTATGGCCACCCTTCCCGCTAGGGGCTCAGACCCAGGAAGACCAGAATTCTGCCCCTGAGCCCCTGGCTGGAGTTGAAATTTTTGCAGGGAGGTCCTGCAGCTGCAATGTTGGCTGCCTTCACTCCCACAAGGACCGCAGATGGCTTAGACCACAGGTAACTGCCACAGTGGTGATTGCTGCCCTTCCCCCTGGGAACTCGGTAGGCTTAGGCTGATTCTAGCCCAGTGGCTGTTGAGAATCTGCATGGCTCCATGGTTGAGAGTCAAGACCTCGGTGGTGTGGGTGTCTGTGTGGGATCTTCCAATCCGTAAGTTGCACAGTTCCTTGGAAAAATCACAGTTTCCCAGACTGGTTAACATTCTCACTCACTGCCTCCCTTGGCTGGGAGTAGGGGCTCTCCTGCCCCATGTGGTTCTCAGGTGGGCCACTGCACCACACTGCACTCCTTTCCTTTCTGTGGGTAATGCCAGCTGCCTAGTCAGTCCTAACAACAGAACCTGGATACCTCGATTGCCAGTGCAGGATTTGCACACTGTTTTGGATCTTTTTGATGGGAGCCTTCAATCACCACTGCTTCTAACATTATGTTTTTGAAATTTATCCATACTGACATATTTTTAACTACCATGTAGTATTCCAAAGTGTGAATAAACTCTAGTGTAACCATTCCCTTACTCGTGGGTTATATTTATTTTATTTTTATTTTTTTGGTACTTCTCTGAACAGCTTTGCTCAAGTCTGGTTTAGAGAAATTCAGAATATCAGGGATAGGGGATTTCACTTAAAGAGACTGTGCTATCTACAGGAAAATCAAACACAATTCCCTGCACACCTGTTTCTGCTTGAATCTCCTATTTTAATTTCATTCCTTGTGTATATTAGTTATGTTCATAATAAACTTTGTCCATTTCAGATGAAGGCCATCCATTTTTCAGTTAAGTGCTATACTGCTCCTCTAACTGGTTAGAATGATAACCATAAAAAAATGCCTTTTCTAAAATTTAATGCTTTATAGCACTGCAGGAAGGTATTTCCCACTAAGATAAATCCACTACTTTAGGTATTCTATATTTTTATGTATTTATCTTCTATTTGCCTTACTTTGTGACTTGTAGTGTTGGAAAGAAGGAAGCATTTTTTCTATTTTTGTTGTGATTTTTCAATATATTGCACCAGTACAATTTGTGCCCATTAAGGTCTGTGAAAAAGCAAAGAAGTTATATAATTTACTTGAAAGAGAGAAAGCTATTTCTTAGTGAAGCTCATTTAAAGGATATGGAAAAGCAAGTTAACTTGAGGTGATTTTATACCATTTGATTATGGTTGACATCACTAATAAAAACAAGAATTAACCTAACTAAACAATTTTTCATTGGATAAATTTAAAATACATTCAATACAACTACATTCTCATACATTAGAGCATTACAAATGCATTCCATCTGACCATCACACTGGCTAGCTGGTAATGGTATGAGAAGAGATGTCTCTGATTTGCAGAAAGGACAGCTCCGTACCCAGTTACCTAGGCCCCATGAAAGCATGGTCCTGGGAGAGCAGTGGACTGGCTGTTTTTTCCTGCTAGCCTCTCAATGGCCATTGTGAAAGCTGTGAATGAAGTGCAGCTGCCGAAAGTTTGGAGAGTTAGCCTTAATGAGTATTTCTCCCCAGAAATCTGGCCTCTGAGTGGATAATATGGGAAATTTTTAAAGGAAGTAGTAACTGGCTCACCATTCAACTTGAAGTTGAATTCCAACTACCTTTCATTTTCCTGTGAATCTTCTAGATACACTCTATCTTGTTCACTGAAATTCAGGATATATTTTTAAGAAGAATGGGAAGAGGAGCACATTCCAGAATTTATCCTCTTTATGTAAACAGTAGAAAGGCATTGATGATTGGAATCCAATCTGGAAACATAATTTTTTAAAGACAAAGTTTTAATTAAAGGCAATTACTTCTGCCATATGGAAAGATATTCTTTAAGCTGTGGTGTATATAACCCAGATGGGCTAAGAAGTCCCGTGGCACAAAATAAACCCCATGAGGAAGGAAGGAGGGGGGCTGGTGAGTCCCCAGATACAGAGGCACCAATGGACATTTTCCTCTATCCTTGAGTAATTGTAACTACTGAATTAACTGTGGTTTTAGATGTTGGCAATTTTAGGAAAGAAGACCCTCTTGGGGATTACATCTGTTGTTTCCTAGAGTATACCTAGGACATAAGGGATCTTTAAAAATGTTCTGTGTAAAGGTCCCTAAAGAAATTAAAAATAGAATTACCATATGACTCAACAATCCCTCTTGTGGGTATATGACCAAAGGATATAAAATCACTACCTCATCAAGATACCTGCACTCTCATGTTCATTGCAGCATTATTCATAATAGCCAAGATATGGAAGCAACATAAGTGTCTATCAATGGATTGATGGATTAAAAAACTGCAACACACATACACACACACACACACACACACACACACACACCGAGAGATAAATATTTTTCAGCCTTTAAAAAAGAAAGATTCTGCCATTAACCACAACATGGATGTGGAGGACGTCATGCTAAGTGAAATAAGCCAGTCACAAAATAAAAATTTTATGTGATCTAACTTCCATGTGGAATCGAGGGAAAAAATGAGAATAAAGTGGTTACCAGGGCTGAGGAGGGAGGAGGAAATAGGAAGAGATAGGTCAAAGGATGCAAAGTGCAGATATGACCAAGCCTAAAAATCTGATAATAGTGTAGTTAATAACTACATATTTTATCATATTTAGTATGATCATATTGTATCATATTTAGTATTTTTGCTAAATGAATAGATTATAGCTGCTCTTGTCATGGGGAAAAAATGAGCAACTTTGTGAGATGATGGATATGTTAGTTTCCTACACTATAGTAAACATTTTACTATATATGTATTTCAGAACCTCATGTTGTGTGCCTTAAATATATACACAACTTATTAAAATTTCAACAATGGGTTGTTGAGAACTAAAAAATAAGGTTCTGGATGTCACCCACACCCTCCAAAATGCAAACTAGTTACAAATTCATCGATCTGTTTATTAGAGCCCCAGTGTGATAAAAAAATTAATATCTTTATTGTAATATTTACTCTAAAGAACACTTAGTAGGGTGAGGCCAATGACTGCCTTCACAAATGACTGACCCTGGGGCAGAACTTACCTATAAAATTATCATAGCACATCTCATAAAAGATTTTTAATACGTTGGAATAAAACATGGATACGTATTTAGTTAGTAAAATATCTACAGTTTCAATCTCTTCATGTGTGGATCATATTTTACCCCTGTGTTGAGAGAACTATTACAGCTTTTAGAGTAAATATCACTCTTCCCAAGCTCAATAGGAGTCACTTGGCAGTTTCAAGCATCTTAATTACTCAGCATCATGAGTTCTCCAAGGCTTAATGCTGGATATGCTGTGACCTCCTGACTTGACAGATGAGCTTAATTTCTCACTGTTTCTGATCATAATAGTAGGAAGCTCTGACTGTCAAAATCCAAATTCGTTGTCAGAGTTGAAGAGCTCACCTCAATAGTGCCACATAGAATTACCCTACTGAGGAATAAAAGAGTGAGCACATGTAAAAGACTTAAAACTAGGCCTGGCATGGACTAAATGTTAGCTGTTCTTAGAATTAATTTGATATTCTGAATGATTTCCAAAACAATGAGTCAAAC
Source organism: Chlorocebus sabaeus (assembly GCF_047675955.1). Lineage (NCBI taxonomy): Eukaryota > Metazoa > Chordata > Mammalia > Primates > Cercopithecidae > Chlorocebus > Chlorocebus sabaeus. The sequence continues at coordinate 14,861,167 of NC_132927.1, read as the reverse complement.
CAATGAGGTATATTTTGAAAAGGAATGTAGTAAAAATATTCTCCACTCTGGTCCTGCTGCCTCTGAGTGGGTAGAATAACTTCATAATCCTGGACAACCAATCACTTGGAAATGCTTTTCTTCTCAGAGCTATAAATGTATGTTTGGACTACTCTGAAAATTAAAGCGATACAAACATATTTATTCATTCTCACAATGGCTGGTGAAATTTGAGTAGTAAGTAAAGGTGTTTTTCAGTTTTGGAAGTTGCAGGATAATGGAGTTTCTGGCCCAGTAGTTTTATTTCAGAGAGCCTGTACAATTTGCACATGTAAAAATAGCCCTTCTACTATATCCCAGAGGAGCTTGATTTCAGCAGTACCAGCAGCTCCACAGAAGTGCACAGAGAGAAACTGTTCTAAGAAATGTACTCTCTGAAAATGTCACAACATTCTACTGCAGCATGGTCATTTGCTGACTATTTTTCACATTGTGTCTGGCCTTCTTAATACCAGGACTCTCTTTAAAATGCCAAAGATACCCCTCCAAAAATACACATGAATCAGTCATTTGCATTTACTCATAAAACTCTTTTGCCTTTTCAAAGAGCACAGGGTCAAAGACAAGGACGCCTTTCTGTCTTTTCACTGAGAACCACTCACTCAGAACACCATATAGTTTCCCTTATTTATTTATGTGAGTGCATCATGGGGCACTGCTCCATCCATGCTTGGAAAGACTGGAAATTCATTACATGTTTAAATATCACCCGTCCTGCTTCCTGATATTTTATATCAGGGAAGAACATTGTGATTATCTGCTAAAACTTTCCCATGACCAGCCCTATCCAGTTGCATACATATCCATTTTCTCTTTAGCTGATCATTGGCTTTCCACACTTCTGTTAGTTGACTTCCACTTAGAGTGATTTTCTTTTTTTCCTCACCTCCATTTTACTCATCACCATCATGGTTTCTCTTATAGACTATCTGACTCTCTCATCTTTAATCCTTACATGCTTCCTTCTTCTTCTGAATGACTTGTTTCTTGCCTTTTTTTCTCTTTTGTCGCTTATTTCACAAAAAATAGCTCCATCACAAAGGGCTGTCATTTTGTGGACATGAAGAAGAGGAGCTCCTCCTCTGTGTTCTGTGCAAGGAGCACAAAGCATTGGGTGAGAATCTTCCTGGCTAGATTTTCTCTTTGTAAACATTCGAGGCACTTTGTGGCCATTGCTTCCAGAACAGAGCATTCCCGGATGCTTGTGTGTTGCCTAGGGTTGGTGTCTGGACCTCTTCTACTGGGAGTAGAGGTAGAGGTCGCACTGAGGCTAGGGTTTGCAGCGTTTGGTGAGGGACTAGGCAGGAGGCATACTGAAATCAGGCACTGAGGTTTCCATGGCTCAGGCAGAGACTCGGAGACTGACAACGCACTGAAATTAAGAATGTGAACAGACAAGGTGTGGTGGCTCATGCCTGTAATCCCAGCACTTTGGGAGGCCGAGGCGGGCAGATCACCTGAGGTCAGGAGTTCGAGACGAGCTTGGTCAAATGGTGAAACCCTGTCTCTACTAAAAATATAAAAAAATAGCTGGGTGCGGTGGCACACACCTGTAGTCCCAGCTACTTGGGAGACTGAGGCATGAGAATCGCTTGAACCCAGGAGGCGGAGGTTGTGGTGAGCCGAAATTATGCCACTGCACTCCAGTCTGGGCAACAGAGAGAGACTCTGTCTCAAAAATAAATAAATAAATAAATAAATAAATAAATAAATAAAGAATGTGAACAGAAAACATGAGAATTAGGCCAGAATAAATAGGAGTAGAGACCATTCTTGATCTATGGGCTTCCTTGGGCCCCAGCAGGCAGTGGAATCAAGGCAAGTATCCTATAGCTTAGGAGCCTGCCCCAGCTACTATCAAGAAAGGATGACAATTTGCCAGTTATTCAATACCTACAATGAATCTCACTTCCGATGGGCCTCAGGGTCATGGGATTGGCCTTGGGTAGGGATGGGTAGCTGGCAGATAATCTGCCTGTAGTAGGACTGACACTCTTGCCTATGACATCTTCTGAATAGAAGATCCTAGACCATAAGTCACCCACAATAAGATTTTGAATTGTCAGCAGAGTGAAGTTCAGCATTTGCCTGAGATCTGGTCCTGAAATGTAGTTTATCTGAAAGGTAGTCATAGCTCCCTCAAGAGGGTTGGGAGAGATTCATAAATTTTCATTCTATTGTTCCCTGATGTTATTCCACACATGTACATTTTAAAAGCATACTCTGTTAATAGAACAGGAAGGAGATAAAGGTGAAACTCAGAAAAGTGGATTGCAAGAATTCTGCAAAAATTTAATTATTTTCATCCACAAAAGTAAAACGTGATTCTTGAATTTTAAAAATTAAATGGTCACTTGATTTCACATATATGTCTGTGATAGGAGATGAGACAGGAATCTGAAAATAATAATTCTAATCTGCATATGAGTATGCGTGTGTCTTTGTGTAATAATTTATAATGTGCAGACACCAAGTCTCATAGAATTCTGTCTCTATGCAATAGGAGGAAGAAACTGAGACCATTTTTATTTTAACATTCATTCTTCATTATTTCCCTAGGGCATTTTTTATTTCAGATGGTTCATTCTTTTCAAAGCCCGTAAGTCTCCTTAGAAAAAATGTTCACCTTGGGAAAGTAGAGACTCCACACTGAATCTTGTGCAGCTCTTTTCCTGGCCATGGAATATTTAAAATGAGCTCAGAGGAGGGATGAGTGTTTTGCATTTTATTGCCTTATGCTCTGCATTTCAAGGATAATCCAAATATCTAAAATGTGTTTGCAGTAAAGCACCCCTTCCTACTTGCGGTGTCCTTGAATACCACTGAATGTGTCATCACTCTTCTAATATCTGTAGCTGAGAATAAATCTAACCACCATGAGGCTGTAAAACATAAGTGCTCCCCATAGTAATACTAAGATAAATGCAGAGTCATATTAGTAATACTGCCCTGGAGGTAGAACTTTCCACTGGAGCTTATCATGTGTTTAATGAAAGACACAATCAGACAAATTAAACGCCATATATTTTATTCATATTCATGCAACTGTTCTTTCAATCATGCCCTTCCATGAAAGGCCAAGTTGAACCACTGCTGTTTCTAGTCTACCCCACCCACCCCGCCCACCCCTCTTCTTATAAACAAGAACACAGGCAGCCCCCTGGGGAAGGGCTAAGACAAATCGAGCACAGCTGCTGCTCTGGAGAAGCGGGAAATTGACTGCTGTTGTGTCAGATCACCACTAGTCTTATTTTTCTCGGTCAACCATAAGCATCATGTGTCTCTTTAATCTAGAGACAGCTCAGAGGCCTGGGGAGGGGGAATGCAGGGCAGACAGGGCTTGGCACACAGGCAGGCTGGCCCTATTGTCAGCAAAAGGGAGGTCTAAATTTCCAAAAAGATCTTTAGCAGAGAACAAATAGAACACAAGCATCAGTAGGTTTATTTACAGAGTAGAGCTCATTAAGCCTCCTCTAGCCCAGGTAATTACAGTTTAGCTTTGCCCCTTCCCTCACTTCATTCAGATTGGGAAGGTATGGGAAACAAACTGAATTCATTTGGCACCTCATTACTGAGTATGGTTCTCTCTGGGTATAGGTGTTTTGGTCTAAGTGTATCTCTCTTGAAGACAAGTGTGTAGTTAGAATTGGCTTTGTGGCTCAATAGGAGTCTGTTTCTTTTCATAGGAGAATTCAGACCTTTATTGACATGACAGAAATGTTTGTTCTTAGCTCCATCACCATATTTGATGTTATGACTTCTGTTTTTGTTGTGTTAAAAATATTTTACTGTGTATTTTTTCCTAATGATTAACTTTGTTCAATAAACTGAATCCTCTCTTTTTTTAAGTACATATACTGACTCCCTGTTATGAGCTAGAGGTGAATTTAAGACATGTCCATTTTAGCCCTCCTCACTCCTTCTCCTCTACTACCTAAATTTTAGTTAATTATGCTTTTTTTAGTGTTTATATTTCACAGCTTCATTTCTTGTTTTGCCATTTTAAATGTCTTTGGATCCCTTGGCTATGAGAGATCAGCTTGTTTACAAAATCTGCCCTTACCTCTCCCTTTACCAAAAATTATGATTATAATCATTTCTATATGGTGGGGGATGAAGACATTTACATTCTTGTCTACAATCAAAAATGTACTATTTGTATTTCAAATCCTAAAGTTAAATGGATTTAATGATCACATCCATGCCTTTTACCATGGAAAGCTAAAGCTTGTTTTCTTCTACTTTTTAAGGAACTGAGGAAAAGTATTTTCATTGCATGTTTTTAAAAGTTTGTCTTCTGATTTTATACATAATCTATATTTTGTGGCTGGATACATAAATCTCAGTTTACACTCATTCTTTGAAAACTTTATAGTCATTGCTTTGCTATTTTGGAAACTGTTAGCAAATTCTTTTAAGTATCAGGATACATTTGTCCAGCAATTGACCCAGAAATTCCACCCCTAGATATTTAGCCAGGAAAGATACAAACATACACCCATAGAAAGATTTGAGTATGAGTGTTCATAAAAGCTATATTCACAACAGGCAAAGACTGGTGATAACTCAAATTCATATCAGAAGGAAAACGGATGAGTAAGTCATGGTGTTTTTATACAATAGAATATTACTGAGCAATTAAAAGAACTAAACCACTGACACACATGTCAACATGAATGAATTTTGTAGACAGCATATGGAGCAAGAGAAGGCAGATGTAACAGTGGTCAAACATAGGTTTTGATATTTTCCTGCAGGAAGAATACTGTACTAAGCCCTAGTGTGTAACCAGCTAGAAATGTAACTTGTGAAACTCAAGCCTTTCTAGGCTTTGCCTTTGCATCGATAAAAAGGAGAAGTTTAGATGAAATTATTTTCAGCTTTCTTAAGGTTCTAAAATCCAGAGACATTAGTCTTTTATAGTTTGCAGTAACACAGCTAAGAACTTTGAAATTCACATAAAAGAACATTAATCAAGTGTCCCATGATAACCTTCCAGTTTTAACACAATGGTTTCTAAAACATTGTGAGGAATTGCTACATACCCTAAAAATGAAGAATGCAGGCCTGAGGGAATAAGATCAAGTTATATCAGATTTACTCATCTATTTCATTACTCATTTCTTATATATCATTTCCTCTTCTCTAATAATGGTCAAGTTTTTCTTATACTTAATTCATCAAGTATGTATTGAATGTCTATCTTAGAACTGTATGCAGGTCCGTACCTTTGTTTTATTATCGGTTAGGGAATTGACTATTATGTTTGGGTGTTTTTCTTTCCTTAATGCAATACAACAAGTTGAAAGGTTTCATTCTCTCTTTAAAAATTAACTTAAAGTAACTTCTGATTAATATGTTTTCTCCACTTGCTGAGGTTTTCTTTGCTCCAGTGAGGTCTCTGTTCATAAACAAAATTGGGACTTATGAAAGATGTAGCTCTTCAAGGAAAGAAAAGAGAATAGCAATTATCCCTAACAATTTTAATTATTTCAAGGCCTTAAAAAAGTAATATTTAAAGCTCTAATTTAGATACAATTGATGGCTACTTAGAAAAGTACATTTCTTTGATTCCAATAGTATTGCAATGTAGTCTAGTTGGTATAAAAAATCCTAGATTTTAGTGCTGCTGCCATTCTTTAAAAAACTTAGATATATAGTTGAATTTCGTTTTTTTTTTTTTTTTTTCACTGCTACTTAGAGAACAGCAATTCCAACATTCTGTTTGTCAGACTCTAGAAACTAAACCTCACATAAGGCAAGAAATAGAAATCACCATCCCAAATCTCAAGTTAGTACAACAGAGAAGTTTATAAATGATTTTAACTCTGATCATTAAGGCTTTGTTTATTAACCTGTCTAGGACCTGTTTAAGGGTTATAGCATGGTACTCCTTATTCCCAGTGAAGGCAATTGTGAGATAAAATGAGAGGATCAGAGTTCTCCATTCCTGGAGTGGACTAATTTTTCAGAGCTGATCTCCAAATGCTTTACAAAATATTCAAAAGGCTTTTGGTGGGAGCCTTTTTGTCTAACAAAAGTACACTCTGTGACATTTGGGCATCTGCTCTGTAGCTTTGGCTACAGCTAGGGATGACTTACTATACTCATGTGAAATTTTATCCACACCTGCTGGATGTCCTGTAACAGGTGGCTGTTTCCTATGGATGGAGACCTTATCTTATACTCTGCATTTCCTATAGATCCTACCCAGTGGCTTGTATACCACAGGTAGCCATTAATTACTTGATTAACCGACATTTCCTGCTAACTACTGTGTTCTCTGTAAATATAAACTTTAATTAACCCCTTTCTTAAACATTTTCTCAAAATAAAGAAAATATTATAAGTACCTTTCTGGGAAGTATTTAAATAAGGATATAGAACTTTGTATCTGAAATAATTAGTGTTAAGCCCTGCTTGGATTGAAGAGAATGACAGTAAAATGATTGCGTGTATGTTTCCAATCCTTCATTCCTTCCCATATTCTTTTTTTTTTTCTTTTTTTTTATTATTATACTTTAAGTTGTAGGGTACATGTGCATAACGTGCAGGTTTGTTACATATGTATACTTGTGCCATGTTGGTGTGCTGCACCCATCAACTCGTCATTTACATCAGGTATAACTCCCAGTGCAATCCCTCCCCCCTCCCCCCTCCCCATGATAGGCCCCGGTGTGTGATGTTCCCCTTCCCGAGTCCAAGTGATCTCATTGTTCAGTTTCCACCTATGAGTGAGAACATGCGGTGTTTGGTTTTCTGTTCTTGTGATAGTTTGCTAAGAATGATGGTTTCCAGCTGCATCCATGTCCCTACAAAGGACACAAACTCATCCTTTTTTATGGCTGCATAGTATTCCATGGTGTATATGTGCCACATTTTCTTAATCCACTCTGTCACTGATGGACATTTGGGTTGATTCCAAGTCTTTGCTATTGTGAATAGTGCCGCAATAAACATACGTGTGCATGTGTCTTTATAGCAGCATAATTTATAATCCTTTGGGTATATAACCAGTAATGGGATGGCTGGGTCATATGGTACATCTAGTTCTAGATCCCTGAGGAATCGCCATACTGTTTTCCATAATGGTTGAACTAGTTTACAATCCCACCAACAGTGTAAAAGTGTTCCTATTTCTCCACATCCTCTCCAGCACCTGTTGTTTCCTGACTTTTGAATGATCGCCATTCTAACTGGTGTGAGATGGTATCTCATTGTGGTTTTGATTTGCATTTCTCTGATGGCCAGTGATGATGAGCATTTTTTCATGTGTCTGTTGGCTGTATGAATGTCTTCTTTTGAGAACTGTCTGTTCATATCCTTTGCCCACTTTTTGATGGGGTTGTTTGTTTTTTTCTTGTAAATTTGTTTGAGTTCTTTGTAGGTTCTGGATATTAGCCCTTTGTCAGATGAGTAGATTGCAAAAATTTTCTCCCATTCTGTAGGTTGCCTGTTCACTCTGATGGTAGTTTCTTTTGCTGTGCAGAAGCTCTTTAGTTTGATGAGATCCCATTTGTCAATTTTGGCTTTTGCTGCTGTTGCTTTTGGTGTTTTAGACATGAAGTCTTTGCCCATGCCTATGTCCTGAATGGTACTACCTAGGTTTTCCTCTAGGGTTTTTATGGTATTAGGTCTAACATTTAAGTCTCTAATCCATCTTGAATTAATTTTCGTATAAGGAGTAAGGAAAGGATCCAGTTTCAGCTTTCTACTTATGGCTAGCCAATTTTCCCAGCACCATTTATTAAATAGGGAATCCTTTCCCCATTTCTTGTTTCTCTCAGGTTTGTCAAAGATCAGATGGCTGTAGATGTGTGGTATTATTTCTGAGGACTCTGTTCTGTTCCATTGGTCTATATCTCTGTTTTGGTACCAGTACCATGCTGTTTTGGTTACTGTAGCCTTGTAGTATAGTTTGAAGTCAGGTAGCGTGATGCCTCCAGCTTTGTTCTTTTGACTTAGGATTGTCTTGGAGATGCGGGCTCTTTTTTTGGTTCCATATGAACTTTAAAGCAGTTTTTTCCAATTCTGTGAAGAAACTCATTGGTAGCTTGATGGGGATGGCATTGAATCTATAAATTACCTTGGGCAGTATGGCCATTTTCACGATATGGATTCTTCCTATCCATGAGCATGGTATGTTCTTCCATTTTTTTGTGTCCTCTTTTATTTCACTGAGCAGTGGTTTGTAGTTCTCCTTGAAGAGGTCCTTCACATCCCTTGTAAGTTGGATTCCTAGGTATTTTATTCTCTTTGAAGCAATTGTGAATGGAAGTTCATTCCTGATTTGGCTCTCTGTTTGTCTGTTACTGGTGTATAAGAATGCTTGTGATTTTTGCACATTAATTTTGTATCCTGAGACTTTGCTGAAGTTGCTTATCAGCTTAAGGAGATTTTGGGCTGAGACAATGGGGTTTTCTAAATATACAATCATGTCATCTGCAAAGAGGGACAATTTGACTTCTTCTTTTCCTAACTGAATCCCCTTGATTTCTTTCTCTTGCCTGATTGCCCTAGCCAGAACTTCCAACACTATGTTGAATAGGAGTGGTGAGAGAGGGCATCCCTGTCTTGTGCCAGTTTTCAAAGGGAATTTTTCCAGTTTTTGCCCATTCAGTATGATATTGGCTGTGGGTTTGTCATAAATAGCTCTTATTATTTTGAGGTACGTTCCATCAATACCGAATTTATTGAGCGTTTTTAGCATGAAGGGCTGTTGAATTTTGTCAAAAGCCTTTTCTGCATCTATTGAGATAATCATGTGGTTCTTGTCTTTTGTTCTGTTTATATGCTGGATTACGTTTATTGATTTGCGAATGTTGAACCAGCCTTGCATCCCAGGGATGAAGCCCACTTGATCATGGTGGATAAGCTTTTTGATGTGTTGCTGAATCCGGTTTGCCAGTATTTTATTGAGGATTTTTGCATCGATGTTCATCAGGGATATTGGTCTAAAATTCTCTTTTTTTGTTGTGACTCTGCCAGGCTTTGGTATCAGGATGATGTTGGCCTCATAAAATGAGTTAGGGAGGATTCCCTCTTTTTCTATTGATTGGAATAGTTTCAGAAGGAATGGTACCAACTCCTCCTTGTACCTCTGGTAGAATTCAGCTGTGAATCCATCTGGTCCTGGACTTTTTTTGGTTGGTAGGCTATTAATTATTGCCTCAATTTCAGAGCCTGCTATTGGTCTATTCAGGGATTCAACTTCTTCCTGGTTTAGTCTTGGAAGAGTGTAAGTGTCCAGGAAATTATCCATTTCTTCTAGATTTTCCAGTTTATTTGCGTAGAGGTGTTTATAGTATTCTCTGATGGTAGTTTGTATTTCTGTGGGGTCGGTGGTGATATCCCCTTTATCATTTTTAATTGCGTCGATTTGATTCTTCTCTCCTTTCTTCTTTATTAGTCTTGCTAGCGGTCTGTCAATTTTGTTGATCTTTTCAAAAAACCAACTCCTGGATTCATTGATTTTTTGGAGGGCTTTTTGTGTCTCTATCTCCTTCAGTTCTGCTCTGATCTTAGTTATTTCTTGCCTTCTGCTAGCTTTCGAATGTGTTTGCTCTTGCTTCTCTAGTTCTTTTAATTGCGATGTTAGAGTGTCAATTTTAGATCTTTCCTGCTTTCTCTTGTGGGCATTTAGTGCTATAAATTTCCCTCTACACACTGCTTTAAATGTGTCCCAGAGATTCTGGTATGTTGTATCTTTGTTCTCATTGGTTTCAAAGAACATCTTTATTTCTGCCTTCATTTCATTATGTACCCAGTAGTCATTCAGGAGCAGGTTGTTCAGTTTCCATGTAGTTGAGCGGTTTTGATTGAGTTTCTTAGTCCTGAGTTCTAGTTTGATTGCACTGTGGTCTGAGAGACAGTTTGTTATAATTTCTGTTCTTGTACATTTGCTGAGGAGTGCTTTACTTCCGATTACGTGGTCAATTTTGGAGTAAGTACGATGTGGTGCTGAGAAGAATGTATATTCTGTTGATTTGGGGTGGAGAGTTCTATAGATGTCTATTAGGTCTGCTTGCTGCAGAGATGAGTTCAATTCCTGGATATCCTTGTTAACTTTCTGTCTCGTTGATCTGTCTAATGTTGACAGTGGAGTGTTGAAGTCTCCCATTATTATTGTATGGGAGTCTAAGTCTCTTTGTAAGTCTCTAAGGACTTGCTTTATGAATCTGGGTGCTCCTGTATTGGGTGCATATATATTTAGGATAGTTATCTCTTCCTGTTGAATTGATCCCTTTACCATTATGTAATGGCCTTCTTTGTCTCTTTTGATCTTTGATGGTTTAAAGTCTGTTTTATCAGAGACTAGTATTGCAACCCCCACTTTCTTTTGTTCTCCATTTTCTTGGTAAATCTTCCTCCATCCCTTTATTTTGAGCCTATGTATGTCTCTGCGTGTGAGATGGGTCTCCTGAATACAGCAGACTGATGGGTCTTGACTCTTTATCCAGTTTGCCAGTCTGTGTCTTTTAATTGGAGCATTTAGTCCATTTACATTTAAGGTTAAGATTGTTATGTGTGAACTTGATCCTGCCATTATGATATTAACTGGTTATTTTGCTCGTTAGTTGATGCAGTTTCTTCCTAGCCTCGATGGTCTTTACATTTTGGCATGTTTTTGCAATGGCTGGTACCGGTTGTTCCTTTCCATGTTTAGTGCTTCCTTCAGGGTCTCTTGTAAGGCAGGCCTAGTGGTGACAAAATCTCTAAGCATTTGCTTATCTGTAAAGGATTTTATTTCTCCTTCACTTATGAAACTTAGTTTGGCTGGATATGAAATTCTGGGTTGAAAATTCTTTTCTTTAAGAATGTTGAATATTGGCCCCCACTCTCTTCTGGCTTGGAGAGTTTCTGCCGAGAGATCTGCTGTTAGTCTGATGGGGTTCCCTTTGTGGGTAACCCGACCTTTCTCTCTGGCTGCCCTTAAGATTTTTTCCTGCATTTCAACTTTGGTGAATCTGGCAATTATGTGTCTTGGAGTTGCTCTTCTCAAGGAGTATCTTTGTGGTGTTCTCTGTATTTCCTGGATTTGAATGTTGGCCTGCCCTACTAGGTTGGGGAAGTTCTCCTGGATGATATCCTGAAGAGTGTTTTCCAACTTGGTTCCATTTTCCCCCTCACTTTCAGGCACCCCAATCAGACGTAGATTTGGTCTTTTTACATAATCCCATACTTCTTGCAGGCTTTGTTCATTTCTTTTTCTTCTTTTTTCTTTTGGTTTCTCTTCTCGCTTCATTTCATTCATTTGATCCTCAATCGCTGATACTCTTTCTTCCAGTTGATCGAGTTGGTTACTGAAGCTTGTGCATTTGTCAAGTATTTCTCGTGTCATGGTTTTCATCTCTTTCATTTCGTTTATGAGCTTCTCTGCATTAATTACTCTAGCCATCAATTCTTCCACTTTTTTTTCAAGATTTTTAGTTTCTTTGCGCTGGGTACGTAATTCCTTCTTTAGCTCTGAGAAGTTTGATGGACTGAAGCCTTCTTCTCTCATCTCGTCGAAGTCATTCTCCGTCCAGCTTTGATCCGTTGCTGGCGATGAGCTGTGCTCCTTTGCTGGGGGAGATGCGCTCTTATTTTTTGAATTTCCAGCTTTTCTGCCCTGCTTTTTCCCCATCTTTGTGGTTTTATCTGCCTCTGGTCTTTGAAAATGGTGATGTACTGAGAGGGTTTTGGTGAAGGTGTCCTTCCTGTTTGATAGTTTTCCTTCTAACAATCAGGACCCTCAGCTGTAGGTCTGTTGGAGATTGCTTGAGGTCCACTCCAGACCCTGTTTGCCTGGGTATCAGCAGCAGAGGCTGCAGAAGATAGAATATTTCTGAACAGCGAGTGTACCTGTCTGATTCTTGCTTTGGAAGCTTCCTCTCAGAGGTGTACTCCACCCTGTGAAGTGTGGGGTGTCAGACTGCCCCTAGTGGGGGATGTCTCCCAGTTAGGCTACTCAGGGGTCAGGGACCCACTTGAGCAGGGAGTCTGTCCCTTCTCAGATCTCAACCTCCGTGTTGGGAGATCCACTGCTCTCTTCAAAGCTGTCAGACAGAGTCGTTTGCGTCTGCAGAGGTTTCTGCTTCCTTTGTTATTGTTTACTGTGCCCTGTCCCCAGAGGTGGAGTCTATGGAGACAGGCAGGTTTCCTTGAGCTGCTGTGAGTTCCACCCAGTTCGAGCTTCCCAGCAGCTTTGTTTACTTACTTAAGCCTCAGCAATGGTGGGCGCCCCTCCCCCAGCCTCGCTGCTGCCTTGCCGGTAGATCACAGACTGCTGTGCTAGCAATGAGGGAGGCTCCGTGGGTGTGGGACCCTCCCGGCCAGGTGTGGGATATGATCTCCTGGTGTGCCTGTTTGCTTAAAGCGCAGTATTGGGGTAGGAGTTACCCGATTTTCCAGGTGTTGTGTGTCTCAGTTCCCCTGGCTAGGAAAAGGGATTCCCTTCCCCCTTGCGCTTCCCAGGTGAGGCAATGCCTCGCCCTGCTTCAGCTCTCGCTGGTCGGGCTGCAGCAGCTGACCAGCACCGATCGTCTGGCACTCCCCAGTGAGATGAACCCAGTACCTCAGTTGAAAATGCAGAAATCACCGGTCTTCTGTGTCGCTTGCGCTGGGAGTTGGAGACTGGAGCTGTTCCTATTCGGCCATCTTGCTCCGCCCCCCCTTCCCATATTCTTTCCCTTTGCCCCATGACTTGGAGATTCCTTCAGTGAGGGGTGGGGGACATATCCCCATCCCACTGAAGTCGTGGGAACAGTGTTATTGTGCCAATAACTGACTCATTCAGGCAAGAGCACAGAAAATAAGACCATCTTCCTGAAGTTGATGTTAACAGAAATCCTTCTCAGGTATAGTTCACAGATCAAGCAGATGAAGAGCTTTTTAGTAAGTGATAAAGGCATTTGCACACTGTCATGGTGTTAAGTATTCATTTTCATTAAAAAGCAAGTGGTTACAGACACCTTCTGAAATCTCCTCGTTGTTTAGTACATTCGAAAACATTGAAAAAGCATCTGTGCTCGTGTTTAAGATATATGCATTCTATTGTATCTTCCGATGAAGACAAAAAGCTCCATGGTCCACCTTTGTAGACTACAAAAGCATGTCCCAGGCTCAGAGAAATCCTCATGAGTGATCTGACTATTCCAGTTGCAGAGCAGACACAATCTTCAAAGAAGACACATGTAAGTGCAACAAATAATACCTGAAAGGACTTTCCTATCATTTGGACACTCTAGGATAACATGTATATCAGAGAGAGAAATAAAGGGTGCACATAGACTGATTTTTAACAAGAGGATGTACATAATATTTAGCACAGTTTAAGGAACAGTCCTGGAGAATGCTGGTGGCAGAGACAAAAAGGAATATATAGCAAATTGAAAAGCAACCATTGACAATCAATAATATGTAGACAAGAAAGAAAGAAAAGTATCTGACTTCCAGGCCAGGATAGAGACAGCCCATGAGCTTTCATTCTCTCAAGACTGAAAGCAAAACAAGTTATCTGTGCAGAAGGAAAACATTAAAAAAGGTCAAAATGTGCTCTATGGTCATTTAGAGAATAAGTGAAAAAAGAACAGGATGGAGCACTACAGAGGCAAAGACTTAGAGAACCACAAGGAAGGTACATTGATGGGGAGGGAGGGAAAGACAGGATGTAAGTTGTGTTCTCGGTTTAGAACAGACAGTTGTGTTTACAAACAGTGTTTACAAAGGCAAGGAATATCATAGAGTTCTGCAGGCCAGGAAAAAACAGCAAAGGTCTTAGTGGACTGAGGTAAGGAGTGATGGAATAAAGCAGCAAGATGCAAATAGCTATTCAAAGCTAGTAAGAATGCAGAATAAATATGAATGAAAAAGGCAAAAAGCAAAAACACAACACAAAACTTTGTTATTAATAGAAACAATAAAATATTAACAATTGTGGCAAGTTTGATCTTTTTTCCCGTAGAAATAAGTTAAGTTCTTGGATCTTTATGGAACATATATGAAACTCTCTCCAAGCGATAATTGAATTTGTTTCTTTTATTTCCATTTATCTTTTAAAATGCAATACTTGTCACAGGCAAAAGAATTTGTGTGTCTACACATGCATATCACTTATATGTGAATTACAAAGTACAATATTAAAATGAATATCCAAAGATACACCACCCAGACCTAAGTACCAGAACGTGACAAGAATTAGGTATGTACCAGCGTGCTGTTCTCTTTTCCCTTCTCTCTGACTCCCTCTCACAGATGGCCTTTGTCTTAGATTTTCACATTACTTTTCTGTGCAGTATGTTCCCAATGAGATTTTTACCAAGTTCTAGGATTTCTCTACCAAGTTGAGTTGGTTATATTCTAAAACTTGTTTTTCTTGTTAAACTTATCAGAGAAGAATAAAATCAAAGAGTTAATTCAATATTTTCACATTTCTTAACCAGCTCCTTTCCTGTGGTCTAACTCCCCTCATCACTCTGCCCCTGGAATGTCAGCATGGTCATTGACTTGGCTCCTCTACTGACCTTAACACAAACTGAGTCCACTCTCCAGGTGGTCTATTTGCTAATGTGGGAACTCTGCAGGTAAGATTTCATCCCTGTATTACCCAGGGAGTTAAGATATTTCATAATCAAAGCAAGATAGAGGTTGTTAAATGGGGTATATAATTTTAAAAAGAATGTTTTGTTACTTCCTGCAACATATTTGCAATCATGCACATAAGTACAAACAAATCTATAGCTTCTTTGGTTTGTGCCTGCTGCATCCACATGTACCCTGTAAGATTTACAGATACTTGCGTTTAAAGCCATCACTATTTCTAATTTCATGGACTTAAGTTGTTTTTAAATATTAAATGACTAGCAAAATAATACCAGTATAGAGCTGGGAAAGAACTTCCTTAAAAACCTATGTAAAAGAAAAAAAGAAAATTTGAAAAGAAAGAAAGAGAGAGCGAGCGAGCACACGAGAGAGTCCGCGTTATATTTCATAGTAAATCGTTCTTCTGCTTCTCAATTCAATTGATTCATATAATGCTACCTATTTTGTGCAATGTCAACGTTTCCAATTTGTCTGACTCATTCTTCTTAAGCAAAATAAAATTGTTTATCCTTTCTCCATTTTTTTGTAAAACATTTTATATTTTTATTTTTAGTAGAGACGGGGTTTCACTGTGTTAGCCAGGATGGTCTCAATCTCCTGACCTCGTGATTCGCCCATCTCGGCTTCCCAAAGTGCTGGGATTACAGGCTTGAGCCACCGCGCCCGGCCACATTGTTGTTTTTTAAAAAGTGATATTAAATCTCTAAAAGACACAACAGGTATCCCCCATACTTACTTGTTAATTATTGCCCATGACACTATGCCAACCTCATCTTCAGCTCAGAACAGATAATGTGCGTAACAAATAACTACAATTAGTGTTTTCCTTAGAAAGGGTCAAATTACATAATGACTAGGAAGATGTTAAAAATGCTAAAATTATTCTTTTGTATGCATAATAGAAATAAAATGCACCAAAATGCACTGCTCTAACTAAATTTTTTTTTTTGGAAATTCCACAGATGACTATTCTAGTCCAGTCTTAAATATTAACTCAGCATATTTTTCGTCCTGCATCATTAGAACTAATCTTACTGAAAAAAAGATGCTCTCAGTGATAAGGAACTTTTGAATCTTTTAAAAATGTTTTATGGAAACACAGTTGTTGAAACTTTGTTAGTGAAAATGTAGTAAATGTGAAATAGACTGTGAAATATGCAGTGAATAGGGCTAGATACCCCACAGCTATCACAATGTCACACGCAGAACAACATTTTCTAACAACTTCCAGAACTTAGAATGCCTCACAGTACTGCCTGGTTGAATGTGGCAGAGATTCTGATTCTCATGGCTATATTTTAGCTGATTTTTAAAAATCAGAACTGCTTCCTCAAATGTGTGTTTCAACCACTGTCAAGGTAGTCATTTCTCATCTTGGCCTCTCAGATGCTCTTAATAGACAGCTATGTTCCCTCCTCACCTCCTGAAATTTCCCATGGCTACTACAAATCTCTTATTTCATCAGATTGCAGAATTTTCAAGTCATTGTTATTTTTAAAATGTGTTCAATTACTTTCTTTCTCAATGATGCTCCAGTTCATCCAACAGTAAGCTAAAGTATCTTAAACTTTACAAAAGGCAATTACAGAATACATGAAGTTATACAATCAATTAAATACCAAAAAATCGGCTCTTGATCTTATATTTGAGCTAATAAAATTCAGAAGAAAAGTCTTTATTATTTGTTTACATGCTTTCAAAGCATTATGGAAATACATAAATATAATAATTACCTTTTAAATAGCTGTTCTATCTCCAAAGCACAAAATCTATGATTGAGTTTTGCCAGATAATCAGTGAAAACTGACAGAGAATACTGCTACCTTTTTTGTTTCATTTGTCAGAATGTGTCATCACCTCAGCTTTTCATTCTATATTCAGCATATAATTGAATGAAATATAGTTTGAAATGAAATCTATTTCCTTTTATGAGAACACTCACCTATTAAATGTTAAATAAAAGTTGAAGAGCATGTAACTTATCCTGAATTCAAATGACTTGGCTTCCACTATTTAAATATTTAGTGATCAATTTCCACCAGTAACCAAGTTTTTCCATATTTCTAAATATATGGAAATATGTCTTTTAAAAAAATTAAATTGAATTTTTAAATATGCTTTTAGGAACAATTTTAGATTAATTTTAGGAAGTAATTTAAATAATCTCTTATTAGTTCTGCAACCCTTGTGTTAAAATACATATAAAATATTAGAAAATATATTACTCTCTTATGTACTTATACTATTATATTTTAATTAAGTTAATATAATATTTTCTGATTAGAGTTTTTTTCTTAGTTTAAAAATGTAATTGAAGGAAAATTAATGGGTGATTTTTTAAATTCTGTAGAAAAAAATGATAAACTTCTCCTTCTCCATTGTGGGTTAATTAAGATTTTACTCTATTAGTAGTCAAAATCTCATCTAGTTTATCAATATACTTTATGGATTTTCCTTCTGATGACTGTGTGAAATGGATTTGGGAAAAATATAATTAATCATCCTTAAAATTATTCAGAAAAAAATTCAGAGTAGAGTGGTAAAGCAAATTACAATTGCAAAACTTTTTTATTTCTGTGCATCCCTTGGAATATTGTGCCCTGAGATAATTTTTACATTTAGCCAAACTACTGCATAGGAGAGCAGTAATTAAAACATGTGACTGCATCATCTTTAATTATGCCTAATTTGTATGTTGCCTATAAACACTGTTAAGATGATCTCAACTGGGATAGAGTTACAGATTTAAAGTAATGTCTATAATTTCAAAAAGTTTAGGTTGTGATAGTTCTTGTTACATAGACCATGTTTATCAACTAGCCTTGTTTGGAGAGGATATATATTAGAATTTTCACAAACAATATAAGAGTCAAGAAATTTTCCTGAATCATTAGCAAAGTACCACCTGTTAAGATACACCGATGTGAAAGATTTTTTCTTTTTTCACTCATAAATGTAAAACCTCTTTGAATTAAAACAATTTTCTTTTCAAGACCTCAGAGTCCCCATTGTTGTCATTTCATAATTTTTTTGCGAGGAGTAAATAGGAAATTTTTTTAATGTGTAGAATTCTATATTTTGTGAATAAGTGACTTAGAGTCATAGCTAGTGTTCAAAGGAAGCTTAGACATCATCATGTCCACTATTTCCCAACATCTCCAAAGGGCGGGCATTCATTCTCTACTTAAATACAAAGAATCAGGGAGTTTACTACTTCATAAAGCTCGTCATTCAGTTGTGATTTGGGGTCACTGTCATTGTTTCAAAAACTCCTCTCTATAATGAGGCATTATCCACTTACTTATGATTTTTTATCCATTAATCTTTATGTTGACTTCCACATAAGTAAGATTCACCTTCCATGCCCATCTAGAGGATATGTGCTCTGGAAGAAAGAGAAATGGTCCATAAACCAGCACACCTGGGGTCAGCCCAAATTTCATCATGCTCAGCTCTGTGGTATGAGACATGCAGCAACTGTGTGCCTTAGTTTCTTCATTTATGGACTAAGAATAGTGATGCATGCTTGCTCTCCTTCCCTATGTTATGAAGCTATTGTGAAAACCCAATAAAAATAACAAGTAGAAGGTCTTTCTTAAATAAAATGTCAAGCACATAGGTTATTTTTATTTGCATTAATAATTCAACTATCATGGTTCCCTCTAAGCCTTCCCTTCTTTAGGGACAAACATTCTAAGTACCCTGAACTATTCACTATATGATATGGATTTATGTTTCTTCATCATTCTAGATTTTCTTTGTTTTGTCACTATTTCTATTAATGTGATTTCAAGAAGGATGACAATGCTGGATGCTTATATTTATTTTCTCATTTAATCCTCAAAACATTTATTATTATTTTAGTAAAAAAAACCAAAAACCCTGAGGCTTAGAGAGGTGAGATGAGATGCCACAGGTCACATAGCTAGTACATGGTAGGGCTGCTGTTCTAACTCGAGGCTGACATTAGAGCCCTGCACTCTCAGTCCACTGTGCTAACCCGTGCATGTCACAGTCATGGAGTCATCATTTATTCTTGCAGTCAGCATTTGTTTATTGAGTACATCATACTGGATACTAGGAATAGGAAGGCTAACAGGGCAGAGATTCTGTTTTCAAAGAACTCACATTACAATAGAGAAGTTACATAAAGGCACAAATGCTTGACAATAATGCAATATGATAACTGTCATAATAGAAGTGAGAACAAACACACTATTACCCCTTTGGGCACGCTATTTTCACTGACACACCTAAAAATTTTTATTTTATTTTATTTTGTCAACTAGCATATGGTTGACAAAGTTGTGGAAGTGTTCACACAGAAGAAAAAAATGTTCCTTAGAAGGCACATTGTTGAAGGGACTCAATGATCGTAAACCAAGGAGAGGGTTAAATGAAGTGGCCTGTAGTGTGCTTCTGAACTTTTGGATTCTATGAGCTTGAGCTAGAGTCAAGTAAACCACGAAGTATTATTTACCTAAACTAATATTCCACAACTCATCTTCAGTTGGTTGTTTAGAAGCTAAGCACAAAACTTGACATTTTTCTCTTTTGAAATTCCTTCCTGTTAAATGTGGTTTGCTGGGTTTTTTTGAAACTGCTTTTATCATGCAGCATGATGACTCTCGAGTATAACCTGTGTCTTCTGTAAATGTTATCTACATGCCCTCTTTGTCCTCATTCATCCAATGGAATCTATTAAGCATTTGCTCTGGGCCAGGTGCCATGCCAAGGCAGGTAGGGAAGGGACTCTCAGATCAGTTAATGAAAAATCACAGAGTTTCATGGTCCAGGCCATGACGGAAAGGTGCACAGAGAAGGTGGTGGCTGATAGAGGCTGGGGAATGCAGATGCGACAAATAAGGGAAGACTTCTTGGCTCAGTCTTGAGATGCATGTAGAAGTCGGGGAAAGAGTGCTCTGGGCAGAGGAGCAGCCTGTACACAGTGAGGAGAGCAGGGAGGAGGATGAAATGTAAGGAATTGTGAATTAGTTCAATAGGGCTATCATATAATATGGGATGTAAGAAAGAAATAGTGAGAATGACGCTGGGTAGGTTTTTGGATGGAGGGCACCCAGCAGACTTCTATGGAGAACTCACTCCAGATTCACATCACTCAGCCCCTGTATGAGTTAGACACGGTCTTCCAGCCAAAGAACTATGCTCTTTACTCATGCTTGGTGCTGTTGTGCAGGTCAATAAGGGAGAGGAGAAGGAAAAGATAATGAAGAGAAGTGGAAAAACAAGGAAAAGATAAATGACTTCCAACTACAAAGTCTAAAAATACAAAACTGCAAGGGAAACATTTCAGGTAGTAGAGAAGAGTGAACTTACTGGTCAAAAATGGAGAATCATCTGGAAGGATGGCAAAGTCTCAATCTTAAACAACACCTAAGTTCTGCCTCTAGGAAGGCTTACACATTTATAATTAGATAAGCAACTGCAACTAGGTCCTTTATGGCAACGAATCCACCCCAAGGTAAAAGTAAATTCCAAAGGCGTCTTTTCTATAGGTAATTGTGCTCAACTGACAAGATTATAGGCTAACCAGTTCTCTGTTAAACCCAGTTAATTTTTTAAATAAGGAATGATGGGAAAATCTTTAGAAGGAAACATAACAAAGAAAACTTGGAACAATTTTCAACATGGACTGTTATACTAAATTCTTTAAGTACTACGTATTTCCAAAAATAAATGATCACCAAGACATCTTATCTTGGTTTATTTACATTTTCCAGGCTTTGTGGCAATCAAGTAAAACCAAAATGAATTAGATGATAATTTAACCACTTCAGGAGATTTAGAATGAATCTGGTTTCCACTGGCATATAACCTAAGGGAGTGCCCAAAAGTTTTATTCAAACGAAATGTGGAAATTCAAAGAAGGCTTCAGAAATTTATTACCTTCTTTGCATATTTGATTCTTCCCAAGGGTACATATCTCCTTCAGAAATTTCCTGCAATTTCACTCTCCTCTTAATAATTGTAGTATACTTGGCATTTACAATGACTTAGTTTTTCTAATGGTATTTTAAAAAATCTTGTATGTGGATATGGATGTTTCATCTCCCTCTCTGAATTTTAAATCTCATGAAATTGGGCGAACATCCTGGACCAGTGTTAGGTCTTTTTTCCCCTGACTGAACACCTGTTAGAAGAAGAATATAGACAAAAATACTTAAACATTGAAATTGAGCCTCTCTTTCTGTAATCAGCTCACAAATAACAGAGCCAGATGTGAACAACCTATCCTTTTCCAAGGAGGCTTCCCGTGAATCTGCAGGGAATACGTTCTACGTACCTCTGCCATGTCAACAGCAGGTCACAGACCCATTGTAACCTTGCCACCTCTTCTCTCCACTATCCTCTGGTGTTAGTGTCACCACGCATTCTTGAACCTGGAGTTTATATTCATTTTAGCTGGCTCTTTGTTAAGTAAAGTACACATGTAGTGACTCTGCTTTTCCCTGATTCTTATATTTTAATGACCTCTTAAGAACTTAAAAAAAGATGTTTCTCCTCAAGCGTACTATATCCTGTCTCCGTGCATTTCTTTTAGAGGTGTATTCTCCACATTCCATCTTCTTAGGCACATTCTACTGATATGATCTCCTTTGATGTTTCGACTTTGCATTTGTGTGTGTGTGAGTGTGTGTGTGTGTGTGTGCATGCATAGGAGTCTTTGCCTTGATCCCTGATTGTATACAGATAATTGAGATATATAAGAAAAACTGGTAGAAAACACCACCAACCTGGTTTATTTTACATAATTTGGGGAGGCTTAATTTCCCATTATTCTAATTTTATCTTCTTCCCTATTAAAGGGTATCAAAGACATCTGATCACTTATCTTCTATTTTAAAATTATCAGTACAACTGAACTTCCCTTGGTTTCTCCCTTTCCTGAATTTGCACTTATTTGATTGCCTTTCATCTGAATCCCTAGCCTGCACTTGCCCCTCGTTCGATATTCATACATGTTATGTATGAATTGCCACACCCTCTTTTGTATTCCTCTTTCACACAGCACAGACCCCCAGAACCTATTATGCTTTCCTATAGGAGTAAGCGTCATTCTCATTGACTTTCCTATACTCATGACTACCTGAGGGCAGTGTGGCTAGCACCTGAGTATAATGTAGGATTACTAAATAGATAGATAAATGTTCTTATCCTCAACTGGGCTTGGCTTGCATATAGATTCAAATTTACATTAAGTTAATTCACACAAACACTTAATACTTTCTACCCCAATCATGGTATACTCAGCCTCAGTGAATGTCATCTGGCTTAATTTTCTAAAGCAGAAACTTTTACATGCAGTTAACAGTCATACTACCATTAATTCAAGAGTTTAACTTCCACAAACTATAAACTGAATTTTCATGTATATTTACCCATTTTTTTCATAAGAGACAGGTTATACGTGTTTGATCTGTGACAGGAAAATGAATGGCTTAGTATTTTACTTAAAATTATGTAAAAATAGTTATGAGCGGTATATGCACTTTCATCTATATGGCACATGAAGGCAGAAAAGTGTCATAGGACAGGATCTGGAATTGAACTTCTGGGTTTCAATCCTCACTCCTTCCTTTATTAACTGTTATGAACTGAATTGAGTTCCCCCCAAATTCATATTTTAAAGTCCTCACCCCCAATGTGACTATATATTGGAGAGAGGGCCTTTAAGGAAGTAATTAAGGTTAAATGATGTCATAAGGGTAGGATCCTAATCTGATAGGACTGGTGTCCTCATAAGAAGAGGAGGAGACACTGAGATCTCTCCCTTTCCATACTGACCCAGAGGAAAGGCCACAGCAAGATGGTAGCTGTTGGCAAGCCAAGAAGAAAGATCTCACCAGAAACCAACCCTCCTGGCCCCTTTTAGCCTCCAGAGCTTGTGAGAAAATACGTTTCTGTTGATTAAGCCACCCACCCTGTGGTATCCTGAATGGCAGCCCGAGTGGGCTAATATAGTGACCTTCAGCAGATTGGTTAATGTTTCTGAACCTATTTCTTAATTGTAAAATTTATACTCTACTATGTCATGGATTCTCATTGAGGAGACATTTGGATGATACATTTTTGCACTTAGCAGAGTTTGTGGCACATGGTTAGTACTCAAAAATCATTAGCTATTAATATTACTTCACTACAAAATTATTCACTGTGACTTGTATTCTTGTGATTGAGAGTCCTTGAGTCACATTTGGGACAATTAAGTTGAGAAAATTCAACCAATAGGAATTCTGCAAAGTTTAGGTCAATTTAAGTATGTGTAAACACAGCTTGATTGTCCTTGCTAACTATGGAAACTCCAAATATGCTGTAGTAATAATTTATGTAATTTATGAGGCACTTTATGTGCACATTAATCAATTAAAAAGACAATTTACCCATAGTTAAGAAGTAATTATTGTTAATTACTAATAAATTAATAAGACTACAACCTTACAAAAATGAGCGGAAAAGAAGGTAAAAAAGGCAAAAAATGTGAGTCAGGTTTTGCGAAATGATAAAAATGGGTGACTTTAGAAAAATTCACCTTTCCTCATGTAATTTTCACCAGAATCTCCCTCCTTTAGAGTTACCTCTGGTTCTATGTCATTCCTGCTTTTACCTCTACACTGAAATTCCTGCTTTTACCTCTTTTACCTACACTGAAATTCCCCTTAAATCGGAGATGGGCTTTTCCTAACAGATAGATCTTCAAGCCACATATATTAAATAGCCCCATGCACTTTAATGTTTTTCTGTCTCTGCTGGTCACCTTGGTATATAATGTTCTCAAAGCTCATCTGGAATATCTTTGTATATTTTTGTGGAAAGGATCATTGTCCATTGAAACTTTTTATTCTCAAATTATAAGAACCCTTCCTCCACCTCCTCCGAGTCTTAGCTCATTCCTTCCTCTCTGTGTCTTGTGGTTGGGCCCTTATTCCTCAACCTTTGCAGTAGAGCATTTCTTCTACTCCCTAGTATCCTCCGTTTCTCCTGTTTAGCACATCATGGCTGGCAAGCTTCGTTTCACAGCACTGGTCACTCTCTCTCTCTTCTAGGTAGACTGAGGACCACCAAGTGTTTGCCCGGGCTATGCTCAGAAGCTTTGCTGAAATCAGTTCTCAGATTATTCAACACACTCAAACGTTTATTCTTCAGATCAGGAAATTAATTGTGTTCACTCTAATGTCTGCAGTTAAATCCTATTTTTTCTTTTTCCTTTTTCAGACTTAATAGTACTAACACTCCCCTTTAAACCTTTCTTTATGTTGCTCTGTAAAAAACACCTCATTTTCCCATAGTTGCTTATTATGGTCAGTTTTGCTGCCTCACCAACATCCACCTTTGTGTCTTGTCTCCTAGCCAAGACTATGACACATATGTCTCTTTTTCTGTTTTATTTTCTCATGTTTGTGATTCTGATCATGTCTATATTTGGTGCCACCCATTTGCTGATGCATCTTTACTCTCTGCTTTAACT
Source organism: Chlorocebus sabaeus (assembly GCF_047675955.1). NCBI lineage: Eukaryota > Metazoa > Chordata > Mammalia > Primates > Cercopithecidae > Chlorocebus > Chlorocebus sabaeus. Next base: position 14,837,058 of record NC_132927.1, on the reverse strand, counting down.
TCTCAACTTTTCCCCTTAATTATACAATAATTATAATTATGTTTACATTGGGAACATCTGTTTTGCTCTTTAGACCTTTATAAAGCTCCAAATTTTATAAGCTACCCCAGAGGCCTCTGACATCTTGAAAGTAGATGAAAACTCACCCATCCTTCATTATCTCTCATATTTTAAATGTTACTCATGTCTAAGGGGATATTCCACACTCGGTGTTGTCAGTTAGTATTGTATTAGTATGGCCAGATTCTAAATATTTACATTTATAGAGCAGTTTTTTTTTTATCACTTACCAACCTATCATTTATTTCTATAAATATGCTGGAATTCCCCAATCAACATTAGCGATCTTATTAAATGCAAAGATGTTGCCATATTCTTAAACAAGTTTCCCTTTTTATATTTCCTTTGGGAAGTATAAAGTCTTATAAGTTTTATTTTCCCCAATCTACTTTATATCCTCAACCCTGTATTTTCTGAAAAAGAGAGCATATCTTTTAACCATACCATGGAGAGTAAAGCAAAAAATAAATATTTTCATGATTCAACCTTTGAGAAAGTTTTTTGTTTTATTAAATTTTAGACAAAACCCTATTCCCTCCATTCCTATGTTTCTATTAAAGGGTTTTCAATGCACACATCAGAGAAGATCATATTGGAAAAACACCTATGGATACTTATTTCATGCAGTCTCACCCTGGGAAAAGGAGCAATCCATCTGATTGGTGAGACAAGGAATGAGGGAAAGCTTAGCATCCAAGGGCCCTGGTAACAGAGGGCTGTCACAACACTGAAAGCAGGGGCCTCAGTTTGTTCCTCTCATGCCTGTTACAGTAAATGAAAATGTAGACCAGGCTTGATGAATCACTGAGCAGACAAAGTCAGTTAAGCTTCATACATGACCTTAACCTTGCTTGATTTCCAAACATAAGCGAAACTTAACTTGAGCTATTTCTTGTAAATGTCTGTCTTGAAGAACAACAGAACTTAGTCTCAGCCAATCAAAAATAGCCAACTAACTTATAATGATACAGCTAGAGACTTTCCAGTGGGATAGACCAAATAAGCCAACTGTGTATCGGTAACCCATCAACTATTTCCTTTGCTTTACTCTCCTATTCATCTATATGTTTTCTTTATGGACCTCCAAACTACTTCTGGTTTGGAGCTGCCAGATGCCTGAATTGCTGTTTGTGCAAATAAACTCTTAAAAAAATGTTATTATGTCTCAGTTTACCTTTTAAACATCTCCTTGGACTTGTTGCTTTCAAATCATATGTTACTGCTGCTTTTTTACCTTTTCCCTCCTGGTGAACAAAAAAGGACAGATTTTCCCCAGTGTGGTGGGAGGTGTGTCATTCTCTAGCTTGTCTGATGGGATTGGGTATCGAAGTGTGGGAGATGTGATTCCCAGAGCCTAGGTTTAGTGAGGGTCATGGGAGACCCCCTGTGTTCTCTAGACATACTAACAAAGTTGTCTTGGAGTAAAGCACATGAATCAACCAGTTATCTTCGTTGTTTGTGAACATATGCTATTAGTCAGAATTCTGAAGTGGAAGAGGAGCATCTGGTAATACTTTGGCACAAAACCTCAAGTGAGCTTTCTTTCTTTGGCCTTTGTTTATGTGTGTGTGTGCGTGTGTGTGTGTTTCATACGTTTTCTAATTCTAAATTTTGAAATAATTTTAGACTTACAGAAAAGTTGCAGAGACAGTACAAAGACTTTCCATGTATCATTTCTCCAGTTTCTCTTAATGTTAACATCTTGCCATACAGTGATTTATTCATAAAACCTAGAAGCTAACATTGGTACAATTCTATTAACTAAACTATCAACTTATTTTCCTTGGGTCCTTATTCTGTGCCAGTAATCAATCCGGGACCCTACATTGTATTTAGTTGTCATGTCTCCCTAGCTGCTTTTGATCTGTGACAGTTTCTCTGTCTTTTCTTGTCTTTCATGACCTTGACACTTTTGAAAATTACTGTTCAGGGGTTTTGTAAAATGTCCTGCATTTTGGATTTGCCTTATGTTTGCTCATATCTTATAAAATGAAGTGATGTTAACCTTGATCACTTGTTTAAGATGGTGTCTGCCAGGCTTCTCCATGAAAAGTTACTGCTTTCCCTTTTGTAATTAATAAATATTTTCGGTAAGGTAATTGGAAGCTATCTTGTTGCTTCATAAACTTTCTCTAATTTTAGCATTTATTGGTTGATCATGGCTATAGTGATTATTACTCTAGTGTTCTAATGGTGTTTACTATTTCCTTCATTTCTTCTGCACTTATTAATTGGAATTCCCCTGTAAGAAACGGTTAAACGGTTGTCCTTTTCCCCAATAATTAATTTATTTAATTATTTACTCATATTAATATAAAATCATGGATTTTTTTATTCTTTGGGTTATAATCCAATTCTATCACCATTGATCCACGAGGAGCTATTTCAGTTGACTCCTGTGTCCTTTTAACGTGCTATCTTTTTTAAAAAGCTGCTTTAAATTTGGAATAATTTTAGATTTATAGAAACAATGTAGAGATAATGCAGCTAGTCCCCTAATAGACACCCTTTGCTCCTTTTTCCTATTGTTAGCATCTTACATTACCATGGCACAGTCATCAAAGCTAAGAAATCAACTTTGGCACAGTACTATTAACTAAGTCCATACTTTTGGATTTCACGAGTTTCTCCACCAGTATGTTTTCTCTGTTTCAGGATCCAGTCTAGTGTATCACATTACTTTTAGTTTTCATGACCCTCCAGTCTCCTCTGGTCTATGACCATTTCTTAGTCTTTCTGTGTTTTTCATGACCTTAACAGTCTTGAGGAGTATTGGCTAGGTATCTTGTAGAATTTCCCCAACTCTGTATGTGTCTGATGTTTTTCTCATAATTAGAATTAGGTTATGAGTTCTTGGAAAGAATCCCATGGAGCCAAAGTGCCCATCTCACCACATTATATCAAGGGGTACATGATATCCATGTGAAGTCACTGGTGATGTTAACCTTCATGACTTGGTTAGGATAGTGTTTGCCAGATTTCTCTTACTCTATTCTATGGAAACAAGTCACTAAGTACAGCTCACTCTTGCAGAAGAAGGGCTAGGAATAGTGATCCTCCTCCTGGAATGGAGAGTATCTACATAATTATTTAGTATTCTTTTATCATAAAAATTTGTCCCGTCTACCCCATCAGCCTTTGTTTTTTTGCCCTAAGAATACATCCAATTTCTCTTCTCTGAGAGTTCCTTAGGCCACATCTCCAGTTTTTTTGTGTTCTTATTTGTGTTGTTTTCTTCCTGATAACGGTACTTACTCCATGTATGTTTTTAATTAGTGCTTTAAAGCTTCCCTGTACTCAATTTCCTTCCCCTTTGACTCATCTCTTCCACTATTCTCAAGCCTCAGTCAAATGCCTAAGCTGTGCCACATTAGGAGGCTGTCTCTGTCTCCATTCACTGTGGTTAATCGTTCTTTACCACCATACATTCTGTAAATATTTCCCTTTACTTGATCCTAATCAGAGAATTTTAGTCCCAGACAGACTACTGTCTTCTGACCAAGCTCACCTAGCATCATCATGCTGCGTTTTCTTTTTCCCTTTGCTACAGCTGTTGTTTATCTCTAACTACTCTATTTTTCCTTCCCTTTACCACCCACTCTACCATCTGGAAATCAGTGTATTTATTCTCTCCTTCTTCCTCTTTTCTCGGTGCCCCAAGGGGGCTCCATGAATTCATGTGGGCAGACATTCAATTGCTGTTCTATTGCTTGGCATCCCCTTTCCTCATGGTGACCTGGCCCCTGTGCACGTTTGCCTCACTCTCTTTTAATTTACTTTTTCAAGTTTCAGAAACACCACCTTTACAAAAAACACAAGAAACAGCTTATACACAGTTTACTTTATGTGACAGTTATGTTCTTGTCTTCCCTACTGCAAAGCACATTAACAATCATTACGATAGTCTTCCTAGTAAATGTTCCTCTTATTTATTGAGCACCCAGACTGTGCCAAGTGCTGTGCTATCTACGTAATATTCATAGACTTACTGAATCCTCACAACATGATGTGTTATTATATCCATTTTATAAATGGAAAACAGGCTTAGAAGGTTAGCTAACTTTCGAGTTAGTTAATTTAAAAATTCCAAGTCATTTTTTCTTAACTTCCCCTGTAATTCTGAATTCTTTTATCATCATTCAGATGAATCTTTAGCTATCTCTCTAGCATCTCTTTGGCTTTCTGGATAGCACTTGAAGTCTTGATGATGTTTGAATGAAAGCAGCCTGAATGTGGGTACATTTATTATCCTCTTGCTATAAATTTTGAAACATCCAGCAAAACCATGACTTTGAACAATAATGAGTGGTTTACTATATACTTCATATGGCTTGTTTTATTTAATTATCCTAATAACCCTTTGCAGTAGATACTATTATACCCATTAAACATATAAGAAATTCAATTTTAAAACGTTTTAGTAACCTGCTCAATCTAATTACACAAACTATTTGGTTGGTGCGAAAGTAATCATGGCTTTTACTGTTACTTTCAATGGCAAAAACCACAATTACTTTTGCACCAATCTAATAGTTAGTGGTCAAGCTAACTAAATTTAAACTCAGATTGTCTAAATCAGAGACCATACTCTTAACTAACTCACTGTGCATCACAATGTTTTTAGGGGTTAAACCTAGCTATGCTCATATTGTTTCTCCTCAGTTACCTATGCATACATTACCTGTCTACTTTACCTTTCATCTTTAGCATTAACTAAAAATTATCATATGGGAATTAAAATTTAGAGTGGATCTCTGAGGTTTAATGAAGCATTTAATTTAGAAAGTATCATTTAACATTTTCTCAGATTATGATATCACACTCCTCCAAGCCAGTGAAGAGAGTTCATCATAATGGAACATGAGTATAAACAGGTGTTAATAACAAAGAAAGGAAATCTTAGCATCCTGCTTTGATTCACATAGTCTCAGTAATAGAAAGAAGATAGTCACGTTAACCACTATATACTCATTTCTAAGTGACATATTCTTAGAAATTTCCAAATATCAGTAATTTATAGTATGCCTTCTCTTAACAAGTACTTTGAAATTTTATTACTACCATTTTAAGGGAAGGCTCAAATACCATCATTTGCTTGGAAGATCACTGCATTCAACATCAGACAGAAGACTTGAGCTATGGATTAAGAGTTGAAAATCTTCAAGATTCCAAAGATAAACATTATTAGGGAATCGAGTACTGGGATTTAATCTGTTTTAACTGGTGAATATTTTCTAAGTGGAGCAGAAACTTGACAATTATTTAGCAATTTCAGTTGTATGGAAAACCATCTATAGCAAAAAGAAATCCAAAAAGCACAGTGAATTAGATAATTTGAAGAAATAAACTGAGGAAGATGAGTTAAGCATGTTTTCCAACAGTTTTCTCTTGAATTGCTACATTTATGGCATCTACTGGAAAAAAGGATGATAGCAAAATGACTGAAATATAACAGAGTGTAGTCAATACATTACTCTTCAAAAGGCTTCTGAATGACTACTCTGGCATCAAAAACATAAAGGCCTCAGACTTTCCACTCGCCACTTTCAGCACTCCCACTACAACAAAATATACAGGTTTCTTTATCTTAGGCTCTACGTACTGTTCCCTTCAGGTCCCTTGGTTATAGGGTATTGCTGTTCAAATCAATATTATTCTGAATACTAGATCAAAATTATCATTTCTGAAAATAGATAATGCAGCATATTCCCCTTAGACCGTCCTTTCTCCTGACCCCATTACCATTAATGACCTCCTCACTATGAACAGCAGCCAAGTATCTCCTAGTAATTAAAAGATGTAAAGGGTTTAATGTTAATTTTGAATAGTGGTTACATGCACATGGTGTAAAATTCAAAGAGCACCAAACATACATTCAGAGGAACTCTCTTCCTCGGCTTCTGTGCCCCATTTCCCTCCTCAGAGGCAACCTCTGCTGTCAATTTCTTGGGTGTGCTTCGAGAGGTACTCTGCTGTTTTACATGAGTGGCAACACTGCAAACACAACTGCTGTGCAGCACCTTTTTTTTTGTTAAAAAAAGAACATATTTATTGAGGCATAATTTGCAGACTATACAATTCACTCATTTTTAAATGAATATCCAATGATTGTGTACGTTTACAGAGTCATGTGACCATTTCCAAAGTCCAATTTTAAAACATTTACATTATTCCAAAAAGATCCCTGGTGACCATTTGCAATCATTCCCTGTTCTCACTGCAGCCCCAGGAAACCACTAATGTATTTTCCGTCTTTATAGATTGGCTTTCTGTGGTCTTTTGTAACGGGCTTCTTTCACTTAGCCTAATGTTTTTAAGAATCACCAATGTTGTAGCATATACTGCTACTTCATTTCTTCTTACTGCTGAGTACTATGAATGTCAGAGGACTGCATAATGTGGAAGTTGGCAAATTTCCTCTTTTTGACTTATTCATGGGATGTTAGCAATCCATGTTTGTGACAGTTTCCCACCCTTGGAACTTTATTCTCTAATAACTTCTCAAAGGATTTCTTGCTAACACAAATAGTGGTTTCCCTAAGAAGTATTTTGATGAATAGTCTCTTTAGTCCTCTTCTTGATATATTAGTATGAGAGAGCTCTTAGGAAGCACATGAGAGGGGAATGACTGAATAAAGAAGTTGAGAGAAAGTCAAATGTAATTGTAGCCCACACAAAGGTGTGCATTCTAACATTGCTTTCTAACAGACATTCTAACATGCCTAGATATATACCATTTAGTCCTACCAGACCTCCATTCATTCAGATACAAGAACACTTGATAATTGAGCAAGTTAATGTTTATGTGATAAAATATTGATTAGAAAGAGCAAGTGTCTTTAAAGATGAACATCTCTGGGCTCAAATCCCAGCTTCATCATGTCCTAAATGAGTAAATCTCTGCTAAGTTGCAATGAGAAGTAACACACATGCCACTGTAAGGATCAAAAGATGAAATATACAAAACACCTAGAACAGTGTTTGGCACCAAGTAGGGACTCAGTAAGTAGTGATTGTTATTTTCACAACTCTAAAAAGAAGAAATAACTGTCTTTGTCTGCTGGCAACGTTTCATCTTTTTCCACCACTAATGAATAGATATATTCCAAGATAATCATTAAATAAATTAAATTCTCATTCTTCATAGATAAAATGACTGTAGGAATTTTATTCTGTCAATGTAATAAAATAATTAAGTCATTGTTTTTAAAGGCTTTAACAGTTCCAATGTAAGAGCAAAGAAGCCATTCTCAGCATCAATCACCATCAAAAAGTGGAAGATAATTAATTCAGAGGTTGTGGTTTAATAGAAACTATTGTAGAATAACATCTAACAATGGAATTAAAATTATTTTTATATAGCACTGTATTCTTTGCCATTCACAACTGACCCTTGAGATAAGTAGACTTCCTGTGATTATCCCTAGCATGGGTGAGGAAACGAGGCTTACACACGTGAACAACCCTGAATCCTGGGCTTTTCCCTCTATGTTGTAAAAATTTGATTAAATAAAATAATGAATGTAAAAAACCTTCATAAGCCATAGAGTGTTGTGAAAATATAAGTAGCTATTGTGATTGTTCTTGGAGTAGACAATCTAATACATTCTAGAACTCAAAATTTATCTTTTATAGTTAAAACTAAAGCATTCAATTCTACTACCAAAAGCTCCAGAAGGTTGAACTCTTCTTAGATGACCTTAATCTTGGTTCTTACTCTAAACTAAGGACCTGCATTTCCTCTAGGTCTGTGAAATTAGGTGAGGGTTAGAAGAGACACAGTCTTCAAGACCTTCTAAATATCTTGAGGCAGCAGGTTATCCAGGACTAGGTCTCTGATAGGAATCAGCTAAAAGCTTTGCAAACAGAAAACACATATAACACATTATAAACTTTGGTTGCAAATACAGAATTAGATACTGGAATCATGTGAATCACAAGGTGTCTTCACATAATGCCTCCTATTCAGAATGGCATTTAAAGACCTTACAATTTTATGATGCCACTCCCCTATTGTGTTTCTTTCAGCTATGTGTTAGACATATCTTCCTACACATTCATAGCCCTTCTACTATTCAGACTGACCCAGTGTCTCTATCTCCCAGGTTACTGTCACCAGTTACTATTCAGCATGAAAGGATTTGAGTGCAATTTGCATGTCCCTTTCACATTGTTGTTTTAGTAAACTATTGTGATTCTAGTCTTTCTATAGAATTCCTGGAAATTATACAATGTCTGTTTCCCCTTTAGCTAAAAGTGTACTCATTTCATTTATGGAAAAAATCTAGATTATTTTTGTGGGGGGTTAACCAGCTTTGTATTTCACAAGATAAAATACAATCTCAGGGGGAATACATTAATGTATAGGTATTTAATAAAAATCTCTGGTATCTTCCCATCAATAGGCATTCTGAATAATTCTTGATATATTTTTATAGATAAAATTGAAGTATTCAACTTCAAAAAACTTACGAAACCAACCAAAAGACATAAAAGGTCAACATTGATAGATGTCTATCAAATTAGTCTTAGCTTCAAAAACGCAAAAGGAGCTACCGCTATGGTTTTAAGAGCACTTTTTCCCCCTTTTCCATCATGTTATAGAGGGTGGATGATGGAAGTTTTCCTGACTTGCTGACCGAACTAATTTGCTGTCTTCTGACTAAACTTTTCCCACCCTCACACCCATTGCAATGTCCAAGAGCAAACAGGGGCTGTTGCTTCCTGCTTTTTATCTTCTTGTGTCTGAGACACAGAGTATAAGTGGAGGAATGTAAGTCATCAGAGTAAAAGAGAGCCAAGTGTCATCATATATAAGTTTAGAATCTACCTGTGATGTTCAATGGGAACAAAGTTTTCCAACTTTTGCAGAAAGGAGATTTTATTTATTTTTTTTTAATTTTTAAACTTAATTTTATTTTAAGTTCCAGGATACACAGGATGTGCAAGTTTGTTACATAGGTAAATGTGTGCCATGGTGGTTTGCTGTACCTATCAACCCATCACCTAGATATTAAACCCTGTATGCATTAGCTATTTATCCTGATGCTCTCCCTCCCCGTGTTCTCTGACAGGCCCTGTGTGTATTGTTCCCCTCCCTGTGTCCATGGGTTGTCATTGCTCAGCTTCCACTTATAAGTGAGGACATGCAGTGTTTGGTTTTCTGTTCCTGTGTTAGTTTGCTGAGGATAGTGACTTATAGCTCCATCCATGTCCCTGCAAAGGACATGATCTCATTCCTTTGTATGGCTGCATAGTATTCCATGGTGTATATGTGCCACATTTTCTTTATCCAGTCTATCATTGATGGGCATTTCGGTTGATTCCATGTCATTGCTATTGTGAATAGTGCTACAATGAACATATGTGTGCATGTGTAAATTATTATAATAGAATAATTTACATTCCTTTGGATGTATACCCAGTAATGGGATTGCTGGGCCAAATGGTATTTTTAGTTCTAGATCTTTGAGGAATCACCACACTGTCTTACACATGGTTTAACTTATTTACATTCCCACCAACAGTGTAAAAGCATTCCTGTTTCTCCACAGCCTCACCAGCATCTGTTGTTTCTTGACTTTTTAATAATCTCCATTCTGACTGGCATGAGATGGTATCTCATTGTGATTTTGATTTGCATTTCTCTAATGATCAGTGATGTTAAGCTTTTTTTCGTATGTTTGTTGGCTGCATAAATGTCTTCTTTTAAGAAGTATCTGTTTATGTCCTTTGACCACTTTTTTTTTAATTAATTAATTTATTTTTATTATTATACTTTGAGTTCTAGGGTACATGTGCATACATGTGCAGGTTTGTTACATATGTATACTTGTGCCATGTTGGTGTGCTGCACCCATCAACTCGTCAGCACCCATCAACTTGTCATTTACAACAGGTATAACTCCCAGTGCAATCCCTCCCCCCTCCCCCCTCCCCATGATAGGCCCCGGTGTGTGATGTTCCCCTTCCCGAGTCCAACTGATCTCATTGTTCAGTTCCCACCTATGAGTGAGAACATGCGGTGTTTGGTTTTCTGTTCTTGTGATAGTTTGCTAAGAATGATGGTTTCCAGCTGCATCCATGTCCCTAAAAAGGACACAAACTCATCCTTTTTTATGGCTGCATAGTATTCCATGGTGTATATGTGCCACATTTTCTTAATCCAGTCTGTCACTGATGGACATTTGGGTTGATTCCAAGTCTTTGCTATTGTGAATAGTGCCGCAATAAACATACGTGTGCATGTGTCTTTATAGCAGCATGATTTCTAATCCTTTGGGTATATACCCAGTAATGGGATGGCTGGGTCATATGGTACATCTAGTTCTAGATCCTTGAGGAATCGCCATACTCTTTGACCACTTTTTAATGTTTGTTTTTCTTTTTATAAATTTAAGTACCTTATAGATTCTGGATATTAGCCCTTTGTCAGATGGATACATTGCAAAAATTTTCCCCCATTCTGTAGGTTGTCTGTTCACTCTGATGATACTTTCTTTTGCTGTGCAGAAGCTCTTTAGTTTAATTGGATCCCTATTGTCAATTTTGCTTTTGTTGCAATTGCTTTTGATGTTTTTGTCATGAAATCTTTACCCATGCCTATGTCTTGAATGGTATTGCCTAGATTTTCTTCTAGGGTTTTTATAGTTTTGGGTTTTATATTTAAGTCTTTTTTTTTTTTTTTGACCAGTCATCATTTTTTTTTTTTAAATTTATTTATTATTATTAAACTTCAAGTTGTAGGGTACATGTGCACAACGTGCAGGTTTGCTACATATGTATACTTGTGCCATGTTGGTGTGCTGCACCCATCAACTCGTCATTTACATCAGGTATAACTCCCAATGCAATCCCTCCCCCCTCCTCCCTCCCCATGACAGGCCCCGGTGTGTGCTGTTGCCCTTCCCAAGTCCAAGTGATCTCATTGTTCAGTTCCCGCCTATGAGTGAGAACATGCGGTGTTTGGTTTTCTGTTCTTGTGATAGTTTGCTGAGAATGATGGTTTCCAGCTGCATCCATGTCCCTAAAAAGGACACAAACTCATCCTTTTTTATGGCTGCATAGTATTCCATGGTGTATATGTGCCACATTTTCTTAATCCAGTCTGTCACTGATGGACATTTGGGTTGATTCCAAGTCTTTGCTATTGTGAATAGTGCTGCAATAAACATACGTGTGCATGTGTCTTTATAGCAGCATAATTTATAATCCTTTGGGTATATACCTAGTAATGGGATGGCTGGGTCATATGGTACATCTAGTTCTAGATCCTTGAGGAATCGCCATACTGTTTTCCATAATGGTTGAACTAGTTTACAATCCCACCAACAGTGTAAAAGTGTTCCTATTTCTCCACATCCTCTCCAGCACCTGTTGTTTCCTGACTTTTTAATGATCGCCATTCTAACTGGTGTGAGATGGTATCTCATTGTGGTTTTGATTTGCATTTCTCTGATGGCCAGTGATGATGAGCATTTTTTCATGTGTCTGTTGGTTGTATGAATGTCTTCTTTTGAGAAATGTCTGTTCATATCCTTTGCCCACTTTTTGATGGGGTTGTTTGTTTTTTTCTTGTAAATTTGTTTGAGTTCTTTGTAGGTTCTGGATATTAGCCCTTTGTCAGATGAGTAGATTGCAAAAATTTTCTCCCATTCTGTAGGTTGCCTGTTCACTCTGATGGTAGTTTCTTTTGCTGTGCAGAAGCTCTTTAGTTTAATGAGATCCCATTTATCAATTTTGGCTTTTGCTGCCATTGCTTTTGGTGTTTTAGCCATGAAGTCTTTGCCCATGCCTATGTCCTGAATGGTACTACCTAGGTTTTCCTCTAGGATTTTTACGGTATTAGGTCTAACATTTAAGTCTCTAATCCATCTTGAATTAATTTTCGTATAAGGAGTAAGGAAAGGATCCAGTTTCAGCTTTCTGCTTATGGCTAGCCAATTTTCCCAGCACCATTTATTAAATAGGGAATCCTTTCCCCATTTCTTGTTTCTCTCAGGTTTGTCAAAGATCAGATGGCTGTAGATGTGTGGTATTATTTCTGAGGACTCTGTTCTGTTCCATTGGTCTATATCTCTGTTTTGGTACCAGTACCATGCTGTTTTGGTTACTGTAGCCTTGTAGTATAGTTTGAAGTCAGGTAGCGTGATGCCTCCAGCTTTGTTCTTTTGACTTAGGATTGTCTTGGAGATGCGGGCTCTTTTTTGGTTCCATATGAACTTTAAAGCAGTTTTTTTCCAATTCTGTGAAGAAGCTCATTGGTAGCTTGATGGGGATGGCATTGAATCTATAAATTACCTTGGGCAGTATGGCCATTTTCACGATATTGATTCTTCCTATCCATGAGCATGGTATGTTCTTCCATTTGTTTGTGTCCTCTTTTATTTCACTGAGCAGTGGTTTGTAGTTCTCCTTGAAGAGGTCCTTTACATCCCTTGTAAGTTGGATTCCTAGGTATTTTATTCTCTTTGAAGCAATTGTGAATGGAAGTTCATTCCTGATTTGGCTCTCTGTTTGACTGTCACTGGTGTATAAGAATGCTTGTGATTTTTGCACATTAATTCTGTATCCTGAGACTTTGCTGAAGTTGCTTATCAGCTTAAGGAGATTTTGGGCTGAGACAATGGGGTTTTCTAAATATACAATCATGTCGTCTGCAAACAGGGACAATTTGACTTCTTCTTTTCCTAACTGAATCCCCTTGATTTCTTTCTCTTGCCTGATTGCCCTAGCCAGAACTTCCAACACTATGTTGAATAGGAGTGGTGAGAGAGGGCATCCCTGTCTTGTGCCAGTTTTCAAAGGGAATTTTTCCAGTTTTTGCCCATTCAGTATGATATTGGCTGTGGGTTTGTCATAAATAGCTCTTATTATTTTGAGGTACGTTCCATCAATACCAAATTTATTGAGCGTTTTTAGCATGAAGGGCTGTTGAATTTTGTCAAAAGCCTTTTCAGCATCTATTGAGATAATGATGTGGTTCTTGTCTTTGGTTCTGTTTATATGCTGGATTATGTTTATTGATTTGCGAATGTTGAACCAGCCTTGCATCCCAGGGATGAAGCCCACTTGATCATGGTGGATAAGCTTTTTGATGTGTTGCTGAATCCGGTTTGCCAGTATTTTATTGAGGATTTTTGCATCGATGTTCATCAGGGATATTGGTCTAAAATTCTCTTTTTTTGTTGTGTCTCTGCCAGGCTTTGGTATCAGGATGATGTTGGCCTCATAAAATGAGTTAGGGAGGATTCCCTCTTTTTCTATTGATTGGAATAGTTTCAGAAGGAATGGTACCAGCTCCTCCTTGTACCTCTGGTAGAATTCAGCTGTGAATCCATCTGGTCCTGGACTTTTTTTGGTTGGTAGGCTATTAATTATTGCCTCAATTTCAGAGCCTGCTATTGGTCTATTCAGGGATTCAACTTCTTCCTGGTTTAGTCTTGGAAGAGTGTAAGTGTCCAGGAAATTATCCATTTCTTCTAGATTTTCCAGTTTATTTGCGTAGAGGTGTTTATAGTATTCTCTGATGGTAGTTTGTATTTCTGTGGGGTCGGTGGTGATATCCCCTTTATCATTTTTAATTGCGTCAATTTGATTCTTCTCTCTTTTCTTCTTTATTAGTCTTGCTAGTGGTCTGTCAATTTTGTTGATCTTTTCAAAAAACCAACTCCTGGATTCATTGATTTTTTGGAGGGTTTTTTGTGTCTCTATCTCCTTCAGTTCTGCTCTGATCTTAGTTATTTTTTGCCTTCTGCTAGCTTTCGAATGTGTTTGCTCTTGCTTCTCTAGTTCTTTTAATTGCGATGTTAGAGTGTCAATTTTAGATCTTTCCTGCTTTCTCTTGTGGGCATTTAGTGCTATAAATTTCCCTCTACACACTGCTTTAAATGTGTCCCAGAGATTCTGGTATGTTGTATCTTTGTTCTCATTGGTTTCAAAGAATATCTTTATTTCTGCCTTCATTTCATTATGTACCCAGTAGTCATTCAGGAGCAGGTTGTTCAGTTTCCATGTAGTTGAGTGGTTTTGATTGAGTTTCTTAGTCCTGAGTTCTAATTTGATTGCACTGTGGTCTGAGAGACAGTTTGTTATAATTTCTGTTCTTGTACATTTGCTGAGGAGTGCTTTACTTCCAATTACGTGGTCAATTTTGGAGTAAGTACAATGTGGTGCTGAGAAGAATGTATATTCTGTTGATTTGGGGTGGAGAGTTCTATAGATGTCTATTAGGTCTGCTTGCTGCAGAGATGAGTTCAATTCCTGGATATCCTTGTTAACTTTCTGTCTCGTTGATCTGTCTAATGTTGACAGTGGAGTGTTGAAGTCTCCCATTATTATTGTATGGGAGTCTAAGTCTCTTTGTAAGTCTCTAAGGACTTGCTTTATGAATCTGGGTGCTCCTGTATTGGGTGCATATATATTTAGGATAGTTATCTCTTCCTGTTGAATTGATCCCTTTACCATTATGTAATGGCCTTCTTTGTCTCTTTTGATCTTTGATGGTTTAAAGTCTGTTTTATCAGAGACTAGTATTGCAACCACCGCTTTCTTTTGTTCTCCATTTGCTTGGTAAATCTTCCTCCATCCCTTTATTTTGAGCCTATGTATGTCTCTGCGTGTGAGATGGGTCTCCTGAATACAGCAGACTGATGGGTCTTGACTCTTTATCCAGTTTGCCAGTCTGTGTCTTTTAATTGGAGCATTTAGTCCATTTACATTTAAGGTTAAGATTGTTATGTGTGAACTTGATCCTGCCATTATGATATTAACTGGTTATTTTGCTCGTTAGTTGATGCAGTTTCTTCCTAGCCTCGATGGTCTTTACATTTTGGCATGTTTTTGCAATGGCTGGTACCGGTTGTTCCTTTCCATGTTTAGTGCTTCCTTCAGGGTCTCTTGTAAGGCAGGCCTAGTGGTGACAAAATCTCTAAGCATTTGCTTATCTGTAAAGGATTTTATTTCTCCTTCACTTATGAAACTTAGTTTGGCTGGATATGAAATTCTGGGTTGAAAATTCTTTTCTTTAAGAATGTTGAATATTGGCCCCCACTCTCTTCTGGCTTGGAGAGTTTCTGCCGAGAGATCTGCTGTTAGTCTGATGGGCTTCCCTTTGTGGGTAACCCGACCTTTCTCTCTGGCTGCCCTTAAGATTTTTTCCTGCATTTCAACTTTGGTGAATCTGGCAATTATGTGTCTTGGAGTTGCTCTTCTCAAGGAGTATCTTTGTGGTGTTCTCTGTATTTCCTGGATTTGAATGTTGGCCTGCCCTACTAGGTTGGGGAAGTTCTCCTGGATGATATCCTGAAGAGTGTTTTCCAACTTGGTTCCATTTTCCCCCTCACTTTCAGGCACCCCAATCAGACGTAGATTTGGTCTTTTTACATAATCCCATACTTCTTGCAGGCTTTGTTCATTTCTTTTTCCTCTTTTTTCTTTTGGTTTCTCTTCTCACTTCATTTCATTCATTTGATCCTCAATCGCTGATACTCTTTCTTCCAGTTGATCGAGTTGGTTACTGAAGCTTGTGCATTTGTCAAGTATTTCTCGTGTCATGGTTTTCATCTCTTTCATTTCGTTTATGAGCTTCTCTGCATTAATTACTCTAGCCATCAATTCTTCCACTTTTTTTTCAAGATTTTTAGTTTCTTTGCGCTGGGTACGTAATTCCTCCTTTAGCTCTGAGAAATTTGATGGACTGAAGCCTTCTTCTCTCATCTTGTCGAAGTCATTCTCCGTCCAGCTTTGATCCGTTGCTGGCGATGAGCTGCGCTCCTTTGCCGGGGGAGATGCGCTCTTATTTTTTGAATTTCCAGCTTTTCTGCCCTGCTTTTTCCCCATCTTTGTGGTTTTATCTGCCTCTGGTCTTTGAAAATGGTGATGTACTGAGAGGGTTTTGGTGAAGGTGTCCTTCCTGTTTGATAGTTTTCCTTCTAACAGTCAGGACCCTCAGCTGTAGGTCTGTTGGAGATTGCTTGAGGTCCACTCCAGACCCTGTTTGCCTGGGTATCAGCAGCAGAGGCTGCAGAAGATGGAATATTTCTGAACAGCGAGTGTACCTGTCTGATTCTTGCTTTGGAAGCTTCCTCTCAGGGGTGTACTCCACCCTGTGAAGTGTGGGGTGTCAGACTGCCCCTAGTGGGGGATGTCTCCCAGTTAGGCTACTCAGGGGTCAGGGACCCACTTGAGCAGGGAGTCTGTCCCTTCTCAGATCTCAACCTCCGTGTTGGGAGATCCACTGCTCTCTTCAAAGCTGTCAGACAGAGTCGTTTGCGTCTGCAGAGCTGCTGCGTTTGTTATTGTTTACTGTGCCCTGTCTCCAGAGGTGGAGTCTACAGAGACAGGCAGGTTTCCTTGAGCTGCTGTGAGTTCCACCCAGTTCGAGCTTCCCAGCAGCTTTGTTTACCTACTTAAGCCTCAGCAATGGCGGGCGCCCCTCCCCCAGCCTCGCTGCTGCCTTGCCGGTAGATCACAGACTGCTGTGCTAGCAATGAGGGAGGCTCCGTGGGTGTGGGACCTTCCCGGCCAGGTGTGGGATATGATCTCCTGGTGTGCCTGTTTGCTTAAAGCGCAGTATTGGGGTGGGAGTTACCCGATTTTCCAGGTGTTGTGTGTCTCAGTTCCCCTGGCTAGGAAAAGGGATTCCCTTCCCCCTTGCGCTTTCCAGGTGAGGCAATGCCTCGCCCTGCTTCAGCTCTCGCTGGTCGGGCTGCAGCAGCTGACCAGCACCGATCGTCTGGCACTCCCCAGTGAGATGAACCCAGTACCTCAGTTGAAAATGCAGAAATCACCGGTCTTCTGTGTCGCTCGCGCTGGGAGTTGGAGACTGGAGCTGTTCGTATTCGGCCATCTTGCTCCGCCCCCTATTTAAGTCTTTAGTTTATCTTGAGTTAATTTTTGTAAAAGATGTAAGGAAGGGATCCAGTTTCAATATTCTGCATGTGGCTAGCCAGTTTTCCCAGCACCATTTATTAAACAGAGAATCCTTTCCCCACTGCTTGTTTTTGTCAGGTTTGTTGAAGATCAGATGGTTGTAGATGTGTGGTGTTATTTCTGAGATCTCTGTTCTGTTCCGTGGGTCTATGTGTCTGTTTTTGTACCAGTACCATGCTGTTTTGGTTAGTATGGCCTTGTAGTATGGTTTGAAGTTGGGTAGCATGATTCCTCCAGCTTCGTTCTTTTTGCTTACGATTGTCTTGGCTATATAGGCTTTTTGTTGTTGTTGTTGTTCCATATGAATTTTAAGGTGGAAAGGAGATTTTAAATAACAATGCTAGGTAACTGTTACAAGCAAAATTGTGTCCCCCACGATTGATGTATTGAAGTTTTATCCCCGAGTTCTCCAAAATGTGACTGCATTTAGAGAAAGGGTTTTAAAAGAAGGAATTAAGTAAAATGAGGTCATTGCAATGGATCCTAACCCAAAATGACTGGTACTCTTAGAAGAAGAAGAGATTCAGACACAGGAAAAGAAGGAAGATCATGTGAAGACACAGGGAGAAGGTGGCCATCTACGGTCTAAGGAGAGAATCCTCAGGAGAAGCCAACCCTGCTGACACTTTGATCTTGGATTTCTAGCCTGTAGAACAGTGATAAAATATTTTTTCTTGTGATTTGTTACCTAGTCTGTGGTACTCTGTTATAGAAGCCCTAGAAAACTGATACAGTAAAACTAAACACACACATGCACACACACATACTCTCTCTCTGTTACTCCACCCCCAGATTACTTTAGTGTCCACAGCAGAGTTCCCAGAAATAGACCACTGTCCCCAACTCTATTATTACTTCTCTAACGCCCCCACCTGAAACTGAAAGGTGCTATTCTCTATAATCCATTGGTCAAAGGGCTGTAGTTAGAACAAAAGTTAAAATGCCTGTTCTTACCATGTAATCCCTGGGAGGTGACAAGCCCTCTGATCCTTAATCTTCTCCCTACATCTCTCTCAGACGACAACATAACAGATGTAGGAGCTATCTTACCTAGGTTCAAATCTCTCCTCTGCCCATTTACTTGCTGTGTAACCAATGGCAAGTTACTCCACCTCTCTTTTCCCATTAGTAAAATATGGATGATAATAATACCTATGATTCTTGTGAAGATTATATGAGTTGTGTGTGTGTGTGTGTGTGTGTGTGTGTGTGTGTGTGTTATAACACTCAGGACACATGATAAGTACTATGTAAGTGTTTACCTTTTTGTTTCTTTCTTCATCATAGGCTTCTTAAAAGAATTTAATGAGCAAATTATGTAAAGCATAGTCCTTGCAAGAGTACAGATGTTCAATAAACTAAAAATAGTGTGCTGACTTGTAGTAAAGAACACAAGGTTTGGATTTAGGCAAGTCTAGATTAGAGTTTGGGCTGCTTTACCTTCTTCCTCCCAAAGCCTGCTCCTCTCACAGTCTTTCCATCTCAGTTAATGGCAACTCCATCCTTCCTTTTCCTCAGTCTGAATGTCTTGACATTGTCCTTGATTATTCTTTTTCAATCCTGTTATGTCTACCTTCAAAATATACCTGGAAAATAACCACCTTTTATCCCCCACAATCCCCACTACCACCACAGTCCAAACTACTCTCGTCTCTCATCTGGCTTATTTCAACAGCATCTTAAATAGACTTCCTTGTACTTTGCTTTCTCCCCTTCAGTTTGCTCTGAACATGGCAACCAGAATCCTTTTAAAATATATGTCCCTCCTATGCCCAAAAATCTTTAATAGTTTCCCAAAGTATGCCAACAAAACTTACAATGACCTACTACATACCGTATCATTTGCACACCCTCATGTCCTACATTACTTATATGACCTAATTTCCTACTTCTTCACCCTTTCAAATCACTTCACTTGGGCAACATTGACCTTGCTAGCTGCTTTTTGAACACACCAGGCAGGCTCCTGCCTCAGAGCCATTCATTTGCTGTTTGCTCTGCCTGGAATGTTTTTCTACCAGAAAACTCCATGTTTCTCCCTTTCGCCACTCTCAAATTTCAGTTTCCTTAGGAGCCCTATTTTAATTTACAACTTTTACAAAACTGTCTTTAACTTCATCTTCTTAGATTGTTTTTTCATATATTTTTCTTTACAAATATTATAGTTTCAAAAACCCTTGCTAATTACCTATGTTTTCTCACTTCAATATAAGTTCATTGAGGGAAGGGACTTACATACCTTATATTAACTAACACAATGCTTGTGTTTGGAAAATCCCCAATACCTGGCATATGTATTCAATAAATATGTTGAATAAGTGAATAGAAACATTATCTTAAATAAAATGCCTCCTTTTGATGTCTAATACCAATAAAACAAATAAACCACAATGTAGATATACTAAAAGGGGTTAAGGGGTAGATTTCTCCTCACATGAATTTGTTTAATAAATATAATATATTGAAGGATTACACTATTTTATCTGATCATGCAAAAATGTTTATTTTAGAAATGAATGACAGATCTGGTATCTATGTACAGCTTTGGAATCTATATCTAGAACTAAATTTAAAACTTGGTTCTTATCATTACTGTGATGTACCATCTAGTTGGTGATACAGATATTCCCTTAGTAAATATATAATATGTTCATCATTATTTGAAATAAAATTCCTAAGAGGTAATAATTTTATAGTGAGAGTTAATAGAAAGGTTTGTACTTATTTCTGAAAGCTATTAAGTATTTCTTGCCTAATTTTAGTTCAAGCCAATAGATGAGGGCCAATTGTAGGTTTGGTTTAATACCACATTCTTCCCCCCAAATGTCCAAAATTTATTGTAAAATAATTTACTAGGACATGGGATCTCGCAGGCTTTTGTGTAATAGGGAATTTGGCTGGCCTTTGTCCCTCTTTCCCAAGAGATAACCTCTAAACCTGTGGTATTTCCTGAGTAATAGATATTTCTTTGTTATTCGGTGTGAGACCTTTGATAGTTTATGTTAACAAGATGATCAGGATGGGGTCTGACTGTGCAGAAAGGCCAATTATGTGATTAGAGAGTTAGAGCATTCAGCCACTTGATATCAGCCTGGTCTCCAGGGAGGCAAGGGAAGCTAGAGATTGAGTTCAACCTCAAAGTCAATGATTCATTCAGTCATGCATACATAATGAAACCCCAATAAAAACCCTGGACCCCAAAGTTCAGGTGAGTTTCCCTGGTTGACTATACTCTGGATATGGTTGCCCATTCCTGTGGCAGGAGGATAACAGGACCTCTCGTGGGGAGAAAACAATGTGAACTTCATGTTTGGAACCTTCCCATTATACTTGATGCTTCTCTCCCTTTGTCTCCCTCTGATTTGTGTCCTTTTGCTATAATAAAACTGTAATAAGCATAGCACTTCCCTGAGGTCCATAGATCATTCCAGTAAATTATCAAAACTGAGAGGGCAATGGGAGCCCCCAAATTTGAACCAGCTGGTCAGAAGTGAGATGACAATGGGATTCTCTTAATTTGCAGCTGAAATCTGAAGTGAGAACTGCCTTGAGGTGGACTGTGCCCTTAACCTGTGAAGTTTGGCCCAACTCTGGCCAGTTGGTGTCTGAAGACATTGCATCTTTCTTTGTCTACTTCTATCCAAATAGTTAAATGTCTTTTAGTACAAGTAACTCCTAGCTAAATAGTGATGCTTTTTAACATAAGTAGGTACTTCTTTTTTGTTAAAAGGAGATGGTACTTTAACAGTGACAGATTCATTCAGATAATTCATTTTGTGAGATAAATGAATTGTCGCGGTCATCTTGAGAAAATGAGAAATATTCATTTTCTAAATATTCATTATCTAAAATATCTAAGGAATTTCCTTTGAATCTTCATATGAATATAAAAGTCTGATAAGAGGAAATTGCAGCTCATGATCAGTGCCATAGGAGAGTGAAAAAATTGATCATCATCAGTCTGTTGAGAAAGTACAAAATGTATAAGATCTCTACATGCTTCCAAAATATCTTTGAATTGACTTTCTAAACAAATTTAAAATTCAAAATATCAACATAAACATACCACTCATAGTCATTCCTAAACAATGGTAAAAATAAATAGGAACACACAGTTCTCTTAATCTGAAAGATGCCTTTGCATATTTGATTAAATGTAGCTTTGGGGGACTTAAACCAAATGATTATATGCCTCTTAATTGTGTTCTTAAGAATATTACCACTACAATCAGAAAAAAATACAATCCCACTTATTCTTCACTCAATTGAGTTATTGAATCATTCTTTAAAAGAGAGCGTAACAGGCCGGTCGCGATGCTCGTGCCTGTAATCCCAGTACTTTGGGAGGCCGAGGCGGGTGGAACACGAGGTCAACAGATCGAGACCATCCTGGCTAACATGGTGAAACCCCGTCTCTACTAAAAGTACAAAAAATTAGCTGGGTGTGGTGGCGGGTGCCTGTAGTCCCAGCTACTCGGGAGGCTGAGGCAGGAGAATGACGTGAACCCGGGAGGCGGAGCTTGCAGTGAGCCGAGACCGCGCCACCGCACTCCAGCCTGGGCGACAGAGCGAGACTCCATCTCCAAACAAATAAACAAACAAACAAAAAAAGATAGCGTAACATTTTAAGCTTTTTTCCTCCTACTGTTTGTATGGTAATGTTAGTGATTTTTTTCAAATGTGGCCATCTTGCCTACTTGATTTTATAGTCTATCACATACTTCAAAAGGTATATAGCCTTTTTTATTTTTAGAATTAGTTCTATAGATCATGGCCTCAGATAATGGAGCCATGACATAGATAATCCAAATGAATTCTCAAGGCAATTCTAGGTGGAGTTGTGTTTGAAGAGGCTCAGTTCAACAGATAATTTTAAAAGCATCTCATTTCTTACTGACAATTAAGAAAGAGCCAAGTCAAAACCTATACTAGCACTTTTCATCCTGGATCCTTCCATTCCTCAATTTTCTTTCACACAGGTGGAGTGTTAGAGCTCTGTACAGGTGAAAACTCCAACCCCCAGTAGTATTTCTCTCCCACTCCTCCAGTCTCATATCCCTCTTCTTGATCTCTTTATGAGACCAGTCTGGCCTCCTACCCTCTTAGTGAGAACCCTTCTTCTTTAGGGAAGGAGATAGAGGGATGGGAAACTAGATTTGAGTTTGCAGGGTGCTTTCTTTCAGATTGTGAAGCAGTGGTAGCCCTGAATCACTGAATAACTGAATGTTATTTTCCCCTTCATATTTCATCTTTGGTGGAAGACAGAGTAAGTGCATCTTGGCTATTATAATGTACTTGTTCACTATGTGAAGATATCTAATATTCTAAATGCATTATACAAAAAAGTAACATCCAGTTCAACCAACAGATTGCTGATCTAATGATAAACACACCTAACTGTATATTTAAGAAGCTTTTTATGGCACACTCAACTCATATATAGCTCACTATCACTGAGGGTGGCCCGGTTCAGGGAAGGCTACATTGTCAGGCATGCTGCTGACATCCTTATTTTTGCACAAATGCTGAAATAAGCACCTATATGGCCAGCTGACTACCTTGCCTGATGCTAATTTTTGTTTAGTTATTTTGTGGGATGAAGCTATTACATGAGAACACTTTGAGAAGAAAATGTCCCTCAAAATGAAATTATATGCCTAGGTTTGCGTTTTTAAATAAATACTGTGACATTTTATTACAGCAGGGGAGATGGAGGGACCATTTCAAAATACATTTTTTTAATTATCATTACTCCTTTAATTAGACTAGATGGAACTGGTATCAAACAATCAGAATGCTGGATGGTTGACTCAATTACTGTTTGTTGCTTTCTTCCCCCACCCAATTAAACCACCTCTTTGCCCACTGTCAGCACATTCTGTCTTTTCCTCCCAGGAGGTAGAAATGTTATTATTTTTTATTTCTGCTTGATTTACATAGCATTATTGTCTTAACAAAACTTAACTAGATTTCACTCCATAAAGATTTTAGATAGCAAACTGTTTAAACTCCCTTAACAATTAGGCTTTTTGGTAATTATAAGATTCATTACAAAGAATACGGGCTTTGTTTGCTGCCCACTTTTGTTTTTTGTTTGTTTTCATATTCAGTGCACTTAAAGAAACTTTATTATCCTGGTGTTCCCAGTCACCTGGTGAATTAGCATGCAGTTTGTTTACTAAGTATTGCTGGTATGTTCTATAAATGCAGTCATTAGAATGTATTCTGTGCTACTTAATTGGGTGGAAATTGTATTCCTGGTTATTTTACAGTGTAGCGATTACATTTTAATGTAACTTGTAATGTTTTTGTTTTGTCCCTTTTTGTGTGGGTAAAAATACTGATATAAAGTGTTCTACCATGAAGAAAAAGCTGTTCTAGAACTCTGAGACAACTGGTAAATGAACTTGTAAAATGTCAGGGAGATTGGAAATATCAGTGCCGCACCATAGGGCTAACAGAAAAGTATTCAAGGTCTAGGTTGTGGGATTGGGTTGCCTCAGAATACAAAAAAGATCCATTTATCTGATATTCACAAAACTAGTGTAGATCTTTGTGGCTGTATAGCATATAGATAATTGATGTTTGAAAGAATAACCTTGAAACAATTAGAATGTTCCAGGAAAATAGCAAAGACTCAATTTTTTGTATGAAATTTTTAAAATAGTTATGCTTTATTACATTCAAATTCTTAGAATCATACTTTACATTGATATATACATATATAATATAGTATATTCTGTATATTAATTCTTAAATGATGTTGATTATCTTTCAGTCACTTGGGACAAATTAGTTTGCTATAATGAATATGTCTGTAATCTAAATGAGTCTAAAATTAGTCTATGTTGTACTGAAGGTTCTACTGAAGTTTGTGCTATCACAGATGGCATCTAAATTGAGTTCTGGTTTATTTTACACTCATGCCTCAATAACTGTAACAATTAATCATTACTATTACTATGTATTTTAAGTTCTGATGAATATCAACTAAACTCATTAAAATAGTAGGGGACTCATTGACTTTACAATAATTGGTTCTTAGAATAAGAATATCCCAGAGTTATAGTGTATGTCCAGATACATTGTTTTCTCTACTCTTATTCATACATAATCAGTTTCTGGTCCTTTCTGATGGCTAACTTGTATTGTGAGCATTCATTCAATTAACTTACACTGTGCAGTCATAAGCAGCTGAAATCAGCTAGCTATATAGGAGAGGCCTATATCTTCAGACTTCTTTTCTATTTTCAATGTGTTTCTTCTGTTGACTAGCTACCGTTCTGGAGTGACAAGATGACAGTCCAAGTTTAAATATATGTGTAAGTACATATGTGTGTGAATGCGTGTGTGTGTTTACATATGTAAGTGTACCTGTGTGTATTTAGGGTGGGGCCTTAATATGACAAGAGGCTTTTACAAATGTATTATTTTTATTATGAAATCTGTCTTAAAACAAGGCATAATTTCAAAAATATCTAATAAATAAATAATAAAATAGTGTGCAACTGCAGTAAAAAGTGGCTTCCTTATGGAGAAGTGACATGTTAACCAGATGCAGGCAGCAAAAATTTATTCATTCAACAGCTTTAGCCTCAGTGGCAAAGAATTTTATGCGGACTTGATTAGATAAACAAAAATGTTTTTTAGGAAGGGGGAAAAAGGACTACCTGTTCTGTTATACTTTTCTCAAAATTTCATAGATTTAGCTGTATTTTATTAAACCAAACTTGCTTGATTAAAAAAAAAGACACACCCACCCTTACCAGCAAGGAGTAATGTTGTCTAGTTTTATCTTTATGATGAAAATTATGAAGACTCCAAGTAATGATTATCATGGGAAGGACCTAATAAACAAGTGCTCAATAAATGCTTGTTGGAAGAATGAGCACACCTGTAGCCTTCAGGCTAATTGAGCCATTGCTAGGGGTTTCTTAAAGGTGCCAAACTCACATGCCCTCAACTTACTTATGTTCTCTAAGGGAGGTGGTTTTTACTGCAACTAATTTAAATGGTATGTCATATCACTCCCTAATACTTTTAGGATGTATGTTAATTTGATCAGGGAGTAAAATAAGCCCATTTTAGCTTGAACTATGAGAAGAAGCATTTTCTAAGTCAAATTAAAGCATACCTCTTGTCCTCTCAGGGGAACTGAAGAAATCTTCCTTTCTCTACCACCTTGCTCCAGCCCTTTTGATATCCCTGAGAGGAGTCCAAGGTCCTAATTGTGCTTCAGTACAGCAGGTGGAGTTTTCAAAGAGATTCATTGTGGCTGCTAATCACATAACCTAAGCTTTGATACAAACTTCATTCAGGGGGAGTGTCACAGGTTATATCAATGAGAGTCTGCTTTAGTTAGAAGGTCTAATAGTCTAGGCTTACTTGGGAAAATAAAAAGTCTATCCTCATGGTCAAGCTTACATTATATTGGGTTTTGGGGCCAAAATTCCATATGTAAGCAAGATATTATTTTTATTATTTTAATTTGTTGACTTCATAGGAAGGCAGTATTATGCAACCAAGTCAAGATTTCAATATCCCTTGGCCAAATAGCATTATAGCCACCTTAAGCTCACCATCATTCCCTATAATAACAGATAGAGGTGGATGTTTAACTACTTGAGAAATATTGCTTTTGAAAACATGACAGCATCTTTTCCATACCATATCTAGTAGTAATAGCTAATGTATCAAATACTATACTCAAGGCAGAAATATAGGGTCACCCTTGAAAATGTGCTTTTCTTCACCCTACGTCCAATTTAGTAGCATTCCTGGTGGTTTTAATTCCAGTGATTTCTTGGCTTTGACCTCTTTGCTTAACCTTTGTTAAATCATCATGATCATACATCCACATTATTGGAACAGAATTTTCAATGGGTCTCCTCAGTTCAGTGCTCCTCTTCAATCCATTCTCCACAAGGAGCAAAAGTGATCTTAAAATTCAAATGGAATCATGTCAACACTTTGCTTAAAATCCTTCTGTGGTTTCTCATGGCGATAAAGTAAAATCTATATACTAGAGCAAAGAGTATAATTTCTGCATCCCTTGGCCCTTATTTATGTCTCCACTTCTACTTTGTTCCTAGCCCACGATCTTGTAGTCACACTGCTCATTTTTCAGTCCTTTCAATGAGCCGAGCACATTGCCATCTCATGGTCACAGCCTAAGCTCCCCCCTCTAAATGGAATGTTCTCCCCACATGTCATGTGACTAATTCCTTCTATCTTTTGGGTGTCAATCTTAAATGTCACCTCCCTATAGAGATCTGATCTGACAAAACTACCTAGAATATGTTCCCCCATTCTCATTCTTGATCTTAGTGTCTTCTTTGGTCTTTTTGTAACAAATTTCCATGTAAAGTCATTTTGTGCATATATTTACTTGTCTTTTTTGGGGATGGGTACTGTGTCTTCCCATAAAATATGTGTTCTAAAAGAATAGGTACTGTTACTGTCTTCTTCACTATTATTCCCTCAGCAAAACCTAGTAGAGAATAAAAGATAATCAACATATAATTTTTGAATGAATAAAGGTGAGTTCTCAAGCTTTGAAATTTTCATGGATGTGATATTTAAGACAGAAATTTGTTAGGATGATGATAACATTATTGAATTTTTTTTGAGATGGAGTCCCACTCTGTCGCCCAGGCTCAAGTGCAGTGGCATGATCTCAGCTCACTGCAACCTCTGCCTCCAAGGTTCAAGCGATTCTGCTGCCTCAACCTCCCTAGTAGCTGGGATTACAGGCACATGGCACCACACCTGGATGATTTTTGTATTTTTAGTGGAGACAGGGTTTTGCCATGTTTGCCAGGCTGGTCTCGAACTCCTGACCTCAGGTGACCCACCATCTCGGCCTCCCAAAGTGCTGGGATTACAGACATGAACCACTATGTCTGGCCCATTATTGACTTTTTAAACCAAATAGTAACATGTAAAACTATATACATACATATGTGTATATATACTTTCTGTATACATATATTTGTATATGCATATATATTCTCTATAGACATGATTGTTATTTGTGATAGTTATGTTCTATAATGTTTATTTGAACACTGATATAGCAAACACTAGATAATTGCTCTTAGAGGAAATATGGAACTAGGTTCCTGCGAGCCCTCTGGTCACAAAATTTTTATTAATCAATACATAACCTTGTTACCATTTTCTTTCTTTTATTGTTTAGGCAAGAAAACTTAAGATCTACCTCTTAGCAAGTTTCAAGTATGCATTATAGTATTGTTAACTATGATCATCATGCTGTACGTTAGATCTCTAGAGCTTAATTCGTTTTGCATAACTGAAATTTTATACACTTTGACCAACTTCCCATTTCTCCCTTCCACTATTTAAAGCCATAAAACCTCCCAAACAAAACCATGTAACTTTGTTTTATGTGTGTTGTGATATAAAGACACCTTATTTAACATGTTGTTGATTCATTAATGTTGAACTTATGGACCACCGGTCTATAACTCATGCCTGAACAAAGCTTAGCAATATATATTTTTCCGTAAGGCCATGACAGCTTTCCTGTGTTTCAGAACACTAGATAGCATTTCAACACTACAGTTTGGGGCCATTTTAAATAGCAAAATTATCGACAAAAAATCTATGCAAAAATACAAGGAATATGGCACTAAATGGACTACCAAAGTGTTAAGGTGTTGGAAAAGTATGACACTTTCTAGTAGTACGAGAGCTGAAACAACAACAACAACAAAATCATTGTAGGTAGCCAGGGGCAAACACCAAGAAGCTATAAACTGAAGGGTTTCAAGAAAAGTGAGTCAAATATTACATGATTTCTGATCTTGACCATCTCTGAACACTTTCTGATTTCAAAATATGAAATTTATTAGAGAAGGTATGTAATACTCATGGTATTTTTTGTGTGTCTGACTGGATTTGCTTTAGTGCATTTTAAGAAAGATGGGGAAAGCAAACCTCTAATTTTATACTCTATTGGGCTGTCCCTTCAGCATTTCCAGTGACAATTTTATGGAAGTCGATTACTGAAATAAAATTAAGCTCTTGAGTGATTTAATGATATTAACTTCAGGTAAGTCTCATTTTGATATGTCTAATAAGGATGTAACACACTGCCATACTGTTTTCCACAATGATTGAACTAGTTTACAATCCCACCAACAGTGTAAAAGTGTTCCTATTTCTCCACATCCTCTCCAACACCTGTTGTTTCCTGACTTTTTAATGATTGCCATTCTAACTGGTGTGAAACTGCTGGAGAAATTGATTACACATCAGGAATGCATTTAAACTAAGTCATAAGATTCTTGTCAAATCAGTTGTCTGGCAGTTTATGTAATTAAAAAAATGATGAGTGATTAGTAAGCATCACTTTATATAGACGGTCTCCCCTAAAAGCCCTTCTATTATATTGTATGGATGTGCTGTCTTGATGAAATAGTAAACCAATTTACCCTTAGTCATGGTGTTTCACTCATATTTAACATAGAGAGGTGTCTATACTCTTGTGTTGTTCAACACTATAAGGCTAGGTTACCTGATTCATTTATGCTTCATCTACTTTCATTCTGACAACAGCAATTTATCATCTTATAAGACATAGAAGAATAGGTAAACTTCCCATTGATAGTATCTAATAATGTTGCACATTCTTGAATTTTATAAATTATTTTCATAACCATATTTCATTTAGTAAACTTAAAAATTACATGGAGTAGATTCAGATACTATTTTGACCACCTTATATAATGAAAATTGAAGTTCAGAGGATTAAGTGACCTATCTAAGCTACCATAGTTAGTAAGTTTAAATTCGGATTTTATTTTTTAGTGTGCCCTCTATGTATTATATTTCATCTTTTTATGCTTAGGAGACTAAAGACTAAGAGAAATTGAATTTTGAGAAAACAAATTTTGACAACAAACTAAATCTCTTATGTTCTTGAGGGTAAAATTTTTATTTTTTTTTATTATTATACTTTAAGTTCTAGGGCACATGTGCGCAATGTGCAGGTTTTTTACATATGTATACATGTGCCATGTTGGTGTGCTGCACCCATTAACTCATCATTTACATTAGGTATATCTCCTAATGCTATCCTTCCTCCCTCCCCACTCCCCACAATAGGACCCGGTGTGTGATGTTCCCCTTCCTGTGTCCAAGTGTTCTCATTATTCAATTCCCACCTATGAGTGAGAACATGCAGTGTTTGGTTTTCTGTTCTTGTGATAGTTTGCTGAGAATGATGGTTTCCAGCTGTATCCATGTCCCTACAAAGGACATGAACTCATCCTTTTTTATGGCTGCATAGTATTCCATGGTGTATATGTGCCACATTTTCTTAATCCAGTCTGTCACCGATGGACATTTGGGTTGGTTCCAAGTCTTTGCTATTGCGAATAGTGCCACAATAAACATACGTGTGAATGTGTCTTTATAGCAGCGTGATTTATAATCCTTTCGGTATATACCCAGTAATGGGATGGCTGGGTCATATGGTATTTCTAGTTCTAGATCCTTGAGGAATCACCATACTGTTTTCCACAATGGTTGAACTAGTTTACAATCCCACCAACAGTGTAAAAGTGTTCCTATTTCTCCACATCCTCTCCAGCACCTGTTGTTTCCTGACATTTTAATGATTGCCATTCTAACTGGTATGAAACTATTATTTTGAGCCAAATCCTAAAATAAATAAAAATACCTAAAGTTTCCATATATTATTATAGTTTAAAAAAAAACAAAACATCTGTTAATGAGGTGGCTTTCATACCATAACAATTGTAAATATGCTATAAAGTGATGAATTCTATCCAATTAAAATATAGAAACATTCAGTTAATTATCAAGATGATCCACAAATAACAGACTTTGGAATTGGTCAAGGTGGTAATTAGCAAGTTCTGAATTGCACTAACAAGTTCTGAATTATAGAGACAAGTTCTGCATAAAGTAGAGAAGGTTATAACAAGAGCTAGAGAAATAGATAAAAGAAAGATAAATTAGCAGTTTTCTATCCTATTTCCAACACTTAAATTATCTGAA
This sequence comes from Chlorocebus sabaeus, assembly GCF_047675955.1. NCBI lineage: Eukaryota > Metazoa > Chordata > Mammalia > Primates > Cercopithecidae > Chlorocebus > Chlorocebus sabaeus. The sequence continues at coordinate 14,807,019 of NC_132927.1, read as the reverse complement.
GGGATGCTATGCTGTTAGATTCTCAAAAAAATTTCATAACAAATTTTATTTCAATTTGTAATCATTCCAAGTGCCTGTAATCATTCCAAGTGCCCATACACAGGTGTCATAGAACACTTCCGTAGTAAGTGTTACAAACTCAAAACAGTGATACATTTGTATCACTCTAGGCAGGTTAGGAGGCACAACTTGATACATCTTGATATAATCCATCTGCACTCATCCTGCCCCACCTCAGCAGATTCCTGTGGATGGAGCTCTTAGATTGGAAAGACATGTATCCCCTCCTAAAGAGGAATACTGAAAAAACTTCCTCGCTATTACTCTGAAGATACAAATTCTCCCTTCCCAGTCATACTCCTCCCTAGAGAGCCAGCCCCAAAGCCCTACCTATCCTGCCTGTACCCTGTGGTTTTATACTCTCCCAGGGTCATTGCTAATTAAAGCTGAACCAATCAGATTCCATTAGAAATTTGAATGACGTGGAGTCTAAATCAGTGAAACATATATACTAACTTGAAAGAGAGATTATGTAGAGCTGGGAAAGCCATTTTGATATTTCTACCATATAAGACCTGCAGCAGAGGAGCTAAGCAGTAGTGAGAAATAGGAGGAGGAGGCCAAGGTGATTGTACCACCTTGACCACAGACAGGGAGAGAGACTTTTTGGTTTTCCAGTTCTCAGTTTTCCTGTTTGGACTTCCTACCCTGGTATTCTCTGCTTCAGTAAGATATCCCTGTGTTACTAGGATAAGGAATGCTTAAGTCTGTTGAAATGAACTTCTATTTGTTCCAATCAAATAGTCCCTGATTATGGCAACACAAGCTGATCTGAAATTAGCAGCAACCCTGTGCCAAGTGACCAGACAGCCTCAGACTGGGTTCCAGTCAAATCCGATTAAGTTAACTCTCCCTACAGGAGAAAATATCATGTTTACTCTAATACCCTTTCAGCAAGGTTTTAGCAACACTGGTGTGTCTTATTCGCTCATAGTTGTAAAATTGCAGAATTTTCTACCTGGAATGAAGCCTTAATAATCACATTTAGCTCTCTTATTTTGCGAATGAGAGAATTGAGAAGCAAGGCGGTTGATTGTCTTGATCAAGGGCTTGGGAAATTCCTGGCTTGAGTCTCTTCATTTAACCTCTCTCCACAGGACCTTTGCTGTCTACTGGTAGAGGGGTCTTTCGAGTTTTCTTTCTTTGTAAAGGGAAGGTTCTGCTGCCCATAAAACCTTCAGCTAACTTTGTGGATCCAGTAAGAATCATGTTCAGCTGCATATAACAACATGTCAGATATAACAATGGCTTAAACTTATGAAGATATATTTTATTCCATGTAAAATAAGTTTGGAGATGTGCAGTCTGGGGTCTGCTCTTCCATTCTTATTATTTGACTTCCATCTGCAGGATCACCACAATAGTCCAAAATGGTGTTTGAAGACTCACCCATCATATCTGCATTCTAGGAGGTAGGGTATGGGAAAAGGAAGGGGCAAAGTGACACATGCCAGCCGTCTGTCTTCTCCTTCTAATAGGTTTTGCTTACTTCTCACTGATCATAGCTCAGTGAATTGGCCACTTTAATCTCAAGATAAGCTGGGAAATGCATTATTTTAACTAGGCACATTGCCACCCTAAATAAAATTGGAGCTCTCTTACTAATAAAGAAAGGGTAAATGAATGTTGAAGCAGCAATGAGAAATCTATGCCATGTTTTCCTGGGCTTTTTCTCTAGTGGATATCTTAGAATGTTCCCATCATTAGGAGGCATCCTAAACTGTTGGGCAAATTCTTTCTGAGTCATCTCCTTTTCCTGTTAGATTTCGCCATCCCCCTAAACAATGTCAATCTGAACCTCTGTCTAATTCTAATATCCACCCACTATGAGCTGACTCCTTTTATCCTCTCTTGGCAGAGGTTTTGCTGTAGTACATGTCGACACCAGCAATAGTAAAATGCATACCCCAAATATGCTCTATTTACTGTCTTTTGGAAAATGCTTTTCATGTCATTACAGAATCCTAAGTAGGAGAAAGACACTCCTTAGTTAGTGGTAAGGCAATCTCTACTTCTCTTCAGAAGGTTGTCTGTAGAATGATGATAATAACAGTCTCAACCACTAAGAAGTTTTATCATGATGATATAAGTTAATGTGGAAAGCACTTAGGACACCGTTTTGGAACAAAGTAAGTCCCCTATGAATGTCTGTTATTGTTATTATTCATTAATATTATGATTATTATTATTATCAATACATGGCTTTTTTTTATAGTGAGGAATATTTAATGATCAACTAGGAAAAAGATATTCTTGTCTCCTAAACAAAAATTCCTCCCGGGAGAATTATTAATGGGTCTATAAGGCAAGGGAGAGGCATTATATTCAGGAAGCCGCAGCAAGAACAGCTATATAATACCATACATGCTTTACCAAGTCACCTGGTTGGTAAAGTGGTACTTTACAGTGTGAGTGTTGGGAGACATGATTCCTGTAAGGGAAGCTTCTCGTCTCCGGGAGGCCTTCTGAATCAAGGATGGTGATGAGGTGGCAAGGAAGATGCTTAGAGAAGAGTCAACACACAAAACCAGAGGGAAACATGCTAAACTGTCTCCTTCACAAGTTTTCATAGACTCGTTTCTGGTAAGCTGGGTTCCAGGTGTTTGGGGATGAAATTCCTACTGATTGAGTTTCCTAACTACATTCCAATAATCCTCATATACTTTTGATGAGCTGCATGGAAATTTAATGTTGTTCTAAATTAAGTGGAGAGGAGAACAGGAATGTGTTAATTATACATAACAGTGAACCAAGTGTGAAAACTGAAGTCTATAAATTTATGCTTTGAAGCATATTTCTTGCTTTAAAAAAAAAGGAAACTAAAAAAATGATGAGACCGTTTAGTGCCTGAAAAATGTGGGGCACTGGGACATGCTGTACTTTGAGTTGTACTTTGAACACTGTTAACTTAGTTGTTATTGAGAGGCTGATGTGCCCTCAAGAGTGAGCATAATTAAAGCCTGGTTTGGGAGTCTTTTTTATTTCTGATACGGTTCTAAGAGTGTGTAAGAAAGTTCTGAGGACTGACATTTGAAAAGAAGCAGAGTGAATTTTGTATCCTGAGTAAATCACTTCCAACGAGGAGACAGAATTATAGACAAGGACAGGAACAAAAGGTTAAGGGGAAAGGAGGATCTTAGGTGAAAAGGAAACACATAAATCTATCAAAATGGTTTATACTGACATGCTATGAAGGCACATGCAACTAGCAATCACTTTTGCAATAGTGAGGAGACAGAAATGTGGATACTTACATGAACTGAAAATTCCTTTCAAGCACCTCTTTGGATCTTCTTTATCTATACTTTGCTTGGAAGTGAACAAAAACAGATCTTTGAGTATGATTTTTCATATTCCATTGTTGGTTAGATCACAGGATGTCTCACACGAGGAATAGTAATGCTAAGCATTTTCTAGTTGAGGAGAAAGGGGACAAAGATTATCAAGGAAGATCTCCAAAGACCATGAAATTGGAATTCAGGAAAGTAACTGCCTTCTCTCCAACTCTGTGGCCAAGTTTCTCTCCTGCTTTCTCAAAGATTATTCAGGTTCCCAAATGTAAAATGAAAATCATTCATTCCACCTATCTCATCTATTTAAGTTAAATAAAGTTTCAATATATAGTAACTGTATAGCAGCTAATATGTCCCATTAAAAATAGTCTACTGAATTTGCAAATTTGCACCAGAATCTGGAAGATAGGAATATACATATAGACATATAAATATAGCATGCGTAAAGTCTGATAGTAATTGATGATCATTTTCTAGTTAGTAACCAAGCCTTACCTAATCAGCAATGATAGCTTAGGTAATGGGGATGGAGAGTCAAGGAGCAACTCTCTACCCCGCAGGTGGGGAAAGACCTGAAAGATGCAGATGCTATCAACAAACTGTATTTGGATACTGAAACACAGCTGAAGATACTGAGATGAGAACCCTTTCCAAATGGAGGGGAGCATTCCTTGAGGGGAGAAGTATACGAGATTGCTGGTCTGCAATCTTACTGGGAATGAGGGAGAACACTCAGATGAATCCACGAAACCAACTTTGATAAAAGGAGCAAATATCATAGGAGGGGAAGGAGGGAGTTGTGGTAGGTCCTTGATGACTTATACAGATAAAGAACTGGAAAACTACCCTGAAATAACACTGAGACTATCTGCTGCCTACATACCAGCTATAGAGTCTGGATAATATTAAAAACAAAGGGTATTTGAGATCAAAATACAGGATAATGTGATTTTGTGGTTAAGACTGAGATTTCGCAGGATAGTTTCTGTCTGAACTTGGTTGTCAATACTGAAACCCTGACTGGAAGCTTAAGCCTCCCTGGCTCCAGGCTTTGCAAGGCATCTTTTCTTGGAACCTCAATTCTACCCAGGTTTTCTTTGGCACAGGGTAGGGAGCCATTAAAATTCTTTAAAAAAGAAAACTGGTTTAATAACACCGATTTGTTATTTTTATGTGCTATTACAAAGGCCTGGGGGTGGGGAGATGGTGTTCAAGGGATTTTGAGGCTGATCAATGTAACAGAAGTGACCATGAAAGGCAGTAACACCCAACATGCTTTATTGAGCAGCACTTAGTACTGAGTTGCCTAAGAGGGGAAGTCTGTCACAGCACACGATCATCCAGAGGCTTCAGATGGGGAGCCACCCTCCAGGAGATGAGGAAGGCAAGAGAATCCCTGGGTGAGAACAAGATTGGAACGGGTGCTTCCTATGTAAGTGATGTCACTCACCAGTCTGACAGAGGTCTCTGGGTCAGAGACCTCCAAAGGGCCATAGCAGTTTGGTTTCATAACCACAGTGTTCTACCTTATCAATGGGTAACAGCTGCCAGGTAAGGTTTCACAGAGTACGCAAAGCAGGCAGGCTCTAAACAGTTAAAACTCTGTGTTTTTGAAACAACTGGACATGTCAAGTTTAAGGTTGGTGCTAGTGGGCTTTTGAACTGATGGGTGTCAGCCTGCAGTGAAGAAATGAACAAACTGACGTATACACAGAAGTAATCTTTGGTTCATTTATATAACAGCTATAATAAATGCTTATTATAAAAAATTTCAAACAATACAAAAAGTAAAAAGAGGAAAGGAAAAACTACTCCGTATCTTTCAACCCATAGAGAAGTGCTATTAAGATTTTGGTCTGTATTAATGTTTGTACATGTGCATACACACACACACACACAATATAAACACATTGTTGTAGACATAAGTATAGATCTGTATAATTTTTATTTTTGCACAGAATTTTATTGTGTGTATGCTTATATTACAGTTTACTTTGAAAAATCCTTATTGATGTATATTTAGGTTAATCCATTTTTTTACTACTATAAACAATTCTTCAATTACCAAACTTGCACGTCATTTTACAATTTTCATAAATTCCTAGAAGTGGGATTACTGAATCAAAGTGTATGCACATTTAACATTTTTTATACCAATTGCTACATTGCCTTTCAAATTTTTATTAATTTATTCTTCATGCTATATTTATGAACTTTAGGTTAAGTTAGAAGGGGTTATAATAAAAGTTAAAATAGAAACCGAATTGACACATGTAAAAGTTGCTACGGGGAAAACTTTTCTCTTAAAATTATATTTGGAACAAGAAGGTGATTACAGAAGGTGTATGTCTACCGTCCTTTCATGATCCCCCTTCACTGTTTCAGATAAAGTAGCAGTCAACAGGAAGGAAGTCTTTCCGTGTTGGGGTCCGCGTGTTTCCTAAACAAAGGAATGAACACACAAGACAACACAAGACAAGACAAACACGGCGGCCGCCTCGAATGGCGCGCTCTGCTTTATTTTATACAGTCGTTTGTGGAATGTTGCCAAGTCACAAGACACATTGTTGTTTTTCTGACCTTTCCCTGACTTTCTGGATTTTCAAGATGTTTACATATAAACAAGCCCCCAACGCCCTGCTTCGTTTGCAAGAGCAGGACTTACCGGGAACGCCTCCTTTGGGAGCACGTAGTCCTCTACATTTCCGCCTTCAGTTTCTACCCCTCAACCTCATCTTCATTCCAGGTTACCTACCTACTGATTCAGAGGAAGAGGCAGTTCTACTTCTTTCTGAAGCTCTTGGTCTAACTCTGTTTCATAGATTTGTCACTCTTGCACTCTCCACCAAAATTTCTCTTAAAACTAGAAACCTGTTCAAAATATCTTCATTCTAAAAGCAATTCTTTTGACTATGCCTTCTCTTCAAGTCATCACCTCAGGGAAAAGAAAAACATGCCAGGTGCCAAGCATTTAAAAGTGCATACAAAATTGACGGCTCCACTATCTTAAGCCTAACACAGCATTTAGGAGACTCTTAAAACACTGTTATATTTTTGTGACATAAAGCAAAGTAATAATCAATTCAAAGAGATAATTTATAATACTTTCCTTAATAAATTATAATTTAATGCAAATAATACTTTCTCACGTGGAGTTAACTCTCTGGCCTCATATTTCATCCTTCCTCTTTCAGCTTGTGGAGACCTACTGAACTCTTTCTGAGTGACTTGGTTCTCCTCTACTTGCAAAGGAGGCAAATTCAACTCTAACTTTTCTCTTGTGATCTTTGTGTTATTCCCTGACACCTGCCTCCCTCCATCTAATCACAACACTCAAGCATGGTCTCCATATCCTGCCTCTACTTTCTCCCTTTCCACTTGTTCTTTAACCCACTGCAATATGATTTCTGTTTCTACCAACAAACTGAAGCTGTTTTGGCAAAGCTCAAAAATATTGAACACATAATTTACAAATTCGGTAGTTTATTTTAACTTTGTATCCAGAGTGATCTCTCTGTGGACTTTGACCATTTCTGCCTTGAAATTCTCCCTCATCCCAATATCCTCATTATTGTTTCCCTCATTATTTTCCTTCTGCCTCTCTGATTTCTTCTTTCTAGTGTTTTCCTCCCCTCTGGTTCCTTTTCCTTAGCATAACTCTTAAACATTGTTTTTCTTCAAGGCCTCTGTATTAGTCATTTTTTGCTGTGTAAAAGATCTCAAAGCTCAGTGGTAGAGAACAACAATGCATTACTCTACTCTCATGTCTCCGAGTTGGCTGAAAGTAACCTCAGAGTTAAACTGGCTTCCATTCCAAATGCAGTTGGTTCCAGGTCTCCATAAGTCTCTCATCTTCCTTTGACCAGTAGCCTGGCTGGGGCATACTCTTTTCATGGTGCTGACAAAAGTGCAAGAGGGTAAGGCCAACCATTCATGCAATGATATTGTAAAATATATATTTTGTCCTTGTCCCCAGTTTCCTAACACACAATTCCTTAAATCTTTGAAATCTTCATAGTGGTGTCTTTTTGTATGCTAAAAGTTGACTGATGACTAATAGCTACTAGGTAGTTTCAGGATGGAGTCTGGTCACTGGAAAGACCACATAGCAGGATTAGAGGAGTTACTCAGCTCCACCATCCAGCCTTCAGGGAGGGGAGAGGGGATGAAGGTTAAGTTGATCTCTAGTGGCCAATAATTTAATTGATTATGCTTAAGTAATGAAACGTCTATAAAAACTGAAAGGACCAGGTTGAGAGAGCTTGTAGACAGATGAACACATGGGGGCTTAGACGTTTATATGCCAGGAAGGTGATGCACTCCAACTCCTTGGGGACAGATGTTTCTGGTCTTGGGATCCTTCCAGAACTTGCCCTATGTGCCTCTTAACCGAGCTATTTATTTGTAACCTCTAAAATATGCTTTGTAATAAGCTGGTAAACATAAGTTAGTGTTTCCCAAAAGTCTATTAGCTGCTCTAGCAAATTAACCAAATCCGAGGAGGAGGTTGTGGAAACCCTGATTTATAGCTGGTCAGTCAGAAGCACGGGTACAACAATCCGGGGCTCTTGTTTGGCATCTGAAAGGTTGTGAAGGGACAGTCTTAAGAACTGAGCCTTCAACCTGTAGACTCTGATGCTATCTCCAGATAAATAGCATCAGAACTAAACCAAATCAAAGGATACTCAGACAGTGTTAACTGTAAAATTGATTATTTGGTGCTATAGTTTGAATGTTTGTCTCCTCCAAAACTCATGTTGAAACTGAATTCCCAGTGTGGCAATATTGAGAGGCGGGGCCTTTAAGAGCTGATTGGATCATGAAGGCTCTGCCCTCATGAGTGAATTAATCCAGTAATAAATGAATGGATTAATATTTTAATGGATTAATAGACTAATGGGTTATCACAAGAATGGGCCTGGTGACTTTATAAGCAGAAAGCTCTGAGCAAGCATGTTCAGCCCACTCACCACGTGATGCCCTGTGCTGCCTCAGGACTCTGCAGAGAGTCCTCACAGCGAGAAGTCCCTCACCAGATATGACCCCTTGACCCTGGGCTTCTCAGCCTCTATCACTGTAAGAAAAAAATCCCTTTTCTTTATAAATTACTCCTTTCTAGGTATTCTGTTGTAAGTATCAGAAAATGGGCCAAGATACTTGGTGTGTCTGTTGGGGTGCGGAAACTCCCACGTATTTGGTCACAGAAGTGTTCTCTGTGGAAAGAGGAAAAGCTGTTTTAATCTACATAAGTGCACATTTGAAATTTTTGCTTATATTATATCAACTAACATCTTACCTCCCAAAGGAAGTCACATGGTCAAATCCAAAATCAAGTGATGAAATAGTATTCTGTGCTTATCATGAAACCATGACAAGGGGTGGATGAAATCTACTACTACAGGGGAATGAGGAATTGTGACCAATAATTCAGTCTACTAAACCTTCTAATTCCCTAGAAGACCCTGAGTGATCTGACCCTCACTACCTCTATAAGCTTGTGTCTTGACACTTCTCTTCATTGCAATGTTGCAGACGTAAATCTGTATTTTAGTTTCTTTAGTGCCATCCTCTTTTTGCTTAGTCTATGCAAACTTCAGGTCTTTGTGTAAATGTCACTCACCCAAGGAAGTCTTCCAAATTACTCCAGATTAAGTCAGATTCTCTTGTTATATCTTCTTATGCATTGCATATTTTTTCTATTCTGTGCTTACCATACTTTTGATGGTATAATTTCTTTGTTTCTTTACTCAGTTGTTTGATTTTTTTCTTCCTCCCTATAAGTTAAGTTTCTTTATGGTAAGAATTGTCTTTATTTTGTTAATTGTATTTCTAGTGCCTATTTATTCTTAATATAATAGGTGTTCAATACATAAAGGAGTCAATGGATCTATGTGTTCTTCCTAAGCAATTTCATCCATGTCTGTGTCTTCAGCTCTCACCAAATTTAAGTCTAGAATGTAAAATCTTTTCTGGGCTCAAATCTGTTTCCAACTGGATATTCCATGACCACTTCACACTGTGCATGTCTAGAAGTCAAATCTTTCTTCTCTTCCTGCTTGTGAAAACATCACAATTCACTGGACCACCTGTGATGGTTTGTTTTATGTCGGCTTGACTGGGCCACAGTGCCTCCATGTTTGGCTAAACATCATTCTGAGTATGACTGTGAGGGTGTTTCTGGATGAGACTGACCTTTCAATCAGTAGAGTGAGTAAAGCAGATTGTCCTCCCAGTGTAGGTGGGCCTCAGCCAATCTGTTGAAGACCTGATTAGAACAAGAAGTTTGAGCAAGGGAGAATTCACTCTCTCCACATGATTGTCTTTGAGTTAGAACATCAGTCTTTTCCTCCCTTTGAACTTTTACTTGGACTGGAATCTATACCATCTGCTCCCCACTGGTTCTCAAGCTTCAGACTTATACTGAAACTATACCATGTAATCTTCTGGGTCTCTAGCTTGCTGAGTATAGATCTTGAAACGTCTCTACCTACATAATCATGCGAACCAATTCTTTATAATAAATCTCTTTCACTATCATCTATCCTCTACCTAGCTACTTACCTATTCATCCATCCTACTGATTCTATTTCTCTTGAGAACTCTAATATACCATATAAAGCAAAATCCTGGAAATTGTCTCCAGCTCCATGATTTCCTAAACTTTTGCATGTAATTTGCTTCTATAATATGCTTTTTACTTCTGCAATATCTTTCTGATTAGCACACTGATTTTTTTCTTCTCTATCATGAATAATACTGGCACTAAAAAGCAAAAAAATAATTGTTAAGAAGAAAAGGAACTCCAAGATTGGGTAGAACAATCTAAGAAAACAGCTGGCAGTTCTAAATGTGTTCCAAGTTTCCTGGCCAGGATGAGTCACATCCTAGAGAGTGGAGAACACATACCAAAGACATCCCCATGATGGATTGCTGAGGAAATGTGAAAACATTAGATAAAGTAAAATAATGGAAAAATTAGAGGTGGGGAGCAAGGGATTCATAGGCAATTAAGCTGCAATGTTCCATTGTCTTCCTTGGGGACAGGATATCTAAAATTCCTCTTATCAGAGACAGTGCACATGACAGTGTCAGTATCACAAATTGTGAGCTTTCACAAAAATAGTATAAGTGACACTGCATTGAGGTAATTATAATAAAAAAAGTAAAAAATATATTTTTTTCTTTATAGATGATACTAGCATAGAATACTGGAACATTTTTTGGACATTTACTTGTCAATCCTTTTGGGGGGAAGGTGGAAAGACTGTGTGGCAAGAATGTCCCCTCCTCTAATTGATAATGTGTAGCCCACCATCACCATTATGACACACTTTTAATGTTTGCTTACATAGAATGTGGATAGTATGTATGATTTTATCATGAACGTGTTATCTTTATTCAAATAATAAACATCCTTCTGATGTGCAAAAATATTTAAAAGTAGAATTTTTGTTTTAAAAACAATAGCCTTAGAAATATAGAAATTAGGGATATCAGTATGCTCAGGTTTATAATTAATGTATAGAAGTGATGGTGGAGTGCAAATAAAGTATACATAATGCTCTTTTACTTTTCTTGGATTGCATTGTCTAGACTACATTTAAATGTTTGCTTGAGCTAGAAATCCAAATCCTCTGCTTCTCATGTCACTTATCCACAAACAGAAGCAATAAGTAACAATAGACATAGTTACAAGGGCAAAAATGAGGAAACATTTGTAAGTATGAAAAGAACATGTGGAAGTTTAGAAAACAGGTTGATAATGTGTTTTGCTAGTATACTGGAAGGGGTGAAATAGAGCATCTTTGTAAAATAACTCATATCAATTAATTCGTATAAGGTTCAAAAAATAAATTACTTTTACAAGCAACTCTGTCCAAGATCTAGAAATGAAGCTATATCCTTTGCTTTCATTTTTGTTATCAATAATAATAAATAGGAGCCATTACTGAAACAACATGTTGAGTGGTGGAATAATGAAAAGAAGAATACTCTTTGTATCTGTCAGTTTTCATACTGCTGATAAAGACATACCCAAGACTGAGCAACTTAAAAAAGAAAGAGGCTTAATGTGACTTACAGTTCCACATGGCTAGGGAAGCCTCACAATCATGGCGGAAGGCAAGGAGGAACAAGTTACATCTGACGTGGATGGTGGCAGGCAAAAAAAAAAAAAAAAAAAAATGAAAGAGCTTGTGTAAGGGAATAATACCTCTTTTTGAAACTATCAGATTTTGTGAGACTTATTCACTATTATGAGAAAAGCACAGGAAAGACTTGCCCCCACAGTTCAGTTACCTGCCACCAGGTCCCTTCCACAACATGTGGGAATTCAAAATAAGATTTGGGTGGGGACACAGTCAAACCATATTATTCTGCCCTTGGCCCCTCCCAAATCTCATGTTCTCACATTTCAAAACCAATCATGCCTTCCCAACAAGTCCCCTAAAGTCTTAACTCATTTCAGAATTAACTCAAAAGTCCACAGTACAAAGTCTTTTATCTATGAGCCTACACAATCAAAAGCAAGTTAGTAACTTCCTAGATACAATTGGGGTACAGGCATTGCATAAATACAACCATTCCAAATAGGAGAAATTGGCCAAAACAAAGGGGCTACAGGCCCCATGCAAGTCCAAAATCCAGCAGGACAGTCAAATTTTAAAGCTCCAAAATGATCTCCTTTGACTCTTTTGATGCTGATGCAAAAGGGGGGTTCCCATGGTCTTGGGCAGCTCTGCCCCTGTGGCTTTGCAGGGAACAGACTCCCTCATGGCTGCTTTCATGGGATGGTGTTGAGTGTCTACAGCTTTTCCAGGTGCACAGTGCAAGCTGTCAGTGGATCCACCATTTTGGGGTCTGGAGGACAGTGTCCCTAATCTCACAGCTCCACTAGGTGGTGCCCTAGTAGGGACTCTGTGTAGGGGCTCCCACCTTGCATTTCCCTTCCGCACTGCCCTAGGAGAGGTTCCCCATGAGGGCCCCACCCCTGCAGCAAATTTTTGCCTGGGCATCCAGGCGTTTCCATACATCTTCTGAAATCTAGGTGGAGGTTCCCAAACCCCAATTCTTGACTTCTGTGCACTCGAAGCCTCAACACCATGTGGAAGCTGTGAAAGCTTGGGGCTTGCACCCTCTGAAGTCACAACCTGAACTCTATGTTGGCCCCTTTCAGCCATGGCTGGAGCAGCTGGGATGTGGAGCACCAAGTCCCTAGCCTGCACACAGCACAGGGACCCTGGGAGCAGCCCCTGAAACCACTTTTTCCTCTTAGGCCTCTGGGCCTGTGATAGGAAGGGCTGCTGTGAAGACCTCTGACATACCCTGGAGATATTTTCCCCATTGTCTTGGGGATTAACATTCAACTCCTTGTTACTTATGCAAGTTTATGAAGCTGGCTTGACTTTCTCTCAGAAAATGGAATTTTCTTTTCTATCACATTGTCAGGCCTCAAATTTTCCAAACTTTAATGCTCTACTTTCCTTATAAATATGAATGCCTTTAGCAACACCCAGGTCACATCTTGAGTGCTTTGCTGCTTAGAAATTTCTTCTGCCAGATATCTTAAATTATCTCCCTCAAGTTTAAAGTACCACAAATCTCTAGGGCAGGGGCAAAATGCTGCCAGTCTCTTTGCTAAAAGATAGCAAGAGTGACCTTTACTCCATGGAGTTCCCAATGAGTTATTCATCTCCATCTGAGACCATCTCAGTCTAGACTTTATTGTCCACATCACTATCAGCATTTTGGACAAAGCCATTCGACAAGTCTCTAGGAGGTTCCAAACTTTCCGACATTTTCCTGTCTTCTTCTGAGCCCTCCAAACTGTTCCAACCTCTGCCTATTACACAGCTCCAAAGTCACTTCCACATTTTTGGGTATCTTTACAGCAGTGCCCCACTCTACTGGTACCAATTTACTGTACTAGTTAGTTTTCATGCTACTGATAAAGACATACCCAAGACTGAGCAACTTACAAAAGAAAGAGGTTTAATTGGACTTACAGTTCCATGTGGCTAGGGAAGCCTCACACTCATGGTGGAAGGTGAGGAGGAGCAAGTCACATCTTACATGGATGGTGGCAGGCAAAAAATGAAAGAGCTTGCTTAGGGGAATGCCTCTTTTTAAAACCATCAGATCTCATGAGACTTATTCACTATCACAAGAGCAGCACGGGAAAGACTTGCCCCCATGATTCAATTACCTCCCAGCAGGTAACTCCCACAACATGTGGGAATTTAAGACAAGATTTGTGTTAAGACAACTCTTTATTAAAAAAAAAAATGATTTTATGACATTAGGTGATTATCAATGTATTTTAAGAACCTAGGGCTCAACAACCACTATTGGATGCATCTGCATCTATCTTCTATGATCTCTTTCTTTCTTCCTTCATTTATGCATTCATTCATTCAAAAAGGATTAATCATGGGCCCCATATCTATGAAGTGTTGTTTAGACACAGGGGATAAGGCGAAAACCAAAAAATCTACCAATTTCCCTACCCTCTTAGAGTTTACTTTCTAGCAGGGTGATCATTCAAGGCCAGGCATGGCCTCACTGATGTCTTTATGTAAAGACTGGAAGGATATGAATGAGCCTTGTGGATGTCTGGAGGGAGATGTTTTAAGGAGAGGAGGAATACCTGCAAAGGCCCTGGGTTGGGATCATGCCTGGTGTGTTGAAGAAAGAGCAAGAAAGCCAGTGTGGCGGGAGAGCAGTGAGCATGGAGGAGAGCAATAGGAGTTGAGATCAGAGAACACATAGGGCCCTGTAGAATATGGTAAGGCCTCTGGCTTTATTAGGTGTGATGTGGGAAGCAAATCGTGGTTGTTTCGTTTTGAATAAATGCTTTATTTTTAAATAATTTTAAATACATAGAAAAGTTACTGAGATACCATGCAGATCCTGTATATATGTCACCCAGCTTCCCCTAACGTTAATATCTTATATAACCTTAGTGAATCTATTGAAACTAAGAAATGGATGTTAGTGCAATACTAGTAGCCAAACTACAGACTTTGTTTGGATTTTCCAGTTTTTCCACTAATGTCTTTTTACTTTTGTCTTGATTCTGATCTAATCTAGAATACCATATTACATTTAGAAATGGAGGATTTTGAGTATAGGACTGACATGACCTGAACTTCGTTGTGCATTCTTACTCTGGCTGCTGTGTATACTTGGAACTCTTTTGATATATGCAGTATTCTTACTTTACTTTACCAAAGCAGTGAATATCCACAATGAAATTGTATCTGGTGGTAGATGCTTTTCCAGTTTCTTATTCAGTGGTAGATGCTTTTCATCCAACCTGACACTAAGTAAATAGAACCCATTAATTCCCAGCAGGTATTAAGTAATTCAGCCATACATTTGGGTACATATATTTTAAAAAGTACTTGTTTGTTCAGCAGAAGAAACTAAGGCTCAGAAACAGGATCATTGTTCAAGAGTATGACTAAATCAATTACCAAAACACAGCTCATAGTGGAGGAAAGTTTATCTTTGGATTTAGCTTTTGTGTTCATGTTTTAGGGTACAATTGGGTCAGCATATTTGATGTCCAATTAGACAGCATTTTGTAGCATTACACACCGACAAACTGCTTTTATAAATATTCCCATAATTAATTAAATACAAAACACACTACATCAGGCATTACCTAGAATAGATTTCATTTATCTGACTTAAAGAGACAGAAAACAGAAGGTCAGGATGTCCTGGTTAACAAAACATCTGAATTATGTAACTTAAAGCACCATGTGATCCAACTACATGTTTTAAGTAATTACCGTTAGTGTGTGATACTGATGAATAAATCTCACCACACCATAGACACCTTGCTATCCTTCTCATTAGGGCTAATGGGCCATTGCATTGTCCTGGTAAATTTACTTAGAGACTACGTAGTTGACCAAATAATAGGTTCAATTTCTCCTTGACATTTCATTCTGAGATTTATTCATCTTTTAACGAATTCTGTCTACTGTCAAGGAAACATTTCATGCTGATGTGGATTATGCACCCCCTACTAAAGTGGCACACACTATCCCATAAAATGTGTTTAGGACCTATTATTTGCTCTTCACACTCTTGGCAGTTGTACATTTTTGCTACCAATTTCGGATTATATGGTTTTAATACTATTTAAGGAGAATTCTCCTGAAGATAATTAATTTCCTTTAATTAGGGCATTTTCTTATGTCTTAATATAATGATATATTTTTACTATTTTTAGTATGGAAATCTCAGAAATTTCTTCTTTTATGAAAGCTATTCTACCTAAGCACAGTGTCTCCAGCTTGTATACTTTAATGTGAATTTACAATTCCAAGCTTCGTCTAAGACAAATCTCCCTAAAAAGTAAGGAATGTAGATTTGTATAAGAAATATCAAAAATTGCTTAAGATTTCTTAACTTTAGTAAAATTAGAAAAGAAGTTCTTTGAAAGTTAAAACCGCTAGATAAACAGACTGAGGAATGATGTAAAAGAGGTCATTGAACAAGCAATTAGTCATGTTTTATGAACATTTACAAGGAATCACAATAAAATTTGACGTTATTCAAGGTCGGCTATGGAGGCCATGGTTCTTATGACAATTGCCACATTAAAATGTGGACGATATCTCTTTTGAAATCAGTGTTACAAGCTAATATGTGCTTATCCAGAGGCCCTTTCAGCTTTTGATTTGTACAAACCTGTTGACCTGAAAGCTCCCTCTCATTGTTCTACCTTCACTCTAGTGAAAGGATTATGTGAGTTATGTTGTCTGCCCTGCCAGACAATCTTCATGCACTGGTATTATCTTTACCTCTTTTTCTCAATAGACACACACTATGATTAATTGCCTAAAAGAATGTAAGCTAATTGAGGTTTATTTCCCTTGTAAGATTTTAACATTAAAAAATTATAGATATGACTATAATCCAAATGACTTTGCCAGAAGAAATGCATATTGAAAATTCTGTAATTTGTATTGGATACTATCAGATCTTGGTAAATATCGGGCACATCTTCTAGGAAATATAAAAAGAGCAAACATTCTATTCTTTCTTCTCTGTTTTTCTAAATACCTTCAGAAAATTATTCGTAGAATAATTTTCATAGAATCACTTATAGGTAGCATTATCCGATAGAATGATCTCCTACAGATATCAAGAAGAGGTCAATTTTTTTGTAAAAATAAAGAACATATGTTCTTAAAAGCAAATATTTATCATAGCTATAAAAATTGTAGCCATCTATTATAACTGTGTGTGAACTTCATTTGTGAAGTTGGTATTATTTACTATTAGTAGAAACTAATCTATGGCTATCTTTAAAGTACTGCTGTTCTGTAGTAGTACCAATGATAATTGTTAATACTTATAGAACACTTAAACTATGTGCTAGATACTATGCTTATTACTTGTACTGTATTCACATGGCTGAAAATGGCTGCTACTCTCTTATGTCATCCTTTGTAATCAACAAGACATTTTGGAAATAGCCAAACTAAGGCACGCAGTTGTCAACCATGGAAAATATTATATATAACTCAATGGGAATTCTACTTTGTAATATTCCAACTCATGACATCAAGTTAATTAGCATAATCATTTCATTTTAACCAATGGCACTAACTGGTCCATAAACCATTAATATTCTCAGGCTTAAACATACAGATTCACACACATCATAAAATACACACTAGGATCTCATTATCTAGTACGTTTTATGAGAGCAACTTTTGACATAAAGTGCTAGTATCTCCAAAACCAAGACATATCTGTTAATTATGCCTATTTAGATGTGTAAGCAATGATTTGAAAATCAATGACAATCTACTTCCTATACAAATCAAAAGCCTACTTAAGTCAGTTTAATTCTGAGAGTTTTCCACTTAATTTGTGTTGCACCCCAACATTTTATTAAATTTTATGGGCTTATTTGCCTAAGAAGTATAGTTCAGTACTTGCAATTATCTTTTGAGATAATGCCCTCTTTGTAAGTCCTGTGTATTCTGTACTCTAACTAAAAAGTTAATCCCAGAGAATTTGTTTCTTGATTGCAACTAACTAAAACAAGAAAATATTTGTATATTTGTACATAAGCAGGGCTTGAAACTAAATGGAAAATTCTTTGAATATTACATTCAATTTCACATTTATTCATATTTTCAACAAATAAGCACAGTGTTCCCCCCACCCTTTATCCTTGGTTTCACCGTCCAAAGCTTCAGGTATCTACAGTCAACTACAGTCCAAAAATATTAAATGTAAAATTCCAGCAATAAACAATTCATAAGTATTAAATGCTAGTTCACAATGCCTTTGTAATTTACCTCATCTCATCTCATCATGTAGGCATTTTATCATCTTACACCATCACAAGAGGAAGCAGGATGAGTACAGTATAATAAGGTATTTTGAGAAAGGAAGACCACATTCATATAACTTTTATTATACTATATTGTTATAATCATTCTATTTTGGTTAGTTGTTATTGTTAATCTCTCACTGTGTCTAATTTATAAATTAAACTTTAAAAAATTTTAGTTTTCAGTTTTTGTGAGTACATATATTTATGGGTTATATGAGATACTTTGATACAGGAATGAAATGTCTAATAATTAGTTTATAGTAAATGGGGTATCCATCCCCTAAAGTGTTTATCCCTTGTTTTACAAACACTCCAATTATACTCTTTTAATTATTTTTAAATGTATAATTTAATTATTATTAATTATAGCCACCCTATTGTGCTATCAAGTACTAAATCTTACTCATTCTTTCTAACTGCTTTTTGTAACCATTAACCTTCCCCACTTGCCCCCAACTATGCCACTATCCTCCCCAGCTTCTGGTAATTTTCCTTCCACTCTTTATCTCCATGAGTTCAATTATTTTAATTTTTAGCTCCTACAAATAAGTGAAAATATGTGAAGTTTGTCTTTCTGTGTCTCGCTTACTTCACATACCATAATGACCTCCAATTTCATTCATGTTTTTGCAAATGACAGAATCTAATTCTTTTTCATGACTCAATACTGTTTCATTGTGTATATATGCCACATTTTCTTTATCCATTCATCTGTTGTGGGACACTTAGGTTGCTTCCAAATCTTGGCTATTATGAACAGTACTGCAGCAAATACAGAGTGCAGATATCTTTTCAATATACTGATTTTCTTTCTTTTAGATACCTCCCCAGAGGGCAGATTGCTGGATTGTATAGTAGCTACATTTTTAGTTTTTTGAGGAATCTCCAAACTGTTCACAGTGGTTGTACTAATTTACACTTCTACTAATAGTGGATGAGGCTTTTTCTCCACATTCTAACCAGCATTTGTTATTGCCTGACTTTTGGATAAAAGCCATTTTAACTGGGGCAAGATGATATCTCATTGTAGTTTTGATTTTCATTTATCTGATGATGAATGATATTGAGCACATTTTCATATGCCTCTTTGCCATTTGTATATCTTCTTTTGAAAAATTTCTATTCACGTCTTTTGCTCATTTTAAAAATCAGATTATTAGGTTTTCTTCCTATAGAGTGTTTAGCGGTCCGTATGTATTCTGGTTATTAATTCCTTATGAGATGGGCAGTTTGCAAATACTTTCTCCCATTCTGTGATTTGTCCCTTCACTTTGTTGATTGTTTCCTTTCCTGTGAAGATGCGTTTTAACTTGATGTGATCCCATTTATCCATTATTGCTTTAGTTGCCTGTGCCTGTGGGGTATTACTCAACACAAGACATTTTTCACCAGACAAATGTCCTATAGAGTTTCCCCAATGTTTTCCTGCAGCAGTTTCATAATTTGAGATCTTATATTTAAGTCTTTAATCCATTTTGATTTGATTTTGTATAAGACAAGAGATAGGGGTCAAGTTTTATCCTTCTGCATATGGATATCCCTTTTACCCAGCATCATTTATTGAAGAGAGTGTTTTTTCCCAATGTATGTCCACATTTCTCAAAAATGTGTTCACTGTAGATATATGGATAGGATCCTGGGTTCTCTATTCTGTTCCATTGGTCTATATGTCTGTTTTTATACCAGTATCATGCTGTTTTGGTTACTATAGCTCTGTAGTATAAGTTGAAATCAGGTAATTTGCTTCTCCCAGTTTTGTTTTTTGCTCAGGATAGTTTTGGCTATTTTGTATCTCTTGTGGTTCCATACAAATTTTAGGACAGTTTTTCTATTTTTGTGAAGATGTCATTGGTATTTTGATAATGATGGCATTGAATCTGTAGATTGCTATGGGTAGTTTGGACATTTGAACAATATTGATTTTTCCAGTCCATGAACATGAAATATCTGTCCATTGATTTCTGTCCTCTTCAGTTTATTTCATCAGTATTTGATAGTTTCCAGTGTGGACATCTTTCACTTCTTTGGTGAAGTTAATTCCTAGGTATTTAATTTGATTTATGGCTATATAAATGGGATTACATTTTGATTTCTTTTTCGGATTGTTCACTGTTGACATATAGAAATGCAACTGATTTTTGTATGTTGATTTTGTATCTTGCAACTTCACTGAAGTCATTTATCAGATCTAATAGTTTTCTTGTGGAATCTTTATCTTTCTCCAAATATCACATTATATAATCTGCAAGCAAAGATAATTGGACTTCTTTCTTTCCAATTTGAATGACTTTATTTCTTTCCCTTGTCTGACTACTCTAACTACTCTAACTAGGGCTTCTAGTACTACATTGAATAATATTGGTGAAAGTGACCATCCTTGTTGTGTTCCAGATCTTAGAGGAAAGGCTTTCAGTTTTCCCCATTCAGTACGATACTAGCTGTAAGTCTGTCATATATGACATTTATTGTGTTGAGTTATGTTCCTTCTTACCCAGTTTCTTGGGGGATTTTTTTCATGAAGGGATGTTGAATTTTATCAAATACTTTTTCAGCATCAATTTAAATGGTCATATGGCTTTTGTCCATCATTCTGTTGATATGATGTATCATATTGGTTAATTTGCATATGTAGAACCATTCTTGTATTCCGGGGATAAATCCCACTTGGTCGCGATGAATAATCTTTTTGATGTGTTGTTGAATTTAGTTCACCAGTATTTTGTTGAGAATTTTTGCATCAATATTCATCAGAGATATTGACCTGTAGTTTCCTTTTTTTAATGTGTGTTTGTCTGGTTTTGGTATTGGTAATACTGACCTTCTAGAATGAGGTTGGAAGTATTCCCTTCTCTATTTTTGAGAATAGTTTGAACAAGGTTGGTATTAATTTGAGTAATTGCTAGAACTCAGCAGTGAAGCCATTGGGTCTCAGGTTTTTCTTAACTGTGTGACTTTTTATTATAGCTTTGGTCTCATTACTGGCTATTGCTATGTTCAGGTTTTGGATTTCTTCCTGGTTCAATGTTGGTAGGTTGTATGTGTCTGGGAATTTATCAATTTCTTCTATATTTTTCAATTGATTGGCATATGGTTGCTCATAGTAGCCACTAATGAACCTTTGAATTTCTGTAGTAACAGTTGTAATGTCTTCTTTTCATCTCTGATTTTATTTGTTTGAGTCTTCTTTTTTCTTACTTATTGTACTGATTGTCAATTTTATTTATCTTTTCAAAACAATCTTTTTGTTTCATTGTTCTTTTGTGCTGTTTTCTTTTTTGTTATCTTTTTTGCTTTTCTTCTTCTTTGTGTGTTGTTTTCTTAATTTCAGTTTTATTTATTTGTCCACTCATATTTATTATGTTCTTTTCTTCTACTTCTTTTGGGTTTGGTTTGCTCTTGCTTCTCTAATTCTTTGAGATGCATCATTGGTTATTTATTTGAAGTTTTCTTCTCACATATAGCTAAAATTAAAATTTCCCTTTTAATATTGCATTTGCTGTATTCCATAGGTTTTGGTAAGTTGTGTTTTCATTATCATTTGCTTAAATAAGTTTTTGAATTTTCTTCTTAATTTTTTCATTTACCCACTGGTCATCCAAGAGCATATTCTTTAATTTCCATGTGATTGTGCTGTTCCCAAAATTCCTCATTATTGATTTCTTGTTTCATTCCATTGTAGTCAAAAAAGATGCTTAATATTGAAACTGCCTATGCAAAAATTATAGCTGAGGAAATTATGACAGTGAAAGAGATCAGACCTAATTGTTTCCATTTTAATTCTAACCTTTAAGCTGTTCATGTTCATTCCTGACCATAGGCCGAACTAACCTTGGGAAGGAATTTAGTTTATAGTTTAACTCTGAAGCAAAATTAATAATAGCCCTTTTCTGAAAAAAGAACCCTCCTTGCCTGGGGACTATTCTGCCTTTGTAGGACTAACAAATTAGCTACAAGATTAGAAGTTATGGGTTAGGGACCTTGCAGTCTCCTGCTGCAAGAGTCTGAACCTCCTCAAATTGCACCTGGGAATAGCATCACTTGTAAACCTAAGATCAGTGTTTAAGATATTTTGCAGACCCTGTGTTCTGATGCACCAGCTGACACTACCCAGACTGGCAATCTGGCTCAACCAGTTCTGCAATCCTACCAGAAACAGAAGACAGCAAGAAAAATTCACTTCAATCCCCTATAATTACATCTCCAAACTGACCAATCAGCCCTCCATTCTTCTTAATCCCCTACCCGCCAAGTTATCCTTAAAAACACCAATCCCTAAATGCTCAGGAATAATAAAACTCTAGTCTCCTGCACAGCTGGCTCTGTGCAAATTACTCTTTCTCTATTGCAATTCCCCTGTCTTGATGAATTGACTATGTCTAGGGGGTGGGAAAGGTGAACTTGTTGGGCAATCACAATATTATTTCAATTGTTTTGAATGTTTTGAGATTTGTTTTGTGACCTAGGTCTATTCTTTAGAATGATCCATGTGCTGAGGAGAAGAATTTGTATTATAGAGATGTTGGATGAAATATTCTGTAAATACCTATTAGGTCCATTTGGTCTATAGTGTAGATTAGGTTCAATGTTTATTTGTTGATTTTCTATCTGGATGATCTCTCTAATGCTAAAAGCAGGGATGTTGAAGTCTCCAGCTATTTTTGCATTGACATCTATCTCTCTCATTAGCTTTAATAAGATTGATTTGATATATCTGGGTGCTCAAGCATTGTGTGCATATATGTTTACAAATGTTATATACTCTTGCTGAATTGACCCCTTGATCATTATATAATGATCTTCTTTGTCTCTACTCACAGTTTTTGTCTTGAAATCTATTTGTCTGACATAAGTATAGCTACTCCTGCTCTTTTGTAATTTCCTTTGTCATGGAATATCTTTTTTCATCCTTAGTAGTCAGTCTATTTGAATCTTTATAGATGTTTCTTACAGGCAACAGATCATTAGTTTTTTAAAATTATTATTATTAATCCATTCAACTACTGTATGTCTTTTGATTGGAGAGGTTAGTCCATTTACATTCAATTTTATTATTAATAAGTAAGGACTTATTCCTGCCATTTTTAAACTTGTTTTTTGATTGTTTTGTCATCTTCTCTTCCTTATTTCCATCCTTTCTGTCTTCCTTTTAGGGAAGGTTATTTTCTCAGGTGGTATGATTTAATTTCTTTCTTTTTATTTTTTTGTGTATCCATTGTATGTTTGTTTTTTATCTAAGGTTACCATAGGCTTGCAAATACCCTTGTAATCTATTATTTTAAATTGATGACAACTTAACACTCATTGCATAAACAAACAAACAAACATGCAAATAGAAGACTAATACAAACTCTACACTTTAATTTTGTCCCCCTGCTTTTTACCTTTTTGTTGTTTCTCTTTATGTCTTATTGTACTACGTCTTGAAAAGTTGTTGCAGTTATTATTTTTGATTGGTTCATCATTTTGTCTTTCTACTTAAGATAAGACTACTTACTGTTGCCTGTAAGAAACATCTATAAAGATTCAAATAGACTGACTACTAAGGATGAAAAAAGATATTTCATGACAAAGTAGTGTTATCTTACACACCACAATTGCAGTGTTATAATAATGTGTTTTTCTGTGTGCTAGCTGTTACCAGTGAGTTTTGTACCTTCAGATGATTTCTTCTTGCTCATTAACATCCTTTTCTTTCAAAGTGCATAATTCCTTTTAGCATTTCTGGTAGGACAGGTATCTGGTGTTGAAATGCCTCAACTTTTCTTTGCCTTTGTTTTTTCCTTCGTGCGTGAAGGATATATTTGTATGTAGTATTTGAGGGTAAAAGTATTTTCCGTAAACATTTTAAATATGTCATGCCACTTTTTCCTAGTAAACCACTGAAGGTTTCCACTAAAAACTCTGCTGCCAACCATATTGGCACTACATTGTATGTTATTTGTTTTATTTTTGTTGCTGCTTTTAGGATCCTTTCTTTGTCTTTGACTTGGGGGAATATTATTATTTAATGCCTGAAGGTAATCTTCTTTGGCTTAAGTCTTCGGTGTTCTATAACCTTCTTGTATTTGAATACTGATGTTTTCTCTAGGTTTGGGAAGATCTATGATAATATCCCTTTGAATAAACTCTGTACCCTTATCTCCTTCTCTACCTACTCTTTAAGACCAGTAACTTGAATTTGCCCTTTTGAGGCTGTTTTCTAGATCTTGTAGGCATGCATCATTGTTTTATATTCATTTTTGTCTTCTTTGACTATATTTTCTTTTTTTAATTATTATTATACTTTAAGTTCTAGGGTACATGTGCATAACGTGCAGGTTTGTTACATATGTATACTTGTGCCATGTTGGTGTGCTGCACCCATCAACTCATCAGCACCCATCAATTCGTCATTTACGTCAGGTATAACTCCCAGTGCAATCCCTCTCCCCTTCCTCACTCCCCGTGATAGGCCCCGGTGTGTGATGTTCCCCTTCCCGAGTCCAAGTGATCTCATTGTTCAGTTCCCACCTATGAGTGAGAACATGCAGTGTTCGGTTTTCTGTTCTTGTGATAGTTTGCTGAGAATGATGGTTTCCAGCTGCATCCATGTCCCTACAAAGGACACAAACTCATCCTTTTTTATGGCTGCATAGTATTCCATGGTGTATATGTGCCACATTTTCTTAATCCAGTCTGTCACTGATGGACATTTGGGTTGATTCCAAGTCTTTGCTATTGTGAATAGTGCTTCAATAAACATATGTGTGCATGTGTCTTTATAGCATCTCACACCAGTTAGAATGGCAATCATTAAAAAGTCAGGAAACAACAGGTGCTGGAGAGGATGTGGAGAAATAGGAACACTTTTACACTGTTGGTGGGATTGTAAACTAGTTCAACCATTATGGAAAACAGTATGGCGATTCCTCAAGGATCTAGAACTAGAAGTACCATATGACCCAGCCATCCCATTACTGGGTATATACCCAAAGGATTATAAATCATGCTGCTATAAAGACTATATTTTCAAATAGCCTGTCTTCAGGCTCACTAATTCTTCCTTCTGCCTGATCAAATCTACTATTAAGAGACTCTGATGCATTCTTTCAGGTAAATTACATATTTTAACTCTATGATTTCTACTTGATTCTTCTTTTAAATTATTTCAATCTCTTTGTTACATTTATGTGATAGACTTCTGAATTCCTTCTCTGTATTATATTGGATTTCTTTGAGTTGCCTAAAAAAACAAAACAAGACAAAAAGCTAATTTAAATTCTCTGTCTGAAAGGTCACATATCTCCATTTGTCCCAGGTTGGTCCCTGGTACTTTATCTAGTTCTTTTGGTTAAGTCATGTTTTCCTGCATGGTCTTAATGCTTGTGGGTGTTTGTCAGTGTCTGGACCTTGAAGAACTAGGCATTTATTGTGGCCTTTGCAGTCTCAGTTTGTTTGTGCCCATTCCTCTTAGGAAAGCTTTCCAGGTATCTAAAGGCACTTGAGCCTTAAATTCAGTAACACTGGGGTTCTTGCAGACTCATAGAGGTACTGCCTTGGTGTTCTTGAATAGGATTCAGAAGAATTCTCTGGATTATCAGGCAGGGGCTCTTGTTTTGTCCCTTAATTTTCCCCAAACAAATGGAATCTCTCTCTCTCTCTCTGTGCTGAGCTTCCTGAAACTGCAGGTGAAGTGATGCAAGCACCTCTGTGGCTTCCACCACTGAGACTGCACTGGGTCTTATCCAAGCCTGTACAGCACTGGGTCTTCCTCAAGACTTGCTATAACTGCTATCTGGCTACCACTTATATTTATTCAAAGCCCTAGGGCTCCACAATCAGCAGGTGGGGATGTCAGCCAGGTTTGCGACTTTCCCTTCTAGGCGGTGAGTTCACCCAGGCCCCAGGAGGGTCCAGAGATGCCATCTTGGAACCAGGGATTGAAGTCAAAAATTTTAGAAATCTTTCTGGTGTTCTCTTCCACTGCAGCTAAACCGGCCCTCAAATGACAAGATAAAGTCCATCCCACTCTTCTTTCACCTTTCCACAGCAACAGGAGCCTTTCCCAGTGGTCAGCACCATGACTGGCCCATGGGGAATTCTGCAAGGCTACCACCAATGTTGACTTAAACCCTGAGGCATCTTCAGTCAGCTTGTGGTACTGCTGCTAGGCCTGGACTCATGCTTCAGGACAGTTGGCTCCCATCTGGTCCAGAGCAGGTCCAGAAATGCTGTCCAAGAGCCTAGGACTAGACTCAGGAACCCCAAGCACTCACTTCGTGCTGGACCTTACTATGGCTGAGCTGGTACCTAAGGGGCAAGACAAAAAGTCCCCTTCACTTTTCTCTTTGCTTTTCTCAAACAAAAGGATTCTTTCATTATAGTCACTACAGTTGGGAATGTGCTGAGTCTCACCTAAAGGCAGCATTTCTCAGAATCTCACCCAATGCCCACAGTGTACTACTCGGGTATCCCTGTTGGTTATTCAGGGCCTATGTACTCTCTAGTCAGCAAGTGATGAATCCTGCTGGGCAAATGTCCTTCCCTTCAAGTCAGCAGATTCCCTTATGGCTCAGGGTTTGTCTAGAAATGTTGTCCAAAAGCTATAGCCAGGGATGAGCTAACCCTATTCTGTGGCTGAGCTGGTATCCAAAATGCAAGACAAAGTCCTCTTTACTTTTCTCTCTCCTCCTCTCAAGCAGAAGGAGAGCTTCACTACCTGGAGTTGGGAGAAGGGTGAGGCAAACACTCCCTTAGCTGCCCCAGCTGGTGTCTCCCTAGGTCATAGGCCACCCTAGTCCACTGGCTCTAAGCCTAGCCCAGCACTAGGACTTGCCTAGGAATTGCAGTCCTTGTGTTCTAGGCTGCCTTTCAAGTACACCTAGGACCCCAAAGGATTTTAGCACCTGGTGGTGATGCTTGCCAAAACTCAAGTTCCAACCACTGGAATGGGTGATTCCACTCTCATTAGGGCTGATGCAAATGTTCTCTTTATGGGTGGATGCCAAATGAGCCTAGCATGGCTTTGCTTTCTGCTGTGACAGGGCAGTACAGTACTGAGTTCAATGCCAAGTCTCCCAGGCACTGTGCTGTTTCTCCACCAAGGGCACAGTTTTTCTCTCTGCATTACATGGCCACTGCCTAGGGAAGTGGGGAGGAGTGGCATCAGTGATTCAATCTGTGTTTCCTACCCTCTTCAGTGCCTCTTTCAATGATATGAAGTTACAACCAGGTACTGGATTGCTCACCGGATTTTTTGGTTCTTATGACAGTGCTTTTGTGTGTGTGTAGTTAGTTGTTAAATTTTGATGTTCCTGCAGGGGAAACTATCAGTGGAGGTTTTTATTCAGCCATCTTGCTTTGCCTTCCTAAATTAAACTTTATCATATATATGTACAGGACAAAACATAGTATATATAGAGTTTAGTACTACCTGAGGTTTCAGACATCTATTGGGGGCCTTGAAACATATCCCATTCAGGAAAGACCACTGTATAGTGTTTCCTGTTGAAAACAGGTAGTCTAACACTGAAACCGAACCAGAAATTCTCAATGTTAGAAAATTTTAACTGCACAATTTATTCTTAAATATAAACTGTCATCGTGAGAAGCTCAAATAGCAATACTCCTTCACCACCTCCGCTGTCTTCAAATCTGGACCAAGTCATCTCTTCCGATGACTACAGAGAGAGAGCCAGTGGTAAAAGCAATATTATGCAAAGGGCTGATCTATCAGAGGATTCATATAATTTATCGTCTTTGGCTAAAATTCAGACTTCCCAAGAGTTCTTGCTTCAGAACCGTTTTCAGTCTTCCTTCCTAATGTTTCATCATTTTCAAGCAATTAGTCATAATTATTTCTTTTAATTTTACCTCCTTTCTCTATTTTTCTCCTTTTCTGAGATAGGGATATAAATAAGTGCTAAAGTACCTAAAGATAAATAATAGTGAGAGTTGTATAAAAATACTTTACTATTTCAAAAATAGTTAATAATATCTAAATTATCCTTGTTTCACTGCAATCCTTCGGGTCTCTTTGGCAAAAATAAATCACATATTTAATATTAAAAATGTTACTAGCAGACAAAATGTATTGGGTATGCTTAAATATCATTCTTACATATTAGTTATCTGAAAAATCCATTGGAATAAATTGGGTAGCAGGATGTCATATAAAATTTTAGCTCAAAAGTTACTTGGCATTGGGGTAAATATGACCTTAGATCCAATCCTGGCCTCAAGCTTTTATCTTACTGCATACAAAGCAATAAAAATAGAAGATGCCTTATTTGTGATCAGACTTTAAAAAAAAAACAGATTTCCTTAGTCGGCATCCTGAATTTTAAAACTTGTATTTTAGTTTTATTCATTTTTAGACTTTTAAAAATTTCAAGTAAAGTTTTTAGTTTGAAGGAATATGATTCCATCTTTGACACTTAATTACTGTCTTGCTATGTACAGTTATATTATTTTGATTTGTTTAGTAATAAACAAAGGAATCATAGTAGTTCTATAGATATGATAGCTTTCTGGAAGACCCTACTCTTCAATGTGATATGGGTGGAAAGTAAGCATTTAGTCTATCAAGGATATTATTTTTTGTTTACTATACATAGCACTTTCAGGATCTGTAAAATTCATTTAATTATACAAATATTTATTGAACCCTTATGATGTGCCAGAAACAGCTCTGGGCTCCAGAACTACATTGCACTTTGAGTATTTTATTTATAAAGACATGTTCTCATTAGAAATACATATTTAATAGTAATTTCTTTGGCTATTAGTCCCAAAACATGTTTTTTGAAAATTACCTGTAGATGTTCACTACTTATAAAATATTACAACATTGATTTAATGTAGAAATGGTTTTCCACTTTCAAAAATCAGGAAGAATTCTACTACTATAAATATAATACCTGATTTGCTCCTCATATTGCATGTAACAAATACAGTATGATTCAGAATGTTTGTGATAATTGCATGAAACTCCTCTCCTGAAATTTCCACAAATTTATTTTTATTTTAATAGCAGTCTAATGACTCCTTAGGAAATATCTATATGAAAAGTAATATCTATAAGACTAGTACCAAGAAAATACATTTTATGGGCCAAGACCTTAACAGGCATCTCACCAAAGGAGATACGCTGATGGAAATAAACATGAAAAGATGATTCATATCATGTCTCATCCAGGAAATGCAAATTAAAACAACAATGAGATGCCACTACACATCTATTAGAATGGCCAAATGCCAAAACATATCAAATGCTGGTGAGGATGTGGAGCAACAGGAATTCACATTCATTGCTGGTGGGAATGCAAAATGGCACAATCACTTTGGAAAACAGTTTGGCAGTCTCTCACAAAACTAAATATACTCTTATTATGTTATTCAGCAATCATGCACCTTGGTATTTACCCAAAAGAGCTGAAAACTTATGTTCACACAAAAATGTGGACACAGGTGTTTAAAGCATCTCTATTAATAACTGCCCAAACTTGCCAACAACCAAGATGTTCTTCAGTAGGTAAATGGATAAATAAATTTGGAATATTCAGACAAGGGAATATCATTCAACGTTAAGCGGGAAGGCCGGGTGCAGTGGCTCACGCCTGTAATTTCAGCACTTTGGGAGGCTGAGGTGGGCTGATCAGGAGGTCAAAAGATCGAGACCATCCTGGCCAACATGGTGAAACCCTGTCTCTACTAAAAATATAAAAAGTAACTGGACTACAGGTGGCACTCGCCTGTAGTCCCAGTTACTTGGGAGGCTGAGGCAGGAAAATCACTTGAACCTGGGAGGTGGAGGTTACAGTGAGCTAAGATAGCATCATTGCACTCTAGCCTGGTGACAGAGTGAGACTTCATCTCAAAAGAAAACAAAAATTAATTCAAATAAAATAAAACAAAAATAAAAATAAGCTATTTAGTTATGGAAAGCCATGAAAAGACATGGAGAACCTTAAATGCATAGGAAGTGAAAGAAGTCAATCTAACAAAAATACATACTGTATGATTCCAACTATGTGACATTCTGGGAAAGTTAAAACTATAAAGACAAGACAATAAAAATATCAATACTTGTCAGAGTCATGGGGGGCATGGATGAATGAGTAGAGCACACAGGATTTTTAGGGTAATGAAAATACTCTGTGTGATGCTACAATTGTGGATGTGTGTCATTTTCCTTTGTCCAACCCCTAGGATGTGCAATATAAAGTGTAAACTCTAATATAAACTATGGACTTTGGGTGATAATTGTGAACCCAAAAGTATCTGAGAACAGGTCTCCATCAATTTAGAAAGTTTGTTTTGTGAAGCT
The DNA here is from genome assembly GCF_047675955.1 of Chlorocebus sabaeus. NCBI lineage: Eukaryota > Metazoa > Chordata > Mammalia > Primates > Cercopithecidae > Chlorocebus > Chlorocebus sabaeus. The sequence goes on along the minus strand of NC_132927.1, from coordinate 14,776,994 downwards.
TAAGTACACTACCATGACACAGCCTCAGGAGGCCCTAATGACGTGTCCTCAAGGTGGTCAGCAAACATTTTGGTTTTATATATTTTAGGGAGACATGCACCATCAATCAATACATGTAATATGTACATGGGTTTAGTCCAGAAATGCAGGATGACTGGAAAAGTGGCTTCCAAGTCATAAGCAGATTCAAAGATTTTCTGACTAGCAATTGACTGAAAGTGTTATTATCAATAGAAAGATATATCTGGATTATAATATGGGGTTGTGGAGACCAAGGTTTTATCATGTAGATGAAGCCTCCAGTAGCAGGCTTCAGAGAAAATGGATTGTAAATGTTTCTTATCAGACTTAAAGAGTCTGTTCCATCAGTAATTCCAACAAGGAGGAGGGTATAATGGGGCTTTTGGCTCCCCTTCCCCATCATGGTCTGAAACTAGTTTTCTAGGCTAACTTTGAAATGCCCTTGGCTGAGAGGAGAGGCCCATTCAGATGGTTGGGGGCAGGGGATTGGAATTTTATTTTTGGTTTACATAATGATGTATCAGTGTTGGTTTATCAAATGTCTCACATGGGTAGGGGTGCTGAAAATGAGGGAGGCTATGCTTGTGTGGGGCAGGGAGTAGATGGGAACTCTACACCTTCTTCTCAATTGTTCCGTGAACTTAAACTTCTCTGAAAACAAATCTTTTAAAAAAGAGAATGGAAATTTATTTTACAAATGAGGAAGTAGTGGTTACTTACCCTAGACACAGGTTCAAATAGAAAGGTCAGGACAAAACAGTCTGAGTCAGAGCCTATTGTTAAAGCTCTAAAAAGGTAATCGTTTCTTTTTCACTATGTTTCTCACATCACTGATTAATCCTAAGGACATGTAGTAATTTTTACAATTTCGTTTTAGCTTTGCGCCAGCAGCAATTGTAATTTGTCACCCGTCTTAGGAACGGATCACAAGGTTGGAGAGGCAGTATATTTTAATGACTTGAAAAAATATTAATGATATAAGTGTGTGTGTGCACTAATTAATATTCCACCAGGAAGGTAAAGAACTTACAATAAATCATATTAAACAGCTACAAGAATAAATTTAGAGAATTGCTTGATTTTTCATCTAAGGAGTTTATTAATCATTTTTTAAAGTCATTACCAACATTTGAAGCTTTCTGCCTTTCTCTTTCAGTCACCCCAGGTAAAATGACATAGGGTTTTCATATTAATGTAACTAGCTACCTTTAGTAAAAACAACCGATAACCTTTGTATTTATACTCCCTTGGAAATTTCTTGCATTTTTTTCAGTGCATTCAAATTCCTGGCTTGAGATCTATTAAAAATGGCCAATAGGTATATTAAAAAATGCACAATGTCACTAAGCATCAGGGAAATACAAATAAAAACCATGACGAGACATTACCTCATACCTGCCAGACTGGCTATAATCAGAAAAACAAAAGACAACAAATGTTGGTGAGAATGTAGAGAAATTAAAACTTTTTCACATTGTTGGTGGGAGTGCAAAAAGGTGTACTCGGTATAGAAAACAGTATGGAGGTTCCTCAAAATATTAAAAATAGAACTGCTGTATGAACCAACAATCCTACTTCTGGGAACTTACTCAAGAGTTGAAATCATGGTCTCAAAGAGATACTGGCACTCTCTTGATTGTTGTAGCATTATTCATTATAGCCAAGATGTGAAAATAACCTAAATGATCCACCTACAGATGAATGAAATTTTAAAAATGTGAAATGTATATACAGTGAAATACTCTTCAACCTTTAAAAAGAAGGAAATGCTTCAATATGTGACAACATAAGTGCACCCAGCGACATTAGGCTAGAGAAATAAGCCAGTCACAGAGAGACATATATTGTATGATTTCACTTATTTGATGTATCTAAAATAGTTAAATTCATAGAATCAGAGTGGAATGATGGTTGCCAAGGTCTGGGGAGAGGGACAAATACCAAGTTACCAAGCAACGGGCATGAAGTTACAGTTAAGCAAGATGAATACATTCTAGATATCTGCTTACAACACTGTACCTGTAGTCAACAGTACTGTATTAGACATGTAAATATTTGTAAAGAGGCCTGGAGATATAACAGATCCTACAGATCAAGTGCTAAGTCCCACAACACTAAAAAACCTAGGAGAATAAAAAATGTGTAAAAAGGATATATTTCATGTTAAGTGTTCCTACTACAGTAAAATAAAATGAGATAAAGTAATTGTTCTGAATAGGGTAAGGAGCATTTTTAGAGCTGTGGATTATCAACAGAAACTATAACCCCAAATTTAACACTAGCATGTGAACTTGTACTTTCAGTGAAGCAGTTTTTGATATTAAAGCATTTTACTAACTTAGTTGTCTGCCTTAAGTTTACTGGTAGTCATTCTATCAGAAATCAACTACCTAGTTTTGAAAATATGTTTCCAAAATGTATGGAACCTGTGCTAAAGAAATAGCACTGGGCACCTTGGGTGCAGACAGGGAAAATGGCCATAAAGAGAGACTTCGGGCACGATCTTTGGGTTTTCACTTTCTGGATTCACCAGTGTTGCCTATTTTGGGTTTCTCTAATCCAGTATTCACCCGCATTTTAAAAAGAGATCTCTTAAATGACCTTGTCCAGTGACCTCGAAATCCCAAGTTAGCTCTATGCATGGACTTCCCTGATCTTTGACCACAGTGGTTCCAAACTCATGTTCCATGGACCTTCGTCGTCTCTCTTTTATCCTAGATTGGAATAGAGCGAAACTTGATTCCAGCGAAAGGCATAAAAGTGGACTGATGATCTGCGAGTGAACTTAGCTACTATTGTCTGCTTAAGAATGCCTCTCAGCTATCTTTCCTGATCATTTTGGGCTAACCTCAGTAGGCTAAAGTTCAGCCCAGGTGTCCTGCAAATGTAAGGTCTCAAGAGAACATCAGTTTTCTAAGTTTAAAGTCTTCTGAAACTATATTTTAATATCGACACAACCCCTACCATGAGTGCCATTTATCCTCTAGTAATCAGTTCTACTATCTGATCTGCAGCTTGGAGGCCTTGCTGTTGTAAACCCACAGAAGAAAGCTAAAAAATTATGCAGAATTATTGATTGCTCTTTCTATATCTGCAAGAAAAACGGAGTTTTTCTTAGAAAGTCTGCTCTATATAACCACAAAGATGGAAGGTAAGAATCTAGCCAAACAAAATTATGGTTTTGTGTTTATGTACATAGCACTTTCACTTACCCCATTGGTAAAATTTATTCAATTTAAAAAATATATATTGAACCCCTACCATGTGGCAGACACAGTACTAAGTACTAGATGTGTATCTGTGAACAAAACAGACAAACTCATAGAGGTTATTTTTACGTATTTACCCTCATAGAGCTTATATTTACTTCAAAGAGCTCTTGTAGTTACTGAGATATGTAACACATTTGGCATAGTTTCTGCCACATAAAAACTACATAAAATGAAGTTTATCTTTAGTAGAAAATAGGGCAAATGGCAACATTCCAGACAGAGTTTTTTTTAAATCATCATTTGTCATTACTATGATGAATATTGCAAAATTAAAGATTTAGATTGATACTTTTAAAGTCAAAACATGCCAAATGCATCATAAGAGTCAGTTGTAAAATGACGTTAATCTAACTGTTGATATCCCGATTTCCACAGCAGTATTCTAGTGTAAGCATTAACTTAATCCTGGCATAATTTTCACAATTTAAATATTAGTTCTGTTACAGTTACTTTTTTCCATTTTTGAGTTAGTCCTAAGGCACGGTCCCTTTCCTGGGAGAAGATGCGCATTTGCTGAAAAGCGTTCTGTGAAATATTTTAAGATGCTTGAAAAAAGGAAAATTCAGCAATATAATTTTTATCATTAAAAATACCCCAATATTTTAAGTAATGCTTCAATTTTTGATGTAAATAAGACTCAGTTGAAAGTCAGGTATTTAATTGCCTTTTGATCTTTAGTAATTGAAAGTATCTGACAATTTGCAGATTATACACAGTTCCCTTTTTAAAACACTTTGACATTTTTAATAAGATCATCTTCACTTGTATTAAAATCCTTAAAAGTATAATAAAAACATTATTCTTTATTATGTAAGTAAGCCCTTAATGAAGCTCTGAAGACTAGAAAGAGATTCTTAGTTGGAAGAGTCATAAAATTAGTAGCATTATCAAACAAAAAGAAAAATAAAAGTCCAATAAAACTTAAATATTTTTTTCTAAAGATTGGAATATTCTAAATGTAATGTAGTCCAAATATAGGCAATGCACAAGAGCAAAAAACAATTAACATTAAATGAGAAAAAATCCATTATAACATTGAACATTAATAAAAGGGGTTCTTGATCAGATATATTATGATACTATGAAATTAGCACTAATACTCTTTGGTAGTAGTAAGAATTGTTTTTAACAAGTCTTTTTCTTTGAGTGAGTAAGAAGATAGGGTGCAATCTAGTACAGAAAACTGATCATAAGAAATGGAGACTTTCTATTCCTATTCCATGCTCCTTTTGACTTTCAAATAATACTTTTCTCAAATATGTCTTCATCCTTCTCTATGTGAGTTTAGATTTGGTTTTAAACACTATAAACAATCTCAGAAAATGCTGAGATTCATGTTAGGAGTAGTGTCTTGAATTTTGGTATCCAGGTTGCTAGACCTAGCCAATAGCAGAGCTTTTGTTTGTCAGAATCATGGCAAACCTATAGAACTTTGCCAGACAATCCGTGAACCCTATGAAGATTCAGAAGCATACCTGTGGCACATATTTAAGACAAAAGAGTCACATTTCTCTATTTGTATGCCACCCATTTTATAAAGAGTATTTTGTGTTAAGTTGCAATGTCTCATTAACCTTATTCCACAGATAGAGAAAAAGATGAAAGAGTTGCCTGTTTGCCTTTTCACTGTCTTTGGGTTGATATAATGGTTTGTGATCTGTTAACAGAATCACTTTAGCAATCTAAAATAAAATATAATCTCTCAGATTCCTGTGAGCAAATAAAAGCTGCATTTAATGAAACTTCCTTCAAGGTAATTTGGGTGACCTAGCAAACTTCATTAGTGAGGCTAAAAATAGTGTCATTTTGGAACAAGATGATATATCTAAGACTTTGAGATGCTGTATCTATTGTCTTTGAGATACAATGAAAAGGTTGGTCATGTGATACTGTTACAGGAAGGGAGTCCTGATCCGAACCCCAAGAGAGGCTTATTGGATTTCACACAAGAAAGAGTTCAGGGAGAGTCCACACTGCAAAGTAAAAGCAAGTTTATTAAGAAAGTAGAGGAATAAAAGAATGGCTACTCCATATACAGAGCATCCCCAAAGGCTGCTGGTTACCCATTTTTATAGTTATTTCTTGATGATATGTTAAGGTGGATTATTCATGCCTTCCCTTTTTAGACCACATAGTGTAACTTCCTTATGTTGCCATGGCATTTGTAAACTGTCATGGCGCTGATGGGAATGTAGCAGTGAGGATGACCAGAGGTCACTCTTGTGGCCATTTGGGTTTTGGTGGGTTTTGGCCATCTCCTTCACTGTAACCTGCTTTATCAGTAAGGTCTTTTATGACCTGTATTTTATACTGACCTCCTATCTCATCCTGTGACTTAGAATGCCTTAACTGTCTGGGAATGCAGCCCAGTAGGTTTCAGCCTCATTTTACCCAGCTTATTTAAGATGGAGTTGCTCTGGTTCACATGCCTCAGACAATACCATCTATTTTTGGGTATATGTTGTCTTCGATGTAGACAAAATACTCATTTGTTACCTACGTGAGGTGATGGCCTTGGTACCCTAAAAAAATTTTTTTAAATGTAATTTTATTTTAAGTTCTGGAATACACATGCAGGGTGTGCAGGTTTGTTACATAGGGAAACATGTGCCATGGTGGTTTGCTGCACCTATCAACCCATCACCTAGGTATTAAGCCCATCCTGCATTAGCTATTTATCCTGATGCTCTCTGATATGGTTTGGCTGTGTCCCACCCAAATGTCAACTTGAATTGTATCTCCCAGAATTCCCATATGTTGTGGGAGGGACCTGGGGGAGGTAATTGAATCATGGGGGCTGGTCTTTCCCATGCTATTCTCATGATAGTGAATAAGTCTAACAAGATCTGATGGGTTTACCAGGGATTCTGCTTTTGCTTCTTCCTCATTTTTTTTCTCTTGCTGCCACCATGTAAGAAGTGCCTTTCACCTCCTGCCATGATTCTGAGGCCTCACCCAGCTATGTGGAACTGTAAGTCCAATTAAACCTCTTTTTGTTCCCAGTTTTTGGTATGTCTTTGTTGGCAGCATGAAAACAAACTAAAACACTCTCCCTTTCCCTGCCCCCACACTCTGCCCTAACAGGCCCCAACATGTGTTGTTCCCTTCCCTGTGTCCATGTGTTCTCATTGTTCAGCTTCCACTTGTAAGTGAGAATATGTGGTATTTGGTTTTCTATTCCCGTGTTAGTGAGGATGATAGCTCAGCTTGAAGCTTAAAAATGTGAATACCTCACGTTCACCCACTAGCACTTTTTACCACAACATCACAATAGCTAACATTTATTAAACCCCATTTCACTTAGGTTAATAACAATTGCTGATAAGTGATAGTTACTGTGCTAAATGCTTTTCATGAATATCTTATGGAAATTTCCCAACAAATCTATGAGGAAGAAAATACCATTTTTTCCATTTTAAAGATGCAGTCACGAACATTCTTAGAAGCTAAGTGATATGTAAATTGTTACACAGCAGGGAAGGTAGAATTTAAATCCAGTGTTATGAACACTACAGTGTTTCCAATGGGGGAGAAGATGATAAACATGAGAGACAGAGGGATAATTTAGCAGGTTTTTGGAAGGCCTTTCTAATGACACTGTCACATCATGCTACATCAATTCTCTGCCTAGCACCTATCACTGTTGATATTTTTCGTATTTAAGTAATGTTTATTTCTTGTCTGCCTCCTGTTACTAGCATGTAACAGCCACCTTCTAAAGGGCTAATGTAAATGGAGATTTGTGTGACAAGAAAAAGTCCAGGAAAAACAGGAAAAAGCATTCTAGTCAGAGTAATAACAGCTAGTTCAAAAGCCCTAGACTGAGAAAGAGTGTGGCATGTTAGAGGAAAATAAAGGGCAGGGTATCTAGAGCATAGCAGGATGGTGGTGTGGAGGTAGGCAAAGATCAGGTCACATGGAGCTTGGTAAATCAGATTTAGGAGGTTATATGAGACTCAGTTAAAAGATATGAAAGCCCTGAGGGATTTTCAGCTTGAGTGACATGATCTTTTCTAAAGGATCTGACTTTGGCCCCTGTACCAAGAACAAACTGGGAGGGGTGGGACAGAAGTCAAAGTGAAAAGAAGACAGTTAGAAAGGCACTGTAATATTCCAGCTGAGTGATAGCATTAGCTTGGACTAGGAAGAAAGTAGTAGAGATGGAAAGAAGGAGTCAGACTCAGGATATGTTTTGGAGGTAGAATCACTTAGGTTTACTGATGGATTAGATACAAGAGATGAGGGAAAGATAACCACTCTCCATTACCCCCAGCCTCCATCCTCATAAGCACTGTTTTTCTTTTATTAGTAATTTGGTATTGAAGTAAAACATTCAGTAAAGTAAGCAAATATTAAATGCTCAGTTTGTTGACATTCTGTGTATGTATATGCTTGAGCCCAGCCACCAGATCAAGAAGTAGATAATTTTTCGTACTCTAGAAGCCTCCCTTGACCCCCTCCCAATCTGTCCTCCACTCTTATCTACTCTTGGTATCTTCCCCAACCCCCTTACAACAATCCATTTTGCACACTGTAACCAGATTAATCATCTCAGGTTGCTGCTTTGTTCACCTGTTTTTCTGTTTGGTAACTTTAGTCATGCCCTATTGCAACAAGCTATGTAAACATACTAACCTGTAATTCAAACTCTTTCACTGATTCATCCCAATTCTTGTCTCCCACTTCTTCCCTTCTAACAAGTAGCATATTCATTACTCTCTCCCAGATAAGTTCTACTCACTTCCATCTTCTATAACTTTACACATATCTAGTCTAAAATATTTTCTCTTTTTGATTCTATCTGTTCCTTTTTAAATTTTTAATTTTCATGGATACATAAAAATTGTGCATATTGGCCAGGCATGGTGTCTCACGCCTGTAATCCCAGCACTTTAGGAAGCTGATGCGGGTGGATCACGAGGTCAGGAGATCAAGACCATCCTGGCTAACACGGTGAAACCGCGTCTCTACTAAAAATACAAAAAATTAGCTGGGCATGGTGGCGGGTGCCTGTAGTCCCAGCTACTTGGGAGGCTGAGGCAGGAGAACGGCATGAACCCAGGAGGCTGAGCTTACAGTGAGGTGAGATCACGCCACTGCACTCCAACCTGGGCGACAGAGCGAGACTGTGTCTAAAAAAAAAAAAAAAAAGAAAAGAAAAAAGAAAAAAATTTACATATTTATGGGGTACATGTGATATTTTTGTATAAGCATACAATATGTAAGGATCAAGTCAGTATAATTGGGATATCCATCACCTCAAACATCTATCATTTCTTTGTGTTAGGAACATTTCAATTTAACTCTTTTGGTTATTTTGATATATACAATAAATTATTTTTAATTGTAGTTACCCAACTGTGCTACTGAATACTAGATCTTATTATTTTTAACTGTTTTTTGCATGTGTTAATTATTCCCTCTTTATCTCCCCCTCCTACTACCTTTTTCAGCCTCTGGAAATCATCATTCTACTGTCTATCTCCATGAGTTAAATTTCTTTTAAGCACTAAAATAGTAAAAATCTCGAACAACTCAATAGGAAAAAAGTAATACTATTAAAGAAGAGGCAAAAGATCTAAATAGACATTTCTCAAAGGAAGACATACAAATGACTAACAGGTATATGAAAAAATGCTCCACATCACTAATCATCAGAGAAATGAAAATTAAAACTATAGTGAGATATCATCTCATTCTGTTAAAATGGCTTTTACCCAAAAGACAGGCAATAATGAATGCTGGTGAGGATATGGAGAAAGAGGAACTCTCATACATTGTTAGTGGCAATGTAAATTAGTACAGCCATTATGGAGAACAACAGGGAGGTTCCTCAAAAAACTAAAAGTAGCACTACCATATAATCTAGCAATCCCACTGGTGAGTATATGTTCAAAAGAAAGGAAATTAGTGTGGCAAAGAAATACCTGCACTCCCATGTGTACTGCAGCACTATTCACAATAGCCAAGAGATGGAAACAACCTATATGTCCATCAATGGATGAGTGGATAAAGAAAATGTAGTATATATACACAATAGAGCACTACTCAGCCATAAAATAAATTCTGTTATTTGTATCCATTCTTTAGGGCTTCACCTGCCCTTCAGTGAAAACACCAGGATCATCCTCCATTTGTCACAGGTATCTGACAGCTATCAGTTTGTGCAAATCACAATTACTTTTGCAGCAATCTATATATTGCTTTAACATCTACTCCTGCTATGATCTAAATGCTTGTATTCCACCAAAATTCATAAGTTGAAACATAATCACCAATGTGATGGTATTGTGAGGTAGGGTTTTTAGGAGGTGATTAGGTCATGATGGTGAAGCTCTCATGAATGGGATTAGTGCCCTTATAAGGCACTAAAGAGGCACAAGCTTTTCCCTTCTGCCGTGTAAAGTTTCAACAAGATGGGCCCTCACCAGTGAGTCCATCAGCACCTTGACCTTGAACTTCCCTGACTCCAGAACTGTGATAAATAAATTTCTCTTGTTTATAAGCCACCAACTTATGATATTTTGTTTTAGCAACCCAGGTGGACTAAGACAGCACTTAAGTTTTGTATTTTGTTGTGGTGCTCATGTTGCTTTAATGTCTGCACTACAACCTCCCTATTTTGTTCCTTTAGCATAATACCTGGCACAGGTTTGGTGTTCAATAAATATTTGTTGATTACATGGTGAAAGAATTAATTAAGATACATTGTTAGTTATCTTATTTGATGTGTATGTCCTATCTCCCGGTATAGATTGGATGTTCTCTACAGCAAAGACCAAGTACTATATTTCTCATGGTATCATTCATATGTATCAAGGCAATATAGAGAAAGTAATAGACTAAAAAGTCAGCAATTCCTGTCTTCTCCAAAATGCATCTTTGCTTATCCTAATTGACTTCTCATTGATTGAGGTAACTTTGAGGGGCACGGGGAGAAAGGTGACAATAGATATATCATCTGTGCTCAAATTCGATGTCTCTGTTGTTGGTGGTTCAGATATCTGGTAGAATCTTCTGGCAAACTCAAGCCTGAAGGTTCATGTAAAAAACACTTTCTATAAATCTGGAAATTTACCAGTCCTGCTCTGGTAAGTAGGTCCTATGTCCAGAAGGAAGATTTGACTATTTTTAAATGCTTCTAATAAATAGGTGTAACAGACATCAAGATCATTTTATGTAATAAAGAACATGAGATTAAGCATAAGCAATCCAATGCTGTTAGCAATTTTAATGAGGGAACTGAATTGACTACAAGGTCAGTTTGATTATTTTTTACAAAAATCAGTAATAAGCAGCTATCATTATTGTTAAGGGTGTCAGAATATGAAATGGAGGACCTGCGTTCAAGCTGTAATTTTTTCATTAACCAGATGTGTGATTTTGGAAAAGTTGCTTAAATTATCTGCAATGTAATTTCCTTATCTGCAAAGTGAATATGACCAGAAAGACTGTGAGGAGAGAATGAGATAATACAAAGGCTTTGAAGATATTGGTATCATATATTAATAATAAGGTGCTAAAAACATAATTTAAGAACAAAGGAAAATGTACATACGGGTCCCTTAAATCACAGCCATGTTGTATTAATATTCTCTGCGACTAATTAGACATTGCATCCCTCAAAGGAATGGTTTATTTCTGGCTGTTCCAATCACATCAAGTATTGCCATGTTTGTTGTCTCAGACCCCAGGTCCCAGGTGTTCTGAACTGTCATTTGGATGTATCAAGGCACCCCAGTATTATTGTTGGGTTTCAGTAGTCATGGAAATTAAAAGTTGGATTTCAGTAGTCATGGAAATTAAAAGTTGTCCTGTTTATTGTGGCAGCAGGTAAACAGATAGCACCTTTTACATCATAGCTCTTGGTACTTGGGAATTGCTGGAGAATAAAATAAAAGTTAAAAAAATTCAATAACATAGTTCTCTGCACCAGTGAAGGGTCCAGGAAGCCACTTACATCACAACAGACATCCCTGAGCAAACTGGTAGAAAAGCAGTTATACTCTTGATAGCTCAGCTGCTCACTATTGTAAAAGAGCAATTAGAATTTCTTCCTTAGCAGTCCATACTCAAACTTGGAGAAGTCCAGGGTAAAATTGTTGTTGCCAGGGACACTGGGAGGGGTGGAAGTTAGAAATAGGGAGATGTTCCTCAAAGGGAACAAAGATTCAGTTAGGAAAGATAAATGAGTTCTGGAGATCTAGTATACAGCATGGTGATGATAGATAAAAATACCAGTGTTTACTTGAAATGTGCTAAGGGTGCATCTGAAGTGTCCCATGCACCCCCGCAACCCCCCCCCACAAGAAAATTGTAATTATATGATGTGACACACCTGTTAATTAGCTTAATTTTGATGATTATTTTACAACATATACTTATATGAAAACATCAAATTGTATGCCTTAAATATATACAATCCCTATTTGTCAATTTTACCTCAGTAAAACTGGAAAATAAAAAGAATTTCTTCCTTTAGCAACAAAGATTTCAGTAAGTAAATTTTTTTAAGTACAGTTATGAGCCACATAAGGATGTTTCAGTCAATGATAGGTTATAACAGAGCTGAAAAATTCTTATTGCCTAGTGATGCCTTAGCCATCATAATGCTATAGTTACAATGCATTACTCACCAGTTCGTGGTGATGCTGGTATAAATAAACATACTGCACTGCCAGTCATATAAAAATGTAGCACATATAATTATGTATAGGACATAATACTTTATAATAATGACTATCACTAATTTATATATTTACTGTACTATATATTTTATCATTATTTTAGAGTGTCATCTTCTATATATAAAAAAGTTAACTGTAAAACAGCCTCAGGCAGGTCCTTTAGGAGATACTGCAGGCGAAGGCACTGTTATCATAGGAGATGACAGCTTCATTCATGTTATTACCCCTGAAGACTTTCAAGTGGGACAAAATATGGAGGTGATCAACAGTGATATTGATGATCCTGACCCTGTGTAGGTATAGGCTAATGTTCGTGTGTCTTAGTTTTCAACAAACAAGTTTAAAAAGAAAAAAAGAAAAGACAAAAGAAAATTAGAAAAAAACTAATAAAGATATAAAGAAAGAAAATATTTTTGTACAGCTGTACAGTGTGTTTGGTTTTAAGATGTGTTATTATAAAAGGGTTAACAAGTTTTAAAAACTTAAAAATTTTTAAAAGAAAATAAGTTCCAGTAAACTAAGGTTAATTTATTTTTGAAGAAATAAAAATATTCTTGTATAAATGTAGTGTAGCCTAAATTTACAGCTTTTATGAAGTCTACAGTAGTGTACAGTACTGTCCTGGGTTTTCACATTTACTCTCCACTCACTCACTGACTCACTCAGAACAACTTGCAGTCCTGCAAGCTCCATTCATGGTGACTGCCCCATACATGTGTATCATTTTCTATTTTTTATGTCATATTTTTACTGTACCTTTTCTATGTTTACAAATGTTTAGGTACACAAATAGTATTTTATGAAATTGCCTAAAGTGTTCAGTACAGTAATATACTGTGCAGGTTTGTAGCCCAGGTATGTAGTAGGCTATACCATCTAGGTTTGTGTATATACACGCTATGATCTTTGCACAATGACAAAATTGAACTAGCCTAACCCCGTATTTAAGCAATGCATGACTGTATGTGTAGAAAATAGGTGAGTAGAAAACTATGCCAGAGGAGTAAAATGTGTTATTCCAAGCATTAATTATGTATAAACTAATATGTAACATAATTCTATTAAGTTTAGAAAGGAGATCAAAGTTAATTTTATTACCAAGTGCCCTTGGCCCTATTCATATAATAGTAGAGAGTGCACAATCTATCAAAGTAAAAAAAAAAGTTTAAAGCAATTTAAATTTATTTTAACAAAGTCAGAAATTACGTTTTCATGTATTCCATCCAGAGTAAGTACAATGTCATGGCATTAATAACAACTAAAAATACATTTAGACTTTTTGAGAAATTTTTTTCCCAGGGGGAACACAGAACCTTGAAAATACCTTGGGAGAAATTACTTAGCCTCTCTGAAAAATAATAAATCCTCATATTATCCTTAATATCCCTAAAGCATTATGAGATATTTTCTAATTCTGTATTATAGATAGAAAAGCAAAGAACTTGGCTAATACTTTCTATTTTCAGGAAGGTACTGGCCAGAACTACAGTAATGCTCTTTCATTTTCAGTTTGTCTATCACTTGGCCTTGTATTTTTTTTCTAAGAGTGTGTAGATAAGAAATAGCTGTTCTTAAAATCACTGTGATATATCACCTCACACCCATAAAGATGGCTGTTATCAAAAAGACAAGAGATAATACAAATTGGCAAAGGTGTGAAGAAAAGGAACCCCAGTACACTGTTGTGGTGAATGTTGACTGGTGCAGCCACTATGGAAAACAGTATGTAGATTCCTGAAGAAATTAAAAATATAACTACCATACAACCCAGCAATCCATCTTACGGGTATATATCCAGAGGAGATGAAATCACCACCTTGTAAATATACCTATATTCCCATGTTTATTACAGTATTATTCACAATAGCCAAGATCTGGAAATAACCTAAATGTCCATTGACAGATGAATGGATAAAGAAAATATGGCATATACAATAGAATTGTATTCAACCTTAAAAAAGAAGGAGATACTGCCATATGCCACAACATGGCTGGACTTGGAAGACTTTAAGTAAAGTAATCCAGACACAGAAAAAATATATTAACATGATCTCACCTGCAGAACATATATATTTTTAAAAAGTACTCAAATACACAGACATAGCAAATGAAACTATGATATGGTTTCGATCTGTGTCACCAACAAAATGTCATGTTGAATTGCAATCCCCAATGTTGGAGGTGGGGCCTGGTGGGAGGTGATTGGATCATGGGGAGAGGATTACCCCCTTGGTCCTGTTCTCATGATAGTAAGTGAGTTCTCGCAAGATCTGGTCATTTAAAAGTGTGTGGCACCTCCCTGTCTCTTACTCCTGCTCCAGCCATGTGAAGTGTTGGGTCCCCTTTTGCCTGCCCCATGATTGGAAGCCATGTTCCTGAGGCCTCCCCAAAAGTAGAAGCTATGCTATGCTTTCTGTACAGCCTGTGGAATCTGGAATCATGAGCCAATAAAACTTCTTTTCTTTATAAATTATCCTTTTGCAGATTTTTTTTATAGCAGTGCAAGAATGGACTAATACATAAAATTGCTACCGAGAGTGGTGCATTGCTATAAAGATACCTGAAAATGTGGAAGCAGCTTTGGAACTGTGTAATGTGCAGAGATTGGAAGAGCTAGGAGGGCCCAGAAGAAGACAAGAAGATCAGGGAAAATCTGGAAACTTCTTAGAGACTTGTTGAATGGTTGTGACTGAAATGCTGATAGTGATATGGACAGAGATGCCCAGGCTGATGAGGTTTCAGATGGAGATATGGAAGTTATTGGAAACTGGAAAAAAAAATCACATTTGTTATGCTTTAGCAAAGAGCCTGACTGCATTGTACCCCTGCTATAGGGATCTGTGGAAATTTGAACTTATAGAGTGATGATTTAGGATAGCTGGTGAAAGGAATTTCTGAGTAGTAAAGCATTCAAGTTGTAACGTGGCTACTTCTAACAACCTATGCTTATGTGAGTGAGCAAAGAAATGACCTGTAATTGGAAATTCTAATTAAAAAGGGAACCAGAGCATAAAAGTTTAGAAAATTTGTAGCCTGGCCATGTGGTAGAAAAGGAAAATAGAAAAGTTTCCTATTTTCAGGGGAGCAATTTTAGTAGCCTGCAGAAATTTGCATAACTAAAAGGAAAATAAGTGCTGATAGCCAAGACAATGCAGAAAAAGACCTTGAAGACATTTCAGAGACCTTTGCTACAGCCCCTCCCAACATAGGCCTGGAGGAGTAGGACAGAAGAATGGTTTTGTGGGCCAGACCCAGCACCCTTCTGCCCTGTTCAGCCTCAGGACACTTCTTTCCCATCCCAGCCACTCCAATTCCAGCTGTGGGTAAAAAGGGCCCAGCATGGGTACAGGTACAGCTTGGGTCACTGCTTGAGAGGGTGCAAGTCATAAGCCTTGGTGGCTTCTGTGTGGTGTTAAGCCAGAAGGTGCACAGAATGCAAGAGTTGAGGCTTGGGAACTTCCTCCTAGATTTCAGAAGATGTATGGAAAAGCCTGGATGGCCAGGCAGAATCCTGCTGCAGGAGTGGAGCCCTCATGGAGAACCTCTACTCAGGCAGTGCAGAGGGGAAATGTGGGATTGGAGCCACCACACAGAGTCCCCCACTGGGGCATTGTCTAGTGGGATTGTTGGAAGGGGGCCACCATCCTCCAGATCCTGGAATTGTAGATCACAAGCAGCTTGAAGTATAACTGGAAAAGTTATAGACACTCAATACCAGCCCATGAGAGCAGCTGTAGGGACTGAACTGTGCAAAACTACAGAAGTGGAACTGCCCAAGGCCTTGGGAGCTCACCCCTGACACCATTGTGCCCTGGATGTGAGACATGGAATCAAGAAAAATTATTTTGGAGCTTCAAGATTTAATGACTTCCCTGCTGGGTTTCAGACTTGCATGGGGCCTGTAGCCCTTTCCTTTTGGCCAAAATTTCTTTCTTTTGGAATGGGAGTATTTACCCAATGCTTATGCTCCATTGTATCTTGGAAGTAACTCACTTGTTTTTGATTTTATAGGCTCATAGACAGGAAGGGACTAGCCTTGTCTTAGATGACACTTTGGACTTTGAACCTTTGAGTTAATGCTGGAATGAGTTAAGATTTTGGGGGTGGGGGGGGCGGGTATTGGGAAGGCATGATTGTATTTTGCAATGTGTGAAGGACATGAGATTTGGAGGGGCCAGGGCTGCAATGATATAGTTTGGATATGTGTCCCCAACCAAATCTCACGTTGAATTGTAATCCCAATATTGGGGGTGGGGACTAATGGAAGCTGATTGAATCATGGAGGTGGATTTCCCCCTTGGTGCTGTTTTCATGATAGTGAATCTGATGAGATCTGGTTGTTTAAAAGTATGTGGCACTTTCCCCTACCTTCCTCCTGCTCCGGCCATGTGAAGTGCTGACTCCTCCTTTGCCTTCTGTTATGATTGAAAAGTTTCTAGGACCTCCCCAAAAGCAGAATCTACTATGTTTCCTGTGAAGCCTGAGGAGCCATGAGCCAATTAAACCTCTTTTCTTTATAAATTACCTAGCCTTGGGTATTCTTTATAGCACTGTGAGCACAGATGAATACAAACTGTTTACCGTAGGTGGGGGTACAGGGAGAGAAAAAAAATGGCATAAAATAGGAGGTACATAGGATGAACAAGTTTAGAGATCTATTGTACAACATGAGGACTAAAGTTAATAAAATTTTTTTGTAATAGGGATTTTAAAAATAAGACTTTAGCTGCTTTTGCACACAAAAAGTAACTGAGATAATAAATTTGTTAATCTGCTTCACTTTAATATTTTACTACTATATGTATCCCATGACATCATGTTATAAACCTCAAATATACACAAGATTTATTTTTTAGAAAAGAAATAACTCATTCTTTATTCTGAAGTCTTCTATTAGTCACTGTGACTTCTGAGCATACTCTTTGGACTATGTAGAGCTAAATATATAGTCTAGTTTCTAGTATGTAATATTGTACTTTTATGTCTAATTATTTGATGCCCAACCTATAGGATTACACAGCAACATATGTGGTCATGTGATACACTGACATCTGGTTGAGTCATGTAACTATTTGCACAATGGACTGTAAGCAGAAACGCCACACACTATGTCAAGGCAGAACCATAAGAGCCAGAGTAAGCTTCAGCCACTTCTCCCTTCCTCTGCCATGAAAATGGCTTGTCACTTGGGTCCCAGAATGAGAAGAGAGAGCAGAACAGGAGCTATCTACAGGCTACTTATAACATGGATAAGACATACATCTTATTGTTGTAAGCCAGTGAGATTTTGGAAGTGTTCCTTAAAGCAAACAATCTAGCAAAAGTTGCTACTATACAATTGTTGCCACACTGTCACAGATTTAAAACAAAGACCATTTTAGTGCTAATACATAGTAGAAGCAGTTATTCAGCTAGAAATTTACATAAAAGCTTGATCTTTGCATTTGGACATTGCCATTGGATTTTCAATCTCAATTACAGTATTGTCCAGGTACCTGAATAAAAGATATGTGTCCCTTTTCAGAAAAAAAAAAAAAAAAAACGGTTAAGCTTCAATTTAGTACTCAACTGTAAAAAAGGCAGATCAAGTTCAATAGATTGTTGGCACTTATGGATTTAAAGTTGACCACTTATGAGTGATTGTTAAATCTGTGATGTGGTGGTTTGTAAGTTTGCTGAGGCATTGATTTAAATAGTATTCACAGTGAACCTGTGGTAAAAGTATGCCTCTGTACATGACACTGGGCTTTGGGAAGTCCTAGTCCAATGCTTCTCAAAATGTAGCCCATGAGCTGGTAGCATCAGTATCACTTGGGAACTTGTTACAAATGCAAACTCTTGGGGGTCACTCCAAACTGACTTAATCAGAAACTACTATGTTGGGGCCCCACTGTCTGCATTGTAACCAGCCCTTTTGGTGATTCTGGTGCTTGCTAGAATTTGTGAACCACTGACTTTGTCATTTTCCGTGAAGACATTTGTTGTTCTCTATACATGTGGTGAGACAAAATTTGGAAATCCGCTCTTTAAAAAGCTTTCTTGTTATTCCTAATGCAGGCAGTTCATTTTCACTGGTTTACATTTTAAAAGATTATTCAATAGTGTTATTCAGGATGTAACTTTCACAATATAAAAGTAGAAATTCAGAAAGAGCTTGGTATACAGCAATGTCAAGGGTCTCCTATACATATAATTTAAGGTGATAAATGAATGTTCATACACTTATGCTCATAATACATATTGGATTTTATAAAAGAGCAAAACTACAAATGTGGTCCCACAGACTCTCCTGGCATTCACAGCAAGGAACAAGTCTACAGTAAAGAACACAAAGCATGAATTTCCAGTCCCTGTTTTTTACAACTGAACATTTTACCTGCCTACTCATCCTATGTTCCGGTGTCCTTGAGACAAAGGAACTAGGAAGTCAGGAGACTGGGAACCAGAAATTTAGAAAACAGCTTTCCAGGGGCAGATGCTTCAAATTAAAACATTAAGATGAAAGTCAAGGTCAAGTTGGGAAGAACAGATCCGAATAGAGTGTGGGTTGGGAGAAAGAGGAATCTGCTTCTGAGCCTAAAATAGATAATAATAAGAGAAAAAGAGGACTATCATAAATGACATGAATCAATTTTTAAAAAGACAAAAAATAACAAATGCTGGCAAAAATCTCGAGAAAAGGAACACATACACAGTTGGTGGGAATGTAAATTAGTACAGCCATTATGGACAACAGTATTGAGGTTCCTCAAAAAATAAAAAATAGAACTGCCATATGATCCAGCAATCCCACTACTTGGTATAGAGCCAAAGGAAATGAAATAAGTATGGCAAAGAGATGTCTACATTCCCATGTTTATTACAGCACTATTCACAATAGTCAAAATACGGAATCAGCCTAGGTGTACATCAATGGATGAATGGATTAAAAATATGGTGTGTATATGTGTGTATATATATATATACACACACACACACACACACAATGAAATACTATTTAGTCATAGAAAAGAATGAAATCCTGCCATTTGCAGTAACATGAATTGAGCTGGAGGTCACTATGTTAAGTGAAATAAACCAAGCACAGAAGAACAAATATTGCATAATGCCACTCATATGTGCACTTTATAACAGTTGATCTCAGAAGCAGAGAGTACAGTGGTAGTGACCAGACGCTGAGGAGAGTAAGAGTGTGGGATACGGAGTGGTTCACCAATTGGTACAAAGTTATGGTTAGATGGAGGAATAAGTCCTGATGTTCTATTGTACAGTAGGATGACTATAGTTAGCAATAATTTATTGTACATTTCCAAATAGCTAGGAGGGGATTTTGCATGCTATCACCACAAAGAAATGGTAAATGTTTGAGGTAGTGGATATGCTAACTCCCCTGATTTGATCATTATAGAATGTGTTTGTATATGGAAAATCACACGGTACCCCATAAATATGTACCATTATTATATGTTTATTAAATAAATAAAACATAAAAAGAAGGAAGAAAGGAAGAAAATGAGTTGTCAACCAGTTTGTTTTAATGTCTAACTTCCCATATTTGTGCCAGTGTTATGCTCATATTAAATCAGCATCATGGACCATGACCCAACGCTAGTCTTAATGCAGTAGAATTATTTCTTATGGTTAGAACTCAAGTGCCATGGGAACAGGAGCCTTGCCAGACTTGTTACCACTCTACTCCAAACACCTGATCAACCAGTGAAGCACAGTGGCAGCTTTACTGTGAAGCTAAGCCTAAGCTCCTTCCTTGCATGGACTACTTTCAATATGCATAATTACTTCATAATTTGGTATTATTTTTCTGAAATAGGAATCCTCAAATGTTATCAGCTTCAAGTTTCATTAAACATGGATCTATCTATGGTAAGAGGCAATAAACTGAGGTGCAATATGCTTGGATGAAGGTACTTCAAGGAGAATGAAAAGAGAAATTATTAAATAAACATGTTTAGAAGAAAATCAGTTGTACTTAGTGATTGAATTGTGGAAGGAGGGGGATAAAGAAATAAAAAGTGAACAATTCTTTTTCTTTAATGGCATTATTAATTTCAAAGATAAGTCATGTGTAACAGCAGGATATCTGGATATCAACTGGCATATGAAAAGCACACCAATGATACATTGCTTGCCAAAGTGGAGGAATAGCTAAATGCTACTCTAATTAACTGGATTATGAATTGGGTAAATGGCTGTACAAATGACACTGATTGAAGAGTTAACATAAATCTATAAGTTTCTATGGGTGTCTTTATACCTCTGTTTTTACACACGTTTGCTAATGATTTGGACCAAATTATAAGCATGTGCTCAATACATTTACATAGGTGATGTGATTTTGAGAAATCCAGAGGATAAATTAAAAACTTATTAATAAAAGGAGGCCGAAGTAGATTCTAAAGTAGTTTATTGAGATACATGACTTGTCAGCAGCATTGTTAAAATTGATTTCAGGTTACAGTTGCCCCTGAGTTCACTTTGTGTCAACCGTGTGATGTTCATCCACAAAAGCTAATGTCATCCTAAGCCTACATTAATATAAATAGTTTCTAGATTCTGCAATGAAAGGAGTGTGATAGCCTCCTTTGGCTCCACAATGCTCATTGCTCTCTTCAGTGTGCTGTTGACATGCTCTGTGTGATGAGAATGGTTCAATTTAACCTGCCAAGGATAAAGCTAGGATGAATATCAATAGATTTAATTTTATTAAAATGACTTTTTAATAGAAATATAAAAGAGAAGTGTAGCAGTGAGTTGCTTGCTGTATGTGTTCAATCATAGGCTGGACAGCCAACTTTGCTGGCATTTTGTTATAAAAATTAAAGCATTAGGCAATTGGTTATTTCATGGACTTTAAGTTACCTTTTTAAACTCAGAGTTGTCAAGATCCTGTTACTCTATGACTCCTTGATAATTTCTGTTTCAGTTTCAGGTGTTGGTCCAGCTTCTTCTGAGTAGTTCTTTCAACTCCCAGTTGAACTGGCAGCAATCCATAGAATGTTCTTTTCTGTGCTTCCGGTCTCATTTCACAAATACAAAAGATAAATTCTTACTGAAAACTCATATGCTGTTTATTCTTTTGTTCAAGGAGAATTCCGTTTATTTATCTACAGTAAAGCTTTTAAAAAGTGTAGTTTCTGGGTTTGGGCGTGGTGGCTCACACCTGTAATCACAGGACTTTGGGAGGCTGAGGTGAGCGGATCCCGTGAGCTCAGGAGTTCCACACCATCCTGGGCAACACAGTGAAACCCTGTCTCTACTAAAAATACAAAAAATTAGCCGGGTGTGGTAGCGCGTGCCTGTAATCCCAGCTACTCAGAGACTAAGGCAGGAGAATCTCTTGAACGTAGGAGGTGGAGGTTGCAGTGAGCCAAGATTGTGCCACTGCATTCCAGCCTGGGAGATAGCGATACTCCAGCTCAAAAAAAAAAAAAAAAAAAAAAAAAAAAAAAAAAAAAAAAAAAGTGTAGTTTCTGGCATAATTAAAAGGGTTTAAAGAAATTTTCTTCAAAAAATAAGGACAATGTGAAGACATCCACAGTGAAAGGCTCATTCAGCTTATAAGCAGGAATCTGATGATTCTAGATTTTTCTGCTCCAGTTTTCTTAAGATTGTACATTCATGCTCACTAAGGTTCTCAGCCAGTTAACTATTAAATTGGCATTAATAAATTATAACATCAGCTACCTTTGCCCAAAGAGTTATGTTAGAAAATATTCTCCTAAGGATTGCTTTTCCATCTGATATATAAGCCAAATTTTCACAGTAAAAAGAAAAAAAAAAGTTCTTATATTACTGGCACTAGTAGGATCTAGTTAATTTTCTTAAAGAGCAATAAATAGAAGGGATATTTATTAACAAAAAAGATAGTAGAATTAACTTTAATGAGCAGTATTATCCAAACATTCCTTTATAAAATAACAAAGAATAGATAATCAAATTTAGGTTTAATATTACTGTTTCTATAAAAGGGACAACTTAATCCTTCAAAGTAATCACCATAATTAAAGGGAAAAACTTTTACTGATTAAAATATTACGAACAGTCATGCAAAAAGGTAAAGCAAAAAGTCAATATGAGGAATCAATCATCATGCTCAGAAAATAAAGTCAAGGTAATAAATAATCAAGTAAATGTAACTTGAATACCATCATTATGAGAGGTAAAAGATAAAAATATTGTCACCATGTTTGCAATATATTTATCTTTTGTCCTCTCACCTCTTTATAAACTAAGGTTTTCCCCATTACCTCACTGAAGCTTTAGAGGAAATTCATAAATATAACAGTTGACATCTAGATTACTCCCAGAAGTTTATTCCTTGCAGCCAAAACTGTCATTACCCTATACAAGAACACCTGTAATCTAAATGCTACTTTCAAAGGAATCAGTAGAGAAAGATAAACTTATTAAAAAGCAATAAGGTTGTACTAAAATGACTCAATTTTAACATTTTCTACTACATCTATCACAGGCAATGAGCAATGGTCTACTTTGTTTTGTAATAACCAACATGTTACAGACTCTGAGGAAATCAATATTTACTTTTATAGAAACAATAACAAGAACATATGTAGAGCTTTAGGGCCTATTAAAATAACTAAAACAAGAACAAATTGTACACATAGGTTTTAAAACTTTATTTTAAGGGTGACTTTTATTATATATCACTGTCATAATCATCATATACTTTTATATTAATAATTATTATGGAACCTAATGTTGCTTTCTCAATTCACCTGTAGTGCTGCAAACCTGATAGGGTCTCAGTAATAGAAAGCCTTTTTGGTAAGCAGTCTGATAGACTCATAAAGATAGAGGGTTTATGTTCACTGTTCAGTTGAAACTACAGAGTACAGGGGCCATTAGCAGGACTCAAGAACATCAGCTAGCAAATGAGAACTGTAGGATTTAGTGAGTCATTCCAGAAGGAGCCACTGATCAATTGAAGTATAAACTGGCATCACTGTGCAAATGCCACCTTCTTCAAGAAGCCAAATAGATAACCTACAGAACAACACAAATATTCAAAAAACTAGGCATCTGATAAAAGTATAATATCCAGAATCTATAAGTAACTTAAATCAACAAGCACAAAACAACCCCATTTAAAAATGGGGGCTACGGACATGAATAGATATATCAAAAGAAGACATACAAGCAGCCAAAAAAAAAACCATGAAAAAATACTCATCATCACTAATCATCAGAGAATGCAAATCAAAGCCACAATGAGATAACCATCTTATATAAGTCAGAAAATAACAGATGCTGGCCAAGTTGTGGAGAAAAAGGAATACTTATACACTGTTGGTGGAAATGTAATTTAGTTCA
The DNA here is from genome assembly GCF_047675955.1 of Chlorocebus sabaeus. Taxonomy (NCBI): domain Eukaryota; kingdom Metazoa; phylum Chordata; class Mammalia; order Primates; family Cercopithecidae; genus Chlorocebus; species Chlorocebus sabaeus. The sequence goes on along the minus strand of NC_132927.1, from coordinate 14,753,665 downwards.
GCCACTGTGGAAAGCAGTTTGGAGATTTCTCAAAAAACGAGCTACCATTCGACCCAGCAATCCATTACTGGGTATATAGGCAAAGGAAAATAAATCATTCTACCAAAAAGACACATGCTAATTGCTGTACTATTCACTGTAACAAAGACATGGAATCAGATGTGGAATTAAGTGGTGAATTGGATGAAAAAATGTGGTATATATATAACATGATATACTATACAATCATAAAAAAGAATGAAATCATGTCTTTTGCAGCAACATGGATGGAGCTAGAGGTCATAATCCTTATTAATTATAAGTGGCAAGGCAGGCAGATCGCTTGTCAGGAGTCAAGAGCAGTCTGGCCAACATGATAAAACCCTGTCTCTACTTTAAAAAAAATACAAAAATTATCCAGGCATGGTGATGGGTGCCTATAATCCTAGCTGCTTGGGAGGCTGAGGCATGAGAATGGCTGGAACCCGGGAGGTGGAGGTTGCAGTGAGCCAAGATCGTGCCACTGCACTCCACCCTGGGCGACATAGTGAGACTCTGCCTCAAATTTAAAAAAAAAAAAAAAAAAAAAATTAAGTGGGAGCTAAACATTGAGCACCCATCAGTACAAAGATGGGAAGAATAGACACTGGAGACTGCTAGAGTGGGGAGAAAGGGAGGCGGTCCTGGATTGAAAACTACCTTTTGAGGATTATGCTCACTACCTGAGTACAATATGCCCATGTAACAAACCTATACATATGCTCCCTGTATTAAAAAAAAAAAAAAAAAAAAAAAAAAAAAAAGCCTTTTTTCACCACCCCATCTAAAATAGCCCTTTTGTAGTCATTATCTAGCTCCTCATCCTATTTTGTTTTTTTTTCACAGCATTCATCATTGCTGATACTGCGTAGCATATTAGTTGTTTATCATCTCTCCCTCCTTCTAGAATGTAAGCTCCCTGAGGATTGGAATATTGTTTAATTTGCTCATGGTCCCACAAGCTGAAACAATAACCGAAAAATTGGTAACTTTCAATAAGTATTTGTTAAATGGTTGAAATCCAAGGGAGGTAGACTGTCTGCCAATGGATGAAAAAATGAAATCCTCAGTAAAGCCTTTCCTCGAAGACATTTGTGATACTCAATACCATTTACTCACATATTGCTAAATGCATGTGAAAAACAATAAAATTTCCCTGAACTCCATTTTCTCTATGTGAAGTAGGTCCAAAAAAACCTATAAAGCTTTCTTATGAAACACAATTGTACTTCAAATTATGTACTACAGAGCCCAGATTTTTTTTGGTCTCTTCTTCTGAACTGATTATAAAAAGACCGCAATCATCAAGGTTGAAAGAACTAGAAACACACAATCAGAGATATATAAGCAGAATATTCTAAGCAATTAAAATGTAGTTATAGTCCATTGCTCCAAAAACTGAATTAAAAAACAAATTCAGAAATATTCTGGGGATAATTAGCATCAGGGAAATTGAGCTGAATGTAGAAATAAAACATTTATAATGCATGAGATTATTTTAATATGTTCATGAAATTTTCTGCATTTATGATTGTGTTAGTGTTATTTATTTTGGCAAAAGAAAGAATTTGAATACTGAAGCAGTAAAATCAGGAAGCCACAGGAAGCTCTTTACTCCATTACTTAAGTTTTCAGTGGGTTTACACAGTGCTTGGGAGACGAGCAAGTTTCAGAGGTTTATTTCATGGGGTCTGGAATTGCTGAGAGAACCCACTAAGGAGAACAGTTGAATCTCACATTCTGTGTGGGAGGGAAAAAAGGCATTTAACTGAAAGTAGGCATTGCACCAAATACTGAAAGATCATCTGATAGCAACTGAGGCAAAAAAAAGAAGGTATTCTTGCATTGAAGCAGTTATGGTTTTGAGAGCAATTTGAATTAAAAAAAAAGTCTATATTTTCTTTCTGTGAAGTACCACTAGTGATGTTTTTGTTTTTCTTTCCTATTAGTTGAGCAGTCCTAAAGCACTAGTTGTTAGAGAGAACTTTGTAATAATTCTGTTCCCTCAATTTTTATTTAAAATGGCAAATCATTTGTAATATATCATTTTAAAAACAACTATGATACACCTTTTAAAGTATAAGATGACCTCAGTTCCTGAGAAAAGGAATGTTTTCTCATCAGTATTCAAATATCCGTAATGGCATGAATTGCAGGCTCTGACATGATGACCCATTTTTAAATTGAATATAAATGACAAGCTAGTGTAAGGAATGTAAATTCCCATCGAATCAGCATTACTCTGTTCTGTTTACTTATGCCTTTTAGCTTTATGCTTTTAAAACACTGATATCTTCATCTTTTCTTAGTGCCCTTTAATTTATTCAGCAATGTGCCCTTTTGTTATGTGTAAGAAATCCTCATTTCTTCTTATCCTATTTGCTTTGCTGTCTTATTCAGTGTTCATGAAATAGCCTTGTCTGTAAAGGAGGTAACCCAAATTGATGTTTGACATCCAGTAGGCAGTTTCTGAGTTCAAATGTTCAACACTTGCTTGTGACATTTCTTCCTTAATAATATTCCCAATTGAATACCAAAATGAGCCTTATATTTAATGTCTAATGGAAATGGGAAAGCCATACTGTGGTATAGCAATATTATGACAAGACATTATTATTAAAAGGCATTATTCTTAGAGTTTTACTAGAAAGCACTGAGATCTGCCCATTTTCATACCCAGTGCTTGAGAAGCACTTTGCATTCTTAAAGAACATAACAGTGAAACTCTTGCTTTGATTTTGCTCCATGTCTAATGTTTCAGCCCATTCTAGCTGATTTTAGCATATTTTGTTTTGTATTTCAGAAGAGTTATTGTTAGTTCTGTCTTCCATTTGACTTCATACATCATTCTTTTCTTCTCTTTTCATTTCCCTGATTTGAAACTTGATATATTCAAAGCAGGAAATGAAGAAGAATGGTCTTCCAGGTTATTTCCTGAAGATAAAATTCAACTTCAATTCAAGGAAAGTAAAACTGAGTTTTAATACCCAGTTCAGGATTTTGAACAACACAGCAACTTGAGAACTTGCTTTTATCAAGCCGTTTTACAATGCCTTATTATTCTTCAAGACTTATAGCTGGCTACTTGCTAATGCTCTGTGGTCTTTGGATCACTGAATGACTTTTGCATTTTATCATCTGAAGGCTTTGAGAATTATAATTTTTCTACATCACTAACACTTCACATTAAGAGAAACAGCACTTTTTTTTCTTTTTTTTTTTTTTTTTTTTGCCGCTAGGTTTCAAAAAGTATATTTCTTGCATTTTAACCAGGCTAGACATACTTCAAGATGCCACGCAGCTAAGCCCAGGATAGCAGGGCACTGCTCATTTTCTTTCTTTCCCGTGCTCCTCAGCTCTCCCTCATTCCCCACCCTGCCTCTCATTTCCTCAGCCACCTCCTCCGCATACTCACAAAGCAGAGATTAGATAAATAGGACTGCGGTATTGCTGTGATATTGGTTAGAGATCATAACTTCTTGCTGTTGACAACCACATTGTTTAACCCGCCCACACAATGACACTGGCTTCCTAACCTCTTGACTCTGTGGGGTGGGAGAGGGTGTAGGGTTTTTTTTGTTTGGTTGGTTGGTTTTGTCATCCAGGCTGGTGTGAAGGGTTTCGCTCTGTCATCCAGGGTTTCTCTCTGTCATCCAGGCTGGCGTGAAGTGGAATACAATCTTGGCTTCCTGGGATCAAGCGATCCTCCCACCTTTGCCTTCTAAGTAGCTGGGACTACAGGCAGACCCCACCAGGCCTGGCTTACATTTTTTCTTGTTAGAGATGGGTTCTCACTATGTTGCCTAGGCTGGTCTCAAACTCCTGGGCTCAAGCAGTCTACGGGCCTCGGTCCCCCAAAGTGCTGTGATTACAGGCGTGAGCCACTGCACCCAAGAAGGGTAGTTTCTTAAGGAAAAATATTTCCTCCACGTAGGGCAGAAAGTATTCTAGTAAGAGAAGCAGCAGGAAGGGCTATGAGGCAACAGATGAAACACAAAATTAAATGCGTGGAAGGATGGAGGAGATGCAGAATGCAGAAAAGAAACATGCTGGAGAACTCATCGATCTTACGTGGTTCAGAAACATATTTGTCTCCTATCCTTCCCCCAAATCGACAACTCTTGGTCAAAAGAGGGTCAATGAAGATAAGTTTTTAAGATAAAATTTCCTTTTCCCGCCTTGGGAACTATTTTCAACATGATTTCAGGGTCAAAATATTAAAATCATTGAAGATTTTAAGCAAATGGTTTATTTTTGTTTTATTATAAAAATATTGGGCTAAGGCAAGTTAGAAATTTTTGAACATTACTAAAGCATGAAATTATATTTCAGTGTGTCTTAGACATTTTGAAATTGGTGCTTTTGAAGTTTAATCTAGAGACTGAGCTCCCATTAGGCAAAATAAAAGTCTTGCAAGTGTAAAATTGTTGCACAATTGAAAAAGGACTGGGCTATATTTCCTCTTCTTACTAAAAAGACACAAGTCAAATTACTATATCAGATCCTGAAAAATAGAATTTGTGTTTTATTTTCCTCTCTTGCTAGGGGCTGGGAAAAATAATTCCTTGCCCCAGTTATTGCTGTTCAATAATGATTGCTGAGTGAACGACAAAATATGTAAATGATTACTTTAACACCTGAAACATTCTGCCCCTTGCCTCATAGAAAATAATCTTCTTAATAATTTTTTAATTTATTAATTTTAGTTTATTAATATTTTAATTTATTAATAAATTTAAACAAAGTTGATTTTATAAAAATTGGCTAGCTGATTCTAAAATATATAATACAAATGAAGTAGAATAGCTATAATAATCTTAAGGAGTAACAATATTGGATACTTACAGTACCAGATATTGTACAAGGTGCCATAAAGCTATAGTAACCAGGACAGAATGTAGGTGTAACAGTAGACAGATGGGTCCATGGAACAGAATAGAGAGTCCAGAAACAGATCCAAACATATAGAACCTTTGATTTACGACAAAGACAACAGCAAAATTCAGTGGAGGAAATAATAGTCTTTTCAGTAAATATACTGAATAAATTAGAACATCTGTATAGAGAAAACTAACCTTGAACCCTACCTTAGCATATATACTAAATTGCTTCAAAATGTATCATATACTTAGATATGAAAGGTAACATAACACAGCCTCTCTTTTTCTTAGTTTCGTTAGAGGCTTATTAATTTTATTTATCTTTCCCAAAGTCAGCTTTTAGTTTTGTTGATTTGGTCTATTGATTTACTGTTTTCAATTTCATTGATTTCTGCTCTATGTTTTAATCACATGTTTTCTTCTGTTTACATTTGTGTAATTTATTCTTCATTTCTAGCTTCCTAAGGCAGAAGCTTATATTATTATCATTAGCTTCTTCTCCTTTTGTAATATCTGCACTCAGTGCTGTAAATTTCCCTCTATGCAATACTTTTACTACATTCCACAAATTTTGATAAATTGTATTTTCATTTCAATTTAGTTAAAAGTATTTTTAAATGTCTATTCTTCTTTGGTCTATGTGTTATTTAGGAGTGTTTTGTTTAACTTCCAAATACTTTGCAATTTTCCCTATTTTTCTGTTATTGATTTCTAGTACATATTTTACTATAGTCTGAGATAATACATTATATAATTTCTATTCTTTTAAATGTCTTAAGGTATTGTTTCATGACCCAGAATATGGACTATCTTGGTGGATGTTCCATGTAAACTTGAGAAGAATGTGTACTCTGCTGTTGATGTATGAAGGAGTTTATAGATGTCCAGCAGATTCATGGTGCTGTTGATTTCAACTATGTCCTTAGGGATTTTCTGCCTGCTGGATCTGTCCATTTCTGATAGAGGAGTGTTGGAATTTCTAACTATAGGAGTGCATTCATCTATTTTTTCCTGCAATTCTATCAGTTTTTGCCTCTCATATTTTGACAGTCTGTTGTTAGGTACATACACTTTAAGAAGTGTTGTCTTCTTGGAAAACTGACCACTTATTATTATGTAATGCCCTTTTTTATCTCTGATAATTTCCTTGCTCATAAGTCATCTCTTGTGAACATAATACAACTACTCCTGTTTTCTTTTTTTGGTTAGTGTTAGTATGATATATCTTTATTCATTTACTTTTAATCCATATGTGTCTTTATATTTAAAGTGGATTTCTTGTAAACAACATAAAGTTGAGTCTTGTTTTTTGATCCACCCTGACAATCTTGCCTTTTTAAAATAAGTTTTATTTTGAGTTCAGGGGTACATGTGCAGGTTTGTTATATAGGTAAATTGCATTTTGCAGTGGTTTCATGTGTAGATTGTTTCATCATCAAGGTAATAAGCGTAGTACCCAATTCATAGTTTTTCAATCCTTACCCTCCTCACTCCCTTCACCCTGAAGTAGGCCCCAATGTCTATTGTTCCCTTCTTTGTGTCCATGTGTACACAGTGTTTAGCTCCCACTTATAAGTGAGAACATGCACTATTTCGTTTTCTGTTCCTGTGTTAGTTTGCTTAGGATAACAGCCTCCAGCTTCATTCATGTTGCTGCAAAGGACATGATCTCATTTTTTTAATGACTGCATAGCATTCCATGGTGTATGTGTACCATGTTTTCTTTATCCAGTCTACCATTTGATGGGAATTTAGGTTGATTCCATATCTTTGCTATTGTGAATAATGCTGCAATAAACATATGTGTGCATGTGTCTTTATGGGAGAATGATTTATATTCCTTTGGGTATACACCCAGTAATGGGATTGCTGGATTGAATGGTAGTTGTAAGTTCTTTGAGAAATCTCCAAACTGCTTTCCACAGTGGATGAACTAATTTACATTCCCACCAGGAGTGTGTAAGTGTTCCCTTTTCTCTTCAACCTTGCCAGCATCTGTTTTCTTTTGACTTGTAATAATAACCATTCTGACTGGTGTGAGATGCTCATTGTGGTTTTGATTTTCATTTCTCTAATGATTAGTGATGTTGAACATTTTTTCAAAAGCTTGTGGACCATATATATGTCTTCTTTTGAGAAGTGTCTGTTCATGTCCTTTGTCTACTTTTTAATGTGGTTGTTTTTTCTTTGATTATTAATTTGTTTAAGTTTCTTATAAATCTGGATATTAAACCTTTGTCAGATGCATGGTTTGCAAATATTTCCTCCCTTTCTGTGGGTTCTTTATTCTGTTGATATTTTCTTTTGCTATGCAGAAGCTCTTTAGCTTAGCTAGATCCCATTTGTAAATTTTTGCTTTTGTTTCAATGCTTTAGGCGTCTTTGTCATGAAACCTTAACCAGGGCCTATGTCCAGAATAGTGTTCCTTAGGTTTTCTTCAAGGGTTTCTATAGTTGTAGGTGTTAACATTTTAGTCTTTAATCCATCTTTAGTTGATTTTTTTTAATATGGTAAAAGGAAGGAGTCCAGTTGTAATCTTCCATATGTCACTATGTTCCAGTTATTCCAGCACCATTTACTAAATAGGGAGTCCTTTCCCCATTGCTTGCTTTGTCAACTTCGTTGAAGATCAGATGGTTCTAGGTGTGGGTCTTTATTTCTGGGCTCTCTGTTCTATTCCATTGGTGTATGTGTCTGTTTATCATACCTGTGCCATGCTGTTTTGGTTACAGTAGCCTTGTAGTATAGTTTGAAGCTGGGTAATGTGGTGCCTTAAGCTTTGTTATTTTTGCTTAGCATCAATTTGGCTATTCAGGATCTTTTTTGGTTCCATGTGAATTTTATAATACTTTTTTTCTATTTCTGTGAAGAATGTCATTAGAAGTTTGATAGGAATAGCATTGAATCTATAAATTGCTTTGGGCAGTATGGCCATTTTAACAACATCTTGCTTCCTGTCCATGAGTGTGGAATGTTTTTCCATTTGTTTGTATCATGCCTGATTTCATTCAGCAGTGTTTTGTAATTCTCATTGTAAAGATTGTTCTACTCTCTGGTTAGCTATGTATTTACTTTTATGACTGTTGTGAATGGAATTGCATTCTTGATCTGGCACTCAGCTTGGATGTTCTTGGTCTACAGAAATGCTACTGAGGTTTGTACATTGATTTTGTATGCTGAAACTTTACTGAAGTTGTGTATCAGCTCTGGAAGCTTTTGAGCAGAGCGTATAGGGTTTTCTAGATAAAAAAAAATCATGTAGTCTGCAAACAGAGAGAGTTAGACTTCCTCTCTTCCTATTTGGATGCCTTTAATGTCTTTCTCTTGGCTGATTGCTCTGGCTAGAATTTCCAGTGTTATGTTAAATAGGAGTGGTGAGAGTGGGCATCCTTGTCTTGTTCTGGTTATCAAGGGAAATGCTTTCAGCTTTTTCCCATTCAGTATGATGTTGGCTGTAGATTTGTTATAGATGGCTCTTATTTTGAGCTATATTCCTTCAGTTCTAGCATGTTGAGGGTTTTTAACATGACGAGATGTTAAATTTTATTAAAAGACTTTTCTTCATCAATTGAGATGATCATATGGTTTTTGCTTTTAGTTCTATTTATGTGATGAATCACAGTTATTGATTTTCATATTGAGGATTTTTGTATCTATGTTCATTAGCTATATTGGCTTGAAGATTTCTTTCTTTGTTGTGTCTCTGCCACTAATTGGGTGTCAGAATGATGCTGGCCTCATAGGATGAGTTGAGAAGGAGGCTCTCTTCCTCAATTTTTGGAAATAGTTTCAGCAGGAACCGTGGCAGCTCTTCTTTATATGTCTGTTAAGAGTTTGGCTGAAAACTGTCAGATCCTGGGCTTTTTCTGGTTGGTAGGATTTTTATTACTGATTCAATCTTGGAACTCACCATTGTTATGTTCAGGTTTCAATTTCTTCTTGGTTCAATCTTGGAAGATTGTATATTTATAGGAATTTATCAATTTCTTGTAGGTTTTCTAGTTTCTGTGTATAGAGGTATTTGTAACAGCTTCTGAAGTTTCTTGTATTTTTGTGGGATCAGTGGTAATGTTGCCTTTTTCAATTCTGATTGCATTTATTTGGGTCTTCTCTCATTTTTCTTTTTAGTCTAGCTAGCAGTCTATAAATGTAATTTTTTCTTTCAATAACCAACTTATGGTTTCATTGATCTTTTGTATGGTTTTTCACATCTCAATTTCATTTAGTTAAGTTCTGATTTTGGTTATTTTTTGTCTTCTGCTAGCTTTGGGGTTAGTTTACTCTTGTTTTTCTTGATTTCTTCAATGATCTATATACTTAAGTGTGTTTTTGTGGTTGCTAGTGATGTTTTTTTTGTATCATATTTAGCACTTCTTTAAAGAACTCTTGTAAGGCAGATCCTCAAGGTGTGGTGTTAGGCTGTTAATTTGAGATCTTTCTACTCTTTTAATGTGGGCATTTAATGCTATAAACTTTCCTCTTAACACTACTTTAGCTGTGTCCCCCAGATGCTGGTATGTTGTATCTTTGTTCTCATTAGTTTCAAAGAATTTCTTGATTTCTGCCTTAATTTCATTATTTACCCAGAAGTCATTCAGGAACAGGTTGTTTAATTTCCATGTTATTGTATGGTTTTGAGTGATATTCTTAGTATTGGTTTCTATTTTTATCACACTGTGGTCTAAGAGTGTTGTTGGTATAATTTCTTTTTTTTGAATTTGCTGAAAATAGTTTTATGGCCAAATGTGTGGTTGATTTTACAGTATGTGCCAAGTGCAGATGAGAATGATATATATTCTGTTGGTTTTGGTTGGAGAATTCTGTAGATGTCTGTTAGGTCCATTTGGTCAAGTGTCAAGTTTAGGTCCCAAATGTCTTTGTTGTTTCTCTGCCTCGATGATCTAACTGCCACTGGGGTGCTGAAGTCTCACAGTATTACCGTGTAGATATCTAAGGCTCTTTTAGATCTCTAAGAACTTGTTTTATAAATCTGGATGCTCCTGTGTTGGGTGTATATATATTTAGGATAGTTAGACTTCCTGTTGAGTTGAACCCTTTGCCATTCTGTAATGCTTTTCTTTATCTTTTTGATCATTGTTGGTTTAAAGTCTTGTTTTGGCTGAAATTAGAATAGCAACCCCTGATTTTTCTTGTTGTCTGTTTGCTTGGTAGATTTTTTTCTCCATTTATTTACTTTAACCCTATGAGTGTCATTGAATGTGAGATTAATCTCTTGAAGACAGTATACAGTTGGGTCTTGCTTCTTTATCGAAATTGTCACTCTGTGCCTTTTAATTAGGACACTTAGCCCATTTACATTGAAGGTTAATATTGATACATATGGATTTGATCCTGTCATTGTGTTGTTAGCTGGTTATGATGCAGACTTAATTGTGTAGTTGCTTTATATTGTCAATGATCTATGTATTTAAGTGTGTTTTTGTGGTTGCTAGTGACGGTTTTTTGTTTCCATATTTAGCACTCCCTTAATGATCTCTTATAAGGCAGATCTTGTGGTAACACATTATTCTAGCAGTTGCTTGCCTGAAAAGGATCTTATTTCTCCTTTGCTTGTGAAGCTTAATTTTGCCAGACATGAAATTCTTCATTGGAGTTTGTTTTCTTTAAGAGTGCTGAATATGGGCCACCAATCTCTTCTCGCTTGTAAGTTTTCTGCTGGAAGGTCTGCTGTTAGCTGATGGAGTTCCCTGTGTAGGTGACTTGCCCTTTCTCTCTAGTTGTCTTTAATATTTATTCTTTCATATGAACATTAGAGAATCTGATGGCTTTGTTTCTTGGGGATGGTCACCTTGTCAGTATCTTGCAGGGGTTCTCTGCATTCGCTGAATTTGAACTTTGGCTGCTCTCAGGAGGTTGGGGAAATTTTGTGGACAATATCTTCAAATATTGTTTTATTGTATTCCTTAGATTTCTTGGATTCAGTTTCAACTTTCTCCTGAATCTTAATGGTCTTTGTTTCTATCCATATTCTAAATTCCATGTCTATCATTTTAGAACAGTTAAGAACTATTGCTGGGGATCTAGTGAAATCATTTGGAATTAAGAAAACACCCTAGCTTTTTGAGTTGCCAGAGTTCTTGTGCTGGCCTTTTTGATCTGTGTGGGCTGATGGTCCTTTTATCTTTGAAGTTGCTGTCCTTTGGATTTTTAAAAAACTTTTATTTTCTTTAGTGCCCTTGAGAGTCTGATTGTGCTATCAGGTGGGTTCAGTAGACTGTCTTCAATTCTGGAAGATTTCAGAGGACCAAGGCTCGACTCAGCACTGTTCAGCTGTGTGCTCTAACTCTGGGGCACTGGCACGGGGTAGGGTGTCAGTTGGGCAGGGTGCCAGCAGGGGTGAGTTTCCAGCACCTGTGCAAGCACTTTCTCCAGCAGCAGCAGTGGCAGCAGTGCAGTGGGTTGCCCACACCTCAGTAGGGGTGGACCACTAGCAAGGGTGGGTGGGGTGGCAGGATAAACTTGCTCTGACAGTTGATGAAGTGGTGAGGTGTGCGCACATATGCATGCCATTGGGTATTTAGACTACTTTTATTGATATAGCTGGATTAATATCTACCATATTTGTTATCATTTTCTAGTTATTGTCTTTGTCCTTTCCCCCCATTTTTTTTGTGTTCCACTCTTCTGCCTTTTGTGGTTTAAACTGAACATTTTATATGATTCTATTTTCTCTTTCTTAGCACATCAATAATATTTCTTTTGTTATACTTTGTAGTGGTTGTCTTAGAGTTTGCCACACAACTTTACAACTAACAAATGCTTTCAAATAACACTATACCACTTCACAGGCAGTGCAAGTTATTAAAATAAAATATCCCTAATTCCTCCTCCTGTCTTTTACATCATTGATGTCATTCATTTCACTTTTATGTACAATATAATTATCAAAGGCATTATTGCTATTATTTAGAACAAACTGTTATCCATCACATCAATTAAGAATGAGAAAAGTAAAAGTTTTAGTTTTGCCTCTACTTATTCATTGTCTGATATTTTTCCTTTCTTTATACAGATCTAAGTTTTTGAACAATATCAGTTTCCTCCTTTTAGAAAAACTTATTTTAAGATTTCTTGCAAGACAGCTTTACTGGCAACAAATTCCTTCCTTCTGTCTGAGGTGGTCTTTTTCCTTTACTTTTGAAGAATAATTTTGCAAACCCCAGAATTCTAGGATGGAGCTTCTTTTCTCTCAAAATCTTAAATATTTTACTCTGCTTTCTTCCTATTTGCATGGTTTTTAAGGAGAAGTCAGATATAATTCTTATCTTTACTCTTGTATAATTAAGGTTTTATTTTCTTCTAACTTTTCTCAGGATTTTTTCACTATTTTTTCTAGTTTGAATATAATATTCCTATGTGTAGTATTTTGGGCATTTATCCTGCCTGATGTTCTCTGAGTTTCCTAAATCTGTAGTTTGGTGTCAACTGGGTGGGGGGGCAATTCTCAGTCATTATTGCTTCAAATATTGCTTCTGTTTCCTTTTATTTCTTTTCCTTCTGGTTTTCCCATTACATAGATATTACATCCTTTGTAGTTGTCCTACAGTTCTTGGATATATGTTCTACTTTTTTTCAGTATTTTTTCTTTTTGATTTTCAGTTTTAGAAGTTTCTATCATCATATCCTCAAGCTCAGAGATTCTTTTCTTAGCCAATCTACTAATAAGCCCATCAAAGGACTCTTCATTTCAGTTACAGCATTTTTGATCTCTAGCATTTATTTTTACTTCTATCTAAGAAGTTCTATTTTTCTATTTATAGTATTCATCTGTTCTTGCATGTTGTCTACTTTTCTCATTAGAGCCCTTAGCTTATTAATCGTAATTATTTTTAAAATTTATGATTTGATGATTCCAACATCCCTGCTGTATCTGGGTCTTGTTCTGATGCTTGCAATGACTGTTCTAATTGTGCTTTTTGCCTTTTAGTGTACCTTGCATTCTTTTTGTTGCTGTTGAAAGGTGGACAAGATGTACTGTGTAAAGGGAACTCTGGTAAACAGACTTTTACTAATGTGGTGGTGAGATGTAGAAGGAGGAGAAGTGTTGTATGGTTATATGATTAGGTTTCAGTTATTTACAGAGCTCGTGCTACTGAACTGTGAGCTTCACAAGCACTTCTCAGGGTTTTTTTTATTTTTTTATTTTTTTATTTTTATTTTTCAGCCCCTTAGGTGGTTCAGGATAGAGGGGATGGGATTTGGCTATTTTTCTTCCCCCAAGTCAGTTATGATGTAAAAAAAACAAAAACAAAAACAAAAAACAAAAAAAACCCATCATCTTGAGGTCAGGTCTTGTTAAGAACAGAATGTTCTGGTATATTTGAAAATGGTCACTTTCCCCACATTCCCTATCTATCCTCTCCTGGAAGCAGGAGGGAATTTTTCTCTGATATGCATTTTTAGAACCTGGTATAGCCCCTGGAGATAAAGTTCACAAAAGTATGAGTCTCCTCCACCTCAAGCTGGGTCCCCCTGGAGTTTTCATCTCTTGTCTTGTCCACACTGAACATACAGCAATCAGAAAGTCATCAATTACAATTTGGGTTTGCCTTCGCTGGCACTAGTTCCCACAGAGGATTTTGCTTGTGGATTTCTGCTCGCATAAGTTGTGAATCTCAGTATTCACCTGTCTGTCTCTTCAATTTTGCGTTGCAGTGGTTTGCCCTGTGACCTCACTTCTCTGATGAATCTAAGAAGAATTGTTGATTTTTCAGTTTGCTCAGCTTTTTACTTACTGTTAGGATGTAGTGAAGACTTTTAAGTTTCTTACATGAGGGATCAGGCACCAAAAAATCTCTTCACTTTTTCGTTTTATTTCTAGGACTCTGCACTAGAAACTCCTTAGATTTCTCTGACCTCAGCCTCCAAAACTTCCCCAAAGTTATAATTTTAGCTTTTGTCTCACACAGACCACTTCCCCATCCCCCAGCAGAAATCTCTTTTACTCACATCAAGTCAGATGATGCTGCCATATGAATGCAACCTCAATTTTTCTTTCTAGCCTAAGTCTCAGACTCACATTCTTCCAGTGTTGCATTCTAACTACCTGTGAGGGAATAAACAATGAATAAATACAAAAGTACAAGAATAATATGGCTGCTCAAAACCTCACCTTGATGTCTTCTTAGGGTTATGTTTGATATGCCTCCAAACAAATTCTTGTTCTTCTACCAAAACTAAATATTCTGTAATGTTCTTCTACTATGTCATTTGAATTGCCACCCCAGTGTCTCAGTTCAGAAAATCTCTGCTATAACTCTGTTGTCATCCTCTTCCTCATTATTCCATGTTTCATCAGATAATATTTTTGTTTCTTTTTTCCAGTTGTCTCACTGACATCTTGTCTTTTCCTTTCTTGTTGCTAACAACAACCTCACTTAAATGCTAAACACTTAAAATCTTTGCCTCAGTTGTTGACATCCTGATAAGTATTTTGGAAAAGGAAAATTGTCTGATTGCTTTGACTCCCCTTATCCTTTTATGTAAGGGTTGTGCTAGTTCAAGTCATAACCTGCTTTTCTTTTTAATTTACATGCTCCTTCTGGGGAAATCTCACTCCCTCCTAAAGCAACATCTAATACCAGTTCTCCAAGTTCTCTTTCTTCAGCCCAGATTCGCTCCAATTCCAACATTTTAAAACATTTCCACTTAACTGTCTCATATACAAACCCAAATGGCTGGCTGCCTAGAAATCTCCCTGGGTGAAATTTGGTGAATGTATCATGATGTGGGACCAGGCCTCAGCTGTTTACACTCATGAACCTGATCTTGTCTAGTTCAAACCTAATGACCCTAATATGTTTACAAGAGACATTAATTAAATTGCCAGTTTTCTATTTTACAAAAAATATACAAAATTTTTACACAGATCAATATATCTGCAAACACAGTTGTCTCTGTGTCTCTGCACCCACCCCTGAAGCAATCGATAAGAGAAGCTATATGATAAGCAGAGGTAGAGCAAAGTGGTAGCTATTCAAGCACGGCTCTGACCTTACAGAAATATTATACCCAGACCAAGGAGAAACCATAAACATCTTCCCCCATTTGAAGGGCTTCTTCCTTATTAACATACTAATTGCTGTTGACATATTTTATCTCTTTCATCAATGAAAAGTACTGAATGCATGCCACAACTTCTACTTTCTGACAAGTTATCATCTAATTTTGTCATGTTTCAGATAGAAACAATGAGATACTAGACTATCCCATAGCAGTTATATATATACACTAATGTAGCCTGACTTTATACTTCTTGCCTTTGGTTCAGAATATAGTCATGCACCCCATAAGGATGTTTCAGTCAACGACGGACTACATATATGGCAGTAGTCCCATAAGATTATAATATAATATTTTTACTGTACCTTTTCTAGGTTTAGAAATGTTTAGATGCACAAATACTTCTCATTGTGTTATAGTCACCTACAGTGTTCATTATAGTAACATGCTGTACAGGCTTGTAGCCTAAGAACAATAGGCTATAGCGCATAGCCTAGGTGTGAAACAAGCTATACCATCTAGGTTTGTGTAAGTTTACACAGCCGTGAAATGACCTGACACATTCCTCAGACCATATTCTCATGGTTAAGCAAAGATGATTATATATTACATTTAACATATATCTAACTGGTCTTATCCGTAAAGCATGATTTTACACACTGACTCTTGGGATCTGGAGAATCTTGTCTACACCACCATCTTCTCTATCTTGTTTAATGAAATCACTGTGTACTTCACTCAGAATCTCAGAGTTACATTTTTTACTTCCTTTGCTCCCTTTGCTATCACATCAAATTAAACACCTTGCAATAGTCTCGTCTTCCTTGCTTCAGTCTTTCCAATCCAATCTCTGTGGTACTGAGTATGTCAAATGCAGTCTGTCATTCTTCCTATTCAAAGCTTTCAATGGCCTCCCTACATTTTTTAAGTCCTTACTATAAAACACAAGGTATTCTCGATCTGAGCTCTCTAGACTTCATCAGCCTCATCTCTATCACCTACCCAGGTGTGCATCCCAAGCTCCAGCCAGTCTAAATCACTAGCAGTTCCCCAAACATACCACACTCTTTCACCCAGCCATGCCTTTGTACCTGTTCACCCTGCCTCATGTTTTCTTTTCAATGAAAAACAACAAATAATTTTTTCTTTATCTTTTTCCCACATTTTTCCTTTGTTACTCATATATATGTTTTGAACATTGCGTAATTTCTTTTTCTTTGTATTTTCCTATATTTCAGATACACACAGTTAATTGTACTCTCCAAACTATAGCAGAGTAGAGTGACATACCTGTGCAGGGCCCTTCTTTTATTTATTTCTGCTATTTTATTTGCTTATTTTTTAGCCAGTGGCACATCATTTTATTTCTGTAATTATGTAGCAATTTTACCTTCCTCTTTGCTCTTTAATTAAAAATGTTTTGTTAGTTATTCATTATTTATTTATTCAAGACAGAGTGTCACTCTGTTGCCCAGGCTGGAGTGCAGTGGGCAATCTCAGCTCACTGCAACCTCTGCCACCCGGGTTCAAGTGATTCTCCTGCCTCAGCCTCCAGAATAGCTGGGATTACAGGCAACTGCCACCACCGCACCCAGCTAATTTTTGTAGTTTTTTACTAGAGATGAGGTTTCACCGTTTTGGCCAGCCTGGTCTTTAACTCCTGACCTCATGATCCACCCGCCTAGGCCTCCCAAAGTGCTGGGATTACAGGCGTGAGTCACCGTGCCCGGCCCAATGTTTATTTTTATAAATATATTTTATGACTTTTCAGGATTCTCCAACAATCCTTATGAAATGTTAATTAAAATTACATTGAAATTATAGACTTATCTTTAAAATAAGTTATCTTATTCATAAGCATAATTTACCTCTCCACTTATTCACATTTTGTTTTGTATATTCTTTAATAAAGTTTTAAAATGTTCTCCATAAAGGTCTTATGTATTCTTTATGTTACTCTCTAAAATCTTTATAGTGTTTGTTGCTCCTGTGAATATTATTTTTATTTTCTATTTTAATTTGCAGTTGGTTATTATTGATAGAAATATGGTAGATTTTAAAAAGACAATGTTTTGTTAGTAAACTTGCTAAACTCTTATTAACTCTATATATTGATTTTGTTGGTTTTCTATGTGGATAATTAAGTATTTGCAAATGATCATGGTTTGTCATTTTCTTTCAAATTTTTATGTCTTCTTTCTTTGTTTTCATACTGAATTAACCTGGATGTCCTGACTATACCATGTTGAAGCTTTGTGAAGGCAGCCGACACGCTTGTGTTCTTCTCTAACTTGGAATAAATGTGTCTATTTTTTATTGTTAGTTGTAAAATTTGTTGTCAGCTTGGTGTAGAGGTTTTATTGAGTTAAGGAAGTTTAACTCGATTCCTTGATTTTGAATTTTTGTCTCAGTGAAATATTAAACTACATCAAATGCCTTCTCTGCATTCATTGAGATATATTTGATAAGTGACATTGAAAATTTGTCTTAATTTTTAATCATCCTTGCATTCCTGAAATAATCTCTAAAAATTACATTGTGTATTTTAAAAATTCTGTTACATTCAGTTAACTAATTATTTAGAATTTTTCATATGTGTTAATTAGGCTTCTGGATTTATTTTGCTTTTTGTACTATGCTCATCTAGTTTGAAAGTCAAAGTTATACTGGCCTCATAAAATGCTTTAATAGCTTTTTAAAAAATAATTGAAGCAACTTGTAAAATACAGGGATTATCTGTTCCTGGAATGTTTGATGGAAATCACCTGTAAAAGTTTCTTGGTTTAAAAAAAGAGGTGAAAGATCTCTGCAAGGAAAACTGCAGAACACTTTTGAAAGAAATCATAGATGACACAAACAAATGAAAACACATCTTATGTTCTTGAATAGGAAGAATCAATATTGTAAAAATGATGATACCGCCCAAAGCAATTTACAGATTCAATGAAATTCCCATCAAAATACCATCATCATCCTTCACAAAGCTAGAAAAAAAATCCTAAAATTCATATGAAACCACAACACAGCCCACGTAGCCAGAGCAATACTAAGCAAAAAGAACAAAGCTGGAAGTATCACATTACCTGACTTCAAATTGTACTACAAGGCTATAGTTACCAAAAGAGCATTGTACTGTTATTTAAAAAAGAGGCATGTAGGTACTGTTATTAAAAAAGAGGCAGTGTAAAAGGAACACTTTTACACTGCTGGTGGGAATGTAAATTAGAACAACCAATGGAACAGAATAGAGAACCCAGAAATAAAGTCAAATACAGCCAACTGATATTCAACAAAGCATACAAAAACATAAATTGGAGAAAATTCAATAACTTGTGGTGGGAAAACTGGCAGGCCACATGTAGAAGAATAAAATTGTATCCCCGTCTCTCCCTTTATACAAAAATCAACTCAAGATGGAGCAAAGACTTAAATCTAAGACATGAAACCATAAAAATTGGAGAAGATAACATCAGAAAAACTCTGTTGGACATTGGCTTAGGCAAAGAATTTATTACTAAGACCCTAAAACAAACACAACAAAAACAAAAATAAGTAGATGGGACCTAATTCAACTAAAAAGCTTCTACACAGCAAAAGAAATAATCAGCAAAGTAAACAGACAAGCCACAGAGTTGAAGAAAATATTCACAAACTATACATCCAACAAAGGACTAGTGTCCAAAATCTACAAGGAACTCAAATAAATCTCAAGAAAAAAACCAAATAATCCCATAAAAAAAGTAGGCAAAGGACATGAATAGACATTTCTCAAAAGAAGATATACAAACAGCCAACAAGCATATGAAAAAATTCTCAGCATCACTAATCATCAAGAAAATGCAAATTAAAACCACAGTGAGATACCACCTTATTCTTCCAAGAGTGGCCATAATTAAAAAGTAAAAAAACAATAGACATCAGCATGGATGTGGTAAAAAAGGAACACTTTTACACTGCTGGTGGGAATGTAAATTAGAACAACCACTATGGAAAATAGTATGGAAATTCCTTAAAGAACCAACGGTAGAACTACCATTCAATCCAGCAATCCCATTACTACGTATCTTCCCAAAGGAAAATAAGTTATTATATGAAAAAGATACATGCACATGCATTTATAGCAGCACAATTCGCAATTGCAAAGATATGGAACCAACCTATGTGCCCATCAACCAATGAGTGGATAAAGAATGTGTGATACATATACACCATGGAATACTACTCAGCCATAAAAAGGAATGATATAATGTCTTTTGCAGCAACTTGGATGGAAGTGGAGGCCATTATTTTAAAGGAAGTAACTCAGAATGAAAAACCAAATATCAGGTGTTCTCACTTATAAGTAAGAGCTAAGCTATGTAGATGCAAAGGCATAAGAATGATATAATGGACTTTTGGGACTCAATGAGGGAGACAGGAGGAGGGTGGTGAGAGATAACAGATTACATATTGGGTACAGTATACACTGCTCAGGTGACAGGTGTACCAAAATCTCAGATATCACTAAAGAACTTATCCATGTAACCAAAAACCACCTGTACTCCAAAAACTATTGAAATAGAAATAATTTTTTAACTTGCTTGGTTAAGCATATCTTTTCATTTATTATATTTTAGGTTTTGGCAAAATCTTTAAGTATTATTTAAATGTTTTTAATTAGTACTATTCAGCTTTCATATTTTATTCTCATGCTCATTTTGGCACATTATAGTATTGCAGACATTTATTCATTTATGATTCTTGTGAATATTCGTATTTACTGAGGAATAGTATTGGATCCCTATCTTCTCTTATTCCATTTAATTCCACCTTTAAAACGTTGTTATATTTATATCCCATGTTACTTAAAATTGCAACAGAAACAACCCTTATCATTAAGTACTTTTTAAGCAGGTTTCCTCAGTTTCTTATATTCTAACATTTCGATGTGCCGTGTTCTAGTTAATGATTCAGGTGACAGATTGTATTTTCCAAAGATAGCCACAATGCATTTCCCACCTCACCTGTTCTTTTAAGAGGTGTCTGCATTCTTTTCCTTTGAAAATGGCAAGTTTTGACTCATCAGTATCCAACAGAATGCAGCAGACTGATGTTTCATGACTTCCTCGGCTAGGTAAGAGTATGCAGCACAGCTTCAGCCTTTTTTGGGGAAGACGTTGACAGAGCTACTAGAAGGAAAAATAATACAAGCAGTTACTCCAGTTGCTACTGCTGTGCAACAAATTACTTCAATTTTAGTGGCTTAAACAGTGATGATTTTTTTTTTTTTTTTCAAGAAATCCTTGTATCTTTTCTATAATGTCTGAGGCCTCAGTTAGGAAGATTCAGTGATTAGGGTGACTCGGTGTGGCTAGAATCATCTGAATGTTTCTTCAAAGAATTTCCTTTAACAAAAGATACCTCCAAATTTGGCAGCTACGTGCTTTATATCTGGGGCTCCACCCCATAGCCAGTCTCTATGGCAATTTAACATTTCTGTTCACTACCACTTAAAAATAGACAAGAAAAATCCCATTTATCAAAATACTTCAGTGGCCATTTGCAGAAGGTATCACAGAGTAGATTCCAAGATAATGGACTCAAAGTTACTAACATCAGTGTTATCTGTAAGGGCACAGACAGGCCTGATTTCTCCCCCAAAATCAGTAATCTGACATGATTTCCAAGAGACCTTTCACCTAACATTTGACGTAAAAGCTATCTTTAATGTCCCTGCCCCCACTTTTTTGTTTCTCATCAGCAGAAAAATACCAAAGTGCAGATTTGCACTTCAAAAATTGTGAAGGGAAGCACAGCTTCATTTGGGAGTTTTCTGATGTTAGATTCCTATACCAAAAAGTATAATATCTTTTGTAGGGTGCATTTAGAAAGGTTCTTATCTGAGGCAAGAAAAAAGGTCTTGAAATAAAAAATTAGAGGATATGGACTCTTTGGAAGCACTTTAAAAATTGCCCTTCTAGGAAGTTGCTTCTATTTTAATCCCTACCTGTAAGTTTTATTTTCCCAGGGACAAGTGTTTAGAGCATAGCGTAATTATTCTAGGATGAGACATACTTCCACTTTTTTAAAAAGAACAATAACATTAAAAATCCTGCAAAGAAAAATCTCCAGTTCAGAAACTGGAAGCTACTTTCTTTCATCTCATTGTTAACACATTGTTTTGATACGAAGAATCTAAAGAAACAATCTAGATACTGCCTAACTTAATGCTAATGTCAATTACGATCTTGTGTCATAAACAAATATTTACTGGAATAATTTTGAATATATTATTTAAAAGTGATATGATAGCCTAGGAGAATATCCCAGAATAACAAATAATAATTGTCTAGCAAGAGTTGCAGTTATGCAATCACACCGGCACAGGCTTAGATTGATGACTTAGCACACTCGTTCCCATGAAGTGGAAAGTTTTACTTCTCAATTAAATTCTTAATGCTTTTCAAACTTTTCTTGTCCTAGTATTTGTATGTTCCTTAGTATCATATCAGAATCTTTGCCATCATCATTAGCCAATGTGTTTATTCAGTCATTGTGTGAATAGCTTTGATCTGAGAGTACCAAGATAAGCTTCCTGAAGTCCAGTAAACACTCAGAGTTGTTTTGGAACATGAGCCAACTGCTTTCCTCTCTCACGAACTCTCTGCTTTAATGACTCATTACACTGAAATAAACTGGAATTTAAACAGTAAGGAAAGATTTATGGACTTAGAATTACCCAGTTCGGGGTCTTAGGCAAACCTAAAATTATTAAACATTTATGCATATGTTCTAATTTTTACCCTGATCTCCCTTCAAATGAGAGAAAATGGCTATGAAGATATGAATTTTTTCCCTTTCTAACATATCTGCTGTTTAATCTATTATTATGGGTTAATAATAACAGGGTTACATTTGTTAAAATGGTGGGTTGAACATATGCATTAGCTTCCATTGCTCATTTAAACCCCAGTAACCCAACAATAAAAGGATTTTTTTAGATAGCATAGCAAGGACAAAGATAATAGGAGAGAACACAATCATGATAAATTTTTGGAAACTGGAAAGCAGATGGACTAGAAAGTTAAATTCTAAATTAGCAGTGAACATCTGAAAAGCAACTTAATTTTATACCAAAGAACTCAAAAAGGATCTGCATTAATGATACCAGTAACCCCTGCAGATGCGAGCGGGAAGGATACAGGCTAAAAATTAAATTGTAGCTGAAAGTCTTTTATAAAAAAGAGTTTGGTTTTCAGATTCTCTCCACTTTCTTGTGCAGCTAGACAACAGTTTCTTCCTTGCCCTAGGAGTTTTAATATCTCCAGAATATAAAATACACTGTCTCTATACTGAAAGACTGTACAGTAACATAGTGGGTGAGCAGCCAGGCTTTTGTCCCCCAGGTAGGAGATTAGAGGCACATTTGCTGAGGACTCTAACTAGTCTAACTAGTCAAGAGAAAGGAGCAAAAATTACTGACTGACTGTAGAGATTCTGTCATACAGGTCACTCTGCAGAAAAGCCCTTAGACAATAAGCCACATGCTTGCACACACAGAGCTTTCAATAAACTGTTTAGTTCATTGCTTTTAATTTTCTAAAGTTTGCTGACAAACTTCCTATAGCATTCAAAGAATACAGTAGAGGCATTAGAAATTAAAAATAAGATAAGAATTTGTGAAAGACTCAATAAATAGTTGGAAGACAAAGTTGGACACAGAGAAGATTCTAAAAGTATCAAGGAAGAAAAAGTAGGTTTTGTAAGAAGAATTAAGAATGGCTTGGATATCACAAGGACAACAAATGAATGTTAGAATCAATTGAGTCATGCTTCAAAATACCAAGGACAATTGTGGTTTTTTTCCAGAAGGTTTGTACCGAAACAAATATCAACTAAATATGAGAGTAGAATAAAGTCATTTTAAGACATGCAAGGTCTTTGTAGAGGATATGCTCTATGAAAATGAGGGAGTAAACAAAGAGAGAAACAGAGCGAGAGTGTGTACGTGTGTGTGTCCAGGAAGTAAGAGAACACAAATATGAATGAAGATTCCAAGACTACAGAGCTCTAGTAGGCTCAGAGATTAATTCATCTATATTGGAGCAGATTATGAGGCTTTAAGAGGCCTCTCTGAGAAGGAAGGAACACCAGTATACATAATGAGCTAAGGGGAGGTTTAACATATGGAAAACTGGGTGCAAGGTACATATGACTTCTCTGTACCGTCCTTGCAAGTTTTCTGAAAATCTGAAGTGATTCTAAAATGAAAAGTAGATCTCTAATGGGACACAAGAGTCAGGGAGGTGGTGCGTGTATGTAGTAGGTAGTAACTGAAAAAGAGCCTTCATTTTTTCTAAAGTCTAAAATTGGAAAATCAGGAGATTAAAATATAAACATGTTACTTAAAGATGTAGAAGTCAACATGAAAATACAAAGATGTAACTGGAGAGCAGTGGTTGGGAAGTACTGGTTTAATAACAAGGGTAATTACAGTTTTTGACTTTAAGTCTGTACATGTAAAACCTGATGAAATAGAAAATAAATTTAAAGAGAAAAGATGTGGTTCTCATATATCATCCAGATGTTCAGTTATTTGAAATTTTAATACCAAATAACATTTCCCACTGCCCTATCCACCACTCCATATTACCTTATCAAACCATATCAATGATGCTTTCAGAAATTATTTGGTTTGGTCAATTCAGTGACTCTAGAAAAGAGTATACTATCAATAACAGGTATATGTGATTTACATATTTATACTTTGAATATAAATGACACTACCAAAATTATATCCAAAAATATTTATTATTCTTTATTATTAGGTTAAAAATTGTTTTCGTTTCACACCAAATGTTTACTCCCTTTTTTCACAAGGGCATGTTGCACTGCCTCCCATTCTGTAAAAGCAAGACAAAGTGCAAATTAAAGGAGTTTTAATGTATATTTAACCAGATATTCCAGGATACAGGATGTAACCTGTGTTTATACTTTTTAAAATACTTTCAAATACAATTATTAGAAAAATACTTCTAATTTTTCTAATAAGTGTGGTTCTTGACTAATTTATTTTGTTATTTGACAAATAATAATTATACATATTCATGGGTACATAGTGACATTTTAATGCATATAATGTATAGTGCTCAGATCCAGGTTATTAGCACATCCATAATCTCAAACATTTATTATTTCTTGTGTTGGAAACATTCAATATCCTCCATCTGCTATTTGAAACTATATATATTGTTAATTAAAATCATCCTATAGTGGTAGAGAACACTATAATTTATTCCTCCTATCAAACTGTAATTTTGCATTCTTTAACAAATCTCTCCCTCACCCTCCCTTCCCCCTACCCTGCCCAGCCTCTAATACCCTCTGTTCTGCTTTTTACTTCTATGAGATCAACTCTTTTGGCTTCCACATATGAGTGATAACATGTGGTGTTTAACTTTGTGTTCCTGGCTTATTTCATTTAACACAATGTCCTTCAGTTCTATCTATGTGGGTGCAAATGAGAGGATTTCATTCTTTTTAATGGTTGAATAGTATTTCATTGTGCACATATACCAAATTTTCTTTGACTATCATTAAACTTTTGCATACTGGTGAAAATGGGGGTCTATTTTTCCCATTTTCCCTAGTTAATAGCAGAACATATCATGAGAAAGATCTTACTCGTCTTCAAATTTATTTATTTATTTATTCATTTTATTTATATTTTTTTGAGATGGAATCTTGCTCTGTCACCCAGGCTGGAGTGCAGTGGCGCAGTCTCGGCTTACTGCAGCCTCTGCCTGCTGGGTTCCAGTGATTCTCCTGCCTCAGCCTCCCGAGTAGACTAGCTGGGATTACAGGCATGTGCCACCATGCCCGGCTAATTTTTGTATTTTTAGTAGAGATAGGGTTTCACCCTGTTGGGCAGGCTGGTCTCGAACCCCTGACTTCAGGTGATCCTTGGCCTCCCAAAGTGCTGGGATTATAGGTGAGAGCCACCGTGCACAGCCCAAATTTTCTTACCTATCATGTGTCTAGAAACAATCAAGTTCTCATCTATATAAATTACACATTTTCTCTGATTGGCACACCTTGGTGAATCTTTGTCCCTTTTCAACCAGAAAACAAGATGTTCTTGTTGAAGTGGCATTTCTCTACTTGAGTAGGTTCCTTGAGCTATTCAATGGGTCCAGTAATAATATGCTATTTTTTTTTACATTGATTCAAATGTGTTTCAGTAACTCTGTCCTCGTATTGTTTTTGCATTATCTCAAACATCACTTTAATTCATACCACACTGCCACTGCCTTGCTATCCTGCTGTTACCCCTCCTCCTCTCACAACTAAACCAGCAAGACTGAATTGTAATTGATGGAAAGAAACATGGTAGAAGGGAATGGAAGTACATTTTAGGTCAAGGTTAAATTTTATTTTGCATTTCCAAAGGAATCAATGGATTTGTGGCCTTAAACATTTTTTAAGCAAAAATGAATGGTCTATGATTTTAACCTTGTGTATAATTTTGTAACATAGATTTTTATTACAGTAACAGTTAATAAGAGGATTTCATGAATTAGTTTATGTTTCAAATTTTTTCTCCTTATGAAGAAATTTTGCAATACCTGAAAAGGACTGCATCTAAACTCATTCCCAGACCTCTCAGTAATAAAATTATGCCCAAATGATCGTGCTTCTCCCTACTGGCACTGACCCAAAACTAGAGTTATTGGGATTTTATTTAGTCATCTTTTTCCAGGCATACACATTAATGAAATTATGTAAGAACTGGGAGGTAGGTAGGATGAGCCCACCCTGAGATCTAGCTTTGGATAATCGGACTATCAACTCTCTGGCCACTGCCTTTCCCCACATGAAGCCTAGATCTTTCCCTCTGTATTTGTATCTTACATTCTATTAACCTCCTTGCTGTGGCCTGTGAAATAAATCCTCTTCTTCTTTAGTTATGAATGAATTTTCTATATTCTTAACATTTTTTTGCTAATATCCCTTAAAATAGAAATAAAAATAATAGCTATAATGTATTAGGTTCTTTCTTTTATGTGCTTTATAACAGCCCTACAAATACTATCATTATGTTATTACAATTAAGGAAGTTGAGTCTTTTTAGATGTTAAATTGTCCAAAGTCAAACTGCCAGCTAGGACTTTATCCAATAGATGTCAACACCTGTACATTTGACCTCCGTGTTATACACCATCCCAAGTCCATACTCCTCACTTAGACCACTCATTGCTTATTGCCATTGTTCTCTGACAGTCAGGATATGGTCAAAGCTTCCACAGAGATTCTATCTTTTGCGAAAGGCTTCTCCTGTACCAGCATCTTCAGGGACTCTCTTGGTTTGATTCCCTAATCTCACAGTTTCAGCATATCTTAAATTTAAATATCTTCCCTTGGTTTTCATGATCCTTAAAAAACAAAAACAAAACTTGACTCTCCTACTTCTCTGACCTACCTTCCCTCCCTTCCTTTCCCTTCCCTTCCTTTTCTTTTCCTTTTTTTCTTTTCTTTTCTTTTCTTTTCTCTTCTCTTCCTTTCTTTCTCTCTCTTTCTTTCTTTCTTTCTTTCTTTCTTTCTTTCTTTCTTTCTTTCTTTCTTTCTTTCTTTCTTTCTTTCTTTCATTCTTTCCTTCCTTCCTTCCTTCCTTCTTTCCTTCCTTCCTTCCTTCCTTCCTTCCTTCCTTCCTTCCTTCCTTCCTTTCCTGTCTCCTCTCTTTCTCCTCTCTCTCTCTCCATTCCTTCCTTTTGAATTAACAAATAATAATTGTGTATATTTATGGGGTACAATGTGATCTTTTGATCTATGTATACATTTTGATGCATCTATGTATCGAGATAATTAACATATCCATCACTTCATGAAGTTATCTTTTTTCATAAGAATGTTAAAAATCTATTCTTTTAGTAATTTTGAAATATGCATCATTATTAACTGGTGTCACCGTGCAGTGCAATAGATCACTAAAACTTATTCCTTCAGTCTAACTGAAACTTTGTACTATTTGATGAAAATCTTCCCTGTCCCCATCTCTCTGCCTCCTTACTACCCTGTCCCTCATCCTCCTCTGGTAACCAACTTATACTCTCTGTTCTATGAGATCAACTTTTCTTATATTTCACACACCAATGAGATCATATAGCATTTGTCATTTGGTGCCTGCCTAACTTCACTTAACATAATGCCCTCCAGTTCCATTCATGTTGTCTTGAATGACAGAATTCCCTTCTTTTCGGAGGGCTGCATAGTATTGCATTGTGTATATATACCACATTTTTGTTATTCATTCTTAGATTGGACACTTAGCTCATTTTCATATTTCGACTATTGTAAAAATGCTGAAATGAACATAGGAGTGCAGATATCTCTTCAACATACCAATTTTAATTCCTTTGGATATATACCCAGAAGTGGCATTGCTGATGGTAATTCTACTTTAAGTTTTCTGAGGAACCCCTATACTGTTTTCCAAAATGATTATGCTAACTTACATCCCCACCAATAGTGTACACGATTCTCCTATTCTCCACATCCTGATCAATACTTCTCATTTGTCTTTTTGATCATAGCCATTCTAACAGGTGTGAGATGATAACTCATTGTGGTTTAGATTTGTAATTCCCTAATGATTACAGATGTTGAGCAGTTTTTCATTTATCTGTTGACCCTTCTTAACTCTTATTTTGAGAAATGTCTGTTCAGATCCTTTGCCGTTTTTAAAATCAGATTATTTCTTTCTTGCTATTAAGTTGTTTCAGTTCCTATTTTTTATATGAGCTGCTTATCAGATGTACAGTTTACAAATATATTCCTCTAATCCATGGAATGTCTTTTTACTCTGTTAATTTTTATTTCTTTGCATGAAAGTTTTATTTTGATGTAATCTCATTTGTGTATTTTTGCTTTTGTAGCCTGTGCTTTTGGAGTCCTATCCAAGAAATCATTGCCCATGCCAATGCTGTCTCTTCTGTTCTCCTGTTTTCTTCCAGCAGCTTTATACTCTCAGGTCTTCCATGTTAAGTCTTTCATCCATTTTGAGTTGGTTTTTGTAAATGGTGTGTGGTAAGGGTCCAATGTCATTCTTCTGCATGTGAATATCCAGTTTTCCCAGCACCACGTACTAAAGAGACTGTCCTTTTCCCATTGTGTGTTCTTGGCACCTTTAGTGAAAATAAATTTACCATAAAGACTTGGGTTTATTTCTAGGCTTTCTATCTTGTTCCATTGGTTTCTGTTATTGGTTGGTATCTGTTATTATGCCAGCACCATGCTGTTTTGATTACAATCACTTGAAAATATATTTTGAAATAAGGAATGTGATACTTGCAGATTTGTTCTTTTTGCTCAAGATTGCTTTGTCAGTTTGGGATCTTTTCTGGTTCTATACAAATTTGAGAATTGTTTTTCATATATCTGCAAAGAAAGTGACACTGGAATTTTGGCTCACCTTTGTTCCCCTTTTGCTGTATGTGGACATTCCCATAAGTTCTATCCTTAGCTTCCTTCTTTTCAGTCTTTATATTGTGTGGCGTCCTGGGTAAACTTTACAGAAGCACTGAAGACAGACCATGTCACATCAGACCTTCTAATATAAGTTTGCTGTATTATTTGAGAATATTCAATTCTGTGATAAAAGACTATAAAACAAACAAGATGGTGAAATGCAAAAGAAGTGTTAAGTATAGATAATAAGTTGATAGCCTATGACCTTGACTTTATTCTACAGTAACAAAATACCATAAACTGGGTATTGCTGACAGTTCTGTGGGCTAGAAGGTCTAAGAGCAATGATGTGTCAGATTTGGTATCTGGTGAAGGCTCATTTCCTGCTTCATAAATGGTACCTTATTGCTGTGTCCTCAGATGGTGGAAGGATCAAGGCGGCTCTCTGGGCCTCGTTTATAAGGTCACTCTGCCCTCCTGACTTAATCATATCCCAAAGTCCCCACCTTCTAATACCATCACATTGGTAATTGGATTTCAGAACATGAATTTGGGAGCAGGGGTGAGGGGCATAAACATTCAGACCACATCAGAAATGCAAGTAAAAGTCATGGTGTATGCTACTTAAGTATAATGAGTAAACAAGTGGCTTGTGAGACATAGGCAGGATCCGTAAGACAGTAAGTTAGTAACCGGTCACACATATTAACAATAAAGTTAATGGAGTATATAATGGAACAAATAAGAATGTTACTTATAGACAAAAGGGAGAAAAACAAGTCATGCTCATGTCTCACTCCCAATCCCACCAGAAGTACTTATATCCCTTTGAAGGCTTTTAGCATTTTACG
This sequence comes from Chlorocebus sabaeus, assembly GCF_047675955.1. NCBI lineage: Eukaryota > Metazoa > Chordata > Mammalia > Primates > Cercopithecidae > Chlorocebus > Chlorocebus sabaeus. The sequence goes on along the minus strand of NC_132927.1, from coordinate 14,724,450 downwards.
TGAACTTCTTGTTTGCTACATTTTCCTACCATGTACACATCCTATTTCCACATCTGGACTGAAAGCTCCCAGAAAACAAACATAATGACAAATGTATCCTTTCCTCCTAGGAATATTTGGTATTCAGATCCGCTGCATAAATACATTAAATGGATGATGGCATAACCTAGGCTTCTTAGCCAGGATTTTACTACCCTTTTCTTATGACACTTTCACAAAACTGTCCATCTGTGAAATAACTAACATTTTTTAAAATTACACATTTTATTGAATTAATGTTCTCCTGTTATCTTAGTAGTTAAACATATGCTTTGCCCAAATAGTTCAGAAGAGTTTTTTTTAACTAAGAATAAACAAAAATTTACACACACACACACAGGCTGATGCATTACATTTACACCAATTTTTATGAAATAATAATACACAATAAATGGCAATAAAGTATAGCAGTTACAAGCATTGACTCTGGAGTCAAGCGCCAGGTTTTGAGACCTGGTTTTGAAATTTGTAGCTCCATGACCTTGGGTAAGTTTACTTTATATCTATCTTCTCCAGGTCCTCGTCTATAAATGTTGGGAAAATAGAAATGGTACCTAGTACTTAGAATTATTGTAGAGAATATATGAATTAAAGCAGGCAAAATTGCTAAGAACAGTGCCTTGCACGTGGTAAGCCATCAGTACATGTTAGCTCTTAACATGGTCCTATGAATTCATTTTAAATAGATTTCCTTCTCTATACTCTGAATAATCTTCCCGAAAGAATGGTTTGCCATTTAAAACCAGATTCCAGTCTCGCATCTTCCCTAGATAAGCAAATACATACACACTTATTATCAAAACCTGGAAAATCTGAAAATAATGCTGATGGTCATTAGCTCTAATACTACTCTCTGTGTTTGCTCTGTTCTGTTGAATTTATGAATCATTTTCACATTCATTGCATCATTGGATTTTCATAACACCTCTGCAACAAATCCAGCCAAACATTCTTTTCTGTTTTTTTTTTTTTTTTTTTTTTTTTTTTTTGCAGATAGTTCAGTGATTTTACTTTATTTTATTTTCTTATTTTATTATTTCCATAGGTTTTTGGGGAACAGGTAGTATTTGCTTACATGAATAAGTTCTTTAGTAGTGATTTGTGAGGTTTTGGTACACCCATCACCCAAGCAGTATACACTAAACAAAATTTGTAGTCTTTTGCCCCTCACCCCCACTGACCATTTACCCTGAGTCCCCAAAGTCCATTGTATCATTCTTATGTCTTTGCATACTCATAGCTTAGCTTCCACTTATGAGTGAGAACATACAATATTTGGTTTTCCATTCCTGAGCTACTTTGCTTAGAATAATAGTCTCCAGTTCCATCTAGGTTGCTGAGAATGCCATTAATTTGTTTCTTTTTATGGCTGAGTAGTATTCCATCATATATATATGTGTGTGTATATATATACGTGTGTGCATGTGTGTGTGTATATATACATATATGTGTCACAATTTTTTATCCGCTGGTTGATTGATGGGCATTTGGGCTGATTCCATGTTTTTGCAATTCTGCTATAAACTTGCATGTGCAAGAATCTTTTTCATGTAGTGACTTCTTTTCCTCTGGGTAGAAACCCAGTAGTGGGATTGCTGGATCAAATAGTAGTTCTACTTTTAGTTCTTTAAGGAATCTCCACACTGTTTTCCATAGTGGTTGTACTAGCAAAAGGAACAGTCAGCAGGGTAAACGGATAACCCCCAGAGTGGGAGAATATATTCACAATCTATACATCTGACAAAGGACTAATATCCAGAATCTAAAAAGAACTCATATTATCAAGAATAAAACAAACAATCCCATCAAAAAGGGCATGAATAGACAATTCTTAAAAGAAGATATACAAATGGCCAACAAACATATGAAAAAAGGTTCAACATCACTAATGATCAGGAAAATGCAAATCAAAGCTACAGTGTGATACTACCTTACTCCTGTAAGAATGGCCATAATAAAAAAATAATAGATGTTGGCATGGATGTGGTGAAAAGGGAACACTTCTATACTACTGGTGGGAATGTAAACTATTATTTTTCATGTTTGAAGGAGAAGGGTTAAAATGGCTTGCCTTTGGTCTCCTAGAGGAGGATCATGAACTCAGGGCATTACATTCATGGCCATAGACCTTCTACCCAACCCTTGTAGAGCAGGTTCTACTGACAGATCTTAAGAGCTTGGATAGCTTCAATCCAATAGTGCCCAACTTGTCCTTCCCACACACTATTTCTTTTAAAAATTCCCAACAGGGAGAAAGCCTCTATGGTTTATTTCACTCAAGGTTTTACTGCTAGGATCCCCTCTTCCTTTAAGGTAATTAATAACTTCTGAGGAAATAAAAAGTAGAACCTCCTCTCAAAAACTGATGTATTTTCATCATTCACATCGTGCTGTTTTATCACACTGCATGGCAGCAAAACATAAGAGCTAGGGCAGACTGACTCAGAGATCATTGTCTGGCTTCCATTTCTATTGGTCACTTAACAACCGAATGACCTTAAGATAGTTAATGAACTTTCCTGTGCCTAAGTTTCATTATCTATAAAATGTCATGAACAATATTACTTTGGAGTTCCTTGTGAAGATTACAATAAGTAATATGTGTAAGGTACTCAGAAGAGCACCTGATGAAACAGGTATGAGCTCCTGATGTTATTATTACCTATGAGAAAATAGTCTTAATTATTTCTCCCTTTGACTAGTGCTGCAGCTAGCAAATGCAATACTTATCACTGTATGAAAAAAAAATGATCAGTCCCCATAATGATAAAATGCTTAAGCCGAAGCACACCCGGCACCTCTCACCTAAGACCTTTAACTCTTCCAGAGCTGCTCTCCCACACATATCTTAAACAAAAATATTCATGATCTCACATTGCCTAAAAATATATCTTCACAAGTCAGCTTTCTGACTTTTACCCTCGTCACCATGATTACCCTCCAGTTTCGCCTAAGGAATAGGTTGCTATGGCAACATTCACCACCCACAGTCAACAGACAAATTTCATTTCTCAGCTACAACTATTAGAAAATAAATGGTCCATGTAACATTCTTTTGTTTGTTTCCCTATTCATTTGCAAAATTCCCTACCTGACTGAGGCATTCATAATGGTAATAAAATGCTGTTTTAAACATTTAAACAATAATTTGTTAATTCAGACACACACACTGTTCAAATTCTCAATGTTTCCGAAATAGCTTTCTGTCAATAAAAGGTTAAAAAAAAAAAAAAAAAAAAAAAGCACAATCATAAACTACTTCGGTTCCAAATTTTGTTTAGTCAAATTGCTTCTTGTTTTATAATAGAAACATGAAATGAATTGTAACATATTATTTGCTAAAAAGAATTTTCCATCTTTTATTTTTATTCCCCAGGCAAAAATGACATATTAAACTGTTTCAGAACAAGAAGAGGGAAGGAGAATTTACTTCTCTTCAATAGCCTCCCCACCAAACCTATCATTATTCTTTCAATCTAAGACAAAGTAACAACACATGCTGTGCATACACCACACATTTCCAGGTTACTTTTCCAGGTGGATGATGAAGGAAAACCTACTTCATGCCCAGCACTAAGATATCACATGTCGACAGCAGCCATGTTCTTCCTTTACATGGCTAACTTCCCAGCCTTCTCCCGGTGATTCCTTAATAAGCCATGTTTGCAGCTGAGTCTCCCCGGTTGTGAAGAAATGGGAATGGCCATAAGGAGGAAGCCTGACCCTATGACTCCGTCTCTATCCTGTAGGGAAATAAACATGAACAAGCAGACCTGCCCTTCATTACTCCCACTCTTTCCACCTCTCAGCTTCCTAGTACCCTCCTTCTCCACCTATGGATACCCTTTACCATACTTGTGACTATTAGTCGTAATCAAAACATCATTTAACCACAACTTACATGGATATAATAGCACTCTAAGTTTAATAAGAGTGTAGCTAAGAACGATTTAGACTATGCTCTTATAAGAATTTTTCAGAATGTAACTCTTAGACATTTTGATTAAGTGCCTTAAAAATCAGGCTATATCCTGACTTTTGAATGATCGCCATTCTAACTGGTGTGAGATGGTATCTCATTGTGGTTTTGATTTGCATTTCTCTGATGGCCAGTGATGATGAGCATTTTTTCATGTGTCTGTTGGCTGTATGAATGTCTTCTTTTGAGAACTGTCTGTTCATATCCTTTGCCCACTTTTTGATGGGGTTGTTTGTTTTTTTCTTGTAAATTTGTTTGAGTTCTTTGTCGGTTCTGGATATTAGCCCTTTGTCAGATGAGTAGATTGCAAAAATGTTCTCCCATTCTGTAGGTTGCCTGTTCACTCTGATGGTAGTTTCTTTTGCTGTGCAGAAGCTCTTTAGTTTAATGAGATCCCATTTGTCAATTTTGGCTTTTGCTGCTGTTGCTTTTGGTGTTTTAGACATGAAGTCTTTGCCCATGCCTATGTCCTGAATGGTACTACCTAGGTTTTCCTCTAGGATTTTTATGGTATTAGATCATTAAAAAGTCAGGAAACAACAGGTGCTGGAGAGGATGTGGAGAAATAGGAACACTTTTACACTGTTGGTGGGATTGTAAACTAGTTCAACCATTATGGAAAACAGTATGGCGATTCCTCAAGGATCTAGAACTAGATGTACCATATGACCCAGCCATCCCATTACTGGGTATATACCCAAAGGATTATAAATTATGCTGCTATAAAGACACATGCACACGTATGTTTATTGCAGCACTATTCATAATAGCAAAGACTTGGAATCAACCCAAATGTCCATCAGTGACAGATTGGATTAAGAAAATGTGGCACATATACACCATGGAATACTATGCAGCCATAAAAAAGGATGAGTTTGTGTCCTTTGTAGGGACATGGATGCAGCTGGAAACCATCATTCTTAGCAAACTATCACAAGAACAGAAAACCAAACACCGCATGTTCTCACTCATAGGTGGGAACTGAACAATGAGATCACTTGGACTCGGGAAGGGGAACATCACACACCGGGGCCTATCATGGGGAGGGGGGAGGGGGGAGGGATTGCATTAGGAGTTATACCTGATGTAAATGACGAGTTGATGGGTGCAGCACAGCAACATGGCACAAGTATACATATGTAACAAACCTGCACGTTGTGCACATGTACCCTACAACTTAAAGTATAATAATAATAAATAAATTTAAAAAAAAAATCAGGCTATATAGGTGTAATAGGCAGTTTTCATTTTTCCAAACCAATAGACTTCCTTTTGTATTGTAACCTTACTAGGATCTCAATTGACTCATTTCAAGCAATAAAGACACACTTGTATATGTGGACAAAGGAGACAAATACAATTTGTGGGAGCACAGCAACTAGAAGTCATTTTTTAAAAATCTGGCCTTATGAGAGCATAAATATGATATGTAAATGAATATACGTACTGTTTTAGGCACTCTGTGTTGATTAACAGATACATTCTGAAATTTCAAAGTTATGTTTTTTTTTTAATTCAGAGAAAATAACTTAGGGATTCTTATAAAAATTATAAATATCAAACAAGTCCTTCCTACTATCCCGACATTTTCTATTAAAAGTGAGTAAATATTACAACCAAAAATCAAGGAAGTAATTCCTTTTGGAGAAATAATGTGAGTAGGTGGAAGAGAGGCGATGGATATATATCAGGAAAATTGATATCGCAATAGGTAGCAAGGGGCTTGACATAGAGCAACTGCATGGGAGGGGACAACTCTCTTTTGTGACAAGTCTAGTTTTCCAGTAGTGAAGATTAGTGGATGGTTGCACTTTAATTGGGAAGGAACCGAAAAATTTATCTTATTAAAATTTGTTCTGAGTGAATTTTTAAAATGCTAGATGACTATAATTTTCAACCTATAATAACTTATTTTTTCGTATTATTCAATGCATTAGACCCCCAGTAATTATAATTTTAAACAAATTAAATAACAGTTAAGAGAGACAAGATTGAAACATAATGCAAAGAAAAAATTTGACTTCCCTTATATTCAGGATGGGACGAAACTGAAGCAATCTCCTGAGATGAGGTTGTATATCTACAAATCAAAGAGAATTCCCTGATGGTGAAATCCAAACCAAACCAAATTTGTACTAAAGACTATCTTGGTTGTTTTCCTAGTGGGTCTCAAGTGGAGACAGTTGCCAAGTTCAGTAGTTTCTAGTGTTTATTTATTGATTTATTTTGGCTTAAGACTGCAGAATACTTGAAATTAATAAAAGGTATGAGAGCAATATAACCCCTGATAACTATTCAGGATACAACATGAAAATTCTCCAAGAGCTTTGCCGGCACAGAATTAATCCCTTGGAGTATGTTAGTGGAAAGAAGAAAGAAAGAAATTCTCTCTCATCATGTCAATGGAAGGTATATTTTTCAGACTCACCTTGTGTCCAACATAATAAGAGGTGCCTCCATTTGAATTTCTTTGGCAGCATACACAGTTTAAACTTGAGATCACGTTTAATGTGTCCCCTTTGTACCTAAAGAACTAAAAGATTTACACCTTGAGGCTATTTTCCATCCGACTGCTTTGAAAGGAGAGCGCATTTGTTTGCTCAACTCTATGAGCAGTGTCTGATGTAACTGAGTGGATGGTTCATTGTGAGAATAACATTCACCCCACAAAAATGACCACTAGCATATAGCATGACCAAAGTCTCAAAATGAGACCCGTAGCCACCAAAGGCAACCAACTGATCAAATAAAGCAGATGTTTACTTATTTTAATTATGAAAAGATAAATCATGGTTCTGACTAAACTCTAGCAATAAGATACTCATGAGCTTAATTTAATAGCTATTGATATTAAGCAAACAATGTGCTCATTGCTATTCTAGTTGTTCTGGAGGGTACAGATATAGTCCCATTACAAAATATTAATGACTTCAAGACATGTAGGTGGGAAGCCAAGCTGAACACACAGAAAACAATAGCAAATGATACAGAGTCGTATATTCACGCAGCGAAGGCTTCTAGTTCTACTAGAGGTAAATAAGAAACTATGTCATATTTTAACAGGATAGGGGATGGGTAGAGGAGGGCCACCTAAGTGTATGTGAATTGATAATAACACTGGAGGTGGTGTGGAGGGCAGAGTGCACTGGGGCAGGAGAGGTAGAGAGATGTTGCAGGAGTGGATTTGGAAGCCTCGTTTGGAGGCTATTGTAAGAATCTATGTGACTTAGGAACTGAGGTTTTGAGAACAGAAAGAGCACAGTGGATGCATTTAAGGCATATCTGAGGTGGCACCACAGAACAGAGTGGCTTAATGTTAATGGAAGAAGAGACAAGAAAGATGGGAAGATATCTGTGGTTTCTCTCTTGAAGCAGGGTCTTAACTCGAAATAGGCAGTCTGTGTCATTTGGGCATGGAACAAAACCTGTCTGAAGCCAAGATGCTTTTAGTGTTAAGAATGGAATTAAGGCCGGGTGCAGTGGTTCACACCTGTAATCTCAGCAACTTTGGAAGGCTGAGGCGGGTGGATCACCTGAGGTCAGGAGTTCGAGACCAGCCTGGCCAATATGGTGCAACCCCATCTCTACTAAAAATACAAAATTAGCTGGGCATGGTGGCACACGCCTGTGGTTCCAGCTACTCAAGAGGCTGAGGCAGGAGACTCCCTTGAACCTGGGAGGTGGAGGTTGTGGTGAGCCGAGATGGCACCATTGCACTCCAGCCTGGGCAACAAGAGAGAGATTCTGTCTCAAAAAAAAAAAAAAAAAAATGGAATTAAGTGCTGTGACTGTAGGTTACGCTTCTGAAGTAACTCGGGGCTCAACTGATTGCAGGTAATGCAGGTATACAAGTGGAAAGCAGGTGTGGCCCTGAGTGTTCTCACCACCAGCACCCTGAAAAGGCAGCTCTAACATTCACTTGGGGATTCACAGATGTGATGGTAAGCTACTGTTCGCATTCACTCCTCCAATAGGATTTGACCCTGTTTCCACACTTAGAAAAGCTGCTTTTCCTGGGACTTCTGCTTCAGTGATGCAGCCTGGTCCTTCCAGGACCAAGGAGTCTAACTGGATTTTCTCTGTAATCCTCTGTGGTAGCTCCCTGTTGCTTTCCTTCATAGACTTATACTACATAATTATTCATTTATTAATTTATTTATTGCCTTTCATTAGACTGTAAGTTCCTTTAAAGCAAGCAGACATTTTATTTTTATTTGTCACTGCGTTCTCAGTATATGGCTCAGTACCAAGGGCATGGTAGGTGTTCAATGATATATGTTAAATAAATGACAAATTCTGTTTCAATTCGTTTGCTTTTGATGCTTTGGATACCATGCATACATTGTCTTCCTGAGTAAGAATTTGATAGTCAATCTTATGTGATTGGAGAAGAAGTAAAAGATAAAAGAAAAAAATTGACAAGACAATCTAACTGAATTTAATAGCTAAATAGATATGGGGTATGAAGGAGGGAGATATTAGTGACATAGAACTGGGTGACTATAAACTTTCTTTCTCCAACCTCTGTGCCTGGGGACTGCTGCACCACAGGCCACAGAGTTATGCTCTATCTCAGCAGTTAAGTTAGAGATGTACTCAGATTCAAATGTTCAGTCATATGGTAATTTTATTTTTAATTTTTGAGGAACCACTATATAGTTTTCCATAGCAGTTGCACCATTTTACATTGCTACTAACAGTGCACAACATGTGAATATACTTAACACTACTGAACTGTACACTTAAAAATGGTTAAGATGGTAAATTTTTGTTATGTGTTTTTTTTAACCACAATTTAAAAAATTGTAAAGTGCTGATTGGGTGCCTAATGGGTGCTGCTAAGCATACCAGAAGCATCCCGGCTGACAAAGTTTTTGGATGATCCTGGCATCTCCAAAGCCAAATGTTTCAGTGAGGAGTTAGTGGGAAGAAAAGGAGGGTTGAGTAATAAATCCTTTCTAACTTTATCACTGCCCTGAATTTTCATGCAGATGGATTAAAATATTTCTATTACTCCAAGCTAGAACAGATTTGGAACACTGGTGGAAAGTCCATCTGAGGCTGAGAAATAACATAGGTAGAGGTTGTTTATTCAAGCAGCCAGCAAATTGAGCTCTTATTCCTATTCTTTATAATCTCAAAAGACAGAGTTTATCTGTAACATGAAAGAGTCAGGGGAGGATCAGGGAAGTTGCCCATCACCACTGGGTTGTGATTACTAGATGCAGCAAAATCAATGTGTCTGTCCTTTAGCAAACGGGACCCAGCAAAACATTTTCTGAATTCTCTCCACTCTCCTACTATGCCTCAAAGAGGCTCTGGGAATGAGTGAGCAGGGATTTACACAGCTCTTTCCTTGGCTGAGAGTGTTGATGCCAAAGGGTAGAAGACTTAAAGCACATAAGAAGCCACTGTATCTCCCTCACCTCATTCTGAATGCACATTTACATATCATTCTTCAAACACTGCAGTCATTCAAGGCACCAAATTGTAAAGAACAATGCATTTCTAAACTCCCTCTTTGTTCTCCACCTTCATCTCCTGTGACTCTTTTTAAATAGAGGAGAGACCCTTTTAAATAGAGAACAGAAAAACTAAAATGCTCAAGAGGATTCCCAGTCAAATTTCCAATTAGCATCTATCCAATCATATAAAGAGTATTTTCAGAAGGGTTATTAAACAATGACATATTCATAAATGTGTATAAGATGATTAATTCCTATCCTAAATATGAGTTTTTGAAAGAAAGTTGGTCCAAATTATTCCAATCTTAATAAACTCCAAAGCCAATCCCACAGTAAGAACATTCAAAAAAGGTGTAATTTAGCAAAAATATAATAATAATAAACTTTAGTTTTTCATAGATAGATGTGGGTATGCTGCAACTAATGTATATTTAGAAAGCAGCCCTTTTTCATCTCTTCCTACTGTCGTAAATCACATCATAGTATGTGTCATCCATACAAAACAAAGGGATAATATACCAAAAAGTTAGATGGCATCCAATTTTATTGAATAGATTTACCTAAATCACTGCTGTTTTAAAACAGATGCTAAATCTAAAGGTCAAACAAAAATCATCTGAATGTACCAGATTTGAAATGCTTTATAATTGTAAGAATAAATCATATATCTGGAATAGACAAGCCAAAATTGAATCTGTTGTGCAAGGGTATGTGGATTTGTCAGATACATAGGCCTTAAAATGAACCAGATATTAAGCCTAGGTAATAATAATTGCAAAGTTCTACTGCCTCTACAAGGTAAATGCTAAATAACTGCTGATTATCCCTAGTACTTACAAAGTGATCACAGATAAGCCTAATAGGATTTGAATTTAAGTAGCTGTGATTTTTTTCCCTCCCTCTTCCAGCTCTGTGAATTGGAAATTCTGCAAGTACCAACAGAAAAGGCACACTTTCAGACTTAAGGCATGCCCTGATGGGCAAGCACACTTACCATGCAAATCCTCCCAGACTAGATCGTAGCGTGGAGCTACAGCTGGATTGGACATCATGAGCTGTCCAAAAATCTAAATAATATACTGCTCACTTTGTTATAATAAGAGTTTCTTAACAAGAGGTCCTAAAGCAGTACATCAGATCAATTTATCAGGAGGCACCCTAGCCAATGGGCCTAGAACACCGCTGGTCTCATTATAATAGTAATCTATTAATAAAAAGTTACAAAATTCTCTGTGTTCTATGACTAATATATGATATTTTTCTAAATCACTGGCACTTTATCATATTGTGTGTACTTGTACTATGTATGTGTGTGGGAGCACACATGCACTCTGTGTGTGTGTGTGTGTGTGTGTGTTTGATCAACTATTATTTTCTGGGTACTAACTATATAACAGCCACATTATTAGGAACCTAGGATAAATGCTGAAGAAGGCAGACACAACTGCCACCCTCAAGAAAATATAGCTTAGTGAAGCAGTGTTTCTCAAATGTTTAATGTGTGTACAGAAAACAAGAAGAGTCTGTTAATATCCAAATTCTGGATCAGTGTGTCTGGAGTAGGTCTGAGTCTGCATTTCTAATATACTCCCTTTACTGTTAATGTTACTGGCATTTGAGTAGCAAGGTATTAGACAACACAGATGTTAAATCACACAAATAACTATATGCTTACATTTGTGATCATACTATAAATAAAACAGTACAGGGGACCATGAGATAAAATAAAGTGGGGGACACAATCTACAGTACTTCAGGGCTGGGAGACCAAAAGCTGAAGGATGGTGGGCATATGGCAGGCTAAGTTATTGGAACCAACTACAGTTACTGCTACACATACCATTGGTGTCTCTCTGACTACAATTCTCCATACACCAGAGTGTGCGTGGCGTGTGCTCAGGGGGTGCTGGAAGTGCATAAGACCAGCTTACCTGGAGCTAATTGGTTGAAGGACAGAAATTTGTAAATAAATATCTCAGCTTCATCACCCCTTGGTGGGACATGCTGAGTTGGGTTTCCTAGGCTCTCAGAGGGCTCACAGCAGGATTGGGCTCTAGTTGCCCACAACTGTAACACTTACATTAACTTCAGTACTCCTCTTTTCCCTGTCTCACATCCCTTTTCCTTGCCAATGACTTCTGGGTTCGTCTCCAAATAAATTACTTGCTCCCAAATCCTTGTCTCAGGGTTTGCTTTTGAGGGAATTAAACTTAAGAAATCAACCCTCTCAGAGAGCATGACAAACAATGCCAAAATATACACTCTATATGTGCATATGTGTGCCTAAGGGTATATGTAGATATGTGTATAAGTGTATGTATATATACACATGCACACACACACAAAACCAGGTGGAAATATAAGGGGGAGAAAGAACACAGGGACCTAAAGTGAACAATGAGATTGCCTTTGTTCTTGGGCATTTGCCAACCCTGATGATCTTAAACTTCTGTTTTAATGCCTTCTCAGAAAGAAGGGAACAAGTGTCTAAACCCAGTCCCACCAAAGGTGATCCTCCTACCAATCAACTGAACTGCCTCCTTAATGTCAAGATAAAACAGAAACTGTACCTTCTAATCCTAGTAAACTTTAAGGCAAATTGTGTTGGGATTGAGCGGAGCAGGGAGGAAATATCCCAAAGAAGTTGTAACTATAAGCTGTCTCTATTCTATTTCCTGACTTGGATGGTGGGTGCATGGTTGTTTGGCAAAGTGTGCATAAGTGTTTTAGGCACTTTTTTGTATGCACATTATATTTTATAATTTTAAAAATGTAATTTAAAAAATATAACAAACACTAGAGTATTTTAAGTAAAGAGAAATAAGTAAGAAGCTAGGTGTTTTGGAGGAACAGAGAAGAGGTCATTCTGGGTGGAGTAAAATGAACAACAGAGAATGGTGGAAGATTCATTCCTACATTCATTCACTCATTTGTGACAAGTACTACCTTTTTTATGGGGCTTACATTGAGTGGGAGACAGACAAAAAACAATCAAACAAATAAATTAAAATAATTTCAGAGATTAATAACTGCTATGCAGAAAAAAATAAGTTGATGTCACAGAGACTGAGATAAATATTTGGTTGGTGGGTAATTGAGACTGGATTACTTGGAAAGATCTTGTCAAGGTGTTGGCAATTGAACTGAGACCAGAAGGAAAAGAAGATACAGCTGGGCAGGGGCATAGGAACAGGGCTTTGTAGGTTCCTCACTAAGAATTTTGAGCTTCATTTTTGGAGATGGAAAGCCATTAAAGTGTTTACACAGAAGAGAGACATAACCAATCTAAGGTTTTTTAAGATCATGCTGATGATCTTGAAGAATGGATTTGATGGGTCCCAAAATGGTGGAGGCAGGCCAGTGAGAAGACACGTGATGGCCAGTATGTTTGAAGTTGATACGCAAAACCGGATCTATTCAAACTATATGGTAGGCTCAGAATTAAACACTCCTTACAAATACTTGTGGAACAAACTGTGTCCCCTAAGCTTGACTAATCCTTTATTTTTGGCTACAGCGATTGTACCAATGATTGACAAATGATCTAAGCTGGGTCAGTCAGAATCCTTTTTTGGGGTTTTCCTCATGGAGCTACAGCAGAAGATTCCTTCTTCTGTAGAATGTTTTAAGGCTGTGACTTGAGAACTGCTGATTTGGTATGAAGGTGTTGTTTGGAGAAGGCCCACAAGAAGCAGGAGTGAAGGCAGCCATGCAGAGAGAAGAGAAATGAAGAGAAATTGAGACAAATCCCAAGTGTTAGAGTCTCCTGGTTGCTGTAGTTTTGACAATATTCCATTTGACTACCAGAACTACCCCAGAGTTTCACCCAGTTATAGGAATCATACAATTCTCTTTTCTATTTAGCTAGTTTGAGTTTTTTTTCTGCCAATTACAAGTGAAAAAATCTGACCAGTATAAGAGGTGAGGGAGGTGGAGTGAACTTCTTGCGGGATAGAAGTCCCATTTACTAAAATAATGAAAAAGATGAGAAGCCATTTGAACGGGGAAGAACGAAAGCTGTTTGGCAAATAAGAGTTTAAGATGCCGATGAGATATCCAAATGGAAACATTAAGTAGATGACGGATATATCAATTTAGAGCTCAGTCAAGAAGAGTTGACTGGGGATATAAGTTTGGGCATCACTGGCATAGACATGATACCCAAAACCACAGGATGGCATGAGATGAGTTTAGCTGGGGGAGAGACTATTCAGTGGAAGCAGAAGGGGACCCAGGACTAAGCCTTAAAGAACTCCATGAACTATGGACCTGATATCATTTTTAAAACACCAAACTTCAACCAAGAAGAACATCTGCAACCCATTTACTTGCCAAAACCCATACAGCAGTGATCTGTTCTGTTCTTTGCTGAATGATATTAACCCCACAAATTTCACCTTCATTATCATCCATCAAAAAAACAAAAACAAATGCTAGGTGAGAGGTGTGTGTGTCTAATTGTGTGTAAGTGTATGACTTTAAATAAGACTAACTTTTTTTTAGCTTGAAAGAGAAGTTTATTATTTTTTTAAATTTGATATTTTATTTTAGACAGAGGGTACATGTGGAGATTTGTTACATGGCTATATTGCAGGATGCTGAAGTTTGGGGTATGGACCCCACTTAGGTAGTGAGCATATTACCCAATAGGTAGTTTTTCAGCCCTCACTTCTCTCCCTCCCTCCCCAGTCTAGTAGTCCCCAGTGTCTATTATTCCCATATGTATGTCCTTGTGTGCTCAATGTTTAGCTCCCACTTTAAGTGAGAACATGCAGTATTTAGTTTTCTGTTCCTGCATTAATTTGCTTAGGATTATGGCCTCCAGCTCAATCCATGTTGCTGCAAAGGACATGATTTCATTATTTTTATGGCTATGTAGTATTCCGTGGTGTATATGTACATTTTTCTTTGTCCAATCCACCACTTGTTTAAAATAGCCACCAAGAAAGTTAAATACCTAGGAATACAGCTAACCAAGGAAGTGAAAGATCTCTTCAAGGAGATCCATTATAAAACATTGCCAAAAGAAATCAGCAATGACACAAACAAATGGAAAAACATGGAACAAACTATATTACAGGCTAATACTTCAAACTATACTACAAGGGTACAGTAACCTAAACAGCATGGTACTGGTACCAAAACAGAGATATAGACCAGTGGAACAGAACAGAGCCCTCAGAAATAATGCCACACATCTAAAACCATCTGATATTCAACAAACCTGACCAAAACAAGCAATGGGGAAAGGATTCCCTATTTAATAAATAGTGTTGGGAAAACTGGCTAGCCATAAGCAGAAAACTGAAACTGGACCCCTTCCTTATACCTTATGCAAAAATTAACTCAAGATGGATTAAAAATTTAAATATTATACCTAAAACCATAAAAACCTTTGAAGAAAACCTAGGTAATACCATTCAGGACATAGGCATGGGCAAAGACTTCATGACTAAAACACCTAAAGCAATTGCAACAAAAGTCAAAAATTGACAAATGGGATCTAATCAAACTAAAGAGCTTCTACACAGCAAAAGAAACTATCATCAGAGTGAACAGGCAACCTACAGACTGGCAGAAAACTTTTGCAATCTATACATGTGACAAAGGGGTAATAGGCAGAATCTATAAGGAACTCAGACAAATTTACAAGAAAAAAAAATCAAAAAGTGGTCAAAGAATATGAACAGACACTTCCAAAACAAGACATTAATGCAACCAACAAACATACAAAAAAACGCTCATCACTGGTCATTAGAGAAATGCAAATCAAAACCACAATGAGATACCATTTCTTGCCAGTTAAAATGACGATCACTAAAAAGTCAGGAAACAACCGATGCTGCAGAGGATGTGGAGAAATAGGAACGCTTTTACACGTTTGGTGGGTGTGTAAATTAGTTCAACTATTGTGGAAGACAGTGTAGCGAATCCTCAAGATTCTAGAACTAGAAATACCATTTGATCCAGCAATCTCATTACTGGGTATATACCTAAAGGATTATAAATCATTCTACCATAAAGACGTATGTGGGCCTGGTGCAGTGGCTCATGCCTGTAATCCAGCACTTTGGGAGGCCGCGATGGGTGGATCATGAGTTCGGGAGATGGAGACCATCCTGGTCAACATGGTGAAACCCTGTCTCTACTAAAAATACAAAAATTGGCCGGGAGTGGTGGCACTTAACTGTATTCCTAGGTATTTCACTTCCTTTTTGGCTATTCTACACGGGATTGTGTTCTTGATTGACTCTCAGTCTGAACATCATTGGTGTATAGAAATGCTTTTTCTGCATTTATTGAAAATATATGGTTTTTGCTTTTAATTCTGTTCATGTGGTGGTATATTAATTTTTGATGTGTTGCTGGATTCTGTTTGCTAGTTTTTTTTTTTAATATTTTTGTGTCTATGTTTATTAGATTGGTCTGAAGTTTGCCTTTTACATTGTGATTGCCATATTTTGGTATCAGGCTGACCCTGATTTCATAGAATGTGTTAGGGAGGAGCTCCTCTGCCTCAATTTTTTGGAATAGGTTCAGTAGGATTGGCCCCAGCTCTTCTTTGTATATCTGGTAGAGTTTGGCTGTGACTCCATCTGGCCCAGGGCTTTTTTAGGTTGCTCAGTTTTTTATTTCTGTTTCAATTTCAGAGCTCAATATTGGTCTATTCAATCTTCCTGATTCAATCTTTGGAGATTACATGTTTCCAGGAATTTATTCATCTTCACTAGATTTTCTAATTTGTGAGTATAGAGTTGTTCATAGTAGCCTTTAAGGATCTTTTGCATTTCTGTGTGATCACTTGTAATGTCATATTTGTCATTTTTGATTGTACTTATTTGGATATTTTCTTTTACATCTTGTTCATCTAGCTAGTGGTCTGTAAATCTTGTTTATTATTTTGAATGACAAACTCTTGGTTTCATTGATCTTTTTATGAATTTTATATCTCAATCTTGTTCAGTTCACTAATTTTAGTTATTTCTTTTTCTGCTACCTTTAGAGTTGGTTTTTTTCTTTTTCTTTTTCCTAGGTGCAAAGTTAATTTATGATATCTTTAACTTCTTGAAGAAGGCATTTAGTGCTATAAACTTTCCTCTTAACACTGCCTTAGCTTCATTCCCGAGATTTTAGTAAGTTGTGTCCCTATTTAATTTCAAAATTTTTTAAATTTCTGCCTTAATTTCAATGTTCACCCAGGAGCTATTCAGGAGCAAGTTGTTTAATTTCCATATATTTGTATAGTTTTGAGAGATCTTCTTAGTATTGCTTTCTATTTTTATTGTACTGTAGTCTGAGAGTGTGCTGGGTATGAAATCAATTTTTTTGAGTTTATTAAGAGTTTATGAGTGAGCGTGTGGTTGATCTTAGAATATATTCTGTATACAGATCAGAAGAGTGTTCTCATCTTCTGATCTCATCTTCTGATCTCTTATCTTCTGATCTCATAGTCTGTGATTGTTAGGTGGGGTGTTCTCTAGATGTCTAGTAGTCCAGTTGATCAAGTGTTGAGTTTAAGTCCAGAGTTTCTTTGTGAGTTTTCTGCCTCAATAATCTGTTTAGTCCTGTCAGTGGGGTGTTGTAATCTCTCACTATTATTGTGTGGCTAAGTCTTTTCATATATTAAGAGGAACTTGTTTTATGAATCTAGGTGCTCTAATGTTGAATGTGTATATATTTAGGATAGTTAAGTCTTCTTGTTGGATCACAGCCTTTATCATTATGTAATGCCCTTCTTTGTCCCTCTTGTTATTGATTTAAAGTCTGTTTTATCTGATGTAAGAATAACAACTCCTGCTCTTTTTTGTTTTCTGTTTGCATGGTAGATCTTTCTTTACTCCTTTACTTTGAGCCTATGGGGGTCATTACGTGTGAGATGGGTCTCTTGAAGACAGCAGAGAGTTGGGGTCATGTCTTTATCCATCTTGGCATTATATATTTCTTTGAAGTGAGGCTTTTAGCCCATTTTGATTCAGGATTAGTATCGGTATTTGAGATTTTGACCTTGTCACCACATTGTTAGCTGGGTATTATGTAGACTTGTGTATTTCCTTTATAGTATCTGTGGGCTATGTGCTTAAGTGTGTTTTGTGGTAGCAGGTGCTGTTATTTCAATTCCATGTTTAGTACTCCCTTAAAGACCTCTTTTAAGGCTGGTCAAGTTGAAATGCATTTCATCAGCATTTGCTTGTCTAAGAACAATTTTATTTCTCCTTCACTTATGAAGCTTAGTTTAGTGGTATATGAAATTCTTTGTTGAAATTTCTTTGGGATGCTAAAAATTGGCCCCCAATCTCTTCTTGCTTACAAGGTTTCTCCTGAGAGGGTCCACTGCTAGCTTTACAAGGTTCCCCCATATATGACCTGACCCTCCTTACTAGCTGCCTTTAAGACTTTTTCAGTGACCATGGTGTATCTGATGACCATGTGCCTTGGGGATGGTCATCTTGTATAGTTTCCAGATGGAGTTCTCTGTATTTTGTGAGTTAGCATGTAAATCTCTCTAGTGAGATTAGGGAAGTGTTCATGTACTATATCCTAATATATTTTTCAAGTTGCTTATTCTCTTTCCTTCTCTTTCAGAGATGCCAATGTGTCATAGATTTTGTCTCTTTACATAATCCCATATTTCTCAGAGGTTTTCTTAATTTTTTCCAGTTTTTCTTTATTTTTGTCTGATTCAAAAAAACAATCTTCAAACTCTGAGATTCTTTCCTCAACTTGTTCTATTCTGCTAATAATTCCAATTGTATTATGAAATCCTTATAGTGAATTTTTTAGTTATAAAAGTTCAGTTTGTTTCTTTCCTAAAATGGCTATTTTGTCTTTCCAGTCTTGGATTGTTTTACTGGATTGCTTGGATTCCTTGGATTGGGTTTCAACTTTTTTCTGAATCCCAGTGAGCTTTTTGCCACCCAGATTCTGAATTCTATGTCTGTCATTTCAGTCATTTCAGACTGGTTAAAAACCATTACTGGATAGCTAGTGGATTTCTTTGGAGGTAAGGGGACACTGTTGCTTTTTGAATTGCTGAAGTTCTTGTGCTGATTCTTTCTTGTCTGGGAAGGTTGAATGTTACTTTAGCTATGATGTAAGTTGAGTATAGTCATTTCTGTATGTTTCCAGAGGGCTAAGGCTCTGTTCAGGGTCTTTATTTGTGGTTGAATTCTTGCCCTTGGTTTCAGCAGGTGGTATATTAGCAAAATATTTTTGGTATTGTAGTTTGGACTGTGATTCAGGAGATAGTGCTTAAGAGTAACGGTTGGTAGATAGGCACTTGGGTGTGCAGCTCTTTTGTCTGTCCTCACATTTGTAGCAGTGCTCTGCAGTATGGGATGTGCTGGGAGAGAGGTGACTCCACTACCAGGACTTTTCCTGGGCCTTAGGGGAGCTCCCTCTGGTCACTGATACCATGCCCACATTTCTTTTGTTAGGTGTTCTGAGCCACAGGGATTCATCCAGCAGAGGCCATGGCAGAGAGATAAGCCACACCTTTTTTCAGACTGTCACTGCAAAGGGAGGTATGTCCTGCTCCTTTGCCAGCCCAAGAACCCACACATCTTACCCTTCTTAGTGCTCTGAGAATGTGGGCTTCTCCACTACTTGAGTGCAGGCCAATGATCTTGGTTCAGCACAGCTGAACTATGCGCTGTAGTCCTGGGGAGCCAGGACTGACTCATGGCTCCATCCTGTGGACCCCTGGGCTTGGGTTCTGGGTGCACTAGGGTATCTGAAGTGCTTCCAGGCCGCAAGCAATGCACTCAGGTGGAGCAAAATACCCAGGTTTGGTAAAGAAAATGTGACACATATACAGCATGAAATAGTTGCAGTCATAAAAAAGGATGAGTTCATGTCCTTTGCAGGGACATTATGAAGTTGGAAACCATCATTCTCAGCAAACTAATACAAGAACAGAAAACCAAACACTGCATGTTCTCACTCATAAGTGGGAGCTGAACAATGAGAACGCATGGACACAGGGAGAGGAACATCATACACTGGGGCCTGTCAGGGGGTGGGGGGCTAGGGGAGGGATAGCATTAGGAGAAATGTAGATGAGAGGTTGATGAGTGCAGCAAACCACCATGGCACATGTATACCTATATAACAAACCTGCATGTTCTACATACGTACTCCAGAACTTAGAGTATTATAATAATAAAAAAAAGAAAACATACTGAAGATATATTTTAAATGTAACTAACATTTTGATTTTATTTTTACTTTTCATTTTAAAACTCAGTCACTCAGAATTAAGTTAATTTTAATTCCTGCTTCATGTCCATTCACTTATTATTTATTCAGATATAGCCATTTTGATTTATTTATTCATTACTAATTATTTATTTTAATAACGGAATAAAGATTCCATTATTTGGGTAGTGACACAAAGCCACTGCACAAAACAAAAGCTAGGACTCTATCAACAGCCCATATCAAGACTTCCATTTCCCCCAACATTCCATCCTTCTCTTTCCTCTCACCCAAAAGGTGCATCTCTAAGAATCTTATGTTTATTGTTTCTCTTATCTCATTTTATTGTAATTATTTTTCTAAAGAATATACAAACATATATATAGTACTGTTCTTTTAATTGTATAAAACTGTCAGGCTCTGTATAATTTTTGGAATTTCTGTCCTTTAACATTGTATTGCTAAAATTATATTGTTACTTGAAACTATATGGCACTAATTTTGACTCCTATATAATATTAAATTAGTGAATATATTACAGTTTATTTTTATACTGGTTTTGGATATTTGGATTGGTTCAAGGTTTTGTTAATATGAATAGTGTCACTATAAACATTTTTTACATATCTTCTGTTGTACATGTGTAAAAATTTCTCTTAGTTTTATACCTTACCATGGAAGTGCTAGAGTTTACAAATATTCAATTTTAGTGGAAAAAAAAGTCAAATTTTTCCAAAGTGGTTGCTCTAATCGGTAACATGTAAAAGAGCCAATAGATTCACATTTGGTATTATAAGATTTTTAGGCATTTGGAATCCAGTGGGGGTAAAATGGTTCTATATTATTATCTTAATAAATATTATTTAAAAATAGAAACTTTCCTCCATTTCTAATTTGGTCAGATAAACTGTATATTTAAAACTAATTACAAAACTATTTATGTCCTTTTTCTGACTCTTGTGTCATTCCATGATATGGTCATGGTCATGCTCAGTACTCTGATATACAGTCATTATGGCCAATGTGTTCTCTGCTGTAATCCCACTTCCCTAGACAGAATGTCAGGGAGTGAGATCATGGATTTACTGTAAGCTTTCCAGCCATTCATTCTTTCTTACTATAGACATCTCATCTCATCCCAAATGATTTTTTAAAGATATCTAAGAAATTTCCATTGACTACTTAAGTTTGAAAAAGATTGTATTAAAAGTACTGTGCTACATGGACACATTTACAAACACAGTCATAAGAGTGCAATGGTCTGTAGAGAGCTGGCCCAAGTGACTAAGTATTTTTTAAAATCCATTCAATTCGATTTCTGGATTTTCATGTTTCTTTCTTATAAGACATTAAGTTACCTAATTTAAATGCAAAGCCACATTTAAGGTGATTCTCAGACATCTGAAGAGAAGAACTGATGAATATTCTTTAAATCAGGAGATAGAAAAGGCAGGAGAGAAATCCTAGTGCAAAGCTCTACCTCAGCAAAAGCAAGGTAAGTGTGATGATGACTCATGGGTTTATTGTTGTTTGTTAAGATACAAGGAATTTCCCGGAGGAAAGAAAAATGAGAATTATCGTAAACATAAGACGGAAGCATACAGATGTGATCCTGAAACCTTCCCTCCCACCCCTCATTAACCTGAATGCAGTACAACAAAGTGAGTTTATATGCCTTCTTCATGGAATCACAACTTTCATTCTGGTTAAAGATACTTAAAAGCATCAGACATCTCTAAGAGAGCTTAGCTGAAACTCTTTATGTATTTCTGATTGCAACGTATTTGGCCATTATGAACCAAGATAGATGATCTATTTCCTAAACTGATACTGAATTGTCTAAATTGCTAACAAGAAATCCTTTCATAACAGTACAGTTTTTAACCTTTACTTCCCTTATTCATCTTTAATTCCTTGCTACTTCCCATTGAATTGAAATGTTTATATTAAAACAAAACACCCACCGGAATTCTGAAGAAATTGGCTCACCCATCTTTCAAACTACAAGATATTTTTTGACAGTATACAATATTCATTATAATGGAATAAACATTTTAATATCTTAAGGATGTTGACTCTAATTTTCCTTAAAGGGGATGTTTACAACTTATTATTATAAATGCTGCCACTCAATCATAGGAGAAAATGATACTAAAATAGTTCAAGGCTAAAATCACACATAGGGCAATTGTTCTCGAATATTTATAAGGCCACGAACTCACTTATGTATAACCTATAAACTTGAAGAATTTATGAACCAATATAGTGGCAAGGAAAGCTAACAACCTAACAGTAAGATCTATGGCCATTACTTTTCATTTAGTCCTAGAAATATATTTCCTTTCTTTAATGAATCAATATGGTCCATTTCAAAGAGAAACAAGTGGAACTGAAAAACACCAAATTATAGTTGACCACTTCTAAAGCAAGTGCTGATGGAAGAAGCAAAATTTCCCATTTAAAATACCCAAACAACTCCAAATTCTTTAACTAGCAGTTAGCACTCCTGAAATCTCTTGACATAATAGAGAAGCAGAGACCCAAAGAGAGATATGCGGTTAAATAGCGCTGCCTCTGGTGGCGAAAGGAGATGCTAAGTTGTTCCACAAGGTTATTTTTCTCCCACAGGCGCAGGCCTCCCAAACATTGGAGCCGTCTACGAATTATTCTGACGCTAACTCCACAGCTCCGGACAGAAACACAATAGACGGGCGTGGTCTTACAATCATAAGCCAGTTCCTTTCTCCAGTCCTTCTGCCTATGTTCGCCTACGTGTTATGGGTTCTGCGGTCCTGATGAAACTCCCTGAACGGAGAAAAACCACACACTTCATCCCAGTGGCGAGTTTCTCCTCTTGCTCTAAGCAGGGTGTTTGACCTTCTAGTCGACTGCGTCCTCTGTGCCCCGGCGCCAGCTGTGTTCCTGACCCCAGAATAAATCAGGGCTGCACGGGGCCTGGCAGCGCTCCGCACACATTTCCTGTCGCGGCCTAAGGGAAGCTGTTGGCCGCTGGGCCCGCGAGGGGATTCTTGGCAGCTGGGGGGTCCGTCGGGAGCGAGGGCGGAGGGGAAGGGAGGGGAAATCGGGTTGGGGAAGCCAGCTGTAGAGGGCGGTGACCGCGCTCCAGAGACTGCTCCGCGTCCTCGAGCGGGACAGACCAAGTTGGGAGCAGCTCTGCGTGCGGGGCCTCAGAGAATGAGGCCAGCGTTCGCCCTGTGCCTCCTCTGGCAGGCGCTCTGGCTCGGGCCGGGCGGCGGCGAACACCCCACTGCTGACCGTGCTGGCTGCTCGGCCTCGGGGGCCTGCTACAGCCTGCACCACGCTACCATGAAGCGGCAGGCGGCCGAGGAGGCCTGCAACCTGCGAGGTGGGGCGCTCAGCACCGTGCGTGGGGGCGCCGAGCTGCGCGCTGTTCTCGCGCTCCTGCGGGCAGGCCCAGGGCCTGGAGGGGGCTCCAAAGACCTGCTGTTCTGGGTCGCACTGGAGCGCGGGCGTTCCCACTGCACCCTGGAGAACGAGCCTTTGCGGGGTTTCTCCTGGCTTTCCTCCGACGCCGGCGGGTTCGAAAGCGACACGCTGCAGTGGGTGGAGGAGCCCCAACGCTCGTGCACCGCGCGGAGATGCGCGGTACTCCAGGCCACCGGTGGGGTCGAACCCGCAGGCTGGAAGGAGATGCGATGCCACCTGCGCGCCAACGGCTACTTGTGCAAGTACCAGTTTGAGGTCTTGTGTCCTGCGCCGCGCCCCGGGGCCGCCTCTAACTTGAGCTATCGCGCGCCCTTCCAGCTGTACAGCGCCGCTCTGGACTTCAGTCCACCTGGGACCAAGGTGAGTGCGCTCTGCGGGGGACAGCTTCCGATCTCAGTTACTTGCATCGCGGACGAAATCGGCGCTCGCTGGGACAAACTATCCTCAGGGGATGTGTTGTGTCCCTGCCCCGGGAGGTACCTCCGTGCTGGCAAGTGCGCAGAGCTCCCTAACTGCCTAGACGACTTGGGAGGCTTTGCATGCGAATGTGCTACCGGCTTCGAGCTGGGGAAGGACGGCCGCTCTTGCGTGACCAGTGGGGAAGGACAGCCGACCCTTGGGGGGACCAGGGTGTCCACTAGGCTCCCGCCTGCCACTACAGCCAGCCCCGTGCAGCAGAGAACGTGGTCAATCAGGGTCGACGAGAAGCCGGGAGAGAGATCACTTATCCCTGAACAAGACAATTCAGTAACATCTATTCCTGAGATTCCGCGGTGGGGATCACAGAGCACGGTGTCTACCCTTCAAATGTCCCTTCAAGCCGAGTCAAAGGCCACCATCACCCCATCAGGGAGCGTGATTTCGAAGTTTAATTCTACGATTTCCTCTGCCACTCCTCAGGTTTTTGACACCTCCTCCGCCGTGGTCTTCATATTTGTGAGCACAGCAGTAGTAGTGTTGGTGATCTTGACCATGACAGTGCTGGGGCTTGTCAAGCTCTGCTTTCACAAGAGCCCCTCTTCCCAGCCAAGGAAGGAGTCTGTGGGCCCGCCGGGCCTGGAGGGTGATCCTGAGCCCGCTGCTTTGGGCTCCAGTTCTGCACATTGCACAAACAATGGGGTGAAGGTCGGGGACTGTGGTCTGCGGGACAGAGCAGAGGGTGCCTTGCTGGCCGAGTCCTCTCTTGGCTCTAGTGATGCATAGGGAAACAGGGGACATGGGAACTCCTGTGAACAGTTTTTCACTTTTGATGAAACAGGGAACCAAGAGAAACTTACTTGTGTAACTGACGATTTCTGAAGAAATCCCCCTTCCTCTAAATTCCCTCTAATCTACCGAGGAACTAAATCAGAACTCACACTCCTTCCCTGAAGATAGAGGAAGTGGAAGTGCCTTTAGGATGGTGATATTGGGGGACCAGGTTGTGCTGGGGAGAGATATTTTCTTATGTTTATTCTGGAGGATTTGGAGAAGTGATTGAACTTTTCAAGACATTGGAAACAAATAGAACACAATATAATTTACATTAAAAAATAATTTCTACCAAAATGGAAAGGAAATCTTCTGTGTTGTTCAGGCTGGGAGTATATTGGTTTGAAATCCCAGGGGGAAAAAAAAAATAAAAAAAAAAGAATAAGGATTGTTGATAACCCAGACTCAAATATCACTGGCGTCCTCCGGGAATAATTAGGAACAGCTGAGGGCATGCTGGGCGTAAGCAGCAAGAGTGCATTCTGCTCTTAGATTGAGGGAAAGATCCTTACGTTCCTGGAAGGAGACACGGATCTTTAAGAACTTGTAACTTTTCCCTTGGTTCTTTTATCCTTTGTTTTCAAAGTCACCGCTACTTGTGTGCTTTGCTATAAATCCAAAGTGTAGTGTTGCCAGAATTGCTGGCTCTAGAAGTAAATTATAGTTGACCACCAATTCAAGTGTTTACTTTATGTCCTTGCCCAAGGAAACACATGATTTGCGTTTTCCCCTTCCGTTGTTTGTGCTTTCCAATGTAATGACCTCCCCAAGCAAATAGCCCCCTCCTAAACATCAAGGTGCTCATCCTCATCTTCAATTATGGTGATGTTAATTCTCAATTAAAACGTTAATGCTAAGTATTGATTTGCAATCTTCTGGTTGCATCAAAAAAAAAGTAAGCTGGGTTTCCTCCAAAGTTGCTAGGTTCTTGTGCATTTTTAAACCCATGGAAAAACTTGAATACCAAGCCATTTTCTTTTTCTCTTGATAAGAATTTGTGCCATAACAATACTTGTTCATCTTGCAATGATGATAATTTAACAAGTGTTTACATGGGCAAAGGCATGGTAAACAGTTCACCATAAGAAATAATAGTATAAGAAATAAGTGACGAATTTTTAGAAACCTATCATCTTGTTATAACTGGGGAGTGTTAGAACGTAATCTAAATGAAGCACTCCTATGAAAAATAATTAAGACATAATAAAAATCACTGTCTCGTGGAATCAAGGTCCCTAGAAGATATCCCACTTTTATTAGTATGCTGAGACTTTAAAACTAAGAGTATGGGGGTTGGTGCATACAGAGAGGCAGAGAAACAAGCTTAGTAACAGGAATAAAAACAAAAGAAGCTTACACTTTATTTTCACAGAATTATTTTAATGTTCTTGCATGTACAATGTATACAATGGAAAACAGACAATTAGTAAGTGACCAATTATAAAATATTACTAAAAAATTAAAACAGCTCAATCCATAAATTCATTTCCTAAGTATAAATATATATATTTAGTACTGTAACATTAAAAGAATAAAACAATAGGTAATTTGCCTCATATACTAAATATGTTTCTAAATAGTTACATTTAAATAAAATTACAGAAAAAATAGAATTAACAACATTCAAGGGAATTTTAGATATTACTTTACAAGTTAAATTAAAAATCAGGTAAGTACAGTAAATGGCTTGCCCATGTTCCCCAACCTGACTTGTCACATTATATCTCAGTTCATCTCAATTTTGGTGTTTTATCTTTCCTCTTCACATGACCTCTCAGTAGAGAAGGTAACAATTAGAGTAGGACATATGATGCTTTCTTTTGTAATTTGAAAAATAGCTTTATAACTGAGCTGAACTGTTGTGTGTGTGTGCACGTGTGTGTATACATAGTCATGCATTGCTTTACAATAGGGATACATTCTGAAAAATGTGTTTTGAGGCAATTTTGTCATTGTGTCTACATCATAGCACGTGCTTACAAAAACCTAGATGGTATAGCATGTTACAGCACTGAATATTGTAGGCAATTTTAACACAAATAATAATTTTCAAATAAGGTCGTATTCACAGGTACCAGGGGCTAATTTACACATGTTTTCGGAGGACACAATGCAATCCACAACAAGCATTCTACAATATTTTTCTTCTTATATTGTGCTTCTCAAATCCATATCTTTTATCTCAAGCTTCTCAAATCCATATCTTTTATCTTAAGCTATAGACCTATGTTTTTCCTCCTTTGAGAAGCTGCTATGTTAATTAATTGCCACTTAATATTTTGAAGAAATACTCTAGAAATAGGACTTTTCCCACTGAGTGAACTCTGAATCATGTCAAATAATAATTCCTGTGAGTGGGGCTTTTCCATGAAGCTCAGTGACAGGTCAAATAGTGATAATTCTGCGTGGATGGGGCTCTATTAAAGCTCCAAACCTGTTCTGCCCCTCCTAGTGGCTGCTTGGATGATGGTCTTTACAGCTACTATTTGCAATGCTGCTGCTTTTGAAGGCTTCTGCAGAGCTGGGCAATGGAAGATGAAACTAGGCCAAGTTAAAATACCATAAAGCTCACTATTCTTACCAAGATTTAGCTATTTTTCTTGAATAAACACTTTTTGGGCTATTGCAAGTCTTTGGTTAATTTTAAGAGTACCAAAAGATATGATTTAGACAATTTTTTCCAGGTTCCTCACTGCTTTTAAGGAGGAGCAGATTTTTCAGAGAAACTTACTTTGCCATCTGGAAGTACCACCCATGTGTTGCATTTAGATGTCTTTGTAGTCTTCTTCAGTTTGGAAGAGTTCCCCAGTCATTCCTTGACTTCCATGACATCAGCAGTTTTTAAGATTATTGGACAGATTTACTTTGTAGCATGTTCTTAATTAGGGTTTGTTTTTCATCCAGGTGGCCCATCTTTGGATGGAATATTATAGAAGTGATGCTTTGTTTCCCTTGCTTTTGCTTCTTAGCAGTTGGCATGTGATTTCAAATTGTCACATTATTTGTGATGTCAACTTTGATCATTCAATTAAGGTGGTGTTTGCCAGACTTCTCAACTCTAAATTCTTCCTTCTTAATTAATAAGTGTTTTGTGGGGAGGTAATTTGAGACTGTGTAAATACACGGTTCCTTATGAAACTTTCAATATCTTACTTGTATCAGTATATATTTATGAACTTCTATTTTATTCAAAAAGTTACCTTCATTATTTACTTTGATATTTAAATTATCTCAGATTTAGGCAGTGTGATCCCCTTCAGGTTGTCTCCTGTGTCCTTCTGACAGGCTCCCAACCTTCTTGGATAGTTCTTTGCTTTCCGGCACAAGAAAATAGCCCAGACTCATTTTGTACTTCTGCTCAAGTCCAAGAAGCTACAGTTAATTTTAGGGAAAAATGGTCATCAGAAAACATGATCTGTGCCCTAGATATACTCATTGCTTTTATGTTATTGTTGTTACTAGGTGTCTTCTCAACAGAGTTAGGAAATGTATGTTTGTGTTTCTGTGTGTATGTGTGTGCATAAATATACATAAACCTACAATATACACACACATATACATGTGTGTTTATACCTACATTTTTCCTAAATCTATCTTATCTATTCATACTT
Organism: Chlorocebus sabaeus; assembly: GCF_047675955.1. Classification (NCBI taxonomy): domain Eukaryota; kingdom Metazoa; phylum Chordata; class Mammalia; order Primates; family Cercopithecidae; genus Chlorocebus; species Chlorocebus sabaeus. The sequence goes on along the minus strand of NC_132927.1, from coordinate 14,696,443 downwards.
CCATTTGTATTGAAAACCATAACTAACACCAATATCTCTAATTCCAATCCAACACCATAGGATTTAGTCTTCTCATCCCACTTGGTCTCTGTTACTCTGCTCTTGGCTGCCATCCATTGAAGATGTCCTCTTCAAATCACTTGGATTCTAATCCCAAACAGCTGCCTGTTACTAGCAGCCCCGCCTTTGTGAAAGTTCTCTTCTTCCTGCTTAGGCTCAGACACTAAACTGGGCCACCATCTGGGCCACTCTCTACACACCACTCAGACTCTATAACATTTTGCTCTTGGGCATGATGCCTCCCCATTCTACTGGCATGGACACTGACCCTCCTTGGTCCCACTTAATGATGTTTTGGCTAAATTGTTTCAAATGGGAAAGGAAGGGAAGACGAAGAGATATTGAATTCTTATCACAAGTTATGCTTACCCATCTATACATATCCATGTACTTTTAAAAAACTGTCTTTAAAAAAATAACTTTCTAGAACAACCTGTTCCCTTCACTTCATCTGGAAAACCCCCATTATTTTTCAGGTGTAAGATTGAATATTATTTTACCTGAAAGGTGTTTCCAAAGTCTTAACTCCAGAATAGGATCTAATGGTCACATATCCTATCATCTCAGTGTATGGCACATAGGAGGTTTTATGTATATGTGTGTGTATGTTTTAATCACCCTGTTTAACCTATATCTTAAATTTCTAGTGATTATTTAGAAGGATCGAATGCAGGTTCTTATGCCACCTTAAATGCAATAGGAAGAATGTGTCTTACTATAGGTTCACTATTTAGAGGTTTCTAAAAATTAATTGATTCCAGTATCTCTTTATTGCCAAAAAGGAAAAAAATCATCAAGTTAAAAATAAAGCCTTGTTTTGGCAGATATTTGCAAAAATATAACTGATTTGATGAAATATCTTCACTTATAGGTCAAGTTCTTTTAGTTACCTAGAGATATATTTAGCAGCTCATTTACATTGGAGGACACCTTGTGAGGTTATGCTGCTTAGTGTTAAATATTTTACACGAAACTATTGGCATGTCTCCTCAGCCAAACTGAGTGATTATTAATTCATGAGTAGAAAATTATCAGAGTTGTATATACTTTAAGGGTATATGTAATATTTTGATACATGTATGCTATGTGTAACTATTAAATCAGGGTGACTGGGATATTCATCACCTCAAATGTTTATCTTTTATTTCTGTTCATCCCACTCTTCCCCTTTCCCTTCTTAGCCTCTGGTAACCACCGTTCTACCCTCTACCTTCATGAGATATACTTTTTTTAGCTCTCACATGTGAGTGAGAACATGTGATATTTGTGTTTCTGCACCTGGCTTATTTCACTTAACATAATGACCTCCAGTCTCAGCCATGTTGCTGCAAATGACAGCATTGCATTCTTTTGATGCCTGAATTCTATTCCATTGTGAATTTGTACAACATTTTCTTTATCCGTTCATCCATTGATGGACACTTATCATCATCTTGAGATTATGCTAAGTGAAATAAGCCAGTCACAAATGAACAAATGCTGTATTATTCCACTTACATGAAGTATAAGTGATTTCCTATCTTGGCTGTTATGAATAGTGCAGCAATAAACATGAAAATGCAGATATCTCTTCAATGTATTAATTTTCTTTCTTTTGGATGCATAGCCAGCAGTGGGATTGCTGGATTACATGGTAGTTCTATTTTTAGTTTTTAAAAGAAACTCTATACTGTTTTCCATAATGGCTGTACCAATTTCCATGCCTGTCAACAATGTACAAATGTTCCCTTTTCTCCCCACCTTTACCAGCATTTGTTATTTTTTGTCATTTTGATAACAGCCATTCTAACTAGGGTGACATGATATCTCAGTGTGGTTTTGAATTACCTTTCACTAATTGTTAGTGATGTGGAACATTTTCTTATATACCTGTTGGTCATTTGTATGCCTTCTTTTGAGAAATGTCTACTCTGGTGTTTTGCCCATTTTTTAATTAGATTATTTGTTGTTTTTGCTATTGAACTGTTTGGGTTTCTTATACATTCTGGAACCATGTATTAACATAGTAATCTCCTGTCAGATGGAAAGTTTGCAGATATTTTCTCCCATTCTGCAAGTTGTCTCTTCACTATATTGTTGCCTTTGCTGTGCAGAAGTTTTTTAGCTTGATATAATCCCATTTGTCAATTTTTGATTTCGTTGCCTGTGCTTTTGAGGTCTTACCCCAAAAAATCTTTGCCCAAATTCGTGTCCTATGGCATTTTCCCAGTGTTTTCTTCTAGTAGTTCATCTATCTGTCAGTGCCAGGGCAAGATGGAAACTTCCTGGAACATAGGTCATTCTTATGGGTAAGTGAAGAACTAAGAGGGAGAAAATCTTACAGTGAATAGTCAACCAGGCAGCACTAAGAAAAATAAGAAGGAGCTGAGTTTACCTTGTGGCAAGTTTAGATTTCTGTCATCAGAAATAGAATGCAAAAACTGAGTTCTCTTACTGAAGAATAAAGACATTTCTATTTGTACATATTTAGGTATTAGTAGTGGTTTGTTTAGAAAATATCACATATATTTTGTCTCTACAAGGGAAGTAATGTTAACTGCCTCATAAGAATATTATGAAAAAAATGAATATAGAGACTTATTACAGCATCCTGGAGTAGTGTAAGCACTTATCAACAATCTTAGTAGCAGATTGAAGATAAAAGCTATGAAACGCCCGTATCATATTTATAAATCGCTCAGACCACACACACTAGAGATTTTAGGAAATCTTATTAATGTCATTATAAACTAGTGAACACAATTTAAGAGTCCTGAGAATGAGAAAACAAGTCTACGGGTCCACAACTCTGAAAAAGTGAAAAGCCTTTAAATGTATCCAGGGATGGCAGGCAATGTTCCTAACCAATACATACTTTTGGTTAGTTAGTTACTAACTAACCAGTTATGTGATATGAGATGTTATGGGAGCTGGCAGTGATTCTCATTATTATTTGGAAAAGAGAGCTCTACTCAATTCCCACATTTACCCCTCTTTCCAATGACAGAACTGGGTCCATATAGTATTGAACTGAAGGGTACTAGATGGATACTTACACGTGGCCAGAAAGCTTCCTTCTTAAAGCCCAGAATATGAGTATGTCCTCTGAATGATCCACCTCAATAGGTAAGTTATTCTGAAATTATTGTGCCATAGAATGCAGTAACAATAGTTTATTCCCTGGACAAGCCCCAGATGGTCTGCTCTCCAGTGCTGTAATTGTTTATTTATCAACAATGTTAAGGGTGTCATTTTGGCAGGTATCATTATTACCCATACACCCCCTGCTTGGCTTAAAGTATTTTTTTCCCCATTACTCTCCTCATCAGCATATATAGGAAGCTCCTAAAATGATAAGCCAAATAAAACGGCTTTAAATTCTTTTTCTAAGATGGTTGAATAGAAATAACAAAGAACAGAAAAACAATCACAGATTATTCTGATATGTTGCAATAACCACATTGCACTTTTTTATAGGGCTATAATATCTGCACAGCAACTTTTTATAGAGAAAATATTTTACATTTGCTATCTTGCTTTATTTAGCCTCACAAAATCCCTGTGAAACTGGGGGAGGAATAGCTGCAGTATCTACAACAGTTCTCAAGATGGGTCCTACAGAATCATTGAGACTGTTATCATAGGCAGATCAGTAAGGTTCCTCATTTTAACACGAAGTCCTTCTCCTTGAAAAGGTAAGAAACCAAAGAGTTTTATAGGGAGTAAAATTTCTGTGTTCTTGAAGCTGAGTCACATTTGACTGAACTTTTCAGGTTTCTGTGAAAGCCAAGTCAGAATTAAAACTTTTTTTTTAATGCTTCGGTTATATTTGGCAGGTGAATAAGGAGATATGGGCCAATGCTAGGAAATTCTCTATCTCAGACCTTAGCACCTTCATTAGAACCTCTCATGCCACCTTCTAAAAAAAATTAATTGGTTAACTAATTTTATTTTTAATTGATCAAAAATAATTGTATATATTTATGTGATATTTTGACATGTATGTTGCAGAAAGATTAAATCAAGCCAATTAACAACCCATCACCTCACCTACTTATTTTTTTGTGATGAGAAGGTTGGAAATGTTTAAATATACTCTTTGAGTAATTTTGAAGTATACTTTAATTTTTTTTCTTTTTGTTCCATTTCAGGTCTTAGAATAGGTGTGGGAGGGTTGGCTAACGCTTCCATTTGTAGTCTTGACACTTCCCTCCATTGTTTGAGACTGAAGTTTCAACAGTTTTAATTCCTTAAAAATAATTTAGTCTCTTTTTTGCCTTCAGTTTTTCTCTTTGCACTGATCTTTCCTTTGAGTTATACATCCATTAGGTCTGTTGTGCCAAAACACCAGCACAAGGAGAAATCTCATTATCTTGCTTTTTCCATTTGCACTTCATCTGTTCTGGTGATCTACCCCAGCCTGCTATCAGATTTACCTTCCTAATATACCACTCTACCATTCAGCTCTGCTGCTCAAAAGGTTCCCAGGCATCCTCATTACACAAAGTTCATGCTCTTTGTGCTGGCTCAGGGCCCTTCAAGACCTTATCAGGTTAGTCCACACTTCTCTCATATTACACCCTGTGCTTTTGCCAAACTAAATTACCCACTCCTTTGCTTTATTGTAGCTTCATGATTTTAATCCACATTCTTTCTACCTGAGATTCCAGTCATTACCAGCTGGAATGCTAAAATGTGTCCATGCTGCATATCCCAGTTTAAATGCTACCTCTTCCAAGGTATCTTCCCCAGTTACCTAAAAGCCAAACCAATCCTCGGATATCCCTTATCACTTTATTTGAATCTCTCAACCACATGCCATGTTGTTTAAGTCAAGGGCTATGCCTTACACATTTTGTGAAAAGCAAATTGTTTTCATATTGCAAGCTATCAACAGATGTTTCCTAAATAAGTTATATAGGCAACAAATAGTTTAAATGGCTATTAATTTTTTACTGAAAATCCAAGTTTCAACAATTTCAAATCCTTAAACTTAATTAAGTAACTGTATTATACATTATCACTAAAAGGTATCATAGCCACATTATATAGTTTTTCACTTTATGGTATATACATATTAACTCAGACAATTATGAAACAAAGTTTTCTGATCTGTATTCCTGAAAGTCTAACTTTCCACTCACCCACATCTACCCTCCTACATGGTTAAGAACTGAGACACTCTTCCTCCCCAGACCATCTCTTTTCTTACAAAGACATCTATAAATAAGACTTGCAGATGGAATCTGTTTCTCCTAATATCTTCTAACACCACCTCTTCCACCCATGCTGCTAAACGTCCTCCCCTCTTTAGACCAGTGTCAGATGTCCTGATGGCTCAAAGCAGTAGGAATTCTGGAGTGAAAAGCTGAGTTAGCTGAGGTGCCATTGTTTGGAGGAGTACTGCTGGGGGCAAATCTAAGTCTAGCAGGGAGCTGAAGGACAGATGGCAATGGTCTGTGTCCTCAGGGACAAAACTGCATTCTAGTAGAACCTATCCAACAGCTCTACAACTGTAACTTCAGGAGGACAGAGGTTCCCTGGAACACTGGCTTCTCTACTCAAAGGTCTGTGGAACTAGAAGTCTAGTGGTTCCAGTCAATGACAAAAATCCTGACTCTACTACACAACAAATCTGTGACCAATGGGTTAAAAAAGAAAAGGAAATACAAATTAAATTTAAAATAATTACACATCTATCATTCTTTAACCTCACCCCAAATCTCCACTATCATCACCATTATCTTCTTGACATCCCATTTGTATTATTTTTCCACCAGCCTTACTTCCCTTATTTCTTGAACACAAAGACAGACTAATCCATTACAATTGGAAATAACTGAGAAGAAGTCTGTACAGACACTTCCAGGCCTCTGAAGCTGCACATAGGCCTCTACTCTCATTGAGATTGCGTTTTGAATGAGGTGCCAAGATTTTGGGTGGTAGATGGAGTGGGAATAGTTTTAAGCACCCAAGGTCAGGCCCTCCTCTCCAAGCCTTCAGGTTAGTATTTTCCTAAATGATCCATTTTCAAAGTATCAGCTGACCCAAAATACATGTTACTTCCACAAAACTCTACTTAAACTCTCTTACCTTGAGGACGCAAAATTGATAAAACCAAGAGCACATAGTTCTCTCCTTCAGACTTACCACAGATTTAGCAAATTAGTTTGTATGTATTCATCACCTACATATGGGTTCTTTAGTATATAAGTATTGTAAGGGCAGAGACTATGTCTGTGTGAGCCTTTTGTACATTCCCAGTGTCTGGCACATAAATGGAACTCAGTAAGTCCTTATTGAATGAATGGGGGAAGAGATAGGTGGTTTGAAACATAGCTGAGGGGCAGGGTTAGTAAGGGAGACACATTTGCTGCTCTTTTATGAATACATATGCATTTGACTGTGCCTACACACATGTACACATATATAAGTGTATCTTTTACCTCTGCAGCTCTGCAGAAGTTGCCCGTGTGCTTCTGCTCTAGAGCTCTGTGCTTCCTAGGTATGATATTTTTTTTTTTTCTGGGATGCATTCCTTCTACCATTCTCCTTCTCTCCAGCCGTCATCCACTCTACCCTTCCTCCAGATGAGTTGGCATCTTCCACTTCCCTGGTATGTACATATGGGCCAGGAACTCCACCAACAAGGGGAGAGTCCATGAGAGGGCAAGGCAATTGACAGTTGTACTGAGGACTGGTCATGTTTACCTTCACATGTGCTGGGAAACATTAAAGCCGAGCCAAGGTCTGTTTGAGTCTGCATGCCCACGGAATGTGGCTTCCAAACATCCTCATTATTGACCCCTGCTTTCCAGACCTCAGCTGCCTGCTCAACATCCCCACAAAGACATCCCCCTGTCATAGCAATTACATGTTTCAGATTAAACCCATTGCATGTTCCTTCTGTAAAATACATTTATCTCTTTATTGGTGTAACTCTCATTCCAGAATTCCAGGCTGAAATCCACAATTGTTCTTTTCAACCCTTCTTTTCTCCTTAATTCTTATATTTCATGTAGCCAATTCGTATTTATCCTCCCTTTGAAATGTCCATGAGATTTGCCCTTTTCCATCCAGGTACACTATCACCATCCCAGTCTAAGTTTTCATCGTTTTAGTGTTCCCTTAGTCCTCTTTTGACTATAATATTAATATTTATATTCAAATCCATTTAACAAAACAGTTTCGTCTTTCTAGAGCCCGTTGAATTTTTTTTAAAGGTTATGCTTCCATTTTGTAGCACATGAAGATGCAAAAATCCATGAGTGACTTCCTGATATCTGGCCCCACCCTACATGCTTGTCAAACCTTATGTCCTAAGATTCCTCAAGACCCACCATCACCCATCAGGCCCCCTGCCTCACAGTTCTCCATGCTAGAATTTCCTCCTTCCTGTCCTGGATCTGAGACAGACATGATCACTGCCCTCATGCCTCCTATAATCTACTACAGGATTTTCTCCCTTCTCTTATCTGCCAATAGGGTTCTGTCCCCTAATGTTTAATTACCTGCTGATACATGACTGACTTATTTTTTAGTTCCATCAAGGAGTATTTATTAACTGTGTAATTTGGATAGGGACTTGTGCTAAGCAAGTTGAAAGATGCAGGCTCTGGAAGTTAGGAATTATGTCGCCATCATATACCCAGTGTCATACAATGCCTGAAGATGGGTAGGTAGTCCATAACCTTTCTGAATGAATCCCATAATAAAATATGAATATCGAGCAATCAAAACTTAGAGAAATTAAAGAGTCAATTTCTCTAAGAAGAAAGTCTGCAGAAGACTTTGCTTTGGTGGATGAGTGGGATGTGCACAGACTGAGAAGTGGGTGGAGGCTATTACAAGCAAGTGCAACACTGAACAAGGAAATAAGGCAGACTACTAATGCCCCCAACACCTCCACCATCTGATGTCCTCTGTTTCCATAGTAATGCAATATAAACAACCTAGCTAGCCCTTGAACCAGGTATATCCATGTGACTATGTTCTCAGCAATGAAACATGGACAAAAATTATGTGTACAATTTTCACATCATCTGTTGTAATAGACAGACTAGGATAGATTACGTTGTGCAATAAACAGCAAATGTTTTCTTTTCTTACAGAAATTTGTTGCAAGTCCAGATGACTCTCTTGGGCAGCCATCTTCTATGTGTTGACTCAGGATTCCTGCAGGTTTCTATCTTGTATCACCTCCACATCAACGTAGGTTTTTGTGGCTGGAGAGTCAAGCAGTAACAATTAAAACTTCAGCAAGGAAGTGACTTATGCCACATTGGCTCAAAATTAGCCATGTGACCATGCCTAACTACAAAGAGTGAAGAAGTATAATCCTCTGTGTGGCCAAAAATAGAAAATAACTGGATATTGGTAAATATTGTTATGTCAATGACACTTACATAAAATGGAACTGCATATCATAAGCTTAATCTCTGCTTTCTGAAGGCTGAAACACACATGTAACATCAACCAGTTTTTGGTCATAACAATAAAAACACTCAAGAGGATGGTAAAAGCACAAGATGAAAAGAACCTAACCCCAAATGATTTTGTGGAACAGAGCCACTATTGCAGCCTGGAACCTTTCCTCTGGACTGTTGTGTGTGAGGGAAATACACTTCTCTCAGGTTCAAGCCCCTGTATCTCCAGGTCTCTTTCTTTCAGTAGCTTAGCCTATACCCCATCTAAGAGATGAAAAATCAAGAGAGACAACGATCCTGACTGGAGATAGTTTTTGTGTAAGGGAGTAGTGTGACTGCATACAATACACAAAGGGAATGTCAAGACACATCTGTGGACGGGCACGGTGACTCACGCCTGTAATCCCAACACTTTGGGAGGCCAAGGCAGGCAAATCACTTGAGCTTAGGAGTTTGAGACAAGTCTGTGCAACATGGTGAAAGCCCATCTTTACCTAGAATACAAAACTTAGCCAGGTGTGGTGTCCCAAATCTGTATTCCCAGCTACTTGGGAGGCTGAAGTGGGGGCAGGGGTGGTGCGGGGCAGAAGTTGCAGTACGCAGAGATTGCACCCCTGCACTCCAGCTTGGGTGACAGAGTGAGATACTGTCTCAAAAAAAAGATACACACACACACACACACACACACACACACACACACAGAGACATCTGTTTGTCTCCAACCAATGATAAGCTTTGAGATAGTAGGAGCTAAAACAGAAATAATCTTTTTTTTTTATTTTTCTGAGACAGAGTCTCACTCTGTCGCCCAGGCTGGAGTGCAGTGGCACAATCTTGGCTCACTGCAAGCTCTGCCTCCCCAGTTCATGCCATTCTCCTGCCTCAGCCTCCCGAGTAGCTGAGACTACAGGTGCCCGCCACCGTGCCTGGCTAATTTTTTTTTTTTTTTTTTTTTTTTTTTTTAGTAGAGACGGGGTTTCACTGTGTTAGCCCGGTTGGTCTCAATCTCCTGACCTCGTGATCCACCTGCCTCGGCCTCCCAAAGTGCTGGGATTACAGGCCTGAGCTGCCATGCCCGGCCAAAACAGAAATAATCTTTATCTGGTCTCTTCAAGATCTAGAACATTTCTATATCCAGAGGGGGGTTCTTTGCAGATAGTTGTTGGCTGATTAATGATAAGAAAAAACAAAAATATGAGAAATCAAAACTATATCCTCTATACCCAAAACACAAGAATCTTTGAAATAACACACAGCCTCCAAACTAAGAAAGACATATGCCACCTTGACACAGAAAAAAGTTTAGAATGTCAGTCTCCTAATAGAAAATGTTAAAACATCCATTGATTCATTGCTCCTCCAAATGCATGACTTAAAATAGCTTTACCCTTTTCAACACTGCTACCTCAGTCTAAAAAACATGACTATAGGGGAGATGCTTTCATTTGTTTGCTTGAAAGTTTATTTTATTTATATATTTTTATTATTGTTCTTTTTCTTTTTGCCTAAGAGGTAATAGTGGTTAACATTTTTGATAAAGAGATGTGGTTCTTTTACTTTTTCATTGCAGGTAATTTTCTCTTCCTCCTGTTTCTGGAATGACCATGGAAGGTATTTGTTTTAACAAGAAAGGTCATAATCATACCCAATAATTTTTATATTCTACTAGAACATAGGCAAGGCCCACCTGTTGGCCCATTAGCAATATTATAGTCATTCGGTTATAGCAATAACAGACCAGAAGTCTTTACTTAGCCAATTACTAACTGAAATATGCATCAACCAGAAGAGGATTAATATTGTGATTGCATGTCCAGATAAATGTCCAGCTCTAAAGAAGCTATATAAGACAATTTAAAATAAAACAATTGTCTTTTGAGAAAATTATTAACAAAATAGGGAAAAGTAAAAATCAACATGTTGATGTTAAAATATGTATTAACAACTTAATTTATGATGAGTTATTTTTCTCATTAATCTAATCATTACTCAATTTTTTTATTAAGTTGTCTATATAAACATTTATTTCACTAGCCTGAAAACATATTCATGTGAAATCATTATAAATACGGACATATTTATAATGATTGGGAAAAATATGGATTGGAGGACGGTCTTGCCCCTGTGTGCTGGGTCAGTGGGGGTGTTGACTGTAGTGTTGACAGTTTAGGCCGTGGCTAAGAAGGGAGTTGTCAGGGAACTGGCTAAGCTATTAGGATCACACATTGGAAATCAGAGCTGGAGCTTGGGAAGATGAGTTCTAATCCCTTACTCTGACAGTGATGAATTTTGGGCTTTGGTGTTGGGATGTAAGGGGAATAAATTCACCCAGTTATGAATCAACTAAGAGAGAGGAAGTAGAAACTTACTTCCTTTTAAACTCATAAAAGCTAGGTTTGAGAACACAGCTTATGTATGCAGGCCCTGCAAATACTGAACCCAGAATTTCAAAGTCTGTCTCATCACCCGAAAGAGATGCAGAATCAGACAGCTACACACCACACCTTGGAGAAGAGCCTAACCCTAAGGCAAGGAGGAGCAGTGCAGAATGTCTGTGTTCTGTGGCAGATCCCAAAGAGAAAGCGGGGTTTAGAGGCTGAACCCACATCCCAAGTTCCTCTCCCAGACCCGTTACACATCTAATTCACTCCACCTCCAAGAGGTGAGTAGAAGTGGAATAAGAGGCATGGAGTGATTAGGAAAAATCCCTCATCAAGGAACGTCAGGGAGTGGAGAAGCAGCAATCCCTCCCACGATAAGTCACTTCAGCTTTATAAGGCTCAGATTTTCCCTTTTGTAAACTAATATCTCCAATGTACCTTTTAGTCCTAATATTTATTATTTGTCAAAAGGCTGTCTGGGTCAGATCAGTGGCCAGGACTGACAAAGAGGGGATGTTGCTACTTCGGAGTCACTTAACAGTCAATGGGAATTTGGAAGGTGTCTGAGCCCAGTGGCCATCTCTGCCATCCTTATGATTTTATTCTATCATATTTCAAAAAATATTTAATGAGTATCTTCTACGTACCAGGGAACAGAGTGGTAAGCAAAACACATCAGGTCCCCACTTTTCTTTCTAGAACTTACACTCCAGAGAGGAAAAACATTTGATAAGCAAGCACACCTATGTGCAGTTACCAAGTACAATGAGAGCTTTAGAGCAAGATAAAGTGTGTGTGGAGGAGGAAGGTAGTTGTATGGAGGAAAAGGGAGCAGCCTTCCAGGCAGAGGGGCAGCATGTGCAAAGGCCCTGAGGCTGAAATGCACATGGAATAATTGAGGCTTCAAAAGAAGACTGGCTAGGGTTTAGTAAAGGAGGGTAAGAGTAATATGAGCTGAGTATAGAGGGGCCAGGACATTATAGCATGTGCCTAGGAGTTTGATTTTTAAAAAATTTGTTTCACTCTGGTAAGAACACATAATATGAGATCTATCCTCTGAACACATTTTTTAATGTGCAATACATTATTGTTGATTATAAGTGAAATGTCATAAAGCAGATCTCTAGAAATCATTCATCTTTCTTACTGAAACTTTATGCCCATTGATTATTAACTCTTTATATTCCCCTTTCCCCAGCCCCAGGCAACCACCATTTCACTCTTTGATACTATGAATGTGACTATTTTAGACACCTCATGTAAGTGATCTTATGCAATGTTTGTCCTTCGGTAACTGGTTTATTTCACTTAATATAATGTCCTCAGGGTTCATGTATGTTGCCACATATTGCAGAATTTCCTTTTTAAGGCTGAAGAGTATTCCACTACATATATATACACCACATTTTCTTTATCTTTTTTGTCTTTATCTATTTAAGTTGTTTCAGCATCTTGGCTATTGTGAATAGTGCTGCAATGAACATATGAGTGCTGAAGTTTCTTTGAGATCCTGATTTCAATTCTTTTGGATAAATACAATTTATTTGGATAAGAAGTAGGATTGTTGGATCATATAATACTTTTATTTTTAATTTTTGGATTTTGTTCTAAGTGAATGAAAGTCCAGTGAAGAGTTTTTAGCTAGGGAAATACATGATCGAATTTATGGTGCCAAAAAATTACTTAGCTATATGGATAAAGAGTTTGGGGCATGGAAGATGAAATACCTCCATGAGGTAATGTAAGCCATGTAGGCAAAGGAAGGAGGGGAAGAGTTCTTTGGCCTCTGGAATGTGGCCCCAGAGCTTCTGACGCCTAAGTGGGTCATTAGAAACAAGTTGGTTAAATAACTGATGGTTGAGTGGGATGACATTAACCTGCCATTTTATTTATTAATATTGGTAGTATTTCTGCTTAGTTCAGGGGAATACAAGAAGTGAATTTTTGCCCAGCAATCCCCCAAATACAACTGTTCCAGATAGGTATTTGTACTTGTTTCATCAAAATTACATTCTTTATGTTCCAACCTATTCCAGCCCTCAGAAGAATACATTTGAAGTCTAGATTCTCAAGTCAAATTTTGCCAGGCAGCTTCACTCTAGTTCATTCCCTCCAGAATCTAGAATGTCTTGATAGGCTATAAGTGACCTAATTTGTGTTCGCTATGATGGTAAGCACATGAAGTCTCTTGGTGAGTTTTTATCCCAGGCAGGGGCTGTTACATAATGATGATGACAATATCCATGTCCTCCCTACCATAAAAGTGTTTCATAGGCCATGGTATCTGAGGCCCCTAAAATATGTTCTCTTCCTGTGTCTTTTTATACAAGGCTGCTTAGATTAGAAGGAATCTGAGAGCTGTGGTTATTGGGCAAGTTAGACCAAATTGGCAGTCAAAAGTGTTGATGTGCTTGGACAGTTAAAGTCTTCTCAAAAAGTCAAAGTCCTTTTGTGTTGGTAAAAGAAGGCAGGAGGAAGTGTCTGGAGAGAAGATGATTTTCATCCTGATGGTATATTTCACAAATTCATTACTTCTGTAAGCATCAGCTGGAAATAACACTCCCTTTTACTTCCCCAAGTTACTACCAAGTCGTTAATGGCAAAAAGTGCTTGTAAAATAGAAAAAAGCAAAGAAACAAACAGAAATTAGGACCTGTGCTGACTGCTCAAGTAGCTCTCCTGCAAGGAAAGCAGCAGTTCTAGGGCAGTGCATTCCTGAATGACTGGAAATCACTTGGAGGCACGCTCTAGAAGGCTGCAGGTAGGAGAGTTACCCCCAGTTATTCACAGTCCACTCACAAGTAACCTGTTGCTGCAGTCACTCAAATTGTTCAGTCAGTAAAGCCATCCCTCAGTAACTGTTGGGGATTTGTTCCAAGACCCCTACAGATGCCAAAATCCAGGGATGCTCAAGACCCTGATATAAAATGATGCAGTATCTGCAAATAACCTACATACATCCTCATGTAGACTTTAAATCATCTCTAGGTTACTTATAATACCTAATACAATGTAAATGCTGTGTAAATAGTTGTTATACTGTATCAGTTTAGAAATAATGACAAGAAAAATGTCTGTACATGTTTAGTACAAGTGCAACCATCCATTTAAACAAATATTCAATCTACATTTGGTGGAATTCACAGATATAGAACCCACGGATATAAAGAACTGATTGTATTTATCAAGTGCCTCCTGTGACCCAGGTCTTATCAGTCAGAATTTTTTCTAGAGGTATGGATAATTATTTGGCATACAGGAATTGCTCCCACACTGCTGTGATCCAACAAGATCAAATTGGGCAGAGGAAAGAGGTGTGGCAAAGGACAGGAAAGTTGGGTTCTAGGTAACTAGGCTCTAATCTGAAGAAAGAAAAACCACCACAGCAAAATGATTTAGTCTAGCTTATAGAGCCTAGAAGGAAGCTGAAGACTTTCATGATGTAGAGAAATTTTAGACAGTAGAAAAAGCAGACTGCTCCTTTTGTTTCTGGTCCCGTGAAATACTCTGAAGTATGTCGGACCTAAGAAGTGAGTTTAGAAGCTCGTTTCACTTCACTGAGATTCACAACACCTGCTGCTGAAGCTGTAACCTAAACTTGCAAGATGAAAAATGTCCTCTGTCAGGCGCAAACATATATTACTGGTTTGCATCATATGTCATTTGTGACTTGAGTAATCATGAACGTGAAATGAAAAAACAAACTGTTGTGTTGTAGAATACGAATTCTCCTTACCCTCTTTCTGAGATACATTATAAAAAAAAAAGACATAGAAATAGATCTAACACAGGGTGTTGGAGCGGACGCATTTGTCAAAAGAACTAGAAGACGTGTATATTATAAGTTGTTCCTGTAAATTGTACCTCAGATACGCTGATTATTTTGCATTATTAACTTCACTCAGCCAAGGGAAGATCAGCTCTTTAGAGTTAAATTGTTATGTTTGCAGTTTGAAAGAGGAAAGGAAAGGATGAGCGTGAATTCTTATTACCCATGAGAAAAAAGTGCCTTCCTAGTCTTCTTTTCTGGTCATTATATCACAATTCTCTATTCTGCCAGTGTAATACGCTAAGATTTCAATGTTTATTTCATATAAGGCAAACCTTAAAATGAACATAGAGTTGAATGTATAATAATTTCAAATACTAATAACTATTCTCTAGAGTACCTCTGTGAGTAACGTCAAATATCTTTATGCTATGGAATAAAAATTAGACAGGAGGGTTAAACTCAAATGAAATACCACCCCTTTTTAGCTATAACAACTGATGGAATAGATTTTGTGTTGTCCATACAATGTGGATTATTTGGATGTAAATATAGTAATTTGGTCACTAATGCAGATAACCTTTGGAGTTTGATAATGAAGTTGGTGTCTGTTTTCTTCGTGCTTCCATGTCACTTCTCCCCACCTGAAATATGCAGACTTATTTGAAGCTCGTATTAGACCACCTTTCTTACAGTTGGCATCTACTAACCTCCTGGCCCCTTCCTCTTATCTACAGAAGATTTCATTACGTGAATCTGTCATATTCTCCACTCCTGTATCTGCCATTTTTATTGGTGACTTCAATACGCTCATGAAAAACTCCTCCAACACCCTGGCCTCGGTTCTTTGGCCGCCTCCCACCCCATTTTCAGTGTCCTTTTCCCCTATCATACAGCAGTTACCCACCCCCACGGTTGTACTCTTGACCTTTTAAAGTGATAATTGTACCACTCCCCCAATTTTCTGTATGTAATTCTTCAAACTTCCTGCCCATCTTTCTCTCTCATTCCCACTCCAGCTATGCTTTGATCTTAACGAATTCTCCAAATCACCAATCTTTATTCTTGTTTGTTATTTGTGATCTCTCTCATTTTTTCCTCTTTATTCACCTGATATTTCATATTACATCATTATAGCAACATTCAAAAAATACATTTAACTCTCTTGCTCTTCTTTTCCACCATTTTATTTTCTGTAAAAAACCTCTAACTCTGGTTATCTTTTATTCTACGCAGGAAGCTGAACAGGCCTGGAGAAAAGCATGAATTTCTCCTGACTGATCTTCATTTAAACTCAGGACCACAAATCCTAACTGGGCATTCCATACTGATTTGTTACCCTTATACTTTAATCAATGCTCACTTCCCACTCTCCAAAACAAGATTGTGTCACAATTTTCATATCTCCTCAATCTTCCAACCTCCGTCCCATGATGCAAATCACCCTCCATGCACCCACTTTCTCATATTTTCCATTACCAGAGGTGATGCATCCCTGCTTCTCCCAAAACCAGGCCCTGCGTGCATGCTCTCGAACACATGCCTCTCCTAATTCAGGACTCACATTCTGAAAAATCCTTTTGTTTACCAATTTATCCCTCTGTGCTGATTTATTCCACTAACACAAGCAGGTTTCTTTGATTTTTGTCTTCCAGCTTCTACCGTATTTCTCCATTCCCTTTTGGAGAAAAACCTTTCAAAAAGTGTTGACTATGTTGCTATAACCATTTTCTCTCCCTTTCATTCTTTCCTTGGACCACTCTCTATTCTTCTGAAACTGTGCAATATTAGATCAGTAACAACCTACATTCTGTCAAATGGTCACTTGATCGTCCTTATCTCACTAAATTTCTCATAGGTATTTCACATTGTTCACCACTCCTTTATATAGAACAGTTTCCTCTGCTAAAATCCTCCTTGCTTGCTGGTCATGTCTCCTTTCCTGGCTCAGCCTCCTCTGCTCAATCTCCAGTTTGTCTCTGGAATATATCTTTCACATATTAGGTCCTCAGCTGGGAGTGTCCTTTCCCTCTTACCTTCCCAGGACAATCTCCTGCATGTCATTCAATACCTGCCTTAAATATCATCCACTCAGAAGGGCATTTTCTGACCACTCAATCTTAGTGTCCCAGAAATGCTAGTTTATATCCCTTGTTTTATCTTTATCATAGCTCTTAACATGTTTCTATTTACTGTATCTGTTCATTGTTGTCTTGTCTCATTACAATATAAATCCCATGAAAGTAGGAACTTGTCTGTTTTGTTCTAGGTTGTAGGTAATTTGAAGTGTTTCTTGTGTGAATGAGAACACAATGACAAGCATTATTTGTTCACTAACAACCATATCTTTATTGCATTTCCATGTTTGTCACAATATTTAATGCCATATGGATAAAATTTTTTTTTTGAGATGGTGCCTAGCTCTGTCACCCAGATTGGAGTGCAATGATGCAATCTTGTCTCATTGCAACCTCCGCCTCCTGGGTTCAAGCAATTTTCTTGCCTCAGCCTCCCAAGTAGCTGGTATTACAGGCACACACCACCAGGCCCAGCTAATTTTTGTATTTTTAGTAGAGACAGGGTTTCACCATGTTGCCAGGCTGGTTTCAAACTCCTGACCTCAGGTGATCTACTCACTTCAGTCTTCCAAAGTGATGGGATTACAGATGTAAGCCACCGTGCCTGCCCAAAATGGGATTTTTAAAAAGGATTTCATACTCAAAGAGGATCTAAAATTTAACGAAGTTTTAGAAACCATTACATTGACTTTGATCTGTTATTTCAAATACTAACCTAGAAACTGTAGTACTTATCTATCCTTTGTGGGTCTAAAACTACCCTTAAAAGAAAGAAAGGCTCTTTCAAAGGCAGTGACAATTGTTAATTTTAAAAAGGGGAAGTTTCAGGCGGTGCGGTGGCTCACACCTGTAATCCCAGCACTTTGGGAGGCCAAGGTGGGTGGATCACGAGGTCAAGAGATAGAGACCAAAAGGGTGAAACCCTGTCTCTCCTAAAAATACAAAAATTAGCTGGGCATGGTGGCATGCGCCTGTAGTCCAAGCTACTCGGGAGGCTGAGGCAGGAGAATAGCTTGAACCTGGGAGGCGGAGGTTGCAGTGAGTTGAGATTTGCCCCACTACACTCCAGCCTGGGGACAGAGCGATACTCCATCTCAACAAAAAAAAAAAAAAAAAAGGAGTTTCTAATTAAATTGTTGCTAAACATGGAGCAAGAATAATTGTGTCTACTTCAGATTTACACTTAGATGTTAAGATTTAAACGTAAATATGTTGACTTATTTAAACGCAATTCTAGTTTACTTCCTTACAGCACTGCTTAGTGCAAAAAGAATTATATTCTCCCCTAAATTATGCTAGTACTTTTTTTTGTTTATAACTCTGATGAATCTTTTTATTTAACTTTGGACACTGAGGTAGAAAATAAATTCTGGAAATGGGAATCTAGAAACATTATGTAGATTTTTAATTTAGTTATTTTTCTTTTTCTTTTTATTTTTCTTTGAGACGGAGTCTCGCTCTGTCGCCCAGGCTGGAGTGCAGTGGCGCCACCTCGGCTCACTGCGAGCTCCGCCTCCCGGGTTCACGCCATTCTCCTGCCTCAGCTTCCTGAGTAGCTGGGACTACAGGCGCCCGCCACCTCGCCCGGCTAATTTTTTTTTTTTGTATTTTAGAAGAGACGGGGGTTTCACCGTGTTAGCCAGGATAGTCTCGATATCCTGACCTCGTGATCTGCCCGTCTTGGCCTCCTAAAGTGCTGGGATTACAGGCGTGAGCCACCGCGCCCGGCCTAATTTAGTTATTTTTCAAGCAACACATAAATCAACTAAGAAATCTGTAAATCATTAACTATCCAATTTATAAGATTTGGGGTAATTTTCATTGATAACCTGAAGATTCATGTGCTCTAACAAAAATCAGATTCTGTAAGGAATTTGTTTAATAAATGTATCAGCACTCGTGCTACCAAATATCTCTCTAAATATGTGAAATAAATTAATATTTCTCAATGTCTTCTCATTTTCATACTAAAAATTTCTGAGATTGTTTATTTAGGCTACAAATAAAGACAAATAATATTCAATTCCTAACAACAAAGATGGGACTTTCTTGGCCGATATGAATGATGGCTCATAAAAGTGTATTCTGAATTCATAAAAAAGCAAATCCCAAGGTGATATAAAAACATATTTTTAAGGAGCCTTTTATTATAACGCTTGTGTTGTGAAAAGTATCCTTAACCAATATTACTTGCCTAGTGATGTTAATCCAGAAATAGTACATAATTTTGGAAATGAAATAAATAGAATATTTAAGAATCCACAAGTGCAAATTTGCTATCTAAAATTTACAATGTTTCTGAAAGAAACAAAACATTGTTGAGGAGCAATAATTAAAACAAGGATGCCAAGTCAAGGTATTTCTAGAGTCATATTATCACAAATTCTTGATTTCTAAGAATATTATATGAATTTTTAATGTACTGAATATAATATTAAAATACATGTTTTCTAACTTAGAAGTAACCTTTAAGTCATAACAAAACATGATAGTCAATCGTAATGAAGAGGGGTAACTTTTGTAAAGAAGTTGTTCCCAATACTAAAAATATTTTATTATGTATTACTAAAGACTATAAGAAATACATTAAGTGCATTTGGTCTCATAAGCATTGGTTTTCCTTCTTTAACACTTTTAACCAAATGAAAAAAGGGTTTTCCTACTGCTGAAAAGTTATTTGCAAAATGTCTTTTATTCTATGTTATCAGTCGATTTTTATTTTTCTAGTTGTATGTAGCTTATGGAAAACAAATGAAACACTACATTTATTTGAGCTATTTTTTGATGTTTGATCCACTATACTTTTACACCTAGGCTAAATATTGTCCTGATGTATTAAAGATAGATGCTGTATTCTCCTTTCAAAGCCATATCTGTCATTTTGATTTTTTTCCAAGTCATTAATTCTCTATTTCATTCTTTTTATCGTGGCCTTAAATATTCAGGGAGACCCTACAGTTTCTCATCTGAAAGCTAATAAGCCACTACTTTGAAGCTGCTAATTACAGTTGCCCAGCCAGGAGGTCATAATAAGAATGATGGAAATAATAATAGCCGTTCTCATCATCATCATATTAATCCCACTAGTCATAACCACAACTTTCTCAGGCCTCAGTATATTCTCTATTCTTTACAGCAGTTAATGAACTAATACACCCAAGAAACAAAGTCCTCTTTTTGCTCAGGGATCTCAAAGTACTTTGTAAATTGGATTTTTATATTGCATATGATAATTACATGAGATGCCTAGAAAAAGGTGCAGAAGGTTAAGCATATTTTTTTACTCATTATTTAATTTTAAATAACTGATGGAGCATGAACCAATACCCAAGGGAGTATTGAAGGATGTAGAAAGGAAAGCTATGGAAATGTACTCATTTAATAAGTCTGATTCCCTTGAAGAGCAGTATTTGTGGGAAGAATATTAAAGAGGAATATCAGAATAAATATTTCTATTACCCTTGAAAATGATACCAGTAAAAAAGGAGTTGGCAGCAACACTCTTGTACTTGGGAAGTTTACAGGAAGGCTTCTGAAGAACCATTAGGGTTACCAAGCAACACTAATGATGGCATAATGCAATTTTAACAGCCAAAAGAGGTTTCCATACTGCAAAAAATATACTTCCTCTACCACCAATAGACTAATCACAGCACTCAAAACTCCTTCACTAAAAATGCAGTACTTTCCTCTGTGAAGCGTTTCAAATTTTCTATACTTGAAGTTTCCCAAATACCAGTTACTGACCCTGCCAGTGTCAGAGTTCCAAGGAAACCTGGTTTAAATATGAATGCCTGGGCCTAGTTTTCAGAAGTTTCTAAAACTGGGCATTGGGACTTAAAGCTTTTAAAAGATTCCCAGATATGTTTGATGTGCAGCAAAGTTAGAAAATCATTGTTACTTCCCTTAAAAAGCCAACACACTAAGAATAAAGGAATTAATAATTTAAGTCATCAATAACTTGTTCTTCAGGAAAATTAGTTGACATGTGAGTGTGAGGTGCTTGATAAAAGAAAATCTTCAGCCAAATCAAATTTAAAGGAATTTAATTGAGCAATGAACAATTCATGAATTGGGCAGCCCCCAGAATCACAGCAGGTTCACAGAGACTCCAGCGCAGACACGTGGTGGAAGAAGACTTATAGACAAAAAAAGGGAAAAGATGTTCAGAAATTGGCCATGAGGTACAGAAACAGCTGGATGGGTTACAGGTTGGCGTTTACCTTATTTGAACATGGCTTGAACACTTAGCAGTTTATGAGTGGTTGAAGTGTGGCCGCTGGGATCGGCCAAGACTCAGTTATTGTTACAGGCACATACGCCTGTTAAGTTTTCAATTTTGTCTATTAAGCTAGGTTATAGTTCATCCACCAGAACTCAAATATACAAATACAGAGTCCTTCTCAGGCCATATTTAGTTTGCCTTAACATGCTTATATGAGAAAGACTAGAAGACCAAAAGCAGGGAGAGAGACTCTCAACAGATAGGCAATGGTTCCCAATACCAGCATCAATGACTTCAAAGTTTTGCCTTGTCCTAATAAACCCGCCAATTCAATATAAGGATATTTTGTTGAGTGCTTAAAAACTGACCATGTGTCAAGTTTTGTCTAAGAACATTGCAAATATTAACTTATTTAATCTTCACAACAGTCCTATGATGTAAGTACCTTGATTTGCTCCATTTTATAGATGAGAAAACGAAATCTAAGATGACGAAGTGAAGTTATTGACCTGAGGTCAAGCAGCTGTTAAGCAGCTGAGTGCCACAGTTCCTGTTCCTAACTATTGTGTACTGTTGCCCTTTAGTTGTGGTAGATGGACAGTTAGACGTTGAGGAAATGTCCCCTGAGGAATTTATAGGCCAATAGAAAACAACTAGATAATCAAGTTTCTTCCATCTGTGTTTTTGAAAATGAGAACAAAAACTGTGTCTTGCCCAAGCAAATCCTGGTTGACCTTCCATCTTCCTCATGGCTGGTTATTTTTGCAAGAACCCTTCACTTGGTTTGCCATATTCTTGCCCTTGTTCCTTCCCGTGCTTTTGTCAGAAAAATGAAAGGAAAATTGTAATGTATGTTCAATTAAGAGTGGAGTCAGTTTTATTTTATCTCGAACAGGAATGTAACCAGATGTTGGTTGTGATGATTCTAGAGATTCTCACTTTGAAGATGCTATCATAGGGAAAGGATTAAAACTCAGAGAAATTGATGCAATCATCAATTTTATTCTTATGGATCCATCCTAGGTTTGCAAATGAGACAAGATGCAGCTGCAGGTGAGACAGCACTCATTTGAGAGGAATGTTTGGTAGACCCCAGCTTTAAAGTCTCCACAGCTGTTTGAAATTTTATTTTGCCTATTTACCTCTTTGTTTTGCATGTTCATTTTTCTGCTTGTGGACTCAATGAGATAATTTATAAGAATAATTTACAAGAAAATAAGTTGTTTTACAGTTTTGTAATATCAGTTTTCAATATTTGAGAAGTATTTTTTTTTCTGAATTTCTCCTCTTTCCTTAACCAGACTCTATTCACTTGAATAATTCAGTGAATTGTATTTAATTGGTATTCTGATAAATAGTATGACCACTTAATTGTGAAAAATGCCTGATAAAAAGATTTCCTTTAATGCTTTTTAATTACTATACATTACTGCTATAGCAGAATTTACTAGTTTAAATAGAGGGGAAAAAATCCTTACTTATTACGAATGTCCTAGAATCTGTTTATAGTAGTTTATGGGACTGAACTAATGTTACTCATCTAGAATTTAGCTTTTATAAACTCCAAGGATTTGTCCTATTCTAATAGCTATCAAAGGGGGTAGTACGTAATAATTATTTTAATATTTCTTAATTACTTATTTCCTATTAATTAGAACGTATTCACTGTATCTTCATGAGTAAAAAGAAACATGTTTATGGGTTTTTGGTGTTCTTGAACTATTGGTATCTCTATGATAGTTATGTAAATAAGAATGATTATTAAAGTAAAAATGCTGAAAGAATTTAAACATAACTTTGCTAATATTGTGGGACAGAAATTATTTTTATTCTCATTTTTCAGTTAAGCAGTATGAGGCATGAGTGAACAAATAACCTGCCCATGGTACATAGTGTTAAAAAGTTAAGCATAAAGCTGCCTCCTTACATATTCTAAGTTTGGCTTAAAGGTTTCTCTGTCCTTAATGAACCCAAATGGATATGTACACAGATTGTAACCTACTCTTGTGCCAGGTACTAAGTTTTGGCTAATCAAAGGTGCCTAACTGTTCAAACTGTTCAAATCAGGCCAACAGTGGGCTATGACCAATTTGGCTGCTTCTGTGCCTCCTTTTTCTGTACATCACTTCCTTTTTCTGTTCATAAGTCTTCCACCATGTGGCTATGCTAGAGCCTCTCTGAACCTTTTCTGCTTTGAGGGCTTCCCAATTTGCAAGTTGTTCTTTGCTCAATTAAACTTAGTTAAATTTAATTTGTTTAAGGGTTTTCTTTTAACAGATGGTATCAGAAGTAGGATTTGAAGAAGCACTTCAAGTGACTACCAGGAGTACCGAATGACCAAGCCAGGTACCCACCAGGCCCACTGTGTTCACTGCTTCGCAACTAGGGATTGGGATTATGGTTAAATTCTCTCTCTCTGATTCTGAAGCTCCACAAATTGGTGTTTTGAGCTATCCGAGTTTCTTTGAGCACATTTCTGATCCAAACTGTGTTTGGACATCACAAGAGAAACTGAACCAAGTCCAGAATTGGATTGGATCCAATAATTAACTGGCGTGGATCCAGTTAGAGGCCTCAGGTGTCTGACTGAGTCAGACAGAAACTGGTAGTAAATGGTAATACTGCAGGGTGTGCAAACTGCAGCTTTCAGAAATTTACAGAGACTTTTGTATCTGTCCCCCTTGTTTCTTTTACTTGTGTGCTTAGGTAGGGAAAGATCGTTGGCTAATTTGATCAGGGAGATCTGAGAGCCAAAGCCAGTATTCAAGGTAAAAATGAGATCCTTAATTTTTTTTTTTTTTTTTTTTTTTCCCTGAGATGGAGTCTCGCTCTGTCGCCCAGGCTGGAGTGCAGTGGCGCAATCTCGGCTCACTGCAAGCTCCGGCTCCCGGCTTCACACCATTCTCCTGCCTCAGACTCCCGAGTAGCTGGGACTATAGGCGCCCGCCACCACGCCCAGCTAATTTAATTTTTTATATTTTTAGTAGAGACAGGGTTTCACTTTGTTAGCCAGGATGGTCTCGATCTCCTGACCTTGTGATCTACCCACCTTGGCCTCTGAAAGTGCTGGGATTACAGGCAAGATCCTTAATTTCTAAAGAACTGAGTACTCTACCTTCCAGGTATGCCCACATTTATAGGTATAAGTTCTAGGCCCCAGAAGCAGCAAATACTTATAGAAATGGCAAAATCTTACTAAAGATAATTTAAAATTACAGTGGAATGTTCCAAATGAACAACACTGCACTTGAAGAATGCATTTGAAAATGAGGGCTTCCAAATTAGTCTTATCTAGGGATGCCTCTTGATGTGCAAAAGCTTCTGCAAAGATTTCAGTATTTTTATTGCTTTTAAAAAAAGACTCTATAAAAGAGCAATAAAAAATGTAAGTAACTAATTGATAAGAAAAATTAAATCTGCTGACCTTTTGACTAAGTTACTATCCCACCCCAAAGTCGAAAAGAAAGCTATCTTGAATAAAGTGTTTATAAAAGGTAGGCCTTTATTATGATTGCCATTCTTTTTTTTTTTTTTTTTTTTTTTGAGACGGAGTCTCGCTCTGTCGCCCAGGCTGGAGTGCAGTGGCCGGATCTCAGCTCACTGCAAGCTCTGCCTCCCGGGTTTATGCCATTCTCCTGCCTCAGCCTCCCGAGTAGCTGGGACTACAGGCGCCCACCACCTCGCCTGGCTAGTTTTTTGTATTTTTTTAGTAGAGACGGGGTTTCACCGTGTTAGCCAAGATGGTCTCGATCTCCTGACCTCGTGATCTGCCCGTCTCGGCCTCCCAAAGTGCTGGGATTACAGGGTTGAGCCACCGCGCCCGGCCATGATTGCCATTCTAAGTGGCGTGAGATGGTATCTCATTGTGGTTTTGATGCTGCAGAGGATGTGGAGAAATAGGAACACTTTTACACTGTTGGTGGGAGTGTAAATAAGTTCAACCATTGTGGAAGACAGTGTGGTGATTCCTCAAGGATCTAGAACTAGAAATACCATTTGATCCAGCAATCCCTTTACTGGGTATATACCCAAAGGATTATAAATCATTCTACCATAAAGACACATGCACACATACGTTTACTGTGACACTACTCACAATAGCAAAGACTTGGAACCAACCCAAATGTCCTTCAATAATAGACTGGATAAGGAAAATGTGGCACATATACACCATGAAATACTATGCAGACATAAAAAAGGATAAAAAAGATAAGTTCATGTCCTTTGCAGGGACATGGATGAAGCGGGAAACCATCATTCTCAGCAAACTAACACAAGAACAGAAAACCAAACTCTGCATGTTCTCACTCATAAGTAGGAGTTGAACAATGAGAACACATGGACATAGGGAGGGGAACATCACACACTGGGGCCTGTCGTAGGGTCAGGGACTAGGAGAGGGACAACATTAGGAGAAATACCTAATGTAGGTGATGGGTTGATAGGTGCTGCAAACCATCAAAGCACATGTATACCTATGTAACAAAACTGCACGTTCTGCATATGTACCTCAGAAATTAAAGTATAAAAATAAATAAATAAAAAAGATTAAGGTGGGGCAACCAGCCTTCCCAAACCATGTAAACGTCAAAAAAAAAAAAAAAAAAAAAAAGTAGGCCTTCAGGCAAAGTAGGCTTGTGTCTTCTCTTTTTCAGATCTATTCATGCTAACTCGAGGTACAGAAAATGCTGGGCCCGATGCGGTGGCTCACACCTATAGTCCCAGCACTTTAGGAGGCCAAGGCGGGTGGATCATGAGGTCAGGAGTTCAAGACCAGCCTGACCAATATGGTGAAACCCTGTCTCTACTAAAAATACAAAAATTAGCCAGGCGTGATGGCAGGCACCTGTAATTTCAGCTACTTGGGAGGCTGAGGTAGGAGAATTGCTTGAACCCGGGAGGCTGAGGTTGCAGTGAGCCGATGTGCCGTTGCACTCCAGCCTGGCAGCCTGGGCAATAGAGCTAGACTCTGACTCAAAAAACAACAACAAAAAAAAAAACCACAAAAAGTTGTCTTTGCCCTAATTTTTTTTTTAATGGGCTACACCTTGAACTCAGTAATTTTATCTAAGAAATAGTAGCTGAAAAGGCTACCTACCTATTGAACTAAATTGATCTCCAAAATGCACTTTTCTGGCATTTAACTGGCTATCTTGAAACCTTTTAGTAAAATAAATTTACATCTATAAAGGAAACCTCCATATATAAGTTTGTGTTCATTAGAAATGCCTGCCATTGTTTTATATTTACATAAGAAGTCATACTTTCTTTAAGCTGCTTTTCTGACCATTTCCCCTTAATTGAACTTTCATTTACATCAGGTTTTCCTTGGTTTGAACAAATGATGCTATTATATTTAGGCCTAAAATCTTAGCTATGTGCTTTTGAAATATACAGTTTCTTGTTTCACCTGAGGTGTCCCTTTAGAAATGCAGATTTAGAGCTGCCTAGCTAACAATTGCTTAGGGCAATGAAACAGGGCAATTGAAAGAGAGATAGTCTGAATGGGGGGAAAAACTGAAAGCCAGCAAATGAGAACACTTTGTGAAAGCTGTAAATCTGCTTCTGTCTATGTGTCTCTGTGTCTCTATGTCTATATGTGTTATTTGTAGATGATAATGTTTGGTAAATAAAGCTAGCTTCAAAGTTGTTGGTAAAATAGGAATGGCTTCAAAATTGTTGGTGAAATACAATTCAATGATTGCTTGATTTGAACGTGAGCTTATGTATGTTTTTGGTTTTGAGCCTCTAGATTCAGGGGTCTGGATAGATGGTCATTGTGAGGCCTAGAGATATGTTCTCAACACCTAGACCAGAGGCTACAAGGCAGAATCAATGGCACCTTTGCTGCTTTGTAATTGATCAGAAACAAAACATTGGTCCACTCTTTAACCTACGTCATAGATTAAAGAGAACATTGCCTGCATAAGTTAAAGAGTACATTGCCAGGAGGCTTTTGCTCGCCTGGATGGGCATGATTTGTTAGGTCTCTTTTCCCATGGTTTGGAGTAAATAAGGCAATAGTTAGAAATGTATCCCTCACGCTGGGCTCTATAACAGATTGTACTGCAAAGGCTATGGTTTCACAACGGATTTAAAATTCTCTTGTTAAAGTTATGCTAAATAACAGAATTGATCTAGATGACTTACTGGCTAAACAAAGAAGTACTGGCTGTTGCTCATATTCTAGTTGCACACAGAGGCATACATCGGGTGTTATGGAGATTCAGTAGTAGGAGATTAATGAGCAGACTGCTTGGTTGAAAATGGTAGACATTTTATGTAGCCCATTCTTTGATCTATTTGATTTTAGTTGGTTTGGTTCACTGGGACCTGGCTAAGGAGC